>NC_059402.1:10846142-12110835 GCF_905220565.1 Melitaea cinxia | reverse complement strand
CTTGTTAGAAATTAACCAGTTTCATTACGATATTGTGTTAATTTATAACGTTGGCTTTAATTTATACTTTTACTTTGACTTTCTCTTTTATAATGTTTTGAACTGAATTAGGCTGTAAATTGCTCATACTTGGGTAGAAGCCTATTCTCGATATAGAAGGGTTGGAGCTTAATTTTTAGGCAGATAATTTATTTATCAAGGGTAACGACTACAATCAGATGTCTATTATAAAAATCGAGACCCACGCGGATACCTAGACTAAAATCAAATACTTGTACAAATACACACGTTTGCTTCGAACGGGAAACGAACATGCGATTGCCAACGTCAAGTGGACTTTGTACTTTTTATTAGACTCCACTGTACCAGAGTATAATGACTTTAATTATAATAAATTTCTCTAAAATCTTTTTTCTACTTATTTCAAGATCGAAAACCTTGCTCTTCCTGAATACTTTGAGCGCTATAATTACTCGCTTCTAAATCCATTGTGAATGTCTTCCCAAACAAAAATCGTTGTTTCCGTCGGGAATCCAATTTAGTCCTCCTGATTCTTTGACTTTTTCTGCGATAAAAACCGATTGGATATCGGATCAATATGATATTATGAGAATTGAAATAAAAAAAGTCTCTTCGAGTTGGATTCAATTATGATCTTGCACTTTCATTAACTGTCCTCTGCGAAGATTATTGAATGTCATAAGAGAAAATTATTTTCTAATAATAGTTTTCCTCTACTTTCCCTATCTATCTTTAGATATATTATTATAAACTTATTATTAACTTGTATAGTCGCGAACACTTAGTTGTCTTTATTACTCTATAACTTGTAAGTGATGCATGTAACACTTGCAACATATGGGGTATATATATATATATATATAAGCAAGTTACATTGCGAAAAATGAATTATACTTTAGGCTATTTTTATTAGATTTTAAATCATTTTCGAAAATATCAAGTTTACACAGTGCACTGTTAAACTGCTCATTGTTTTTGCTGCACTGTTTATCACATAAATTGTATGTTTTTTTCTTCTGTAAATAAATAAATAATAATAATAATAACATAAAACAAACATAATCATCTTTCAATTCAAATAGTTTATTCTTGTAATGACCCTCCTTTTTTTTCGGGAGGGTGTGGTTTCGATCCCCGCCCCGAGTCAGAGTCACTGTCACTTCACTGTCATTCAGTCACACGTTTGCGCAAAAATAGCAGGAACTTATGTGTACGGCCCATAGTCACCATGCTGGGTAAGCGGGTTTTGACCGCAGGGCTGGCTTTGTCGCACCGAAGAGGTTGCCCGTCTTCGGCCTGTGTATTTCAAAGCGAGCAGTTGGAGGGTTATCCCGCCATCGGTCGGCTTTATAAGTTTCAAGGTGGTAGTGAAACTGTGCTATCCTTTAGTCGCCTTTTACGACATTCACGGGAAGAGAGGGAAAGGCACACAGCGAGTCAGAGTAAAACTATCATTTTTCTGATTTTTGTCTGCGTCAAAGTTTCGGTTACAGCTGTTGTAAGTATATATTTATAGTATTGTGCTATTGAAACAGCTGCTATTGAGTGTACTAAAGGCTTAAAATAAAGTTGCAAAACTTAATAAAAATTAAAAATAACTAGTAAATAACAATAAAAATAATTTAGACACATCTCAAATACAAAAATATTTGATCACAATGTTAAGGTAAAGACTAATAAATAAAAGATAAAATATAGGGATAATACCTACTATTTTTGCAGAAGATCATGCTAATGTTTTGTCTCTTTACATTTTTATCAGACTTGGAAGCAGTGCACGTATCTTCTTCATACATTAGTGACCCTAATTTTCTTTTGTTCAAAAGATAGGCGTAAAGATGCCGAATAGGGAACGATAGGGTTATTCCTAAATGTCGTTAGGTGTCAATGGGGACAATTGTCTCTTGATTTAAAGGGTCACGCTAGAGGCAACAATGAGGTTCCTACCTTTATTATGTGACATGCCGCAGTGACTCCATTTTGAGATAATTGTAATAGATATGGCGTATAGTTTCGGTTACAAGCGTTCATAAAAGACAATTTATACTCAGGCTTAAGCCGGTAGCGAAATATGTTCTGCGAAATAATTAAAAGTTTAAAATGTAATCGTGCAGTGTTTAAAAAAAAGTCTCGAATTCTAATTGCTTACTTGATTAGTTTTATTGATGTGAAAAATTTAAATTGCTTTTAAAACAAAGCATCCATAAATCGGCGCAACGAACGAAAAGTTGTTACTGCCATAAAATTTCATTACCGACGCGAATATAATGCGATTGCGTTGTGAATAATTTGTTAATATTATTCATTACCTCCAAACCCTTTTCAACAAACGCTAACTTCTTCCGAAACTTTTATTGTTTACAGCGTTCTGTTGTTAACTTTACACAAATTGTTTCTTTGTTTCATTCTTTTATTCGCAATTTATCCTCTTTCCCTTTTTCATATAATATTGGTTGATGTTTGGAGTTTGTTTTCACCCGGCTTTATTGGATTGATTTGACTCTATTGTTTTTTTCTACTTAGCGAATGTTTGTAAACTTTTATTGATATTATTTTTCTCCGATTTCCTTGAGTAGACTTCGATTTAATTATCTTTGTTGTGTTGTAACGTCCTTAAATATACTTTGCGCATATCACAAACAGGCAATTAACAAATAAGACCAAAAAATAATTACGGAATATAAAATATTGATTTCATTGTAGGGACAGCGATAGCATGCTTTTTTCTTTAAGCTCTTAAGAGGCAAAATGTGTTTGTGTAGATAATAGTATTGCAATATTTTTGCAATGTATCTAATGCGGTTACCTATAGAATAACTCGGTAAAGCGAGGTGGCAATGTCAAACGCAGTGTGGGACGTCCTCTGGCCCGCTGGACCGATCATCTACGTAAAATTGCCCGTGTAGACTGGATGAGTATTGTGGATACAGGATATAGGCGTAAACTTGGGAAGACCTATGTCCAGCAGTGGACTGCAATAGGATGAACTGACTGACTGACTAACTATATATATATATTTAGTAGTTTACACGTGCACTGTGAGTATGTATACAATAAATTATTGCCTTTCATATAAATTAATATATATATTATTGTGATAATTAATAAATGTACTTAACATATCTAGAAACATCTAATCGTAAATAGCTTAATTATATTTACAATATAATACTGATGTACGTTGACACTCGTAAAACGATACTGTCATGAGCAATATTGTTGTGTGCTCAGGCCTGATATTTACTCTGTGAAACCCGAAGGTGTTTGTTTAACAATAAGATAAAATCTCTTTATTAAACGATTTCTGCGAAAAATTATTTTACTATGTTAGTACCTCTTTCCATCTTCACGTAAAATAATAACTATAGGTCTAATTTATGTTTAACTTAACATATTATTTACCGTTAAAATATACAATATAACGGTTCGTAGATATCTATTTGTAATTAACATACACATTCAGTTTATTAGAGTTTATCAAAAATTGTTTTACATTAAATATATGTCTTGCTTACTAAAATTATTTTATTTGAGTAGTTTACGTATTGTAAGTAGATACTTATTCAATTAGGCAATTGATTCTAGTTTATTAATTACGGTTTCAAATTACAAATTTATTGACGTTCATTATTATTCTAATAATTTTACTTGCTCGCAAATGAAAAAAAAAACGGCTTCATCCACATCGACAAGTAATACAACGAAGGTAGACAAAAAAATAGTCAAGTAAGCACGCGTTATTAAAGATTACTCAAAAAATTGTAATCAGATCTCGATGAAATTTGAATGTAACCACATGATAAACACCAGCTTTTGATTAAAATAAAAATCATCAATCGGTGCACCCAGTAAAAAGTTATGCGGTATAATACAACGTAGGTCGACGAAAAAATAGTCAAGTAAAAACGCATTATTAGATATAACTCGAAAAGTAGTTGTTATATCTCAAAGAAATTTGAACGGGACCAAATAACATGCACCACCTTTTGATTAAAAAAAAACATTTGTCGAAACCAGTCGACCCAGTCAAAAGTTTTAAAGTAACATACATAAAAAAATACAATCGAATTCAGAACCTTCTCCTTTTTTGAAAGTCGGTTAAAAATACAAAGTCTGTTCCTTGAAAAGGAATAAATGAAGCGAGTGTTGAATGAGAGAATAATTAAGTAACTGAAATTGAAAAATGTGTCACCAGATTTTACTTTAAACGAGCAAGCTTTGAGGTTTTACTGAAATTGCTCCAATTAAAGGCAATTACCCGCAATGACGTTTAAGAAAGACGAATTTGATCAAAGGATTTCAAAATCAAAAGATTTGAATAGGAAACTTTTTGTTTACTATTCTAGGTTTCTAGTTTTTCAGAGGATGAATCACATCTTTGTATATGAAGATCATTTTGCACATGATATCATAAATTGAACTCTCTAGGCAAATTTAATTTTAATCGAGTCAGACGGAGAGGTGGTTACGTGAAATTCTCTAATTGAACAAAATTAACCGCAGTGGGAGAAGACTGCGATCGGCTGAGTGCCACCTAATTGCCGGATTTGAACAGTTATGTGTACCGTTACACTATCCAATGTTACCCTTGGATAATGAATTATGAACGAGATCCTACAAAATTGCTTAGTTTCATTTGTGAGTAGTAATCGTAATTTTTTAAGAGAACATAACGCATATTTATTGTAATTGTTTAATTTTGTAGTAAATTTATAAAAAGTCTATTAGAAGATATTTATAAAATCTTTTATATAAACATTTGGAACATTTTAAATTTAAAACATTTCTAAATCGAAAGAACTTTATAACGGACGATTTCTTTTCCTATACAAATAGCGTAAAAAAAAAACAAATACCAATCGCCGACCTAAGTCAATTCATTGTGTAAATAAGGCATGATAATGAACCCCTAACTGACCCGCTGATAGCTTATCGTATGCACTGCTGCAGTCGGAAGTTGTTGAATGTGTGTATAGTTACTATCGAGATGTTTTGTAATGATATCCAAATAGTAGTTCACTGCACGAAAAAGTGATTCTAAATTGTAATAATCTTTCTTTATCTATCATCTACACTCGTCGAATGCGCTCTGCTTTATTAATAGATGCGGAACTATTCCATAATAACGAACGTTTTAATAGTTCGGCAATGAATACTTATGTACAAGTGTAGCAGTTGTCTGTGTTTTACTATTATTTATATATAATACTCTTTGAATTCATGTTAGCTTCGCAATCTTTTTCAAAAACTAAAAGTAGACCGTACTTATAATTGATTTGTGATATATTTATAGCAGTTTAATATTAGCAGTTATATTAAATTTTGTGGACAAAGACAATGACAATATGAAGTATATAAATATTAGTAATTTTCAATATCGAAAGATCAGTATTACCCGAGTCAAGGGTTGCTTGTGTAATAAAATACCGCAAACATTTTTTAAGTATATTATGTAAAAAAGGCTTTAACCTCTAAACATAGTGTATTGTGAGATTATATAGACAACTAGCTGTGCCCGCGACTTCGTCCGCGTGGAATTTAACAAAATAATTATTGTTTAGTCTGCAGAGTTATAAAGTAAAAAAAACTAAAATAAAAGTAGCCTTAGTTACTTCTTATTACCTCAGCTATCTGCCAGTGAAAGTTCTATCAAAATCGGTCCAGCCGTTTCAGAGATTAGCCGGCATAAATAGACAGACCGATGGACAGACAAAAATTATAAAAAATGTTATTTTGCTATATGTAGCGTTTAAACATGCATATGAATTTAGTTAAAAGCGGTTATTTTAATATTACAAATAGACACTTCAATTTTATTTATTTGTATAGAAAATAATAAATTCATGTCATAACAACATTAATATTTTCAATTTAACTAGTGTTATCTATTTCTCCTTGCCAAAATTAAAAAACTTAGTCACATGCGCATTTTCGTGCAATTTTTAGGCAATGAAAATCATTTCTCGTATAAACCTTAAATTAACTGCCTGTTAAATTTCATTGGGTTTTATCAAACAATAAAACATATGCGTTCTAAAACAAATTGTGGCGAGCGATAAGGGAAGTGAACACTTGATAAAATGAATCTGTAGGTACGTTCTAGCGTACATGCATTTTTAGGTCGGATGTTTGTGTTTTATTTCTTCAAAATTTACTTTTTCATTACTTTAAAAAATACATAATTCTTTCAAAATAATAATTAACTGTACTGTTTTTTAATTATATCTTATACTATTTATTATACGGGCAATTCTTGTTTATCTAATATATAAAATTCTCGTGTCGCGGTGATTGTAGTTAAACTCCTCCGAAACGCCTTGACCGATTCTCATGAAATTTTGTGTGCATATCGGGTAGGTCTGAGAATCGAACAAAATCTATTTTTCATACCCCTACGCTATAATGGGGGGGGGGGGATTGAGAAGGTTAATAAAATATATGGCAAAACAACGTTTGCAGGGTCAACTAGTATATATATATATAACGGCTCCCTAGCTAGGATTCATTTTTAGAAAATTTCGTATTATCCCTGTTTTTAGGCAATGAAAAAATGGCTACAAAACGTTCGCAATAGTTTCTTTCGTTTACTGTTTACATTCCTAGTCCTAATGTTTATTTTGCTAGTTGATATAATTATTTGCTTGATAGGATCACTACGTTGTAAGGCAGAAATTTAGTGTTGGAAGTTTGCACTTACTAGCATATTGAGCGAGGTATCGAAAAAAAAAAATCTAAAATGAATGTGTATGGTATAATATATTTATACCTTCATTAATTTTTTATTTTTTTTGACTGTCAAATTAACGATTAAGATTAATGTTAAAATTTTTAAGAATTTTTCTAGTTTTATTTTGCTGTTGTATTAAAATAAAATGAATATCAAAAGTGAGTGAAAATTTTATAAAGCAAGTTACAAAGAAGAAAATGTTCTTTCTGTAATTAGTTGGATAAAAAGTTAATTGTGTAGAGTGAAAAAAAAGAGTACTCGAGGGTATTCTAAGTGGGAAATAAGTGTTTGCTTGATGCCTGTTTAGTTTAATTAAATAATATGTTGATATAATTATGTCAGATGCATTCTTTTAACATTGACACGTGTAGTAAATTATGATTAGATTTTTTAATGAAATATGCGCCTAGCTTTTTCAGAAAATATTCTTAATATTCTCGCGTTTTCCAAATTAAGATTTTTATCAATATATACGTATAATAAATAGCATGGTCTTGTGTGTTAAACGCTTCCAGCACTTCCAGCACAAATTAAGCCAAGTATAAAAAGCTGTGAATAGCGTTAAATTAAAATAAAACAAAAATTATACGTATGTAATATTCATAATTGTATATATTTTTAATCTAAATAAATTTCTTTATATGTTCTCTCTATATACCTACATCTTTTGTTTTACACATAAAAAATTGTAGCATACTATATCTCTATCATTAACAATTAATGCCAATATTAATTTTAGTCAGGCCACGTGGTTCTTCGAAAAAAGCACTGCAGACATGTAACTGGCGGGTAGACAAAGATGGCCGTGCGTAATTAGACTCTGTCGTTGTTGCGTATACTTAAATTTGAGGCAATATGATTTTCCTAGATTAACGAAATTGATGGTTTTACTTTTGAAGTAAAACTTATTTACGAACACTTGACTTGGGGAGTAATCTGGCGAATTCGTGACGAGAGCGTTACGAGACGTGTGATCGGGCGAGGCGAACAGAAGTTGAGAGGGAGGTATAAGTTAGTGAAAATAGAAACAGAAAGAGTTACGTTTCGTTTATTACTGTAGGAGCTTTACTTTTTTTGCGAAGAAGTTTACTTCAGTCGCGTGGGCTAAAACATATTCGTTTTTCTTTTCTTGCTTTTATCAAGTTTCTGAACATTCCCAGATAAGTTACACACACGTATTGTAATATTAAAGCATCTTTATTGCTATCTTTATTAACCTCGAGTATCTAAATCATCATCATCATCATCATCATTACAGCCTATACAGTCCACTGCTGGACATAGGCCTCCATAAGTTTACGCCAAAAATAACGTGAACTCATGTGTTTTGCCCATAGTCACCACGCTGGGCAGGCGGGTTGGTGACCGCAGTACTGGCTTTGTCGCACCGAAGACGCTGCTGCCCGTCTTCGGCCTGTGTATTTCAAAGCCAGCAGTTCGATGGTTATCCCGCCACCGGTCGGCTTTTTAAGTTCCAAGGTGGTAGCGGAACTGTGTTATCCCTTAGTCGCCTCTTACGACACCCACGGGAAGAGAGGGGGTGGCTAAATTCTTTAGTACCGTAGCCACACAGTACACCGTAGCCACACAGTACATCTAAGTATCTAAATGCTCAGTTTAAATATTTCAGGACAAATTCCAATATATTACAATCAAACCCATACCGTTTCTATCACCTATCAATTTACCTTACCGGACTACCTCCTTTCTAACACGTTTGCTGCGTAGGGAGGTAGTCCGGTACGGACACAGCTAAAGCCGTCAACATCTACCCGTAACTTCAGTCTCATGATCAAGACATTCGAAGTCAATGTCGAAATATCGAGCTCCGCAAAGCGAAAATAAATAAACATGGTAAATATCCCGTTTTCGAATAATTTTCGTAATAAAGAAATAAAATAAGTAGAAAAAAATATCTTTATTTTTATTTTATTTTTTATTTTTATTTATTTTTTAATATCCGGCTAATAAATCGTACGCTTTATAACAAAGAGCGACCACAATGTAAAAATTCTTTAAGGAAATACATACTCAGAATATAAATACTCTTAAACAAGGAATGACCTATAACACAAATGACAAATGTTACCTATAACACAAGCATTAAGTTGCTTACTTTAGGAACAGACAACCGTGTGTGTATTGTGTAGATATAAAAAAAAAAAAAAAAAAAAAAAAAAAAATGACGCACAATCGTAAATTATAAAACTATTGAGAAACAGAGTAACTAACGTTCTTTCTCTGTTTAGCAAATAAATAACATTTTTCGTCATCAATTATTGTAAACATAATTGTTGGACGATCGTAAATATTTAAAAAAAAACGGTGAAAAGTTCTTAAGTAGATTGTTATATTACGTTATAATAATTAATCTAACTTTGGAAAAGAAATTGAGGCAGACGCGGCGGCAATTACTCAAGTTTTTCCAGTGCGAATTTTATCAAATGCGACGAACGGAAGCCGGGAGTGATGCGCGCATCTCGCTGCCGCATCCCGTTTCGCCGTCCTCAGCCAATCGCCTCCGACCTCCGACCAACGGACCTCCATACCTCGATCCTACTCAGTCGTACTCTGCGCGCCGTTGTCGATAGACGTGCGCTCAGTTAACGCGAGTTACGTTACGAGCTTTCGAATTTTACCTGTGGATTTTATGTGGCATGTGCTGTAATTATTAATTACGCACAATAAACACTTGTGGCTCTATCTGGATTGTTATCTTACATTGGTGGCCAGTGCTGTTAACCATCATCTTTATTCAAGGTCGGTGCGTATGCTTTGCGAATAGTAATGCTGTTGGATGCATTCGGAATGTCACTTGTCCGGTCGTTATAATGGACACTTGAATTTAATAAATAATCGTTCCTGGGGACACCGTATTTATTTTATAGGCTTTAGTATCACTGTATCAGTGAGTTCGTTGACTTCTCGATCTTCGAGTTGTTTTTAATTGTTTTTTGTTACACCGGTGTGTAGCCTGGGAGGTGTTTGTAGACGCTTTTTCATTTCTTCGTTCTTACAATAAATCTAAGTTTGAACTAGTAAGACTAAGAAAAGTTACATTAAAAAATAACAACCGTATTTCATACAATATTCATTGAAAAGGAGAACGTTTTTTTTTCAAAAGCAATCGAGGAGCGCCTTTAATGGCTAATCCAACAGAGTTCAATATCCTATGATGGTCATATGTAATCATTTATAAACCGTTCGTCAAATGTACATTTTTTTAATCATTCCAACGGAGAAAAAGTTATACTGACATAAATTTTTAACTTATGTGAATATATTAATGAATAATTTGGTTACTTTCTTCTTGATAAAAGTTTTGTGACTGTACTTAAATAAATTTTGTTTACTAGAAACGAATACTTTTATCTTTTAGATATTGAAAAGTATTCCGCTAATAGTGATATATTTTTATTAATGTATTTAAATTTTTAAGTAGGTAGGTATATAAGTGCGATAGTCGCTATTTAAAATATAACAATTTGAAGGATTTTGATAATATTGTATCGAAATTAATGGGACGTTGTTTTATCAATTGTCATTTAATATAATTTTCAAATAAATTCGAAACATCAATTAAAAACTGATAAACTGATTAACGATAAGATAAACGAGAGTCCGTTTTTTTTTATCTTTCGGCAGCGTTTAGTGTTTTTATTGTAGGTAGAAAACAAGAAGTATTTTTTTATGAAAATTATAAAGTTAAGGTAGGCACCGTGGAGAATGTCGGCACGATGACTGTGTTGGCGTTTGATGAGGCATCACTAAGGTCACCGACATGTCAAGGAGATTTGCAAACAGTGTTTATAATCGTACAAATATAAATTATTAATAATTATAGGTGAGGCGTGAGGCAATACCGTATATTTGTAGACGTTACACAAGCTATTTACATTATCTTAGTCAGTCATTTTTGATAACATCTATTTGAAAAAGTGAAGATGTGAATAGTTTAAAATAAGCGAACATTCAAAGGCGTAACATTATAAAACTAGGTTTTTTTACATTTTGGTACTTCCAATATCAAATAACTAATATGCGTATACTCATTATTAAGAAATAAACTATTTGAAAAAATATTTCCTGAACACTACATTATTAATAACTTCAAAATCTAAAATAAAGAATCGATGTGCACTATATAAGATATTACATTTCTGTACATTAATTTTTTACCATAAATGCTTTATGACTACTTAATGGAAGTTTTACAAAGGAAAGCGAAAACCCACATAAAAATTAACTAACTACATATTGAAATGCTATAAAATTTGAAGCTCTTACGTAGGTACCGAAAATTTTTAGTCCAATTAGTTTAATTTCTCTTTCTTTTACAATCTTCAGTAGAGGATCGCAAATATTCAGAAGATCTAGCTCAAGTGATGTTCTGACTGGCTGACGAAAACCACTTTTATTTCTCAAAAGCCACTGAACGCACGAAACACGAATAAAAATATACACAATAAATTATTTACCTCTCAGTTATATCAATTGAAAGTTCATTTAATATATATCGTAATTTTTGTTTGATAAGAGTAACTAACTAGTATTTTTAACCGAATTCCAAAAAAGGAGGAGGTTTTCAATTGAATTGTATTTTCCATGTATGTCTAAGGCTTTTTGAATGGGTGGACCGATTTTGATGATTCTTGTTTTAATCGTAAGCTGATGCTTGTCTTGTGGTTAAATTTAAATTTTGATTGAGATCTGTTGAGTACTTTATGATTTATCTCTAATAATGCGTATTTACTTGACAATATGTTCGTTTGCCTACTTTGTATTACTTGTCTGTGTAATTGAAGTTGGTTATTTTTTCGTTTGCGAGCACACACAGATATAATTTAATTGATGATTAATGAAAATTCACACAATTTGCGAGACGTTACAAGATCATAATTACGTTGCCATAGCTAAGTAGATTGTTTTTTCGCGTCTAACAAGGAGTAAGAACTTGATTGACGTCGGCTTGCAGATTTAGTTCTTATGGAGTTATGAGTTTGAAAATTACGTAAAATTCGATTTAAGTTATAAGCAATACTTGAATAAAATGTATAAATTTTTCATCACCATGTTAATTTTCAGAAAAAATAAAATATTAAATGTGATGTTTTTAACAGATTTCAAAACAGGAGGAGGTTACTCAATTCGACCGTATATATATATATATATATATCTTTTATGTGTGTTTGGGGATAAATTCGTCGTTTATAAACCGATTTTGATAATTCTTTGTTTGTTAGAAGGAAGATATCCTAAGTGTGGTTCCATGATAAGGAAACCAGGATCTGATGATGGAATCCTAGAGAAATCGAGGGAATTCCTTGAAAATTCGCATAACTTTTTACTGGGTGTACCGATTTTGATGGTTTTTAATTTAATCGGCAGCCGACGTTTTATCACATTTAAATTTCATCAAGATCTGATTACAATAATAGTAAGTAAAGTAAGTTATAAATACTGTGTAGAAATGGACTCCCTGCTAGAATGTCCTGATAACTTTATATATACTAAGTGCGCTTAAAAACATCGATAGCGCGATTCAGGCTCAATCCGCGTAATTTATTTCAGGCTATCCTGATCTGGGCCGGACCGGGTCCTGATCCAGTATGCCTTACCATACTTGATTATATTTTACATCAGGCCATCCTTGTCTGGACCAGACCTGGTCCTGATAGTGCTTACCGGATCTGGCATGCCTTATTCTATCCTGATCCGGTCCAAATACATGATCTGGTTGAGCCTGACCTTTTTCCTAGTCGGGTACTTGACTATTTTTTCGTCTACCTACGTTGTATTACTTGTCGATGTAATTAAAGTCGGATTTTTTCGTTTGCCAGCAAACACAATTAGAGAAAAAGATTGTATGACCATATTTTAAACAAACAAAAAATGTACTTATTTAGAAATAATTTCCTTATTTATAGTGGACGAAAGTTGAGTTGAAGATGGTTAATATAAATTATTGGGATTTATAGGAACGTGTAATTACTACATATTTGTGTCAATGTACTTCCGTCGGATACTTATAATTGCCTGCTTTGAAGGATTTCATCAATGCCATCTCTGTCTATTATAAAAAAAATACCGAGATCACTGATATAAAAAAATATAACTTTATTGTAAATTTATTTAATTGTATAGATTTCCAAATAAAGTTTTTCAAATAGGTAACCTAAAAATATTTTACTATGGCGGCAGATGTTTAAGAGTTAAGTTCATTACATACTCGGATTTAGAGACAATTTAAACTACGTAAATCGGACTCCATATTTCTGACCTGTCAACGAAACACCAGTAGTGTTCAGTTCGAACAGCTGTATGCTCCGACTCGGTTCGTACAATCGTCATAAATCCACCACTAAGCCTGTCCTGGTGTTTAATTATACTATGCAATGAGTCTCAAGAGCCTTTCTTACGCACGCACTCAAGAAGGGAGCTATTTATGTGTTGGAATAATTTAATCCTTTTGAGCTTCTTGGATCATTGTTTTCAGTCAGTCATTATTACGGCTTTAAATTTTTTACGTTCGTTTGTGCTATGTCGTCTTTCATTTGTATGCATTTGTGTATACAATTTTCATTTTATTTTAATTGAGGTAGGGCACCGCGGGAAATATCCTACTCAAAATCTGAAGCAGCCGGACTGGGGAAGTACCTTCAAGCATTGTGTGTTTCTGTAGTGAGTAAGGTGACCAGAGATTCTGGGGGGATTGGGGGTAGAGTCGCAAGCGTCTATATGCTACGGTAATCGCTTACCATCAAAAGTAGGCTACCGTACGCTTGTTTGCCGACCTAATTGTATAAAAAAATAGATATTTAAAAAAAAGCAAAATGTATTCTTATAAACATTTATTTATTGAATTTAAGTAGTTAATAGTTCAGATATTGGTTATGCGTAACCTGTTGAGGTGTAAATTGAATATACAAAGTAAGAATTTAGATTTTTGACGTAGTATTTCAAAAAACTTTCAATTGCTTGTGCGTGATTGGTGTCCTCTGATTGGATCACACACTTCACACATGTCACAAATCTGCATTGCAGTATAACGAACAAAAGTTTAATGCCCCGTGACGAGTTTTCTGTCACCGCATGAATTAGTTACGTATTTATGGTTTTGTTTTGTTTGCAAAATACGTCGAGGATTCATTGACTATGATGGCTAAATCTATTTTCGTAACAGTAATTCAGCTGAAATAGCTTTTTAATCTTTATTTAATATCAAGTGAAATTGTTTATTGTGGCTTAGTGGTCACAAAAACAGCGTGTTTAAAATTGGATTACCTTATATAAATGTTTCAAGTGATATTTTTTTCTTTTTTCCTCAAACAATTTGCAGGACTCCTTGCTATATTTTCCTATCAAGAGATATTTGAAGACAAATATATTTTCCCAACAAGCTGTTGTACAGCATTATGAAGGATGAAACCGGTACCTATGCCCGAGTAGGAATTTGTCGTGTTCCTTAGAAGAACCGGACCGGGCATGCCTGATCTGGACCGGATAAGGTATGTAACGCAGAAGATTTGTGTGGACCCGATCAGGAAATCTCATCTCATCCTGATCAGCTGGTTCGGTCCGGATCCTTTTAAAAACACGAATGTATATTCCTGAAAGTTCCTGAGTGCTGTGTGGCTACGACACTAAAGAATTTAGCCACCCCTTCTCTTCCCGTGGGTGTCGTAAGAGGCGACTAAGGGATAACAAGGTTCCACAACCACCTTGGAACTTAAGAAGCCGACCGATGGCGGGATAACCATCCAACTGCTGGCTTTGAAATACACAGGCCGAAGACGGGCAGCAGCGTCTTCGGTGCGACAAAGCCAGTACTGCGGTCACCAACCCGCCTGTCCAGCGTGGTGACTATGGGCAAAACACATGAGTTTACGTTATTTTTGGCGTAAACTTGTGGAGACCTATGTCCAGCAGTGGATTGTATAGGCTGTAATGATGATATTCCTGAAAAAATTGTTCAATAAAAAAAAAGCAAATTGATATTATAAATATGTTACTTAACATAATTATTATGATATTTATTTCCATTTATCTTTTCCAATGTATTATTTTTATTTTAAATATTAATTATTTTTATTTATTTTAATATTATTAATTAAATTTTATTTATTAACTTTTAATAATTAATTACTAATTAACTACTTCCTACTACTTACGTTCGTACGTTTACGTTATATATTTATATTATTATATTTCTATTATTTGTCGTGTGGTGTCGGCCGAGTACAATAGCACCACCTCCTTTCTACCGTGGGGGTCGTAAGAGACGACCGAGGGATAAACCTGGCTCAAAATCATCAGGGTCCTGGAGAGGGAAAACTTCATTGGAAACCCGGAATGAGGTCTCCGTTAAGCATTCGTGGTATAGCTCTAAAATGTGAAAGACTCCTGCAAACGAACTGGCTCCACATGTATCGACTCGTCGTTCCTGTGGGCCTAGCCAGTGAGGTCGAGAGGGTGGCGCAGAGCTAGGCAACTCTGCGTTTTCCTGAATAGTTGTCCTAGGCGACACAGTGTCTGTCTGACACTGTCTAAATCGTCTGCAATAGACGGACTAAGGCCAATGATGACTACTTACGACTGCTCCACCACTGTGTAGAAATGGACTCCCTGCTAGACTGTCCTGATAACTGTATATTATATATATATATATATATATATATATATATATATATATATATATATATATATATATATATATATATATATATATATACTATGTGCGCTTAAAAACATTGAAAGCGCGATTCAGGCTCAGTTCGCGTAATTTATTTCAGGCTATCCTGATCTGGATCGGACCGGGTCATGATCCAGTATGCCTTACCATACTTGATTATATTTTACATCAGGCTATCCTGATCTGGACCGGACCGGGTCCTAATCCAGTATGCCTTACCATACTTAATTATATTTTACATCAGGCTGTCCATATCTGGACCGGAGCGGGTCTTGATCCAGTATTTTTTTTTTTTTGTTATCGCAGGCAACCCATTTATGGGTGATATCCAGGACGCCCGGGTAGGCAGTCCTAGACCGTATGTCGGCTTCAACACTTGGGGGTGCACTACCGACCAAACCCCTGCGGGAGCCTTCAGCCGCTTTAATTGGAGGGTCCCGGATCTGCAGGCGACAGGATCCTTCCAGCGACCGGCTGGCCTCGGCGAAAAGGCCAGACTTCTCCTACATGGGGACTGTCCGGCTCACCTCTGAACAATCCCGACGACGCCATGTCTAGCAGGACCAGGTTCCCATCCCGGCCCGACACGAGCACAAGGGCGTTACTGGAGGTGCATTAGGTAGCGCCTCCTACGCACCCCCGTTCGTCGCCTGCGGACGGAGGCCTCGTCGGTGGCCTCCTCTCTCATCCGCTCGTCGTTCTCCTTCTGGAACATTACTGTCTTGCAGAAGGAGACCATCGCCGTCCATGACTCGTCGTCGCCGAGCATCGCGGTGATGATGCTCGGCAGTGACAAGTCTCCTCCGAGGACTGTCGTCAGATCGCGACGCAGCGCCGCCCATCTCGGGCACACCTCAAGAGTGCTGGGCAGAGTCCACCGCCGCGCCACAATCGTGACATCCAGTCGTCGGCTCCTTTTGGACCGTCCGACACAAGTATTCACCAAAGCAGCCGTGCCCGGTGAGAACTTGCGTCAGACGGAAGGTGAGGGACTTGCGCTTACGGTGCATCCACCGCTCAAAGACCGGGCGCAACGCAGCCGTTACGCGAGTGCCATACGGCTGCTCCGCCAGGTCCTCCCCCCACCTCCGCATTAATGCTTCTTGCCCCATCCGGCGCACCCGTAGGATCTTGATCCAGTATGCCTTACCATACTTAATTATATTTTACATCAGGCTATCCTTATCTGAATCAAACCTGGTCCGGATAGAGCTTGCCGGATCTGGCATGCATCATTTTATCCTGATCCGGTCCAGGTACATGATCTGGTTGAGCCTGGCTTTTTTCTAGTCGGGTGTTTCTTCCTAATGCTGAAAAAGACCTTTGCCAAACTTTTGGAACATTAGAAACGTATTACAACGTAATAATGTAATTAGTTTATTTTTCTAATTGAAGTTATTGCTACTTTCTTCATTTATTTTTATTACAAATTGCACTATAGCAGTGTCTTAAACTTTAATTACGCGAGCAGCTCGGTGAATCTTTTTCAGAAATGTTGAAATGAAGGTGTCGTGACGAGTCCAATTATATGAATAAGGTATATATGACATAACCTCTTATATCGGTACTAGGTGGTGGGTAATTATTTCAAACATTTCCGAGACGTCCGGAACGACGGACGTGGGAACTCTCTGCATAATGAGCTTATTACTTAGTTAGCTTAGTGCAAACACGTTTAGGTAGAACGGTGCCGCTTATTTGTTCTACTTATTTTTTATTATTCGGCTTGAAACGATGTTGTGTCATACGAGTCTTGCGACTTAGCAACATTTTGATTTGTAAGATTGTACATTTAATATTTTATTTTTGAATATCAAGTAAAACAAGAAGTCTTCTTTTATGTTTTTAGTACTTAATCGTTATAATAGTTGTTATAAATGTCTCTGTATTTAACACGACACGATATTTTCATTAATTTTTTTATTGAGTGAGTAGAATTTCGACAAATGAAGCTTGATAATTACACGTCGGTTATCGCATGTATTATAATCTGATATAAATAATGTACAATAATAATGTCGTATCTAATACGTATAATGTAGCGAACCTCACTGTCGACTATTTTTTCCTTTTTGATAACTAAATTCCGTTGATAGGTATAAATGACGTTTTCCGGCATTTCTCTTTAGCGCTGATAAAATTAAAATAGCAACGGATGGTGTTTGAATTTCAGATAATTGTCTAGTACAATACTAACGATTTTTATAAATATATTTTTTAATCAAACTTATATAAATATATTCATGAATGTTACTGTTAAATTAATTGGTAACAATGAAAAATATGATTATGGTAGATATTAAATGCCAGTATATAAATAATAAGTATAACACTATAAAATATATTCTGATAAAATTTTATTTCGCAAAAAAGTACCTAAGCAATTTTACAACATTCTGAAACATGGAATAAAGTAACAAAAGTACGTTGCTGTAATTTTTTTTTGAATATTTGTTTACCTAAATATGTCCAGACAATTTAATTGACAAGATATTACAACAATAATAGGTATAGATTTAAAATATGCAAACGTGTTGAAAAAAAAAAAAAAACGTTGGTCAATTGCGCTTTTATAAAACTGGTAAGTGTACTTAACTTAATACATGAATTGAATAAGAAAAAAATGTTATAAAAATATTATAATGAATTAAACTTCATTCACAATTTTTTTTATGTCTTTCAAAACGACTAGAACGATTTTGATAGTATTAATTATAAATGTTGCTAATTTAATTTTAGCAGAATCGTCCGCTAAAAATAATTAAAACTTCAACAGTTTACAACTACTAAATAAACTGATAAACTTTGAATGATCTTTAGATTCCATACGGTAGCCGTCAGTGGAATATGTTATAAACAAAACCGAAAGGATTTTCATAAATAAAATTGGTTTTATAAATTACTGGAATCAGAGCAAACAGTTATTGTTGAACTATAATAGTCACATCATTAGTTGTTTAGTTGTTAACTTCCGCAGTAGATTGATGTAGGCACAACGAAAGGGAAATTGCCCCTACGAGTGTGATACAATCTATTAGCGCAACTTTTAATACTAACCGTTTAAGAACTATAATCGCAAAACAAAAAATTTGCATATTAAACATGCGGGTATTTTTACATTTTGTAACGTTTTGTGAAAGTGTTTATTTAATGGAAAGTGGAGACCTTGGGGGAAATTGTGTCAAATAATAATGTAGCCTACTTACATTAGTTACATTTATAATATGGCATTAGTTATATATATAATATGGTAGTGATATTGTAAATAAAGCTTTTAAATTCACAATACTTTGTGTGCGGCTTTTTTATGGGAAAACAAAGAAACCTACAATAGTCTATTATAAAAAAAAAATACATTTAAAAACCGACCGACGAAGTCACGGCAAGTGTGTTATTGGTTTGGCACCGACTTCAAACCTATCAGTAGATAGCTCATACAAATAATAGTATTTTATTTTTTTTAGTAGTAAGTAGGTTTGCATAAGAAGGCGTGTTTTTAACAGACTTCCAAAAAAGGAGGAGGTTCTCAATTCGAATGTACTTTTTTATGTATGTTACTTCAGAACTTTTGACTTAGTGGACCGATTTCGACAAAAAAAAAAAAAAATTTAAACGAAATGTGGTGCGTGTCATTTGGTTCTATTTAAATTTATTTGGGATCTAACAACTACTTTTCGAGTTGTATCTGATAATACGTTTTTACTTGACTATTTTTTCGTCGACCTACGTTGTATTATACCGCATAACTTTTTACTGGGTGTACCGATTTTGATGATTTTTAATTTATTCGAAAGCTGATGTTTATCATGTGACCACATTTAAATTTCATCGAGATCCGATTACAACGTTTTGAGTAATCTTTGATAACGTGTATTTACTTGACAATTTTTTCGTCTACCTACGTTGTATTACTTATCGATGTAATTGAAGTCGGTTTTTTTTTTCGTTTGCGAGCAAATACAATTATAAATTAAAATTTACCAAGTTATTTTTTGCTTTTTAGTTTTGACCTCGGTTTTTTAACCGTAATTTTTTTTTAAAGAATATATTTTAAGGACTAAAAATTTATTTAAATAGGTACTAGCTGCTTCTTCTTAATTGCTCCCTACTTCGTCCGCGTGGAATAGTGACTACATGTTCAACGTGATTCTTTAAACTGGCACAACTTTTTTATTAACGAACCGATTGACATGAAACAAACACTACTTGTTAAGTTAAGCTTGCCAAAATATATTATTAAAAACTACATCTAAGTCGGATAAACCGTTTCTGAGATTAGCGTGCATAAACGTACAGACAAACAGACAAAAATCCTGACAATCATTATTTTGGGTGTTATTTGCGTTGACAAAGGTCCCAATAATATTTTTTTGTTCATACATACAGACAGCGACCTGTTACATTATTGTGAGGTATGTATGTATAGATATGACATGCCAGCATAATATGACGAAATACAATATAATACTATGTAAACGTAGCATAGCATAAATATCAATTCAATTTGGGAAGGCGTACAAATATTCCGTAATATTTGTTTTATTAGCTATGCGAGTGTAAACGCTGTTCGAATTCGAAACATGTGTCCTTTCCACACCAATACTTATAATTAGGTATTTTTAGTGTAAACAGTCGGTTACATTATCCATTTCCATATAGCGTGTAAAATACGCATGTAATGTGGTTGTTAACATAGTTTCTGTTAGCTTATATTTATTAACTGCTAATGACGTCTCACAGGGTTTTGTCTCCATTTGTTTACAATTTATTTCAGGTTGCTCGACATTTATGATATTAATATCCCCTGAGTAAAATAGTTTTCCGGCTTAACTGAAATGCGTTCTGCTAGTATGTTCTGTTGGATATTGGCGTCACCTCCTGTATATGGATGATTGGAGCTTGATTTGTCACTTCACTGTCGATTTTTTCTAAAGTGAAAAAGTGTACTTTTTAAATAATATATTTGAATTTATAAAAAAGTATATATTTGAATAGTAAAAATTATTGTGAATTCCATTAAAATAACGTAATAAATATTATGGGAAATATTTATGAGATACATTTCGTAGAAAATATTTAATAATTAAATTCTTCTAGTATTTTTAAATTGATAACGTTTTTAATTACGACAACACAAAAATGAGGCATAATAATACGTATTAAAAAATAACACAGCTTTTTTCACTCTTTTGTCGTTAATCAACAACACAAGGGTATTTTTGTTAAGATTCATGTTTAAATGGTCATAAAACGAGATAAGCAACGACGAAGTGTTCAGAGGATTGTCAAAGAATGTTGTGTTTCGTGGAAAGGAAAGTTCAGGAGAAATAATAAAAGGAAGCTCTTAAGTCACAGGGTTATATTATACCCGTACTTTGATAAACTTTGAAGTGCTCCACAGTGTTTCTGATCCTCTAATCTAGTAAAAACAAACAATGTTTTAGTTATAGCACGTGTTTTATTGTTTCTTTTTTCTTTTTACAAAGTAATATATAATGTTATTTTTTTTTACACTGCTAGCAAATGCCTCTTCGTTAATGACATGAATATAAAGTGTAATGACTCATGAGTTTTGCAGCTACGTAATCAAAATATGCAATGTATTTCTGTAAATGTTGGTACTTTACTTAAGAATAAATATATCTTCTAAAAATAATAATTTGGTTTTTGGAATATTTGATTGTGATAAAATTACACAAAATATATAGGCAGCTGTTGACTTTCCAAAAAGTAAGTAATTTCTTATTTTTAAATAGATTAAAATAATATTGGAATCCTTGCCTGCGATTTATATTCGCACTTGCTGTTTGTTCACTTTGATTTCGACTGTTATGAAATTTTACATAAGATTATAAACGCCTCCCACTTAACGGCTTCCACTAGGATTTACTCCTGTGTGTGGGGGTCCGGAAACACAAAATTCATAAGAACAGACTCTCATACCAATTTTGTATGGCTAACATAAATGTTGGCCGTATGTGCTGTTCAAACCCGCAACCGCCATCGCCAGCGCAACACACACGAGGCAGTGCTGTGACTGTTGCGCTGAGGCACCGTCAGAAATTTTAAATTATTGAAATATTACAAAAGTCAGATAAGTGTAAGCCGTTTATTTACATACTTATAAAACAGAAATAGCTAAAATAATTTTATTATTGTTACTATAATAACATGTATTTATCGCGTTCAAGTTAGTGTTCATAAAGTTTTATGCGTCGCATTTTGCAACGGGTTCAATGCTAGTGTAGAACGCAATATCAAATAAAAAATAAAAAGAAGTATAGTTTCATTGAACGTAGTGGCAGGATTAAAAATAACATTCCATGAAAAAACAACGAACAAATGTCTGTTATAAAAATATTTTTTGCAGTGCATTAAAGGAATCCACACTTTGCTAGCTCAAAAATAAACAAAAATCAATAATGCATTCGACGGCCGGCGCCTTCACTGGCTTATATGAGTTTGTGCTTCGTTCGAAGATAGGTATGTGTACACCTTACTCGTTATAGGAGATTGTATCGAGTGCTATTTCACACTGGACTTTTAAATTGCATACATTATCTTTCGTCTCTATACATAAAAATAAATAGTTAAATGTGTTGCTAAGCGCTAAACTTGAAAATGGCTGAACCAATTCTAGATTAATTTTTGTTTGTTACACTGAAGTTTTTTAAGAAGGTTTTTACAGAATGAAAAAAAAAATCGTTGAAAAATCGTTCAGAAAACGTAACAGTTATTTTTAAAATTTACGCGGTTGACAGTTCACAAGACAGGACAACGTCTCCTATAGATCCTGTTAAATACGAACTAGCTATTGCCTGAGACTATGTTCGCATAGATATTTTGGTAGGCATTATTCCATACAATATGCTTTCAAACGTTTTCTCCGATTGCAACATTTTTCGTTGAAGCTCCACTCTTATTAGTCGAAGCTTGACGTTATACTTATAGTCTTCCTGAATCCGGGATATCGAACATAAAAATATATAGTGATCGTGATATTGGTGCATGGAACCAAACAAACTATTGTTATGAAAGTTTGAATGCAAATATGAAGTTGCTAACATTTTAAAGATTACTGTAAAAATAATAATTTCGCTGAATACTATAAATTTATTATACGAGTATTACTTCGTAAATGATGTTGACTCAAACTTTGACCTATAAGGTTCTCATTTAAAACACTTATTGTTTGTGCGAAAAAAATGACGATATCTACGAAATATAAACACTCAAACAGGTAACATTGAGATTTCCCTCTTTTGCTAATCTATTTATTAGTTTAAAAAAAAGAAGTTTTAATAAAAACACATTTACATATTCTCTGGGAATAAAAAATAATTGAAGCGAAACGTATTTTTATCTGCATGAGTGTAATGTATATACGTAATAATAAAACTCATCAAGTCAGATGCCAGTATTATCTTTTTGTTCTGTACACGATCGCGCATAAACCAGGCGTTTTTGTTGTGTTAAACCTGTTTTTAAACGCATAGTCTGGAAGCGACGTAAGGCCGTGAACGTACTGAGCTGCTTAATTCGCGCGTGGTTATTTATGCTCAGAATGCATATATAAACAATTTCGAATAAAGATACTGTAGGTATAACAACGCGATCTATTTCAATACGAGTATTTAGCAATTTTTCTGTTCAAGTATCCATCTGTATTGATAAATTTTTACTCCCTGTTGGATGGGCTTTTCTCTCTTAGTGATCTATAATTTAAATGTTCTTCAACAGTTTGCCATTTTTTAACCGATTTCAAAAGGGAGGAGTTCTTAATTTTACTGTCTTTTTTACTTTTTTTGTTTATCTTACTTCAGGACTTTTGTCTGGGTGGACCGATTTCGATGATTTTCATTTGAATCAAAAAGTGGTGCGTATAATGTGGTTCCATTTAAAGTTAATTTAGATCTGGCCCGTGATTTTCGAGTTATCGTTACTAATGAATATTTACTCGACTATTTTTTTGGACCGGTTTCGATAATTCTTTTTTATCAAAAGCTGGTACTTGTTATGTGGCCCCATTTAAATTTGATCGAGATTTACTAAGAATTTTTTGAGTTATCTTCAATAGTACGTATTTACTTGAATATTTTTTGTGTACCTTCTTTGATATAATTGAAGTCGGTTTTTTTAGTTTGCTAAGAAACACAATTATTTTGGCACATCGGTTAATGTCTTCGCAGCAGTTTATTGTAATTCATCACCTTAGTAACATTTATTTAATTAAATCGTCCAAATCAATTAAACCAAAAATTAAAACAATAATAACCAATTATCTATCACTTTATTGTTTTCAGATTCACGACCCTATTATATATCAACGTACCTACTAACCGCGCACTCGGGAACGCTTTGTCCGTACACGGTGTACTGTAAACCGGTCGTCGAATAAATACTTTACTGGAACTTGCACTTGAAACTGGATAAGTGTTAAACCGATCAATCAACCGTCAAGCTACTGTAATTTGATTGTGTCGTGTTCTATTTTTCGATGATACAATAGTGCTATCGATGATTCTGAATTATGGTGTACAAATCTAATGCGAATATCTTGTTCATGAACCATACATTCGTAATTAAACGTCGAAGTATCGAGCTCCTCAAAATGAAAATAAAAAAACATGGTAAATGTACCGTTTTTTGAAAAATTATAGTAATAAAAATTACCATGTTAACTTAAAATCTTATATATCACTGAAGTAATTAGGAGAATGCTTTTAGTGGTTTTTGGTTAATTGGTTTAAAAGTATCTGGGTGACCGAGCTTAGCTCGGTATTTTAAGTAAATCGTGTTTTTTGGAAATCATATTTAAATACGAATTACATACTGATATAGTTGTGTATGCTTGCAAACGAAAAAAAACCGACTTCAATTACATCGACGAGTAAATACAACGTAGATCGACGAAAAAATAGTCAAGTAACTACGCGTTCTCAAAAATTACTCAAAAAGTAGTAATCAGATCTCAATAAAATTTATATGTGACCACATGACAAACATCAGCTTTCGATTAAATTAAAAATCATCAAAATCGGTACACCCAGTAAAAAGTTATTGCGAATTTTCAAGAGTTTCCCTCGATTTCTCTGGGATCCCATCATCAGATCCTGGTTTTCTTATCATGGTACTAAACTAGGGATATCTTCTTTCCAACAAAAAAAGAATTATCAAAATCGGTACATTCAGTAGAAAGTTATGCGGTATAATACAACGTAGGTCGACGAAAAAAGCGTCAAGTAAAAACGCATTATTAGATATAACTCGAAAAGTAGTTGCTAGATCTCAAATAAATTTAAATGGGACCAATTGGCACACACCACCTTTCGATTAAAACAAAATTTGTCGAAATCGGTTTACCCGGTCAAAAGTTCTGATGTAACATACATAAAAAAAAAAAAAAAAATACAGTCGAATTGAGAACCTCCTCCTTTTTGGGAAGTCGGTAAAAAATATGAATAATTATTTCTGATTTTACCAACAATGATAAAAAATATGAACTAGTTATTTAAATAAAAAAATCACGAGTGCAATTAGAAAAAAAAAAATCGACCTTGACATGGGGATTTGAACCGTGGTCTTCTCAGGCGTTTCCGACCGGCTGATTTCCCACCTCAGCTATTACAACTGTATTGCAGTTGCGAAATTTACCTTCGTATTCTAACGATACTGTTGCCATTTTTTCATTGCCTTAAAACAGGGATATAACGACATTTCCTAAAAGTGAATCCTAGCTAGATGGATTTATCGCCCCCGAAACCTTCCATATACTGAATTTCTTGAACATTGTTGGAGCCGTTTCCGAGATTCAGATTATATATATATATATACTAGCTGACCCCGCAAACGTTGTTTTGCCATAATTATATGTTATTAACCCCCCTTAACGACCCCCTCCCTTATAACTTAGGGATATGAAAAATATGTTGTTCGATTCTCAGACCTACCAAATATGCACACAAAATTTTATGAGTATCGGTCAAGTCGTTTCGGAGGAGTTTAACTACAAACACTGAATAATAGAACCGACACTAGAATTATATATATATGTATATACAAGAATTGCTCGTTTAAATAGTATTAGATATGGTGTGTGTGTGCCTTTTTTATAAGCGTGTTCTATAAATACTTCCGAGGTTTATGTTCTCGTTCGCGTAATACCTTTTGTACTATTTGAATAGTTTATGTTATTAAGCGGTTCCGCGTAAATGTCATTGTAATTCAATGGAAGATATGTAGGTAGATATTAAGAAATTTACAACAGTACATGTAACGATTGTTAATAAATAATAATAGCTTGTCTGAACGATGAAAAATAACGTATTAACACTATTATCGGAACTACATCTATACAGCAATGGCTGTGAAACTCGAAGAATTCACTAGAGGCCATTCTTCGGTCAAGTGGACAGGTTTCAATTATAAAGCTCTCCATCCTCTTAGAAGTTTGCGCAATACTGTGCATCAAGTGTCAATGCTAGAGTCAATACTATAAAATATTTATTTAGTTAATGTATTTATTATAAAAAAGTATAACGATGTAAAAAACAGATATTGATTTAAGGACATTTTATTTTATCTATTTGATTTTTCGTGATTTCTGAATTATTCTAAATATCTTTTCGTCGTGGTTTTTTTAACTGTATGTCTCCATCTATTGATAATTTTAGATAAATTAGGTAGTAATTTGATCTTTCTACTCGAAGTAGAATTATCGTAATTGAGTGACGAACATAGCATAGAACAAATATAAATACAGATTTACTGTTATATAACTTTTCACTTATAGTATGCTTTTAATGTTCACACTGATCTATCTATAAATCGAGCATGAATAAATTTTGCGATATTGTACTTCGTAAAGCTATTTTTCCGAGAGAGAAGAAGCCTTACCGGTTTGAACTAACCCGCAGGCTCAAATGCCCAGCCACAGCGATCTTAGACCGTGAGAGAGTTCAGATACTAAGATCTGTGTGAATATTTGTAACTTACTGTGATGAAACGTGATTATTCATAAATCTAGCGTAATAAAAATTTTATATGAAGATTAATATAACGTTAGTTTATAAATGTGTAAAATTTTATTAATAGGCGATGCGAATAACTACAGTTGTAATAATTAGTATCCATACACACACACATTTGTTGCATTTTGTCTCAGAATTCAGAAGAATTACTGTTATTCCTCCGCGTACTTTCTATCCGGCTGGATACTGTATGCATGTTTTTGACTAAACCTGTTCTGTACTGTGTATGTACGAAGTAAAATAAAAAATGGTATCCATAGTAAACAAATAATTGTGTTTGCAAGCAAAACAGTACAAAAATAATAAACAGTCGAAAAAATAGCCAAATAAATACGCATTATTATTAGGGATAGCTCAAAAAGTACTCTTCAGACCTCGATCAAAATTTAAATAAGACCAAACATATAAAACACATAATATAATACGTTTGAATTGAGCACATCTTCCTCTTTTTGAAGTCGGCTAAAAAGTAGCGACGGTACAACGGTGTTGCTTTGATGGTGATATGGGGAAAAAAGCGTTGTTCGTGGCTATTTAACGTGCAGTGCATACATCAGTACGGACATAATAGATGTCGTTAATGCGTTAAGGGTATTGTAAATAAACCATCAAATATCTAAGTTCAAGAAGCTTTTTAGATAGAAACGAAGAGAATATAACAATTTTTGGAATGCTCAAATAATTGAATAGCGACGGGGAGACGTTATTATAAGCTATATATTATATATAAATCATTTTTAAATACATATATTGTCTGCTTTAGTAAATAGTATATTTCTTGTAGTGTTGTAGTTGTACAGAGTGGTGGATTATCTTTGGAACCTTCTTCTACACGGAGAAAGAGGTCTATGCCCTCCTGTGTCATGGGATGTTACAAACTGAATCAATTAATTAATCTACGTGAAATTTCATTGCATAAAAATGAGTTTAAGAATAAAATAGAGGTATATCCAGTGTAATACCGGTTAAAAGAGCGATCCAATTTAGTTAATGCGTTAGGAGTTGTAGTGACATTCAATTTTAATGGAGATTAGAAATCGAAGTGCTTCTAGATATTAAACGTTACCGTTATTGTTTGTTTTTAACATCGTAGTGAAATTCAATTATGATTCTTGCTCTCGCTAGCGACGTACGGTACGTTAATCAACTTGTGATAACAGCGAAGACGGTTTCGTTGAAACTTTGGTAATATAAAACAGTTATAAATTTTTTTTTTTCAAATGATTTAATTACAGTGTTCTGTTACTTATTTCACAATATTTTCATATGCCTCAACTTCACGTAATCCTGTAGGTACTTATGAATTAACAACGGGACTTACTAAGGATTCACTGTTTTTCTAAGTATCCATAAATTACCCTTGAATCATGCACAATTTATTTATATTATTTTATTTTATTTATATATTTAATTCTATTATTCTTAAACAAGTAAATGAATTGCGTCTTTGAAATTAGTTTCTTTTTAACTGACTTCCAAAAAAAGAGGAGGTTCTCAATTCGACTGTATTTTTTTTTTTTTTATGTATGTTACATCAGAACTTTTGACCGAGTAGACCGATTTCGATAAATTTTGTTTTAATCGAAAGGTGGTGTGTGCCAATTGGTCCCATTTAAATTTATTTGAGATCTAACAACTACTTTTCGAGTTATATCTAATAATGCGTTTTTACTTGACGTTTTTTTCGTCGACCTACGTTGTATTATACCGCATAACTTTCTACTGAATGTACCGATTTTGATAATTCTTTTTTTGTTGGAAAGAAGATATCCCTAGTTTAGTTCTGTGATGGGAACCAGGAAACCAGGATCTGATGATAAGATCCCAGAGAAATCGAGGGAAACTCTCGAAAATCCGTAATAACTTTTTACTGGGTGTACCGATTTTAATAATTTTTAATTTAATCGGAAGCTGGTGTTTATCATATGGTCACATATAAATTTTATCGAGATCTGATAACTACTTTTTGAGTAATCTTTGATAACGCGTAGTTACTTGACTATTTTTTCGTCGATCTACGTTGTATTACTTGTCGATGTAATTGAAGTCGGTTTTTTTTTTCGTTTGCGAGCAAACACAATTATTTAATAATAATAATAATAATATATTTTTTTTTTTTAATTTCAATAATTCTTTGAGGTTCTTATTTACTACAGATATCCATGTGATTCGGGGTCTTCCTCGTCCTCGGGGTTTAGTTTTGATATCAAGCATTTTCTGGTCATGTGGTCGGATGGTCGCCTCATAATGTGTCCGTACATACCGCAGGCGGCTCTCTTGTAGTTTTTCTGGAATAGGTCTTACTTTGAAGGTTCCTCTTATATGTGTGTTTCTGACATGGTCCAGCCTAGTCACACCACTTGACCACCTGAGTATCTTCATCTCTGCGCAGTGCAATTGGTTTTCGTGCTGCTTTTTGAGAGGCCAGCATTCAGCTCCGTATGTCATGGCCGGTCTGACGGCTGTTTTGTATACTCGTCTGCGTCTTTGAAATTAGTGTAAAATGTTATCAGGTGGTATAATATATTGAAAAAGATTACATATTATAAAAATATGCTATGGAAAGTTAGATGTATGCGAAACCGGGTATTCGAGTGCCCCCGTCTCAGCACTCAACAACAACAAGAATTTTTATTACATTAAGTGCTATTTTTTGTTATCATAATTATAGCAAGTAGGTATGATGATTAAAT
This sequence comes from Melitaea cinxia, assembly GCF_905220565.1. Lineage (NCBI taxonomy): Eukaryota > Metazoa > Arthropoda > Insecta > Lepidoptera > Nymphalidae > Melitaea > Melitaea cinxia. The sequence continues at coordinate 12,081,672 of NC_059402.1, read as the reverse complement.
AACTAAATTAATTACTGAATAATTTAAGTCTGAGTGTTCGACTCGACGTATGTACTTGGCGGATTTAATTCTTAAGAACTACTATATTTTTTTAAGCCAATAGGTACTTCAGATAATATTCCGTAAAATAGTCACTGATTAATTAAAAAAAAGTATAGATAAAAATAAAATTCATTAAAAATATGAAATTTTTCGTAAATAAATACTTTCAAGGCCTTTTGAGACGTCACTTCCTAGTTCTTTTATTGAATATTTAATTCGAAAAGGACAAGGGCTTAATTAATATTTTTTTTTTTTTTTTTTGTTCGCTATAGTGATCTGATTTTATATATAGCAAAAACTTTCAATAAGAATATGTACTATATATAGAAAATACCTACCTTCTTTAAGTCATTTTCAGGTATCATTTTTTATTAAAAAATAATAATCATATTTTACGATGACGACAACTCTAGAATAAAAATCATTTTTATATGTATGTTTATTTATAAATTAAGTAGTAATGATTGCATCGTATGATACTTTATTATTTCCTATATACATTTTTATATACCTACATTAAATATCTTATTCTGAGGGATTTAACTGCTCAAACACTTACGATTCTTGTTCTTTGTATATAATATTACGCTAAGATAATTACGTGTACATTATGTATATATATACGCATATCTAAGATGTTATTTGTTTTATAAAGGATTCACATAGATTGAATCCACTACACTGATTAAAACTGCGAATGAATAATTGAGTATATATAGGATCTATAGAAATTCTTACATTCTTTGAAAATAATTCATTCTTTCAATTCAAGATCAGTCACCACCGTTCAAGACTAGCCAGAATTTGGGAGTGACCATCGTTGACTATTTTGGAGAATTAATTATGTTTTATACAAGCGGTGCCCTGCGATTTCATACGCATTAATTTTAGGAAAAAAAATAATCTCGATTATTAATGGGCTATCCAAAACAAAAATAATAATTCTACCAGTAGGCTCGAAATGAAAAATATTTTTGTAACACAATAAAATCTTTTTGTAACATATTTTTTAGCAACACATAAAGAAATTCCTCATATTAACGCTTTTAAACAAACAAACTTTTCAGCTTGCTTTTATTAGTATAGATTACATAAGCTTAAGCATATATAAGCTGTTCTGGTAAATGTTGTTCTACCATATGGATAAGGACACCATAATCACCTCAGGTTATACGAAATAACCTGCGACTTATTCTTAGACCTACCAAATATACAAAAAAAAAGAATCATAAAAATCGGTCAAGCTGTTTCGGTGGAGTTCGATAACAAACACATCGATAAGATTTTGATGAGATTTTTATATATTAGATATCCTAAAACACACACCTTCTTCTGTATGCGACGCAAATAAATGGTTGTGTGTGTGTTTGTAATGGTTTGGGTTACACTAGTTATTTTTACATTAATTGGGTTTATACGGCTTTGACTTGAATAAGATTGTAAATTAAATATTATCTTAGAGTCTTTTTTTCAGGATTTTATAGAAAAATTAATTTCGAGCAATACTGTATCGTCATTTACATCATTTTTATTGTTCACGGCGTGATGTACCGTAAATAGCTCGCAACAATATACAATAGGATATTTAAAAAAAGGATTTAATTTTTTTTTTGCCATCAAAAATAAAAATACGAATTGATGAATTCGTTGAGCGATAAGTCAAAATTTATGCAATATTAAAAACCGTGACGTGGCCTATAGAATATAAGTATTTTTGATATATATTTTTAACTGATATATGCTTAAACATTTATTCTGACCTAATTTAATCACTTCAGCCTACCGCAGTCCACTGCACTGCTGGATATAGGCCTACCCCAGTTCACGCCAGACATTATTGCGCGAACTTGTGTGTTTTGCCCATAGTCACCACGATAGGCAGGCAGGCGGGTTGGTGACCGCATGGCTGGCTTTGTCCCACCGAAGAGACGCTGCTGCCCGTCTTCGGCCTGTGTATTTGAAAGCCAGCAGTTGGAAGGTTATCCTGCCATCGGTCGGTCTTATAAGTTCCAAGGTGGAATTGTGTGATCCCTTAGTCGCCTCTTACGACACCCACGGGAAGAAAGGTGGCTGTATTCTTTACTGCCGTAACCACACAGACTACGCTGACCTATCGTAGTCACTAAATATATAAATCTCATTAAAATGATCAATTCGGATTACTTTAGATTGAAATATACTAAGTATCTCTAAGTATCTTAAGTTTATAAAAAAATTTCAAACACCGTTCTGTTTTTTAGTAGTACAGATAAAGTCAGGATCAGTGCAGGTTGTGTGCATACAAATGGCAAAGTGGAACGAATAAATAAATTTGCCTGATTATATATATATATATATATATATATATATATATATATATATATATATATATATATATAAATTTGCTTACGGAACGATTAACAATAAACTTCTTTATTTAAATTAAAAGTTGCGTACGTGTGCAGTAAATAATACTAGCACTGCTAAAATATGGAGCTTGTCCCATAAATAAAAGACGTGCGCTTCCACGGACGGTTATCGTGTGGCGAGCGTGTTTACAACAATACCTTCCTTATCAAACAGATATTTTTACAGCGTAGCCGATGCCCGTTTTTTTGTATAAAAAATGTTCAAATACTAAAAGAATTACGGAAAACTGTTATGAATTTTTTTTTGTTTTTTTTTTTCGTTCATATGTAAGTAGGTACTAGTTACGTCCTTCGGTTTTACGTCACAACTATGTAAAACCCATCACTTTAGCTTCAAGAAGACCCACGATGACCAATACCAGTAATATATATTAATTTATATAAAAGCTTGAATTTGCGACTTTCGACGTTAAGGGAACTCTTACAGCGCGCTACACCAGAAAATAAGACATTTTTCATCACGAACGAAAAATAAGAAATAGACCACTCCTTCGTCGATACGGTACAGACTTCATCGATTCAGCGAGTTTCTCTTATTTTGCGTACGTGATAATGTCGAATGCAATTTCTTTGCTTCGAATCAACGCGCTAGATAGAAAATAGATTAGAATAGAGATTTACTTTTCACAGATAATTTTGAATTATTAAATATGAGTTGATTTAGATGTGTTGAGCAACATGTCTAAATGTAGTCATATGTTTAAAAATAGGTATCTATTAAAATCTTTTGACGACAGAAAGTTGAACTTTTAGCATAGTTCACAACACAGATTGCGGATCCATGCGGATTGATGGATGTGCTCATAATGTGTTCCTTAAATAGTTACAACGGTACTAACCCGAATTTGAAGTTGTGCATTCAGCCTGTATCATCCCACTGCTGGGCATAGGCCTCTTTCTCCACGTAAAAGAAAGATTGGAGCTTAATTCATCACGTCGCTCCACTGCGGGTTGGCGGATATGTTCTTTTTTATAGTAACGATCGCTGTCAGGTACTTATGATAAGAACCGGGACCGACGGCTTAACGTGCTCTCCATTAACGGTTGGCTGACCTACAAGGACAGCCATCCAAAACGGAAAGGAATATTTATTTCTACAAATACAAGTATCCATCCCGAGCGGGATTCAAACCCGTAAATCGCCGGTGTTTTTAGGCGACTACTCGCATCACTCACACCAGAGCGGTTGTTAATTTGAAGTCGTACGATCTTTTAACAAAGACGTACGAGTTCTGCCCAATGGTTCATAACCACTTTACCTTAAAATTTAATTTCCTTTGTTATTCTCCCCTGAAAAAAAATAATCATTAAAGACTCGAGAAAGATCTAAACAAATAATTTCGCGGTATCTTATTTTTAATTAATATTTTGACTTCATTGATAAGCCTTGTTGATGTTTATCGTTTGTCGGAGCTGAAACGTAATAGTTGAAACAATGGTTATATGCGAGATCATTTGCGAGGGTAATCTCTATGAGCCGGTGCAACGTGTTTTGCAAACATTTGTCGCTGTTACCAAACATATTGTGTGAAACAAAACGCTTTGTATTGTACGCGCAGATTTGGATGAAGCGTTTTATTGCGATATATTTAATGAATTTCCTTTATTGTAAACCAATATTTTGAATAATATATATTTTGTGCATGAATTGAATATTACGAGTAAATTCGATATTATTATTTTAAATTATCTCGAAAAATTGCGAAAAGATGATGATATTAATAATTCAAGGTCAGCGACAAAGTAGCAACTTTCGTTATGCTGAGTCCGTGGATGGCGGTCACCAATTGCCATCAGATGGACCGTGAACGTTTTTAGTTTTTGTAAAAACTAAAAATTTTACATCCTGACTTCTATTACCAATTTAAATATTACTTGTTACTTTTTAATGACAGTACGAATGACAATACGAATGACTAATAGATGTAATTAAAATCTAGAGTTGTAGCTAATCTGTATGTATCTGATCTAAAATTTTGCGTTTGGTAGTTAAATCTACTTATTAAGGGAGATGGCAGATTAAGTTATTATATATATATATATATATATATTTGGCGAATTATAAAATTTTACAGTATTTTTGGTCCAATAAATAAAGACTTATTATTATTATGTGTCATACCATAGCAAATTTAAGCTTTAATATAGATAAATAATTATTTATTACTGGTCTAGGTCATCGTAGGTAAACGTTAAAAGGAATAAAGTAGAAAAAAAAGGAAAAATAGTATAAAATTTCAGTCCATTTAAATAAACATGTACTTCGATATATATAAAACTTCAGAGCATTTCAATTTTATAGTTATTTAGCTGTTTCAAAACGAAACATGCATTTGAAACGGCTAAAAGAAAAAAAGAAACATTTAAGTAGCAGTTTTATGTATTCGATTGCGAATTTGTGATTAACTTGAGAGTATTAAAGCTATTAAATTGTTTGCTTGTGTTCATGAATGTTTGTCAATGTAGTATTTATGGTTATTGGTTATTTTTGTGTTTGCGTATAGAATAAGAAAAACAGATTGTAAAAACTTTATGCATATAACCGACACAGATATTATATTATGTTCTATTGTAAAAATATAGTTATGTATTATATTGTTATTTATACCATAATTAATAAATATTTTTTTCTTTGTTACAGGTAAGACAACAAAAACGCATTTTTTTTAGAAACATTTAAGATTTATCAAAGAACACTGACTTTAACGATTCTCTCAGAATTATTATAATATATTAAGAAGTAGGTAGATACATAAAAATAGTAGCGGGTATCGACAACGATAGCTATGAATGTCAATGCAAGTAAAACTGCAAGGGGCGTTTAATAGTACGTAAGTTTAATTTATATTTTACACTGTTTTAAACTAGACAAGTAGACCACAGCTGCCTGATGTAAGTTTAAAATGACTTGCGTAAATTTAATCATAGGCACTTTACTTTAAATAAGATATAATGAAACTTATTATAGGTAAGTGTCGAAACATATGTGTATCTCTATACAAAATACATAAGTACATACGTTAACTGAGGTAGGGCACAGCAGGAATTTCCTGCTCAAAATATAGAGCAGCCCGACTGGGGTAGTACCTCGACCTTACAGAAGATCACAGCAAAATAATACTGTTTTCAAGCAGTATTGTGTTCCTGTTGGTGAGTAAGGTGACCAGAGCTCCTGGGGGGGGGGGATTGGGTCGGCAACGCGCTTGCGATGCTTCTGGTGTTGCAGGCGTCTATAAGTTACGGTAATCGCTTACCATCAGGTGAGCCGTACGCTTGTTTGTCGACCTAGTGGTATAAAAAAAAAACGTAATATTAATATTAGCAAAAAATGATAATAGATGCGGTTGTTTACGTATACAAACTTCGATTACAAAAGTATAGATAATTATAATTTTAATTTTTTTTCAAGCAATTCTCGACTGCAGAGGATCATGGTTAGTTTTATCTCCGTCTCCTTAAATGGGCTTAGAGGCCTTTCTTAAGCGGGGAGACATTACAACACACGTGTTTGTTATATTTATAGATGACTCATAACTTGAACCCATGCATGCGAGACTGACGAGACAAATTTATTTTATTCAAGAACTCTCTGAGAGATGATCTTCGTTAAAATTCTTGTTAGAAATCTTAGAGATTATAATATTTTTTAAGACTTAGTACAAAATTCTTTATTGAAAACTCTCTCAGAGATGGTATTAGTTTAGACAATTCTTCTTTTTCTTCTTTTCAGCTAGTAATTCCAGATAGTATAACGTATGTCGATTTTTAAAATACACAATTTATTTTATATGTAAGTGTAGATATATTTATATTGCATGATAATAACTTTTCCTTCACTTAGTAACCATTTTACAGTATAGTAATGGTACTAGGTACTCTTTAAAGTGGCAATATTTATCGAAAATACGCTTTGGTTATACTTATCATATAATATATTTTAACAATAATAATCTTTGTGTGCACTCCTGATATTTAAAAATTCCACCTTTTTTTTGTAGTTTTACAAAGAGTCGTCTTATGCCAAAGGGTTCTGTGCCCGCTCGAGGCATATAATTATATTTCTACCATTGTGTGTTTCTAGTTTAGGTGTAGCTATAGTCATATATGCTGCTTAACTGACTGGTCTTGGATTATATTATGATGTAAGCCTTTTTTCATATATAGAAAATCTTATAAAAATTAAAATATTACTAAATTTAACCCAACACAACTTTCTCTGTTGAATTTCAGTACTGAATAATAAGTAAATTACTTAAGAAATTATCGCAGAATTAACCAAAGCGATTCTAATAAATTGACGCAGCATTTAAACGTAATTACATTTATGTTAGTTTGTATTTAACTAAGTGACCATAAATCACACAATTAACGCGTTATTCAGAATAAAACCACAACTATATCATTTGTGTTTATAACGAAGGCACTTTATTTTTTTAAAAGGATATAATTAATTTCACAAGCTTGATAGTTAATCGTTTTTTTTTTCCTCTAATCCTAACCCTAAGGTTGCCTGGAAGAAATCGCTATCGAGCGATAAGGCCGCCTCATTGTGCATTATACTTTTTTTTTTCTTTACAATTCTGTATGAAATTACTCTGTGTGGTGTACAATAAAGAATAAATAAATAAATAAAAATAAATAAAGTTAATCGTTTTTGTGTCATATGGTATTTATATTAAGCGACTTTTAAATAATAACGTATTACCATGGTTGTTAATTATATCGCTTAAAGTGATAAAACAATATAGAATAATGTTAAATTATTTCAGTGGTTTATACATTAAAATTGTGTATTAAAATTTCGAGATCTTTAAAACTGATTAAGGTATTATTTTAAGTAAGTTATTTCAAGTTCGTGGAAATTTATTATACGTATCGTACGATTCTATTTTGGTACATAATTATGTAATTATGTTTTTCACGAACTTTAATGTTATATTTTAGCACTTAAGTTAAAACTAAGTGAACTAAGCTATTGCTAAATATTTTATTGATAGTAAAACTTATTACATTTCCAGTCATTTCGCGGTTATACCGAAAACTTCTTATAGGGTATACTTTTCTTAACCGCTTGTGATATACTTGTTCTCCAGTGATATGTCATCTCAAGGGAATAAAACTTGACGTTAAAGTACAACAAACTCCACAACTCCCATCTCATCCCTTAATTCAAACACAAGTTTCGTCGGTTAAATTAACCAAATCGCTTAATAATTACAACCATTTAAGCTCACATATATATGTACCTACATACTTCATGTGCTGTATCTTTAACTTCAATTTACTATAGACTAACTGACTGTAATAATACCTTACGTGTTCATATTAACCCGACCATTAATTATTTATTAATAAACTATAGGTTTTAACTACATGGACCCTGAAATTGAGATAGCGTTGACGACACACAAACTTAATTATTTTACTATTTCGGAGCTAATTTTTTTTTTTTCAGCGCGGTTGATTTGAGTATTTTTTTAACGTGCTAATTTTGCTTGCGATTCTATCGTTTTAATTAGTACGTTCTATGTCAATCGCTCAATCGTGGTATATAATTATATCCGAATGTTTCAGGCTCTTGTTAAATGTTTTCTAATATTAATCCTAAAAGGAAAAGGGTAATTGAGTTAACCTTTTGGCGTTATAACATTATTTAAAGTTCTTAAGTAATTTAAAAACTCCGTGTAATTAAAAATCGCGTAGAAACGAGATCGATTATAGTACTATGCCAACCATTTTGTATCCCCGGCATCTATTGAATTTATAAACTGTACATTTTTGATAGTGTCGAAATGAAATCAAATATATTTTTGTGTTAAGATAACATAATAAATATTATAACACACATATAGCATATAAATAAAACAAACATTCTGCCTAAAAATGTGCAACAAAAGCTATAACTTTGCGTTGTAACGCTTCACGATTTCGTCGTAGTATGTAGTATATTTAGGGACCAATTACAGACATTACAGGCAAGCCACGAGACCGTTCTATTGAAATATTGACTCCGAAACCCCATTAGTGACCCTTTCCACTAAACCATCTCCGAGCATTAGGGATATAGGCCCAAGATCGAATAATCAACTAAATGAAGCAATATTTCTCTACACTTAATCGTCTAAGAAATATGTTTTAATTTACTATGACTTAACCGCCCTTCCTCATATTATTCACGTAACGTTTAACTTTCGTGTTAGAACAAAGTGTCCCGTTTTAAACGTTTGTAGATTTTCGGATAAAAATAATGGCTATGAAATAATAAACCTCATTTAACTTTTACAAGTTTCCGGGTGACATTATTTTTTATGCGAAAACTTGGTAATTTTATAAGCTCTTGGTGACTCTTTTATATATTTTACTTAAGATGTAATGCTATCACTTGAACTTTACATTTATGTCATTGAAACAAATGAAATCGTTCTAAAATTTGGCCGATAGGGTGGACGTCAATTTTGAATAATATTTACAAGCGACCAAAATGTAATCAATAGCAACTGTTACTAATTGATGTGAAATTTTTTTGCACGTAATATTTGGTTTCAATTACATTTATACTTCGCATTACTGTTAAACATTTTTAAATGCATATTTTTCTTTATTTTTATCTTTTAATTTAATTTCTTTGATATCACATTCTATACAGGATTTTTTAGAAATCAGAAATACGAATACATTTGCAACGTCATTACAACCTTCAATGTCATTATAGACTTACTAATCATCGTTTAATGCAGAGAAATCGTCAAATCTATCATGACCGTTTATTATTGTCGATCATTCATCGAAAAACATCAAGCATTCTTTCTGTACTTTCATTACTTTCTTCTCGTGACGCGGAAGTTTAAAGGTCACGTTTCGTCCATCATTCTGCTTCTGGATTGTACCATAATTTATTGTTATGACGTGTTTCGACGCGGCATCACTATTGTCTTGTAAATGTTATCGAATACTGTTTGGAAATAATGACTCACTTCTATTCATCGTAGAGCGTCTTTCATTCATTGTGAGGGTCTGCTATTAATTATGACGAGATTATTTCGGTATATCACACAATGAGTAATAAATTTTGTGTCGCTACTGGATACGAGTCATAATATTTTATTTAGATTGCATATAAAGCGACAAAAGCTTTAGTATTTATTTGATATGTTATTCTAAATAAATGACAAACTTTGTCAATTCATTACGATGTCTATTTTAAAGATGAAAATTCTATGCATTGAAAGCTATTTATATTTTACGTATTAATGTGTATTACATAAGTACGAGTAATCATTATTTTTGTTATTTTTATCTGTATTCATTCCATCTAAGTGTAGGACGTATCATTGTATTCATCCAGTTTCTACAATTGATAAATGGAGACCAAACGCTCTCGCTTCCCTTTCCCGGTGATTGTGCGTCGTAGAATCTCTTTGTCGAAATCGAGTGTTGTGATTCACTGTTGGAATTGTTTGGTGCTTCTTCTTTGGTTACAACATGCACCGATGTTATGTGCCGAGGATTTTTTAAAGATAAATTTATGTAGCAATAGAGAGGTTAAGGTTTATATAAAAATTTAAAAGTATTATCTATATATAGGCGCAGAAAATATTAAATGCAGCAATCGTAGAGGAACACTATCAGTAAAACACGTAAAACAGTGGATATTACAGTAATTTAACGATTCGAATTACAGCTTACAAGTGAAATTAAAATACGTGCTAAATTTCTCATATTCTATTATATTCTGTCAAACGCAACAAGGCGTAGCTTTCTAAGCGAGTTTTAACAAAAACGCATACACCGTTACAACAGAACATGTTGAATCTCCAGCTTTGACCGAGGTGAGACCGTTAGAGTACTTGACCATTCATACGTGTATTGTTCTTGAATCGAGCGCGTGCGGTTTCGACTGAAGAACATACGAGACTTGAAGCAGAAATTGAAAATGAAATAATATCGTGACATGATTCACGTCGACGTAATATTATACATTATTTATTAAAACGCTTTGTTGTTTTGGTCAACAGACGTTTTATAGCATTTATAAATATACCTATTTTTATTTCTTTAGGAAAAAGGGTCATATGGAGATAGCTAGTAAAATACTATATTTAAAAAATCGTATAAAGTAAATTTTGCGATAAAATTCAGACAATAAGGACACAAACTTTAATCATAAAAATCAGAAAATTGTGGGGTATCCACACATAAACAAAATTTTTATATTAGAATATAATAATCAAACCTCATTTTATGTTTTTATAAATTTTTTATAAAAATATTTTTTGATGTCAAGATATCAAAAAATCATTAAATCAAATTCATAATTTATATTTTACAAATGATTAATTCTATTTTATATTTTGCTACGTTAATGTTGTTTTTCATTCTATTATTTTTCAGTAAAAAGTCACTGGAGATATCGAAGATTTTATTATTACTTGATTAATTCGTTAAATAGCTCATTCGCAAAACAATTCACTTTTACTAAAATGTATTGAAAAAATAAAAATAAAAATATGTGTTTAAAAATAATTAAAAGCAAATTTCGTGTGATAACTTCTCATACACACATAATTATATTTAACGTCATAACAAGTTGTCATACTTTTTATTGAACATTGAATATGCATTACATAAACTAAGAACGCAATAAAACCGAGTAGGTATAGTTAGTGTTTTGAATATTCATTATATAGTTTATTTTTTAAGTAATAACAACTATTTATAAAGTGATTGTGAATTCTTCTTTTTAGCTAAGAATTGTACTAAAATTGCGTAGAAGATGTTCCTTTCCTCGCCTCTAAATACTTGAATCGTGCATCCTATACAAACGAATCGCTTTCACTTCTTTTCTTATAATTATACCATGCATCGATTGCGCAGTCTAATGTTTTTTTTTTAGATTTTTGCCAACAATAACTTAACATTTCCTTGTATTAACGCTGGAAATATAAACAAAACCAAATTATTTTCTTTTCAAAATATAAATATTTGCTCGAGCTAGATTAGAGTCATAACGATCCGGCATAAAAATAAGGTTAATTAAACTGCGTCTACATCATATATTTCACATCTAATATCGTTTTGTCATATAAATTTTTATTAGTGATAAATTAGCACTTTTAAGGGCGTTAGTCTTCAGCTTTTATGTCAAGTCTCTTGTGGTTTCATTTGTGTTGATATGTATGACCGCTTTTCCACTCTATTATGTGATTTTTTTTTATTTTTTATTCATGTACGTTATTAACGTAAAAGTCTCATTCCCTTTTGGATAGTGTAATATTTTTTGTGAAAGACTGACTAGAATTTATACTGTTATCTATGTATCTATATATCTGTATATATATGTGTTTATCAATGTTGTTGATTATACAAAAATAAAAACGAAATTAAAAATTTTAAGAATATCAATACGTATATATATATATATATATATATATATATATATATATATATATATATATATATATATATATATATACTGTTAGTAGATTTACTCATATCTTTCCACATTAACGTTATTATATCTGAATTAAGAACAAGGGCTGCAAAGGCCTAAATAAACCAATTTGCTATATAGGTAGGTACATAAATAGATAAATTTCACGGCCTGTGTAACATTACCTATTCCAACAAGTTCATTGTGTTACACAATCCTTTCATATGAGAATGATTAAATTTATATGCGAATAAACTTTTGTTCGGTTTGATACGAATTGAATTTAAACATTGTAGTTTGATGAAATTTTAACCAGATGTTGATTTTATACATCAATCCGGCTTATTCAGCGTTTATCTTTCTGGAATTTGTTGTAGTTTCGTTCGTTGTAGTACTTATTTAACATGGAACGTTCACATTAATCACTTGATAAGTAAATTGATATCACTTCATGCTTCCTTACGGACTAATGTTAGGTGTATACCACGTAAACTACGTTTCACGATTTATAATTCCCTAATAAAACCACATTTATTATATTTAATCGAAATCTGGGGAAGTACTGCCAAAACACGATTGGAAAAACTACAAGTAATACAAAATAAAATAATAAAAATGTTATTCAATTTTAAATTTCGAACATCAACTGAAAAAATCTATCGCGAAACTAAATTAATGAGCATAAAACAATTATATAATTACAGCACCTGCACTTTCATACATAAAACTATTAATAAAAACGTCCATACCGAACTACAATTTAATAGCAGCAAAAAGGTTGGGCGCCCCTGCACTAGACGCGCAAGTCTCATTGTTTTGCCTAGAACCCGTACCAAGTTCGGTCAAACTGCAATAACTTATGACGGTGCGCGTCTTTACAACAAATTACCCTCAGACATAAAAAATATTGAGTCATTCAATCTATTTAAAAAGCGACTGTATAATTATATTGTTACAAAAATATCTGTTTAAGTATGTACATATGTAGAATGGAATATATAATATGTAGTTAGTTTCAAGTCGTGGTGTTGTTGATTCGGGGTATCTGGTTGGGTTGTGTTCAGTGATTTATTTGTGTATTATTTTTACAATTGAAAAATGTAAGTACGACAACGAATGTTCTGTTAATTGTTTGTTTATGTTTTAAATTATGTTCTCATGTAAGTGATATTATTTGTCTTTATGAGAATAAATAATCTTTAAACCTAAACCTAATGAGCATAAACAATTATTTAATTACAGCACTTGCAGGTTCATACGTAAAACTATTAATAAAAATGTCGATAACGAACTACAATTTAATAGCAGCAAATAATTTGGGCGCCTATGCACTCGACGCGCGATTCTCATTGTTTTGCCTAAAACTCGTACCAAGCGCGTCTTTATAACAAGATTACCCTCTGATATAAAAAATATTGACTCGTTCGATATATTCAAAAAGCGAATGTTTCATTATATTATTACAAAAATATCTGTCTTAGTATGTAGAATGGAATAATAGTGGTTTTTTAAATCGTGGTGATGTTTGTATTATTTTAATTGATCCGGGGTATTTCGCTGGTTTTTGTTTAATAGTTTGTGTGTTATTTTCTCCATTGAAAATGTAAGTACGACAACGAATGTCAGTGAATTGTTTGTTTTTATTCTAATTGTGTTCTCATGTAAGTGATGTAATTGTCTTTATGAGAATAAATAATAATCTTTAAACCTAAACCTAAACTATACATTCTTATTATTATTTTGTAGTTTAAACTTTTATTGTATAATGAATCTTTTTTTTAATTTAAATTTTACTTTATATTAATTTTACATGTAATAGATACACGTGATACATTTATTGCAAGGTAGGCAAATCGCTATTAGATTTCTCTACCAAACGACCTTTAAATACGCCACGTTTCAGAAGTAGGTTTACAAAAAAGGATCATTACCAAAACTAAATTTAATGAAGAAAAGCAACAAGTAATCAATATTTTAATAAATTCTCAAGCAATACATTTATACACATACACACAGCAATGATACATATATATTACACGCACACGTACTCGTTCACGTATAAACCTACATACCTAGATATAATTACAATGCATATAAATTGTTTGTTTTAAACGCGCTATTTCTTGGTAATATATGTTCTAATTTTAAAATACCCACTGTTATAAAGGCTATAAATAAAGTTCAATAGCCCTTATTTCATCTATTTATAAACGTATTAAGACAATTTAAATTGAACAAAATAATTTTTTATTTATTTTAATGCTTCGTCATTGTATGAATAATATATTATAGTTGATGTGAAGGTACCGTTACGGTCACTTAGCATAAAAATGGTCTGAATAGAAAATTATCTAAACTAAACGACGATAAAATTCCGTTTTGTATCTGTGTAGGTTACCCATATATACGAGTACAATATATATAATAAAAAAGTATGTGAATAACCACCATTTAATGATGTTTAATCTATAATTCGATAGTTCCAGTTATATTTAACGAACATTGCTTTTAGTTACAGTATGCATTGACAAGTTACATAATAGGGCCGCTGTCTAGTTATTCTAATGGATTCTATGCCTTAGGCTCCTACAAGGTCAGTGGCAATGACCGTTCCACTTTGTTATATAGCGTAGCAATAACATATTTATTGTAGCGATATTTTTCTATTACGTTTTTTTTACGACTAATATTTACATTTTGCTATTTAAATTATACAAAAAGGTCTCTGGTTTCATTACTTGGTTAATTAAAGTTATTACTTTTATTTCAAGTCGAAAGTAGTAAATACTGGTCTTCGTCATTGGACATAGCATTATTTTATACAACAATGTTACTACATTAAGACTACAGTCTTACTTGAAGACGTTGATTGTAAAATCGATATTTGCATGTACTTGTGTAACACTGACTAGCCCGTTGGCGTTGGTTGTAGTGACCCTGCTTTATGCTCCGCGGTTTGTGGGTTGAATTCCCGCCTGAGTCTAGGTGTAATATTTGTATTTATTATACTTATATTTATTTTTCATTCAAAATATTATATTTAGCTATATCAGCCGGTTGTTACCTAATAACACAAGCATTAAATTGCTTATGTGTGGACTTAATGACGCTGTATTTTATGCAACATGTTACTAATTTTGAACTAAAACACAGTTTACATATTATTTTTCAAAAGAGTGACTTCGTAGTTTTTTGCCGATTCTACTCTGCAGTTTTACAAAAATAATAATTTATTTTTAAAGTTATAATTTGTAAATTGACGATCCGAAAGTGCTCTTGGAATTAAGCTGTTACTTATTTTGATTTTGATTTGTATTGGCCATACACGTGTTTTCCATGGTCTGGGTGTTTGTGCAGTCCTTGTGGGTCTCCCCACCGTGCCTCGGAGAGCACGTTAAGCCGTCGGTTCCGGTTGTTATCATGTACACCTGATAGCGATTGTTACTCATAGTAAGGAATATATCCGCTCCAATCCAACATTAGAGCAGCGTGGTGGATTAAGCTCTGATACTTTTCCTACATAGGGAAAGAGGCCTTTGCCTGAAAAACCTTCGCATAATCCAGAAAGGAGACGTTTACTTTGCGCAGACGGAAACTTGGAGTTACAATTTTGTTATTCCTTCTCGCGTTTACAATGCGATTATTACTATTTATTTCAAAACAATGAATATTTTGGTGACTATACACAATATTGTCATAAATATACTGCCACGCAATTGTTTATATGTCTACCTTTTGAAAATCACTCCTTAGGGAGACCGGAGCTTCAAGATCGTAATGCCGCGAATAGCCCTTTTTTGCAAGATAAATACAGTCTCAATATCTGTAGCATTAACCCACAGTAACAGGCTGTGAGACATAACATTATGGAAATAGCTAAAATATATTGAGCGTGCAGTTGTTTTTAAATGTTTGTCATGTGCGGGGATCGAACCCACAATCGTTAGCGCCCCGCCATTTTATTTTTTAATGTGTTTTCCATCCATCGTCGCGACAAAATATCACTAAATAATAAACTATAAATAAGATAAGGTAACCATAAATATTTGCTATTGCATAAATATAAATTGATTCTATAAACTTAGTTAGAGATATATTTATCTAATATATAAAATTCTCGTGTCGCGGTGTTTGTAGTTAAACTCCTCCGAAACGGCTCGACCGATTCCTATGAAATTTTGTGTGCACATCGGGTAGGTCTGAGAATCGAACATCTATTTTTCATATCCCTAATTTATGGGGGGGGGGGGGGGAGTGGTTAAGAGGATTAATAAAATATGAAATTTTGTGTGCACATCGGGTAGGTCTGGGGCTAAAGAGGGTTAATAACATAAATGGCAAACAACGTTTGCGTCAGCTAGTATATATATATATATAAAATTAGTTAGAGATCCTCGTGTTAAATATTTCAAATAAAACAAAAACACTTTTACGCATAATTAATACGCATAAATCGTACATGTTATATAAATTTTAACTTTGTATCACGTACCGAAGAAAGTTTTTGATATCACATATTATGTGTAGTTGTTGTTCTGGTGTTAATGAAGATCGCGGCAGGTCACACCTTAGCCATCCGACCATTTTAAACATATGAAAGTCACATTAGAATGTAGTTATTACCTCCTTTCATTTTTCGTATTCGCTACAAAGCTACATCGATTAAACTTAACGATTCATCAGTACATCGCTAATGTGAAAATGATAAGTAAAAATATACAAGTGTTTTAATGGCTCGCTTGATAAGCTTAACTTACTTTCCATTTTAACAAGTAAGAAAATTATATACATTACATTTAAAAACAATTCTATTAAAAGATGTAATTATTAAAAAATAAAAAATTAAAATATCTATAAATCAGTAAAAGAATATCTGGATAAAGCCAATGTTCTTAAAGCCTTTTATTGTTAAAATTGTATAACGCGTCGGAACCACACTCGATAAAAATACATCATTAGCCCATACGCCGTATATATATATTTTTTTATTTGAACTGTTTTCTAAACTACCAAAACAAAGACTAACACAGAACATTGAATACATAGGTATAAGACGTTTGTTTAATATGCATATCGTTATAATAATATTTAGTAACCAATAAATAGTATTAAATTAAATTAAAATAAAATTTTAATTTAAAAGTTATCAACGGTAATGGACACATTCTTAGTTCTAAAGTTCTTTAAAAACTGGTAACACGAGGTATATGAAACCTGTTAAATGATACCGTTACCGGAGGTCGTTTGATTAGTGGTATTACTATAATTTCTGTTTTATTGGATAACATGGTACGGCCGTTGACTCCGATTGTACCTTCATACGCTATTGGTAGGTGACATACTTTTAAAGGGCACTTTGCATTCGGAACATCTGTTAATATCATTACGTTGTTTCATTACGTTCATTGTTATGGAATACCTATTGATGTAATCGGTTTTATTTGATAGTTCCTATAGTTTTTGAACGTCTAATATTATTATGACTGTCGTCTATTTGTATCCATACTACAATTATGAAGGCGACATGTTTGAATATTATAAAGGTTTTTGTATTTGTTTGTTTGCCTGATTATTCGTAGTGTTAGAAGACGCTTATTTGTCGAAGAAGGTTCTAATTAAGTCATTACGTTACAAATTAAACGGGTGGAATTTTAAATTTCAACACAGATGTACCGCGCAGGTCTATTTTTAACATTATTAAATTGATATAGATAATAGCGACAATTTTTTACTGAACAGGTCATTATCTTTAATATGTATTTTGACAATATTGTCATGACATTCTGTTATAACGTTAAGTCTATCGTAAATACGTTAGCAATGAAATCGATAACTCGCATACGTCCCACTCGTATAGGATTTCCATCAACGCCTACTAGTATTTCATATTTATTGTCATGCATAGATTTATTTCAGCAATCATCTCCAATTGAATAATCGAATAGCGAATAGCCTGGATGTTCTCATTGCGGTTGAATTATGATGAATACATTCATTGTGTGCTACATTCGATCTTTTGTTCGACGAAATTATTGTAGATGTTGCGTATGCTATTGTTGCATTTTATGATCACTTGTATATTCTGCTTTCGCTCCTGTAAATCGTATTGGGGTTTTAGAATCAAAATAAGCTATTTCGGTTTCATCAATGTGAATTTCTTTCATGTGCTATTTTTATTTCGTTCTATTCAGTGTGTTATTTTCGTGGTTTAGATATTTTCGTTCCGATATTTCGTTTGTATTAGATAATTCATATTCAAAGTTATCGATTGTATCAACGAGTATCATAGAAAATAGTTTCCGACTTAATCAATTTTAAACTTTTAGCTTAATTACGACAACACATCGACGCAAGTATTTGAACCAATTTCAGTAAAATTGTATGACATCACTTTTATGTAGATTGTGTGTTATCTGTAAATATCAATGAATTTATAGTTAATACGTGTTTTATATTTTCTTTAAAAGTGTTATGATGTCAAATAACCAAGTGTAATGATAACTGAATTAACAGCGGTCTAATCTGATTTTATCATTCGTCTTTGATAATAATTGTTTTATTTATTAACTTACCGTAGCTATTTTCATTTCATTTATTTTAATGATGGAATTAAAATCTTTTGCTTAGCTGTCATTTGTACTGGATGAGCGGGGATTATTTCGCAAATGTCACGTGGGAGAAGACACGGACGAGTTTGCTCAATGTTCAGTGACGTCGAGCTTATGACGTTAATTAAATTTTATTCTCTGTATTTTATTGTACGTCCTAAGCCTAAATAAAGGAACGACGTGAACTTGAAACAAAACATTTATTATTTAAGACGTGCTTCGTTTATTTCAGACATTACATTAAAAGGAAAAGTCAGGATAAGCCTTATACTCGTAAAGTCGTAACATTCATGTCAAATAAATCCACTTCGCGAAGAACTGCTAATTCGTAGTCTATGGCGTTAAAGTTATAATTAGTACAAATATAATATGTGTACATTTTTTCTATTTGAATTGACTTATTTTTGACTAAATCTGAAGTTTTTGATGTTGTATTAAATACTTTGTCCATTAATTGAAACAACCTAAAAAGAAAGACTAAATAAATTCGTATTGACGAAGGATAGTAGACGTTAATACATTTATAATAAATTTAATATGCTCTTGTAAAATGAAGTAAGGTGTTCTTGTGATATCATATTAAAATTTTTAATTTAACTAAAAAACTAGATATTCTTCGCGGTTGAACCCGTGTTTTAGTATTTATGTATATTTATTAACTTTTTGTATTTCTAGATATTATTACAGCTTCATATTGGTGAAAAAATATCAAAACTGATTTAGTAGTAAAATATTATAGACAAAGAATAATTTTTCGTATATAATAATATATAATTAGAATAGGTTGAAACACGATAATTACACATACAATAATGTTCGTGAAGATCATCACGACCGTCTTTTGAATAATAACACCAAATATTAAAAAACAAATCTCTGTACTGTTTAATAATCAAAAATTAGCCACTAGACCGTTCGTTCAACCATCGTGGCGTGACCATGACTAAACAAACAACGAATTAACCATGAGAACATTTGACAGGTGCTGTTGTGCTCCATGCATGCGACTGTTAAGATAGATACACGATTGCATTTCTATCATTAACAAAAAAATAATTTTTGTGGTCGTCAGTTTCGTAACGGACTATGATAAAAACTTTTTTTAATAGGTACATGTTGTCGACCTTAGAAATCTGAAAATACTTGCTAAAATTAGTATACGTTATAATCTAATTATATTTCACTATAACTTAAGATATATAAACCGTAGTGTAAAAAAATCATGTGTGATGAAAATAACTTCAATATTTTTCTACGGTCAATTATTATAAGTATTAGTCAACTTTGACCTTATACTTAGTAAGGATAGGAGGATGTAGCGAAATACCACCGTTATTACTTTCACCAGTGACCTTTGACGTTAGCTATGGTTGTGTGGTGATTGGCTTCTACTACTTGACAATGTATTTCTATAGCTATTATAAGTTTCTTTGGAATCGATTGTGAGAATTTTACTTTGATTGGCCGGTGAATTGAGTACCAAGAATTTCTTTCGTGTATATGCTGGACTAATAATATGTGCAAGAATGTGGTAGTTTCGTATTGCGATTCAAGCCCAAATAATTAGAGAACTATGCTTAGAAAATATTATGTTTATAGATCGTTTTAAGATCATTTATTTTCTTTCTAAAATTAAGATTGACCATACAATAATATGATACAATATAACTACGCTAACAGTTCTAAATAACTTTGTATAGAAAGGAGTATCTAAGTAATAAAAACATAACATAAAAACAGTACGAAATGGTTCGATCTAATAAAGTAGATAAAAAATAACACAACGTGGACCCTTACGTGACACGCGATAGATTATACCTAAATAGCTCGTGCCTAAAACTGGCACTTAGTCGACAGTCCAAGCCTGTTAACATATTTACGAGTCCTCAGAGATGAAAGGTTACGAATAGGCTTACGGAGCAAAACATAGGTGCCGTGGTCGACGACCGTTTTTTTATCGACGCGTTCCACTTGACCCACATTACCTGTAGTTGTTTCGTGATCCAATAGTGTTAGGTTCGTATTGCTTCGATATTCATTTAGATACAAGAGAGATATCTTAATATATATAAATCTCGTGTCACAATGTTTGTCCTCAATGGACTCCTAAACTACTTAACCGATTTTAGTCAAATTTGCACACCGTGTGCAGTTTGATCCAACTTAAAAGATAGGCTATATTTTATTTTGATATATTATGTTATTATTATATTTCAGAAAAAAATAAGGTGATACGAAGTTCGCCAGGTCAGCTAGTTTCATTATATATATGAAAACGAATCTCCGTTTGAGATTTACTGCATCGTGGAAACATTTTTTTTTTATTTTTTTTTTATGTCACTAGGTCGGCAAACAAGCGTACGGCTCATCTGATGGTAAGCGATTACCGTAGCTTATAGACGCCTGCAACACCAAAGGCATCGCAAGCGCGTTACCGACCCAATCCCCAATCCACCCAGGAGCTCTGGTCACCTTACTCACCAACAGGAACACAATACTGCTTGAAAACAGTTTTATTTTGCTGTGATCTTCTGTAAGGTCGAGGTACTACCCCAGTCGGGCTGCTCCATATTTTGAACAGGAAATTCCTGCTGTGCCCTACCTCAGTTAAAGTTAAACATTTAATTAGTCATCAAATAGTTATGTTTCATTATCGATATTTTCAACCACGTTAGTGTTCTAAATCCGTCAGATTTGTAGGTAAGAGTTTTGTTCAAGAGTTTTTCGATCACTACACACATAGTAATCTTTTTTTAAATACATTTTTACGGACGTCTATCGATAATGATAAATAATGTGAGATATGGTATCTAAATTTGTAATTAAACTATTGTTTTTAATACTATATTTGTAAAGGTTTGTAATCTCTTTCTATTCGTGCACTTAAAGTTATAACATTTGATTCATAAAAGACACTTTTTCTACAAAAAAAAAAAAAAATCCACTGAGGATAATAAAAGTAAATCGCTCACACTTACGATTTAGATTTATGACTTTACAGATTTGGACAAATTGGATGTCCAACTAAGATTGAATTGATAACGTTAGGAGTTCAAAATATCTCGTTACAAGTACCCAATTCAGCGAATAGTCTTACGATTATATAACTTTAGAGGAAATAAATTTTAGAAGGGAGAAATGTTTTTGGTGTTTCTAATGAATAAATAGCCTTAATAGACCTTTGGGTATTTATTATTATTAATTTACTTTACGATACGAAAGTACTAAATCAAATTAAGATTTCTTTAAAGCAGGAAACGAAGTATGTTAGCGTGGCATGCAAGCGTAAAAAATTAAAATTTAAATCTCTATAGTTACAACTTTGTTGATTAAAATTAAAAAGATATAAAATTATTTTCATCACAGTAATGAGTTTACTATTTTTACCAATTTTAAAAAGCAGGAAGTGTTTTTAAAGATTTTATTTAAAGGAGGTTGTGTTAAATGTTCTCAAAAGTTCTTTAAAATAACATAATTCAATTATATATCGCTTCAGCCTGTATAATCCCACTGCTGGGCCTAGGCTTCTTTCTCCATGTAGGACAAGGATTAGAGCTCCCACCACGCTGCTCTACTGCGGATTGGCGGATACTTACTAGGTATATCTACGTCATATTATTTCAGGTTACTGGGTTCATTTTGTTACTTTTTTTTAATTCTTATAGTAAAGGTATATTTTATAAGTATTTGAGTCTTTGTCATACCACCGGCCCATCTGCAAAGCAATATATATTCCTTTCACCTTAAAGTTGTCTTGCAGAAATTGCTTTTTAGCAATAAGACCGCCTGGTTACACAGCTTAGCTATATCAGTTTGTATCTCTAATTTTGTACTTCGCTATGGTATGCACCAAAATATATCGTTATTAATACGAATAATTTCATTAAAAACGTATGTGTAAGATCTCCTTTAACAGATATACGTCAAAATAATCGAAACACTCACTGTTGTTACTAGTACTAATTACTAATGTATAAATACAATTTTAGTGGCGTAACTATATTATACTTATAATCCTGGTTTTTGGCTTTTTTTGTAAATATAAATATGCTTTATATAGGTTACGAAGATTTTTTTTGATTAATCTTATTAGGCGATGAATATTTCTTTTGTCCGTATTAAGTACGTAAGCATGTCTGACAAGTGCCATCTACGTAAGAATGTAACATACGTACTGGGACCACCGTAATGTAGGCAATATTTTTTCCGACTTAGCAATAAATCCCATGAGGCGTGAGATCACGTACATTCCGACGGAGTACATACGTTAACATATTATGTAAGAGAATATTTTATTCTAATTTATATTCTGTTTGTTCTATAAATAAACATTGTTAGACATAAAGTAACAAAACGAAGTATATGATTAAAAATATTTTTGATTGTTGTGCTAGGAAGTTATTTGTATTATTTTTATGTTAAATGATTGTTGTAAATATATCATTTAAATTTTGAATATAATAGACGTTTGAATGTGTTAATTTATTAAAATATTTTTTATTTATTAGAAAAACAAAATGAGAATAATGAAAATAATGAAGAATGAGATCTGAAATTATTCGCTATGTATGTGTTAATTTAAAATGTACAATGAAAATATTCAATATTTCGTCGACGTCATACCGAAATGTGAAGCCTACTAATGAAAACTGTAACTATAGGAGTAGAATCGTTGCAATATATCACATTAATTAATAATGTATCCTCATTTACCGTAGTGGTAAATTATGAGGTGATTCGTGATACTTAATAATTAAATTCGATAAGCGATATTAATTCGTAAAATTAATTAATACAATCTGCTTTATTCACGTAGAGTTTAAAATTACCTCGTTTTTTGTTAAAATTGCGGTTATTTTTCTTTTAATCAAATCAAAGACAGCTAATCCTTTCTTTAAGTTTTTTTTTTTAAATTAATGTATTTAATGCTATTTCTTTCGAGCGATTTCAGTGTAAAATTGGAAGTCTTCTAGCAAGTTTGTCTTAGACCAAATTAGAACTTTACAAAATAAACCGGGTATCCTGTGGGTAACCAGCTTTGACTGGTAAAGTACCTAGGAGGTACACCGATTCTTTAGAGTATCGAGAAAAATAATCTTCATATGAAGTCTTAGCACTTCGGTTTCGGTATGATATTAGGTTGTATAATATTAGGTCGAAATTTCCAGAACGAAAACGTTGGAACCAAAACGCTCTGTGTTTTTTTTTGCGACACCGCAGCCATACACATCATTAAGCGTTCGAGCCGTTTCTGCAGCACTGGTGCCACGGTGAAACTCGTACTCGTAAATAACAGGATATTTCAAGTATTCCATTTCGTAAACTGAGTGACGCAAAGATGAAAAACAATAGAAGAAAAAAAAACAAATGAATTACGGTTTTCGAAATGCAAATGCATGAGTATATACCCGAGTAGAAATTTTTTCGTCTTCCTTAGAAGGACCGGACCAGGCATGCCTGATCAGGACTAGATAAGGCATGTAACGCAGATGATTGGTCTGGACCTGATCAGGATGAGATGAAATTTCCTGATCTGGTCCTGATCAGAAAATCTCATCTCATCCTGATCAGCGGGTTCGGTTCGGTCCTTTTAAAAAACACGAATGTACCTATATTTTTGAAAAAATTGTTTAACAAAAAAAAAAAGCGAATTGATATAAATATGTATTAACATAATTATTATAATATTTATTTCCGTTTATTTTTTCCAATGTATTATTTATTTATGTTTTTACTTTAAATATTAATTATTTTTATTTATTTTTATGTTTATTTTTGTGTTTTAATTATTATTATTAATTAAATTGTATTTATTAACTTCTAATGATTAACTACTAACTACTATTTCCTATTACTTACGACTGCTCCACTGTGTAGAAATGGACTCTCTGCTAGATTGTCCTGATAACTTTATATATACTAAGTGCGCTTAAAAACATTAATAGCGCGATTCAGGCTCAGTCCGCGTCATTTCTTTCAGGCCATCCTGATCTGGACCGGACCAGGTCCTGATCCTGTATGCCTTACCATACTTGGTAAGATTTTACATCAGGCTAGCCTTGTCTGGACCGGACCTGGTCCTGATCCAGTATGCCTTACCATACTTGATTATATTTTACATCAGGCTATCCTTGTCTGGACCGGACCTGGTCCTGATCCACTATGCCTTACCATACTTGATTATATTTTATATCAGGCTATCCTTGTCTGGACCGGACCTGGTCCTGATGGAGCTTGCCGGATCAGGCATGCCTTATTCTATCCTGATCCGGTCCAGATACATGATCTGGTTGAGCCTGACCTTTTTTCTACTCGGGTAGCTGTACAAATTTGAATTTGGAATCCTTAAGTAAAGAGGAAATATGTAAGATCAAAGTGATCAACACTCCCGGCAGAGTTTTTCTCAATCATATTGTTTATCTAGATAAACCTGGAAAAAAAATTATTATCCGATTAAAGAAAATGTCTCACTGTGTCACTCTGTCACACAGAGTCGTTTCCTAGATACTAATTACATAATAACTAGAATCGCTTAGTATTTGTCTTTTAGATAATATTTTAAATAAAATACGGTACACGTACACTTTCCTATTTTAATGATTCCTGCCTTTGATTTTTCTATTAGTGGACTCTACTGTAAATTCCATCAAAATGATGATCATTTTAGAAATCGTTAATAAGATAAATGAAATATTTGAAACAGTCTCGATTATTACTCCTTTTATTCAAGTGATTTAACTGCTACGTAATTAGGCTTTACTTTTCGATGAACGGACAACAAATTAGCTTTTCTGCGGTTTCAGTTTTAGACGCTTTCGCTAGACTGAATGTTGAAAATTTGTTAAAATTATTCTCTAGAACCGAAATTGAGAGAGCTAAAATGGGTTATAAAACTTCAGTTATTCGAGCGAATGTTGGAAAAATAATAAAATTGTGAAACTTAAATTAATTTTGTCTTCACGTCAAACCGTAAAACTAATACATCTCCGACGTGAAGTTAATGGAATTAGCGTAGTTTATCTAACTTTGTAACAGCAGACACCTACTTAGTAGATAAGATATATAATACTACCTTAATATTCTGAAATGTATGTTTTTATTATACGTAACGTATTATATTATTTGTCGTCCACCCTCAATTTTGGATCATACATAGAGGCAAAGGCTCAAACAGCTGCCAAAAAACTGGGCGTCCTCTCGAAGGTGAGACAGAACTTCACTCCGGAACAGCTTCTGAATTTATATCAAGCGCAAGTTCGATCATGCATGGAGTACTGCTCCCAGCTTTGGGATGGCTCAGCCAAGTACCAGCTGGAGCTTCTTGAGTCAATTGAGAGACGAGCCAGGAGGCTCATCAGTGATGGTCGCTGCAAAGCTGTAAAGCCTGCCGGTTTTTTATCGGATACACTTCGGAGAGTGTGTACAGAAACTC
The DNA here is from genome assembly GCF_905220565.1 of Melitaea cinxia. Taxonomy (NCBI): domain Eukaryota; kingdom Metazoa; phylum Arthropoda; class Insecta; order Lepidoptera; family Nymphalidae; genus Melitaea; species Melitaea cinxia. Next base: position 12,055,752 of record NC_059402.1, on the reverse strand, counting down.
CATGACCTGATTCCCCCCTCCCCCTTCCATCATCGTACAATCAGAAGCTCTGCGTTATGTCACCCTTATATGGTTGACATTCCCCCCTATACGCACTAAGCGATTCGCTAGTACATTCTTAGTTCGTACGGCCAAAGAATGGAACTCTCTACCAGCGTCTGTGTTTCTGGAAAACTATAACCTGGGGATCTTTAAGTCGCGAGTGAATAGATTACTTCTAGGTGAGCGTGCTCGATCTTAGACCGCATTTTCACTTAAGATCAGGTAAAATAGTGGTCAAACACAAGCCTATCATTGAATAAAAAAATAAAAATAAAAAAATATATGCAAGTTTAGTAAATAAAGATCTGCCGAGTCGATTAGCTTAAAATACGTGGATCTTAGCTGAAACATGACAGCACGCCGTTTAGATTGACACAGCTGCAACAGTTAACTTTGAAATTATTTGAGACAGTATGTGTAATGGATTAAGCTCAAACCCTTCAGCAATACCTTTATGCTGCTATGATGTAAATTGTGATATTATTTCACTTCGTTTTAAAAAGCATAACTTGCCTATCTAATGTAAATACTGTAACGATGTTACAGCAGTCTGAATTAGTTTAGACATGTTACGACTACAACTAATTAACTATACTAATTAATACAAGGAATAATTAAAATTACTGATACTTACCAGTAACCGCTATATATAACGCTATTTTTCAGATATATAATAAAAAGGAATCAACAGTGAATAAAATACTTTTAGTTTAATTAAAATTGATATCATTCACTAATAATTAACAACACATTTTTATGAGGCGTAAAGAATGAATAAAAAAAACGAATTAATGGAATTTTTCTAATATAATTAAGTATATTAGGTATCACAAACCTATTTACGAAGATTTATAGACCTATAAAATTTCTTGATATCTCTAAGAAATTTCTTTTATTTTCATGAAAATATTGTAGTAAAATTTTACGTACGACTATGAGTGATCGAAATAACATTTTATTTTATTCTACGTTTCCTTTCCACAGGCATATCCTGACAGACGTTGGTCGAACATTGCCCGTGTCTCCAATCTCTTGCTGCATTGAAAAGGTAAGCGATATTTTGGCTCTTTTGTTTAGCTTAGATTTATACAGTCCTCGAAATCGGCAACTTTTTGAATGGGATGGACATTATTGAATGTAAATTATTTGATGTTACTATACTGTATTTGAATATTTTCTATAAAACTAAACAAAATGCCTTTCTAGACTTACATAAACGCATTACGATTTCTTTATCTAATTTGAAATTGTTTTTTTTTTAATGATTTTAAAGTGTTTACTGGATATTTATATATCATATTTTGACGAAGGTTCCGGTCATAAAGATTTTAATAATAATCATTTGAATTGGAAACAGATCATCAGAAACACATTACAAGTATTATTTAAAAAAAAAAAAAAAAACATTTACATTTAATGAACAAAAATAAATACACGCTCTAACAGTTACAATTAGTTGCAGATGTTTGAAATACAATGTGCGTAAAATTTACATTCGCAGAACTTAGAGTTTTATGCAAGTTTTGGTAAAGGAACGCTTCTCGATTAAAACGTTGCAAGCCTTTCTGTCGAAAGTTTCTTAAATCATTTAAGATATTCGACGGTTTCGCGTTTTACAAACTAAAAAAGTATTTTCTGCACACAAACGCGTCTTTTCATTTTAACATTAAAATGTCCATAATTTTTCTTCAATTACTTAATTGTTTTTTGTTTAAATAGATTATAATAAAGTGAAAGTTATAATTTGATTGCCTGTAATGAGCATTTAAAATAATGATTTAATTATTTCACTATATCTAGAACTAGAACTAGATCTAAAACCAGAAACTGTTAACGTTATTCTACGACCATCTTAGTAAAATATGGCTACCATTAACATAACACTAGGCCATATTTCGTTATTTTTTTTTTAAATTTCGTTTCGTATTAACACCTAAAAAGTTTTCTCCTTCACTCAAAATTTAAACCAATCAAAGTTCATCTGTGACATACATCACGCGATAATCTAGAAAACATGACAGAAAACTCAACCGTATATTTATTTATTCAATCAAAGCTGCACATCGCGTTATTTTCCGTAAATATCAATTTATAAAATCTCACGGGACCGTACTATTTATTGGAATAGATAGCCAGACAATTTCAATTACGGATGATTGGTTAGAATCATCTGAGATATTTCGTGCCGCAAAATCGTCGTTGGTATTATTCGACGGAATCTGATCTTCTCGTGATGTATCGAGGTAGCTATTGTTCGGTTCCTAAGTACCCAATTTTGTTGAAGATGTCGTGAGCAGAGCTTACACTCACTCGCTTGCTTCAGCCTAGCGCAGTCTACAGCTAGACGTTGGCCTCTCCAAGTTCTCGCCAAACTTCCCAGTTCTTCGCATTCCTTATCCAGCCACCATCAGCGATATTAGGTAGAATATCGGTCTAGAGGGCCGGAGTGCGTCCCATACTGCGTTTGCTAATACGTGGTCTCCACTCCAGGTTACTATTATACGATATTAGTCAAATGAAACGTTTTCACGTTTACTTTCAATTGATTTTAAATTTTTTCCCTTGATTAAAATATTCTGCCTACCCTTGCATTAATGCTTTAAATTATAGTTCTACAAAGGTTACAAACATTGTAAAAAAGTGCTAGCCAGACTAGGATTTAGAGACTTGCGATACCGTTGTGAAAAGTTATATATTTGATATTATAAAACATTATATAGCTAGGCAACAATCGATTTAGCAATCTATTTAGATCTCACATTGAATAGATTCAAAAAGATTGAAAAGTTAAAGGTCAGAGGCTTCACAAAGTAGCCATGGGATGCTATAATTATATATAACTCGTATAGAAAATATTAACCTTTTTCCCAATATCAACCTTAATTTTAGTCAACAAAGAGCTCAATTCACAAAACATTTTTTGGAATCTTTACTTAGGTTTTTTTTTCTATTTTGTATGCATAGTGGCAATTGCTATTTTCTTTATTAAATTGTTATATACACTGCGTTAAATTGTGACTGACTTTATTTCAATAATTAAGTTAATTACTATTTTATTTTTTGATTTTTCATATAATTAATGTAACACTTGAATATGTATTGTAGTCATATCGTGAGAAAGAATATCGATAAATCGTTATCGATGCTTTCGAATATCGTGTTTTATAAATCAAAATTGATGGTTTAAGAAATTGAGAATAAGTATATTAATTAAAGTCAGATAATGAAACATAATGAACCCAAATTTTGATTTTGAATTGATATATTTATTGGTTTAACTGGCTTTTATTTTGTAAAGTAGGTAAAAAGTCAAGTTAAATAAATGCCTCGGTATTGGTGTCGTGTGTGTGACAATCTTATTTAGAAATACGAGTGATATGTATTTATGTCATGTTAACAATTACTTGCATGTGCATGCCAAAATGAAAGATTAAGTGTGCGCTTTTTTAAATTTATATTTTTAATCAGTATATCAATGCCACATCAAAATGTCAAGTTCTATTTTTATTTGCTGTAGGTACTAACTTGCGCAAAAACAACACGTGTTACTCTGACGACCGATGTGTCTCTATCACTGAAATCAAAGCTGTACTTAAACACTTACACGCACGCATAAACGATATGATCATCAAGATAAATTATTCTACACTCTATACTAAAATGTTATTTACATGAAATATGTTAATAAGCAACAGATGTTTTGAAATTGTTAAATAATGACGACGTCACGTAATGACGACGAATGTAACAATTTAAATTACTTCTGACCTACACTAATGTATCGACAAAAATAAAACTCGTTCACATCCCTCATAGCCTTGTTAAGGTAATTAGGAATGTTCTGTTGCCATAATGTGTCGAATTTCTATTGATCGAAGCTGCGTAGAATTATATAATGAACGTTAAATATGGCCCTGGGATAAATATTAATAAATGATGTCAACCGAGACAGAGTCGCTCTTTGAAGTGGTTGGAGAATTAAATTATTAGCCTTTTTAGGGAATACTCATGACATAACGATCAAAAAGAAATTCTTTAGAATTGATTTTAATACATTAAGCTTGTAATTCCTTTAATAATTGTTACTTTTTGATATATAGAAAAAAAAATTGTCCAATTATTTGTATCATCGCTACAAACCTGAAGCATTTTTTCACATGCTTAAATTAGATTTACTCGACATTTTAACGAACAAGATTTAATTATATGTATGGCAGTAAAAAAACTTACGTCGTAGGTGTGTTTTTTTTTAATTTAGTCATAGCTGTGTTTTTGAGTTAGGAGACGTAGTTAATATGAAATTCAGCTTATTATCTTATTATATGCTGTATAAAAAAGAGTTCCTGAATAGTAACTGTTTAGTAAACAACTTTAATTAAACACAGTAATAAAAAAAGTAAAAAAAACCGAACCTTTACTACCTTTTTCGACCGTATATATATATATATATATATATATTTTATCTGTGTTCGGGGATAACTCCGTCGTTTATGAACCAATTTTGATAACTCATTTTTTGTTGGAAAGGAGATATCCCTAGTTTGGTACCATGATAAGGAAACCAGGATCTGATGATGGGATCTCAGAGAAATCGAGGAAAACTCTCGAAAATCCGCATAACTTTTTACTGTGTGTACAGATTTTAATGTTTTTTAATTTAATCGAAATCCGATGTTTATCATGTGGTCACATTTAAATTTCATCGAGATCTGATTACAACTTTTGGAGTAATCTTTGATAATGCATATTTACTTGACCATTTTTTCGTCTACCTACGTTGTATTACTTGTCGATATAATTGAAGTCGGTTTTTCTACGTTAGTCTGCAAACACAATTATTACTCATTTGTTATTAAGAATAATATAATTTACTAATGATAAATAAATGAATAATAAATTAAAAATAAAAAAGCAACAAACACACATAACAGATATAAAAAAGAATACTCTTAAAAAGAAAAGAAATACACCAATGTTTTATAACTGAAACACTGTTTTGAATTTTCGACGCTTTGTTTCTGAAACAATTAGATCCGAATCAATTATCTTCGTGTTACCAGTCCAGGCTCCATTCCTAGTGAAAGGTCTTACACAAGCGCTTGTATAACCGATCATCTGACCGCATGCAAACTAAAGATTCTCATATGCACATTTACACATTTTATGTCACTTTCTAAACAAACATACACATCCGCGTCGAGACATCTATTATTAACTATATACAAAATATGTTCTTTATTACTTATATTTATAAATTTTCTATATATATAAATTTTCTTCATAAAACAACGTAAATAATAGCCACTTTTTATTTTATGGGTGGAGTTTTCACAAAAATGTTAACTCATGTTAGTGCAATGAATAGGATCTACCGAAGTAATCCTATTATTTAAAAATCTATATACGCAATAACTATATACAAGCAATACCCGTGCGAATAATTCGCACTAGATAAGTTAAAAAATTACCGACCGTCAATCATGTTGACGTTGTTTTAAAATTAAAGCCGTTATATATATAATTTTAATAATTAATTAATTTAGAAAAACCAAAAGCAGTATTTTTTTTTTGTTGTAGATGCCGGTAAAGCAAGCAATTATCTATAAAATTATATATAATTTATGTAAAGTAATTGTGAGGTTTTTTCTAAATAGGGAGGCAAACATCTTAACCTTAGCGTATTAATATTTATGATGTAAAATTACAAGTAAATTACACTAAGCTAAGAAAAACGAGTTTATCATAATAGTGTTAGGACTTACTAGTTTATCTGTAACTTAGTATGTCCTAGTACGCTAAAAGCCGATTTGTCTTCGAACACGCTAGTCTAACATGAGATCGGGGTTAGTTGGTAACACATTTGTGTATATCGCACAATCATGTATTGTGTTTGGCGAATAATTATTCTTGCTTTATTATTTGTTTTGACACTTTTTAATTTTTTTAGTCTAGGAATGAAATTGGTTATATTATAATGTATAATTTTTTGAAAAATAATTATAAACGCTGCTTGGATTGTAATGAAATAATAGTTGATGTATGAGCTTACCCTCAGTGGAGCAAGTTGGGACAGTTGCCCCACTCTGACTCGAAATCAATAATTGATATTTTAGATTTTAATTTAAAACTTTTATCAACACAGATAGTGAAAGTAAATGGAATGTAATAAAATTTTACATTTATTCGTTTTTCCAAAAAAATCTAGGTCCCCCATGAGTAGACGTATATATTTTTTATAAAAAGTTTCTTGTGTTCTATTACGTCGTTGTCTGGCTATAGTTTTCTAACATAATAAACCCTTTTAACCTAAACTGTGTGCGATAATATTTATTGCTCGGTTATCATAGTTCTGCTAAATTTCACACATGATTTAAATAATATACAATGGAGTACAATTCGCTACATTTAATTGAGATTATTGTTGAAGTCATAATTCTAGGTCACGACTTTTAATAATTTATTTATAACTAGCTGTATACCCTGCGCACTTTTTATTTTATTTTTTGGTCGTACCAACTCCGAAACCTTTGTGGACTCATGCACAACACTTTTCTTGACATGATGAAATGCATAGTTTACGATTCTGTCGAGGACATACAGACAAACATTCATTTTTATACATATAGATAATTATACTTTTTTAACTTATTACTAAGAACCTAAGACTTTAATATATTATCCTATATTGTTACCAAATAAGAAATGAATACCAAAAGTTTTATCCTTGCCACTGTGACGGTTTTCATATAACTTAATATGATTCAAAAGTTTCGAAATCTAATCATTTAAAATACGATTACATAAATCTTTGTCGTTCTCTCGTTTATGATATCATAAATATCTTCGTATAGATCTCATTTGACCCGGACGTAAGGCACGCGATGGTAAAGGTCGGGTGATGCATCGCTACACCGAGCTTCGGTGATACCTACAAGATCCTTTAATATATCAACCGAGAAATAAAAATTATAATAATAATAATAAATTGTAAAATTATGTGTGAAGTAAAGATGTTTGACCATTCATTTATTATTATTAGTTATGTAATTCCAAATTTAGGGATGTATAAAAACATGATATAATATGTGTGTTAAGAAAGAACTTTACATAATTTTGTTTGCCAATCGTAAAGAAGTTTGACGGTTTAAACTCAATTGTTATACTTTCTTTAGCAATATAAAGTAAGTAGATACGTTTTATTTAATAGTTACTCATATATTGCCAATAAAACGCTTTAATTTTTTTATTTATTTAAATCAAAAAAGTTTGTATGTCTAAGCTTAAAATGTCCATTATAATATGACAGTCACATTAAATGGAATGATACCGTCAAAACCAGATTGCTTGAATAAATGTGTCGTACGGGGCTCATCTGTAAAAGTTACGAAAAATCACGAATAATCATCAATTACACGTATCAAGATCCTTAAAAAGATCAGAATGTTCGAGTATGTTTAACATTGTAACTTTATAATACCGATTTTCCCGGTAACGATATATTATTTAGCATCCAAAAAAAGAGACGCATCCAAAAATAACACAAAAGAGACGAGAAATGTGTAGGTGTCGAAGACGATTTTTACCGTTACTCACTTTGACAGTTAAAAATTCTACAAATTTTGTATTAAGTGGACATTGTTATCAGTGATATTATATAACAGTAAATTTTTAGCAGAATAACAAATTTCCTTCTCGTGTTTCTATATTGCAGGTTCGTGAGCATGAAATAAATATAATAATACTTCTTTAAAACCTGAGAATGTTATGAAAAGACAGGCCAATTAACAGCACCAATAAAACATACATTTAACGCTTTATAATCAGGGCCGCCGTAAGCGGGCGTGCAAAGCGTGCACCGCACACGGGCGGCACGCCCAGGGGGCGGCAAAACGAGCGACTCATACCTAATTCTAGTCATTGTATCCCTGGCCGGTCGACTCCTACTTAGAGGGCGCGCATAGGATACCAACTTGGGACACCTAGTCCGCAGCGGGCTAGCCGGTCACCGCGCGCGAGTCACGCGACCAATAGGCATTTTATAATTTATTGTAATTTTTCATAATCATAATTGAGAAAAAGATTACAAGGTGGCGGAGCAATCACAGAGGAAACACAAAAAAATTTGGCACGCAAGCCTGCGACTTGAGATACCGAAGATCCACGAGCACCATTGTTGCGCCATTATTCGGAGAGTATCCCGGACTTCGAAGAGGGCGACATTAGTGCAACGCTCGGGCAGCTTAAAAAGGGGAGGGCCCGGGGGATGACGGAGTTACCACTGAGCTCCTTAAAGCCGCAGGGCGACCTGTCCTAAAAGCCTTGGCAAGACTCTTTAACGCCGTCATCCACCGAGGTACCACACCGGAGGCGTGGTCTAGGAGTGTGGTGGCGCTGTTCTTTAAGAGAGGCGATAAGTCTCTGTTGAAGAATTACAGACCGATCTCATTTCTGAGCCACGTCTATAAGCTGTTTTCGAGGGTTGTTACGAATCGTCTCGCCAGAAGACTCGACGAATTCCAACCACCGGAGCAGTCTGGGTTTCGAAATGGCTACAGCACCGTGGACCACATCCATACTGTTCGGCAGACTATTCAAAAGACAGAAGAATATAATCAACCGCTGTGTATGGCATTTGTGGACTACAAGAAAGCCTTCGACTCTGTCGAGACCTGGCCTGTCCTGGACTCTCGGCAGAGATGTCATATCGACTGGCGATATATCGAGATACTGAAATGTATGTACGACGCGGCGACGATGACCGTTCATGTCCAGGACCAGAGAACAGGACCTATTTCCCTCCGGCGTGGGGTAAGACAGGGAGAAGTAATATCACCGAAACTGTTTACCACTGCGCTGGACGATGTCTTTAAAACTTTAGATTGGGGAGAATGAGGCATTAATGTCAACGGTGAATTCATCTGTCACCTTCGTTTCGCCGACAATATTGTCATCTTTGCGGAGCCGTTCGATGAGTTAGGCCATATGCTGGCCGGCCTAAACGAGTCCTCCCAGCATGTCGGTCTCTGTTTAAAAGTGTCTGTTTTAAGTTTAAAATCGCTCAACGTGCAATGGAACGGGCTATGCTTGGGGTCTCTCTCAAAGACAGGATTAGAAATGAGACTATCCGCGAGAGAACGAAAGTAACCGACATAGCCCACAGAATTAGCAAGTTGAAGTGGCAGTAGGCTGGTGATCTGTGTCGCAGGACCGATGGCCGTTGGAGTAGACGGGTCCTAGAGTGGAGACCGCGTCTTGGCAAATGCAGTGTGGGACTTCCTCCGGCCCGTTGGACCGACGATCTACGTAAGATTGCCGGTGTAGGCTGGATGAGGATTACGGAAAACCGGGATGTCTGGCGCGAACTTGGGGAGGCCTATGTCTAGCAGTGGACTGCATAGGCTGAAGTGATGATGATGACGTATTTGACTTTTTTAGCAATAACTTATTTAATTATTCCAATAATGAGTTAATGAAACATTGTAAAGATTTAAATCTGAAACTTAAAGATAATTTAAGTAGTGAATCAGACATTGACGGTATTGGTTTATTTCATGAAATCATTGAATTAAAGTTGCATTTTACAAAAAACCAGTCTAATGATCCACAAACCTTATTACAATATCTTTTTACCAATGACTTAATTTCAACATTTCCGAACACAGCAATAGCGCTAAGAATATTACTTACACTGCCAGTTTCAGTTGCATCTGGTGAAAGATCCTTTTCAAAATTAAAAATTATCAAACATTATTTAAGATCAACAATGCTTCAGCAAAGACTAAGTTATTTAGATAAAGTTTCAATTGAACATGAAATTTTAGACAGTTTGGATACAAGAAAGTTGATAGAAGATTTCGATAGATAGTCGTTGGGCGGCATAATCGGTATTGCACGCGGGCGACGACACGGCTAGCGGCGGGTCTGTTTATAATATAGAACAATAATTATAGTCAATGAATATTGACAGCAATCATAAACATGTTGAAAACTTACGTAATAAAGTTAAAGGTCAGTTATAATCTATTAATATTAGAAAAAATATTCTTAGCCTTCTTCATCTGTCTTTAAGTTACATAGAATCGTTGTGTAATTTAACAATTTTACACTAAACTTAAGGTCAGTATTTAATTCATTAAAATACTAGACTATACAAAACCTATATATAATACTAATCGTATTAAAATATACATTAATCTATTATGGAAAAGTAACTATTCAAAATACACATCAACAATAACAATGATAATATCAATATCTCAAATTTAATTACAATTGTTCATATCAACAACAGTCAATACAATTTCCCTTCAATGTCAGTATTAAATTTTCCAAAACACTGGGTTGGTCACAACCTTTAACTTAGGGGTATGAATAATAAATGTTGGCCGATTTTTAAACCTACCCGATATGCACACAAAATTTCATAAAAATCGGCCCAGCCGTTTCAGAGGAGTATTGTAACTAACATTTTGACACGAGAATTTTATATGTTATTTCTTATATATTATTAATCTATCAACCTCATATTATATGTATATAATATAATACATTGAATTTTGATGCGAATAATCGTGTTTGTAATAATGTCAATCGTCTTTTTATGATGTGATTAAATAATTTCGAAATAGTGCTTTATGACATCGTGCTGTATGTTCATTTCATTTAATATTTTCATTTAACGTTTTAAGATCTTTCCTAAAAAAAGCGTAATTAATTTATACTACAAGCCATTATGAATTAACGACCAATTATGTACAAAATGTACCATTATTATTTTCTCATCACTCTTTATGAACATTAGGAACTGTGTAGAATTGCAAGGTGAGTTTATTAAGAAAACTAGCCGTGTACGCGACTTCATCCGCGTGGAAATTAACAATAAAGTTATTGGTCAGTTCGCAGAGTTATAAAATAAATAAATTTCTAACAGACGGAATTTAAAAAAAAAATCTTTTTTTGGTATATGTACCGTGTATAGACATCCATACGCATTTAGTAAAAAGCGGTTATTTTAATATTACAAACAGACACTCCAATTTTAATTATTTGTATAGATAATGTTTGCAAGAATTGTGGGTTATTATTTCGATTGGCTAGTAAACTGTTATTATTTCCTGCAAATAATTATTTGCTTGAGTAAACGATCAAATTCGTAATTTCACGGTGGTCCATGATATTCTGGCGTTTTACACGTTTTTAACAATGTTACTTTACAATATTCTAATAAAATAAATAATGATATAAAAATATGTTAACAAAATATAATTATTGTAACATCATCATCATCATCATCATCACTTCAGCCTATCGCAGTCCACTGCTTGACATAGGCCTCCACAAGTTCGTGCCAAAAATGGCGTGAACTCATGTGTGTTGCCCATGGTCACCACGCTGGGCAGGCGGGTTGGTGACTGCAGGGCTGGCTTTGGCGCACCGAAGAAAGCCAGCAGTTGGATGGTTATCCCGCCATCGGTCGGCTTTATAAGTTCCAAGGTGGTAGTGGAATTGTGGTATCCGTCTCACGACAGCCACGGGAAGAGAGGGGGAGGTTATATTATTTACTGCCGTAGCCACACAGCAATATATTATTAGGTCGGGGGAATAGTAGTATTGTAATATAAAAAATATAAAATATTAATTAGGTACAAGCATTGTATTTTAAATTAGAAATTAATTTAATACGCTAGAAAGCTATATGTTAATTAAACTAAGAAGTTGTGCATGAATCGGTTTCCGATTCATGCACTTCTTAGTTTAATCAAAATTCAAACAAATTGTCGTTCTCAAAATTTAACAAATTTTAATCCTTTTTTGAAACTACTAATATGAAAATAATAAAAATCTGGCCGCTAAACAGAAATTCGTTAATTAATATCTATCAATACTAATAAATATTAATGTGAGAAATCCTTGTTTTATATTAATGACATCTTATTAAAAAATAATTCCGGTGTCATCTTCTTAAATTTCAAGAAAAACTAGTTTCTTCTATCAAAATACGTACAACCTGATTTGTACAGTACCTACTCTATTATAATGTAGATCGAGGTCACAACTGACATTTCAATATTTCACAATTGAATAATACGTTTTTAAAGATCAGCATATATATCAGATCAGATATCTATAATCTTCATTGTACTTTCTGAAAGAAAATTTGTATGGATCGTCAGAGATACATTCTAAATAACACTTTAATGCTGGTTTAAAGAATTTGGAATAGTGAGTAATGTTAACGTAGTGCTATGAATTAATTTGTTCCTAAGAATAGTTGTAATTTTAATGAGATATAATTATATCGTTTAGTTTGTAATATCTTAACCTTAGCAAGAACTCTGTAATTGTTGGTGTCGAATTGCAACAGAAAAGCGAGTAACAGGCTGAGGTTAGTGCTCTTGTAAGTAAATCAACTAAACTATTAGTATCTACTAATTTCCCACTCTTTTTTCTTTCTTGCAGTTATCCTGCGAAATATAATAGTTATTTAAACATGAAAGCATCATTTTTATATCGGCTTTATATTGTTTCTTCTAACCTTCCTTTTTTTTATCACAAGGGAACCCATTTACGGGTGATATCCAGGATAACCGGGTAGACATTCCTAGACCGTATGTCGGCTTCAGCATTTGGGGGTGCAATACCGACCAAAACCTTCTAACCTTCCAAAAACCAACCTAAAATTCTTCTAACCTTCTAACTCTTCTGTTCTAACCCTTCTGGCTTTTATATTGTTTCTTCTAACCAGTCAAATGTTTAAATGGAAACTTGGTTTATCACGTAATTAACTGAAAAGTAAATGATGAGTTCTGTTTTTATTACCGATTATTACTTGAATAATAAATACTTAAATGTTTTACAGCCAAGTTCAGTTTCACAGTAGGATGAGCCCCGTTTCTTTGAGTAATGAAAATATACTCAATACAACTAACATCTGTAATTACTATATAAACATTCGTCATGTGCGTGGATCGGACCTGCGGCTACTATTAGCGCATTAAACTAGTGACCATTCCGACAACGCGTAGTTGTTGTATAATAAATATATTTTTAAAAATGATGATATTATCTGGAGCTAATTATGAAGTTTTCTGTCTTCGGCAATAGTACTCCGTTTTATCTATACAAATAAATAAAATTGGAGTGTCTGTTTGTAATATTAAAATAACCACTTTTTACTAAATTCATGTGTGTGTATACACGGAACATATACCAAAATAACATTTTTTTGAATTTTTGTCTGTCTATATGTGTGTTTGTTCCGGCTAATCTCTGAAACGGCTGGACCGATTTTGCCGGGACCTTCACTGGCCGATAGCTGATGTAATAAGGAGTAATTTAGTCTCCTTTTATTTTAGATTTTTTTAAATGTTATATTTCTGCGAACTGAACAATAACTATTTTGCTAAATTCCACGCGGACGAATTCACGGGCACGGCTAGTGTTTAAAATAATAGTTCAATTTTCATAATTTTTATTTACCGTCGCAGCTATTACCGTTTTTGTTTTACGAAGCTATTGTTAGTGGGAGTCTTTATCGATAGAGTATTATTATGTCTAAAGGAAATCATTATCTGGATGGTAAATTAAAATTTTAATTAAAAATATGTAGTTTTAACATTATCAAATTCCTAATTAAATTTATAGTTCAGCTTATTAGGAAATTGTTATTAAATTCCGTTATTTAGGTATCGTTCATTATAATTTCATTTTTTTTTTTTATTTACGGAAATTGTATAAGAAATCTTTATCCTCATTAATATTTTTAATGGCGGATAGAATTACAGGACGCAACTTCTTCGGTAAAATATTAATATACTTACTTATTATTACTGAGGTTTAGTTCGGTCTCGGTTTTTATTGCGTATTCTCTATTTATTTTCTTAAAACAGTAATTACAGAAATTACTCCATTCTAGCATGAAGGGCGAGTAAGCGAAGTGGAATCATAATAAGTACAATAGACAAATACCAGCTTAGGTTTCATGGATGCGTAGCGATTACTGCTGACGAAGTTTGGAAATTACATAGCATTTGTTGAAGACTTTGTTAACAACCGTTCTGGTGTAGTGGTGCGTGTAGTCGCCTAAAACTACGACGGTTTGCGGGTTTGATTCCCGCTTGGGGTGGATATTTGTATTCTTACAAATATTTCTTTCAAGTTTGGATGTCTGTCCTTGTGGGTCTCCCTACCGTGCCTCGGAGAGCACGTCAAGCTGTTGGTCCCGGTTATTATCAAAAATAGCGATCATTATTCACAATAGGGAACATAGCCGCCAACACGCAGCGGAGCAGCGATGTGGATTAAGCTCCAATCAGGCCTCCAAAAAGGCTTATGACCAGCAGTTACATGTTACAGGCTGAATCGTTGAAGACCAAATATTTGCTAGGTAAACCAAGATTTTTGCTAATTTATAGTGGTAACGTACGGTAAACACACTGTAATGATGCAATTTAACGTTTTTTTATTTGTGTCTATTTACGAAGATCGCTTGTATCGCAATTATTTAAACGTTTTCACTAAAATGTGGGTAAAGTCAAAATATTTATATAGTTATTTTATAAATATGGTGAATATCGCTATTAAATACCACTGCCTCCCTTATTTTAGTATAGTATAATTAAAAATGAAATAGTATTTTAATGCAGACTATTAAAATATAGCTGAATGTACCTGCGCGTATCACTCTAATTACTTGATAGCTCTTCATAAAAATTCTCATGTTTATATTCTGGGACGATTATAGTGTATCGTATTTTTTATAGCGGAAATTAAAAGCTTGTTAGCAAATTAAAAAAAAATGTTTGTGTGTTAAATGTGCATCTAAATAAAGTATTTGTATGAGTATTGAGACGAGTGCGCGGCTGATGCACTAAGTCTGAACATATCAAGATTTAAATTATTATGTTTAGTTTGTTATGCTAAAGACAATGTGATGTCAACAAGTCAGATAAAATTGAAGAGAAACTCTTGCAATAGTCGTATTGTTAAGGTTGTTCAACATTTCAGATTTTCTGATGAAACTCTTTTATATAACCTATTCATTATACGAATCCCGTCACAATACTCTAAATTGTATAGCTTTATCATTTGAAGCTTGTATCTTACAGTGAATATAATTTTGAACAATAACGGTTCAGCATTAAAAAAATAAGGCACACAATAGAGTGACCTCAAGCGGTAAACTCTCTTATTTGAGTGGATAGTAAATAAGTTATAATAGTTTTTGTAAATTACCTCTCTCTCTCTGTCTCTTCAGCCTATCGCAGTCCACTGCTGGACATAAGCCCCCCACAAGTTCGCGCCAAAAATGGCGAGAACTCATTTATTTTGCCCATAGTCACCTCGCTGGGCGACGTTAGACGGGTTGATGACCGCAGGGCTGGCTTTGTCGCATCGAAGACGCTATGCCTGTGTATTTCAATGCCAACAGTTGGATGGCTATCCCACCATCGATCGGTATTTTAAGTTCCAAGGTGGTAGTGGAACACTCACGGGAAGAGTGGGGGGTGGCTATATACTTTACTGTCATAACCACACAGCTTAAAATTACTTATATTATAAAAATATTATTATGTAGTATAACAGTAGTGATAAGTAAAATAATTTATTTTTATTTTATGTAATTATGGTCATAGCACTTTTTACGAGTATTGATTTTTATATAATTTTGGTGTTTAATGTCTATGTTATAAATAATATACAATTAGAAGTTAGTTACAAGTTACAGAATAATAGAAGAAGAATAGAAGAAGCTAATTACAAGTCAGAGGAAATCTAAAATTCTTGGTATTTAATAAGATAACATAAATTTTATATTCGCAAGATAAATATTTTGAGCATGAAAGGAGCTACACTGTATTACTTACATCCACAAAATTAAGAGTCGCCTACATAAGTCCATGATGGATCTAGCTTTTAAAGAAATGAATTTCCAATATAAGCAATTCAAAAAATATTTTCAATCATAAGAGAGCTATCTATTAACGAAATAAAGTAGGTATATTTTATTTGGAGTTCGATGGATGATATAAATATAATAAACCATATAATAAATGACCACTTTATCATAGAGTGTATGAACTTTAGTAAAGTACAAGTATCTATATCACAATTCCTTGACCAATATTTAATAAACACGTAAGTTTATAAGTGTATAAAATATTATTTTGAACCCTTATTACGTAACATTGTAGAACAAGTTCGTTAAAAGATAAACGATCATTGTATAGGTTATTTAAGTCTAACCTTTGGCAGAGACGAGTCGACGCAATCGAACTACTCTTGACAAAGTACCGTAAGTTCGTAAGGTAGTTAATCTATGAATCAATATTCTTTGAAAAGGTCAACGCTATACAAATTTTAATAGTCGACTTTGTGTGTCAAATATGTACGTCCATTCTAATATTATCTCATAAGGTTAGTTAATTTATATTTAGTTAATTATTTTCAATATGCGTGTATATTATTTACTTATTTTATTGTATAAATTTACTATAACCACGACAAAGTATGATCTTGACGAACATGCATGGATATTTTAAGACATTGATGAGAACCATCATCAGAAACTTATTGAGATATAAGATCAATAAAGTCTCTTAAAGTTTTTAATCAGTCTTGTTTGTTTTTTTTTTATATATAAAATAATTACAGGCAACAAATATTAGTCGTGATAGATATTATGAGCTGAAGTTGATTTCTTCAGCACTATGGTATCCGTCCCGCGTCTGCGGCTATCTGATACAAATATATATTTATTTATATAACTGTGTTGTACACCTCATTTTCATCCGCGTTATTTAGAGTAAAAAAATGGTCCCAAAATTATATATAGTCTTCCTTGGTAAATAGAGTCTCCAACACAAGAGAATTTTTCAATTCGAATCAGTATTTACTGAGATTAGCGTGTTTAAACGAACAAATAAATTCTACATCTCTATAATACTTATATAGATTTATCGAAAAAAAACAAAAAAAAATAGCTACGTTAGTCGGCTGCTACCTATAATACAGGCATTCAGTTGTTAACCTTAGGCACCGACGACCGTGTGTGTATGGTAAAGATATGTATTTATTTATTTGTTATTTAAATATACTGATATGATAAAGGTGTAGTTTGTTTGTTTAAACGCGCTAATCTCTAAACATGCTAATCTCAGAAGCTACGTGTTCAAATTGAAAAACTCTTTTTGTGTTGAATAGTCCATTTACCGAGGATTGCTATATAAAATTTTAGTACGTTGTTTTCTCAAATTAACACGAGAGAAACCGCTGGCACAGCTAGTTTATTTGTATGTTTCGTATTTTCTCCTCCCATTATACACAAATCTGTGCTCACTTAGCTCACTCAGAGCTAGCGAAAACCATTGAACAAAGATTGAATTAACTTAGTTCGCTTGATGTGCCTGTAAAGCTAGATCAAAGGCAGATCTCACAGTACAACAACATTAGAGATTTTTTTTAATGAATGCAAATTGAAGTAGTATAAGATAGCATATTAAAATTCATAAGCATTAATCGCACAGATTATAAATTAAAAATAGTGAAAGCACAAAACTTTCGCGAGTAGAACACATCCGAAATAGAAAATGTTGCCTATGACGTTAAACAACAAAGAACGTTAAAATTATTTAAATTTTTTGTGAAACATCCAGTGTAAATATATTCAGCGATCGTTTATTGAAATTTGAAATTATCATACATCAACCTTTTTCTTTATCAAAGGACTCGTTCAAAGAGCTACCTACATTGGTGGACGTCTGCGGCGTCTTTTTGAAATTTTATTTTGAAGAGACCTTGCAGTGACTACGTTTCATATTTATAGCGATGTACATGTCTTTTCGGTACAATAAGAACCCATATATTTATGGTTTCTTATTGTTTATATATTTTTCTCAAAAAATATTTGATTTTAAAACTTATTTAACTCTAGAATTAAAATGATATGAATTTAAAATGTATACTAATACAATTCAATATAATATTAAAAACAAGAGGAGTTGCCCTAATTACTTTAGAATTATCAACTCAAACTAGGAAAAAAGATCAGAAAAACCCACTGGACAGAATTCAGTTTGATTGTCTCATGATATAAAAGACAGAAAAAAAGTACAGTTTTGGAGAAGTTCTTGCAGTTTCGCCGTTATTAAACTTTACGCCGTGCACCGTGAGGTTTGAAATTAAATTAATAACCGGGACGGATTCTTGGCTTTAAACTCGAAAATAATTTTTGTTCGATCTACGCGAGTGAGTTTTGTTGTCTCGTTTATATCGTCTGTGGATTTAATCTTCCATATAAACCAAACCTACGTAGACCGGACTTTCCAATTTAGAATCAATAACAGCTAAAGGAGAAAAAATATTGATAATTTTGATTCTTTTTTCTCGAACGATTCGTGGAGTCCCCACAAGTGAGTGATAGGTAGAATACGTACTCGGCTAATGATATCCAAGGCTTATCGGTTCACCTGTCGTATGTCATTTTTACGGATTCGCGGGGATTTATGTAAATTTGTTTTGTCAGCGACCCGTCTTACTACACGGCAAATCTGCTGGCAATATTCAGAATATTGTTACTGACATTTTTCGAGCACTCTCTTTTGATACTTCATAGCGTTCGTGATAAATAGTGCTTAACATGCCATAGTGCCGTGTGATTGATTTATCGAGCTGGTTGTAAAGTAACACATCAACGTATTTAAATAATCTAATTCAATGACCGTTTTACGATCACGTACAAGTTTTACTGCTTAAATATATATATTTATAGTAGTTTTTTAAATAAACTTATGCAATACAACTTGATTTAATTTTAGTATTTGGGGATATAAATTCAATTACCTAATTTAAGTGATAGCGGATATTTTAACAATTTTCTTTAATCATAAAGTGGTCTAATATTGTAAGCATGAAATTTAGGTAATTGATAATAAGTTTAGAAATGTCTATTAATATTATAAGTCTTAATACAAGCTCCATTTACGCCTACTAGTGAAACGGCTTAATTTAGAACATAACGCGTCTCGACAATGGAGCATCTTCGCGAATTCAATGAGCGTGCACATGATTGGCTCTGATAGGGATAGAAGAGAATGGGACATTATGCCTTAGAGTTTCGCTTACATTGCGAACATATTCCAGCTAAATTGTTATCTATTTAATAATAAAGATCTTTAAGCGAATGGTGATTTAAAATACGAGTAAGTTTGAAATCGTGTATAAGTGAGATTTATGATATGAAGACTGAGTTCTTGATTTTATTATCATGACTTTGGATGTTGATTTATCGTTAGAACAAATTGTAAGCACTAAGTTTGTATAGATAAAATCAAACTATCACGCAGACATGTTTTTTTATATAGTTAATATTTTCGAACAAAAATTTACACAAATGGACTCAAAAAGAATTTTTATTTAAAAATATTAATTAATTTAATATTTTATTCAAAACATGTATTCAAATACTTAACACACCTTTAGTATTTTAATACATTTAACATTTCGATTTTGTGTCAACGCACGTATGTCATAATGCGGTAATTTATTCAACAAAACTTACCAACGAGTGTTCGTGTCATACGTTCTATTTGTTAACTGTGTGTTAACTGAACCCCGTCCAAACACTCGTATGTACAAAATTATATGCAACACGGTCGAAGTTTTTCATATCTTTCTAGTGCTTCATACATAACTAACAAATATTCAACTCGTCTAACGACTATCCTTACGTGTAATAGTTATTTTGTATCGAAAAATATTATGTCGTTTGTTATTCTTGTAGGTCTTCACGGGTTTCTAGTTCAAATCGGATCTCGCAACATCAATAAAATTGTATAACTATCGCAAATAGTTTCTTCTTCGTACTTAAATTACTTTGTAAGGGATTATGTGATGAATAACCTTTTAGGTCTGGATTTAGAATAATGATTGCAGTTTAGGAAATTGTAGTAAATTGCTGAGATCAAGGCAGATTAATCGTCTTCTCTAACGGTGTAGATTCTATTTGTTTTGTAAAATGTTAAAATAATTACATTATTATGATTTTAACTGGCAGCGGTTTATAGTTTTACTCGTATTTATCAACGTAAGAATTGGTTGTTTGTAATTATGACAACCTTGTATCATTGTTCTAACTCTGGAAAAACTTACATTAAAAAGACATTTTATCTTAAGTTGTTAGCAAAAATATAAAATGATAAAATTTCTCACAATTTGTTTTTCTTAAAATATTCAAATAATAATCATCGAAATAAATACTCAAGCCCTCTTTTTTGCATAAGTGTTAAAATTGTCACTTACATTTTTTTTTTTATATCGACAAACTCAAAATTTTGTTTTACACCCAATTAATTTTTGACTAGCTCGTTGGCACAGTTTGTAGTTTCTGATCCGCGTGTTGTTGGTTCGATTCCCGCCTGAGTCTGGGTGTAATATATGTGTGGTGTTTCGATGTGTATTTATCAAAAAAAAAAGTATTCAGCTATATCAGGCGGCTGTTACCTATAACAAGAATTAAGTCACTTACCATAGGAACAGACGACAGTTTGTGTATGTTATAAGATATATTTATTTATTATTTATAAACTAGTTTCTCGTTTATTGATGTGATGAATAGTGATTTATAGCTGTTAGGAGTATGTCACTACCGAGGATTTAGATACATATACCTACATGTAATTGATGTCTTCGTGGCTGAGCGGCATTAATCTGATTTGATACTCTGTCTGTAGTCGAGCGGAATTGCATTCGATACCATTGATATCGAGTGTTTCAAACAGAGGCTGGATTTGCTGTAATAATATTGATATATCTATCTCAATTTTTAAGTCACATGAATTGTTGCAATTGTTGGATTTATTAATCTATATATAAAAATAAAACGAAGTCTCCATAAATCTCAAAACATAAGTTCCAAGTTACTACGTGCACTCTATTAGACAATTCTTTTTTTGTAGTCATTATTGATTGGACAGTTTGTAAAAATAAAAATCATGCAAAAATATAGTTATACGTTCGTCAGTGTAGGTAAATTTTAAAATTCAATACCAAAAATCCAAATCATACTAAATTTATTTTGAAAGCAAAAGACTTTTTTTCATTACACATGTATTAGTTGATAATGACAGTCCTTAAATTACTTTTATCTGATACCGTAGTGAACTAACGTTGATAAAGTTGATTGTATTTCTACATTAGCGTCTGTTGTTTCGACAAATGTTACGTCTTGTGCCGTATCGTCCTGTTTTCTGTGTTGTACTCGTAAAGTTATGAATTAATCGTAACATATTTATCGCAGTTACATTAAGGTTAAATATAATAAAATTATTTTGTCATTATTTTTAATTTGTTATCGGTAATCACTATAGTGTGTGTGATAGTGACTGAGATTAAGTTCTATTTGGTCGTTGAATCTTGTTGTCAATTACATAGATTGCTTGTTGTGAATAAATGTACGTAGGTAAATCCTTCGAAATTATTCTGTGTAGCTTGTTATACACATTTTTTTTTTCTGTATAGTATTATACAATTTTTAATTTTAGTGTAGTTATTTTATGGCGCAATTACATACAAATACAACAAAATACAATTTTTAATTTTAGTGTAATTATTTAATGGCGCCGCGTTGGCGCAACGGTTACAGCCATGGATTGTACCTGTTGCGCTGGCGGTTGCGGCTTCGATCCCCGCACATGACAAACACTTGTATTGGCCATACAGGTGTTTGCCATGGTCTGGGTGTTTGTGCAGTCCTCGTGGGTCTCCCCACTGTGCCTCGGAGAGCACGTTAAGCCTTCGGTCCCGGTTGTTATCATGTATACCTGATAGCGATCGTTACTCATAGTAGGGAATATAACCCGCATTCTAGCAGAAGAAGTATTTTCAGAAAATAATTCAAAATAGACATAAATATTTCAAGGTTTTATACTACTTATCGATAACATCAGATAATTGATTCAAGATAAATTTTGCAGACTTTATCAGATTGTAATCAGTTTGGTGTAATTAATTGTAATTCAAAAAAAAAAAAAAAAAATCTTAGCTTTGTGGTATTTTATTTAATGTCACGCGGTTGAATTCACAGGATAGAGCCATCTTAATGTTCATTACGACAGTCATAAAGTGCATAATGCAGTTAGTCACGATGTGGTTTTCTGACAATTGTTTTGTTTGTACTGCGTTGAGTGAGTCTGGGATGTCGAGTATAAGGCCTTGTGCAGACTGAGCTTTCCCTGTTTATGTTTGACTGCTCTGTTATGTAACCGTGTTTATGTATATGTAATAACATAATATATACAAGCGTGTACTTTGTCATACTTTTTATGTTTCACGTAAAATGGATACGCATATTTAACATGCTTATTTCATGCGCGTTTATAAGCGTGGTTGTAGATACACACACACACACACACACACATTTATGCTCATAATACGTGCGCATATTTAGTATAGCTTATGTTTTTTTTTTTTTTTAATATATAGACTAGCGCTTGACTGCGATCTCACCTGAAGTCAAGTGAAGATGCAGCCTAAGGTGGTGCGCGCTTGCCTAGAAGATGCCTATTCACTCTTGATTTAAAGATACCCAAGTTATAGTTCGTTGGAAAAACGGAAGCCGGAAGGGCATTCCAAATTTTTGCGGGGCGTATTAGGAACGAGGAAGCAAATCGTTTAGTGCGAGATCGTGGGATTTCAACCACATAGCGGTGCAGATTCATGCGATGCCTTGCGGTTCGGTGGTAGAAAGGTGATGGTGGAACCAAATTGTATAGTTCTAGAGCACACTCTCCGAAATATAACCTGTAAAATACCGACAAACAGGCAACCTTGCGCCGATGTTCGAGACTTTGAAGTCTAGAGCGAACCAGCGATTTGTCACCGATGAGTCTTCTGGCGCGTCGATCCACAGAATCCAAAGCAGCGAGCTGGTACTTGGCAGAGCCATCCCATAAGTGGCTGCAGTACTCCATACACGATCGAACTTGTGCTTGGTAGAGAGTAAGAAGCTGTTCCGGTGTGAAGTACTGCCTGACTTTATTGAGGATACCAAGTTTCTTACCAGCAATTTTTGCCTTGGATTCTATGCATTGTCCGAAGTTCATATTAGACGAAATATTTATGCCTAGAAGATCAATACTATCGGTGATCGGAACAGATACACCCCGGAAAGTTGGGGCTAATGGGAATGGACTCCGTTTAGCAGTGAAAAGACACGCTTGTGTTTTGGAAGCATTAAATTTGACTAGGTTGGCGTCACCCCAATCGGATACCTCTTTCAAAGCCAAATTCATGCGTTCAACCAGGGCCTCTTTATGCTCATGAGTTTCAGCCCCACCAGCTCGGGGACCGGACACGTATCTCTCCGTTACAGTGCTGTCATCCGCGTATCCAAAGATACCGGGCCTGAGGAGGTCATTTATGTGAATCAAGAAGAGGGTTGCAGAGAGAACTGATCCCTGAGGGACACCGGCATTAACCGCCATCAACTCAGACGAGGAGCCATCTAAGACCACCCGAAATGATCGTCCACTCAGGAAATCTGATATCCAGTCACACAAGCTCGGGGGTATTCCGTAAGCTGAAAGCTTGCTCAATAGGCTCTCATGCCAGACCCGGTCAAATGCCTTCGATACATCAAGCGAGACAGCTAGCGCTTCTCCGTGCTTGTCCACGGCTTCGCCCCAGATGTGCGAGGCGTACACTAAAAGATCCCCCGTGGACCTGTTACGGCGGAAACCGTATTGCTGGTCCGATAGGAGGTCATTCAACTCGAGGTATGCTAGGAGCTTTTCATTCAGTATATGCTCCAAACTTTTACACAGTATGGAGGTGATCGCGATAGGTCTATAGTTAGCCGGGTCGGCACGACTACCTTTTTTAGGTACAGGTTGTACGTTGGCAATCTTCCATGCTTTAGGAACTTGAGCGGATTTTAGAGAGAGGCGGTACAAGCGCGTGAGAATAGGAGACAACTCAGGAGCACAGTGTTTAAGTACTCTTGCTGGTATCCCGTCAGGACCACTAGCCTTATTCACGTCCAAGTTACGGAGTACTCTCAAAACCTCAGTTTGGCGAATGCGTAGTTCTGACATAACAGAGTCGCAAGGTGGATGTCTGGGCGGTGAGGCACTACCTGCATCAAGGAGCGAATTTTCTGCAAACAGATTCGCTAAAAGGTTAGCCTTGTCTGTCGCAGTAAAGGCCAGCGATCCATCTGGTTTAAGCAGAGGAGGCAGCGAGGGACGGCAGAAGCTCATTTCAACCGACTTAGAGAGTGACCAAAATGCTCTACTACCGCGCGGATGGGAAGCTAGTTGGGCTCCGATGCGTTTAATACGGTTGAAACGAGCTTTTTTAAGAACCCTTTTGTAGGACTTGGCAGCAGAGTTGAACGCTCTCTTCCTCGTAGTTATGTCCGGAAATTTAAGGGTACGGGCTTCAGCCCACGCTGCAAACGCTGAGTCCTTACGGGCTGCAGCTTCGGCACATTCTGCATTATACCACCTAGGGATCTTGCCATCTAGTGATACATCAGCAAATGGAATGAAGTACTCCATCCCCTGACGTATCACTTCCGATATTTCTTGTTCGCAACTCGACGGATCACTGGAAGAGAAGCAAGTCCGCCGCCAAGGGTAGGATGCAAAAAAGTGTCGCATCTCATCCCAATCTGCCGACTTATATCGCCACACACGTCTGGTTCCGGTAGGACCT
Source organism: Melitaea cinxia (assembly GCF_905220565.1). Classification (NCBI taxonomy): domain Eukaryota; kingdom Metazoa; phylum Arthropoda; class Insecta; order Lepidoptera; family Nymphalidae; genus Melitaea; species Melitaea cinxia. Next base: position 12,030,999 of record NC_059402.1, on the reverse strand, counting down.
GTATCCAGAGGGTGAAAGTTAGATACTGACTTTACCACACAGTGATCAGATGTGCCCAGGGGAGCTGCAACTGATACCGAGGACCGGTCGGGGTCAGTTGTCAACAGAAGGTCCAAACAATTAGGTGTATGGCCGTCAACGTCGGGTACTCGTGTTGCTTCATGGACTAGCTGGGTAAGATCTGGCGACAGAGCAAATTTGAGCGCCTCTCTCCCGGCGTGGTCGGTATTCTGGTATGGGAACAGCCAGTCCTGGTGGTGAGCGTTAAAATCCCCCAGAAATACCATTTGGGCAGCTGGATACCGACGTTGGACCATGTCAGCCGTCTCACTGAGATAGTCGAACATCCGAGTCGTCTCCCGATCACCACTGTGCGACCGATAGGTACAGGCATACACAACCTGCTCCATGCCCGTATCCAATAAACACCACATGATGGAAAGGTTAGGCATCTCTAAGTTACGTAGACGCCGGCAGCAAACATCATCACGAGCAAACATACAGACTCCAGCGTATTATGTACGTGTATATTAAAAAGCGCAGTGTGTACACAGTTTAAAAAAGCACGCGTATCGCTTCTTTTGCTACACAACCATAATGCTGTGGCAATTGTAATTTAACCAGAGCATTATCAAAGCTAGTGGGTGTGAAGAGATAAACGTATCCCGTGTACGGTTTGTTTAACTAAATCATTCGGAGTTCCTTTTTCAGATATTGAAATTGTTTAGAAGGAACATATTTGAAGGCATTTGTAGTAATCTATAAATAAGTAAAAATAACTTTATTTCATAATTGTGACAAAGAATCTTAATTAGTGAAATTACATGTATTATTATTATTTTTTTAATTGCCTGAAATTTTATTTGACTTCTTGTCCTATTTAGGTTATTACAATAACCTGTGCTTAGGATAATCAGTCCGAAAGCCGTATTTATTCCGAATTAGAAATTATGTTTTATAATTAAGATTAAATTAAAAAAAAAACGGCGTCAGTGGAGTGATGCTTTTTTTAAATAAAAATCAAATGTCACGTAGAAAAAAAAAACAGTTTGACCAATAATATTTTACATTTTATTTTAAACGGATTTGTATGTTTAATTTTTTTTTTCATGCTAATCAGGATATACCTAACTATTTTTTAATATCATTGTAAAACATTGTAAAAACGTTTCGATATTAATCTTGCTCTGTAACACCGGACGATGGTTAAATTGAAACAATTGTTTACAAATGAAAATTTGTACTTGTTACTTCACTACACAATGTTACAGCTTCCAACTTTTAAATGTAAATGTTTTTACTCAAATGCTTCTTTACCCTTTATGATTAGTTTTGCTACATCATCAAACATCATAATGACACTATAGTTTTAAAGTGGAATTTTTTTGTTTACTGATTAATTTTATGTGTCACTTACTCGCCTTGATGTTTCAATAAAATAGTAAAAGAAAATAGTTAAATTGTCATTCACCAATAGTTACAACTTAATTGTGCAATTTTATGAGTTCAAATTGTAATCTAGCTAAATACAACTTATGAAATGGTTCCTAAACTTGTATTAAAGTATTTCAACATTACTCTATCCTTTCAGAAAATTGAGTTTTCGAATAATAAATTGCATTTTAATTGCTGAGACTCCGCAATCTCTATTTGAACAATTATGGGCCGACATAACGTTAGTTAGTCGAGATAAACATTTGAATTACCGAGATCAAAGTGATTTCACATGACGCCTTCGGAGTTCAGACAAATTAAATTAAACGTTGACTTAATCTTAAAACACTTCTTAAACCCTAACGCTTTTAATGTTATTATGTCATTTCCTGTCTGTACTATCTTTTTTTTAACTTGTTGCAGGTAATGGAACACGTATAAATATGTTGTGGAGAATAAATTCTTAAATACTTTATAGTAACTTTCAAATTAATTTTTCCATGCGCAAGGTAAGTAAGTATAATGAGTTGATTTATAGATTTTTAGTCTAAAATTACTTGAGTTCTTGGAAGCATTCCAAAGTTAGCTCAGGCTGTACCTAAGCGAAACTCGTGTGCCGAGAAATTATCTCTAACCGCTTCTACTTAAATAAAATTTACCACAAAAACGTCTAACACAGATAGGAGCGGATCTCTTAAAATATATAATTCGGCTCTTTCAAAAGGTATTTTTTTAAATATACACCTATTTGGAAATTATAAGTACGGAAGATTATTTCTGTTAAAAGTATATTTTAATCAAGCATCCGATGAGGAAATTCTCAAGCCGTATAGAATGAAAATCTAATATTCAACTCAGAATTGTCCCGCTTAGATTTTAATTGGAACCGAGTGAATTGGGTGGCGAATGCCAGTATTGTCCCGATTCAATGCCAACAATTTGCACCTAATGCCTTTCAATTTACAGGAAATTTACGTTGATCAAGATTTGCTCGTAAGGTATACAACCTGGAAACTAATGTCATTCTAGGAAATTTGGTTAAAATTATTTTTAAATGAAGCGAGTTATTTGAAAATTGTTCAAAGTTGTGTTACCTACATAATAGTTGTTTATTTTTATTATTTAAAATGGTATAAAAATGACTAAATTCAATTAGCTAGTCTGAGTCTAAGATACGAAGTAGACGTTATCTTTACCCATTTGCTTAATGCATAGAAATTTAAAAATTTAAATAAAGATTCGCGAAGTCGCGAAAAGGTTGGCTGGAAAAATTTTAGCCAAGCTATAGGTATTAAATTTGGTTACTGCCATTTAAACCAGACTTTTAGCAGGCAACCTTAGGTCATCGTATTCGCAATGAAACAACGCTCACTTTGATGTAAGATTAATTTATTAAACGCGTACGTGAAAGTAACTAGAACAATATATATTAATATACCTGTTTATACATGCCACCCACTAGTAACGCAGGAAAATAATAGACAACCCTAAGTTTGCTTTTTTTACAGGCTTCATCCTGGCGGTAGGTATTAATTTTATTCTTTAAACTCCTAGGTGCAATTTTACATATATATTTTTTCGATTTTGAAACAAATATAGTATGGATTTTTATTTTAAGATACTAAAATAAATATAAAATAATTTTCATTCATTACGCAAATGGGTGAAGTTAGTATGGTGATGGGAGTAGGGGAAGGTGACAGATAAGTTTTCAAAATATGAAGTGAAAAAATTTGTAGATTAAACAAAAAAGCGCGAATTAAAAAATGCACGGGCTTAAACAATACTTCTGGAATTTTTTGCACTATCTAAATAAGCAAGGCGTAAGTTCAAAGAAAGGAAATATAAATCTTTAAAGAAGTACTTTCTACTACACAGAAAAAGTAAGATTCTATAAATTTGAGGGAGGTACGATGTTTTTTTTTGGTTTAATTGAATTGTTAAATTTGAAAACAATCGTATTACGTTTTTGCACGAGAAAAACGATCATAGCGCGTCTCCTCACATGACAACCTTAACGGTAACCGACGCCTTACGATCGGTCAAAGTCACGCTAAAGTTACTTGTCATTGTTACTTAAGATGTTTTGTATAATGTCTGTCAATGTTAAAATTATGTTTAAATGGACTACTCAGATTCTGAAAGATACATTTTTATTGCACCGAATGCATCTATTTAGTATTTTTTTTTTTAAATTGATAAAAGGTCGTTTGGTTTCATAAAATATAGATATTTGATCTTGATCGAAGTTAACAATATTTCAAGCGTTTTCAACAACGCAGTTGTCAACGTAACAAGTTTTTCCAATGTAGCCGATTTAGTATTTTGAGCTTTCATACTTATATCTGAAATCATAAAAATAATAAAGAAATTAATTAGCAGAAATATATATTTGTATTATTTATTGCAATTAGGATCATTAAGTCAGAAAATGAAGCATGATTATTATTAACCATCTCAATCTGTCTCGTCTGTTCACTTTAAAAAACAATTTATTACAAAGTAAAGTGAGAAATTAGAATACATGTCTAAAAATAACTTAAGTAAAAATAAAAAGTATTAGTGTCTTTATCAAAATGACGACTAATAAAAGTATAATAAATATCCCATAAAAATTACTTTTACATGGGCATCCATTAAATTGATGGTCAAAATAAAAATGAATCTTTGTTTAATCGAATAGTCATTTTACTTTTTAGGGTTCCTTCCACTTTGTGTAGTCTTTCACTAACTTTTTTACAATATGTTACTAAGGCCGCTATAACTATTCTAAAAGCCATTTAAACGCGATTTTTATTATTTGTCACTGTGAACCGTGTAGGTGACATTCGATGTTTGAACAGAATGAGTGTGCACAAGTGTGGTGTCTGACTTGTATTAATTTGTACTATGTTATTATTCACGCAGTGCTTTGCTCATTAAAACGGACCATTGACTGCGGTATCCTGATTAGTATTAACATATGCTAATGATCATTGTACCTTTTCGCATTGATTCAGTTTAGTGGTATTTACAAACTGTCTGCTTGATAACATTTTAAGGCTTAATATAATAATGGCTTTTGTTTCTTTTATAATTTTGTACGTAATGTAATTCATATCTTGATGAATTGTTTACTGTCGATTCTTCGCTAAAGAAACTGTCTTAAGGAGTGGTTTTAGGCGGTGTGTAATAGAGAAGCTACAGTTTTAGGCGTAATTAATCCTCATTTTTTTATAATATAGCTAGATAGGTATATCAATAGATATGAAAAAAAAACATATTTTTTTTATTTTAATATCAAAAATCCGTTCCAACGGGGATCGAACCTGCATCTCCGACTCACCGTGTCGGCGCTTTTGGCAGTTAAGCTATGAATCGATGTACCTCTACTAGGTCGAAATTTTTGATATGATGATTTAATATTCGGTTCTAAGCGATAAGCGGCATTATAAGTGATAAGCGCCCTAAGAGATATTAAAAATGTTTCGAATTCCCTCACGTGTGGGTAAAATACAAAAATAAATAATACGAAATATGTTTTTGTATCGTTGTATTGTATTTTTCCTTATCTATACTCTACAAACATTATCTAAGCAGTCGTGTACAATGTAATAAATGTATAAATTGATAGTTTGTATAGTTCTTCATTCAACAATTGCCACTTGATCTTCTAGCATTTACGGTACCTAACAACCCAATTATTAGTAACACGAGTAGCCCCGACTACCATCTGCATAGACATACTGAGGCCGTCTTATCAAAATGTACTGTGTGAGTATGTATGTAATTGTTTTATGAGCGAGATTAATTTAAACAGAATCCTTGATTGTTATATCAAACGTTTGTTTATGTTTGGCTCATTCCAAACAACGACATGTGACATTGTTTATATATATGTATGTAATATCTTAGTAAAATATTTTTAATGTCGATATTATTGATAAAGTAATTTTTAAATTTTATTAAATCTATAATACGAGTTGGGTACTTCGATTTTAATTTGTTCAGGTCAAGTAAAGTCTATAATTTGAATATAATTTGAAGGCAATTAAAAGATATTCTAGAACGAAAATATACTTAAAAAAATATTTGACCATTTCATAAATAAATAAATAAATTCTGAAGATATCCTTTTTTATAATCATTTTACAATATAATCACACATGTGAAAATAAAATTCAAATTAAGAATTAATCGATGTGGCTTACGTAACATCTTTCCAACTGTGATAAATATCGAATGGATGACTAACTTGTTTTATAAATACTTTTTATTGTCATATGGTTTTTATCTTATTTATCTTACGTACAAATAAAATGTGTAAAAATATAAACCCAGGAAGAGCGTTTTTTAATTAAACTAAGCGCTCATGTTATAATTTAATAATAATGTTATTACTGCGCTTTAACCCTTAACCGGAATCGCTAAATTGTTCTACGTTACTGGAATCTTGGGTCCAAATGGACCCTTTAATTAAAATCCAAGCTATTATTTAATACAGAAGAAATTATCACTTAGATGGGTTATAAATACATTAAAACAATTGTTATGTAAGATATAAATGAACTTTTATTCATTTACATCATGGAATTATATATTTTTTTTCACTTTTAATCTTAGGTTCTACATTTGGTCATTTTTACCTGGTCTTCTTTTTGGCCATATCAAAAAATAATAAAAACAAAAAAGATTTAAAATTTTACAATAGTTTAGAGTTCTACGTATCTTTACGTTAACAAAAATATAAATTCTTTGTGAGATCAACTGAAAATAAAAAAAATGACAACCTATTCTAAAACCGTAAAATTGTTATCAGTCTTTTACTTATTCTATGTAAGGCACTTGCTATACAAAAAATTTTTTGTACCTGAAGCTTACATATAAATTTGCAGCATCTACCACACTTTTGCGATTGTTTGTTTTCAATCTTTGGACCACATAAATAGCATCTTCCTCTCTTTCGTGACCCACTTTGAGTGGAAGTTTCTTGTTGTGTATCATTTTGCGGTACATCAACAGCTGGCCCCAGGAAATTATCAATTATGTTCTTCAGATCCATTGAAAATGAAGAATAAACTGCTCTTCTTTCTTGTTGTTCGTTGTTGTTTATCACGAGCTGGACCAACGATCCCAGGTAGGTCAGTAATAATGTTGTGACTTCTGATTCTGGAGCTACTAGGCGATGTCTTAGACCACTTAAACCTATTTTTGCCTCTATAGTAAGTTTTAGATGACAGTGCATTACCTTCTCCTTTACTTTCATCTTCGACATTATCGTCAGATGAATAGTCACTTGATTGAAAAGTGGCTTCATGTTTCGAATTTTCATTGTCACTTATGTTTTCTTCGTCACAAGGTTCGAAATCACTCAAAGGTTCTGGTTCTGTATCATTTTCATCCAACAATAGCTCCTGGATATCGTTTTCGCTAAGACTACGCGCCATTATTTCAGAATTGTGTCAAAATAATTTAAAATATATATATACACATTTGAAAAAAAAAAACGTACCTGGAATCGTGGGTCCAATTGGACCCAACGACGGCTCGTACTTACACTTCCAGTAATTTCAAAACGCCACGCATCCGGCACCCGTCGCAACAAGCGACGTAATGACATTACGTTGGCGCGCAAAAGTGTTGATGTTCGCGTTTTGAAATTAAACGATTTTTTTGTCGTTGTCGGGTTAAAATGGACCCACGATTCCGGTTAAGGGTTAACGATCTCGTCAACAATTTTTATATTTCACTCATACCATGTCGTATATACGAGTATATAGATATGTCAGAGTTTATAGTTATACAGGAGTATGTATGTCTGTGTCTATTTCTTGTTAAATCATCAGCTGATTATGTAGCTTGCTATGAATGAATTAAAAAAATATCTCAGTTAAATTTTGATAACGAGTGATGAGTTCACCGCTATATAAATAAACGTGTATCAACCTATTTATATTTTGTGATATTTCCTCTAAATATACAGTTCACATATCACTGTTACGAAGCCTCAATACTATTCTCTGTTTCCTTCCTCTTAAAATCTTTAACACAATTCCGTTCGTACCAATTTATCTTACCGATTCCTACTAAACCGGAATTTCCCATTTATGTTACTGTCAGTAGTTAACTTCGATTATCTGTAACCGCTGTCACTATATACGACGCAAATTGCGAGTCTATAAATTTCACACGATCTGCGAACATAGAGCTCCTACCACAATCCCCAGGCGTTTGGCGTCCGACCAATAACATCAACGGCGACCGCACATGGCATAATAATGCCATTTGGTAAGGAACGTATTCAGTATTATCAATATGGCCTCGGATGAGAGCCATCGGTTTCGCCAATCGTTTCCAATAATTGCGCACTTACGGCGAGTTGGCCGGCGAACTTGATGCGGGTGTTGTAATTTGTAATCGGTAGCTTCTGAACTGTGCATGCAATCTACGGTCATTTCTTGTCGAGTCGTGACGGCTTTAACTCCAGTAATGTCTCATCTTACGTGGCTTTAATATCCGGTTCGGTATTTTTTTTTACCGCTTGGTGGGATAACTGACCTGAAAATCTTCAGGTTTAAACTAAGTTTGTATGTTAGTATTGAGACCAATTTATTCCTATTAGTACGTTCCCACTTGACTGTCTATCTACCTGTCTAGTGTATTCTTGATAAGACTTAATGCTTCTCTTTTTTATACTTCATGTTCTACTATTATCGTTAGTTCATCGTTAAAAAAGAAGGTAATTTATTACGACATGATGAATGAGCGTTCACAGTAAATACAATTAGCGATGATCCAAGACAACACTCCCACGGCTCGGTATTATAATAGTTAGGTAATTCTATCTTGAGACTTGTTCCGAGCCTTCTGTTTGATTAGACCTTATATTATTCAACAGTTATGTTGTTATACTAGTTGATTCGGTCTAATTATAATTTTATATTATGCACCTAAAATAATTTTAGTCGTGTATTTATATCAAAATTAGTTCTAAACGTATAATGTTATCTGAACTATACATTGAAGGGAAGGGTAGAAAAAATGCGAGAGTTCTGTGTAAAAATATATCACAGGTGTCTCAACTTTACTTGGTGAGTTTTGTGAGACATTGGCTGACGGAACGAGACCAATTGGTCAATTGTATTCTAAATCGGTTTTTTTCTTTGGTTCGGCGATCGAGAAAGATATTTCTGAGCTGGAATAGGCCTAATTTTAAATGACGACGATGAATCACTAAGCAGTTTGCTACAACCCTTTTGTGAATTTTCTGGTAAAAAAAAAATCTCATTATTCTACAGGTTTAGAGTATATTTATCTTGGTATGCTCGATTTTTCAAAACTTTGAAGCAAATATCAGTTCAAACCAATATTTGCGTTGAAATATAAGCAATTACCACCTACGTCTGCCGAATTCAGTATACTTGACATTGGTAACGCACTGCTAAGCGTAAAATCTAAGACGAAAATTTAGTTGTACTATATCTCATAAGACTGCGCGTAAACAGATACGCTAGACCGCAATATTGCTTAACATATTTAATACAACAATCGCTATGGTGTAGTGTTGCACGTTATCGCTTAAAACATCTACGGTTTTCGGGTTGGATTCCTACTCGGGATGGATATTTGTATTTGTAGAAATATTTCTTACCGGTTTTGGATATCTGTTCTTGTGGTTGTTATCATAAATATGTACCTGAGCGCGATCGTTACTCATAATAGGGAACGTATCCTGCAACCCGCGGTGGAGCAGCGTGGTAGATTACGCTTCAAGCATTCTACATGGAGAAAGAGGCCAATGACCAGCACCGCCATTTAATAGGCTGAATAATGCTTAATACCTTCGCGTAACGTAATAAACCTATAGTGGTAATGTCGACATTATATAATTTAATAATTCAACCAGTTGTCATCATTTTTTCGTTACATACCTAATAAAATGCTTATAACCACTACAACCTGTTATAAAATAAAACATAAATATTAAGTAGATTACACAATAAAACTACAAATACAAATCGACATAATTGTGTTTGCTCGCAAACGAACAAAAACCGACTTCAATTACATCGACGAGTAATACAACGTAGATTGACGAAAAAATAGTCAAGTAACTTCTAAATTTATATGTGACTACATGATAAACATCAGATTTCGATTAAATAAAAAATTATCAAAATCGGTAACACCCAGTAAAAAGTTATTGCGGATTTTCAAGAGTTTCCCTCGATTTCTCTGGGATCCCATAAACATCAGATTTCGATTAAATTAAAAATTATCAAAATCGGTAACACCCAGTAAAAAGTTATAGCGGATTTTCAAGAGTTTCCCTCGATTTCTCTGGGATCCCATCATCAGATCCTGGTTTCCTTATTATGGTACCAAAACTAGATATGCCCTTTCCAACAAAAAAAGAATTATCAAAATCGGTACATCCAGTAGAAAGTTATGCGGTATAATATAACGTAGGTCGACTAAAAAAGCGTCAACTAAAAACGCATTATTAGATATAACTCGAAAAGCAGTTGTTAGATCTCAAATAAATTTAAATGGGACCAAATGACACACACAACCTTTCGATTAAAAGAAAATTTGTCGAAATCGCTCCACCCAGTCAAAAGTTCTGAAGTAACATACATAAAAAAAAATACAGTCGAATTGAGAACCTCCTCCTTTTTTGGAAGTCGGTTAAAAAACTTGAGTTTTTATTCCAGAGAATTTCGTTACCTACTAGTTTCTTAGTTGATAACTAATGTTAGTAAAATATCACGAAGTAAATGGAGTGTGACGTCATTACAGTCGCGTTACACGTAACTATGTGCGGACTCGTAGTAGCATTATCATACGCCGGAATGATTCTTGCAAGAGATGCTAAATGTTTTTCCCTGGAATGATGTATTAGACGTCTAAATGGCGCATTAAAGGACTACATTCTAGTATAACTCTTTGAGTTAAACTAGAAAGTAGCATTAGTGTAATTATTTTTAAGGATTAACTTCTGGTTTTGATCTTTCGTCTTCTTTCTTGTAGACGGTTCTTGGTATGATATTTTTTTATCTTCTATAAACATATAAATTTTAAATTTTTTAATTTTTAAAACTGCCACAGGCTTAATTAAGAATCAACCTACAATTTTTATAAATAGTTTTTTTTATACTGTGACTCACTTCTACTACTTTCCGGGATAAGTTTATAATGTCATCTAATTATTATATGATACCTCTGTCTTTCTGAAGATGTTGTAGGTCAAGGCTCGCTTCGTTGCGAAGCGTTTTAATGCGAATGAAACGCACAAGCTCGAGTAAATAATATATTCACGAGAGACGAAGGAATGGCGTGTGAAATTTTATGATACCCGTGAAATATTCGTTGACGTTGCGTCTACACGAATTTGCTTTTGAACTGTTTTTTCCACTGCATAACGTATATTACGTTTTAATACTGAATCCAAACATACCTTAACGTATTTTCATTTACATAACTGAAAGATAACAGTGCTTTAATTCTAAATATATAATTACGTATTCTGACATCTTGATCAACTACTTTCATTAAACTAATAACTTTGTTATTGAATTAAAACTTATCATATTAAGATAATATTTGCTAGCTACAGTCAGAAGTCAAACACAACTCGTATGTATATTTAAATAGTAGTTGTCATCAATCTCAAACATTTAACTTACTAGTTTCGAACTCAGAAGTGTCAAAACGTCACGGTCCTTGACGATTCGTAAGCCGTAATGCATTTCATCTTGTAGGCCGTAATTAAATTTACTAAAACTTTCCTGTGATGTATCATAGAAGTTAGAAAACGATACAAATAATGGTGGATGGGGATTAAGAAGTTCGCAGACATGTTTATGGTAATATAGGACCGGATGAAATCTTAAATGTCGTGTTTAGTTTTGAACTTAAATCCCACAGGTCTGATATATTCACGGACGAAATCTTAGTTTTAAGCAAATGTAGTCACCGCTGACACGATGAGTAGTTTGTGAGTTATTTAGTTCATAGTAATTATTCAAAATGTTGTTACTAACGTCCAGCAATATAATTATGTTACATTTTTTTTTATTTTGTAATGTGTAGTAGTTTAGAGCATCAGATTGAAAGATGTATTTATTTCTTGCTTCGCGTGTAACTTCATTCGTGTAAAGTTAATTCCTATAAAAATTCACGGAAGTAGTTCTAGATAAGGAGCTAATCCACGTACGGATATAACGACGTGAGTCGTATAAAACCTTGTCGATCAGAATGACTTGCAGGAAATGCATGGGGCAGTGGAGCGCTCAGGGATCGGGTACCTTCGACCGTGGTTATGTTATATGACGTTACTGTTCAATGATTATTAATAGTTCCGTTTTTTATGAAACAGGTCATGCGATAATTCCTGTTATAACATTTTATTGCGTATCTGCAATTGTTTTTATATTAGCGCCTTTATACTACACTCATGTTTGATTAATCTATAGTAGTCATTCTTAAAAGTGAAACAATTAGTGATTGACATATTTATCTGGGGGCACGGTAGTGCCCCCGCCAAGACGAAATAAAAAAAAAAAAAAAAAAAAAAACGAAAAGCACTACCTATCTTTTCTCGAAGCGCTTCGTCGTTTTTTTGAACCCTCATAACTTGGGTTTGGATTATACCAGATAAACAAAATTCTGGGGATATGATGTCAATAGCGGATTTATTAAACATATAAAGTTTCAATTGCATAGCTCTTATACTTTAGATTTTATTGATACCTAAAAAACCCCGATTTCGTCACTCACTGATGATCATCAAAATTCATAGAGTACTTCCTGAAGTCCCAGAAAGCTGAAATTTGGTATGTAAGCTAGTATTAGTACACAAACAACAAAAAAATTCTAAAACTTGGAACTTTTACCCCCCAACCCCTTAAACTAGGAGATGGAAGTTTGTATGAGACTTCCGCAAATTTTGATGCTAGAGGTCTGAAAATTGATATAGGGACTCCTTGTTATTAATAATAATAATAAAATATATAAAAAATAAAAATCGGTTATTAGTTTATGTCGAAAATTTACATTTTGTAATTTTGCTATTTAAGTTTTGGCGGAGGTCACCGTTTGCATATCAGTTCAACATAAAATCAAAAACAGCGTGCTTAAACCGAATATTGTGAAGATTGGATGATATTTATGGTATAAAATGTGTCGGAGCTAAAATGCAGCTATAATATTGTCATAAGCAACTTACAAAAAGAAGTGAAATCCCACCAAAAACATTTTCATGTAAAATGTTGCCAAGACGAGATCATATGGCTCGCACTGTCAAAAAGTTATCAGATCTCATGTAGAACCAAGCTTCTAACTCTACACGCCCTAACTCTGCAAACCCTAACTTTACAAACTCTACACCTTAGTCAAAATATGTGGCTTGGCCGTTTCGTTACTACCGGCTGCCGATGTTGTAGATGACGACTTTCCTGTCTCATTTATATATATGTATATTTTCTTTTTATTTTTTATTATATGTATATCAATTATTCTTCTTCTTTTTATTTTTTCTTTAATAGAACTATTGTATAACAGAAACGTAATAAACAGTGAATAAATTTTTCACCTTACGGCCACGTGACGGTAGCGAAACGGCCAAGCCACATATTTTGACTAAGGTGTAGAGTTTGTAAAGTTAGGGTTTGCAGAGTTAGGGCGTGTAGAGTTAGAAGCTTGGTTCTACATGAGATCTGATAACTTTTTGACAGTGCGAGCCATATGATCTCGTCTTGGCAACATTTTACATGAAAATGTTTTTGGTGGGATTGTTGTGTCCGCGACTTCGTCCGCGTGGAATTTAACAAAAAAGTTATTGTTCAGTTCGCAGAGTTATAAAATAAATAAATTTCTAAAATAAAAGTAGCTCCAGTTAGTCCTTATCACATTAGCTACCTGCCAGTGAAAGTCCCGTCAAAATCGGTTCAGTCACTTCAGAGATTTGCTGGGACAGACAGACAGACAGACAAAAATTAAAAAAATGTTATTTTACATATGCGTCCATATGAATTTGGTAAAAAGCGGTTATTTTAATATTGCAAACATACACTCCAATTTTATTTATATGTATATAGATAAAATATTGTGTAATTGAGACAGCACAACAGCACGCTTAACGTTTGATAAAATTTTACTTAACTTGCGTTAACATTGGTATATGCATTTAATTGCAAAAAGAGAATATTCATAAGCTGCCTAATATATCAGAGCGATCCGTACGTAAATTCATATTGCTAAAAAAACAAATATCCGAGGATAGAATTGAGTTCGCAAAAATAGGATGAGCGTAGCGCACATCGTGGTCGCGGTAATATCTGTTGGACGAGAGAGCTGGTTCGTAACTCAATTGTGGATTGGGTCGATCGAGAATTCACGTCGAAATTTTGCACTAACATGTTAATATGGAGCTCGAACTGGTTTATATTAAATATCCCAACTGTACCTATGTTTTTTTAAGTGTTTACTATTTCGAGGAATTATTAAACCCTTACTAGATTTTAAAAATTATCAACGGATCGAGGCTTCTCACAGGAAAACATCTTGCTCGAGATAAAGCTCAACTGAGCGAGTACCTCAACCTTACTAAAGATCACTTAAGTTGTGCTTTCTTCCTGTGGTGAGAAAAGTAGGCTACTGACGAACGTTGAAGGTAGAGTCGGCCACAAACTTGCGATGTTACTAGTGTTTGCAGGCGTCTATAGGCTACTTCGCCGTCATGTGGATTATAATAATTATAATATTAATAATAGATTATAATACCTTGATTGCCACCTTAATACGAGTAGTAAAGAAAACATCTGCAACATTATTGTTTCTACCGCCACTTAACAGCATCTCCGGGTTTTGATCAACGAGAATTCTTGCACACAAACCTTCACTAGTGAACGCTATCTCGCTCGCTTTTACATCTACCGTATCCAGTCACTTCGACATTACATAATATACATGAAGATTCAGTTATAACCTATGAATCACGCCGTGATTGTTTAGTGGACTGTCTTTACAAAATAGTTTTTTTTTTTTGTAATTCAAAATCAAATAATTTTGATCGACCTATCTTTTGCGAAACTTTTCGCAAGACGTAATCTCATAGTTCTCGACTGTCAGTAAATTTGGTAATGAATCGTTAGTGTTAAAACGTTTAAATCAATTATTTGTCATGAGCGTATTTAATTTAGCGATACCTACGTCAAGTAGTATGGGTAAGATGATTTTGTAGTGGTACGTACATATATGTAAGCTATGTATAATGAATATGTTTCGATTAAGTTAAATTTTAGTTACTATATAGATGCTAATATAGCCATTTAATGTAACTTTTGTACTGCTGCGAGTGCGAAAGTAAATTTGGAATCAAATCGATTTCGATAACGTTTGTTGTTCTCGAGTATATAATATGTAGGTAATGTAGTTTTTATTTAGTTATATTGATAATTATTCGTGTGGTAAAATTATTTAACTTTACATAGATGTCGATAGATAATAAAATAGAGAGATTTTTCACTAATATAGAATAATTATTATCAACAAGTAAAGACATTTTTTTACAATAAATTAGAGATACATGTTTTTTATTATTATTACTTCACAAAGTAAAAGACGAAGTTTACTGTAAGCGTAGTGTAACTTTAACTTCCATTCCAAACATACACACGAAACTGAGTCAGTCTCAATAATTTTATATAGACATAGGACTGTCAGACGGTAATCACATATAAAACACATTACGTGTCCGGCAAACCAACAGGCTGTCTGCAATAAAGCAGCAATATCCACCAGAATGTTACCTGTCAGGAATCTAGTTGGATTGCGAGCGAGAGATCGTAAACTTGGGTGTCATCGCATCACAACATACACTGTTGCAACATTCACGCGACTTTCATCTATCGGCATTTGACCCAAGGGCGATTTTGTCATAAAGTTTACCAATATCCAATATCACACCGTTATCTGTTTAGCATAATAGCGTCGGTGTGTTTGGAGACGATTCGCTTGCGACCTCGTTTTTGAGGTATACCGTCCGTTTCCATTTAACGCAATTCTTTTTTTGAAATGACCATTTGAATATAAATCATTTTATAGATAAATATTGTACGGTCATTGGAAGTCGTTCTTTTTTCGTTATCGATAGAAAGCGATGATACGTTTCTAGCGCTAGAGAAACGCAAATGGAATTCGCGATGACTATTGGAGTGACATTCAATAACTTATTTCAGTGATATTTATTATAAACATTCAGATTAGATTTTCTAAAACTTCTGTAACAATGAATAATATTGTCAGTTGACTCTTTAAGATATTTTTTCTATGATTGCCTTTTATTAAATAATAGAACGCATAAGATAATTAATTATTTATCTGTTTGTTGGTGTAAAATATCGTATTGCGTTTAAAGTATTGATCTTTGAGTCATTCCGACACGGTAACGTCAAAAGTTTAGCTGACTTCATTCATCCGATTCAATTCGAACTTTGACAGTAACGTTGCAAGTTCGAACGTGTCTGAACTTTGTTCTTTCGTTTTTAGTTTCGTTTCCGATAAGGTGATACGAAATGTCTGTTTTATCATCAATATATCTTTCGTATGGTCGATTTAATATTCGTTTTCATACGGCGGAGTTACAGTAGATCATAAATATTTACGTTCGAGTAAGATAGTACTTGTAAACGAGGCTAAGTCTTAAAAAGTAATGTGTAGTGTAGGTATATAATATTGTTAAAAGTTAGGTTGACTAGACGTTTTGCAGTTTGATTATGTAAAAATGTTAGATGTAAATTTAACGATAATGATACAAATCCTTTACCAGCTTTGTAGTTACTTTTTAATAATTAAATAAATCATAATTGACGTAAGTTAAAGTTCAGATTTATTTTCTTTTCACTGTTCAATAATTAAATAAAGAATATTAAATAATAACGTCTCATAAATAAAATTGCTTTTGTTCAAATTGGTTAAATTGATTACATACATTTTTTTTATTTTTACTCCGAGCCACAAATTATTTTAGTGCAAAAAGCTGAAAATTCAAAAATATCACAACGCTGATAGTAAAATACCAAAGTCAATATTGCTGAATCGACCGAATTTCCAACCATCGTTTAAATTTAGCCAAACCATTGAACGGAAACTTACAACAGTTCTAGTTTGTATAACCGTGAACTGGATTAACCAGTATACAAATACATGGATGAAAATTGACCTACACAACTATTATCGTTGGTCTATAATTGAAGTACTAAAATTTTAATAGCCGGTAGAACAGCGTGTTATAAAGGAGTGTTTTATTATTAAATAATTCTTACTCACTGCTTCAAGTTTACAGTTTGTTCATTATTCGTTCATATCGTAGAATACCTACAGTACGGTTCTTACAGAAAGCGGTAAATTGACCTATTTTTGTAAACGAAATATTTTCGAAAGGTTTTACCTGGTCATATTTATTTTTTAAATTAACTACATGTAATAATAAATGATTTATATGAAAAATATTTTTCTTCTAACATATATTTATCGTCAATCTGTTTATGTTGCAGTGTATGTAGTGGAGTACAAGATTTATAGAGAAGGAGGTGTAAAAATAGAAGATAATGTTTCCTAATCTTTATGCGAATTTTACTGATTGTAATGAAAAAACTTTTTTCAGATTTTATCGCGGTTCATTAAGTTTTTTAGGTGCCTGCCGTTTTGGATACTTTACAGCAACTAATGTCCTACCAGTCCTACCGTGACCATGTTTCATTATATGAAAAGACAGTTCTTTAGAAATAGCCGGAATTGTGTAGACGTCGACACAGGTCTTAAAACTTTACTAAAACTTAAAATACTCTTAGCCTTATACATTATCTTAGATTGTGATCCAGGTTCTGATTAAAAAATTAATTAGTGTCCTGTAGAATGTAAATAAAACTCATGATTCAAGAACTACTAATAAGCTTACATTCATCGTTCGTGGTCTAGAAATAAAATAAGCACTATTTTAACTGTATATTAAGACTGTATGAAATTTTATTAATACAAGTTTCTTAAATCCATTAAATGATTAACGGTATGGTTTAGCTCATGTATCAATAATAATGAAGATGATTAATCTTTCCAAAGTTTTATTCATTAAAATATAGGAGAGTAGAGTCTGTTACAGTTCCATTGTATCTATCAAAGTAAAATAAAATAAATAATACAGTACGCTAGGTCACATCTTCATACGCTCCCGTGTTATGAGCTAGTTAATAAATAGATGAGAGCATACAGTAATTTCGCACTGGAGCGTTCTCACAGTTGGGAACAAGTTTCGTAACTTTGCCAGCGTAAATACGATGCTTTATACTGAGTTCTAAGAAATTTGTACTTAAGCCTGTACTATTAGTTTTGGCGCGAAGATTTAAAACTTTCCCAATTTGTCTTTCTCCACCTGTCGCGGTAGAATGTATTTCGGATAATTTGAACGTTGCTTGTTACGAATTTACCTCTTGTCTATCACCTGTACTATTTTTAGAATCTCCGTTAGTTTTATTTATTTTATTACATATAGTATCTTATATTAAGTTTAAATTTGGAATAAAAACAAGGTTATCTATTGTTTTACGCTTTAGAGAAGATATAGTTAATTATATAACATAGTCGAAGTAAAGTTGTTAGTAATGGCGCAGTTTCGGAGAGATTTAACCGAACTAGATGATTCTCGCGTTCTTATCCTCATTTAAACATAAAATTTTAGCACTCTATTTATTTTCATCGTAAACTGGTAGAGATTATACAACATTTATATTAATTTACTCGTGACTGAAACTTAAACATAATTCATATAAAGTAGGAAATAATAAATAATGAAGCGAGTGAGAAACGAACTCACATTCTTTGTTCTGTGATGTCATTCTCATTTAATTAACAGCTACATAATATTATATAATGAAACTAAAAGGAATTGTTATTAAAAGTATCTTTGTGAGTGTATTTAATATCCCACGGTACGAGGATGAAACTAGCGCGTCGTTACTAGCAACCTTCCGCTATCCAAGGCGGGATATTGGAGAACCATTTTTAGTTTACCCCTTTCATAGGGCGAATAGTTTGAATTGTTCCCAGTACTCGATCGGGTAACAGATCAAAGTGATCCCGTACCGTATAAAATTGGGGTCCAGAACAAAGAATTATTTAAGTTACATTTCATTAATTGTACCCACGAAATTTTTTAGATGTATTAGATAGGTATTTTTTTTTTTTTTGTTAGAAAAAGGATTACCTTTGACATTATCCTTGACGTAAAATAATTGTAAAACATATAGGTATGAGTAGATTATTCGTTTGATGCGTTGTTTTTTTAATATACTCGTTAAAATATTACGTTTTTAATTGTCGAATGTATATTTTAATATTAATACTAAATCCATGTTATTTGACTTACTATTATTGTTATATTAGCCGTGTGGTTACGGCAGTAAAGAATATTGTCACCCCCTCTCTTCCCGTGATTGTTGTAAGAGGCGACTAAGGGATAACACAGTTCCACTACCACCTCGGTACTAAAAAAGCCGACCGATGGCGAGATGACCATCCAACTGCTGGCTTTGAAATACACAGATCGAAGACGGGAAGCAGCGTCTTCGGTGCGACAAAGCCAGCCCTGCGGTCATCAACGCGTCTGCTCAGCGTGGTGACTATGGGCAACACACATGAGTTCACGCCATTTTTGGCGCGAACTTGTCTTATTGAGAGCCTATGTCCAGCAGTGGACTGCCATAGGCTGAAGTGATGATGACGATGATGAGTGATCATTATGTAATTTTCATCTTTATTTACATGTGTACTTGAATGTTTATATTTAGTTTTATTCAAATATATGTATAAGTGGCAATCTGTACTGAATACTAGTTACTGTTAACTGTCAAATACATGTGAGGCGTTGCGGTTATTTGTTACCAGTACCACATGTCTTCCAAAAGCTAACAAATACCACACTTTGTACGTACATTAATTTGTCGGTGTACGTTGAAACCACACCGATGTAACTCCGAATTTTGTTGATTTAGCATATTGACTGCTGTTATGATATCAAAGACTACGTTGTTTCAATCAAACCTAACGTTTTATTGAACTAATTATAATGTCTTTTTAAAGGTTCAATTAAAATTTTAGTAGATTTTGATAGATCGGTATGAATGTTGCTTTAACCTTTTGTAAATATTAGAATTAATTAAAGGCAAAGTGATATGCATAACATTTAGCACCAATATTTATAGTGTAATTTTTTTTAATAATTTTTAATATTACCCGGATAAAGAGGCAATGGCTGTAATTGATTTGTTATATGTTATATTGACCTACATAGTTATCGCTTCATAGTGGTATTTTTGAATTTTTGTCTACAACAAAATCCTAGAGTTGGTAATGGAAATACATACAAGATCCCCATGTTCACCCATGGCATGTCAAGTCGAAGACATGATTAGAACTATAGGCATGTAACTATCAAGAGTTCATTACTAAGCGTTCATAAATAAGACGCTATAGAGATTTCAGTTTTACCAAAAATCTTCAAATAAAGTAATACCCGGTATAACACTGAGTTTCTCGAAAGTTGGAGAACGTAACACACACACTTGAGAAGAATGAAGTTTTACAAAGATTACACCGAGCGGACTTAGTAATTTTGATAAAATGAGGCAAATTATACATGCCTTCGAGAGTTACGCGCTTCGGTGCCATTTCTTAAGTGGTCTTTGTTGTGATTGTGTATTTCCAGTCATAATGCAATGTAGTAATAGTGAAATTCGCTTGATATTATAAGTACCTACGTCATAAAATCTTAAAAACATCTGACATGGTGTGCAACGGAGGTAGCAATTTTGACAAGGAAACTTGTCGAGGAAAATTTTGGAGTATTTTATATGAAATTGGTTGTTGAATAATTTTAATATTTATAATAAATTCGATACTTTGGCTAATTAAATTCGATACTTTGCTTAATTTTAGACGGGTTGCCTGTTATTTAATATTAACTAAAATGTAGCTAGTATATGTATTGTTGTTAATGTTGTTATGAAAATTTGAATAGACTTAAGAAAATTTAAGTCTTCTAGTTAAGAAAATTAAATATTAAAACAATAACTGTTATAAATGTGTTCTAATGTAACTGGTAATAATAATGTCTTAATGAGAATAAATATCTTTAATCCTAAATAACTTCTTTCCTATTTATGACAACGTGAAATCTATCACACTGCTCTTTATATATAAATAATATAACAAAGATACTTGTATCAAAATAGAAACATAATATGGTGAATTTTTCTACAGAAAACAGAATAAGGTTTCAAAATTTTCGACGTGAAGTTAGTACTGTATAAGAACCATATACCGTTAATATTTGCGACGCAAGCAAAAGTTTGATACATGACCGGGCCATAAAACGCAGTATACGCCTTCCGCGTTAACCCAGTGATGTATAGGTAGCCGAAAATAACTTGTACGACGTATTATATTGTTTAATACAAAGCTAAACCTAAAGGACTGCCACTAGTCCACTTACAAGCAATGTCGTGCGTAAAATTATTTTTAAATCTTGTTTATAAAATATTAATTCTAAAACGTGTTTTTTTTTTTGTTGCAGGTATGAAATCACGCCTCTAAGAAATTGTATTGTAAGTTCGCCTTCCTGGTTAGTATCAAAGTAACATGCTATTAAAGTATTAGTACTCGTAATAAAGTTGGTACTAAGCCCGGGCTTAAATCATTATATTTGTATTTTATGAAGATGTTGTACACGTTACGACTTCGGCCCATGTATCGGTTTAATGTTAGATAACCTATAAATTGGTTTTTCGCGTAGTTTCCAATTTCGTTAGTCATTGTAGTTTAAGGATAATGAGTAACAATCTTTCATTAATCCTCACAAAGTTTTGTATGAATAACAATTGAATAGAATAGAAAGAAGAAGGAAACAGTGTGTGTGTGTGTGTGTGTGTGTGTGTGTAAGTGTGTGTGTGTGTGTGTGTGTGTGTGTGTGTGTGTGTGTGTGTGTGTGTGTGTATGTATGTGTGTGTGTGTGTGTGTGTGCGATTCACACACGGCAAAAGTAAAACTTCTGAAAAGTAGCCTACGAGAGATTTTTTCCACCGAGTAGTAGTTATTGTTACATATCTCATTCTTGTCTCTCGTTTATGTGTTTGTTTTTGTATCGTGGCGAATTCTTGTTTCATCGAGTTTGAAATAACGATTCTAAAAAATGTTTCACTTAAAAAAAAACCGTACTTTTTTAGACCACACGGCTGAAGTAAAACTTACGAAACTTAACTCTCTCTCTTTTTATCTTCATTAATTTATATCTCTCTCTCAACTTCTGTTCGCTTCGCCCGATCACACTTCTTTACGTTATCTACACGCATTTATCAGCTTACTCCCCAAGTCAAGCGTGCGTAAAGAAGTTTTACTGCAAAAAAGAATAATGGTATTGATCTTTTAATTTACTAAGATAATTTATTCATATACCTATGTAACTATTCGTACACACATTTGTACAGAGTCGAATATTCATCGGCGTTGTTAAATTTTAAACGTGCGTACTTTAAAAACGTCCGCGGGAGAGGCGCAGTATCCAATATCACGCGACGGTGTCACGATGGCGTCGAATTTTATTTCTCTATGAACGGAAGCGCCGGCGCTTTTTCACAGCGTGCTCGGCCTGTTTTAATTTTATTATTCTCTTTGCATGTATCCGTATCTCTCCGGTATAGTTGTCTGATGAAGTTTGCAGGTTCTAATGTACTCTGTAAGCTACTCTAACTCGATCCGCTTTTTCCAACTCGAGTGTATGTTTTGAATACGAAGCTAACGAGAGTTTTTTTTTATCAGAACATCTTTGATACAGATCAATGATGCTTTGTGATATTAAGTACCAAGCGAAGGAAAGTCAAATACCAAATACTCTGTATAAATATACTCTGCGTGGTTAAATAATGAAGCATTACATTTTAGAAGAATTTTTTTCCTTACGTAGCAATATAGTTTTTCAAGTTAATAGTGCCATATTTTGACAGAAGCTGAACTTGTAATTTGTTAGGTGTAGTATTTTCATTGGTCGAATATTCTATACTCAATGTTGAAGCATTAAAACATGTTTAAATAGTTTACATATCCAGTCTAATCATAAGTTTCTAGTATTACAAGATCTATTTATATAATGTTCTAACTTTGGGTTTTCTCAATCCCTGCAGATTTATGACGGTATATTATTTACAAGATCCTTGTTAGTACAGCATCAATCACCAAAGGCTTCGTCTCTTTAATAACCGTGCTCCCTTAAATGTCTACCTATATCAAAATCTTTGGGGTCGAGTTAAGCGTAAGACGTATAATGAAACTTACAAATGGCCTAGACACGGTATTAGTAACGTGAATATTAATAGAAAATTTATTTGTATTTTCGTTATTTTAAAGATCACTTATTAATAACCATTGGTAGTGTTTTAAAGTTGTAGAAAAACAAATGAATTGATTTACAAAAAATATTTTTATTATAATTATAGAGTTACGAATTCAATTTCAATAGTTTTATATTCCTTTATTAATAATTGAAATGAATAGATGGAAAAATCGAAAGACTTCAAAGAAAATTAAATATCATTAGCTCCACGCCTAATCATACCCGTTCAATCAGACCTTTCATAGGTAATCGGCTTGATGCTCTTTCAACCCGTTGTGGCATTTTGATTAGAGGCCTCTATAAAGACCTGGTATTATGCTACTCGATTGACTTAATATCTTAAATTAATGGCTCAACCTTCTAAAGTTCGTATTAAATTTACCTTACGTAACTGTACAGGTTCTAATTTGATAGTTTTATTTAAAATCTTTAAGTATAAAAAATGCTAATATATACGCCAATCAAACCACACTGTGTGAGAAGTAAGATAGAATAACTTTAAATATCCTACGCTAAAGAAACTATAAAAGAGCCGTTCGAAGAAATTTCCCGCGAAGTTTACCGAAGTCTGACAAGACGACGAAATCTCTGTCAAAGGCGGTATGAATCTTTGAGAGTTATTCTAGCTACTTCATATTTCATATTTTCCGTTTATTGGCATATCAGATTTATGAACTTCGGATTTATTACTATTGATGTCTGTACGTACATTTCGTTCAAATAAGACGTTAAACAACCATAAGTGTCTTTTGAAAGTATTAGACTTAATAATAAATGATAATTCGCGTGAACGATACTGACTTCGACGTAACCCACATATAAATATATTAAGTAATTGGCTTGTATGGTCTGGATAGTGATCAATAAAATTGAGTAGAACGTTAGTAACGATATAACATGCTTTTATTCTCACCCGCAATGTCCGATCAGAATTGAGTTCAGTCACGGCAAAACGTAAAGAGTTCACGCGATGAATGGAATATTTAAATGTATCCGCCAGTTGCATCGCTATCGTGTCGTTGACATTTCATCAAATTGTAACATGAAATACGTAGTATATAAAAAGGTATACACTAAAAATAAAATACTTTATGAAAATTAAATTACTGAATTTACATTGAAAATACATTTGAGAGTAGAAAAGAGTAAATAAGTTGGTAATTGTTGTTTTGAGTTGTACGATTTTCGTTGATGTGTTATTTTCATTGTGTGAACTTATCCAATGAAAATTATTATTTTCCAATTAATATCCGATGGCTATGTATCATTGAAATGCCGTTTAAACCATTGCACTCTACCTCGTACCGTTGAAATTAATTAATTTCATTATTACTCCGTTGCGGACTGTAAATTTATTTAATTTGTCGCTCGCCGAGCGTGCGGTCACTGCGGTCTGACCCGGCTTCTTGTTGCAAGAAATAAATAAGCCCCCTACAAGTTAAACCCTTCCTCTCTTATTTAATTTCTTGTTTTATGAACAAAGTCAAATGTTAATTTAAGAATACCCTCATTTTGAAAAGCTACTTCATTTGTTGTAAACTGCGAGATTAAATGTTGTATTGCGGAGGCTCAGAAACTTTGCTTTTTATTAAATATTAAGAAGTCGAGCTTTATAGGAGAGACGAAATATCGAAGAGCACTCGAGTGATCTTATCCCGTTTACCCTGTTTGATTATTTGGCGTTAATAATAGTTTTCTAAACTTTCTTGGTAATGACTTTTGAGGACTTTTGTATTATAACATCGATATTACGTAGAAGCATATTATTATAAAACATTGGGATGAAAATTAATAAAACTGTGAATGTATAAATTGAATCCCACTTGAAATAAAGAAAGGAATTTTCTGATCAAACAAATTCAAAAATAAAGATGCAAGAGGACAGTACCGAGACGTGAGTTGTTTTCTCAATATCAGTTCACACTAGGAACATTCGCGCCATTAACCATGAAAAGACCGATCGCGCAGAAAAGATTCAAGGGACACGACAAACTATTGAAATGCTTTCGAGAATAGTGTGAATTAATGAATTTTGTCAAACACTATAATTTCTTATTTTTCTTTTTGGTTACATACTAATAACATACAATAAAAATAATAATAAATATTTTAAAATGTGCTCTTATAGGATTATCTTTATGGATTATTACTTTTTTTTATAATAAGTATTGATCATTATAAAATAATTTTACTATTATTATTATTGAGATGAATAGACAAAATTATTAAAACGCCAGAAATTAAAGTTCCGCTTTCAAGTAAATGTTTTTATTACATTTTGTTTCGATAACTTCAGATGCAAGGAAATGTAAATTTATAATGAATGTGTACATTCTATCTTCGTATATATTTTATAAAAATATTATGAAACAATATCCAATAGTGACTCTTAATAAAAACTGTCGTGCCACGCCATGTGGGGACGATATCGCCGAGTAACACAAAATTGGGTGTTTTCCGCCAAAGAATACAAATGGGCTAGTATTAGGAAGTTACGCAACGAATGAATACAGGTATACTAGATCTATCGTCGACACGTACAGTAGCAATTTATTTAAGAAACAATAAATAAATTACTAAATTATTCAAAGCTGCGAAGATTAATATACAATTAACTTTTAACATTAAATTTCATAAATTAATCGTAAATCAATGATTATGTTTTGCGTAGTTTACTTCTTTCCACAAGGTATATTCTATTCTGACTTTAATTTGATAAATTATATCTTTAGACATGTTGTCATTCAGAAGTCTCGTTTATGTTCTACCTCGATATTATTAAAACCTTGCAAATAAAAACGTACGATATATGAACTTAAAGGATGTTTATTTTTGGGCGACTTAAAACGATATAAAACTGTAAAAATGATTGTTTTGAATTTTCTTTCTTAGTGCCAATAAAATAGAAAATTGAAACTATAAAATATTCAGATTTCTTAAAGTTATTTTCCATTTTATTGCAAAACCACGCGTCATAAATACGCTATCAACACGATTTGATTTGTTTTATACTCGAATTGTTATCAAAATTTATGATAGTTTCTACCTGCGCAACTAAAAGATAAAAATATTGCCTACTAGCGTTAGAATAATCATAGTAAATACTTTTGTACTGTCACGAAAATTTGTCCTGTTCTGGTGTTGACATTGTGTTGGGAAATGTGTCGTTATTATCCAGTGGAAACATTGTGCTGGCTTTAAATAAAAAAAATTTGCATTTTACTGCTCCAGCATCGGGTTTCTAAACTTGTTTGTATCTTTACGTCAAACATTTGATACAGATTTTTCAAGAGACGTGTAAAATTCGACAAATGTAATTGATTCAAACTCTACATTAGTATTTTCGAAGAATTTAATTTTGCAGTAGTTATTAAAATAAAAAGTAGCACACGTAACAGTAATGCATATAACATGTAAATGTTTTGTTATGAGGATGCTTTTATTAAGAATCATTTAACTTATAAAACAGCTACGAATATTTTTTTTTAAATCATCATTGTTAAGCGCAGCTAAAGTTTCATGTTATATTTTCCTTGAAGATCTAATTAAAACGCTCCGATGACAAATGCAAAATTCAGTGACGATTTTTTGAAAGTCATTTACCGTTCATCCTTTAACTCAGAGCTATTGCTCCAGAGTCGTCTCGTAACGTCTCACTCGTGTTATCTGTTGCGATGTTTCCGCAAGTTTAGTCGTTTTCCTTTATTTACGATCCCTTCAAGACTCAGGTGTGTCTCAGCTAAAAACTTCTCACTCGCTATAAAGACAACTGTGTTTTCTTATTTCGGTTCCTTATTTTGATTTTGTCTTATCGTTTTTCTTTTCGTCATTTTTATTTTGATTTTCTACTTTATCTCTGCCTTTATATTTTTTCCAATAATGAAAAATCTGCCACAATGATAATTGTCACATTTAATTTTAAATATCTAATAATTTAAATGATTTCAATAAACGTTAAATATTGTTTAGTGCATTTTAATGAAAGTTACGAAGAAGTATAATTCATTTTTTAGTTCAGCGTTACTGTAGAATTCATAAATGAAAAAGCAAACGCTTCTCTTAAAAATGCAAGAACGGAAAATATTTATCTTCGTCGAGCGTACTAGTTCAAGTTTCAAGTTCGAAATTGTGAAATATCATGCGTTTCTTTGCAGGAAGATATCTGTATCTAATGCAAACGTGGTTTGATGTTGTAGCGGGTTCAGTAGTACCTAACACCAATACGTCTCTTTGACTAGTAATTTCTTTGAGCGTTGAACCTCTGACGTTTTTCATACGCGATATCAAAGGTTCTCTGAAAGCATTGCTCTTTGATAGTTCATGCGTCATATGACTAAATGCTATATTGGTAACTGTTGTCGGTAATTCGTCATATCAGATGTATTGCATGTTAAATGATTTTACGTGTCTAAATAAAATTATAACATACCACACAACAGTACAATATATTTTCAATAAAAGATGT
The DNA here is from genome assembly GCF_905220565.1 of Melitaea cinxia. NCBI lineage: Eukaryota > Metazoa > Arthropoda > Insecta > Lepidoptera > Nymphalidae > Melitaea > Melitaea cinxia. The sequence continues at coordinate 12,003,679 of NC_059402.1, read as the reverse complement.
AATGTAAAGTTTGTAATGTTTATAATGTAATAATAAAGTAACCTGATTCGTCATTATGTTTGTTGTACTGTTGCTGTTTGCTTAAAATATCCGTTTAGTCAGAAGCTTAGCCCCTTTATTGTACATCACTATTCAACTAAACGTATCAATGTCGATTAGCCAAGTAGCTAAATAGGACGTTTAATAAGACAGACTTCTAAGATAATTTCTTCATCAAGTATCCATATTAACCACATTAACCACATTTCCACATTTATAAATTTATCACCGGAATAGTGTTTTTTTCTTTTTTTTTAACTTTACTTTTTTACCGAATCTTGGTTTGGTTACATTTTAAGAAAGAAAAATTAAGTTCTACTTTTATGTAGTACATTATTAGCTGATCAATTAGCTGTGAAATCTAGTAATATCATGGAGTATCTTAAATCAGTGATTACCTCTAAAATTTTAAATATTATATTTTCTAACAAAACCAAGCGTTCGGTTGCAAATAATGGATAGACTAGTCATAAGACAGACTAACATGATGACATGTGTAAACAATTATAAGCTGCGACATTTTTGTTATGCTACTTTTTACTTCACGATGATAAATAAGTCGCCCAAGTTCTTTAACATAAAGGTGTATTTATTATACGACTATGTGTGTATTATATACTTCCTCAATATACAAATTTTTCCTGACAACATTACCAAAAGTTCCTATTAAATCCAGATATTATAATGTGACGCATCAAACAAAAGAGATATAACGAAAACTTTATTAAGCAATAAAATACTATTTGTATTAGTTGCTTATGAAGCTAAAAACTTTTTTGTCATACAAAAAAAAAATAGTATAAGAATATTTTGTGATACGAGCAGAGAGGAGTTCCTGAATGTTCGACACGTATTAGAGGTTAAGTTCAAGATAAAAAAAATCTGTAGTATTTATTGTATGGTATGTATGTATATTCATGTGACGATACTACTTTTTGTTTGAATGCGGTCACTAAAAATCTTTCTATTTTCACGCTTTTTGTGAGTTACGTAATCGCCATGTCAACAGTAAGTTATATCCGAAAACTGTGTTTGTCGTCGAGTGGTAGACGAATACGTTCGTAAATGATTTATATTCTCTTATGATGTTTATTCTTTGTATGTTTTTGTTGTTTCGAAGGAAATGTGCGATATTTAGGAAAAAATTTCACTCGGGTTTTATCGGGTTATATATCTGTAGGCATACATACGGGCTAATGCGGTTTGCATAATGTATATCTCCGGTATGTCACTGGGCATTCGATGTAAGCCAAAAAGACTTTCGTTGTTGAAACTCAATAAGGGAGCAGGAATTAAATATTCTTAGTAATATTATACTTAGAATTAGTGCTAAGTGAGTGTAACTAATAATCCTTATACATACATATCTATTCAGTCCTGCTATTATTAAACTTCGCTAGTTGAACGTTATAAGAGAAATATACACGACTTTAATAGTCGAATAAAAAAAAGAGTTTGTTTAAGCATCTACGATTTGTAACATTATTATATTTTGTCATACAAAATTGTTTACATTTGATTGACATTTGTTTTTGATTTACACTCTGTTGCGCTTTAACAAGATGAGACTGATAAACTTTGCGGTTATCATGGTTTCAACCTTAGATTAAACATGTGAGTGTATCTCATGGGCGGAGTTTTAAGCCGCCTCTATTTGCATATAATTTTAACAATTAATACTTAGTATGAAGATTATAATTCAAATAGTAACAAAATGAGTTTTACAGTTAAGTCGGCTATTTATAGCCTCTTTACCCATCTTCTCAACATTTTTTTTTTCAAATTTGTCGATTTTAAAGTTACATAGAAATGAGCTGTACTCTGAGCTGAGCTGATTTCGGTTAAGGTGTGCTTCCATGTATCTATTTATATGACCCTCAACGGAAGGACGCCGATTTAATAACACATTGTAGAAGATGGTCCATTAAAACTGTTATTTCAATTTTTTTATTAATAGTTCTTATGATTTCTCGAACCTTTTGTATTTATTTGTATTTGAAGAATTATCTAAATTGAAAAGTAATATCTTACTTAGGAGATTACGCGAATATCAACGTAGCGATACAGAAGCCGAAACGTGAAGCCGTGAATGTGAGTCTCGTTGAAATTGTACAGAAGATTATGTATAATATTAAAGATTTTTTTTAAAGGGCTTATAGATGAGAGGTACTTAGATATTCATTTATCGCCAAAATCTATCAAAAACTTAAGCAGTCATGATTAAGCTATAGGTATGCTAACAATACTAAGATAAAAGTTAAATCATACGAGTTATGATTTCCATGCACTCTCACAAATAATAACCATTTATTATTTATTTGGAACCCAAACATTTTTTCTTCGTATGGTTTGAAAATATCAAGAACCCTAAAACATAAATAGCTTGACAAGTATTCGCCATATTTTTCATCCTGCCCTAAATTAAAATAACAAAACGAGACGGTAAAAGCTTAGCTTGTGAAGTATTCAGGGTTGCGGCTCTCACGATCGATAAGAAACGCGAATAGTCTTTTGTTTTATTATTTAATACATAGAAGTGCAAGGGAATGTATGTACGTTACATGAAATTGTTTGCGGTATGTTCCATTTAGTTTATCTGGATCGAATCTAGACATGTTATTAGTTCACTTTTTATCCCACAGTAATGTGTTGTTGTTAATAACGCCTTAAAATCACAATCTATCGAAATATTGAGTATTATTGGTTCGTTAAAAATTTGAATTTTATATCATTTTGCCTCAAACAACACAATAAATGTGTGTTATAAGTATATTGTATAATATTACAAAACTTAAAGATGATAGTTGTTTTACTAGTTTTATAGCAAAGAAAAAAATTATATTATGTTTAATACTCAACGTAATTAATAACCACAAAGATCAGCTTTTAACGAGCTCATTTTTTATTTTAAACGAGTTGCTAGATCAGTTACCGAAGTTATAGTTAGTTTGAACGAGGTATTTAGCATGATGTTCATTTAAAGAGTTATTGAACACTATGACAAGTTATTTTATGAGATACGTTTAAAACTATAAAATAATTCACCTAAAGTATGTTTTTACTCCAAATGAACAACTGGCCGTGACTGTAATAAACGCTCTGGTGAATTGGGGCGAGTAGTCACCTAAAACATCGACGGTTTGTAGATTCGATTCCCGCTCGATTGTATTTGTACAAATATTTCTTTCCGGTTAGGATGTCTATCCTTGTGGATCTCCCCACCGTTCCTCTGAAAGCACGTTAAGCCGCCCTTCCCGGTTGTTATCATAAATACCTGATAGCTATCGTTAATCATAGTAAGGAACATATTCGCCAACCTGCAGTGAAGCAGCGTGCAGGGTTAAGCGATCCTTGTCCTACAAAGAAAAATAAGCCTTTACCCAACAGTGGGATGTTGCAGGCTGAAAGCATGACTCTGACCAGGCTCAAGTTTTTCGAAGGAAATCAAAATATTCTGAACTTTAGTAAAGCGGATAGATTTTGATTTTGAATCATCACTGTAAAATAAATTGCGTTGAAGTTTGACTCGACGCAGGATTTTTGTCTTAAACATTTTTTGTTTGAAAAACTTTTTTGGTCAGTATTCTATAGTAGGGCCTAACTTAGGGAGGGGGGGAGGTCTATGACCAGCTGTCGACTGTGATAGGCTATAGTGACGATGATCATTCCCTAGTAGGACGTAAATTATTCTGCGTCAGGAGCCGGAAATACAACAACCACATAAGTACAGAAGCCCAGGGCTTGACAAATATCTTTATAGCTATCTATATGTAAAAACGCTTGTCAAGAGCCGCTCGAATCCGCTGTCGCTAACGCATCAGCCTGTTGCTATTGCACCATCAGATGTCTAGTTAGATTAGGGCTTGAAATAAAAAGTATAATTAAAAACTTAGCCTTTGAAATGTATGTAATATCTAGCCAGGCAGGATTTCAATCATATAAAAATTTTAAACGCAATACGACAAATATATTGTGAAGTGTCCTTTAAAAAGCGAAGCAAAAAAAAAAATTAAAACAAAAGAATTTCTTTGTTTTAAAATGACTCACGTGTCGGTATCTTTACCTTTTAAAAGGTTTTATCCATGTTATTAAAACATTCGAGTAACATTTCCTCGGCATAGATGGTTCTGGTCGTTTATTCTAACGATATTAGTCCATTGTGTCCCAAACGCGGCAAGTATTCAGTTGACGACTACAAAACGAGGAAGTTCTGTTATCGTCGTAATATATTTTCATTTTCGAAGTCTCTTAAGCACACCATATCCCGAACGTAATGCTTATATACCAAGGATGGGAGGCCCGAAGTCCTATCAACATGTCAATGAAGCTACTTTACTATCAAAGCGAAGTTCTGTTTTGGTGTGGTGGTAAAAATATGTTATTTTATCATACTTTTTGTTTTCATTCAATCGGAGTGTTAAAAATGTACCTACACTTTTAACAGTGGAGTGAACTTTTAGAAAAGGAGTGAAAAAGTGTAAGTACACTTTTAACACTCAAACCACTTCTTTAATTTTATATACCTGTATAAAATATTTTACCTTTATAAATGTTTTACCTAAAAATTATTTTGTTTAATTTATAAGAATCCTAAATGATTTTTATGAGAATCACAGTACATATTTTTGTGTAAAAAAGCATTTTAGAAATAAATTTTGAAAATTAACTTACCCTGCAGGTCGTTTATGAGTTTTACATATTCATCAGAACAATCGAAACTATTGTCCTAGATATTACCTAATATTATGATATAACAAATTATTAGCCCAGCGTGCGTCATATTCGAGAGAAATTCCTTTTAGATTACGCTATAACAAAATCAATAAGTAATATATAATACATACTATATACTTAGAAAGTCTTCAAGTGTTGCTAAAATTTGTATTTCGAAATATAACAACCTAGTGTAACGATTATGGTGACACGTAAGTAAAACAAGAAGATACAGTCATTAGCAGTGACTTGTTAGCTGGGTACACATAACACGTAATTTAGTTCCAAAGGTCTTAATATAATTTAGGCTCTGGTTTCATTCTAATTTGTTTATACGAGCTATATCTACCCTTGTATTAAGACGTACGTAAGACCTGTGTCCTCCTGATCCTAGTACACGTATTCGAAATTAAAATTTTATCAAAATATGGTAAATTAAAAGTTATGAATGTGAAACAATATGAAACATTTGGTATTAAAATTTTTAGTTTTTAATATATACTTACAGGTTTATTTATGAAATTCTCATCGAATTTGGCTAACCAAAAGTTTGAAATTTTAAGTTAAACTTTATGTAAAAATACGTTAAAAAATCGATATGATAAATCTATTTCTAGCGAGAAACAATTTGTCATTGTAGTACTAAAGAGAAAATTTAAGTAGTGGTTAAAAATAAATTTTCATTGCAAATGCGATTCTCTAAAATGTCACATGTGTTAGAAAAATGTCCAGCATGGATTCAATACATTGCAGGTTTCAATTCGAAATCAGGTACGGTACGGCTGGGGTATACGTAAATCGTCGATCCGGATCGAAATCGAATTTTTAATAGAACACTATCGGTTTGCCCAATAAATCTCGGACAGAATCCTCGCGAACCTGGATCGGCTGTTTCTGTAGAAACGACAGCTGGCGTTGACTGGAAACGGTCCAAAAGCAAGCTATCCGCAGATACGACAAACCGAATAAATTATGTAGGAACGTAACCAACGCGATACCCAGGTAATAAGCTCGAATTTCCTCTTGGCAAATTGGACTTTAAAACTTTGATCTCGGTTAAGTTACGAATTTTTCAGAAGTGTACTATATATTTATGAAATAGTCACGTTTTATAACTGGTATATTTTGTTTTTCGTGGGAAAAAATAGATTCTCATTAATGTTATACAACATTTTTTAAGTTAAAAGATATGTTTTTACGCTTTTTAGAACGGAATAAAACGAAGCAATAAGTATCTAATATCGCAACGTGAAATCACGAATATTGAGTGTTATTGGTCGTAGGAGGTTTAAATCGCTGGTACCGTTCAAAAGATGAAAGAGCTTACTCGGCGACGCTTCTTGATTTATTGGCTTCTCAGAACCGCTGTCGGTGAAATCTTCGATTGCTCGCTGTGGACATTAAAAGTCGCTTATGACTATATTTAAACTGTAATAGTATATTTTGTTGATATTCAATGTAGAACTAGCTTTTCGCCTTTGCTGATATTAATATTTCAAACGTTTTTTACTTTCAATTAAATTCAAAAAAATTACCATTGTGTACAGAACTAAGTATAATTAAGTAAATTTACAAGTTATTATTTTTTATTATAATGCACAAACGAAAAAGTGGTGAAACGCAAGTTTTTGAAATGCTTAAAAACATTCTTTATCAATCAATGGAACTGTACAATTCAGGAGACAGTGATTAAAAATCACTGTTTGTTTTTCAATCAGTAATTATAGAAGCAGATAAATTAATTTAGTTACTAATCGACGAACAATCATTATCAAATCGGTAATTACGTTATATATTCGTTTTGAACAATCGATACACGTTATATATAGTAAAAAGATTAGTAACGAACCTCATATTAATTGTGGAGTAAATGAATATTTCCGTTTCATATACAGTTTAATTTTAAAAATTGCGTCGGTCTGAACGTGAGATTCGTACTGACCTAAATATTACGATGGATATGATCGAGTGAGGGAAATACGTGAAATGTAGTTTGATTTTGTGATTTTGTTGGTTTCGATCATGAAAACATAATTTTTTCTTTATTTATAAGTTTGTAACATGACTGTATCTGGTTGTGAATATATGCGTCAGAAATGATAGATAACACGGACTTATACCTTCGTCAAATTATGTAGGTACATTGAATTTTGCTAGCCACTTCGCTATTTTGTATTGTAACACGTTTTTCAGTTTATAATCTTAATCAGCGGTTACTAATGTTAATAAAGGATCTGGTTATCTATTTTATTGCTATCAAAAACATTTTTAAGTTCAACAAAACTTCTAAGAATAGAACAATTAATTAATTGAATTATTATAAGTTGGCGGTATTAAAATTAAAGTGTTTCAATCTCGACTCAAACCATGTAGATTCGTTTCAATAATTATATGAAAGTCATCACAATACGATAAATAATGTACGATTACAACTTTTTTTTCGATACTGTTTTACAAAATATTTAATCCTGGATTATAAGAATAATATATACAATGGTACTAATTATATCATTTTGTAAACGTAAAGTAACAGAAATTCAGTCTTAGTGTTGCAGGAAAAGCGTTTTTTTTTTACGAGACTTGTTGCAATGTTTCAAAACAGTGCCAAGTTTTAAGTGAATGTTGATGAATTTCACAAAACACTAGCCAAACGTGAGCTATTGGGATTTAACAATTCTTTTATATTCGGTTCGCCAGTAATGCTCTCGTTCGTTTTAGTTGGCAATCGGCAATCGTAAAATATTTCAGTAGCTTGATAATTTTAACTACTTTGATTTAATTCATGATCCCGGAAATAGTTGACTAGGAGCTGGTAACAATAACAAAATGTTGAATGCAGGTTTTTATTTATAAAACTACATGATGACCTTTTGAAAAGGGATTTTTATGTCCCTTTTTTAAACATCTATATGAATTCCGAATGTATGCATACGCATAACTTCCGAAAGTTTGCACCAAAATGAAAAATCTTTTTTGAATTCATCAGATCAAGGTTTGATGAAAAAAAGAAATAAGACAGTACGAATTTCACCGAACAATAGAATAAATATTATATATATTATATAAAAATCTATTAATATCACATTTAATTTTGTCGATATAAAAAATACCATTGTACTCGTATTATCTTTTAAGATATTAATATAATATTTTGCTTTTAATAAACCTTAATATAAGTAAGTAAAATATTCGGACTACAATTTTCTTACTTTATTAAAAGCTCACAATGGACGAGGGGTCAACAGCTTTGATAAAAATATCTCTGCGTCGAGTTTTTTTTTTATGTCTTTATGAAATCAATCTTATGAAGAAGCAGACTCGGTTACCTTTTAAACGATATCAAAAATAATATAATTAATTCAAATAATTTCGTGCCTTAAGCAAACGGAATTCGGTATTAAATGTTGATTTATATAAATCGAAGTAATTATGAGAGTATGAGGCAAAGCAATTGTGTACCTGTTTGAATTATGTTGAGCAGGCGTGGAGTTTCTAATTCATTTTATTTGTTTGTTTGAGCAATTAGAGCTATTGTATATTAATTATACTGTAATATATGCCTGAATATTATTTATGAACAATTATTTAGGGTTAGGAAATTAAATTAATATAATATATTATATTATATTAGTGTTGTAATTATTTTTTACAACCAATACATTTATAACTTTTCATTGTCTACCGAAATAAAACGTAGAAATTATTGCTACAATCTACAAGCTACAGCTTTCTACGAATTTTTTAATGTACCGTTAACAAAAGTATAGTAACTATTTTTTTAAACACTAGACTGGTATTGCTATTTTCAATAACGTAATATACAACAATCGCAAAAATAATTCTAGCCCAAGATGAGCGGTAACTGATTAAAACAGGACGCCGGCTAAGCTGAACTTCTAAAATGGTAATTAAATTGCGAAGTGACATTTAAAATTTATTCATCCGTATTAACTGATTCCGATCCTAAACGAGCGATCCGAAGCGTCAAATGGAGTGTTAAAGAACTTAATTAAGCGTCGTACAGACTGACATGGAAGCATTCGAGCTGCCATAAATTCTCGCTGTGATTCCAAACTATTAATACTATGATACCATCACACCTCGGCGATTAAATATTTTGTGTGTATGTAAGCATAGAGTTTTTGTTGAAATGCCGAACATTATTATGTATCTGTAGATTTAGTAGTAGTACGTAAATATATACAATTACAAGTATACTTATAATAATACTATAATTACATTTTTTTGTACTTTTTACTTGGAAGACAGATTATAGAGACAATCTTCAAACTGTATTTTTTTTATTTTGTCTTTATTGATCATAGCAGATTTTTTTATAAAACGCCCAACTGGTGAACGTAATTTAATGAAATTTATCATTTGAATCCATGCTACGAGCTTGTACACTAGACACTTTTTGTTTCGATATTACTACTAAGTACGAGTACATTATTTTTGAAGATAGTCAAAATGAGTAATCATAAATGATGTCGAAGTTACAACTTGTCAAATATATTACAATTTAGATAAATTATTATTAATACAATTTAATAGATAAATAAATAAGAGATCTTTAAATTACTTTTTATTATTTAAATAATGATATTTGTTTATTTGGTTGTTTTAATAAAAAAATAAACTTGTGACGAGGTTCATATTATATAGTTCCATATGAAATTCGATTAATTTTTAAATTTCAGATGATTCCGTTATTACTTTTAGTATATTATAATAATTACCCAATCCATATACAGGTACTGTATTTTGACACGTACTCCATACACGTAATCATTCAGTGTAGCATGTTGCTTTCAAAGAAGCAAGTAGTTTGTCGTCGCCTATTGTTCGCTTTTGACTAACACTCAAGTAGATATTATCGATTCGGTACGCCATTATGTTTAATATCTTGTTATTATGTATATTAATTTAACACTACTCTTGTGTAAAATGTCCGTTTATTAAGATTTAATTTTTTTAAACATTTTTTTGTCTAGATTATATAGGTTTTATGCAATGCTAAATTAATAAAAAATAATTGTAGTACAATGTATGTTATGTAGTATTCGTGTTCTAAACAACCTCACTTTTATCATCTAAATTTTTAATATTTCACAGGTATTAGATGAAAAATAAAAGACAAATGTTATCAACTCTTCTAAAAATAGAAAAAAAAATGTAAAAAGCATGAATAATTGCCTTATGGATCGCATTATGTAAATAGGGACAATCACGAAGTATTCTATCAAAATGGCGCCAACGTCGCATACCCGGTTGCTCATTAACTCTAAGGGGCGAGATAACGAAACCATCGAGCCCGATATGAGATATTCGAACCTTTTCTGTCTAAATTTGACGGAGAATAAGGGAGGGTTTGTTTCAAAGGATTTGATTTTTTTCGGAAAGAAATCAATTGGATTAACAGAGAATGCATCACGTATATTCCACACATAGTTGAAAATTATTAATTACAGTTAAATAAAATTAAATAAAGCTTTATTATTATTATAAATAAAATGAACTGTATGAAAGGTTTTATGTATTGTAAAATAGATATCTTAGTCACGCACGATGTAAATATATAATATATTATAATAATAGAGCTATGTTCAATGTCAGAGAACCTTAAGGTCTGAATAATGAGTTAACTTTAGAAAGTCTAGAATAAAATTAATAATCGACAAGTTTGCTTCACAGCAATAATGGAATTATCCTCCAAAGTATCACTGTTCTAGTATTAAGTAAAAATATAGCCCATCTTTTGTTGTGTTTAACACTATGTTAAATTAAATATAATGTTTATTTTTTAAATGTATTATAATCCGTATCACAATCTTGCGCTTGTCAATTTCGTGAGTCACGTCAGGAACTTGCATACAAGCAATAAACCCCCAGTAAAGGTGTCGTGTTGTTCGTTATATTTTTAAAATACCATTGTAGACTACATTAAATTTAAAATAGTACCAGCATAATAGTAGAGTAACTTTTGGTTTAGTGCTACACATAATTAACAATGAAAAACGTTAAATATAACTGTGTTACTTCAACTAATGCAAAGTTTTAATTACCTTAGCTTATAGTGCTAGTATATAAGATATAACTAGAGCTGGAAGTCATATCGTCAAGAATTAACGCCAAGGGGCTCGTTGTCTCTTAATATACGTGTCAGGTGCTACCAAATTTTTGGTACTGCGAACATTACACCGCATAGTTGAATATGAACAGGCAGCTTAATTAGCTAACACGGCCTTCTAGCTACAATAGTACTTTATATAATTGTGCATTTGAAATTTTAAATGAGTGTTGAAAATTTTCAAATTATACCGTCAAGATTCTCTCTATTGTATTCTAGTTCATTCATTGTTTTTATTTTTTATTTAAAATTGAGTGCAAAATATGCATGATTATTGACTTCCTTTTGTTGCTTCTTATTTAAAAATTATTTAACTTTATCAAATTGGGACTTAATTAACACGTCATCAAGTCAAATATTTGAATTATTTATTGGTCTAAATTTACAGATTTTTTCTCGTGTACAGTTCGGTGTACTTATATAGTTTTATCTTATTATAAAGTATTTGAATGAAAGTGCAGTTTAAAATACATATTGGAATATGTTATAAATATAATCGGAAGGGTCTAGAGTGTATACCACTTTTAAATAAAATAAAATAAATCGCAAACAAACCGAATCAGTATAGAAAATGTATATAGGGCGACGTATTTTATTCTTTGACACAAGAGTAGAGACCCTTGAGATAATGACAAAACGTTACTTACTAAGTAAACTGAAGTCTATTAAAATTGGTTCAAATCTGTTCAGAATAGAATCTCTGCAGAATTCCAAACAAGTCTCAGTTTACAATGAATTCCTTTAAACAAGAGAAGATCTCCGCTATTTTTAATTATAACTATTAATGCTCACACACACACAGGTTACACACACAGGTACAATCACAGGTTATTTGATATTTCGTTTTACTATTATAAAGCTGAAACTGAAGTTTAGTAAACTATGTATTGGAAAGTTTAAGCTCCTATGTCTGAAATAAAGAAACAAAAGCTCAAAAGTTCGCAATATCAAGGTGCGGAAACGATGTAAAAATTCATTATCCCGAGGGATTACTCCATAGCTTTACAGATATTAAAAGCTTAAATGTGAGCAAAATCCTTGGTTTTATATGTTTCTATAGAAATGTAAATTTACCCTCAAAGCTCGTATAGGCTATCAAAATTATTTCTAACAGATATCGTGCGCTTTATGAAATAATATACCTCATTATTCTTATAATAATTACATTAATTGGTAATAATTTATTGATATTACTGACGTCGCGTTGGCGCAACGGTTACAGCCGTGGATTGTACCTGTTGCGCTGGCGGTTGTGGGTTTGATCCTCGCACATGACAAACATTTGTATTGGCCATATATGTTTTTTTTTTTTTTTTTTTTTTTTTAGTTATGTGATATATCCACAGGCTTATTATGCCCGTGCTTTTGTTATTCCATATATTGTTATTATTTTTTTTTTTTTTAACATGCATCGGTACTTCACCGCAACTTAGAATCTAGAAGCCTTAATAACTAGTCTTAAAATTTCAAATTTCTAAAAGTCGACGCGAGTCCACTGACCAAGACTATTCTACATATTGCTTATTTTATGTTCTTATATACTAATTATTTTTATTATATTTACACTTATTTGCTAACTAAAATATATGTACACTTATTTTCTAACTACAATATATGTACACTTATTTGCTACTTACAATGTACACTTAACCTATGTTATTGTTAGTAGTTAAGTACTTTTTTTTTTGTGGTTAGGAATCGTTTTGTCCATTTAAATTTAATTTTTTTTTTTTAAATTTTTTTTTATTAATATATTATATGACTAATCCTATCTTATTAAGTAAATATATAAAGCCTTATCATTACAATTGCATTATCCTATTCCTATACTATTACATTCAATTTTATTATTTATATTACTTACTTTACACTTTTATCTACGCATAATTTATACTTACAATACAATAATGTCTTCACACCTCTACATTTTTCAACATTTTGAGCACATTCTCAATGACGGCAGCATCTCTATGGTGAATGGCCATCTCGAGACTATGCTCAAGGATTTTCTTGTCCGTCATCTCCGCTGCCCTCGCCACAAAGCGACCAATTGCGTCGTCACGGTCGTCGGTGTAATAGACACAGGTGTTGGTGTGTCTAGTCACCGCGACTACAGCGTGCGAAACGCTGTCGTGGATCTTGAGCCTCCTTGTATTTGTCTGGAGGACGATGACGTCCTCATAGGTCTGGCCCTGCGCCTCATGAATGGTTAAGACGCGCGATCCCTCACCGGACCCGTATCCCTGGTCAGTCAGCAATCTCTTCTCCTCTTGCGTAAATACCAGGTACAGGGTTCGGTCCCTTCCTACAGGAATGCGCGCGCCTGTGAGACTCTCCACTCGCAAAGATCGGATCTTTGTGCTTGAGCTGTACACGGACTTGTAAACCTCACTGATGGCAAAGGCGACATCTTTGGGGTTACGATGCGTGCACGACAACTCGCACGAAATAGTCGTTATAAGGGTTGGTCTACAATACCGCATTTCGAACAGGTTATCCCTGTCGATGTACGGCAGTTGGTTTATGTCTCCGATGAGGACTACCTTCTCAGCTCCCGATAGTCGGGCGGCCATTACTATGGCTCCGAAATGGTTCATGAGGGCTTCGTCCACCGTTAGGCGGTTGATTTTTAAACCCTCATGGAAGCCATTTACCAGAACGGAGGCCATAGTACGTACCCTTTGCTTGACCTTGTTGCCATAGCGGTGCACCAGTTTTTCTTTTAGATCTTTAGCCGCCTCGACTGTGGTCGTAATCACGACTTCCGTGTCCCCATCGAAGTCCCTGACTATTCGGGTTGTCTTGCCGCATCCTGGTACCCCGTTTATCCACCTATATATATATGTTTGCCATATATGTTTGCCTTGGTCTGGGTGTTTGTGCAGTCCTTGTGGGTCTCCCCACCGTGTCTTGGAGAGCACGTTAAGCCGTCGGACCCGGTTGTTATCGTGTACATCCGATAGCGATCTTTACTCATAAATATATTATTCTATATTATATATCTGCCAACCCGCATTGGAGCAGCGTGGTGGATTAAGCTCTGATCCTTCTCCTATATGGGGAAAGAGGCCTATGCCCAGTAGTGGGATATTACAGGCTGCAGCGAGAGCGATAGCGATTATTCAACTTTATTAATATTTTAAAGTTTTAAGTACCTAATGGGTACTTAAAACGGATAAAAACTGTTTCCACTTTAAACGTTGACCTGTCAGTCAAATCTAACCTTCACAACACTTTACGTTCACATGTATCTGATTGACGTGCTTAGGATCGGATGTTATGTGTGGATATGTGTGCTTAAATGAAATGAGCCTCATTTTTCTCGGACGCTCTAACACTCAAGGTCACGTGCGCGACTTATAGCTAACAGTTTGCCCTAGTCTACGTGATGTCATTGACAAAATGTGTAACAACTTGCTCTTAATAATCATGAATGGAAAGCGTCCCGACAATACATTACATTATATACACATTATCTTACATAATATGAAATTCTCGCGTTACAATGTTAGTTACCACACTCCCACGAAACGGCTAGACCGATTTTTATGAAATTTAGTGTTTATATCGGGTAGGTCTGAGCATCAGCCAACGTCTATTTTTCATACCCCTAAGACACAAGGGGCGGGGATATTAAGGGGGTTAATAATATATATGGCAAAACAACGTTTGCTGGATCAGCTAATATATGAATATATATATAACAATTATCGTGGAAATGTAAAAACCTAATAAGTTCCGAACGACTGCATCAAATGAAGATTTCCTTTTTTGTGATTTTTAATATAAAAACGATATTTTATATATACCTATATATTTATGGAAATAAATAATAATGTGGCGGTACGAAGATCGTCAAAATAAACAACTAGTAAAAAATAAAATGTATATGTACATATACGAGTATAACATACGCACACAGTCTGCTCCAAAGGTTGCAAGCAAGTTGATTTGGTAACAGTCGAATCGAATAGGTATTTTTTTTTAAATAGTGACCACCTGAGTATGGGTGTAAAATATAGTAAACATATTTTACACCCATACTCGGGTTGTGAGTCAAACCCACAAACCTCGTAGCAGAAAGCAGTCACAGCGTAAATATCGCCACTGGTTTAGTCAGAAACTTGATAAATAATACATTATGTAATTGCAGATTTTTCAATTAATCGTATGATTCTCTCCTTTAATTGTTTGTTGTATTTCATTTTATATAGGGATTTAATTCATTTTCTTCAGTTTGAATCTCGACCATTCAATTCAATAAGCGAGCAATTAAAAAATATAACCGTTTTCAAAAGTTTGATCCGTTCGTTCGCTTCTGTTTGCAATTTTTATAGCGCACAAATTGAACGATATCTCCCAGGGGTGAAGCGATGCATATTTTATATTGATTTTAAAATTTGATTATGGTTCGTTATTTAGTAGTACTTTAGAGTATCGAGAAATATTGAAGTAATATAGCTAAATAATATTCATATTTTTAAATCTCTATTTTAGTGAAGAGTCCGATTTTTTCATTTACTTAGCGATTTTTCATTACAATAAATATTTAGTTACAATTTGCGTTTTAGAATATTGTTGTAGTGTTTTTATATTAGTAATTTTGAAATAGTGAGTTACATGTAGTACTAATTACACGAATGTGATCTATCATCGTACGCATGTATATAAATATTATTAATTTGGTTTTATATACTAGACGATTTCCGGCTAAATGTTGAAATATTAAGTTGAAGCGAGACAGCACTCGTTAGACACTTAGCACTAAATTGACTTCCCAATTAACATACATACGCCCTTTATCTATTTTTATTTGCAGGAAATAGGCCTTCGAAACGACCTCCGGTAGACATATTTCAACCTTAAACCGTTATTAATCCAATGTTAAGTCAATTAGGCGTCGAGTCCCTTATTAAGGGCGGATATAGCGGATACGACGCGGGTTTTAAGTGCTTCGGGGCGCGTCGACTCGGAAACTAGGATGTCGGGTATAGTCTAAAATATCAGGCTAGAAGGATAATTATAAAAACAAATTTATATTTATTTATTATATACTAAGAAGTTGGCAAAAAGACATACAGCTCTCCTGATGGTATGCAGATACTGTAGCCTATGGACGTCTGCAATATTAGGAGCATCAGATAGCAAGAACATTTGCCGCCCCAGGAGCCCTGGCTGCCATACTTATCACAGGAACAAAACACTATTTGAGAGCAGTGTTGTTTAGTTGTGGTATACTGTAAGGTAAGGGCTGCCCTAAATTTCGAGCAAGATATTTCCTGCTATGTCCTGAATGAAAATGATGAGAATTAGAATTTTTAACTATCATAGTTTTTGCTTTGTAAATTATCCGCTAAACGAGTCTAGTTGTTGCCGAAAATTGACCACAATTTTTCTGTGTACTGTGTGCTAATAGAATATCGTTGAAAGTGTTTCGAGAGGCGCCGGTCGGAAGGCGAAATCGTGGTCGACCGCGGACTAATGCGTCCCCTGTAACGAGCGTCGAGAACCCTCGAGATACAGGGTTGCCAAATTTGCGATTAAGAGAAAACTTACAAGTTGGCGCCCGAACAATAAATCGAACCCAAGGTAAATTGAAAACGAATAATGCCCCTGAGTTTTATTTTGAATTCGATTATTAGTTACTTAAATCGAATTTTATTTAACGAAGTATTTTTTCGTATTAATATATTAAAAAGTAGTTTTGTGGTGAATAACAAAACTCGTACTGTTTCTTTACGTATATGTTGTTTACCGCATTATAACATATACAATTTTACAGTAAAAATATACCACAGTCTGACTTAAAAAAATATCTATAAAATTATCTATACTAAGGAAAGTTTCAAGTTTGAGTCCGTATGAACTATTGGCATAATAGGTGAAATTTACTTTGCTTGTTTTTGTTAACTTTTAAGTCTATTTTAAATAACTAAAAAAGAAAAGTAATATGCTGTTTGCGATCTGATAAAAAATAAATACAGAAATAGCAAATGGTAAACGACGCACTGCAAAGATGGTTTTTGTTGTTGATAGTGTTGTATAAAAAAAAAGGTGTGAGTTGCAAACAATAAACTATTATAGAGTGAAAAAAATAATAAATATTTCTGATAATAAGGATATTACATATACATACGGGATATTAGAGGCTGAAGCGTAGGGTTTATTTATTTTTCTGTTTTTTTTTTACTTTTAAACATTGAAAAAAAAAATTAAATTATAGCCACAGCCCTACTGAACTTAACGCGGACGAACCATTCAACCACGGGCCTCTAAGCGAGTTCAGTACGTCAAGAGCTTTTGCGAGATCCTTTGAGTATTCAATGATTTTCGGTCACCTGCCGGCCTAGCATGCATACAACGAGATATCTCTTGACGAGAGAGAAAGATTATGTCTACATCGAGTATTTTCTCGATTACCCTAACATGCGCACTACGAGAGACAAAATTCTCTTCCGAAGACTTCGCCTTGTCGAGTAGAGAAACATTATCAACCATAATCACAACTGAATATCATTCTTATTTCTTATGTCGTAAAGTTGAATTTACAAGGTTATTGACCAATTTCAAACGAGTGACACATGTTTTATTTAAAAATGTTCTCGGCCTTTTGGCTAAGATAAAAAGTGTATATCTAATTTAAAAAACTCTAATATGGAAAATAAAACGGCGTAAGTAAATGAATTTAATTATATATGTAAAACAATATGCTCGTGTTGTGCTTTATATCTTGTCGCACATTAGATAATTGTAATTCTATCACGCATTGTTTGTTTGTTTTTTTTTTTTTTTTTTTTTTTATTTTTAAAATTTTTTGAATTTTTGATTTTTTTTTGATTATTGATTTTACTTTTATTCTATTTAATTTTATTTTTAGTTATTGATTTTTTTAACATAATTTTGTTTTGTTTTTTATTCTGAATGTTGTCTTGTCTTGTTGTACTAACCCAATATGGACTTATACTTTGGTCTAAAATAAAGTATTATTATTATTATTATTATTTAGAATAAGAAGCAACAGGGCGCAAATACGTTTTTTGTGTCATTATATGGCACACTTCACTCGACTTTTCGCATTTCCCGCTCTTCGTATACCGAAATTATATAATTATAATAGGGAAACGCCATGGTATACAAAAAATAGGCACCCGGTTTTATTTATTTTTTATTTATCGTCTTTCTCGTCGATAATATTGAAGACGAGAAGTTTCTCTTCCTAAAACGACAAAATTCGACAAAATTACGATGTCATGTTAGCTTCCGTAGAGATAAATATCACAGATCACTAAAATTTAATGATTATCTCTTCTTGACGTAACGAGAAGAGTATCGCGTGCACGCATGTTAGCTACTGTAGATATAAAGAGATAATACGAGAAAAGGGGTCGACAAAATTTTGTCGTGGCGTGCATGCTAGGCCTGCTGGATTCGCAGCGATCGGGTTAAGTCGGACTCAGTCCTTTTATGTTATCAAATTACGTGTATATGATTCTCTACTGACTCTCCAAATATAAAAAGGATGGGTTATATAGAACGTACATGTGTTATTAAGGGTTGATATTCTTATTTGATATTTTAAATTAACCGAAGATCGTATTGTATACGAGCATTATTAAGATAAGTTACAAGCTAAAATATCATCCCAAAGAAAATCTTATAAGTTATTTTTGTCATGTAATATATTTAGTTTTCATAATTTTGGTTTGAATTTTCCTCATAATTTCGGGTGTAATTTATGGCGCAAGGCCTATACAAGCATGAATCGTTGTTATGCCCCCATTTATAAATGTTTTCCATTGTTCACAGATTCAGTGACGCCAAGATAAACAGAAAGGTAAGAAGCGCTTTGTAAATAGAAATCGTAAGAAAACACATTACCGGCCCTAATGGAAACGAAATGAAAAAAGTATGCGGTAAAAAGAAGCCATTAAACATTTTCAATAAAAGCCGGTCGATGTCATCTCTTTCAGCCATTAATTCAGCTATTGTGAGTAACGTTGGGCTATCGGGTGCCGTTTCAATCAATTGACCCCGTGCCACGGAGACGTGTGCTCAAAACTAGCCCGGAATCATTACTTTGGCCGTTATTAACGAGTGGTGAACCTAATGGGGACGATTTGGTTTCGAGATAAATTTAATGGGATGTTCCCGATAAATCTATGTCGTTTCGGCTATTTATTAGGTAATGCCACTAGAACCACTTTCGCTGTCACATATTTTTAATGATTGGAAAAGATTTTATCGATTTTAAACGAATACCTTAGTATTTCATTATGAAATATATTAGCTATATTTGAATATTATGCTCCTCTTAAGATACTTCGACTTTACATTTTTGACTGGACACGTATTAAGAGTACCTGTCCTATCTTAGGTGGGAGATAGATATCATGTTAAAATAAAAAGTGTGAACGATATTTAAAAATGTAAAATCAGATTATTTATTTTATCTGTGCAAAGCATAATTCTTAACAATTTGGCACAATTTGGCCATCCTATTACCTTGTATGAACAATATGAATTCCCTCACAATAATGATTACTGC
Source organism: Melitaea cinxia (assembly GCF_905220565.1). Lineage (NCBI taxonomy): Eukaryota > Metazoa > Arthropoda > Insecta > Lepidoptera > Nymphalidae > Melitaea > Melitaea cinxia. The sequence continues at coordinate 11,984,252 of NC_059402.1, read as the reverse complement.
ATTGTTTGGTTTTGGATGTCAGTCTGTTTAAACGATGGCATACATTGATGTCGGGCAAGGTTACCGGTCTTCTGACAGGATGGCGGCGTTTATTTTATCATATTGATATATAGTTTTATGAGTTTTAAACTTAGTTTGATGCGATATGTCCGTTGGCGTTCGTTTCGAGCTTTGTCATTGATTAAGAGTCTTCCTTACTTGAGTCAATCAGCTGGCATGCTAGTAATGGTTTAAACATACCGTAACAATGCGAATAACATTTGTCATTACAGTGATTCCAATATATATCTATATGAACATCTGCAGGTTAGCTCATACATGATTACTATCTATGATTTTACTAATGTTTTAACGGTAATAATTAATAAGCCCGTTGGCGCAGTTTGTAGTGGCTCTGTTTTCTGAGGCGTGAATTTGATTCCTGCATGAATCTGGGTGTAAATAATCACATAATAATCACCTCAGTTAAATAATATAAACATCAGCATTTAATTTTAACATAGATTTTACCCACCTTTATTAATTCTTATCAAAAAGTTACAACCGAGTGGAGATACCATTATATCACTAGATAATTTTAATTGAAATTTTTCCAATTATTATTAGCCATCAATCAAAATATCACAATATTATCGTTATCAGATTTCAGATATATCAATTAAATTGATAAAAATTAATTTATTTATTCAAGGTAGTTGAATAAAATTCTAATACCCTCAAGATATTTGACTAAAATATTTATAAAATAATGATTTTAAAGACCAATCTAATTGGTGAAAAGTTTTCTTGTTATATTTCTATATTAATCGAATGGAAATTTTGTTGCCGATTACACCAACGTATTAACTAAGACCAGATACAAATAACGTGTATTTTTAAAGGAAATAATACCTAGTCGAAATTTAGCAATACTAATTGATGAGTAGGATCCTCGATTACAGCTGATTTTTTTTTCTTAAATATAGGGTAAAACCGGGATAGATGCCTCACTTTTTGAAATAGCCACCTAATTTTAAAAATATGATTTTTATACGAATAATTTTTATTAATGTAGCTAGCTCAATCCTTTATGTTGAATTATGACTATTTTTTTTCAACCTGGCCAATGCAGATTAAGCAGAAATTAGCTTTTCGTGAACCCTTTTTTTGAGGATAGATGCCTACCTATATGGATAGTTGCCCCCACCATGAAAATAGTGAGTAGGATAGATGTCCTTTAAACCGTGTAAACGAAAAACCCAAACCAAATGTTAGGTTAGGTTAGTTCTACTCCTAAAACATCGATTGTCTCCAAGAAACATGGGCCATAGCAATGAAAAAAATTTTGTGTTTTATATCTTTTAATTGTTATAATTAGAATATAATTTTTATATCACACAGATTACTATACCTAATTAAATTTTTAGAGCTTTTGTTTAACTAAAATATAAATTCTTAAGTTTCAACATGATATATATATACCTATATATATATATATATATATATATATATATATATATATATATATATATATATATATATATATAAATTTAATTAAATTTTACAAGCATTTATTCAACAAACGTATAAATTCTTAATTGTTGGTCTAAAATATTCATATCAAGTGTCAACATGCACATTGCACAATCATACTTTCTCATCGAAAGCTGACTGAAGGTTTTCTATAGTCCAAGAACATACTCGAGCTCGCATTTCTTCCTTTCTTTTATATTTTCGTGGCATAGTTCTGCTAGAATCAGTGAAACATCCAAACATAAATATACGTAAATACATAAAAAATATAACAAACACAAAAAAAATTATACATATAAACTTACTCTGTATAAGGTGAATGAAGGGATAGATAACCTATACCTCAAAAAATCAGGGCAACTATCCTATGTGATTGGGATAGATGCCTACGTATTTTTTAAATAAATTATAAACAAAATAGCATCTATTTACAACTATATGCAGACTCAATGACCCAGTATATAGACGTGATAAAAGATATAACGGAATTTATTACTATTTATAAAATTATACAACCTTAAATACTAACCTTTAAAACTTTGACGTGTTTGTAAATTTCGCCACGGAGAAAATTACACACACGATCCAAACGCGTCCTTGCCACACGAATATCTGTGAATATCTGAGGGACGGGGTGACTTCGACTCCTACTTATGCGATTATTTTTTTTTTGTGAGTTCGGGATGTTAGGTTTTTAGCACATGAGGCATCTATCCCACTGCGTCATCTCTCCCGGTTTTACCATACCCAACATGAGCCAAGTCGAATTAGAACGATCACATGTTAACTCACGACATTAATTATCTGAACAGATATTTGCTCCTTATTATTTTCTACCATTTGTAAGAAATAGTGAACGTTTTTTAAGTCTACCAATATAATCCAACCGTCATATTCCGACATCACACTTTATCATTAAAGTTGACTTATTCAGATTATAGAAACGCCTAGCAGTCCATAAATATACTAGTAGAAAAGAAATCCTTCTTTCCAAATTTTTGTTTTAAGTGAAACATAAAACTTCAATACACCAGGACTTTCCAGGTGCACACATGCCCACGGGTGACAGTGTACAAAAATTATCAGGTTGTTGCTTGCTCATTTTTTTTTTAATCTATAAGGAAAATTTTCTTTTATGGAATTATTTATTTATCAGTAGCGTGCATATATTTCCAAACTACATATTTTATGCTTATCTGAAATATGGTCTTCATAGTGAAAATGCTTTTTTCCAGTTTTGACAGTTACAAATGTACATCATTTATGTATGAACATGTGGCAGGATGTTGGATATATTTTATTCTTACCGATAAAGTAGTTACGAGATATCGAAGTGCACCAATATAAAAAAAAGAAAGTTTAAAAGTTATCACTCGAAGCCAGTATACTCTACAAATAAATAAATAAAAATGTAAATAGTTTTGTCCCCCTGCAACTATCACGGAAATTAATAAATATGACAAAATTTGTTTTCTTTTTTTTTAATTTTTGTTCAGACGTTATGTAAACGATTGCTGTGGCGAGTTTTAGAAATATGTATCTATTTAATGAAAAAGATTATTAGATGACAGATGCCACTGCATTCTGGTAAACTCTATCCGTAATGAAATAACATTATTTTAAATATTTTTAATCTATTTTATCGATAGTTTTTATCCGGTTAAAAGTAGCTTCTATTATTTGTGTCGCATCTCCAGATCATATTAGCAGATTTCGTTGCAAGATAAATGATTTCATAGACATTCTAGATCAGGAAATAAACAGTTCATTCGTCGAAATACGAACACAGCTGGTTTTATATAAAAAAGTTGAACAACTGTTGTTATTATGTTTTTAACATAGTGGCTATCTCGAGTCTCAACGGTCCGCTGTGAACCGTTGTACGACCGAGCATCTGGTTACACGAGTTTTTTTTTTATAAAGTTTATACTCGTACAGTCTCACGGAGTGCATTCTAAGACTTTTGATTACAAACAATTTTCAGAAAAGATACAATCAAATTTGTAAAATTGTAATGTGTGGAACTTGTTTCTTTGAGTCAGTCTTGTTTCTCTAAACACAATTAAAAAATATTATCACATTTTAACAACTTTAGCTGACTTATAGATTACAACATAATACTTAATCTATATTAAATAGTTGTTTATATTATTTTCTCACCATAAAATTACTTACCTTCAGTCCACACCAATTCCACAAATAAGAAAACTTCATTGGACCGACGCTTGTGTTGAGTACACACAGTCATTATTTTTTCTCTCTGAAAAACACAAACACAAACACAATCGTCAAATCGATGCCTTTAAAGTTTCAGTTTTACATTGTCCAAGAATATGCTATAAATAACCTCTTTAGAAAGAATGCCTTTTAGATTGCATTAATCCGATATAGTTTGTACACTATGAAAATATATGTATATAATGTGTCTTTTACCAGGGTCGTCCTGAAAGTCTAATGTAGGTAACCTAATATGTAATATACGGGTATGAGATTCCCAAGCAAAAAAAAAATATTTTCTGGCAGGTAACAAAATGCCGTCACTCGTCTATATTCGAGTATATTTTGTTAGAGTGGCAGAGATCGAAAAAAGTACTTAGTATTATTTGTAAATTAAAAAAAAAAACCCTGTAATAAGATTTGAAAAAATGTTACTTTAACCGTGATTGTCCAAGTTTTTTTTTAATGTAAAATCTTGTCGTGTTAAGTAATCTTGTTTCTAGTCGAGGAAGGAATACCTACTGACTGACCTTAGAGCATTGCTAGAAATCGTGTATTGCTCTCTTGTCTAAACATATAAGGCGTGTGTTCAATTACGAGTGAACTCGAAACTATGTTATTATACTTAAAATAGAATACCTTTTTATAAATAGCTACTAAATGTTTTTCCGTAACATCAAATATACCTGTATTTATAAAATATCACTCAATATTCAAGAAATAATTTCATTAATGCCTCTGAAAGCCGATATTCTAAATATACTTTATAAGCTATAAACTGTCTGTATCTTTTTATTTAGCGCAGAAATGGAGTAAATGTTTGTAAATTAAACCCACATTGAATTTAGATCGTTTGACCCGATTTCAAAATATATATATATCATGTATGTTCGGGGATAACTTCGTCGTTTACGAACCGATTCTTGATAATTCTTTTTTTGTTGAAAAGATGATATCCTAAGTGTGGTACCATGATAAAGAAACCAGGATCTGGTGATGGGATCCCAGAGAAATCGAGGGAAACTACTGGGTGATTTTTAATTTAATCGAAAGCCGATGTTTATCATGTGGTCACATTTAAATTTCATCGAGATCTGAGTACAACTTTTGGGGTAATCTTTGATAATACGTATTTACTTGACTATTTTTTCGTCTACCTAGGTTGTGTTACTTTGAAGTCGGTTTTTTCTTCGTTGGCCAGTAAACACAATTATTTGTCATTAAATCGTGCTTACTTTATTTATTCGAATAATTAATTACTTAATGAAAAATTTAATTCATTCAACGTAATAAACATAAATAAAAAAGATAAAATTGAAATAATTAATTACTTAAAAGACATATATCAAAAGACTTGTCACATTCTTTATATATAAGTATATAGTACCAGCAAACTTACACATATTGTGTAATATATATTTGTCTATTGGTGAAAACTAAATGAAAATCCGTTCAGTGTATTATAAAGCTTTCCGCAAACAGACGGACGAGACAGGGGACTTTTTTATCATGTGAATCTCTAATAGATATTAAAATATGTATGGATAGACATTACAATATTAAACCTGAATAACGTCCTCATCAAATCAAAAGCGTTTCTCTATATTGTAGTTCTGTAGTCATTCGATAGTTATAGTTAATCATTTAAACTGTGAAAACGTGACACATCGAATTATTTTTATATTTACCCATATTTTATGGACTGGAATGTAAATGTAAATAAACCTATAATAATAAATGAATATAAAAAAAGTCTTATGTAACTTCCTTACATCTGCATCCGTGGACATTACTTTATCGCACAACTAAATCTTTTAGAACTAGCAGACGATGTGCCAATTTTGTATAGTTCAAGCGATTTAAGATTCAGTTTTCGCAACAATGACTATATAAATACTGATTTATAAATTATTATTTCTGTAATAAGAATAGACACACAAAAAAACATCTTCTTTGATTTTAACAGAATTTACATAAAACTGTCAATTTACTTTTGTAATACTTTCTACTAGTAGCTTCATATATCATTTAAAATAAGAATTACAATTATCTAATAGAAACGACAAGAAAAGTCCCGTCACATCGTAAGCATTTCCTACTTAACTAAATTGGTTAATATAATTTATATTTATCGTGTTCTATGAACAAAACAAATGAATAAAACAGAAAAATATACAATACAATGAGATCATTTGAAACTACTTAATGCATGTCCGTGATTTGATGAAGACGTAACCTTCGCTATTAAAATCTTTGCACCCGTGTAACACGACCCAAAATCGTGAGGCTCGAACGGAACAAACAGAGTAATCAATTAACCATTCAAAGTTCATTACATTCAATGTAATGTATGACTTGAAAGTGAAGGTGTTAAAGCAGGTAATATGAGTAGGAGAAAATACAAATATGATCAGCTAGATAATTGTTTAACACTCTCGCCTGTATGTAATATTCCGCTAGTATAGATTCTTTTTTTTTATAATATGTATGTGATTATATACAATTGTGAGTAAGTTCGACACAACAGTATTAATAATTAAACAGTAGAGTATCTCAAAGTTGAGTTTGGAATTATATTTGGCTATATTAAGATAGACTCCGTATATGACTTTGAAAAACAACCACACGCAGGTTTTTGTAATCAATTCTAATACTTTACTAAATTAGTATACAATACATTTGTATCACAAAAGAAATAAAAACTCAATCTGTAGATAGAATTTAAAGTTGAACACTACGAGTACAGTATATTCGATCTTTTATTTTCTAGTCTGTCTACATTTAGGGATGTGATTAAGAAGATTTAATGAATAAATTAAAATACGTTTTGTGCGTGAAATGATCCCTTAAATTAGAATCCTTGGGTAGATAGAAAGTTTTAACAATATACCACTGTTGGAACCACGGTCGTATCAAACGAATAGAAGTTTTATTTAGATTTTATTTCATTGGTAGTTTAACATGATTGTAGCTTATTTTAAAGAAAAAATATTTTGTTCAAATTTGAAAATGTGAATTTTCTTGAGATCTTTGATATCCTTAAAACAATTACTGTACGCTTTAAAAGCAGTGATTTGAATGTTTTTTGTTTTTGTTGAACCCCTCAATCTGGTATTTCCTTATATTAAGGTTTTTTTCTTGAAACCAACAACGTCAAGGTCCAAAGCTGCTGCGAAACTTAATAACAGTTGCTGTTAATTCATTCCACATACTAAATGATCTCATACTTTTTAGACTCCGCGGTACTTTGGTGCTCACTTGTATATTTAGTTTTTTATAAAAATAAGAGAATAAACAAGCAATTTTTACTTTTATTTGGTGTATTTTCAATCTTATGTCTGTAAAGGATTTGTTTCCGTTCGTCAAGTTGTAAATAAACATGAATAACTTATACAAATGCTTATTACACTTATGTTTAAATCGTAAGTAGGTAATAGGATGTATTAAACATAAAAGTTAACGGCATTACTGTTTTGATATAGTTTAATGCAATGTACATATACGTGTAGGATAGGAACTTATACGGTAGGTACGAGTAGATACGTACTTGTGATCTGTCAATAGTATTTTTGAGACAAGAAAAAAATTAAATGATACTTTTAATGTAATTTAATGCTTGCAAAATTTTAAGTAAAATGCAGCTAAACCGCGGAACGCATGAATAGTAGTCCTTATACCGTGCCCACTATAAGCCACGTAACAAATTTATCTTCCGACCTTTTATCAAAATACTTTTAATTAAAAAAAAAACCTTTAATCGTAGTATGTGAAATAGTGTTTTTTTTTTTTAAATACAATAAAACTTTTAACTTAGTTTGCTGGTGTGATCGAACGAATTTCAGAATTTACTCATTTCTGAGTTATTAATTTGTTATCAAAGGCTATTTCTAGCAACTATTGTTTTCTAGTATATGTATTATCCTCCGAAATAAGAATTAGTGAACTTAAGTAGGTACTTGTTCTATATTATTTTAACTGCAATCAGATTTAATTGTGTCAACATACATATACTGCCTTATGTAACAAATCTAAAAAAAGAGTTTCGATAGAGATTTATCTGCAAGAGAGATAAAATAGAATATAAAATATCACGCTTTCATTTATGGGGTCGAAAATGTAATCTTAATTGTCAAATAATCTGAACTAGAACGAATCTGACTACTTTCCAAATAGTTGAACCATGAGTGACTAGTTGTAAATGTTTGTAAATTATAACTTCAATTCATAAAACTGTTCATAAACTATGTAAAAGTCATCTAAATTACTGTCAATTTGATGCAGTAATATGCAGTTATTTATAACTATGTATATTTTTGCAAATGTTTAAAAAAAAACATCAAGTACAAATACTAAATTTTAGACTATTTTTTTTTAATTTTCTGTTTTTTTTTTTTTTTTGTTTTTAGAAAATTTGCATCGTGCTAATTAAAATAAAGATTGCAATGCTGTCGAGTTATTTAGTACTCAACTCAATAACTTACTTTTTTTTTAATATACAAGTATTAATATTTATACAAAATATTTTAGAAATACTAGGTCATGATTATTTGGAGTTCCTCATAAATATTAAATTACGAGATAGAATAACATCCGCTACTTTAATTACAATAATTTTAATTACAAATTAAAAAAAAAATAAGGAATATAGATATTCCAGATTACTAAACTGTTTTTAAGTATGTATGTTAGTATTTCGATGTTTTCAGTGACACGAGAGTAATTTTCACTTTCTACAGAAAATAATTGATATTCTTTATACATTTTGAAAATAAGTAAATTTCCGCGTTAGCAATTTACATTATACAAAAATGACCTTAAATGTAAGCAACAATAGTTGCAGCGTAGTGTCGTCGTTACTGACACCGTAAACAGCCTACTTTCTATCATTTTATAGCAAAATCAAACAACTTATGAGTATATTTGTCTAAAAACGATGATTTAACCCACAAAAACATGTGAAGTTATGACTCAAATAAAATATTTAACTGGGAAAAATAGTCTTTAACAATACCGTGTAGTATGTTAACTAAACAAATAGTTCTTTATACATCAGCGCTACTTAATCCTCAAACTTTTACTTAAACGCTATTCAAACCCAAAACGCTTTTGTGTTTATAACGTAGATATCCAAATGAATTATGAGATATTATGTAAATCCACCAAACTGCAGCGTTGGAGCGCAGTGAATTGTCTACGTACATATATCCCGTTCTTAATAGAATAATAATAATAACGTTTGTGTTCAGCTTACTGTTATTTACTGTTAATATATGATTATGGATTTTTTTTTTCAATTATAAGTTATATATTATTTTATGACCATAATCACGAAACTGTTTACAGTACAATTGGATTGTGATTTTTTTTGTATTATTGTTAAATGTTTTTTTAAGTATGATGTAATAGTGATTAATAATAATAATTTTAGTACCAATTAGTTAGAATAGCTTTTAATCACGACTTAACGTTTAATTACGTCTCATTCCTCCAGTGACCATGACTTGTGCAACTTCGTCGAAACATCAAGAATCTCACAATAATAATCGCAGAAATCCCCGTTTGAATTAAAGTATTACTTTTATTTTATTTAATTCCAATTTTTATTTTTCACGTCTAAATTGAAGTGTTATTTTACGCTATCACGGTCACTTAATAGTATTGACTTTACTTAAGTATAAGTTAAAATATTTTAATACATTTTCTTGAATGTTTGAATATCATCATCAATTCTTTATCAACTAAATAAATGTATGTCGGCAAATTTACTTGCTACGTGAAGCTTCATTTACTATCAGCCACATCGATGTTATGTGTATATTAACTCTTTCATTGAACGTCGGCCCAATTAAATCCTGCGAATAAGCAGCGATACGCAGAGCAAAGCTGTGGTATCATTAAACGATTCAATCCAGTCAATTATGGCGTTTCGAGTGCGTTGTGTAAATACCACAGTTTTTTTATGACATCGTCATTGTTCCATTTTAATTAATTAACTTTTAATAAACGATAGGGCTATGGGAATAGTAGTAGTTTGTGTGTTGTTGTGTATTTAGACTAGAATTTATGTCAGCTTAAAAAGGTTTGTTGAATCATTGAATTTTTAAAGTTAAGCTTGTCTTGAAGCGTGTATGTATGCCTGTTATTTATTATAAATATAATTTACTAAATCTTCTTTTTGTGACATTGATATGGCAATCGTGAGTCGAGCAAGATATGTTGGTATGTCATATTTTTTATATGAAATAAATTATAATTCTTTACAGAAGAAAAAATTGTTTAACTGTATTTCTTGTCATTCACACGCAGTTTCTAGCAATAATTAAAATTCTGGCCAAGATGATTGAAAGCTTCTTTACCCATTTTTCTTTTACTAGAATGTAAGAAATATTTGCCGTCGGTCAATTTGTAAAAATTATATACCTAGGTATGGTTATAAAAATTGTTTAATCTACAAAACGTCTATTTAAAAGTAATGTTAGATGAAAATCGTGAGTAAAAACAGATACGACCAGTGAATACTAAATTCTAGCTCACCTATACCTGAAATATTCATCGAAAAATCCACAGAAGATATTTCAAGTTGAACTACCCTCCAATATGAAAACGTTACCTTTTTTCACGCTAGCACTAACAATTTTGTGTTGCAGACAAAGCCGTACAATTTTTTTTTATTATACGTGACTCAATATTATTAACTTGGAAAATAAAAAAGCTGGAAGGAAAGTAATTTAAGTCGTGTCAAGCCCAGTCCGCTGCAGGACATTTATAAGCGACGTAATAATTTTAGTTTATAGCCTTATAACCATTGTGATTCTTGTTTAAAAATTGTCTAAGATGTCTTCTTTTTAAGTAGCTATTACTTGTTTAGCGAATTTTGTGTTTACGGTTATAAGTTACTTCACTGTTAAATTTAAAGGTACCATTGCGTGATATTTTATCGTCAATAATCTGCCTTAATACATAGTCTATAAGAATAGCCCTTTATTTAATTTATTCAAAAAATATCGTAAGGTAAGGTTTGAGTGTACGAATAGAGAAACATAACATTTTTTTACATTAATATACTTTTGGGGAGTATTTTTTTCAATTTCCTACTCGTATACTCTAAAAGATTACTTTTCCATTGCCTTCCTGCTAATCATTATGTGTTATTAAGTAATTTCATTTAGTGATTTTTAAACGTTTGTTGTTATTTAATTGTAATGCGTAATAAAAATGCTATTATTTTGATTACATTTACTACTTACTGCCTTTCACAGTTTTTACTCTCTGTATTCTGATTTTATTATTTTATTTGTATTCTGTTACAAACACTTTTCAACTATTGTATGTAATCTTGGTCGTATTCTGGGTTCCCAACTGAAAGCTGCCCACTGCTAGCATCTTAAGTTATTTTTATTGATCTTCAATAGTCGTGAAGTTTTCTTTAGAAATCAAAACAATAATTATAAAAAAAAAAAACCGTTCGGTGTCGTGGGACACCAGATAGGAGCGAAGTTCCTTATTATAATATATAAATTTCAAGTTCTATTCGAGGTAATAATAAAATTACACGATTTATTTTACGGTATACATTGTTTATTATGATTTTTATCGATAAAAATTAAAAACCTCTTAATCCTAAACTCGACAAATTTATTAATTAATTTTAGAATACAAATGTTATATAAGGTACACTTATAACACAGAACTGTTACACATAGATATTAATTTAATATCGTGTATAGTATATTTCAATTGCAAATTAATCAGTTGTTAATTGATCGTAGCGCGCGTTCACGCCATTCAATACGAGACTGAGATTATTATTGACTTATTATGAGCTATCATTCAGACGATCCAATAATTATCCAATGAATCACACATTAAGATAATAATTATTAAAACCGTTCGTTGATTATGCACCGAGTAATTTGATACTGAGACGACCCTGCGAAGACACGGGACTAATCTGTATTTGGATTAAAGATTAATTTAGTTTTTGGTAAACGAATACGGTTGAAGAGCTTATGCTTCTTTGGTACTATAGATTGTCGGGTGTACATGTTTTGAATTATTTTTAAAATGTATTTAAAACTGTAAAAAATCATTATAATTTGTACATTTAGGTTGGTACTTGTACCACGGCAGCAGAGACATCATCGAAATAAAACTTCGTGAATTCGTCCCTGTGAAACGCCATGTAAGCTACATAATATGATGTAAATTAAGATTGTATTGATTACAATTATTGTCTGATTCAATTTATTTCACTTGAATGAGTTGGTGTACAATTATTTCCTTGATGATAATATCTGTGCCGCTTCGTTACATTCGCTGAAAGTTGCTATTTGTATCATTCGCTTCTATCATCTATATGAAGTTATGTATGTATGAATAATGACGTTATGCACTTATATAACTTAATATTTTCGTTTGTATCCATTATTGGATAATATTACCATTTATTTTAAAATCAATCGACTGTTACTATAACATTTCCCTAACACCTTAGCAACAATAGAGCGTTTGTGTATGTTAGACATATTTTGTTAGGAAATTAATATCCTTTTTTTTTTCAAATCAATATACAGTTATCCACGTAGACGCATTAATAGTAGTTAATCAACACAAGTAATGTCCCGTGGTATAAGTAAAATTATGTTTTAAATTACATTTAAAAATAGCGGGAATAGTTGAAAAAAAAACCTTACTATTATGCAAGGATGGGCTTAATACCTCACAAATGTCATTAGTAGAATTCCCGAGGGGACGCGGGGCGGTCGTTGATCTTTCGCGTTGCCTTGCAGTTTGCATTCTAGGTTGTGTGTGCGATACACTATCCGTGCTGTGCGGCTAAGGTTATGTTACACGGACTTTATTTTTATATATTCCTTTGTGTGCAACGAATTTTTAAATGTTAAATGTAATCGTACTTACGTGATCTTGGTGTGAACGTTGCTCCACTTTTCAACTTAACTTCCCATAAGAAGGAGGTTATCAATTCGACTGTATTTTTTTTTTATTCTTTCTGTTTTACCTCTACAACTTTTTACTGGGCGTACATATTTTAATAACTCTTTTTTTTTAATCAAAAGCTGGTACTTTTCATTTAGATCCATTTGATCAAGATTTAAAGTACTTTTTAAGCAATCTTTTCTGTTGAATATAATTATATGAAAATTATTTTCAACACATTAATTGTTATAAAATTAATAAAATACCACGATAAAACAAACTGATAAAATAAATTAAAAAAAAAATACGAAATACTGATAAGCCGTCCCAAATAAAACTACTTAAATAAAAAACTTATAAAAAGTAATTCAAGTGTCACTATTTAACAGAAGTAGAAAAAGAAGAAGATTAGTTTAATAAACAATTTCAAATTAACAAGAGAAATCAAATCAAAATCCAATGAAACGATAAATAGTTTTCGGTTGACAATTAAATAATTAATCGGATTACTAGTCGAATCGATAGCTCTTAGGTAGTGAACTAATGGAATTACACGATTCCGACCCGCACGCCCAATTACCAGGGATTCTGCGGGCCGCTGTAATAAATGACCGACATTAGCCAGGTAAGGCCGGCCAATGAGAATTGAGCTCATTTGTATATGAAACGCTGTGACGTTTATACGTCATATTATTAGATGATTTCGAAATGAGAGGTTCCATCCAGGTCCATATGAATTACATTAAAAAATCATGCGGTTTCTTTACCGAAAATCTGAATTAAACTATAAGTCAAGTGATAATGCACTTGAATTACACTGGCTTTTGTATTTCTAAGATATCAATAAAAAGTAGAACTTGGCAATTTTGAATTCATAGATTTGTTTAACCGTAGGCTAGACCACTAACTGCTGAATCCCTTAAATTAGGCTTTTGTTTGTATTAAAGTACAAAATTCTGATAACTAACTTTTTTTTTGCGGAGAAATACTTTTACGCACCCCGCCGACGAGGCCGTGTCATCGCCATAGCGGGGCGCCACGGGATCGCTTTCGCATGCTACCGCGACGCCCCGACACTCTGATAACTAACTCGCGTTAACGTTAATACGAGTATAACTGTAGCATCGAATAATTTTATACGTTAATTATGACTATAAAATAGTTCTGACAAATATAATTATTATTTAATATGTTTAATATATTTGTATTAATTTTTTAACTAATGCGTTAACAGTATCAAAGTAAAATAAATATCTGTAGCTTTATACTTATTATGTATGGATTCCTGGTCTTCACTTAGCCGTTCCATTATAATTTAATGCGAAGTAGGTACAAGTAATTGATTTCCATCTAAACGATTTGAACAAATACAGCAGTCTAGCTACTTCTAATTAATATTATCTATAGTTAAAATACTTTTTATGTAACATATTATTTAGTGTAATTTTTGTTCACGCACTTTTTAACGCATTTGTGTTTGTGTCGTGATGATTTTTATTTTCCCACTCTACGTTTTGTCTGAAATTAATATTTAATTATGTGAAATCAATCTAATTCAAATGAATAAAATATTTTTACAATTACAATAGAAGTGAGACTCACAGAATAATGAGTGACATAACGAATTCAAACGGGGTTGAACTAATCTTTACTAATTAGGACGCGAACGTATATCCAAGATATTAAATAACTTCTGAAAGACGCCTGTGAAAGCAAGTTTTATAACTTTCAAAGCGTATTATTTCATATCTGTTGATTGCGTATTATCTTTTATGTATTTGAATTGAATGGATTTTTAGGATAAGACGTTTCAGTAAAGTAAAATTAAACAACTTTATTTTAATGTCAATGATAATCCTTAAGACCTAAAATGTTGCTTGTTTAAGCACTTTATCAAATTTGAAAAGATGTTCGCAGGCATGTTTACAGATATTGTGCGAAACTTTAGCTCCAAAAGTAAATTGCTGACTGGCAAGTAATTGAGACTAACCATCACGACATTGCTGGCGTATTGCTCAGATTAGATACATATAAATTTTGCCTTTGTGCTGTCGTTGTTCCGCGTGACGGGTGAGTGAACAAGAACGATTGCGGGCTCAAGGAATGTAACAACTTAAGTCTCACTCAAAACTCTGTGTAATCAAAATTTACACTTAATGCCTTTATTCGATTTTTTTATTCACAAGCAGTAAAACATGAATAATTATTATTTTCAATCATCCCCCACAACAAGCTAAATTATAAAAAAAAAAAACTAATTTATTATTGCATATTAATTCAGGATTATAGCTATTCCAATTTAAAAAAAATTGCAATATATAAATTAAAGTTTAGCGTTTTTGTGTTATTTGTCTAATGTGTTTCACTGGCATGCTACCCTCCTATTAACAATTTTTTTTTTGTAGTTGTAGATTTTAATATTTGGAATCGCAATCATTGTTATTTGTTATATTTTAATTATTAACTCTAATTATATTACTTATTGTTCTCATTGTGATCTTTTATTGGTGTGGTAACAAATTTGAACTTAAATAAATGCGTCAGTAGGTATAAACCTACTATTGAAATATATGTCGTGTACATATTACCAATATAAGTGAAATAACTGAATAAGAGAAATTATAAATACTAATAGTCGCCTAGAGGTCGAAATTCGACCATAATTAAAAATTACCTTAGAAAATAGAACCTTTTGAAAAAAAAATCAATTTGACTACAGACTATGACAATCAACAAAAGACTATAGTATGCCTGTGTGTGTCAAATACATGGTAGTGTGTGTATTTTTTTTTTTTCGTTAAATTAATATTTTATGTATAATTTTAAAAAATATTAGCATTCTGCACTCTTTTCCTATATAAACTATATCAGCTCAGCCTATTGCAGTCCACTGCTGGACAGAGGCCTCCCCAAGTTCACGCCAGACATAACTAAACTATAAGTGTGCGGAATTTCATACTCCTGTGTCCGCGCAATTTTAATAAAAAGGGGTACAAAGTTTTTTCTTCATGTATTAATATATAGATTATTTATGCAGTAGTAGCCTAAGATGATTATTACTATCTTAAATTAATAAACTTGTAATTAAATTCAAACAATTCGCAGTTTTATATTCGCTTCGATTTCATAAACATTAATACATTTCCACTTACTGCAGTTTCGAAGCAGTAATGGAAATGTACTTTACAACAATAATATCAAGAGACCAAAGTTTATTTCAACTTCATTATGCCTTAACTTCTGCTGCGGATGAATTTTAATGAAATCCTCCGAAGAGTTATTTCGTATATTTTTTTATGTTTTTAATTTAGGTTGTGTCAAGCAAGACCTTTACTTAATGACACTAAAAAGAATTTTCATATATAGTAAATTATACAGCAAGTAAAGACAAAATATACATTGTTTACTTAAATAAAATAATTTTTAACAAAAAAAAAAACCGACTTCAAAAAGGAAACTAAAAAGTGAAAAATAAATTTACTTAGTACAAAGTAATTCGTATTTTGATTTAGTTAATCAGACATGATTAAATAAATATTTTATAATTTTGAAGTCGGTGCCAAGTAAAACAATAACTACTCTAGTATCTACTCATAAGTTGTATTCAGTTTTCTTTCATAATTTGTTTCATTGACTATTAGGTTGAATACTGTTATTATTCTGTTATTGTATTGACATATCTAATAAAAAAAATTGTACTTGTTTGTTGTGTGTGTGTTGTTTGTATTTGTTATTGTAGCCAGGTTGTTGCATTGGATTAACAACTAGACTGAAAATAAATATTTGTATAAATATAAATATCCACTCCGAGCGGGAATAGAACCCGCGACCGTCGGTGTTTAGGCACCGCCGACGCGGCACATGCACCATTATATCAAAGCGGTCGTCAAACAGCAAAAGGTAACTGCTGTAAATTGTTGAGAAATTCCCTCGAGTGTTTGTGGGCTCCATCATCAAACCTGGTCCTGCGACACAGATGATCACACAGCAAGTAATTGCTATAAATCGTTAAAAAGTTCCCTCGACTATCTTTCGTCTCCATCATCAGATCGACTCCAGACCTGTATTAAATAGTAGTGCTTTATAGTACTGTAACTCATATAGGTGCAAAGTTCTCATCAATAGAAACGAATTAAGTTCAAACAGCAGGTAATTGCTATAAGTCGTTGAAGAGTTCCCTCGACTATCTTTTGTCTCCATCATCAGATCGACTCCAGACCTGTATTAAATAGTAGTGCTTTATAGTACTTAATGAAAACATGATTAAATTTACTAGTCACCCTTACGATTTTTGAAAGTTTCCCTCGATTTCTCTGGGATCCCATCATCAGATCCTGGTTTCCTTATCATGGTACCAAACTATGAATATCTCCTTTCCAACAAAAAAAGAATTATCAAAATCGGTTCATAAACGAAGAAGTTATCTCCGAACATACATAAAAAAAAAATATATATATACGGTCGAATTGAGTAACCTCCTCCTTTTTTTGAAGTCGGTTGAAAAAGAAGAACTCTGATTCTTTTTTCCTTCTCTAATCAGAATTTTTTGTTGTTTCTGCAAATACAAATTTAGTGAGACCTTTTTTTTGTTATTATTTCGTCTTAATCCGTCACGTTTCTCAACTCTAAGTTGATGAGTAAATATATACGTTTTAAGATTCCTTTTTACGTACGCATGTTTTTGAAAAACTGTTTTTGTTACAAGGAGGTGTAGACTAGGAATACAAAAATTACTCTTTGTTTTATTGTGATTAAGAATTGCATAAATGTAGCTGTGAAAGCTTTATTACCGTTTATATTACAGCACTGTTAATTTTAAAATTATGTACTATTATAAATTTAGAAATATAGCGAACTATGACCTTTCACTTATGTTAAATATGCATATGTACGTCACTTTTTGAATTTCGAATGAATAATTCATAAAGTCTTGTTTTATACTTTTAAATTAATTTGTTAACACGTGTTCCGTGCGCACACGTAACAAACATAAAGAAATGCCAGACATTCGGAAAATTTAGACATTCAATATTTCGATGTTTAGATTTCTCGCCAAAGAAACCCTCGCCCAGAACTTGAAGTATTTACAGACGTGATAAATGTGTTTGCTTATTTCCTCACCTTCGCAAGCATTTATCTCCAAACAGTTTTAGAAATTCGGATCATTTGCTACTTCGGTTCAAAGTTGTTTACGTTTCAATCGAAATCGTAGATTCCATCAAATTTATCGGCCGTATCTCGGTTGAGTTGAACGCATCGAATTAAGAAATCCTTAGACCCACACGTATATTATACTCATATCTTGTTTCTTTGTTTCAGGTTTTTCATTGAAAACTACAGTTGTCTTGGCAGACTTGTAAGTTGATCTTCCATGTGTATTATTTTGTGACAGTTAAATTATTAAAATTTATTTGATTAATCATTTACTTAATGACTACGTTCCATAAAATGAATTAACATAAATTTAAAATTTTAAGGATTTCAATTGCTTTGCAATCGGCGAAACAAAATTATTAATTATGATTTTCTTAAAGCAAATATGGTCTCGTATAAGTAAATTAACTTATATACAATTTTAATAGTATTGTTGAGTTCGTTAATTGGAATTGCGACAAAGAATAAGTTGAAAGAATCGCAAAATATTTGATCTTGCTAAAGCAAATTCCAAAGGTGTAAATTGAATGAGAGGACTTCATTTTGTATTCAAGATACGTTTCGTGAAACAGAAATAATCAAACGATTTAAAAAAAACATGTTTTTAAGATTCTGAAATAGAAATATCATTTAAATTTTATTAAAGTTGTGTTTAACTTCTGAATTGTATTAATACAATTGTATTCTATACCTGAGACTACAGAAAAGTTTACGTACCTTTTAATACGTATTGTAATGGGTCTCGAAGTGTACAATATATATGAAGGTCTTTATATGGTTTATTTTATTTTACAGAAATACTTCAACATCATTATGAACGAAGAAATAAAGCTTAAGGGGATTCAGAAATGAGTCAGAAAACTAGAAAGAAACTTGTTGGTCAGGTCTACCTGAAGGAAATTTTATAGCCTAAAGCATGTAGAAAGATCTAAAACAGATCTTTGCGTATCCAAGGGCATATCTTGAAATATATCGCTGAAAACCAATGTGAACATATCCCATTATTTGATGCTAGTCACCTATATGTGATTATAGATAGTGTTAACATTATTGCTCAAATTTTATGTAAAATATTAAATATAATAAACTTAGATGCTAAATTAAAATTACAATCGGAACGTAAAGGAAGATTGTTTGATTCTATAATTAATATCAACGGAAGAAATTTAAAATGAAATACTACACAATGTTCTTTTTAAGAAGAAGGACACTGATATTGAAAGCTGTGCTGATTCTGACGGCATTGTGGTTTATGGTTGCATTACTGACCACAAACGGTGGCACGAGGAACGCTATCGGAGCTCCGCCGATTGAATATGAAGACGCTGAGGCGAAACCGCTAAAAATGGCTAAACCTTTATCCACAAAAAAGAAAAGCGAGTCGTATGGCAATAACTTATCTGACGGTAAGCATGTTTAAAAAATGGTTAATCGCATGAGCTTTCTTGGTGTAGGTTAATAAATACATTCTGAATAAAATGCACTTTTGTAAACTGTTACCTACCAGATATTTGTCAATCTGTCTCAAATCCATTGTTTTTGCACGACTTATTAGTAAATTTATTGAAATGTCACAATTTATGTTTAAATGATTAATTAACAATAAATTTCTGCTCCAGTGCCGTCTTGCTAAGCTTTATCGTCTGTCACGTTTTTATGACCGCTCTAAATCACGAGTCCATTAGAGTCCTCACTGATATTGTCCCAGGTTCCTTAGAAACTCAACTCGCCGCGATTGTCTCTCCGCTTGCCCATGCAATAGAAATGGTAATTAGGGAAGACGTTACAAAGTCGAATGAATATAAAATGAAACTATCCCAAGAGCTTTGTACTATTTCACCGCTAGACGTTGCTTTGCCGAATTTCGTTTACTTATTTGCACTAATTTGGATTTTACTATGAAAACGATCACTTACACATTACTGCTTTTAAATTAAGTTTCTTTTTTAAGTACGGGCATTTTCTTTTGATCAAGAATATGATAGATTTTTATTAAAACATCCCTGATTTATACAATGTATACATATACCGGATATATCAAAGCGATCTTAAAACTAAATATTTTTGAGGATCTTAGTATGTGAATGAAAAAATTGTTAATATGTTTTAAGACGTTCTGATTAATCCGGAATATACGTTGTTTTGGTCCATGTAGATAATGCATGATAATATTCCCTTTATCAACTACAGCACCAACGCAAGTCGACTGGATGGGTCGGATCGCAGGCAAAGAAGGTAATACTAATTGCTTTAGCTTTCTTTGTATATAATTTCTTATGTATGTTCCATTTTGTATATATTTTCATCAATGCGTAATTTATTTTAAATTTAATTCCTTTTTATCATTATTTCATTGTCATTTTATTTTCAATGACAAAAGTTACATATAACCATATTAAAATTCCACTGGTATAAACTAAACTCGCCCTGATATAATAATATATAATCAAGAATTACTTATTGGGAAATATTGTCACGCACTAAAGGGACGCTATTAATCGTTTGTATTAGTCTTATATCATTCATATCGCATACATCGAGTTTGCGTGGGATATCCGATTTAGATCTGGTAACATTGTGTCACTTTAATGTATCTCCATCAGAGATCACATTAAAGAAATTTAGTAGAAAAACATATAATTCTAAAGAAGATTTCTCTTTTATCAATATACTTCCACATTTTTTGTCGTCTATACATTATTAAATTATATTAAGATGAAAAGAGATAAATTCAAAAAAAGAAATGTCGATAGAAATTTAAAAAAAAATAGTGAGTGTGTCAGCTCCGACGCACGAATGGAGTTTACTTCTTCATATAGACTGTCTAAATAGGCACAAAAAGGTTTACAAGTCTAAAAAAAAAGTTTAATATCATATCAATTGGTAAATAAACGAATCGAAGAACGCCATCTATCGCCATTATTAAATTACCATATCAGATGGCGTTATTTGAAAACGTCGTCGTCACGAGAAACGTAAAGTAAGGAGGTCATTCGTTCAGTAGATTTTACTCCTCATATTTTTTTTATACCTCGCCTTTTTATGCCTTATATGAAAATCGATTCTTAAGGAGTTAACTCCAAAAAGTTCAAATAAATATAGTCATTAGAAATACAATTTATATTGACGTTAATTTACTAGAATCTATCTTGAATAGCGCTATACATGTACAAGCAAAAAGACTCAATCAATTCCATTCTGCAGGGCTCGGCGTAATTGCCGCTCCTGGTTCAGACAACGCACCAGGCGAACTCGGCAAACCAGTCGTTTTGCCAACGAATATGAGCGATGATGCGAAGCAGGCAGTATCGGAGGGTTGGAAAAAGAACGCTTTCAATCAGTACGCGAGCGATTTGATATCGGTTAGGCGGAAATTGCCGGACCCAAGGGACGAATGGTGAGATATGAATTCGAGGTATCGATTATAACGAAAGATTTTACAGATTCGTTGTAATATATCTATTTCAATTATTCCACATTTATACTAATTAGTTACAAAAATCATTGCTTCGTTAAATTTTTTAATTAATTATAAAATATGATACGATAACGTTTTATGATTAATTTATTTTTAAACAGGTGTAAACAACCAGGGCGTTATTTAGAAGAGCTTCCACAAACGTCTGTAGTTATTTGTTTCCACAATGAAGCTTGGTCAGTGTTGCTCAGAACCGTCCACTCAGTCATTGACAGGTCGCCACCTCATTTGATTAAGGAGATTGTGCTCGTAGACGACTTTTCAGACATGCGTAAGTAATAGTTGTGATAAATGACGTCATATTGTTACCAGCAAAGTTGTGATTTCAAGAGTATTTTATAAATTCGTGTATTACTTTTTAAAAATTAATTATCGTACATTTTTACCAAGTTGAGGTTACTTTCAAATAATCCATATGTAACGAGTGTATTAAAGTAAATTAAAAAAATGTATTTTTTTTTAAATATTATCTATTGAAGAAGCTGGTTTTCACTTTCAGGTCCTTCCAAAACCCTTTCGCCATGACTTAAATTTAACGGAAAAGTCATTAATGTCAATATATATAAAACTAAAAGCAACGTCTATTATATATAAGTCGTTTCGTTTCAGCGCACTTGATGCAACAGCTAGACGATTACATGTCGTCCCTCCCCAAAGTGAGAATAGTCCGCGCGACTCGACGCGAGGGTCTCATTAGAGCCCGACTTCTGGGAGCTCGATACGTTACCGCGCCAGTCCTAACATATCTCGACAGCCACTGCGAGTGCACGGAGGGTGAGTCGAATTTTAATGATATCGACACTTTTGTATACGGCTCTTGAACGCAAATAACATTAAATAATTTATATTTTACGTATTTACGCTCAGACTTGAGCTGAATTTGGAATGTAACGTTTCTTGGAGAGATTGTATATTTTCTCAATTCGAATGTATTTTTTTATGTATATTATCTCGGAACCTTTGACTAAGTGGGCCGATTTTGAAGATTTTTTTAATTGACAGGTGGCTCGTATCATGTGGTCCCATTTAAATTTAATTGAGATCTAATAAGTACTTTTCGAGCTATCTATTATATTATAAAGAGGAAAGATTTGATTGTTCGTTTGTTTGCATTTAATAGACTCCGAAACTATTGATTAGTTTTGAAAAATTCTTTGACTGTTAAGAAGCTACATTATCCGCGGGTGACATAGGCTATATTATATTTAAAAAATTTGGGAAAAAATATTTTGAAATTTTTGTTAAATATCCGAAGCTGAAGCGAAGCCGGGGCGGGATGTTAGTACCTAATAAATGCGAATTCGCTGTGTGGCTACGGCAATAAAGAATATAGCCACCCCATCTGTTCCCGTTTTTGATGTTTGGCGCGAACTTGGGGAGGCTTATGTCCAACAGTGGACTGCAATAGGCTGAGCTGATGATGAGCTGATGATCTGTTCCCGTGGATGTCGTAAGAGGCGACTAAGGGATAACACGGTTCCACTACCACCTTGGAACTTAAAAAGCTGACCGATGGCGGGATAACCATCCGACTGCTGACTTTGAAATACACAGGCCGAAGACGGGCAGCAGCGTCTTCGGTGCGACAAAGCCAGTATACTGCGGTCACCAACCCGCCTGCCCAGCGTGGTGACTATGGGCAAAAGACATGAGTTCGCGTTATTTTTGGCGTAAACTTGTGGAGACCTATATCCTGCAGTGGACTGTATATAGGCTGTAATGATGAGTAAACAATTATAATTATAATTTATTTACCTACCTTTAGCTTACTGGTGTTATTATAATTTATACAATAAAAATTTTATTGTGATCGTATATGTGAAAACATAATTTGTAAGTTCGGACGTATGTTTTGATTACAAAGTAAAATCTCACGGCATGTTTAATTTAATATAGCTAATTTATTATACCTTTTGCAGGATGGTTAGAACCACTATTGGATAGAATCGCTCGGAACAAGACTACGGTTGTATGTCCTGTCATCGACGTCATAGATGATAACACTCTAGAATACCACTACAGAGACTCATCTTCAGTCAATGTTGGTGGCTTCGATTGGAATCTTCAGTTCAATTGGCATCCAGTACCAGCAAGAGAAAGAGCTAGGCACAAGAACACAGCAGAGCCAGTCTGGTCTCCAACGATGGCTGGTGGCCTTTTCGCTATCGATAAGGAATTCTTCGAAAGACTTGGCACCTATGACAGTGGTTTCGACATATGGGGTGGAGAGAATTTAGAACTGTCCTTCAAAACTTGGATGTGTGGCGGAACTCTTGAAATAGTACCTTGTTCGCACGTTGGTCATATATTCAGGAAGAGATCGCCTTACAAGTGGAGGACTGGTGTTAATGTTCTGAAGAAAAACTCTGTCAGATTAGCTGAGGTATGTATTAATTGCAGGTGTTGGATAAAAATAATTTGAAAAACGTTATTAAATGTTTTTTATTGTTTTATTTTTAGGTATGGCTAGATGATTATGCGAAGTATTATTATCAACGTGTTGGCAATGATAAAGGCGATTACGGTGATATTACTGGCCGAAAGCAGTTGCGGGAGAAACTGGGCTGCAAATCATTTGAATGGTATTTGAAGAATATTTATCCGGAACTATTCATCCCAGGAGAGTCAGTTGCTCACGGCGAGGTTTGTATAAAACAGCCAATAGATACTATATATTTATAATTTTATTAAAATTCCACTCTTTCTTTAATTAAATACTATATAAATATTATAATATCATGAACATTTGATTATATTTAACTGTACTGTTATAATATGTCAAAAAATAGAGTGCATATTTTTTTTTACATCAAATGTCGTGCCCTTCAAAATGATTACTTGTACAGATTCGAAATGTCGCCTTTGAAAAAACATGTCTGGATTCGCCGACTCGCAAGTCAGACCACCATAAACCCGTCGGACTATACCCGTGTCATCGGCAGGGAGGAAATCAGGTCTTTTGTCGTTAAAAATTGCACCAGTTGCGGCAGTACCACGTTGAAATATCATTAGAATAATATTGTTTCGATTGCATCCCCTCCTGCACTCTGATTTCCTAGCATGTTTAAGCACGTTTTTAGCAAGGTCTGGCACTGAATGAAATTTCCTTAGTATTTTTGTTATGTCGATTGTTAGATTCGTAATGAAGCGTACAGCGAACCTCAGTGTATCGACGGAGATTCGGTGGAAGAGGATCAAGACGAACCAGGAACCCTTATGTTGCATTCCTGCCACGGTGGTGGTGGTAGACAGGTATTAAATTGAAATGCGACCACCGGGTTATCTAGTTGGTGTTCACTGAGACTGAATTGCACAAATCTGAACTTATTCTTATATGATGAATAAGTGGTGTTTTTGTTATTTTTATCATCATTCTCATCTTCATTACGACATTATTACTTGTAGACATAAAAGTAAATTCAAATAGGAAGGTTTCAAGTAATAATGTCACCAGCACGCTTGCTTTGGCACGCCTTTTTTAAAGTGTGGATGACATTAGATCGCGAATCCATCGTCGGATATGTGCATCGACTCGGCTGCCGGTCCCGAAGATATGAAAAAGCCAGTCAATCTATGGCCATGTCATGGAGAGTACGGGAATCAGGTTTGTCCAAAGCCTACACTGGGTCAATGTATTCTGTGCTTAAGCTTTTAATCTCCTAGTGGTTCTTGGAACATCATCATTAGTAGATAGTATAATAACCCTCGTTGCTCTATAAAGCTATTCAATCGCGTCTACTAATACAACAAAGCTATTGCGTGCTTGTCGTATCACTCGTTTATTATTCAAGACGCATTCGTTTTGAATGTCCATTTATTTGTTTGCTATAATAATATGGACGTTAATATAACTTTCAACGCAATAGCTTTGGTCGTATATTCAGTTAATTGTAACGATTTTTATTTTTAATCTCCGTGTCATTTAATTCCACGTACGACATGCATTGACTAAGGGAAAATTCATTCGGTATTTCTATTTATGAATCATAAAATTCATTCCGTATTTCTATTTATGAATCATCGAGTGCTATGTATCAAATGATGTCTTCAAATTTGGTACTGCCGCTACGTTTATTTATTAGTATGTAAGCTTAGTTACGTCATTATAATGTAAACGTTGCACTTTAATGTCTCCTATTATTTATTTAAAGTGAATACTATATTTTTGTAATCAATGTATCCTCCATCCATCTCTCATTCAAGTTTCTTCAATCGATTAGTGGTGTAAGCTTATTATATCAAAAATAATGCTTAAATAAAAACATGATTTGATAATGGTAAATAAAATATGATATTTTTATGCTACACATTAATTTTAATATGTAGTATGATTTGTGTGTTCTTATTTAAGTATTAAAAACCAATCACGATTGCAGAAAATTTTCAATGAAGTAACTGTTAAAGCTTGTGCATGAAATATATATATACTACTCGACTCAATTTTCGCAATTAACAATTCTGTATAAACACTGCTATCAACATTTTTTTAGCAAAAGGCATATATTAGCCGAATTTTTAGAATTATATATTTTGAAAATGAACAAATGTACATTTTTTTTAACTGACTTCAAAAAAGGCACTAAAGTTACAGATAAACTAATATTATTAAAAAATATAAATTAAATTATATTTTATATAAATATTCTATTTACCGATGTAAGTAAGCGCCTGCTCGAAGCATGCTAAGTGATATCTTCAAATAAATTGCACTAACTTAAACTCTCAAAACTCTTTGTATTAAGGAGTGAGGTGACGTAAGATTTGGACGTCAATAAGCTAATTAATTAAATCGGCCACACGATGACAGACGGAGATGGATACATCGAGGCTGAGAAATCAGCCTCCTGTCAATCACGGTCACACAGCATACAGCTCAAGTAGCGTACTTTGAGTTTCACTTTAGAGATTGGGATGATTCAGGGATCACTTTACTGTAATTGAGATATACATTTTTTGATTATGCTCGTTTACTAGTTAGCATTACTAGTAAAATACTTTTCGTGGAGGAGTTTCAGTCGTGATTTGTGTTTTTCTTTGTCAATATACTTTATTTCTCTTGCCCCATTTATGCCTGATTCACATTTTGAATATTTCATTTCGTTAATTTCTAGTATCTACAGCTATAAAAAATTAAATTTGTTTAAAAGTGACTGAGTGCAAATATTGAAAATCCTTGTTTTTTGAAGTCGGTTAAATCAGCTTAACATCGTGGATGGAGGGTAGTAACTGTAAAAAAAATATTTTTCTGCGTTGCGTATCTATTTAATTTGGTTTGGTTTTTGGGTGCGTAAAACTTATTTCAATTGCCTAATTAAGGAACTAATTAAATAATTTAAGTTAATATATCCATTAAAATGTTTTCAGTACTGGATGTATTCAAAGAATGGTGAAATTCGTCGTGATGAAACTTGTCTCGACTATTCGGGTCACGATGTTGTTTTGTACCCTTGTCACGGGGCCAAGGGTAATCAATTATGGCTATATGACCCCAATGTAAGTAATATTCCACATTTATTATATGTAAAAACTACCCAAAACGTACTATTTATCTAGTTATATGAACTTTGTCAGTTGTTCAAAGATCAAAAGGGATTATAGGTACTTGGATAATATTATGTAAACTGTTATTTCGTGAAAGTGTCTCAATTACTTCCTTGAACTTATAAGTCATTGTTGTGAATGCATTAAACTCAAAATAATGATTTAATTTATTGTAAAATCATAAAATTAAAGGTTGCCAACTTTTTATTACAGACAAAGTTGCTAAAACACGGTTCGAGTGAAAAGTGCATGGCGATAACCCGGAACAAGGACAAGATAGCAATGGAGACATGCAATGAATCAGAAACGAGACAGATGTGGAGCATGGAAAATTTCAACGCCAACAGACTAAGTCCAGAACTTATGGCTGAGTAGCCGGAGGCATATGACGAAGTGCTGTTTATATAAAAACGGCAAGAACTATCAAATTGACAATTTGCTTGTGTGTTCGTGAGTGTAAAGCACTTGTTGTTAAACGCATCATGCTATAAGTGTTATGCAGTTATTGGATTTTATTATGTGATTGTCTCAGAGGATTAGAAGGATTTCTAGTTTACAATTTTATGTTGCCTGAACTGAAGCCTAAATCGGCCTAACTAATAACTTTGGTTTTCTTATCCGAGATATTAAAGTTTGAGCGGTTTTGCTTTTAAACTTACTTACTTCCTTACGCCCTTTGTATTGATAATTAGTTTGGAGTTTAAGTTTTTTAAAAAGACCTGGGTGGTCAGATATTGTCCTTCCTGTTAATAGATGTCAATTTCATGTTTTTAGTTATTATAACGTATTTCTTATGTTCTATTGAAAATTAAACAAGATACTAATAGTATTGTATGTCAAGTATTAATTATAGGAATAGATTTTTAATGTTAACATGTACATATCTTGCTACATATTACTATGATCAATAGAACTAGATTTTTAAACACCTGTAATACCTATCGCGTGGTTTAGTTTCGCAAGACGCTAATGTGATTTCTTCAAATATTGTATTAGATATAAATGATGTCCTAGAAAAAGGTCTAGTGAAAATATTTATGAAGTAATTGTAGGTAGGTATTATATCGCAATGTCTAATGTTTCGTTACTATTCGTAGTAAACGAATATTTTTGTAAATTCCTAATTGTATGCGAATTTATTGTACGCTAATTGGACTGACTGTTTTTTTATTGTTATTATTATTTATATTATCTTATGGTTCTTCTTAAAATATGTCTGACTAATATTATACATATTATCAAATTTATATGAAAGTAACAGATGTGGTCCTAGAGTGCATCCTTGCAAAACTCTTAATATTGTTAAATTTCAATATTTTTATCTTCAGACACTCCTTACTTGGTAATGCGTATTCGTCGATGATTGATTAGAACATAAGTTTACAAATAATTTACTGATAGCGTTGAGCGCTCCTAGCAAAAGTAACAGACAATGATATTTATGAGTGCATTACAAATTTTTATGTGTAATTTTGGCATTATTTCATGACACGAAACGATGAAAGTTTAAAAGATATGCCAATTTTTATTAATCTATATTTTTATTAATCTGTAAAATTACATTATTAATAATGTTTTACTCCATCAAATGATAATTAACTGTTAGTTTTAATTTACACGACATTCCAATATGTGATTTTTGTAAGATTTATGCATAGATAAATACTGCCAGTTACGTACGTTATGTATAAATAGTTTTAGATAGTGTTGTAAAAAATATTGTAAAATATTTTCCTCAAATTTTATTTACGAGTACGTCGACGTAATTTCAATTCATATCAAACTAAAATATAGTAAATTTTAATAAAACGTGCCAGTATCATTACTATAGACTATAGAAGAAATATGACATATACTTATTTTTTATGAAAATACTATTGTTTTTCTAACTGATATCTGATTTATTTGTTTTCCTTTCATGATATTAAAAGATATTATTAACTTGTTTTCTTTTACTCTAAAGTCTTTCAAATATTTTTATTTATTTTCCTAAAGATGTATCAAATTGAAATTTATAATGATTGTATATATAATTTCAAAGATCATATTTAACAAGTAGTAGTAAATAAAAATAAAAAAAAACTTTTGTAAATATTTTTCTGTAATTAGAATTTACTCAACTTTATAGATTAATAAAAATCTTTCCATGTAACGTTAAAATTGACGATTGCTCTTTTCTCCTAAAATAGATCCGACGGAAAGACAAGTAGATTATAAATTCTTTGTTGGGTTAAGATGTTATAAATGTGCCTTATATCTTTACGTAATATTTGAATGTTAAATTTCTGTATATAATGCGATGTCTCTTGTATAATACGATGGCGTAATTTTAGATGATATAGTAGTATTTGTAAAATAAAGCATTATGTTGGATTTATAATGAGGTGTTTCATTTTTAACCGACTTCAAAAAAGGAGGAGGTTTCTCAATTCGACCGCATATATTTATTTATGTGATCGCGGATAACTTCGTCGTTTAGGAACCGATTTTGATGATTCTTTTTTCGTTGGAAAGGAGACATCCCAAGGGTAGTAGTACTATGATAAGGAAACCAGGAACTGATGATGAAATCCCAGATAAATCGAGTGGAATATTCGAAAATCGTAGTGGCGACTAGTGCGTTTGTTAATTTGTTTAAACTTCTTATTTTATATTACTTGTCGATGTAATTGAAGTCGGTTTTTTTCGTTTGCTAGCAAAAATAATTATATTCAACCTAATAATACGTGATGAATATAACTAGATAAACATTCTTAGGCCAAATGTATCCAACATTGGAATTTTAACGATCTTCTACTTATTGGTGATGTCATGCACACATTCCATAAGCGATTGATGTAATTAGCTTTAATAATCAAATGGTTCCGATATTTGTTTGAGTACAAAATGTTAGGACATATACGTAATCATTAAAGTTTCTAGAATTTAAAACATAAAACGAATAATTAAATCTTCCCTTTAAGTTCATCATTTTTTTTAAAAAGAATTTGTATATCATCTTTGTGTTTTTTCATGTTCATTCATTTTTAGTAACTAATTCCATATTCTATGACATACGTATAATCTTACAGTTTACTTAGCTTTATATCATTACTAAGTCTATTAAGTTAAAAGTTTTTGTGTAAGAAGATTAAATAAGTGACTGTTGACTTTTTTGCCAATGTTTCTCAGCAGAACCTAAACTGGAGGGTAGCTTTACAATAGCTATATTTCTTTTATTAAAGAATATTATATCCTGTCCAATGGAAAGCTTAATTTCTGCCCTAATAAATGTATCATTGCCTACTTTTATTTAAAAATATGTTTAGCTAAAATTTTTAGTAAAAATATAGAGTTCAACAAACATGACGTAATTAATTAATTACTTATATTTTTTAATGAAGATTGTTAGAAAAAATTCTATAATTCCTTACATAATGTAAATCTTAAAACGTTTTTATGAGTATACCTGTTGTCAAAAACTGAACTGCAACTTTATGACGCGCCTTTTGTCAACGAAATAACGATGTCGCCCTTTGACCCATTAATCCAGTGCTACATTCTGCTTTCAGACTATTTCTAAAGATACTTTTAGACAAATTTTGAACCCAAAAGCGAACTTTGTTTGTCATTTTTCTTTTGAATTTTAGGTTTCCCAGTAAAGTGATTACGCTAAATATTTATTTATTTATTTTTTAATTTGCTGAGGTTTTGCATAGCAAGATTATCCTGCTCAAAATCTGCAGCAGTCCGTCTGGGAAAGTCATCCTTTCAGAAGATACAGCTAAATAATATTTCTCTCAGTAGTGTTGTGTTCCTGTGATGAGTGAGGTGGCCAGAACCCCTGGAGAGGGTCTTGGGCATCTTGTCTTTCAAGCGTCTATAAGATATCGCCTTTATATTAATAATAAAACTCCAACATAGTTTCCAATGCTTCGTTTATTATACTGACAGCGTAACAATGTCTCACAGAGGTCCGCACTATCCAGTGGCTGAAGCCCGAATGATTCTAACACACCGAGTTCGGCCGTATTAATACACTTCATTCCATGTACGTGTGTATGTAAAGTTTTTAAATAAATCAAACGCATGTATCTAGTGTCGTTACTTATAATTTATAATTAGTTAACACCCATGAAAGATTTATTGTCTCAATCTTTTCACAATAAAAGAGGTTGTATAATAATTTTTTTGATTTTATTATTAAATTCTAATAATTTAATAACTGTCCACCAACCCGCATCGGAGCAGCGTGGTGGATTAAGCTCTGATCCTTCACCTGCTTTGGTATGGTGATACACTATACCTAACATAGCTGAAAACTTTGTTTTTGTTAGTAAGAAGAAGTCATTTACATAATTTAATAATACGCTTCAGCCTGTGACATCCAACTGCTGGGCATAGGCCTCTTTCCCCATGTAGAAGATACTGATCCACAGCTCAATCCACCACGCTGCTCTATTGCGGGTTGGCGGATATAGGATTAATTATAAAGCCTTAATTAAAATTAACCAACGCATTTTTGATCAAAAGTGACAATTAATTAGAGTTAACACTAAAGACAAAAGAAAGGCAAACATTACACAAAGTTAACTAAAAATTCAAACCATTATAATAAAAATGTCTCAAGAGACAAGAAAAACCGCAAGAACAATAGACGCGATCTCGACTCGCTCACGGCTGGTTACTCCGCTTTGAGACTATTTGCGTTGCAATTTTTGTTCGCTGCTATCAAGAATTAGCAACGTCGTCTCTTTGACACGTTAATCTAGTATTTACGTCTTTTGGTTCTTTATTCGTCATTTCTCCACTCTACTTGCAACTTTGGATAAGCGATATGTTTTTTTATTCACATTAGTAAATGGCACTAAAAATGATGAAAAAATTATTATGCTTAATCGATTAAGAGTTTATTATTGATAAGAAATTCAAACTTTTCAAAGCCAATCTTTTCCGTAGGAATTGACAACTTCTTTTTCACAAAATTGTTCACCATTAGTCAAAAAACACAAAACAGAGCGAATAAACATCAGTTTAAAAAGTTTTTCGGTACCAGATAAAAAGGACAACAAAGTTTCAGCATAAATTGTAATATTCGAAACAAAGTTACCCGTAAGAGGAAATGCGCTTGTCAATTGTTTGTTCCGAAAGTTTTAATGTCACTCATCGAATTTTAGGACTAACAAGGTATCGTGTGACTTTAGGGCAAACTTTTTTTATAAGACAAAAACATATTTTAATTACCTAGTACCTTTATGTTTGACTTGAATAAACTTTGATTTGTTAGTTTTTGTATATGATACGGGTAAATAAATTAATCAGGATATTGTAACATTAACCAGATTACTATTTTAGTTTTGTTGTCTAGTTTTAAAAAGAATAGTTTAAAAATGAATGCTAACGCTTCAGCCTGTAACATCCCACTGTTGGGCATAGGCCTCTTTCCCCATGTAGGAGAAGGATCAGAGCTTAATCCACCACGCAGCTCCAATGCGGGTTGGCGGATATATTCCTTACTATCGATCGTTATCAGGTGTACATGATAATAACCGGTACCGACGACTTAACGTGCTCTCCGAGGCACGGTGGGGTGACCCACAAGGACTGCACAAACACCCAGACCACGGCAAACACCTGTATGGCCAATACAAATGTTTGTCATGTGCGGTCAGTGCGGCGGTGCGGTGTCAATGAATGCTAAATTATTTAGTAATAGACTAGTTCAGTTAAGCAAGTAATATCACTGTAACACAAAATAGGATACTGGAAAATTTATCTTGACTGTTATTATTTTAAACTTGCGATCACTCAGCATCAACGTCTAACGCTTATATTTTTGTTTCTATAGGAACTTGATATTTAATGAGAAACTAAAGAATTACGCCGAGTTGCACGAAACAAAATTAAAATTTAAGTAGAGATTAAACTAATTTAATCACAAGAATTTCATACAATTCTTGCGATTAAATTAGTTTAATCACTACTTAAATTTTAATTTCTTTTCGTGCAACTCGGCGTTAGTCTTTTAAATCAAAAAAAAAAAAAAAAAAACTTGAACTTTCTGTCCATTTCAAAAGCCGCAAACTTAAATTTAATCCTTTATCAAAAGTAGTTGTGTTCAGTACATTTATATTTGTGTTTTTTCTCCTTTTTGCCTGTCTTATTATTTGTACATTGTGTAGTTTTCTTTTCTTTTTGCTGTTTTATTCAGTTTCATTGTTTGTTAGCTGAGATTTTTCTTTAATGGTTTTGTTTAAAAACTTATTTTGTTATTTTTTGACCGTGTTTTGTATTAATTCTTAGTAGATATTCCACTGTTCATTTAACATCCTAAATACTTTATTGAACACCGCATATAGATAACAAACAAAGCTTAGAGATAGGTTCAGATTATGAGGTACCTACGATTGGCTCAGTTTTGTCTATTTAACAATTTTATTCAGAGAACCCAAAAAGAAAGAGAAAAAACATAAAATATTAAAGGCACATAAAATATGTGTTAAACTATGAAATAGTTGTTCTTCGTGACTTTTCCAATCTAAGACATGGGCAAAATCATCTACCTATTCTTTCGGCACTATAGAGAGTAGACATTCCAAGCAAATATAATAATTAATTCCGAACTAGTCTTCCTGTTCCTATTTATCTACAACCACTTGTCTTTCCTGTCCTTTACACAATTTTTTAACAAAAATTTTTGTGCAAATTTAAAGGTTAAAAATGATAATAAACGCGTAATTAATACAATTTCACATTAACTTCGCTAACATACGTTTTTGTATATGGATGATTATAAAACATTTAACGTAAAAATCAACACAAATAAAGCTGAAAAAGTATACAAGTTCGATAAACAAAATAAATTAGTATTCAGGGAGTATTAAAATTAGTTTAGTTATTTATGAGATGAGCTTCTAAATATAAGTGGATCCTCCGGGGAAATCTTTGTTTCCAAGATAATATATTGCCTTTCGTACTGAACTACTTATTCCGAAATTAGTTTTATTTATTTTCAATGCTAAGTATTTGAGTATTTACTTCGCTTAAAGATTCATGCTACGTTTTACGATGCATCCATAAAGTCGAAATGTCTTCGACGCAGTCATCGCGTTAATATTGAATCGAACATAAACGTCGGGCTACCTCTTGACCGATCCCTTCGGAACGTCGTAAAAACACTGCTCATGAATTAATTTGGGATTTTTATTTTTTTAAGATAGCTAAAAGGTTTTCGAATTGACATGTGAATGGGTTTTCGTGAAATGTATTAATTGTAAAGTAATTTTAGCTCTTGATATCTTTACATCGATGTCTAATACAATCAAAATTTTCATTCTGAAGTACTTTTTTTATATATCATTCATCATCATCATTACTTCAGCCTATCGCAGTCCACTGATGCACATATGTCTCCACAAGTTCGCACCAAAAATCCGTGACCGTAGCGCTGACTTTGTCGCACCGAAGACGCTGCTGCCCGTCTTCGGCCTGTGTATTTCAAAGCCAACAGTTGGATGGTTATCCCGCCAGCGGTCGACCTTATAAGTTCCAAGGTGTGTTATCCCTCACGACCCTGTGTTATCCCGCCTCTTACGACACCCACGGGAAGAGAGGGGGTGGCTACATTCTTTACTGCCGTAGCCACGTAGCTTTTTATATATAGAAATAAAGAATAGCTATTTTCTTTGAATATTACTGCTACTTACTAACTTAACTAAATAAAAAATAATAAATTAATTATCTTGAAATGAACAAAGCAAACGTGAGCTAGACATGCGTTATTATAACTTTGTTAGGTATAAATTAATTGATATGTCAAAGTGTAATCACAGATGCATTCAAATTAATGTAATTGAATCGACCCAATTTACTTAAGTTGGACTCTGGCACTTTTCAACACACGGTGTTGTGACTTCAATTGACAAATGACGTTTGTAATAATGGATGTTCTTTTCAATTTAAAAAGTGAATGTCTCTGGACATTTTGGCTGTTGCGGCTGATAAAAAGAAGACGAAATTTATGAATTGTAATATTCATTTTTAGATCATAGGATCATAGGTACACCAGTGGTAGCATATAATGGTAGCTGATGATAAGCGCCTGTAACACCAAGAACATCGCAAGTGCGTTGGTTACTCAATACGCCTTTCTTTGAAGCACTGGATAAAAGCTTTTATTTAAATGAATAGATCGGAAAACAAGCATAAAGCTCTCATAAGGCAAGATCGCTCTTTGAGGGATAAGACCGCCTTTGTACATCTTTCATTTTATGTTTTTTTTTGTTGTTGTGTCCTTTGATGGTCTACAATAAAGAGTATTATTATTATTATAAGGCCCACCTGACGGTAAGCAGTTACCGTAGCCAATAGAGACATCAACATAGATATGGTAGCTAGTTGCCAACCCTACCCCTGACTCTCTCAAGCATCTCTGGCCATCTTGATCATTACATGAACACAACACCACTTGAAATCACTATTTATTTTAGAGTTAATTTTAATTATTTCTACTAAGACTTAGCTACCGAACGATATTAAGCTATTTTTATATACTAAGTTCAAAATTATGTTGCGTAAATATCAACGACACGTAAGCCGTTTTAGAAAATATGATAGACTTATGAAATGTACCATAGCACTTCATATAAAAAAATGAATACTACAGTTAAATAAAATCAGACAGATACAATATAGTTAAAGAAAAATAATGAAGTCAAAAACATTTCGTATTGGAGAACTCTTAACGATATCCACACGTGCTTTTAGACTAATGAAAATAATTCCCTACGGTCCACTCATTATTGATTGAACTCTTTACTCTTAAATAATGTGTTACCGGACTTCGGAATATCGACATAATTACGTTGTAACAAATGGATAAGTTAAGTAATTGGAAATCAATTACATGTATGATTCAAGGGTATTACATTAATAGCCGTTGTTTTCGACAAAATTGTTTTTAAAACATTGTTTGATGATAATTATAGAATATCGGTATCATTTGTCGATAAATAGACAATTTTAAAAATATAATAACCAATGGCATAGTACTAAATTATTCCTTTTTATATTCAATTTAATGTAAGAATAATTAGTTTAATTGGATTTCAAACACACAGAATTCATATTTTTAGCAATTTTCGTACTAATCTAAACATTAAATGTAAATGGAAAAATCTTTTAACTTCGTGTTTTATAAAAATGCAAAGACGTGAATATCTAAACGACAATTCCTTTGCTGAAAAAGGGGAAAAGTCAATCTCTGGGGAAATTCTTAAAAACTGTCGCAATTGCAAAAATTCTGTTGGTATCAATTACATTTTAGACCCGAAAATTTTTGATATTGATATTATTATGTTGCTATTGATATTTACGTAGGTTTATTTGTTAACTGTATGTCCTCTCGACTTCGCTCTGGAGTATAATTCCTTTCGTTAGCCTATTAGGTATGAAAACCGGCTTAAGATAAGTCAAACAGTTCAAGGAATGTAGTCACATAGGTATAGTAAATTTTTGACATTCGGAATTCCAAGTTATTAGGGTGTGATAGTGACTAAAATTTAAAGTCTCCTTTTTCTGCAGTGGTCTCTGCAGTAGTTATATGAAGACTAAAATTTTAAGTTGAAAATGGGATCTGGCTTTATGGTTTTGTTTAAACCTGAGAGACTTTCAAGCTTTCAGAGAGGAATAGAGAGGTACCTCCTCAAAATCTCCCGTTCCCAATTTAGTGAACGACGAGAGAGCCAATGTGACCTGACAATACTCCGAAGATATTCCGGAAGGCAGCCAGTACAATAACTTTTTTGCTAAATTCCACGCGGACGAAGTGACGGGTGCAGCTAGTTTTTGTATAAAAATATATATAAAAAATTTGTACTAAAAAATATTCGATTCAATTTCGCTTACAAAAGCCGTCTCATTTCCGCCAGATTCTTTGCTCGTCTCATCTATATCGATATTCTCATAATTTCCTGTCTCAGACACTAATCTAGTAAGTTTCCAAATCTTTTCAATCGAACGCAACGTCTCACCGAATATATTCATGAGGCCGTGACAGGAATGAGAATTTACGGACATTCTGTTTTACTTTTCGCCTGGCTTCCTTTGAATATCAAACTAAGGTAAAACGTTTAAAAACAAAAATAAAATGAAACTTTATACGTTGGTATTTATTAATATATAATTTAACTTATACGATATCACGAATGTTTTGCGGTACAGTTACAGAGAGAAAAATAGCACTGTTTTATTCGATTATTTAATTTTGTTATAAAAATGCCTTGCTTAATTTTAGTATTTTTTGAATATTAATTTTATCTAGTGATCGCCTAGTGGTCGAAATTCGACCATAATTTAAGCACAGTGATTAACAATAAACAAAATAGTAAAATTGCGTGTATGTGTCAAATACATGGTAGTGTGTGTAATGTTTTATTTATTGAATTAATGTACTTTTTATACATAATTTAAAAAAAAAATTACCATTCTGCACTCCTTCTCTATATATACTATATAAGTGTGCAAAATTTCATACTCCTCCGTCCGTACAAAGTTTTTTTCTTCTCGTATTAATAAATAGATAATATCTGAAAAAAATACGGATGTTATCAATACGCATTACATATTTTATTAAATACTATAAAGGTACACTAAAAATAAAATATTTAAGATTATATAAAATAAAAGAGTACTCGATATTAAAGACCACCACTATGATTGGAACCGCGATATTAAAGACCACCACTATGATTGGAACCGGAACTAGAAAACAAAAAAATTTAAAGAAATATTGTTTTTGAATTTCAATTTAAACAGATATCGTATTTCGTGATGTCCGCTTCTTTCTCGAACTTAATCGAATCGAAGTAGACGATGTGGAGCGACCAGTGTAACGAGTTTTACAACGAATCTTGATACGAACATTTGGAATAGGAACTTAGTAATGATGCATTTGTTCTATTTAATATTCATGATATTTTGTGCATTTATATACGAAAAATATTTGAATTACTTTAGTAGGTTTATTGGATTCGATTTCATGTTATGAATCATCATGCGTGTATTTTTATGTCGAGTTGAATTGATTAATAAATCAATACTTATTTTGTTTATTAATTCATTGATTCAACCTTTAACATCCCACTGAAAAGCCTCTTCCTCCATGAATATGTAGAATCAGAGCTTAGTCTGAATTGCGGATAGGCAGATATATTTTACTACAGTTAAAACACAATCATTCATCATCATCATTTCAGCCGATCACAGTCCACTGCTCGACATAGGCCTCCATAAGTTCACGCCAAAAATGGCGTGAACTCGTGTGTTTTGCCCATAGTCACCACGCTGGGCAGGCGGGTTGGTGACCGCAGGGCTGCTGCCCGTCTTCAGCCTGTGTATTTTAAAGCCAGCAGTTGGATGGTTATCCCGCCATCGGTTGGCTTTGTAAGTTCAAGGTGGTAGTGAAACTGTGTTATCCCTTAGTCGCCTCTTACGACACCCACGGGAAGAGAGGGGGTGGCTATATTCTTTACTACCGTAGCCACCCAGTAGACTGTGAAAACACATTATTGATTAAAAGTTGACGTATTTAATTATTTGAAAATCATTTCGTTTAAAATCTGTCTTTATAGTGATTTGCTTTAGCAAATAAAAAGTATTAAACAAGCTTAGTATAAGAAAAGCAGGAAACGGGGTTTATTTTTTTTATTTTTTTTATTAAGTGCTTTCTATAGATTTATTTGCGAATGAGTTCCGCCAGTTTCCAACTAAAAGTCCTTCTTAGTTTTCAAAACACTTTCCACGAATTTTTTATTATTATTTCATTTAAAATTTTGGAAATATTTTTTTCTATAAGTATTAATAAACGCTAGTAGTATTTCAAACACGTAATATTTTATCTACCTTTCTTTAATGTTTTGTATTTTTTCGGTATTATTCTACTATTCAAAGAACATTAAATCTGCAAAATATCTGAAAAATGACAAGATGTCACCATAATCAGCATACCAACGTAATTAATAACCAGCAATTCGCAGCCGAACACAAGTCGAATACTAATCCGTATACAAACTAGTCAAACGTAATTTTCGATCGATTGAAACTTTTCGGCGGTTTTACGAGTATTTTGGCGGTATTCGAATAGTCATTGAACACTGGAACTTTTTCATTTACGGTCTCGGACGTCGACTGAATAATATATGAGGCTCGAGCCGACGAGAATCCTTTCGGCTTTAAGGATTTTTAAGCTTCCCAACTGAATTAATGACGTCTTACTTCGAAAGATTCTGGAGGGAACCATAAAAAATATTTTCCTACCAGTATAAAATGAGCTATGAATATTCGAACGAATTGTTATAGATTGGATTTATTTATATTTGTTAAGATATTTTCGAGTCGCTTTGTTTGTGTGTTACTTTGTTGTGTATAATTAATTTTAAAATTCTGCTTCGTTTACAAGACTTAAAATATAGCAAAGTTTTATAGAATGGTTAATTTTTAAACAGTCATAAAATTCTAACGAATAGAGTTTTTTACAAGATAAAAAAATAAAACATGAAATTTATATTAGGTATTTAAAAATATCGTAAAACTGAATACTTCCCGAGCTCAGATAGTTTTAGTAGCAAACAACTGTAGTTTTTTTTTTCATTTTAGTAATAAAGTGTACTTTTGTTTTTTTTTTTAATTTACACTTATTATGTTCTTTCACAAATTATTTCAGTGCAGTTTATTATTGGATAAAAGCGAATAGAATTTTAATATTTGACTTTATTAATAACAATAAACAGCTAACGCTATAGGGATTGTCCTAATGGTTATATGCTTATGCATGTTATTAATTTCATATGGTTGAAAACCTGAGCTTGTTTCTATCTGGATTTTTGTAGTTTAATAATTTATATTGTTGGATTTTATTTTGAAAAGAAAAAACATGGTCATAGTTTTTTATACTTTGAAATTGCGTAGATGGATAGTCAAAATGAGTAAATGAAAATTCAATTGTACTACACTAAATACTACTGAATTTTACTGTTCTAAATTTATTTAATATTCATTTATATACTTACAAGCCTAGTTACATTAATGTAAATACGAACAATGTTCTTTTTACTGTTTATTTTGATTTAAATCATATATTTTATTTAAACCAATTAAAACACAACAGTTATACAATCAATATCGTGTATTACAAACATTTCAATTCAAGCGTATTAAACAACACAACTATATAAAACTGAATATTTCGTATTGAAATTTCGAAAACACAATATTCCTATGGGAAGTGAATAATACTCGATACGACCATGAATATCGCATGAGTTACGTAAAGCTTTATTCGAACTCAAAATACAGTAAATGAAAATAATCGTTATGTTGCATAATTTAGGAAATATAAAAGGATATTTGTTTTAGAATTGTAGAACGGATTTTAATCGACGATTTATTGAAATTATCAATTTCATTACATTGATATATAAAGAAGAAAATAATTATTTATAAATTACTATTTTGACCAATACGTGTGGAAGTTTCACGTAGTTAATCGGTAAGCGATATTTAAACAAAAACCGGCCAAGTTCGAGTCAGACTCGCACACCTAGGGTTTTGTACAAACAAAATTATTAAAAATATTTTATTATATGATGTAACTAAAATTTATACTTTTCGTAATTTTTCCTTTATCTGTGCTGTGAGACGTTGCTTCGTACCAAATTTTAAGATTCTGAGTTTACGGGAAGTAGTACCCTGTAGGATTTCATTCCCTTGCGAATGTCGAAAATTTGCAACATAAACGGTTGTATTTTTTGCGTTGGTTCAGAAATTTTTTTTTTTACAGCTCCAAGGGACAGTGAGTATAAATTGGTATGAATTTCAGCTTGATACCTCTATGCGTTCTTGAGTAAAAGGGTCTTGAAAGACGGACAACAAAGTGATTCTATAAGGTTTCGTTTTTTCCTTTGGAGGTACGGAACCCTAAAGACAATTTTCTTTAACAATAGATAACTGTCGTACCACGAAAATATATTATTATCACTTTATTGGTAGATCATGACTGAACACCACTATTTTTATACTATTTTAGATGATTAAATTTAGATAAAATACGTTTTATTTTATTCAAATTCGTATATTCCTAGACCACCGACGCGCTAGAATAATTACAGTGACTACGTAAATAAGTAACAGTAATTGAATTAAATTTTTTATTCTTTTGTTTAAAGTAGGGATAAACACCATAGTAACCTCATAAAAATTAACTGTAAATATTACATCAATATCTATTTGTGACTGCTCAATACTAAGTTATTTTAAAAGTACACATTACACAAAAAATATATATGTTAATTAATTGAAGACCTTTTAAAAAAAAATATAGAAAAGTATTAATATAGTTAGAAAGGATTTCAAGCCATCGAAAGGAGTTCGAGATTTAAAATCACTTCACTCTAGGATTACTCAGCACCTGGACTAATATTGGTAAGAAGGCTCGAAAATAGTGGGTCAGCTTTAGTCTAAAAGGAATGAATTCAAGTATAAGCTGCTATTGAATTAGGAATTTTTTAAACGAATTCATAAAAGACAAGTCTTAAAAATATAAATTATTTATCTAACAAAAAACTATGTTATTTCTGAGTGTCAAAGCTATATTTATTATCAAAATATTAAAGTCAAGCATCTTGTGAATATCTTATACTATTAAACGAGCAATTCTTGTATATATATATATATATATATATATATATATATATATATATATATATATATAGAATCTGAATCTCGGAAACGGCTCCAACGATTTTCATAAAATTTAGTATTTAGGGGGTTTCGGGGGAGATAAATCTATGTAGCTAGGATTCATTTTCAGGAAATGTCGTTTTATCCCTGTTTTTAGGAATTGAAAAAAATATCGTTAGAATACGAAGGTAAATTTCGCATAAGTCAATGTAGTTGAAATAGCTCGGTGGGAAATCGGCCGCTCGGGATCAACCGAGAAGATCATGGTTCAAATCCACATGTCCCTGATCAATTATTTTTTCTTTTTCTTTTTCTAATTGCACTCGTTATTTTTTATTTAAATAGACTGTTCTTATTTTTTATTACTGACTATTCGTATTTATACTTTATGATTTCCAAAAAACACGATTTACTAAAAATACCGAGCTTAGCTCGGTCACCCGGGTACTTGGTTATTATACCCAATTTTAATTCTAAAAGAATTGTCAACCCAATAGTTGGAACTTTGTTGAGTTGGATAGAATATTAATCCTTATGCTTTTAATAATAATAATTTATTTCAGACATATGTCATATTTTTGTTAGTTACATTTTTTCCTAAACTATGTTAGTTTCAACAATTGTGACAAAACAAATTATACCAAATCAAAATCCAATCAAACAACACTAGTATCAAAATCTAAAAAATACAAAATCAATATACAAAGTAAGCATTTCATATTTAATCAATAATCCGTTACATTTAAATATTCGATTGTTATCTCCCTTTATATGAAATTTTGACCATTCCATCAAACATCCATCGATCTGAAATAAAGTATTAATTTTGAAACAAAACTAATTATATTGAAATGTCGTTACCAAATCGAGCAGTACAAAGCCTGACTCCTAAGGGAGCGTAGCCTATAATTTATGGGGGTTCAAATGGTTGGATAAGCAGATTCCCGCTAATCAATTTTGTTTGTAGCAAGGTTTACGGCCTGAGGGATATCAAAATTTATGTATCGACAAGTTCGAGCGTGTCTTTTATGACGATACAATACAGAAAATAAGGCTAACTAGCGATGAGGTAATCCGTTTTAGGATTCTAAATCAATTAGCATTCTGTTAGTTTTTTGCTTATAATCAATAATTAGCTGTTTACGTTATAAATTATGTAATTAATAGATAAAAATTAATATAACTGTATTGTACACATAAAGGTGTAATAAATTATAACTAACATTAATAATACATCCTATTTTTGTGGATTTTCAATTAATAATACAGACGCTTGTTTAACTTTAAGTTTTTGAAACAAGTTCTTCTGGAGAATAAATATTTTAGTTTAAATTTTATTCGTAAT
Source organism: Melitaea cinxia (assembly GCF_905220565.1). NCBI lineage: Eukaryota > Metazoa > Arthropoda > Insecta > Lepidoptera > Nymphalidae > Melitaea > Melitaea cinxia. Next base: position 11,941,353 of record NC_059402.1, on the reverse strand, counting down.
CTTGAAAATGTGCTATCCTTAAGGTTTCAAATTTGTTACGCATTCATTATAACTTTTAATTATATTTAAATTTGATGTAGAAAAAAGACACGTAATTGTGCGTACAAACCATACAACCTCTTCTTTTTTTGCATTTTTCTAACCAGATCATTCAAAATTCAAATTTATCTTATGTTCTAAAATATTAGTTAATTATAAAAATATCTTATTTTCTATATTGAGATGATTTTGTACGGTCGGCCAAGAAGTTGTGTATCAGTTTTGATTTAGTTTATTGGTCATCGAAAATTACAACAAGGTTCGTTATTAGAAGATATGACTGAAAGAGACATATAATAATGACGTAAACCTAATTGATAAGTATTTATACGCCATTATTATACATGACATTTTAAACCCTATAGAAGCTGTCAGATCGATCTGCAAGCGAAACTAATCTTTATCATCTATGAATCTGCAAGCGGTATTCAACCTTAGTGGTACACCACATTCTTGGCCGACGGTACATCCAACGGTATATCCAATACTGTTTTAAATTACGTACATTTTAAATGTCTAAATAATGAATTACAAAAAATACGAGTAAGTGGGCGCGTTCCATTCAACTTTCAACATATTTTTCATATGTGGATTAAATTCACGACCGCTAAAAACAACAGATGATTATTGATAATGATATAATATTGATGATTGATCAATCCATAATTTCCTTTTTGTCTCTCCTTAGGCTTTTTATTCATCTTCTCCAATGTTGTTTTCTACTCCTTTTACTTTATGTTTTCCTGAACAAATTAGCCCACTTGATAGACGTTATTTTATCTGAATTATATTATTTCAGTTATTTTTTTTTTTTTCGAACTATTTTTAAATATTTATAATAATAAAAAAACTGCATAATATTAGCTAATCATTAATAGTTCAAAGTTAACTGCATCTCAAGCAACATTCAATTTTGTTAGTTAAAATAAAACCTCTTTATTAAAACAATTTTATCGCATACTTTTCTGCACTCAAACAGTTGAAGGCATTTTGTTCTATTTTGTATAACTTACGAAGCAAACGCTCGACTTTGACATAAAAAGCTGAAGTAAATGCAAAATCTGTCACAAAGCAATCCAACTTAGTACATATCTAGTAACCTAAAAAGTCGCAAGTGGATAAAGGACTAAAATACTGAACGTCAGAGTACATTGTATCACGCAACAAGGAATGAAATATAGTGTCCGTTTATCTTAAGATTCGAGACATCTGTTTTTCATAGAATTGTGTTGTTGTCATTATAGAAGTAGTAATATTTATTATATTTATTTATTAATAACAAAAAAAAATTAAGAAACTGATGAATCTGAAAAAAAATTAATCGAAAAAAAAATGAATTTGATGGCGAATGACAATTTTAATGAAATAATGATAAATATTCCATAACATATAATACACACATGGTCGTCTGTTCCTATGGTAAGCAACTTAATGAGTCCGAACCGAACAGAAAGCAGGACCACATAAACTGCGCCAACGGGCTTGTCGAAATATGAAATATTTGATATAGATTGAAGTCGCGGTGACTAGACACACTAACACCTGTGTCTATTACACCGACGACAAGGACGACGCAATTGGCCACTTCGTCAGAAGGGCGGTGGAGGCTAACCGTAGGCAAATTCTCGAGCACAGCCTCAAAATGGCGATCCATAATAGGGATGCGAATGTTATTGAGGATGTGCTCGCGAAACTGGCGGTGGGCGCTGTTTTAAAAAAATGAGAGTGGCCGCCGACAATGCGGTAAATTAACAATGTAAGTCACACAATGTAAATTATAAAGCATGTAGTGCAGTATAAAATTAATGGAGCATTTAGAAAAAAAAAAAAAAAAGAAAAGCTAAAAAAAAACCATAGTCGTAAGTGATTATTCTAGTTATTATTATTTAATTTAATTCTAATATTTATTCTAATTAGTATTATTATATAATTATATATATCTCTCACGGTCAGTTTTGGACTCACCATCGAAATAGAGAAAATAAGCTTTAGTTCGTAATTCGATGCAATGTTGAAAATAATACGCCTCAACGCTTGAAAATTAAAATTTAAATAAAGAAAGGCATGGGCACTCAAGAGAAAGAAAAAAAAATATTTGATATAAAGACAATTTATGTTCTGTTCACTCTGTTCGGGTTTTTCAGATTTGACTACTTCTTGCAATTATCCCCTATGTAAAGTAAATATCACACATACGCCACAGTTAGGATTTCTTATGTTCATTTGGCACAGTTGCCTGCTGTTAGCTAACAAATAAACACACACTAATATACATACTTCAAAAGTTACACAAAGGTACCACTAAAGCACAAACCTGCAACTTTCTTCACGATGTTTTCTGTTACCGCTGAGCACGTCATGAATTTTAAAACACTCTCTTTCTTTTTGAAAACTCAAGAGCCTACATTTGTTCCTGGGCTCAAATTTATTTCCTTGGTTGTATTTATAATAAGCGTTTTTAAAATCAGACTTAAAAATATATTTTCTATCAGTCAGGGATTACAACGATTAACAATAATATTATACAGTCTGATAATAAAACAAATAGATATGTGTGTTGTAATTGCCAAACTCTTATATATTCACTATTCCGAAATGAAATAGGCTATATAATAATATATTACGAGTTGTGAGGTCGTAAAATTATTTTAAATCTCAACAAACACGAAACCATGAGGTCCCTTAGTCTATTTAAATATAGTAAATAAAAAGCTATTTTTACTAAATAAATTTTTGAATGATTTTTTAAGAGTAGTTTATTTCTTAGCAAATTTGGTGTTTTAAAAATCAAAAGGTCTGAGCAAATAAATTACGACAGAAAATATTATTATATTAAAAGTATGCTGTCGGTACTGAAACGTCAGTTGGGGAATTTAATATTACGAAACCGTGGAACACGTAACGTAGATTTAATGGTACTAGAGTGAAAAATTGGCTATTTTTGGTAAGAATGACGTCAGCGAGAATAAATTCTCTCTACGCATTAAGGATTGTTGAACACTTTGATTTGATTTAGTATAATAATGCTTGGAACAAAACGAATTTGACAGATTTTAGCGCTTAAGTTTTAATAAGACTTTTTAACTTTTAAAAATTTAATATAATCTCTTTACAAAACTATTGTTTCGTCTGCTTAATTTCATTACATTGTACAAAGTTGAACGTTCTTCCTCATTTTTATATTTAGGATGATATGTAGTATATGTTGATTTAAATAAGTAGGTACATACAAAAAACAATCTTCAAATATATTAATTAAAATCCAGTAAACAAAAATTATCAGATGTTTTAATTTATTCAATTCGTACAAGCAATTAAAACCCAAATAAATATAGGTGTATAAATACCCTTAATGAAGGTAGAAGTAAAAGAATTTCACAAAGCATTTTATTTCGAAATTTCCCTCCATATCATTAACATTGTAATGCGATGAATTAACATTTATTGGGTTATTTACTGATTTTTTTAAACAATTACTTATTTTTCTTACATCTTTAACACGAAGTGTTATTATTTTTTTTTTCATTTTACCAATAAAAAATAGTATAAAAAATATACATATATATGTAAAATCTGCTATTGTGTATGATTGAATTAAATATTTGGCACTCATATTGTATTATAGCGAGAGTGCGATGAAGTTACAGTAATTTTTAAAAATAATATAGCAATACACTTTTCAGTGTAATTGCTGTAATTAAACGGATTAGAAAAATTGCAATCAATCATTGTGTTTGCTCGCAAACAAAAAAAAACCGACATTCATTTACATCGACGGGTGTGTTAGTACGTAGTGGACAACGTACCTAGTTATTAAAAAAAATCCTAATAATTTAGGAAAACTTAAAAAATACTTGACATATCTCGATCAAATTTATATGGGATCAAATGTCAAACACCCGCATTCGATTAAGAGAAGGATCAACACAATCGGATTACCCTGTAAAAAAATTCACACTAAAAAAAAATACAGCCCCATAAATGATATAACTGATTTGAGTGTCTTGTAAAATAGAACCTACTCTGTTTTACAAGTCACTCAAATCAGTTATAATAATTTTCATATTTTTAGTTACGGTGTTTTATACAATATTTTTATTTCTTAGACAACCCGACTGTAGTATTAAATAAGTATATAAAACACGTCATCGAGACGGACATTATGGAGAGAAAGAGTACTTTTAACAAAGGTCCGTTTCGCAAAAGCTATCAAACCAATAAATTGAAGTAAGTTATAGGCTAGCTTTAAGCTTGACGAGGAAAACCAAAATAATTAATTGAACTCAACGTAATAAAACGCAACTTACCATAAATAGTCAGATACTTTTTGGATTCAATAAGACAAACCCTTTAATAAATAGATTACACTAAAAATATTTTATATTGGCTGACTGACGAACTTCTTATAACCATAACTTTTTCGTAAATATATTGCTTTTTTTTTAAAGTATACTTCTTTTAGAGTCTTAGGAAAAAATTATGAGTGCAAATTATTACGATGTGGGCGCACACCGTCACGAAAAAAGCCGACACCCTGAAGTTAGCTAGTCAACGAAGAAGAAGTCAGCAACGTGAAGTTAGCTAGCCATGAAGTATACCTTTTTTATTTTGTTGTGTAAAAACCTTGTCAAGACAATAACGAAACAGAAAACAAATATCCAATATTTTGTGGAGTCGTTCGGAGTTTTTTGCGTACGTATATTTCGGTAATTAATTTTTATTAATATAGATTGATTTTCTCTGAAATTACCTATATTACAGGTATTTCAATATCATTAGACTTTCATACTAAAATAAATAAACTTCAAGTCTTGAGACTTGAACATTCACAGTTCATTACTCAGATTGGATTAATTTATAAGTTTTGTTACAGAAAAGCTCCTCGAAAATTCGTAATACTGGACGGTAAGTTGAGATTTGTAATATAATGTAAATCTTTTTTGTAACAAAAAAAAAAGCGGTAGTAAATATTTTTAACAATAATATATTATTACGTATAATATATTATATATTTTTAGGATAAATTATCGCGAATAGAAAACGTGTATGTAAACTGAAATTGTTAATGAAAACTCATTATTTTAATTGAAATCGCTTTTCAAGAGTTTACATATATTTTGTTTTCTGTTTGACTATGATTAATTTACGAGCATACACGTGCACAATAATGTACCTTCATTGTTTAACTAACGACGTTATCGTGAAACCCTATTTTGTAAATAAATCTGTAATAGCAATCATGCGGTGGTCTGTAAGCACAAAAAATAGTTGTGTTTCCTAGCAAACGAAAAAAAAACCGACTCAATTACATCGACAAGTAATACAACATAAGTAGACGAAAAAAATTAACGAATGCACTAGTCGTCACTACCGTTTTCGAGGGTCGATTTCTTTAGGATTCCATCATCATATTCCGGTTTTTTTATCATGGTACCACTCTTGGGATATCTCCTTTTCATCAAAATCGATCCATAAACGACGAAGTTATTATATATATATATATATATATATATATATATATATATATATATATATATATATACGGTCGAATTGAGTAAGTTAAGATCTTTTTTGACGTCAGTTAAAAAATGACAAATTCTATAAATTCAAAAATGGGAATCGACTTGCGATCGCTAGTAAAATTATCGATTACTGTAAACACTAACTCGTGAAATCGAATACATATTAGAATTAAAAAAAAAACACCAGAAATTCCTTTTGCAGTAATTTACACTTAAACATTGAATTCTAACACAAAAAATTAAATTTGAGTCGTATTTTTATCTTTTAAATAATATGTATTGCGGGTAAAAGAACGTCCATTTGTACAAAAAGGTTAGGTAAAACCAAACACTAATGGGGAGAGCTGGCCACTGAATCCGCCGGGGGCATTCCAACTTTTCCTTTGCAGTCATTTGTAGCTTCCATTAGTCGATAGAAAAAGAGGAATGCTTGTTACTTTGTGTATCACGGTCATTTTTATTCTAACAAGAATCTATTGTTGCAGTCAATGTTTAAAATTAATCTAAGTAATGTCGATTGAATTAAATGAACAGAGAAATATCAAATACCATTTATTCCTTTATTTGATATTCATTCCTTTTGACTAAATAATTTAATGAAAGATTAGATTTGAATGAGATTCGAATGTACCATCAATTAGATTAATAAAATTAATAAATGTACGAGATTAATCTCATAAAAGATATTCAGTTGTACGAGTTATTTCCAAGAAATTCTTTATAATTTTTTTTATATCACTAGTTCGGCAAACAAGCGTACGGCTCACCTGATGGTAAAAGATTACTGTAGCTTATAGACGTCTGCAACACCAGAAGCATCGCAAGCGCGTTGCCGACCCAATCCCCAATCCCCCCCAGGAGCTCTGGTCACCTTACTCACCAACAGGAACACAATACTGCTTGAAAGCAGTATTATTTAGCTGTGATCTTCTGCAAGGTCGAGGTACTACCCCAGTCAGGCTGCTCCATATTTTGAGCAGGAAATTCCTGCTGTGCCCTACCTCAATTAAATACTTTAATATTACGAAATGTATGTACTTTATTTTTAATGCGAAAGATACAAAATAAAGTAACACAGACGTTGAAGGTACTAATGAATAATATTATTAGTGAATATCGAGAATAGAGCAAAGGATACTGCCCGTATGAGATATGTGAAAAATTCAAAGAGACGAGGCATGCCAAGCACTAGTATGAATACACTCGGGAAATAAATATGTCAGACTAAGTTACATACGGAATGTAAAGGTGGATACATACATAACGTGACATCAGGCGCTTCGTAAGTCTGTGGTGCACTAAACTAATGTCAAATAGATTGTTCGTCCATTGTTTTAAATGCAGACACATTGTTATCGTAATCTGAGCCAGACTGAATCTCATCCGTACATTATTATTTCTAACGTACATTGTTTGAGATCTTTGAACTGTATGATATTTCTTTTGCATTTTATTTATAACCGATTTCCAAAAAAGGAGGAGGTTCTCAATTCGAACGTATTTTATGTATGTTACCACAGAACTTTTGACTGGGTGGACTCATTTCGATATATTTTTTTCATTGAAAATTATTGCATGTCATGTGGTCCCATTTTAATTTGATTGAGATATAATAAGTACTTTTTGAGTAATCTTTGATGTCGTAACGCCATCTCTGAATTCAGTTAAACTAGTTCAGTGAATATCAATCAAAGGACTATAACGTAGTGAGCTGTATTATCCACTAGGGTAGCAGTTCATTCTATTTAAATAATTTTGATGTTTCTTATTTTAATCAAACGCGGATGCTTGTCTTGTGGTCTTATTGATAGAGATCTGATGACAACTTTTTGAGTAATCTTTGATAGCGATATTAACTTGCATATTTTTTCGTCTACTTACGTTGTATTACTTGTCGATGTAATTGAAGTCGGTTTTTTTTCGTTTGCGTTCAAACATAATTATTATTGTTATGTGGTTGTATTGTGGAATATTCTGAATTTGTATTTTATTTTCACATTAAAGCAATATTCCTCTACTATATTACGCATGTATTATACATATAAACCTTACTCTGGAATCACTCTATATACTAAAGAAAACCGCGTCAATATCCGTTGCGTAGTTTTAAAGATCTAAGCATACAGACAGCGGGAAGCGACTTTGTTTTATACTACGTAATAATATGAAGCAAGAGAAAGCAACTTACTGTGAAGTAGCGTAATGGATTTGGCTTATAGTTTTTATCTTCATAGGAGAAGAGGCATTTGCCCAGCAGTGACAGCTGGCTGTTTGTTGTTCAGTAGTTACGCAGTCTTGTCAATATATTTGTATATATCAGTAATTGATAATTGTTTGACATGTGAAAAAACATATGGAAGCATACACAAAATATATGGACCAAACCCCAAAACACAAAATTATAAAAAAATCATATCAAGCATTTTTAACTCTTAAAAACAGACCGAATCAAAGTCCCTCGCTATATAATACTGATAACAACGTATTGTTAAAGTGAGACAATATACCATTCATCGGAATATTTTTGGGAATGGTCGTAACAAGATTGGACGATAAAATTCCGGCGCAATTTTCATTCGGTTCGTCAAAAACATCTGATATTACTCCATTTTACCTCGTGAGGGAATTGTGGAGCTGTTCCAATTTTCCTGTAAAAATATATTTTATATAGGTATATATTCAAATAAATATGTTTTATTTAATTACTAGCTGTACCCGTGACTTAGTTCGCGTGGGAGATTTTATCTGGATACTAATTATTTTTGTAGGGACGGTAACGCGACATAGACAAACACTTAGGTATTTTTTTTTAAATTTAATTTTTAATTTATCATCGTTATTAACCTATTACAGTCCACTGCTGGAAGTAAGCCTCTCCTAGAGTACTTGATATAGTATAGTAGTAGTATAGATCGGCTTGTAGTTTTTAATTTATCATGTAAAAAAAATAACGAAATATAGACTTAATTACAAGACTTAACTTACAAGATTTAACAAAATAATGTAAATTTTTTAGTAAGCAGAATGTTTGAAGCAATAATTTTTTATACGCACTTGAAAAAATTTAATTATTTTGAAATCACAGACAGACACTTAAATTTTATTTGTATGTATACTTTTTATTATATACCTATAGCACGAATACGATAGATGTATTAAGATTAATTTTAGATTCCAAATAAATTTTAAACAAATATTTCACTCAAGGTTCTCTGAAATGACATGTTTTTTTTTTAATATACTAAATACTGGTTGGTATAATTGGACGATTTTGTTACATGCCTATGTTACTAAAGACTCCATTTTTTTTTAATTTTTTTGTAATATTATTTTGTCAACTACTAAATGTTATTCTGTTAAATAAAAACCGGAATACAAGTACCATAATGCCAATTTTAATCCATATCATCATATATATTATGATATGGAATAAAGTATAATATTTAAGAAAAAACCTCCCAATTATACCACATACAATTATAGGTATATCATTTTATAAATAATTGCTTGCTCTACCGGCGTCCACAACTAAAAAATGTATTATTTCTTTGGTTTTTGTAAATTAATTAATTATTAAAATTATATATATGACGGCTTTAATTTTGAAACAACGTCAACGTGATTTAGGGTCAGTAATTTTTTTACTCATTTAGTGCGAATTATTCGCACGGGTATTGCTAATAAAGTAATAAGACGAATATAAGTAAAAAGTGAAATAAGAATAGCTTATTACATATATTTTAGTAAAAGTTCAACAATAATGCTAACTCTTTTTCGGTATACATATAATGTTATGTTTGATAAGACGCTACGTGTGTAAGACGCTTTTTAGGTAAATTTATTCATGCATTATATGTACGGATAGAAACTGTTGTTTTCCTTTCCATCGGATCAAATTTTGTTGATTTCAGTCACGCGGCCATTCGTACTGGAAAACTTTAGTAGGGGGATTTCTGCACAATTTACACTTCGGAATATATATATGTATTATTTGTGACAGAATTGTTGAATTGAATACAATTTTTTTATTATAACAAATAATTGATCAGTGTTTCGAAAAAAAAAACATTACTTGTTATCAATTATTATTGGCTAAATCTTTTACGGTTAAAATTAATTTGACAGAAGTCATAAGTTCAGTTTATGCTAGACTTATAACTTTTTTTTGCAAAATGAGAGTTTGATAACCGAAGGTAATAATTTGTAAATTAATCCTATCTTACACGTGTTCATGATGTGTGTATATTCGTGTGTGTTACGAGAGAGAACATAAATACACACCTGGGTTACAATAATTGAAACTATCGCATTTTATTTTTGAAATATAAAATAAATAAAGTAATAAAATCAATTTATGTCTATTTTGTTAATATTTGCGAATCAGCTATTTTCATATTTGAGTTTCAAACCGGAAACGTATCGAATAGTCAAAATTTTTGCAATGCCGTTGCTATTGGCGTGGAAAATGTAACATTTTACTAGTCGTCGTATCATTTTATACTGGTTTATTTGTATTTTACTTTTATAGCATTTTTTGTATTTGCTCAATGAATGATTGTACATATTTAGATGGTATGTTTGCAACATATTTTTAATGATCTAGATACACGCTGTGTGTGTGCTGTGTGGCTACGGCACTAAAGAATTTAGCCACCCCCTCTCTTCCCGTGGGTGTCGTAAGAGGCGACTAAGGGATAACAAGGTTCCATAACCATCTTGGAAATTAAGAAGCCGACCGATGGCGGGGTAACCATCCAACTGCTGGCTTTGAAATACACAGGCCGAAGACGGGCAGCAGCGTCTTTGGTGCGACAAAGCCAGTACTGCGGTCACCAACCCGCCTGCCCAGCGTGGTGACTATGGGCAAAACACATGAGTTCACGTTATTTTTGACGTAAACTTGTGGAGGCCTATGTCCAGCAGTGGACTGTATAGGCTGTAATGATGAGATACACGCATTAATAGGACACGAATTTGAACATAGTCGATGTTAAAAATATGTCAAGAGTACGTGTAATGTGTTAATTAAAAGTTCACTTTTAGTTATTAAGTACTAACTAGTTATAAAGTACTTACTTATAAGGTAACTACTAATATTTATCTTTATATATTTTTTTTTTACTAACAATTATAGATCTTTTGTCATTCGACTAATAAACACTTTTATTTTTATTTTTTTAATGGGTGACAATGATAGAAAGTAGTGTTTCTCAAAACTTCAAAGCTTTGTACTGCGTAATAACTATATGTCATGTCATCACTTCACTTCCTTTAGCCTATCGCATTCCTCTAACATCCCAATTTTTCGCAATAATCATCCAGCCTCCAACAGCAAACTCACATAGATCGTCGGTCCAGCGGGCCGGAGGACGTTTAACTCTGCATTTGCCAAGACGCGCTATCCACTCTAGGACACGCCTGCTCCAGCGGATTGAGACGCAGGTGTCGAGCCCACTTCCCCTTAAACTTGTTAATTCTTCCGGCTATGTTGATTACTATGCAAATTTATTGGATAAGATGTGTGTGATTTATCTTTTGGGATAAATAAAATGGAATCAAGTTATATAAACGTCAATATCTCAACCAAAGTCATCAAAATAAACAACGTATACAGATTTATATAACTTTAAAGCTGTGCATATTTAACGTAAACTTCTTTTTCCTTCATTTTTGTATTTTTATATACAAAAAGAGGTCCACATATTTAATAAGACCTTCAACTGAACGAATTTTGAAGGACTCGTGTAGGTCATATATAGACGATGGATTAGACGTGACGAGAAATATAATTTACATCATTAGTTTGTATCTAATTGTAATTAGTTTTGTTACCCAATAATTATATTTAATGACGTACATAAGCTGTTAAATTGCTCGTAATAGTTCCCTCCTATCAAGCCCTGTTTAGCACTAAGCCACGTAATTACAACATGTATATTGGTAAACGCTAGCCTCATATAAGCTTTAGGTAAATGTTGACAATACTTTTTAAATCTTTGACTAAAATGCAATTAAATCTGTAAGTTATATAAATCAGAATGACGATTTAAAAGTGTTTCGAAATTAATTTTATTAATTTATGAGCATGTTTTTTATTCGTGCAAAAATTGTGTTTTGGATGTGATGATGATATAAAAATCATACTCTCTAACAACGTAACCGCGCAACCTCAAAACAACTTTATTTTTACAAGAAAGAGTATGTGAATTTTCTTCTTATACGAGTACCTTACCTTTACAAGTATTAAAAAACGGCGTTTCTAAAAAATAATTACATACTTTTAATTAAAATAATTAAAAGTAAAACAGAAAATGCCTTTAATTATTTTATAATAGCAACGCTTATAACATTATAACGTTATAAAGGAATATATTCCTATATATGTACTAATGTATGTAGATTACCATGTCTGACTTTCGAAAAAGACTCAAGTGGCATCCGCTTTTGCAGAAATACTCCCATCCTATCTTTACTTTATTATGTACTTTTCCATCCTGACATACCTCTTTAACTCAAAACATCACTCAGATAATTTTTAACGTCAACACTTAAAACTCTTTCTCATACTACTCTAGAGAGTATAAAATTATATATATAATATATATATATATATATATATATATATATATATATATATATATATATATATATATATATATGTATGTATGTCTGTATGTATGTATGTATGTATCTTTGTATGTACTTATATGTATATGTGGTTACGTAAATATTCACACGTTTATGTCACGATTTGTACACCTACACCGACACAATACCATCTCCTATGCCCCTAGATTACCTGGAAGAGATCGCTTTTCAGCGATAAGACCGCCCTTTGTACCTTATGATACACTGTTAAAATCAATCTGATAAGTATTATTTCTGTTTTGGTGTACAATAAAGTGTATTCTTGTCATATGTGCCATTATTTTCATTTTAATATAAATTCGAATTTTAAATAATCTATTTTACGATTCTTCATATATATATATACTGTTTAAATGAGTTTAACAGTAAAATATGCATTATCTTTGAATTATACAAAGTTATTAGAACAAAAGGCATTGATACGATCGATCTAAAAACAAAAACCTTGTCACAGCGTATCGCACCGGTATTCATAAAGTAAATAAAAAGATAAAAAGGCTCCGAATTTTGAAATAAGTGGGAAAGAGATAACGAATGCAAAAAGTTAACGACCGCTTAAGTCAGAGCGGGATGGCATATTAAAGTATAATATCGCCGTCTAAACCGACAAACTTTCAAACCTATATTGATAATTGTATTTAAATTAATTGAAGTCAAGGAGAGTGTGTCAATGACCCTCAAAAAAGCACAATTTTACATTTAGTTGAAGGGTTTAAGCCTAATCTGCCTGGCTTCTTCACTGATGGATTGCGGGTAGTTTTACCTAGGTGTAAATGACAGCTGGGTACAATGCTTTTGCGTGTTCGTTAAAGCATGGTGGAGATAAAACAACCAAACAGGACAAAAGGATGAGTAACTCACTGCATAAACACGATCATAAAAAAAGATTTAATTTTTTTTAATTTTTTCGCGTCAGCCTGTAATATCCCACTACTGGGCATAGGCCTCTTTCCCCATATAGGAAAAGGATCAGAGTTTAATTTTTTAAATAATTAAACAAAAATAATCTTAAACACAAGAGTAAACATGTATTAAAATATAACTTGGATTACTACATTTTTTTTTTAATTTCTCCAGTACTAATCTCAAACATATACTAGGTTAGCGAGTTTAGTCGTCAATGTGTCATTTGAGCATATCCTAGCTACGGCTCACTGCGTTCCGTTTTTCGCTGAAAAGAGTCCCTCTAGTGGAAGTAAGGCGTACGGCTTCAGTGACATGAAACTACTTTTTTATATTTTAAACATTAATGGAACATTTGTTTGTTTCGAAAACCTAGTGTTTTACTAGAAGATATTTACTCTAATTAATTAAATTTGGCGCTAATTGCTTCTTTTACCCATAATCGACTATGCAGATGTGTGATTTTTAGATGTGACACAAGAGTTACTTAATAAATTAGAGCGTCTACAAAATCTTGTTATACGCTTTATCTTTGGTTTACGTAAATACGATCACATCTCCCAATTTCGTACTCAACTTAAGTGGCACCCATTCCAAGTTTGCCGTGATATGCATGTCCTTTCTTTTCTATAATACATAACATACTCCATGACCAAAATTCTCCCTTCCTACCTACGGTCCCATTTCCATCTTCGCCCTACCCTAACACGTTCAAGGAGGTCTTGCATCACTTTGATGCTCAAAGTCCCTAGACATAATACCAACTTCCTACTGAATTTCTTCACAATACGTGCTGCAACACTTTGGAATCGTTTACCGAGAGTGATCCAAGAAAGCACTTCAATTTATGCTTTCAAGGACAATGAACATCTCATAATTGTTGTAGTCTCAATGTATGTATTTATGTATGTATGTATGTTTGTATGTATGTATGTATACCTCAGTTAGTGATCGTTGGTAAAATATTTTATTATTCTTTAAATTTTTAAAGAACTATAATTTTAATGGTCTTAAAAAAATTGTTCAGATTGTAATTTCGACCGTATCATCCCTATCCCTATTATCGTGGTATCATATTAGCGTTTGTACGTAAGCCCTTATAATATTAGGGATTGTTTATCAATAAATCTCACGACAGAGCGCGCTCCCAACCGAGATACAAGTGAAGTTAGCCTCGAGACGCGCAGTTTTCGAATAAGCTGAAAAGTTGTGAGAAGTTCGTAGTCAGTCGGATTGTTCCCTCTTAAACTCGGCTAACTCCATCGACGTGTTTAATTCCAAATTCAAAAAGTTTTGTTCTAAATTTAAAATCTGATTTTATGTTTTTTATTAAGCTGACAACGGCGTTTTTGATGCAGTATGTTTCGATATACTCTGTAAAACGTTTTTGTTAATACGTTCAGAGTAAAACCCTTGCTGTCTTTCACTTTTAAAAAATCAGTAAATGCTCGCAATTCTTTTTGAGTAATTTAAATAATTTTCTCTTCTTAGTTGAGTTACTACCATTCGCTTCAAAATAAGTATACCGTCTTGTAGCTTCTTCTTGAGCATTTCGCCATGGATGTCTCTTTCAGTACATACTGAATCATTATAAAATTAATATTATAAGTATTTAATATAAGGAGCTATAATAAGTCAATGCTAAATCTATCTAACTGATTTGAGCTTAACTAGATTTGGTTGTTCATTTATTTTTAATTAGTTCTACAGAAAGTTTGAATAATGGATTTTTCATAATTATAGTAAAATAGAATATGATCATAGGATATCACATTGTTTGTACTTGGTCATTTTTAGACTGTTGTTGACTGTGTTTAGAAGTTCTTCAAAGATTATCGGCCGAGTATGAGAAGAACTTTAAAACTCAAAAAGCGGTATTATCTTGGCCTATATTAGTCTTCTCGATTTATATAGTACAAAACTATTAGTTTACTAACTGAAACCAATTCGTACTTTTCCAATTACTTCCTAGTATAGTTTGAGAATTTCAATTCATTTTAAGAGACCGATTCATCAATCGGACGGTACACGCTTCGAAAGTTACCTACTTATGTATTTGCTTTAGTATTTTTGTTATTTATACAATTTCTATAATATGTACGATTTTATTTTTGTGTTATCCACACATTAGGAATTCTAAACATTTTTGAATAACCATTTTTGAAGAACCCGCGTCGGAAACACGGGTTCGAACCCCGCTGGAGCGGTCAATTTTTGATATGATATTCGAAAATGTTTACAATGTCTATGTTTTAATGTTGTGAGCACACTGAATTTCTAATGTTTACCAAACGTTTGAACAAAATTTTAGGAAAGTTTGTTACTTTCATGCGAACTGAAGGAAGTTACCACAAGTTACCGTATCTTTCGAACTTTTCTAATTTCGTTCGCGTGTTTTGTGAAAAATACATTTCAAAGTTTACTATTTGTATTTCTATCTTATGTAATGTTAATTTTTCCGTTTATTTATGATTGAATTGTATGGACTAATGATTCAGTGAATAACATCAAATGACTGGGAATGGGCATTTCCTTTCGTGTAGGAGAAGCCTGCTCCAGCCTGTAATATCGTACTCTCCGAGGCACGGTGGGGAGACCCACAAGGACTGCATAAATACCCAGACCACGGCAAACACCTGTATGGGACACACATTTGCGGGGATCGAACCCGCAACCGCCAGCGCAACAGATACAATCCATGGCTGTGACCGTTGCGCTAACGCAGTGCCAGAAGTCGGGGGAGAAGGATTGGATCTAAATCGAATCTAACAAAATTATGTTTATCAAATAGTTTGAGTTCCCGGTATTTCGGCACAATAAATACCTTGTACAAAATAACACCAAAAATAGATTCTGGGGTATATGTTTTTTCATAATTTATTTTAAATGTGACCGTGGTTTGATAGGTAGTCGATGAATTAAAATTGGATAAATTGAAGTCGGTTTTTTGTTGTATGAGAATAAACACAAATAAGATTTTCTCTTCAAGTTTCTATTATTGTCTAATTGATTATTGTTATCTCTAGATTTTTTTAACTAAGCAGTAAGTCTACATTTGGAACTGCTACCACATTAATAACATCAATGCACAACGTACGTAGTAATAACGTAAGTAGACGTAGCAAGGGAATTTTTTTAAGTTTCATGTTTATATTTTAATAGTGATAAATATCAGTAAATTCACTCGAAAGATGTGAATAAGATTAAATTTACACGATAGAACACCCATACCTGCTCTTCTTCTGATACACGCTGATTTGAAAAGTTCCCATTCATAAACTTTTTTACCAATTACAAAAAAAAAAACATTTTAATATTTATATTCCTTTTTTGTTTACAGTATATTCCTATACCTAAAATATATCAAGAGTAAATGGTACATCTGACGCTAAGTGGTGAAGCTCTTACCTAAGAGAAACCTATAAACTCAACTTTTGAAGCGCCTCATATTATAGCGTACATGATGAAAATTGTTTCATGTTTTACATGTGCGAGGGAAAAAAAGAAATACAGGTACGTTTGTGGAATATCAAATACGTAAGAGTGAGCGTCGACGTCCTATCATTCTAATTAAATAATGTGATTCTTAATACGATTAAAATATTTCAAGTAATAAAAATAAAAGTAAAATAAAAGTAATGAAATAGGCATGAAATATGAAGCTATTGGAGAGGGCTCAAGGAATAGAAGTAATAAGGCACTTGTGTTGCTCCTGATTTAGCAACTATCCATTCATAGGCTGACGGAATTGCCTACGTTATACCTTTTTAATGCTACAAATTCATGTTGCCAACTTATTAACTGTTTTAAACTGGGTAAATATGTATTTTTAGTTAATTTATCAAAAAAAGTATTAAGATTAACGAAGACTATGTTAGTATTCATAAGAAGTTCTTCGCGAATCGCATATCATATTAATAACTAGCTGGGCCCCGCATTTTCACCCGCATTGATTTGAGGAAAAAACAGCCTTCCTTCTTTTTAAAGCATACCAAGTCTTCCTTTTTAAATAGTTAATTTTTTTTAAGTTGTGGATGCCGGTAGAGCAAGTAATTATCTATAAAATGTAAATGGAAGCAAACATCTTAACCTTAGCGTATTAATATATATGATGTTGTTTAATATTAACAATGAATATAGAAGCCTTCATAGAAGTAGATAAGTGTTATTAATTTGAAAATAGTTATTTTGATAGTTGAAAATAAGAAAAAAATATACTGTTTTGTATATATCGAACGTTGTGGAGTAAAAAACCAACGTAGATAACTTATTAAGCTTGTCAAACAATTGTAATATCTAAAGTACCAATTATTCATTTTTACTGTAATAATCGTAAACTAGATAATAAGTTTGCACTGTATTATCTACCAAATAATTTTGTTTAAACAGGTTTTGTCTAGTTCTAGTTAGGTTTGTTTGTGACTAGTATTAAATTGTAGTTATCACGAAGGCACACTGTGAAAACTAGAGTTAATTAAACACACGCTCTACATACAGGTTTTTAAGATAAAGCAATATTACACATGTGTACAATCTTCCTCAGAAATAGGATTTTAGGACCAATTTTTATACTGGAGTTTTTTCTGAATTTATATGACTGAATTCATAATGTTTAACTAATATAGTATTATACTATTTATCTTTTGCTGCGCACGGAGCGAATGCTTCAGCACAATTCTTTTAAATCGAAGTATTTTTTTTAACTAAAATTATTTTTTAAATCTATAGGTACAAATAAAATAAATAAAAAAATTAATATATACAATAAAATACAATATATACAATAAATACAATATATACAATAAATACAATATATACAATAAATACAATCTATACAAATAAAATTGGAGTATCTGTTTGTAATATTAAAATAACCGCTTTTTACTAAATGCATACGGATGTATCCACGGTAAGTATACCAAAATAATTTTTTTTTACAATTTTTGTCTGTCCATCTGTCTGTCTGTTTGTTCCAGGTAATCCCTGAAACGGCTGGACCGATTTTGGCAGGACTTTTACTGGCAGATAGCTGAGGTAGTAAGGAGTAACTTAGGCTACTTTAATTTTAGAAATTCATTATATATATATATATAAAATTTAAATATTTTATTTATTTTTATATCCTACTATATCCTTTTTTTTTAAATTCCACGCGGACGAAGTCGCGGGCACAGCTACTTATTTTATATAATATGTATAATAATGATTAAGAGACGTCTTTGAATCATACTTGAATAAAGACATTCTTGACTTTAAATATGAAAATTTTATAATTGTCATATAGGATAAATAGATACTGTAATTAGCATATCAAAAAAGTCTTTTAAAACTTGATACGTTAAATCGATGATAAATTGTACCAACATGTCGATAATATTGATGTCATCGTTAAATGGCTCAAGATGTCAATACAGAATGAACTGCTGCCCATAATACTGCACTAGCTTACAATGATCCGTATTGTTAGCTAAATCAGCATCAAGTAATGTATTTATAGACTGTAAGATACATTTGTTGCTTTGATTATAATAGCATAATTACTTTGTTTAATAATGTTGATAGTATAATTGTTTTTGCTGGCAAACGAAAAAAAACCGACTTCAACTACATCGACAAGTAATACAACGTAGGTAGACAAAACAATTGTCAAGTAAATACGCGTTATCAAAGAGTACTCCAAAAGTTGTAATCAAATCTAGATGGAGTTTAAATGCGGCCACATGATAAATATCGGCTTTCGATTAAATTTAAAATCATCAAAATCGGTACACTCATTATAAAGTGATGCGGATTTTCGAGGGCTTAACTCGATTTCTCTAGGATCCCATCATCAGACCATGGTACCACACTTAGGATATCTGCTTTGATTATATAATGAGATTTCTTTCTCCTTTTTTGAAGTCGGTTAAAAATACTACAGAAGTAAGTGTGTATTTTTCGAACAATCTAACACGTTGTACAAAGTTAGCATTATGTCACAGATTGATCCTACTATAGTTTTTTTTTACTACTAATTGACCGTATATGTTAGACATCACTGGTTCTTTTACTAACTTTATACGTTTGTTCTATAATATGATTTTTTTTTCAGCTTCGGCTAAGGCTATTGCAGTCCACTGCTGAACACAGGCTGCTCCAAGCTTGTGCGAGATATCCCGATTTTTCGCAATCCTCATCACACCTCCAGCTGCAATCTTACGTAGATCATTGATTCAGCGGACCGGGGGACGTCACACACTGCATTTGCCAACACGCGGTCACACTCGACACCACTTTCTAATTATGTGGGCTATGTTGATTACTTTCGTTCTCTCCCGTATAGATAATAGTTTATGACCTAATAATTGGTGGTACATATAATATTAAATTTTATTTTATTTTTAACGAATATAAACCGAGAGAGAGTGCTTAAACCTTAACTACAACATCATGGATTCAAATATAGACTAGCGTTGCTTATAATTACTAAGTTTGTCGTATGAATTTTGTCTCGTACTCGTTAATGGAGAAACACCTAGAGGTAATCTAGCTGACTAAGGATAAATTTAGAGTACATTCACCAATTTGTGTGGAAGCAGCGAAGTGTAGTAACAAGTTTCAATCCTTCTCTTAAATGATAGATGCCTTAGCTAGAGGAACATTTACAGACTGTTCCAGTACAGTACAGATGCAAAGTCAGGATCAGTCTTATTGAGAACATTCAAGACTGGTCAAAGTGAAATTTCATTTGAAAGCTTATGGTTGTTTTTTATACATTTTTTTTAATCGAAAGTATATCGATAATGGTACGTTGGTAAATAATTAGACGTTTAAAATATAATGTTTAAAGGATACACCAAAAATTTTTTATTTAATATCTTTCAAAAAGTACTTATTAATCTGATCCAAAAGGATTTCTAAAAAGGAAAAAAAAGATCAAGATATGTATCTTTGTAACCGATAAACTGTAAAATAACATATTTCTAAAAATTATCCACCATTTGCTACGGTTATTAGTTAGCAGTATCTTAGGACTTAAAATATTACGATATGGTCTAAAAATACCGTAAGAAAAGGCTAAATTTGCAGTTTTTAGATATTCTTTTAATAAAAACAATATCCCTGCAGACATCTTCCTCCTGTCCTCTGATCCTTTGGGGACAATATTGTTATGTTATCTTTATACTCACGCTCGGTGATTCGGATAACTTTTTAAAACCATCGCCATTGGTGAAAAAATTTCATAACATTGTTACCAGTACTAACAGCAGATACACATGGTTTATATAAAAAAATACCTTTTTAAATTACATCTATAAATAATACGACATGAGGGAGACAAAAAAATAGTCAAGTAATTATACATTATTGGAGATAATTCATAAAGTACTCGTCAGATCTGGATCAATTTAAATGGGACCACATTACAAGGACTAGCTTTCGTTAAAAAAAAAAAATTATATAAAATCGGTACACCAAATAGTTTATGTAGTAAAAAAATACTGTCGAGTTGAGAATGAGGAAGGGCACAGTGGGAAATATTATGCTTGAAATAGAATTGAAT
The DNA here is from genome assembly GCF_905220565.1 of Melitaea cinxia. Taxonomy (NCBI): domain Eukaryota; kingdom Metazoa; phylum Arthropoda; class Insecta; order Lepidoptera; family Nymphalidae; genus Melitaea; species Melitaea cinxia. Next base: position 11,920,698 of record NC_059402.1, on the reverse strand, counting down.
AGACTTGGGAAGTACCTCCAGAAGACGTAGCAAAATAATACTACTCGGTGTTGTGTACTTGTGGTGAGTGAGGTAGCCAGAGCTCATGGGGAGGGACGCGGATAGGATAGGTAGCAAAAAATTCATAAAACGAACACATATAGCTGGACACACATCTGCATGATCTATAAAAGGTATAATTATTTTAAAATTATATACATTATATATTTGTAAAAATTACTGATTTGAAATATATTTTTGATGTGCAACTTCTTTAGGCGCATGAGGGCAATTTTTTTTACGGATGAAATGCAATAATAATAATATTAACGTCACGAAGATGTGCAACGTTTTTGTCGAACAACAGAGCCACCTAGCGTGTACTATAGAAACTACAAAAGTTGTTATATTAATATCGATAATATTACATTGCAAACAAACTAGATGGCGCTGGATTGGAAATCTAAAGCTTTAGATTTGTATAAATATAAACGAGACTTAAAAATTTGTTTGCAATAGAAGTGTCACTTCTGACATGTGTACTTTGTACGCACGCACTTTTTTTAACTATATTTTCCGCGATGTTCTAAAATACAATCCGATTATAATGTTCTTCTTGATTTCTGTTGAATGACGACGTAATAGACTATTGACTGGGTAAACGACCGGCTTTACCTACTTTTCGAGGAGTTTCAAAGAGAAATGAAGTTTCTGTTGTGCTTAATGAAGCGAGCGCCTTAAAATCGTATTTAAGTCCTCAGACAATCGAAACTTGAATATAGTTTTACGAATATAAATGTAAGGTAACTAGAGTATATTTTGTTTAAAGCAGTGTTAATTAAGTCTAATAATTTTTTAATTTTAATAATTAATAACAATAATAGTACTCTGCTATTCTGAGATACAGTTATCTAACATCACAAAAACTTCTGGACGTATAAAGATAAAATTTGGCATAGAAGTAGTTAGTGGATGGCAGCTAAGAACGTATTTTTTTGATAGGACCGGATTAGAGGCTGACAAAACAACAGTGAGATGATACAGGCTGAATGCGTTCATACCAAATATATATTTTATTAAGATTTTTTTTTACTTTTCAGACTATGATGATGAGTTCAGATAACAGGTGCACTTTAATTGTAAATGCATTCCTTTATACCTCCTTAATTGTAAAATTTTGATTTGTAACTTCATTTGTTACCAATAAAATACATTTTTTTATTTGTTTGTAACATTTTTATATTTTCTTAATTAAAAGTTTATACCTATGTATATGTTTTTAAAATGAGTGGATACTAATAACTGAAAAATGACTTATTATTATTTTAGAAGAGTTCAGTGACCTTACTTGAAACTAGAGAACTTAGAATTTACATAAATACTTAGGTGAAAAAATATATCTCTCATATTCGATACAAAATTTTTCACTACTAAATTCGCGAGTACTACGGCTCAGTTTTGTTATTCTCAAACACGTACACACAAACACACACACATACACGTACATACACACACAAACACATGCACATATACACATAAGCACACAAGTAATTTGTGATCGTAGTCAGTTGAATGATTTAAGTAATAATACATTTTACGTTGTTTGAAGGTATAAATTTAAAATCCAGGTTATCCCTTTCATATTTTTTTTATCAAGAGAGCTTTTATTGCATTTCAATAATTAAACAGAAGACAAAAATTATGAAATTTCGACTAATGAAGAGGCTCTTACAATTTGGCATTCGCATCTGGCACGCGAGCAGAAGTGTTGGTTTTATATATTGAACAAAAGGCGACCAACAGATATTTTATAAATAAATTCTTTTTGTACAGTCTGATGATTCAATTGACCATCTGAGTTGTGACTTAAAAACTGTATCACTTTGTTATATTATAAATCTGATACATAAAATTCTCGCGTCGCGGTGTTTGTTGCCAAACATCTCCGAAACAGCCGGACCGATTTTTATGAAATTTTGTATGGATATTGGGTAGGTCTGAGAATCGGCCAACATCTACTTTTTTTATATCCCTAAATAACAAGGGTGAGCCCCCTAAATATATTTTATATTTTTTGTTAAAATTTTATATTTTATTTTATTGTGGTTTTGCATTGAAAAATACACACAATCCTAAATTTTCACTCTTCTACCACCAACCCCTAATTTTTAATAGCGTTTACCGGGAAACGGGTCAGCTAGTAATATATACCTATTTGTAGATTGTACCATCCTCTTATATTATCGAGTAATATTGCTGAAAATGTAACTTATATCTGCCAACCCGCACTGGAGCATCGTGGTGGATTAAGCTTCGATCCTTCTCTTACATGTATAAAGAAGCCTATACCCAGCAGTGGGATGTTACAGGCTGAAACGTAATAAATAAATCCTACCTGAGCGTTCATAATCAAATCCGGAAATGTAGAAAAAAGCGAAAAACGTTTTAAAGAAATTCTGATTAAAATGTCGCTGTCATATAAGATTTTCGCAAAATTAATTTTCTCTGCCGGAAATTTAAACTGTTGATGAAAATAGAGGTTCAAATAAAATTTGGTTGTACCGTGTAAATTTTTTATTTCAATCAGGGTTAATCTCACAGCAATTATTGATATGTTTGGTTTATCTGGCTTTTCTCACACATGTAAGAAAAATAAACTAATATAATGAAAATAAAATATTTCAATAATTGCAAAGGTTATTATTGTATTTGACAAATTTATATGCAAACTTATTCGTTATGAATTATTATTCTAAACATTTTTGATATGATATTCAAAAATGTTTAGAATTCCTAATGTGTGGGTAACACAAAAATAAAATCGTACATATGAATTATTATCTTACAACTTCTAGTTGCGAATCAATAAGGAAAAAATGTGTACCAGTCAATCTAAACTCAATATTAATGAAATCTCATCATCTATGTAATAAAGTCGATAAAAGAGCGAATCTCTCTATAAATTTTGTGACATAATAATTTTTTATTTTTTATTTTGAGGATGTGTTGGTACAACAGTCACAGGCCAAACATATTTACCACCTATACAGAGTTTTGTGGGTGGTTTAGGCGTTTATGTTCGTGTATGTTTTGTATATTGTGTTTCCGGACCTCCATACACATAACAAAATACTGCTGCCCGCAGTAATTTTCTTCTGTACATGTTCTACTGAGTGTGATGCGGTTATTTATTTGCTTATTTTTTTTTCATTCAAATATATTTTAAAATGTTTGATAGTGACAGTTAGCCAATGTCGGATACCAAATTTGTAGTTAAAATGGTATCGGTTTTACGGCAACAATGCCCATAGGTACACCCATTTGTACTACACCGGAGCACAGTGCTTAAATGTCTGAAGAAAGCGCAAACAATAAGTACGGTCTTGGAAATGTAGCGTTAAAAGTCTTGTTTATACTATCAGACTCTTTTGTTGTATCGAATTTATTTACTTTAGAATTTAGTATATTCTATTTCCTGACTATCTCTACCTTTTGAAATATGGATAGTGAAATTTTTTAAAACTGAGTTAGTTAGTATTTTGTACCAGATAACTACATTTTCTGTACTCGATCTTTTATATATTTTCAATAATTTAATTTAATAGTAACATTTTTTAATTATTATGACTGTATTTTATATGTTTTTAAACTTTTAATTAATGAAATAATTATTTCTATTAATGTATGTATCAAAAAGTGAATATCGATTAAAAAAATCCTTTTTTTATCACGTTCTTGGGTATAAACGTAATTTATTTTATATTTTATGCAATTAAATTAAAAAAAAATACCGAGTTAGTATAATTTTAATATTCAATTTTCGTAGACAAGCAAATTCAAGTCAGAAAGCTGACGAAGTCACGAGCAGAAACTAGCCGTAACAAAACTAACAAGAAAAGTATTTTAGAGAACAATTTTTGCTACTGACACGACCTAGTTACATACTTGTATATATTAGTTTTCTTAGAGGTAAAATTTTTATATTTCAGCATGGTTTGTTTTGTCACGTTCCAATATATTTGCATATTGGAATTCTTTCCTGTATTTTTCTGACGTTTTACCAAGTATCCTTATGTTTACTGAATATACTTTTCTAAGTCGAAACGCGGACAACTTTAAGAGGTAAAAAGTAGACTTCTTTTCATTGTTATGATTATGACTTCCATTTATTTTAAATTGTTCATTATTTATATTCAAAAATAAAAAGTATACTTTGTAAAGTTATGGGGTAAGAATTTTGTAGTTTATTTTATCTTTCGTAATAAAAAAAAAGATCTAAAAATACCCAATGTCAATAAACCTTCCAGGCTCTCGATGCTTGAGGTGAGAACAGCTCTTAAACGCTGTACCGTAGTGTAAATGTAAACATGGCTAAGGGCGTCTACACAACGTAGGGTTACACTAAACACTTTAGTAAAGCGTTTCTCGAAACTTCTCGACTCTTTGCTTTTTCTCAGATAAGAGATTAGAACCTCTCTGGTAACAGTTGAATGGATAAGTTTGCCATTCAGTTGCTTGGCCGGAGACAAGAGCGTAGCACATAATAAGTTGCGATAGTAGAGAACCGTTGATGCCTGGAACCAGCCACGGGATAATCCTACGAGGATTATAAAAAATTAACAAAACCCACAAAGAGTTGTGGCAAATCGTGGACCTTATGTCCTTTGTGGAAAGGGTGAACGAAGTTAATAAAGATTGGTTAATGTTAATATACAGTGAAATGTATTTGATATTTTGTGGGAAAGTAAGTTTCATATTAAATTAGAGTTTAAAAGAATAGATTTTCTAAAGAAAGAATCATTAAACGAATATCATTTTATTTGCGATGCCATAGATAAATATAGCATAAAGTCTAAACATTAAACGCGTACAAATAATGCCACGGACAACCTTAATAATCTCTCTAAAAAGAAATACTAGTTTATAGCTATTTAAAAAAAAATTGAAAGATTTATTACATTCCATTTTAAAAAATATCCCTAGACAGTATTTTATAGACGACTAACACCGGCACTTCTGGGTAACGGTCAACTACGGGTGAGGGTTTGCACACGTCAGTGTGAATAGACACGACAAGCAATTAAAGATTCACTTTGACATCGGACATAAATGAAAAGAGAACCTGGCACCATCACTGTTTAAAATGTAAAACTTTTTGCTGTCCTTTGCTGAAAAAGTATCATGAAATTGCGAGTTAGCTCTCTAAATGTGTTGCACTAAATATGTATTACTAATGAACCATGAAACCATAGTTTTGAGCTTGCCAGATTTTTCAATAATAAGATTGCACGGTTGGTTGCCTTATATTTTTTCAAATTCCAATTATAGTGTAGTAATTTATAGGCAATAAAGGATACAATTATTTTATTTTATTGAAACTATGTGTTTGATTTTTCATTTTCTTAGTTTTCTATAAGAAAGTGAAATATCTGATATTAACACAGGATATATAAAAATTATACACATCATATATCATTGTCTTGCTGTATTTCGGCATATCCATCTTAGAAATTTATTTTCTTATTCATATTTTAATTAAAAAGTATTTCTAGAATATTTTCTGGAATTTTGTGTGTTATTCACAAATATTACAAGTAATGTATGAGTATTATTTTCAGAATCCGATATAAAAATAAAATAACCGCAAGTAAAGGTTTACCGCAAAGCTAGAAGTACGACGATAGGAATAAAAAATACAAGCTCTTCAACTAAGCTAACGAATATATTTTAAGTCTGTACGACTTACTTTTGTGTTACCCACACATTAGGAATTCTAAAGATTTTTTAATATCATATCAAAAATTAACCGCTCCAGCAGGGTTCGAACCTGCGTCTCCGACTGACCGTGTCGGCGCTCTAGCCAATTAAGCTATGGAACGATGTACCCGCTAGATCGAAATTTTTGATATGATGATTTATATATTCGGTTTAAGCGAACCGTGGCGCCGTCTATAGTGAGTTCTTTACAGAAACCCGTAACTATTCAAAGTTTCATATTAGAATGAAAATCTTTGACAGGAGACGACACCATGCTATTTTTAATTTGTACGACTTATTTTTGTGTTACCCACACATTAGAAATTCTAAACATTTTTTAATATCATATCGCTAAGAAAGTATTTTCATACTTGTAAAATGTGAGATCCTATTACTATAAGAAAATGCCAGGCAAGAATAATTTTTTTACCTATTAACGCCAGAAGTGTTATTGAACTATTTCTTACATTCTATTAGCCCTAACGGTCTCAAAAAAGTTGTCTACTTCAAAGGACTTTTAATATTATTGATAATGTGTCAAAACGAACAAACACTTCAGTTTGTATACATTGTTTACATTGTTAGTTTAATGTTGAAATTGAACCCACAAACTTATAAACTTGGTTTTGCGCTAATATTAAACTAAGCAAATTTATTGTGTTAACTAGAGATGTATTTCTAGAAATAAAATGATAACTGAAGTATTATGTCTTCATACTCATAGTTTTGAGTACAGTGCGCTATCGTAATAAACTTGTGGATGTAAAACAAATTTAAAAATATAGCTTGCTGCTTGGACATCAATAAAATTGACCAATGGAAATAGAGACCGAAAAATATCCAGATATAAAAAATAGGAATGGTAATTTATATTCAATTATTAAATGGAATACGATTTTGTTAAGAGATTCATTATTACTATTTGTTTTATGTTAATGACAGTATATGTATCTAATAAATACTATGTAAAAAAAATCATTACTATTAAAAACTAAAAGGAGAAAATTTGCTGAAATATTCGTCCACGTAGAGCCGACCTATTACATCATCGAATATGAAATTTATGAAGTGAAATTTCTAAGACGAACCGCATTTGACGGCACAAAGCCTGTGAACAAATGAGATTTCGCAAGCGAACCTTCTGAAATCAAACGATATTGGATTTCGTTAAAAATCTTTGACTTTTGGACTTCAACAAAATTACGTGTCGTAAAAAAAATCATTTTATGAGTGACTACATCATCAGGTAGAGAGGGGATAGTTGTGTGTCACTATTACGCATTTTTCATCATTTGCAGGTTTGTAAACAATAAAAAATGTCAAATCAAAAACGAAAAAATGCCAAAAAGGAAAATTTAATAAATAATTATATTTATTGGTATACACTAAGTAGAATGCAATATTTAGAGTATATTAAAATATCAATATGTGTGTCATAATTATATTAGTCATGTTAACAATTTATAATACTGTAGTTTTAACTTTTTTTAAGTCTTATTAGCAAGCAATGTCTATTGACGATACATAATTCGAACAAATAATCAAAAACTACTACTACTAGTATTAAAAAACTTAAATTTTATTTATTTATCGTACAAACAAAGCAATATGAGCTGTTTGGAGTTGGATTTGAAATTCTAGGTAAAGTCTAACAAGCAATTATTGCTTGAAACCTTTTACAAGTTCAACAAAGTAGCGCAGAACTGCAGTGTAATGGAACTGGGCAGTGGATGCTAACTCGTTTACAGTGTATGTAAGTTCCTTTGTTGAATCAAACTTTTGAAATCCTTGTTTAAAATCTTAGATTATATTTATATCAAACTGTCGTTTTCTTCTTGCGTTGTGCTGTTGCAATTTAAAATAATAAAAAAATATACTTATTTTGGATGTCTTTTTAAAGAAAATCTAAGATGTATTTAATGTGTATACTACTGAATCACTACTTAAGAAAATGTAAAATAAATAATCAAATAAAAGTTACTATTTTTGGATATTTAAATTAATTGCAGTAATAAAATAGTAAGCACAGTAATAAATACAACACACAATAATAATATTAAAGTGTATGAAGTATAAGAAAATAACTACTTATTGTATATAAATGCCAATTTTAAGTTCAAGGTATAAAACTGTGATTGTGAAAATATAGAGAACAATATCTCATTTAAATAAGATTTTAATAGATTTTAAATAATAAAATTGAATAAATTTTAAAAATTATAATTATTAAAATTCTCCAATATTTTCAGACGTTTGTAAAAATATAAAAAACAAGTATCGTTATGAAAATAAATTGGTTTTTAAACCGTGATGTCAAGATTGAAAAAAGCTTGAAAAATTTAGCGTTTCATTATTCGGAAGCAATACATCACTCCACTAAGCCAGTCCGCGGGACCTTCATCGATGCGCCCATTAATCATACTCGTCCCGGTGAAATCTGAAATGATTTCACTTCATATTTTTAATACTGTCTTCTTGCTTTGAGGACGTTGAAAATATTTTTGACACGCGCTTGTCATCACTTTGATACGTACAATATCTAAAAATACGTTGAAAAATCTAAACATATCTGGTATAATAAAAACTGAGTAGAATTAGTAAAAGAACTGAAATTTATTTGTTTAAATGTCATATTCCCCTGATTTTCAGTTTCATTTTTAATATTAGTATATACTTTTAAATACTGTTTGCTGAAATTGGTTAAAGACAGATACAACTCGTATGAGTGGATTAAAAACTATAAACGTGGATGTAACCCAACAGACTTATCTAGTAATTAAAAAGACTAAATCGTTTTCTGAACAAAAATTATTATAGTATTTAATACGCATTTCAAATTCACATTTTTATTTATCAATGATTGTCATCTATATATATTAAAATGAATGTTTCTCTTTATTTCCTTTATAGAATCGTAAACTATTAACATTTGATCATGTCATGATCTTCAGTTAAGTGTTGTGCATGAGCCCACAAATGTTTCTGATTTGGTACGATAAAAAAAAAAACAATAACAAAAAAAAGCTTACCAACGCGCGCATGGTACAGCTAGTTGAATATATAATCTAAAATGTTACTTCCAAATAAAAAAAAATTCCGTCAAGATATTTATTTAACTACTAAAACTAAATTGCAAAAAACATATTTGATGAATACATAAAATCAATTTACAATCGTAGTAAAATATCTGAACGCTTATCGCTGCAGTTGCAACCTCTAACATATTTCAAGTGCTATAAAATTTGCAAAGTTTGAACAGATATGGCGCGTCATCACGACTTTATTTCACTCATACATTTAAGCCGACAGTGTCTTTCTACTTTTATTGAATACTAGTTTATCCTGGAAATTTAATACCGCCATTTTTTTATTATCAATAAGCACTGTTCTTATAATATCAATATGTCGCCGCGGACGCTAATCGGATTTCAATATTACAAGCTTTGATTGAAATTATAAAATTATGTTTGTAATTTATTAGCTTAAGATTAAATGTTTAATGTTTGTAATTAATGAACGATATCTTAGTGAATTGATTATCTGTTTTGTAACTTCTTGAAGTAAGTGCCTGTTTAGTTTTAACGTTAAAATATAATTTATTTTTAGAAGTCAATTTTATGCATTTGTACTTTGATTTATTCGTCTAATAATTTAATTTAATATTGTAACGATCCTAATGCGTATACTCCCTCGACCAATAGGAACGCAGTATGATAATATCTTCATGTAATGTATATTGGTGGAAATGTCGAGTGTTTGGATCGATAAAAGGGGCAGATTCCTTTTGGTATTAGCTAGCGAAAGATAGCTTATGTTTAGTAGTGGAAACTCTATCCATTTTCTGCCTTATATCTTGAAATTTTAAAATAATTTGTGAAGCTCTTGTTAAAAGTTAAAATTTTAGGAATTACGTTTAATTTTCATACTAATTTAGCTACTTCTTTTTAAGTGACGCTAGTTTAAAAATAAATTATAAATCTACCATTGAAATCTATTTTTGTGGTACATTATAATTAAAATTTTGTTATAATTAAATTATTATTCTACATTTTGCTTTCGAGCGATGGATAGTGATAGCAGAACCGTAGACCTAGCAGTGGTCGACGGTTCTGCCGTTTTTAAAAATGTTAATGACCCAGCAAATCCGATATTATTATCATCAAGGAGTTACTTTTATTTTAAAAATTTATTTATTTTGTAACTGCGTACTGAATCATATTTTTTTAAATTCTACGTGGACGAAATCGTAGGGACCGCTAGTATTATATATATTATTACAAGTAATTTTTGTAGTAATAATACAGAACATGGTGTTAATCTTATTCTAGGGTTCTGAGAGGATCTGGAAAGGAGTATTTTTTTTTTGTACACAACGTCTAAACTACGTCAGCGGGAGTTATCGGAAGTTAATCTCCGCTTCTAAATGCAAGTAGTGATAGATATTACACATGTCGTTCTAGTACATCAAGGGCCCGTTTTGCCGGTGACTGAAAAGTTTTATTATTTTATATATCTTATACTTTATTTTACACCACAAATATATTACAAACAAAGCATAAATATTGTTACAGACAGTGAATTACAATGGGCGGACTTACGGCTAGTTAGCCATTTCTTCCAGACAACCCAGATAAGTTTTAGATAGTTATTTAGCGTAGTATGTCATGTATGACATATTATACTTAGTAAATTGTTTTTTCTGCTTTTATTTCAACACTGATGTTTCTATTCGCCAGCAAAAAAAATACAGTCTGTAAAGAAATGGAACCAAAAGTCCTATTTTGACTGATGTTAACAGTCTGTGATGATAGTCTCTGATGATGTATTAGATAAGCCTTACGGCAATCACGGGATCTGGTACTAAATATTATTTGAACGGATAAACTATATTATATCTATAACAATTCACATAATACTAAATAATTGTAAATTTATAATGTTGAATTTCTTTTCAAGCTGCGAGCACTTATAGTAAATGTTTTGTTGATCTACATATATTGTTCGGTGAAGACGTGTGGTGCGAACCGTCCACGGTCTACGGGTTTGTCATTGTGTAGGTTAATAATAGGTATAATGCTACAATATTTTTTCGTGTATATGTTAATTTTCGTTTTGACCATTCGGATGTTATTTGTAACTTGAGCTTATGTGTGCTTGTGTTATGCGTGTCGAGACACATTACACTACTAGAATGTTAAGATAGGGGCGTTTGAGTTTAGGCGTTGAAAATTGGGAACTTTTAAGCGATAGTTGCAATAATATTCCGATAAATTTAGGAACCATCTATAATGCGTTAAAAATATTTAATTTGTATACATATTAAGATATTCTTATATTTTTTTGTATTTATCTGTTAAAATTGTATTAAACAGAAACTTGAATCCTATTAATTCGTATTTAGTTTCATGTAATTTTGTAAATTATAGTTCATATTATCATAGTACCATTATTTTTGCGGTAGTGTCTCATTTTTATTGGCTCTCAGTATGTAAGTGTATCTACTATTATTAATTGCGAAGCTTGAAGCGGCTTCCTAAAATGAGGTTATTACAAGAAGGTATATTACACTCATGCAGTACTATGAATTTGAAATTGAGCGCGGTCCGTTAAAAAAAATAGAATTTAAAAACTACTAAAAAGTCTTAGGGTTTACGGGTTTAAAGTATATATTACTCTATTGCAATATCCGCTTCTGTAGAATTCATTTCAACTTCTATGAGCATTTGATATTTTTGACCGAACATTTCATTTGGAGTAGCGCACCAAGAGTTTCAAGAGTTACTAATCTCTTAAAATAAAACTCTCATGGAATGTAAAAATAATGGCTGTAAATATACTAAGCTCAAAACTTGAGAACAAATGGACCGACTCGGCTTATTTCTTTTTTAATGCTGCGTAATACGTCTTAGAAGTTTCCTACTTAATGATAATTTAAGAAAATTGCTCAGAAAATAAGAAAATAAAATAAAAGATAGAATTGAGTGTGAAAAATTAAGTAATTTCTGTCAAAAATAATTTCTGTCTTATTTTCGTTCAACTTAACATAACTGAAAATTGTCGAAAATGAAGAGCGAATCCACAAGACACATAAAATATATTATTATTTTGGTTACCTTTCGTTTACAAGTTTCTTTGAATGTTACATAAATAGTTGTGTTGTGAACATTTCCATTAACAACACCTATTAAAATTCAACAATAAATCACTTTTAGGAACTGAATAAAGTTCAGCATGAATACAGTTAATTCAACTGAATAATTAAAGTAGACAATGCATTACTACATAGCTTTCTAAACAAAGTTAACAAGGACTCAGCGCTGTTTTCGCATCCTTTGTATATGCTTGTACACTTAATATAACCACGCTAAACAGTAAACAACTAAACTAACAACCATTTTGATAATTATAGTATTGAAAGTTGTCGCTTTTCTAATAATATATTGATGTAAAGTATTACTGTACTTTATGTAACATTAAAATATATAGGGATTGTTTTTTTTAAAGTGAAACTTTTATTTTATCGCATCAAAAAATTTCGTTTATCTATCGCATGTCGCAAGTCGCAAGTGTTCCGCGGTATTTGTGTGTTTTGATCTGTGTATTAATATATCTGTTTTTATTCAATAAAATTTACTTGCATCGTGGTTTCATAAAACCATACAATTTTCTTTTTATTTACATTTCCATAGAAAAAGGCGAAACCTCAGACCCATCATTATAAACAAACTGAAAGTTGTTTCCTAAAATTCCACATATCCATGTTTAGTTTACATAAGAAATTTATTGGTAAAAAACAATAGGGATGAGCATTTAGTTAGACATTAAGATACATGATTATAATGATGATATGATGACGATGATTTCTGTGAGTTAGCTTCCAAAAAAAAAATATATATTTTTACAGTACACGACACATGAGTACATCATCGTCGAGAGCTATTGGCAGGTTGATGTGGGCTTTCATATGCAAATGACTTAAACGATCAAAGCTATCAAAACTAATGTACAAATATATAAGCTTCATACTATTGATTTCAAATGTTCAATTAAAAACTTAAAAAGTCGACTAAACATTAATTTTAACCGAACGTAAACGATGTTTTACTTAAAATTGAATTACTATTCAAAACTGTTAAAATTTGATACAAGGACTATGAAAATAATAAATTATCAACTAAAATATCGATCTTCGACAAACCGATAATTAATTATCTATTTTTAACCGACTTCAAAAAAAAGGAGGAGGTTACTCAATTCGACCGTATGTTCGGGGATAACTTCGTTGTATATGAATCAATTTTGATAATTCCTTTTTTTTGTTGGAAACGAGATATCCCTGATGTGGTACCATGATAAGATAACCAGGATCTGATGATTTAATCCCAGAGACATCGAGCGAAACTCTCGAAAATCCGCTTAACTTTTTACTGGGTGTACCGATTTTGATGATTTTTAAGTTAATCGAAAGCCGATGTTTATCATGTGGTCACATACAAATTTCATCGAGATCTGATTACAACTTTTGGAATAATCTTTGATAATGCGTATTTACTTGACTATTTTTTTCGTCTACCTACGTGGTATTATTTGTCAGTATAATTGAAGTGGGTTTTTTTTCGTTTGCTTGCAAACACAATTATAGTAATAAATGTTTTTACGAATCATTGCAGTCTTATTTTTAATTCGAATCGAATTATTATTTTATATTAAATCAGACTAAGTTTGTAGTATATGTACGGTTTATTTATTATCATACATAAGCGGTATATCGAATGCTTTCATCAACTTTGGCCTTTCAAACTATTTACATATGAAAGCGATGCGACTCCATGCTTTCACGAGCGTTGAATGTTGAATTTCGTTTGATGAAATCAAGTATACATTGATTTATGTGAATTTGATGGAGGTTAGATTTAGTATTGTATGAATCAAAGATAAAAATATCGTATATTTGATTCTCTATTTTTAATTACTTTATTTGTGAAGCACTGATGAGATACGATTTGACAAAATGTTGAATATACATTAGAAGAAATAAAGGAAATGCACAGACTACACGCGTACTAACGCGAATAATACTCTATCTTTTAGGAGTTTAAAATTTGTTACTGTAATATTTTGAATTTATTTACGAAACACGTTTTAAGAAAATTTTCGTAAAAGATTTTGTGCCAACCAAAATAAAACATTTATATTTTTATCTTTAGTAACGTGCATTATAATAATTCAGGAGCTTATTCTGTACTCATCTTAAGAATATAGATATCTCAAACTCTATACATATAAAACTAAATGTTTATTTGCACGATCTTAATAGAATCGTAAACTATGCATTTGATCGTGTCATGATTTTCACTAAAGTGTTGTGCATGAGCCCACTAAGGTTTCTGAGTTGGTACAACCAAAAACCAAAAAAAAAAATCGCAGAAACCCGCGCAGGGTACAGCTACTATGTCATAAAATACTAAGTTATTATTATTCTTACAAAAAACAACTTAGCAAAAGAGACAATTTTTATAAATTAAAACAATAAATTTAAAAAATATATATATATATATTTACGATTCTTAGAATTCTGTATGAAAATGTTACAGTACTTTATGATATAAAGTTTAAATAAAACGGACTTCAACTCTTCATAAGCTACAAATCTTCAAGTTAAGAATAAGAATCTAATAAAACTACCAACAATACCAGTCACTGTAGATTCCAGCGGGTGTAAAAAGCGTGAAAGGAACTCTTTACAGTGCACTTCCGTGCTTAGAAATGGTCTACTGTATTTTAAATGAGCTATTTCCCGCTTTTCTCTATCTTGAACGTCACAGGACACCGGCCAGCTTGACATGTGAATAATACTTTTCGATTAAAATATATACAATGTTACTATTATAACTTCGAAATCTAAATATAGTTTTTAAAATTTTAGAGGGATTGCTATCTTCAATACTTCTACTATTATTATTTTTTCTACATTATTATTTTTATTGTAGGTATAATTATCTCATATATCTATTTGTTTATCTTTTTTAACTCTTCTTTGTAACTCAAAAAAATAGAGTAAAGCCTACTTGTTAAATTCTGTGTATGTTTATATAGCCTTAACTAAAAAACCAATGTTGAGTACATCGTTGTTTTGGTTGGTTACAGACAAAATCAAATCATATCTTCATATTTTAAAATTTCTCATATTTTATATTACAATAAAGTCATCTTACTCGTAAAATATGTATCGTTCGTTCGTATATCATTTTTATAAGATATCAAATACGAAACTGGAATCTCATTAAATTGTCTTATCTTAATTTACTATATACTTTGTAGCGTGAGGTTTCGAAGGCGGTGATATTACTTTATCTCGGGATTAATTTGGCATGTCGCCCGCCTTCCCTTATTAAATAGCTTACGGAGGTCAGTCTTAATGCCGTCATGATTTTCGATAAAAACGTCTACATAAACGTTCCGGAAAAAGATTAAGAATCTATTTTAAACGTCGGTATTTTCTTGGAATTTTATATTTATTAAACAAGATTTTAATAATATTTTTATTAATTTTTACTTCTACTTATTAATTTATATTATATACTAGTCTGTGTACCGCGACTTCATTCACAACATTTTTTTAGACTGTTAAATAAAGTTCATTTGCTAACTTTAGTTTCACCAAACCTTAAAAGATTTCTGTACATTTCGAGTTCTAAGTACCACATGTTAAGTTAACCATTTAGAGTTACCATATCTGTAATTTTGAACTGTAAAAACAAAGACGTTGAAATTGAATATTAAAAAAAAAAAAACTTTAATATGCAGAATTGGTTCTGTTATAGTTTTATTAAAAGCACAGACGTACACTCTTTTGTTTGCGAGAGCCAATTAATCTTTTAGAGGGAACTATTGGTGCTTGATCTGCTTTATTATGGATAATGGATACACATGTCTCAGTATTTTATATAATAGGTTTTCTATTGACAGCTCCAAAGTATCGCGCGAGTTTTTCCTCCACAATCTATGTAGCGATTTAATAATTCAGTTGTTCTATATTATAAACATAAAGTTAAGAATTAAATGCGTTACAAAACTAAAATGAAGCTGTATACGAAATGACAGCTTAGAATTAATTACGTAAGCTATTTTTCGATTCATTTAGACTCCTCCTTTAGGTGAGATTTAGTGAGATTTGCCTGGACACTGTCACGTCTGTCACGTGAGATTGACGCTGAATATAATAGAGATTGACGGAAATTAAAAACTTATACTATAGTATTTAAATTAAATTAAATTCAAAGCGAAAACTAAATGATTTTATTAGCCATGAGATTTAATTTAGTGGTCAAAATGAACACTCAAAAATTATTATTATCAATAATGTCTGGTCCGAACTTGGTCCTATGTCCAGCAGTGGACTGCGGTAAAAGATAACCATAGGTTCGCCAATTGTACTTCACATTCTGTAACTGTCTTATGTTTAATGTTTAAAATACAATATAGAATATATAAAATACATTAAAATATAATACAATATATATGGTGAACAATAAAGTATAATTAAATAAATATATAAAAAGAATAAGTACAGAAAAAGTAGTTATTTACCACAATTGATATTGGCTAGATAAGTACTTTTTAATATATCAATATAATTATATCACAAATATATCAGTTTTATCAAATTACACTATCCATATTTTAAAAGACTTTGTAACTTGAAGACGAATTAAAAAGTTAAGTCTACGATTCATAATACGTACGCTTTGATGACCTAGTTGTATAAAAAAATATAAAAACACGCTTGTACTTATTTTTACTGGGTAATAATTGTAAATAAATATTTAATAGACAAAGAGTATTTAATTTGTTTTTCTCAAATTTCTTAAATCATTAAATTTAAAAATAATAAATTTTTGAAATCTTAATAAAAATAAAATTAGCTTTAATAATTTAACTTAATTACGTTTTTCAATTTCAATTATTTATTAATGTGTTAATCAACGAGTACTAAAGTTAATAATTCATATTTCAATATTTTGTGAGTTATTTTTATAAAAATAAATATTTAAAAGCTTAGGTAAGATTTTACGGAGATTTGTAGCCGAATTTACCAAAACAAAGCCGGTGCGAGGTTTGTTTGGAATAAAATAGGAGCTTATTTGGTTTACAGCTGGGCTTCTGCGGGTTGCTTTGCTGTCGCGAATCGTGATAGTTTTCTTGAACGCTTCGCATTTCTATATTCGGTTGAGTGATTTATTCACTACGAATATATATTATATTAGACAACTTATATAAAGTTTGATTTATATTAAAGTTATTTTAATGTATATGTTTGTACAATAATTTTCTTCCAAAATAGGAGGAGGTTCTCAATTCTTTTTTTTTATGTATGTTACTTCAGAACTTTTGACTGCTTGGACCGATTTCAAATAAAAAAAAATAGTCGAAAGGTGTTGCGTGTCATTTGGTCCCATTTAAAAATTGAGATCTGAAAGGTACTTTTCGAGTTATATCTAATAATACGTATTTACTTGACTATTTTCTCGTCGAACTACGTTGTATTAAACCGCATACCTTTTTAATGCGTTTACCAATTTTGATGATTCTTACTTTATTCGATAAATAATGCTTGTCATGTAGTCTCATTTAAATTTGAACGATATCCGATTAGCATTTTTTGAGTTATCTTTAATAACGCGTATTACTTAACTATTTTGTCGTTTACTTATCTTGTATTACTTTTCGATGTAATTGAATTCGGTTTTTTTTCGTTTGCGAGCAAACAGATTTTTTTATGATGGATTGATTCAACCTGAAACATCCCACTGCTTGGCTGTGGCCTTACACTTCATTCTTTATGCAGGAGAAGGTTCGAAGTTTAACACAGAATACATTATAACAATACAGTACAAATCATAAAAACTGTAAACTGTACTAACATAGAGTCGTGTCCTGTTTTGTCACTTACATGGCCTGAACGATGAAAACGATAAGAGGCAAGGCGATGCTGTACATAATACATAATACGATTGACAATGCAACAAAATCTTTTCGCGATAGGAACAAATGTATAATAAAATAATAATTAAATAAAAAAACAAAAAACCCGCCTGCGTGAAGAACAACTAATAGAAAATCAACTGAAAAAGCTGGAACAAGATAAAAATTCAATATGCACACAAAGTCAGCGAAATAAATAGAAACAATATCAAACATTTTGTGCTGTACATTTAAAATATATTAATACGGTAGTGCTTCGAAACTTTATGCAACGTCGTACATAACATGCTGTCGGAGACATGCACAAAGAGAGAATGATTTGACTTATCCTTCAATTTCATGCCTCCGACTGCATATTATCTACGACGTTGCATAAAGTTTCGAAGGACTACCATTTTAATATATTTTAAATGTACAGCACAAAATGTTTGATATTGTTTCTATTTATTTCGCTGACTTTGTGTGCATATTGAATTTTTATCTTGTTCCAGCTTTTTCAGTTGATTTTCTATTCGTTGTTCTTCACGCAGGCGGGTTTTTTGTTTTTTTATTTAATTATTATTTTATTTATGTCTTTTTAGTCAGACAATTTACGTAATCGGTTCAATTCATTAAAACAGTTTACATCATGTGGTTGATTAAGTAATTTTTTAGGGTCAAGAGAACTGATAGCAAGCCCGGAGAAGACCTCACTCTGCTCAAAGCAACGTAAGCCTGACCTTTAGCAAATAGGTGACTGCTTAAGTCAACAACTATTAGTTTTAATATAATCAAATTATTATTAAAATTATTTGTTTGTATTTGGTATTATGTATTTGTTATTGATTTTATTAATGTAATTGTAAATTGGTGTGACATTTATTAATTTTTATTTGTAATTTTAATTGTATGTTTTTTTTAACCATTGTATTTTATTAGAAAGGCTACACCCCGAAGTTGATCGTCGCCTAGAAGGCGAGTTTGGCATGGCATAGGCGTGGGAAAGAGCAAAGTCCACATTTTTTAAACTTTAATATTGTATTTCTTTATTAGTATTACGGTAATAATAATCATGATATACCTTTTTAAAATCCTTGTATTGTGCCCTTCAATTTGATACCCATATTGTAGTATTCGAGAAAAAAAATTTTTTTTCATTAACTACAATGGCTTCGCGCAGCCGCCATGTTTGATTTTTTTTTAATGTCACCTATCTAAGAACACTTGGGCAGATAAGACGAACCTAACGATACCTCAATTATGTAAATCCGTTCAGTGGTTCTGGAAATATGAGGTAGTAAAGAATATTACATACAAATATACATACATACATACAAGATACGCGCGAAAAACATAACCCTTCCTTGGCAGTCGGGTAATAAGAGAAGAGATGCCATACTTATTAACATAAGGAAGATACGAGTATACATAAATTTAGTAACTAGATATTATCTATAAGATTCAGATCCTTCTTTATAATCGCTTTGAAATTAGATATTTATATAGATAGTTAAAGTATACTTTTTCATAAATTGAATTATTAATATTAATACAAATCTAATAATAAATGCGTTCAAAGTCAAAGGATTATACGGTGATACATTGAGTAATATACAATGAAAACGTAATAGTGTTCTGATTGTATTTTTTTTTTCTTAATTTACTTTAAACAATATTAATTAATATAAAAATCCTTTAATTAAATAATATGACTTAGTTATTATTTATAGCAATAAAATGTTTTCACGTGAATTTTATAAACAATTATTGTTATTATATAAATATATTAACTGGAAACTGGTCAGGTGTATTGAATTTTTTAAAATTAATATATATATTACACCAATACTTGAAGTGGGAATTGAAACCACGACCTTCGGTGCAGAAAGTAGGGTCACTACAAACTGCGCTAACGGGCTAGTCAAATATAAAATTTAGAACTACTTAACCAATTAATTTCTCTTTTTAGGATTCCGTACCCAAAGAGTAAAAATGGGACCCTATTACTAAGGCTTCGCTATCTGTCCGTCTGTCCATCTGTAGCTGTAGCCTGGTGACAGACAGACGGATCAGGACAGATATCAAAGAATCGGCCAAGTGCAAGTCGGACTCGAGCACGAAGGGTTCCGAACCATTGATTAGGTAAACAACAGTACCATTTATTGATATCGAGCAATAATAAGCAAAAATTAGCTTTTTGTATGGTTAAATATTCATTTTATTTTTCTTTAATTATTTTTCTTTAATTATATTATTAAAGTAAAAATACAACTGAGTATATTGTAAATATTTCAAGTGCCTACTTGGTGCCATTATTGACATCGAGAAAAAAGGGTAAAAAAATATTTATCTTTCCTTAAATATTTATTTTATTTGTTTTTAGTATTTGTTGTTATAGCGGCAACAGAAACACATAACTTGTGAAAATTTCATCTGTCTAGCTATCGCCGTGCTTAAGACACACAGCCTGGTAACAGACAGACCGTCAGAAAAGGACGGACAGGCGGACAGACAGCGAACCCTTTGGGTACGGAGCAGTAATATTGGCAACGGTACATATAACCAAAACAACATTTTTTTTACAATTTTTGTTTGTCTGTTTGTTTCGGCTAATCTCTGAGATGGCTTGGTCGATTTCGACGGGACATTTACAGGCAGATAACTGATGTAATAAGGAGTTACTTTTATTTAAGAAATCGATTTAATTTGTTATCTATTATTATAATTTATATGTATGTTTATTGAAAAAAAATATAGCTATATCAATCGGCTATTACACAAGCATTGAGTTGCTTACTCTAGGAATATCTATATTTGTTCCTATTCTGTTCTGTTCTGTTTTGTTCTATTCTGTTCTGTTCTGTTCTTTTTTGTTCTGTTCTGTTCTATTCTATTCTGTTCTATTCTATTCTATTCTGATCTGTTCTGTTCTGCGCTATTCTATTCTGTTCTGTTCTATTCTATTCTGTTATATTCTATTCTGTTCTATTCTATTCTGTTCTTTTCTGTTCTGTTCTGTTCTGTTCTAATCTATTCTATTTAATTCTGATCTATTTTATTCTGTTCTGTTCTGTTCTATCCTGTTCTATTTAATTCTGATCTATTTTATTGTGTTCTGTTCTGTTCTATTCTGTTCTATTCTGTTCTATTCTGTTCTATTC
The DNA here is from genome assembly GCF_905220565.1 of Melitaea cinxia. Taxonomy (NCBI): domain Eukaryota; kingdom Metazoa; phylum Arthropoda; class Insecta; order Lepidoptera; family Nymphalidae; genus Melitaea; species Melitaea cinxia. Next base: position 11,899,837 of record NC_059402.1, on the reverse strand, counting down.
TGTTCTATTCTGTTCTATTCTGTTCTATCCTGTTCTATTTAATTCTGATATATTTTATTCTGTTCTGTTCTGTTCTATTCTGTTCTATTCTGTTCTATTCTGTTCTATTCTGTTCTATTCTGTTCTATTCTATTCTATTCTGTTCTATTCTGTTCTATTCTGTTCTATTCTGTTCTATTCTGTTCTATTCTGTTCTATTCTGTTCTATTCTGTTCTATTCTGTTCTATTCTGTTCTGTTCTATTCTATTCCATTCCATTCTATTCTGTTCTATTCTGTTCTATTCTGATCTGTTGTTCTGTTCTATTCTATTCTGTTTTGTTCTATTCTGTTCTGTTCTGTTCTATTCTATTCTATTTTGTTCGTTTCTGTTCTGTTCTGTTCTATTCTATTTTATTCTAATCTATTTTATTCTGTTCTGTTCTCTTCCGTTCTGTTCTGTTCTTGTTACATATTTTTTCACACCCTCTAAAGTGGGTAGTATCATTATCCCTTAAGCCACAAAATGAAGATTAGCATAATACTGTTGTAGGGAGCAAATTTAATAAAACAATGGTTGAAATTGTAGACAAGCAATCAACTGCGAGACATCACAGTTATTCTTTTTTCAGATAGCGTTTTTTGTGATATTTTCTTTCAGGATAATCGTAAATTTTTTATTAATGTATTTTATTTAAGTGTAGATATTCGTAGCGTCTTCGGTGCGACAAAGCCAACCCTGAGGTCACCAACCCGCCTGCCCAGCGTGGTGACTATAGGCAAAGCACATGAGTTCACGTTATTTTTGGCGTAAACTTGTGGAGGCCTATGTCCAGCAGTGGACTGCTTAAGCTGTAATGATATTGTAATGATGAAGGTATTCTTACCATTACTAATGCGACCAAGTATATTTCTGAGAAATTGCTGTTTTCTTATAGTCTATATATTATATGTGGATACAAAGAAATATTTTTAACCGACTTCAAAAAAAAGGAGGAGGTTATTCAATTCGACCGTATTTTTTTAAAATTTATGGTCGGGGATAACTTTGTCGTTTGCAAACCTATTTTGATAATTCTTTTTTTGTTGGAAAGGAGATATTCTAAGTGTGGTACCATGATAAGAAAACCAGGATCTGATGACGGGATCCCAGATAAATCGAGGGAAACCCTCGAAAATCCGCGTAACTTTTTACTGGGTGTAACGATTATGATAATTTTTAATTTCATCGAAAGCCGATGTTTATCATGTGGTCACATTTAAATTTCATTGAGACTTGATTATCACTTTTGGAGAAATCTTTGATAATGCGTATTTACTTGACTATTTTTTCGTCTACCTACGTTGTCTTACTTGTCGATGTAATTGAAGTTGGTTTTGTTTTGTTTGCCAGCAAACACAATTATTAGGTGCTTGATGCAAATAATAATTATCCTAACTCATCACATGTACGTAATTCATAAATTGGTAAAGAATGTAATCTAAGCCAACGTAAATAACAAGATCTATCATTTTTTTTCTCGTTACTGAGTACCCTATTACACGGCTTTACGATTTACATTAAAAAGTCACTTTTTTCAGACGCATATGTGAAAAGTTACGAAAACAGAAAAAAATATTCTTATTTGAGAGCTTCCGTTATATGCGCTGCTTAAACGGTTATATCTATTTAATATGTACGACGGAGTTGATAGCAATTAAAAGTTCTAAAATAATTGAGTTTTAATCGATTCGAATCGCAAACGAAAAAAAAAGTAAATACGCATTATCAAAGATTACTCCAAAAGTTGTAATCAGATATCAATGAAATTTAAATGAGATGATAAATGAATGAGACATGATAAACATCAGCTTTTGATTAAATTAAAAACCATCAAAATCAGTACACCCAGTACAAAGTTATGCGGTGTAATACAACATAGGTCGACGAAAAAATAGTCAAGTAAAAACGCATTATTAGATATAACTCAAGAAGTAGTAGTTATATCTCAAATAAATTAAATAGGGACCAATTAACACACGCCACCTTTTGATTAAAATTTTTTCATCGATATCGGTCCAACCAGTCAAAAGTTCTGAAGTAACATACATAAAAAAATAAAATCGAATGGGAACCTCCTCCTTTTTTGGAAGACGGTTAAAAAGACTCCCGACAGCATCATCATCATTACAGCCTATACAGTCCACTGCTGGACATGGGCCTTCACAAGTTTACGCCAAAAATAACGTGAACTCATGTCTTTTGCCCGTAGTCACCACGCTGGGCAGGCCCAGCCGTGTTCCCGACAGCGTATCTATCTTTTAAGGTTAATCATAACCTTATAATCATCAAATTTGTTTTCGTGGGTGAAACCGCGGAGCAAGTCTAGTTTGTATATATTATTGATGTTTATTTTATTTTTTAAAACTTTCAACGCGATAGGCGACAGAAGTCAACAACGTACAGGCGAACAATTTAATTTGATACTTCGTAAAAAGAAGTACCTTTAGTTAGATGAAAACTGAATGTCGCTTTGTGCATTACTTACAACTGCATTACTTATCTTATACTATTAAACGAGCAATTCTTGTATATATATATATATATATATATATATATATATATATATATATATATATATATATATATATATATATCACTACATAGTATAAAACAAAGTCACTTTTTCTGTCCCTGCACATGTATGTACGCTTAAATCTTTAAAACTACGCAACGGATTTTGATGCGGTTCTTTTTAATAGATAGATTGATTCAAGAGGAAAATTTATATGTATAATAAAATCCATTAAATAGTGAAGAAATACTGTTATTTTTGAGTTTTCTAATGTTATGTCGTAAATAATTATTATTTTTTTCGCTTAAATTGCAAACGCAGGCTGAACCCTACGAGATTTATCAAAATAATGTACTAAGTATTGTACACATTGAAAAGATCTACAGAAAACTCCGCGATGGTATATACCTATCTCTTATGGATATCCCACAATAACATTTTTTTGTCATTTACTTTTTATGACAAATAATGGCTAATTTTCGAAGCGATTTTACCCAATACAGCATTAATCCTTATCCAATTAAATACCTTAAATACATTGTTGATTGAATATAGATCTATATGGCCCTTTACAGCATATGATTTAAATGAATATTTTCGAAGATATCACAGATTTAAAAATTTCGGGACGTAGCGTTTGCGGCGGTACCGGCCGGCGGGCGGTGGCGGCAACGTGCCTATAAATAGCGCGTCGGAGGCCGCGATTTTCCCTATAGCATTTTGAATTTAGCAGCGATCGGATGCGTTTATTATCGGAGCTCTCTAGCGAGGAAAATAACTATACTTAATAAAACAGTGCTTTTCAGCGCAACAACGTATCAGTAATTATAAGTAGGTTACGATAAGTAATTGTATGATAGTAGTTTTAAAATATAAATTACATTTTATTGTAAGGTTAATTTTTAAATCGCACTTATAGTAATCGCACTTATAGTAATAGTATGCTGGGTGGCTACGGCACTAAAGAATTTAGCCACCCCCTTTCTTCCCGTGGGTGTCGTAAGAGGCGACTAAGGGATAACAAGGTTCCACGACCACCTTGGAACTTAAGAAGCCGACCGATGGCGGGATAACCATCCAACTGCTGGCTTTGAAATACACAGGCTGAAGACGGGCAGCAGCGTCTTCAGTGCGACAAAGCCAGTACTGCGGTCACCAACCCGCCTGCCCAGCGTGGTGACTATGGGCAAAACACATGAGTTCACGTTATTTTTGGCGTAAACTTGTGGAGGCCTATGTCCAGCAGTGGACTGTATAGGCTGTAATGATGACTTATAGTAATAATTAGTATAAGTACATACGGTTAGATAAGATTAACTATAATTTTTGTATTGGAATTTTCTATTAAGATCTTGGTTAAAATTTAAAGTTAGATCAATTTAATATTAGGGAAATTATTTTCAAAAATCGTAATTTAAGTTGAGGTATGTAAGTTCAGAAAAAGAACTTAATAGAATAGGTATCTTTTGTTGTTGATGATTGTTGATTATCTTTTGTTTTTAGTTGAACGAATAGCAAAGTATTTTTAATTAAATTAAAATCGTAGTTTAAGTTGAGGTATTTTAGTTAAAAAAAACTGATTTAATAAAACACTTTTTTCGGATTTTATCGCGGTTTATTATAGCAACCATGGTCACGGGAGGACTGAGTCCTCCCGTGACCATGGTTGCTGTAAAGTATCCGAAACGTCGGGAATCAAAAGTTAACAATAAACCGCGATAAAATCCGAAAAAAGTGTTTTATTAAATGAGTAAAATTCGCGTAAACATTAGAAAACAATATAAAAAAAACTGAATAGAATAGGTATCTTTTGTTTTTTATGATCGTTAATTATCTTTTGTTTCTAAATGGTAAGTATTTAGATATTTTTTACTGCGGCACATACTAATAATATGGCAATTTGTGCATAGGTACATATAAAACTGAGTAAATTTTCTACAGAAATTATAATGTCTGGAAGACGTCGTCGTTCGAACATAGGTTGTAGTACAGTGAATGCCAGAAGAGTACGTTCAGTAAGAGATGAAGAATCGTCAACGGAACGTGAGGCTCGCCTCAGTCAGGCTCGGGATAGAAATAGAGTTGAGAGAGAGAGAGAATCTTCAGTAGAGCGTGAGGTTCGTCTCAGTCAGGCTCGGGATAGATATAGAGCTGAGATAGAGAGAGAATCTTCAGTAGAGCGTGAGGTTCGCCGTAGTCAGGCTCGGGATAGATATAGAGCTGAGAGGGAGAGAGAATCTTCAGTAGAGCGTGAGGTTCGCCGCAGCCGAGATAGGGATAGACATCGAATACAGAGAGCCAGAGAATCATCAGCACGAGTTAGTAATTCATGGGTAAATAAAGAAAATTCTGCCATGAATTACGATCCTTCGATTTCTTACAAGGACGATCGTATAGTATCAATAGGTACTATGTCAGTAGTGTGTGAACATTGCTTGGCATTAAAATTCAAGGACGAATCGAAAGGCATGTGTTGCTTACAAGGAAAAGTCAAATTAGAAGAAATTCTCCCTCCGCCTGAACCACTTCACTCTCTTCTTACGGGTGATCATCAGAAATCCAAACAATTCATGCGCAATATACGCCGTTATAATAACGCATTTCAAATGACCTCTTTTAAGAGTAAGCAAGTCGTTGAGCGTGGGTTCATGCCTACATTTAAAATTCAAGGGCAAGTGTACCACTTAGCTGGGAGCTTGCTACCACTTCGACCCGATGATCACAAATTTCTGCAAATATATTTTATTGCAGATCCAGATACACAAGCATCTACGCGGTGTTCAAGTGTTGCACAGCCAATTGATAGAGATTTGATTAGATCTCTCCAAGATATGTTACATTCTCATAATTGCTATATACAGTCTTTCAAAACTGCGATTGAAAGTGTTCCAGCAAATACTCCTGACTTTAATGTTGTAATCCATGCAAATAAAGTTCCTGTTGGAGAACACAGAGGACGATACAATGCGCCTTCCACGAGTGAAGTAGCAGTGGTGATAGCTGGACAGCAATTTGACAAAAGAGATATTGTATTGCATAGTCGTGATGATAATTTGCAAAAAATTTCAGAGTTACACAGATCTTATGACAGCTTACAATATCCTTTGATGCTATGTCGTGGAGAAGATGGTTATGCCATTAATGTTTCTCAAGTTGACCCAATCAGTGGTATACCTCTGCGTAAAACAGTGTCATGTATGAACTACTATTGCTACCGTATAATGACAAGACGTAACAATTTCAACACTTTGCTTAGGTATGGAATGTTAACAAACCAATACTTGGTAGATCAATATGCGAAAATTGAATCTGAGAGATTGGCCTACATCCGTAATAATCAAACTAAATTGAGAGCCGAAAATTACGTTCATCTTCAGGATGCTTTACAGGCGAATGAACACCAAAACGGCATTGGGCAGTTGGTTATACTACCTTCATCATTCACAGGTGGACCTCGATATTTACACGAAAAATCGCAAGACGCCATGACTTACGTCAGAAATTACGGCAAACCTGATTTATTTATAACTGCAACATGTAACCCAAATTGGTCGGAAATCAAAGAAAATATTAACACCAATTTAACGCCACAAGACAGATACGATATAGTTAACAGAGTCTTCCATTTAAAAGTACAGAAACTCCTGCACCTCATTAACAAGTCTCATATATTCGGTCCACCGCGCTGTCATATGTACACAATAGAATGGCAGAAACGTGGCTTGCCACATGTACACCTGCTGGTGTGGTTAGTAAACAAAATTAGACCAAACCAAATTGACAGGGTTATTTCAGCTGAATTACCGGATAAAGATGAAGATCCTAACCTGTACGAAATCGTAAAGAAACATATGGTACACGGCCCTTGCGGGACTTTAAACCCGAATTCTCCATGTATGCGAGATTCTCGATGCAACAAAAAATTTCCGAAGTCGTTCCAAACTCAAACAATTACTAGCGATGACGGATATCCCAAATATCGTCGACGATCGCCAGAACAGGGCGGGCAAAATGCCACCGTCCGAAACCATGATATTGATAACCGATGGATCGTTCCCTATAATCCACTCCTTTTGAAAATTTTTGATGCCCACATCAACGTAGAGTTGTGCAATTCAATAAAGTCAATACAATATGTTACTAAGTACATTAATAAAGGCAGTGATCAAGCCACTTTCAGCATACAATCACCAAATGAAGTGGAAAAGTATCAGTCTGGACGTTACATCTGCAGCTCTGAAGCTGTATGGAGGATTTTATCATTCGAAGTGCACGACCGGGCTCCCACAGTTGTCCACCTTGCAGTTCATTTAGAAAATGGACAAAGAGTATATTTCACTGAGAACAATATACAAGAAGTTGTTAATAACCCGCAGGATACAACATTGACAGCATTCTTCAAATTATGTGCTCAAGATGATTTCGCGAAAACTCTGACATATGACAGAGTTCCAAGTTACTATACATGGAACCAGAGTTCTAAAACTTTTCAACGGCGAAAACAAGGTACTGCGGTTGATGGTTTTCCGGAAGTAAAAAAAACGGATGCTCTTGGCAGAGTCTACGTGATTCATCCCAACAACAGCGAATGCTTTTATCTGAGAATGTTACTGCATATTGTAAAAGGCCCGACATCCTTTGCACACCTAAGAACTGTACAAGGTGTTGTTTACAATACTTATCAAGCAACATGCAAAGCTATGGGGCTCTTGGAAGACGATTCTCACTGGGAAAACACATTATCAGAAGCAGCTGTATGTAGTTCAGCTACATCATTAAGATATTTATTTGCCATCATAGTAGCGTTTTGTCAAGTAACTGATTCTGTTACTCTATGGAATAAATTTCAAGAAAATATGGCCAGTGATATTCTGATTCGGCGACGGCGAGAGTTAAACTCAGATGATCCACAATATGATCAAAACATATTTGACGAAGCATTATTTGAATTGAACAAAGTAGTGCAATTACTTTCGGGTAAATCGATCAAGGATTTTGGGCTGCCGATGCCAGCTAATACTACTAACTCAGACTTAACTAACAGTGCCGAATACAGAAGAGAAACATCATACGATCAAACGAGACTTTTACAAAATATAGCTCAAGATGAGCCACGATTAAACATCGACCAGAAAAAAGTATTCACTGCATTACTAGCAACAATTGATAACAATGAAGGGAAATTGTTTTTCCTTGATGCTCCAGGAGGTACAGGAAAAACATTTTTAATCAACCTGCTTTTAAAAAAAGTGAGATCTACCGGAAAAATTGCGTTAGCTGTTGCGTCATCCGGCATTGCCGCTACGCTTTTGGAAGGAGGCCGAACCGCACACTCTACATTCAAGCTCCCGCTGAAAATCGCCACCGATGATAATAACAGCGTCTGTAGTGTTTCTAAACAGAGCAATACAGGAAAATTGATGCGTGACTGCTCATTAATAGTCTGGGACGAAGCTACCATGTCAAACAAGACGTCTATAGAAGCATTGGATAGGACAATGCGCGATTTGCGCAACAAAATTTCGCCTATGGGAGGATGTACAATTCTGTTCTCAGGAGATTTCCGTCAAATTCTACCAGTTGTGACTCGAGGAACACGTGCTGACGAAATAAATGCTTCCCTAAAAAGATCCTACCTTTGGCCACATGTCAATAAATTAGAGCTTAAAACTAATATGCGGGTTTCGTCATCTTCACGTGAAAACAGGCTATTTCCAGAGATGCTGCTAAAAGTCGGAAATGGGGAGTTAACACAAATTGAGGGAAGGATTAACCTAGAAAACCTTTGTGTTTTGATAGACAACATCCAAGAGTTAGTCAACAATGTCTATCCTGACATTGATAACATAAATTATAAGACAATAACTTGGTTTAAAGAAAGGGCGATTCTGTCACCAACTAACGAACAAGTAGATAAGGTAAATAACTTGATTCTTTCAAAGATTGATGCGCCGACGAAAATATACTACTCTGTCGATACTGTTCTCGATTTGGAAGAAGCTGTTCATTTTCCTACAGAATTTCTAAACTCTTTGAACCCGTCTGGTCTCTCTCCTCACAAAATGGTGTTAAAAGTAGGTTGTCCTGTTATTTTATTAAGAAACCTGAATCCACCTAAACTTTGCAATGGCACGCGTTTGCTGGTAAAATCACTGAAAACTTTCATAATAGAGTGCACAATACTCACAGGATGTGGTACCGGAGAAGATGTATTGATTCCCCGAATCCCTCTGATACCATCGGATTTACCCTTCCAATTTAAACGTTTACAGTTTCCGGTAAAGACAGCTTTTGCATTGACAATTAATAAATCGCAGGGTCAAACCTTCAATGTTGCAGGCTTAGATTTGAGCGTTGACTGTTTTTCACATGGCCAACTGTATGTCGCTCTTTCAAGAGTAACCTCTAGAGAAAACATGTTTGTATTGTCTAATGACAAGAAAGCTGTGAACGTTGTATATAAAGACATTCTGTAATATATTGATTGTTGTAAAAATAAAATAAATAGGTTAAAAATCAAAAAGTAAAAAACGTAGTGTATATTCCATAGATATATTGTATTTCTGTAGTGTATTTAGCATCAGCATTGCACCCGTGCGAAGCCGGGGCGGGTCGCTAGTATATATATATATAGAATCTGGATCTCGGAAACGGCTCTAACGATTTTCTTAAAATTTAGTATATAGGAGGTTTCGGGGGAGATAAATCTATCTAGCTAGGATTTATTTTCAGAAAATGTCGTTTTATCCCTGTTTTTAGGGAGTGAAAAAATATCGTTAGAATGCGAAGGTAAATTTCGCATTCGTTAATTTAGTTGCAATAGCTCGGTGGGAAATTGGTCGGTCGGGATCAACCGAGAAGATCATGGTTCAAATCCCCATGTCCCTGATCAATTATTTTTTCTTTTTCTTTTTCTAATTGCACTCGTTATTTTTTATTTAAATAGGCTGTTCTTATTTTTTATTATTATGTCGGTAAAATCGAAAAATATTATTCATATTTTATCATTATTATTTTTTAATTATTTTTTTATTTTTGATTTTTTATTTTTATTTATATTTTTTATTATTGTCGCTAAAAAAAATATTATTCATATTTATAAATATATAATTCGTATTTAAATATGATTTTCAAAAAAAACACGATTTGTTGGGGCGCCTATCAGTTTTGAGAAGCAATTACTCTCAATCTTGTAATTTTGTATTTTATATCAATTTTTTATTTATCGTTATTTTTTATTTTTATTTTGTGTTAATTCATTATTAGTAATTATGTTTGCAGGCACACGAAAATAAATCGACTTCAATTACATCAACAAGTAATACAATGAAAAAATAGTCAAGAAATACGCATTATCAAAGATTACTCCAAAAGTTGTAATCAGATCTCGATGAAATATGACCACATGATAAATATCGGCTTTCGATTAAGTTAAAAATCATCAAAATTGGTACACCTAGCAAAAAGTTATGCGGATTTTAGAGAGTTTCCCTCGATTTCTCTGGTATCCCATCATCAGATCCCGGTTTTCTTATCATGGTACCACACCAGGGATATCTCCTTTCCAACAAAAAAAGAATTATCAAAATCTTTTCATAAACGACGAAGTTATCCCCGAACATACATTTAAAAATATATATACATATATGTATATACTAGCTGTGCCCGCGGCTTCGCCCGCGTTGAATCCAGTTTGTCACAAAGTTGTCCCGGCAAACTTCCAGTAAAACTCTCATCAAAATCGGCTAAGCCGTTCCGTAAACCTTCCTCGTGAAGCTCTCCATTACTCCATTGGCGAAACCGCATGAAAATCCGTTCAGTAGATTTTGAGGGAATCGATCACAAACACTTTTGGGGGACGTTGTTTTATAATACACTAACTGTCGCCCGTGACTACGTCCGCGTGGTTATGAAGATATGCATTACTATTAGGATGCTTAACGCAAATTATTTTTTTATTTCAGTCACTTGAAATGTTTATCACATTGAGTAACTTTTTAAAAGGCACAATTTGGTATAATCTAATAGTTATTTTTATAAAACCTCTCTATACACCACATTTTTAGTTTTATTTTCAGGCTGGAGTATAAATAATCTATCAGGCGAACTTATAGCTGCTGTATATGTTTCATACAAACTATCAACCCCAATTAAACCCCCTTAACGGTTAATCAAAAACAGCTTTATTCAAATAGGCTCCAAGAGCACTCCCGAATCGTCATTTCATTAATTTTTGAGTTCTCGTGATGAGTGAGTTAGTGACCTTTCCCTTTTATATTTCGAGATTCGATGCATTATTTGGGCACCTTCTCACCATCTATAGATCATACGTTTTAAATTTCAAGTCTCTTACTTCAAAAACATAAGACTTTCATACAAATTTCCATTCCCCGTTTTTTCCCCTTAGGGGTTGATTTTCGTAAAATCAGATCTTAGCGGATATCTACGCCCCATAAGGAACCTACTTGCCAAATTGCAAGTTTGTGGGTGTTATAGTTTCGGAGATTTTGTGATGAGTGAGTCAACCTACCCTCCCCCGTTTTAACCCGAAAAGGGAGTTGATTTCTAAAGACATATTATTTGAAGATTTCATGATGAGTGACCTTTCGCTTTTATATATGTATAGATGTATATATATATATACATATATATATATACTATGACGAAAGAGCAATCAAGAAGAGCAATATATATATATATTGAGTTTCCTCCGGCCGGATTGAGTAACCTCCTCCTTTTTTGAAGTCGGTTAAAAAAGACTTCATCCAAACCGGCAACGAATCATTTTAACTCTCTCTTCTACTACTAATCCTTCATGATTTACTAAAAATACCGAGCGGAGCTCGGTCACCCAGGTACTTTTATTAATTGAGTGACAGTTTTGAAAAAATAACTTCTGAGTTCCTTCTTGATTTCTTTTAACTTAATTACAAACTACATACACTCTCAAGCTGGTGAAAGCTTAACATAAACTATAACATATTAGAGTAATTTAATATTGTTTATTTTGATGTAATTTAATTGGACTAGATCATTGTCGCAGAGCGTATGAAAATGTTAAAAGAAGTTAAATATTTTTCTTAAGTTAATCCAAAGTATATTCAAATTTTCGTGTTATAACGTTGTCTTGGTATATAGACAAATTACTGTTTGCTCAAATTGATTCAAACCAGACATAATATTAAGAAGAATTAGTAAAAAAGTCGTAAATCGATTTTGGTAAAGCTTTAGATTAGGAAAAACCGAATTTCGGGACCGTGGGGGGGGGAGGGGGGGAACACTACCCCTGGTACCACTGTCACACCTCAGAACCCCATGGTTATGGAGATATCCATGGTTAAAGTTTTGAGGTTAGAAGAAGAATTTCGTAGCTTTCACACGTTATTTTCACATTTCACACGCGTTTTTTCAAATTAATCTACCACCTTTAAAGTTAGAGGAACGCTTGGCTCCGGCGCTGCGGGAAGTGCAGCCCTTCCGCCCTTGCGTGCGAAAGCACGCTCACTCATGCTCCGTTCCGCAGCGGAGGCTGGTCGACCGACCAGCCTCAGCCGCTCCTCTACGCATTCGTTCGCGCGCTTTCGCACGGCGGGCGAGGGCTGCCCTCCCTCCGCGCCTTCGCAGCACAAAAAAAAAACACTCTAGGGGTAGGACAGACCAAAACCACGTGGACAGTGGGGTGCTCCGATTCGGTTTTGGGTATTTTTCGAATTTCTAAACCTATATTCTAGCACGCAATGTTACTAATTTTATTAGAATATTAAGTCTGACGCGTTATTTTGTTTAAAAGTGTCGATTTGTCACACAATGCAAACAGTACGAGCTCAAAGGTATTATAATAGCTTTAAATTCTTCTTCTAACCTCAAAACTTTAACCATGGATACTTTAACCATGGGGTTTTGAGGTGTGACAGTGTTACCTTGTATAGATTCCCCTACACCCTCCACACCCAAAAACCCCATAATTCGGTTTTTCTAATTCGGTTTTTCCTAGTCTAGATCTTAGCCACGATTTTATTTACACAAATAAAAAAATATTTTATATATTATTGTATTTAGCGTTGTAGAACAAAACGTCGGACAGTGCAGGCAGCGTCGCAGAACAATTTGTCATCTGTCCCACTGACAGTTGACAGCCGACCATATGTCTTGTGTCTATCCTCTTGAATCCTGTACTTTGTTGATTTGTCTTATATTCTGTATCAGTAAAAAATAACCTGAATTATTGTTGGAGTTTACTTCATTATATATGTCTTTACGACACGACATGCCACGGAGTGACCGCAACGTAGAATAAGAAATAAATGTATTTTTATTAAATCAAAATCAAAATCAAAAATAGCTTTATTCAAATAGGTTCTTAGAGCACTTTCGAATCGTCATTTTACAAATCAAAACTTTAAAAATAAATTATTATTTTTGTAAAAGTGAAGCTACCACCGATTCGGAATGTAGATTCTGCAGAGAAGAATCGGCAAGAAACTCCGCAGTTACTCTTTTGAAAATAATATACAAACTGTTTATATATTATTATTGTATTACCCATACATGAAGGAATTCAAAACATTTTTAATATCATATCAAAGATCAACCATTCACTGTGTCGTTGCTCTAGCCAATTACACTATGGAACGATGTACCCGTTAGATCGAAATTTTTGATATAATGATTTTATATTCGGTTTTAATAAATATTTTTTTAAATATAACGGTAATCATTCTTAAGGTGTCATTCATCATGAATGATACCTTAAAAAATCGTTCTAAAGTTGTAAACTCCAGTAATGTGTTGTTGACACACACACATTCTTAATCTTTGTAAACACGGATATCACACATAGGTCTTGTCAATTTTTATAATCCTAGATTATATATGGTAAATTTTCATATCTTATTATCTCGATATTGCAATTTTCAATATTTTTTTTAAATAAATAAAAATAGTCAGTCCAGGATTTATATAAGCAACTAATTTTTAATATAAGTATTATCTAAAATACTAAATTTATTATAAAGTATGTTTTATTCTATTATAAGCTCGGTGAAATTCGACTTAGGTTCGGGTCTTAGACCATAAGATTACTTTGCTCTTATAAGTAACATTTATATATTTCCTATTATAATCTTTGATAGATAAACCACCTACCTAATACAAGAATTTTACAAACTGCATTAACTGTATATAATTCTATTTATGGTCTGGAAGTCGCTAGAAATTTATAAAGCTGCTAAACGCCCTCAAAGTACGTATTACCTAGGTACGTAGAGTTTTTATATTGGGTGGATTCTTTGGTATTTTTATGACTCCTCCGCAAATCAATTTGGTATTTCATAATATGAAACTTTTTAGTAAGTTGTACGTATTTCTAATACAAAACGATTTTTTTTCAATCATACTAATTGGTTATTAGATTAGGTTCTTCAAATAAATGATTATTCAAATATAAATATTCGTATGGATAATATGTATACCTAAATGTATGTAAAACCAGTTAGTATAAGAACTCTTATAATATAATTTAATAATAACGTCGATATACACACTATACTACACTCTAGAATTAATGATGCTTTATTTATATATAAATTTAATGTACTGTTAGAAGAATAGTGAGGAAAGGTCATCGTAGAAGGGGTGAAGCGCGTGCGCTGTGCGCGCTTCAGTTCGAGACGAATTTCGTGAACTTTGAACGTGTTTCGTGTAGTATAAGGGAAATGCTTGTCCATTTGGAGAGTTAACCTGCCTATTTTTGTAATTTTGTAGTATTCCTTAAAATTATTTAAACGTTAGCACTCTTTTATTTTTGTAACACATTTTGTTTAGACTTTCGATAAAAGTATAAAAGCTTGTAAGTAATTGTTATTGTATTTTTTATTTCGATTCCACATCTGGTCCCTAAAAGTACAATATAATATAGAAAATTACAATGTAAGTAAAAACTATATTTGTAATTACAATACAGTGTACAAATAATAAACTAACTTATAGAGCTAAAATAACAACTTAGTTTATAAGACTCTACGTGGAAATGAGACAAAGCCTCGAGACAAATTGAATTCCGCAATCGAGTCTCGAATTTAGTTGTTAGATATTGTCGAGTACTTCTGTAATATACAAAGGAATACAAACTAAATTTGTTGTAGAGTAAATAACAATATATACATATGTATGACGTCATTTAGTTATAATATTTAACTAAACGAATACCATTTAATAATAAAATGAGTTGTAAATATTTTCTTACTCAATAGTAGTTTACGTCAACTACGCTTGTATTTCATAAAACTGTGCCAGACTCGCAACCAAGACATAATCGTATGCCAGGTCTCTATAGTTGTTCAGATGGGAAACAAGCTACTTCTTTTGGGTGCTGAACCACCATTATAGACATATGACATCAATGTAACCATTGAATTTCCCAACCCAGCCAAGTCCTGTTGACGAAAGGCAACCCATTGATTTTAAGATAAGATAAGTTTAATCAGTTATTCCGCTTCTTATAGAAATATTCATAGGTTGTCATTGAGACCACCCTACAACATCAGATTACCTTTTCATCATATAATGTATAAATCTATCTTTCTTTAAGTATGTAAGGGTTATGGGCAAGAACGTACAGTGAATGTTTGTTCACGAACATCAAACTTTTTAAGCCAGGGATTTAAGCGAGACATGATATAATGAATTTTAATGATGTTCGCAGTCAAAACACTTGAAACAAGTTTCAGTGTAAAAAAATCTAAAAATATTACTCTCTGTCTCTCCCTTTGTTTTTGAAAGTATTGCTAGTACATTTTTAATTCTAATATAACTAAATATTTTTTTATACTAAGGTACATGATACTAGTTCGCTTACACTTGTTTTCGTAAAATATCAAAATTTTTGCGAATTTTGTAGTTACGATACATAATAATAACGTAATTGTCTACTAAAACTTGTAAACTGCAAATTGACTTATGAAAATCTTTTAAGCTGTAGTACAGGCTCGGCGCGTGCTAGGCTTTTGGCCGTGGGTACGCATGAGGCCGGCTACTGGCTTCACGCGTACCCTTCGACAAATACAGGAACATTTCTTGAGCCTGACACGCTCCGAATCGCAACCTGTCTACGGCTTGGGGTTCCGGTCTGCGCTCCTCATAAATGTCCCTGTGGCAGTAATGTCGATAAGCTAGGACATCACGGTCTGTCATGCCTAAAAAGTGCAGGCCGCTTCTCGAGACATGCCGCACTTAACGATATCATACGCCGGTCCCTTGCCACCGTCAACGTGCCAAGTCTACTTGAGCCGACTGGTATTGCAAGAGACGATGGCAAGAGACCGGACGGTATGAGTTTGATTCCATGGAAGATGGGCCGGGTGCTGGTATGGGATGCAACCTGTTCAGACACGCTGGCCCCTTCCCATCTACATGGAACCAACAACAGAGCTGCTACGGCTTGTGAAGCGGCGGAAAAAACAAAAGCAGACAAATACAGGGGTCTAGGCTCCGAATATGATTTTGTCCCATTCGGTGTCGAGACCCTTGGTCCGTGGGGTCCTAGTGCTATAACACTTTTTAAGGAAATAACGAAAAGGTTATTCGACGTCACAGGAGACCGAAGAGCTGGCAGCTACTTCGGACAAAGAATTAGTCTAGCTATTCAAAGGGGAAACGCTGCCAGTATCTTCGGAACCTTGCCTAAAGGGACTCCTTTTAATAATATTTTTTAATTATTATATTATGTATATATATATACTTAAGGTTTTTTAGTTTAATATTAAAAAGTAAGATATTGGCATTGACAAATGGAGAGAAAATTGGTTTGAGGCTTGACTAAATTTTATCTATAATTCCTATCAACAATAAATATTAACCTTACATTGTCTACCTAAACATATTTTGTACAATATCCATCTTATTCGTCTTTATTGCAATATATGATTGCATATTGTAACATTTTTATTAGAATTACTTTTACCGTATCGTCCAATAGTATTAAAATTATAATTAATATATTTTCCTTATTATATTATCCTTCTATTATTTTTATTCTTTATTGTGTTTTCTTTCTCCTACATGGCGTATGAGGCATATGCTCTGCAGTAGGAGGTTACAGGCTAGCCAAATTATTATATTTAATTGATGACAAAATATATGTTATATTAGGTTTGTTCTTCTATAAACTGTAAATTCGCTAAGCGTGTGGTGTATCCGATCGATTTGTCACTTGTCGAAGCGTCGAGCTTTAGATTTTAAGTACTAAGCGCATTAGGTAAGAGAAATAATGGATGGCTTAGAACCATATTTGAAAATATATATTTTTACTCAACTTTAAAGATCGTGTTGTTACTTAAAAAGAACACTTATACCTTCGTCATTCAAATACAGTATTTTGTTTCTTTTTATTTTCTACAACATTAAATTTTTCTCTATTCTATCATTATTTTTCACTTGTGGATTAGAATTAGTGAATGTTAATTTTGTACCTTTGTTTATTTAAAAAAAAAAAAAACACGCATTTTGTTTGTTGTTGTTGCATTGGCCAAATCATTTATCCTGCTTTGACACTACTGGCAGCCAATACTCCAAACGAATAAATACTTTATATACAATTATAGGTTAGAGGCAGTTTAATCCTTACTTAAAGATAATACAAAGATGTTTTTTTTTGAACAATCAATAATCTCTAACCGTGTTGATTTTTTAACGATTTTTATTCTTTCTTCGTAGCAAATCTACATTACACATAAATAATATAGGCTATAAATCATTGTGCTGGTTATCGTAGAAATCAGTTGCCATAAATTACAACGTCCGTGATACCGCAAAAAAATCCCGTAATCCTTTCATCTTCCCTGACTTACATTTACTGATTTTTTTTTTTTTCGATATTCACGACATAGTTTAAAATTGAGCTGTAAGAATTCATACCTAACTAATGTCCTTATGCTCATATATTATCACTATAAAATAACTAGGTCCCAGTGTAATCATATGTATAAGTATAATAATAACACAGATACTAATAAAGAAAATAAAATGAAAAATCAATTTTTAAATAAAACAACTAGTGAGAGAAATGTTGCGTGATTTTCTTCGTGACGTTTTAATGGAGTTTTTGTGCGACCAAAGTTTGTACTAACTTCCAGTTAATAAAATCTAAAGTAAATTGGGCGAAAATTCAGATATTTTCCACAGAAATTAATGATTGTCTTTTTGGAGTTTTCTTTATAATGATTAGCATTCGCTAATTGAGTTCAGAAAATTCCAAAATGTATCCACCAGTATTTTATATTCGATGTTTTATACTGATATTTTAAAATTATTATTATTATGCCAGTTAAGTTTCGTATATCTATCTAAGACACAGTACAGGCCTATTGTGCAGAAGTTGTAATTCAGTCGTCTAAAGCACACTCGTATTTTTTTTATATAATTTTGAATTAATTATTAAAATAAGCTCCAATTATTTTATTTGTGGAAAGCAGAAATCTTTGTCAAATGGTGATCTGTTTAAGGCTGTCACGGATATGATACGAATTTACCTCAAATAATGATGACTAAAGTATCTCTTCATTATTTTTTTTTTGTTTTTTTTCTGCTCTAAGTTATCATATTACAACAGAGTTTCATTGCTAAGATCGGTACCATTTTTGTTTTAATATTCATCTATTCAAAGTTATGAATGTCAGTATACACGCGTGAAAACAAAATACCTCATGTCATTTAAGGTTGCTTGCCCACAGAATCGAAAGAGTGTTTTGTACTGAATCAACCGCTATTGTTAGTAACAAAGAGCTTGAACGAGTCTCGGGACATACTTTCCACTGGAAAATTACTTTCCCCGAACCACCCAGTAGAAAAAAAAAAAAGAAGTGAATGGGTTGATATAAAATAATGTTACATTTTTGTAACAATAAACCGACGACTATTTTTAACAGTTAAGTGTTCGAAGTCAGAATCCATTGACACATCGTTTCGGTACGAAAATGTTTTTTCTTACGAAGATAACGAGGAATATCTACATCACTTGACATAGACTATTTTTAGGGTCTTATTACAATTACGATTGCAGTATTATAATAGAATTTTTTAAACTCGATCATGAACATATAAGCTCATAGCATTTGCAGACGCATTTCGTCTCAATATAATATTGTAGATTACTTGATTTTGGTTTTTACTTGTTAGTTTGATTTACTTTCAGAGTTATGACTTTATTTTTATACTCCTTTAAAAACAGAGAATCTTTCTTTACAAGCCGATCTAAGAATGGTCAGCGTAATAAGATCCATTATGAGGGACGTTCGATGTCTCACAATGAATATTTTGTTGTTCTTAAGGTCTTACTTAGGTCAAATTTTATTTTTTATTACGTCATAGGTTATAGTGTCGTGATTTGAGTACTGAATTTTTAAATATATTCAATACAAAGTAGAAAAAAATACAGTGTCATTACGATGTGGTTTACCTTTTAGTTCGGCTATAATTTATAATTTGTACGAGTATAATTATGATTCTTAAAATTTAAAATATTATTACAAATACAACTGGTAGCAATCGACCGTTTCTTAATCTAAATACTTTTAGTGTCATTAAAAAATGAGACTCAAAAGATACTAACGTTGATAATAATGATAATAAATAAATTAAGTTTCAAGAACTATAAATATTTGTATCGTAATAATATGTTACTTGTTATTCGATGATAGTTATTTTTTATCCATTTGTGTTGATAATATTACCAATTAACAGTTCAACGAGTTTTCAACTGTGAATGTGACAGTCAAAGCGTAAGTTTATTTTTAACAAGCAATTGTTTGTATCAAATATTGCGATGTAAATAATATTCGATTCAAATAAATAAAGCATTTGTTTTTAGCGTAAAAAAGCTTTCAAGTGTTTGTTTTTCTCTAAACTGAATCTTAACGCGGTATCTATATACAATTAAGCAGAAGCAACTTTGACTGGGAATATAGTTTATGCTATGTAAACTAATTTGAAATTATAGGTCAATTTCTTGAGTTATCAAATAAATTCAGATGTGACTGCTAGTATACGTATTGAAATAATTAATTGATAACAATCAGATGCCTCTTCATGAAAAGACGAGTAATATGAATCAAACGAAGCCTCCGGAAAATTGTTATTATTTTAAGATATCTGTTTAGATTAGTGTGTTAGATATGTGTTTTCTTATTCCTATTAAAGGAATAGAAAAAAAATATTTGCAAAACATAAAAATAGTAAACAAATAACTATTTTACTTACAAGCGACCTAAATTGAATAGAAATTAGAAATAAAATAATAATAAATAATAAACGCTTCACATTTAACGGCTCCCACTAGGATTTTCTCCTGTGTCGGAGGTTTGGAAGCCCATAACACATAAGCCTAAACGCTCCAACCACGATAAACACCTATACGGCCAATACAAATGTTTGTCATGTGCGGGGATCAAGCCCGCGACCACTGACGCAACAGTCAGTGCTGTGACCGCTGCACCAACGCGTCGCCAAATATCACCAAGTCATCTATCAAAATCATCACTAGACAATTGATTAATACGAGTTTAATGTCTGTGTACACGTATGTGTCCAAAGACATTCGAGTTAAATGTCTAAATGTTCTTGTATGTCTCCACAGATAACTAAATTGAGTTTAATTAGCATTTATAACTGAATAGAACTCTAATAGTCTATGTCTATCCTTTAGCTGAATAAAAGTTATACAATTTTGATATATATTATTGACATAGGTTATAAAAAAATATCCTTTTTAAAATCTGGAGCCGCCTATTTGCTGAAGTACCCCAACCATATAAAAGGTCACAGCTAAATAATTCTGCTTTCAAGTAGCGTTGTGTTCCTGTGAGTAAGATAACACGCTTGAGATGCTTCTGGTGTTGCAGGCGATTAATGGCTACGATAGCTGATTACCATTAGAGGAGTCGTACTCTTGTTTGCCGTCAAGGTCGTATAAAAAGTATAGTAAGAAAACGGTTCTTTTATACATAGAAAAATAGTTAAATGGTTATGGAGTAAGTTACCATCTATTTAGTCTCGGAGTATGTTAAGTCATGCGAGTGTTCAAGTTAATACCGCTATAGATAAATAAATAGACATTAAAAAGCATTATCTTTATATTCCTAGAACAGCTGTTCTTTTAAGCAATAAAATAACAATTCTCGAACTGCTGAAAGATAAACAACAATTAGTGTCAATTTGGGAAAATCATAGGATTTACAGCTAAAATGAAAACAAACGGTCGTAAGGAGTACGTGGTCGTTTAAGTAAATGTTCCTCCTATCCACAGTTTCACTTATTTAAATGTTTTAATGGACTACATAGTACCTTATACTAATTGTGGGGTATATTTATTGTGTAAATTTGCTAGTCCTAAATAAAGGTCAATGAGAATTAGTCTTACTCGTTTGTTTAACTATTAATTCTTTTTTTTAATTATATTTATTTACTTACACAAACTTAATATCACCTAAACTGCTGGTGGTGTATATTATGTTTTATTTATATCGTCCTGTGCTATTTATGTGCTGTTTGAATTTGAGTATGCTTGAAAGTCCACAAAGAAGTTAAAGGTTGCGGACACTTGAGAAAAATCTGGCTTGTAATAAAAACAATATTGCTCACATCATAACTATGTATATTTATTTCATGTTAGAGCTAACGTCGGTAGCTTAAATATATATATATATCTGTACACTTATATGTTCTCGATGTGTCAATCGAGTTGAATATCGAGCAACGTCAATATGTGCGAATCGAGTAATCAGAAGTAAAACAGGTAATTAATAAAGTCCGAAAAGAAGTTAAAGGTTACGGACACTTGAGAAAAATCTGGCTTGTAATAAAAACAATATTGCTCACATCATAACTATCTATCTTTATTTCATGTTAGAGCTAACGTCGGTAGCTTAAATATATATATATATATATATATATATGTAGACTTATATGTTCTCGATGTGTCAATCGAGTTGAATATCGAGCAACGTCAATATGTGTGAATCGAATAATCAGAAGTAAAACAGATAATTAATAAAATCGATCTAAAAACACATACTACACCTTACATACACCTTACTAAAGGTACTCGTAAAATTTTGGTTCATAGAATATTAAACATATCGATACCGCACTTCTACAGCATTATAATATAAAAGAGACTTGACATCCTTTAGGATGTAAAAATAGTAGAATTCATTATATACGACTGATAAACAAGTCTGATATAATTTTATTTGATTAAAATATAAGACTGTTAGAAATTTAAATAATTATTAGCAAGAAAACCAACCTTTGCTTAGGTTATAAAATATTATTGACCAAATATAGTATCTGAAGAACGTTGTTTTGACCACTTTTGCGTTGCAATTAATCATAATCAAAAAATTGTAACCACCTTTATATACCCTACACGAATGTAACTATAACTCTTGTAATGAATGAGAATAACCAATGTTAGTAAGTTTTTTGCTTCAATCATTCTATAGGACCTACATATGCTCTTTAATATGGACCACGTTTGCTTAGATGCCTATTCAGTCTTAGACTTCAATGAAGCCACATCGCAGGTGTGAGTGAGTGCTGTCACCTTAGGGCATTTCACTCCTCAGACGTACTTATAAAAAATGAAAAAGCAATTTTCTTTAGAATAGTCTTTTTTTACACAACTATGTCAGATAAAGTGATACTTTATCTATAGTAACGAGCTTACGTCATTAAATTTATGCACAATGTAAAAATAAGATGATATCATTAAATATGATATAGTGAATTCCAAGGAATTTTATAATTTTTTGTGTTTTAGTTTTTTGAGTTTGAACCTAGATGGAAAATGATTCGTTTAAAGTTTGATTAAATATAATTTAATCTAGCCGTGACCGCGACTTCATCCGCGTGGAATTGAGCAAAAAAGTTATTGTACAGTTCGCAGAGTTATAAAACAAAATAAAAAATACTAAAATAAGAGTAGCTTTATTACATCACCTATCTGCCAGTGAAAGTCGCGTCAAAATCGGTTCAGCCGTTTCAGAGATTAGCCGGGACAAATAGACAGATCGACAGACAGCTGATAGACGAAAATTGTAACAAATGTTATTTTGGTACTGTACCGTGTAAGCATCCATGTGCATTTAGTAAAAGACGATTGAAATATTCAAACTATTAGCAACTTTTCTATTTTGTTTTATCGCAAATAACAAAAAAAAAAAAACTTTTTATATGTTGTTGTCGTTATAGACTCCAAGAAACGACGCATCGTGCAATATAATATCTGTGCTAAAATGTTTTATTTTCTTTATTAACTTTAATAGACTTTTTAATTTATATAGACGAAGCAAATAAAAAAAAAAAACACTCATATCGATAGTACTTTTAAATCTCAAAATCAGTTTACGGAAACAAGCCGCATAGCAGGTCCTTTAAGCACGTTAAACTTATAACAGGGAGGTATTTTTCGTCGAAGCTTAAAAAAAAAAAACAAAGAAAAAACCTTAAATAAGATTATACGTGTAAAAAAACAAAGGAGAGGCTTGTTTTTTTTTGTCATATTCATTAAGGCTAAGAAGAGAAAAATAAAACTCTTTAAGATTAACATAATTTCTACATTTGCAATATATGTAATTACATTCTCATTCGATGGTGTCTACAATTCTAAATGGTTTTCTCTATTATTATAGTTTTATAAATTACTTATACAAGAAACTTATTGTAATGTACGCCTGAAGAAATTTTAGTTTTAAAAATTAAAAGCAGATTGCACCACAGAAGCGGCTCAGGCAAATTAATCTTAGAGTGCCATCAGAAAAGTGACAAGATAGTACACCCTACACTTTTTTGTATAATAAGTTATATAAGCTGGTATCATACATCTTAGAAATTTTACCTCAAGACCCTGTTTTGTCTTAATTAAATGGCACTAAGGGTTCTCTTGCCCATTAGAAAAATTTTAGGGTTCATTACTGATATTTAAAACTTTTACTATGAATCACAAGTAGTTATTGCAATTTGAACTTTAAATTAACGACATAAGGTTCTCGGAAATTTGTTGTTGCTGAAATAATTTCTTGCCGCATCACGCCATAGACGACGACAAAAAAGAATGGTCTCCTCAGATTTACTTTGCAGCGGTGTCGTTAAAGTAAATTGCGGCAAAGGAAGGGAAATGCTAAAAGGGGTAAACGGAATACAAATTTCAAGAAAGTGACTTTCTTTTTCGTTGTTAAGTAAATATTTCGTTTGAGTTTGAGAAGGTTATTATTTTATTCAAGGCCTCAGAAGTTTTATCGGTCAAATTTAAAACAGGGTTACGATGTTTCTTTTTACTTTTGTCTGATTTTACAAAAATCTTAAATTTTTTTTTGGAATTATATTTTTTTCATCAAACTGAAAACTTGAAACAACTAATTTTCACTGAGCAACGGCGTCCTTTTAGTATGAGTAAATATCACTAAAGAAACGCAAATCTTTACTTCTAGCAGGGTCATGAATTAAAATGATTGACAATATTACCATCAGATTTATCATAATAAAATAGTATAAAAGAAGCCATTATAATTATGGAACCAAAGACGTTCTTTCAATTCTTATTTTTTTATTATGAATTTAATAAATTAAAGTTTGCGTAGTACATTTAGTCCGTAATCAATTGTCTTAGTATAATTTCCTACTTAAACTTAATTGTTTGTGTTAGTGACAGTAACAACCGGGACGAGGCGATTGTAGAAATTGTTACTATGTCGTCTGTTGTTTTGGTCTTCTAAATGTCAACTATGTTGTAAAATTATTGAATACGATTGTGTTTTTATAATATGTCATAAAATTTCTTTGAGCAAATCGTCACATAAAATAAATGATGAAATAATTTTTTCCGGTAATAAAACAACCCCTTTGTCTTATCGACTATCAGTAATAGGAAAATTAGTCGGTTAAATTGCATTTCTCTTATTATTAGTTTACTAGTTAAAATTATATTACGAGAAACGACTGAAGAGAGCTTAATTATAATTAAAACTGAAAATATTTAAATTTCAGTTGGATTCAAATATTTAAAATTTGTATCAATAGCAGAAAAGTAAACGACGTCGTGGAGTATATTTCAAAGAAAAACAACCAACCACTGCAATGTTTTCATCGCTCAAATGGATTTAAGTTATTTTTAAAACAGTTCTTGTGTTGCATCGAAAGGCTTTGATGAAACGGAATGTTTCCGTATAATGAAACGAAAGCAGAGCTGATAACCGCAAAGCGTACCTATCTAGATAGAGATAACTGGGACTGGGAATAAATTGTACATTTTCTGATATTCATTTGAGATTTAAAGAAAAATACGTTCGCTACAGGATTAGCAGTAGGGTTTGTGTTAATTAAATATATATAAAGTTTTAAATTTAGTTCGAAATTCGAAAAAGAATAGAATGACAAATATATAAGTAAGTAAACTCACTAGCAAATCTTTAATCAGGGGTTCTGGAACGAGTGGAAGGGAGAACAAAATAAATAAATAAATAAATACAAAATACTAGCACAACCACCTAGATTACGACAAACATTTGTAAGGATATATAATATGCTATGAACGTATTACACTCAACATATACTCACGACCGCTAGCGCAACTGTTGTTTTTATCATATCCTGACGTTATAGGTCAAAAATTGTTGTGAATCGTTGTATGAAAACAACTTATAGATTACCAATGGCTAAATGGGACATCTGTTCTAATTAAAGGATTGGCTAGACAAAAAATATTTATTAATTTCTTCGAAGATATGAATGTGTCTTTTATACATTTATTAAGTTTTGATGCTAACGCATTTTTAAAATCATTAATACAAATAATTTGTATATTTATACATACATTACATTTAGAAGCTGACACTTTTCAAGTGTGATATTTTAAATACGCTGAAAGTTATACATATTTGAATGCATAAAAAGATTATACATAAATATTTATATTCCTAATTAAGTAAATATAAACAACTAATTAGCTAAGCACATATTGTAAGTACTAAGCTCGTTTCCTAAATTAATATATTTTGTTGCGCGACACTTTACTTGTTTGCTCGTAGCGATAAATTCGGATTACGTAAAGTAAAACATTCGAAATTGTGATTAATACGATAAAGCCAGAATCCAAATAAATATTACCTACAGTTTTAATCGTGTAATCAAAACATATATTTTTAGTAGTGTGAGTTCTACTTCAGATCACTTTAGCATCTGTTTTTTTTTTTTTTGTAATATTAATTTGTTGCAATTCATAATAAAAACAACGTTTATTTCATTAAAAATTAAAAGTACATCTCAAAAAGTTATATCCGGAGTGACAGATAAGACACCACCACGCAAGGCTAAATAAGAAGTTACGATTTATCAACCCAATCTCCGATTTAATTCAACTGAGGTAAAAAACAGCTTCTCTGCTAAATCATTTTTCGGTGACGTTCTTATTTCTTTTTCTTACGTCACAATTTAATTTTCTTAATCTCAGGAAATACTCATTTATTTCAGTATATCTGCTCGATTTGCTTTTTTTTCTTTAAGTATTATATCAACCGTGTGTGCATTTTTCTTCTTGAAGTTACTTAGTACTTACTTTCTGTTTTAATTATTAAACTCAATTCTACAATCGCACTGTTTTTTTTTTCTTCTTCACAAAACCGACTAAATTTATAAAATAAATTTTGCTAGGAACTTCCAATGTTGGAGTCTGTTTGTTTCTAAATAGCTCATCGTATTGATCGAGATATCGATCACCATAGGATGATGACGTGTCGTTAGAAAATTAAAACGTTCGAAAAAAATTACGTATTGATTTTTTTTAATGGTAAGTGTAATTATATAATATTATTAATTCCTAATTCTTATTAATTCTTAATTTTAATTACTTTATATATTTAACATGTTATTATAAGGTAATTGCTAGCTTCATGAAAAGCCTATTAAGTTTCGAATTGGGATGCGTGGGTGGTTAATGAACTTTGCGAGTTCAATTCTACTAATCTCTAAGCTTTGAGTCTAATTGTGTTAAGTTTCAAGTTGTTAATTTAAATAATAATAAAAAATATCATATTTAAAATTGAACATAATACTATTAATCGCAGTAATCAAAGATAACAGTAAGTTTAATAGTTGTGTTTGGTTATAAACGAAAAAAAAAACAACTTCAATTAGGTACATCGGCAATTAATATGACGTAGGCAGTTGATAAAACAACATGGCAAGCTACTTACGACTTAAAGGAAAGTCATCAAAATCGGTCTTCTCAGTAAAAAGTTATGAAGTAACACACATTATTAAATTAAAAGTAGTCGAATTGACTTCACTTCATTCTTTAAAGTCAGTTGAAAATAGGAATGTGTGTTTAATATGCACAAGTTTAGAGTCAGCATAGATTCAAACAAGACTTATTTAAACCGACTTAAAAAAATATGATGTTTTCAAGTCGTCTGTATTTTTTATTTATTTATTTTACTTCTAATCAAATATGGCTTTTTTCATCTTTGTTATTTGTTTATAATTTTATGCTTTATTGTACACTACAAATATATTACAAACAAAGCATAATTTTAATCTGAATTTTAAGAACTTTGACAGTTAATTCTCTGTATAATATGTTTTTTTGTCCAACGGTTACTAGAAATTATTCTGTTTACTTAACACCATAATGTTAAGTTAAATAAGTTCACTCTCGGTAAAGTTTAATCCATACGGTTAGCTCCACCACGACAAGGGCATTAAGTATGTCGACCAACCCTTTCCGCGGTAAACCTTTTCAGGGATAAGTTCTGGAAACTTAAATGTCCGAAGGAAGAATGTAATATGAAATTAGAAGTTTAACATTTGATTTGACCATGTGTTAATAAAACATAAATTTTAATCTTTTAAAAGTTTTACATTATACGCTACGACATCTTGTGTAGCACGTTCGACGTTAATCCGATTTTTAAAGGTAAAATAGCAATTCACGTATAAAAATTTATTATTTTCATAAATATCTAATAGTTATCGTTCTCATAGTAGAAAACATATCCTATAACCCACAGTGGAGCAGCGTGGATTAAGCTCCGTCCTTTACTACTATTGACTAGCGACCTTTGTCCTACACGGAAAAAGAGGTCTATGCACCGCAGTGAGATATAACAGGCTGAATCGTAATTAATTTCATTTGTTCTTTGCTAGCCCTAAATACCCCAATTCTTGAATCCCTTGCATTAACATACGGTTCTTATGTTATTTATGATTTTTTGTTTTACCCCGAATTTTCACCAAGGAGGTTATAAAGGTAAACGTTTCTAGCATTGCTGAACCTTTACCATTTCAAACGTCTTAAGATTTTTAGAAGGGTAAAGGGTCATTTAACCTCAATTACAGACAAATCAAAGGTACTCGATAATTCAGTACTTTTTATTTCCACCTTACAGAAATTTTTACTAAATCGTATAATATATTTTTCGTATAAATTATTATTCTCTACTACTTAGTATTACTGAGTACTTCTCTACTACTTAGTAGAGAATAATAATTTTGGTAAATTAATATACAGTAATACATAAATGTACGCTTCAGCCTGTAATATCCCACTACTGGGCATAGGCCTCTTTTCCCATGTAGGAGAAGGATCAGAGCTTAATCTATCACGCTGCTCGAATGCAGGTTGGCGGATATATTCCCTACTATGAGTAACGACTGCTATCAGGTGTACATGATAACAACCGGGACCGACGGCTTAACGTGCTCTCCGAGGCACAGTGGGGAGACCCACAAGCACTGCACAAGCACCCAGACCACGGCAAACACCTGTATGGCCAATACAAATGTTAGTCATGTGCGGGGATCGAACCAGCAACCGCCAGCGCAACAGGTATACATAATCCATGGTTGTGACCGTTGCGTCAACGCGGCGTCGCGTGCACATAAATAGTAGAGTATACCTATAGTGTTACAAAGAAGAATCTTTGTTAATAAAACAACTATGTAAAATTTATTATTAAACTTTATTTTTAAAAAATGACAATTTTTATAGAGGCATTCATATGAATACGTATCTATCAAATGCGGTGATGTCTGATCAAATATATTTTTTAATTATCACGTCGTAACGCTTTCTTTAAGAAAATATCGCTAACTACTCATATATGTATACACAGATAGTTATATCGATCTTCAAGCCATATAGCGTTGTTATAATTTGCGAATAAGTAAACTTTACAGTGATTTGTAAGTTACACAAATATAATTTACAATTCAAATTTTCGCTTCGTGTAAATTAATTTCTAACAACAATTCATTAAGTATTTTCATTGTTTGATTTAAGTGTATTGTACACTTGAACAAGTTCTACACTCTTAATATGTTTATATATGTATACAGATTTCTGTAGTAGGTATACTCTGAATATTTTGTATCAAGTATACATTATGATCATTAATTATTGATAGAAAATTAAACTCTCATTTAGAGAAGTTGGTTTTGCTTTAACATTAGACCACATTCGGTCACAATATTGGTTGTCAAAGAGATGACATATTGATTTCATACTGTATGGTTCATAATTCTAATGAGCTTCACATAATTTGACACAGGTGAGTGACAGCAAAACTAGTCTGGTAATTGCTACAAGTATTTTGAAAAAAATATGCAGTTATAAAAATATAAGCCACAGACAGTTGATTAAGTATGAGTATCAGAAATAAATACATCGTACAAAAAAATGTCTGGAAGAGGCATTCTATCCAGGATATGGACTCAAATAGCATGAAGTACATTATATTAAAATGGAGCTTGTAACTTAAATGATAATTGATTATGTTTTCAAATTACATCATTTTGAATTTCACAAACATAATTGGACAAAATACTTCCAGACAGAACATACAAATAATTTAAATCTAAAAGATTTATTTCAATGTCAATTTAGAACAATCTGGAGACAAAGTGTGGAGCATAATTATAATAACGACGATCACATCTTAATCAAAGTTGTTCCTTTCTCAAAGTTTTGGGCTCATATAATCTGACGCCATCTAAACCCCGCTTAATATTCCGCGTCACACTCCCATCGATCCACAGATTAGGAGGTAATGCGGATAATTTAGTAAGTTTGAAATTACGTTCAGCATTCCTACATTTTAGTAATATTTTGCCCTAATTTTAAATTAAGCCTTTGTTAACTTTTAAAGTGTAAGTGTTCTTGCGACAAAATTATCTTTTATATTATTGGATTAGATACTTATTTACAAAGTCAAAGTGGCATTATCCATTTCTCCAGCTCTTTATCTTTCTGATTATTTGTTGCCAATGAGGTCATCGTTCAATGGCAGGTCATTTATAGGACATATGGAGTTAACTTTTTATTCATAGTAAAGAAAACAGTATTGCATGCTTAGTATTCGCTAGATTTACTGTTCATCTATTCCAATATCGGTCGCCAATTATCACACTACTTTAGTATAATCATAGAATGTTCCAGAATTTCTAACAGTAATTGGTTTTCAGACTTAATCGTGATTCAAATCCGACGCTATAATGCAAAACGCTTTGTTTGTTGATTCAGAGCCTTTCTCTAATGGAAACTGTCTTATTTCTGTTTGTATGGCTGATTAGTTATGCTTTTGTATAAGTCTTTTGGCTTTTCGTTATGAAACACTACAAAATCAAAGAGACTTTGTGAGCGTGAATAGAATGTACGTATTTGTGTATAAGTTATCTAAATGGATCAACGTATTTTGACAAATGATTTGTTAATGTCAGAGAATATTACAACAATCACAAAATTGTAATGGCTTCCATATATAAGGTCACAGAAGTACATGCGTTTGTGTTTAAAATTAAACTCTGATCTTATCTTTTTCTAAAAAACATTTACCTTTTTTGTCGTAATTTTCCGTAGTATTCGTAAAAATATATGGAATAAATAAATAAGAGGGCATAAATTCGGAACAATTATCTTTACAAATATATAAATATCTGCTTCGTCTTGCACCATCTTCTTCGTGACTTTGAATTATGACATCACTAAACTAAAACAACGCCGCGTTGGCGCAACTGTTACAGTCATGGGTTGTACCTGTTGCGCTGGCGGTTGCGGGTTCGATCCCCGCACATGTCAAACATTTGTATTGGCCATACAGGTGTTTGCCGTGGTCTGAGTGTTTGTGCAGTCCTTGTGGGTTTCTCCAAAGTGCCTCGGAGAGCACGTTAAGCCGTCGGTCTCGGTTGTTATCATGTACACCTGATAGCGATCGTTACTCATAGTAGGGAATATATCCGCCAACCCGCATTGAAGCAGCGTGGTGGATTAAGCTCTGATCCTTCTCCTACATGGGGCTAGGGGTCTATATGCCCAGTAGTGGGATATTACAGGCTGAAGCGTAAACTAAAACAAAAAAATATTACCATGATAATACCATGTGTATGGTAGAGCTACGCTCAAACTTAATCTCCTTACGTGACAGTAAGAGTGATATAGAGGCGCGTTGAAGTTGGGTCTTCTGTCTAAAGAATAATCTGAAGAATAAGGAGCGTCGAATAAGAGAACTAGTTTGTCCAGTTCATCCCTGGGAACGAACGAACTAGTTTGTTCGCGAACAATTCAAGACAAGTTTAATTTGTTCGAAAAGATAGTTTAACTCAAATTATTTGTTTTAAAATGATATTCTAAAGATATATCTAGGTTATATAATCTAATGTACTTCTGATATTCTGAGTAAAATATGCAAACAATTAAACTGACGCAAGACTAGCCAAATCTAGCAAATCTACATAAATCTAGTTTGAAGGTATTTAGCTACGAGATCGCCAGCTGTCGGTAAAACGGATGACAAATTACTGCGACGCACGTTGCTTCTGTTTTGCTTTATTATATGTATAGGATGTGTTTTGAAAAGATTTCTATTTAATATTATTTTGGGTTTAGTTCAAGCGGTGTATTCTTTTTATTAAAAATGATCTTCAATCTTTGAAAAATAATAAAAATTTCAGTCTATAGTATTCATTTCAAAAAATATATAATTAATAATTCAAAACAAACTACACAAAAATACGTTGAAATAATAAATTGAACTTATATTCTGGTATTTGTTTTAATGAATTTAGTCTGTATTATCCCACTGCTGGGGATAGGCCTCTTCCTCCACGAGCTTAATCGACTAGACTGTGCTTCTTGCGGGTTGGCAGATATGTTCCCTATTATGAGTACTGATCGCTACCAGGTATTTGTGATAACAACTGGGACCGATCGCTTAACGTGTTCTCCGAGGTATGATGAGGTGACCCACAAGGACAGACATCCAAACCGGAAAGGAATATTTGTACAAATACAAATATCCATTCCGAGCGGAATTCGAACCCGTAAAGCGCCGGTGTTTTAGGTGATTACTTGAACTACTGAATCAGAAAAATTGTTTTAATAGAGGTAGTCAATTGGTCGTCTCTTCAATAAATTGGCAATAATAGATAGTCTATAATCATTTTTTTCATTTACTTAATATAGAAGATAATTTAAAATTTTGATAATATTTCTTAATGAAATAGCAATTCGAAGGAATTAGACTAGATAACTTTTTTAAAGGGCTTTCAAACTTAAAAATGTACGTTGAGCGTTTCTTATTTTTCGCATACTAATAAAATGAACGAAAAAATGTAATTATGGGTGTGTGAAATTTGTAGTATATATTTCGTATTTTATATTTATTTACACAACAAGTAGTACTGTAGGTACTGTACTATGAAAAAATAATAATTTAAAAATTAAGCTACCATTACAATGTTGCATATTTTCTAAAATTTTTTTAACGTATTTAAAAATTCTCGTATAAAAAAAAACACTTCACACGATGACGCTAAATATGTTTTGTTGTTATGTTTCTTTTTTTATTTTATTTATTAAAAATAAAGTAAATTACACAACATTTTTATCACGCTTCAGCTTGAAGGTACAGGTAGGTACATCCCAAAGACATTATAAAATTTACTGTTATGTATAAATGTTGAACGTTCGTGATATAATTGTGTTTTCAGGCAAACGAAGAACAACCGACTTCAATTATATCGACAAGTAATATAACGTAGGTAGACGAAAAAATAGTCAAGTAAATATGCATTATCAAAGATTACTCTAAAAGTTGTAATCAGATCTCGATAAAATTTAAATGACCACATGATAAACATCGGCTTTTGATTAAATTAACAATTAATACAACGTAGGTAGACGAAAAAATAGTCAAATTAATACGTATTATCAAAGATTACTCTAAAATTTGTAATCAGATCTTTGTCCTGACAAAAAAAAAAAAAAAAAAAAAGAAATTTTAAAATTGGTTCATAAACGACGGAGTTATCTCTGAACATACATATAAAAAAAAATATACGGTCGAATTGAGTAACATCTTCCTTTTTTGAAGTTAGTTAAGAAATTAAAGTTATTATTTTCACCTCATTTTTCCCACTGTCGGGTATTGACCAATATACACTGGTGTGTATTGGTCAATACCCGACATAAAATTTTTTCAAGCATGAAGGTTTTCACACAATGTTTTCTTTGAGCGCCATTCTCTTAAGCAAATTTTGCACTTGAAAATTCAGCGGTGTAGCCCGGTTTAAAGATATATTAACATTATGGTTTCAAAATTTTAAATTGGATCATTGTGATGTTTGTTATTTTGTTTTAAATTATTTCTTGTATTCCGACAGTATTCAACTGTAATTCTTATAATCGTCTGTAGCTACTGTTATTAACAAATGCTTGGTTACTTAACTGTCGTAAAAATATGCTTTAATTTATTTAGCGTTTATTCATAAAAAATATTAAAAGCGAAAATTCCTGGAATACACGAACGGTAAAAAGAACGTTTGACAATAAAAATTACCATTTTCCCTACGTGTGGTAAAACTTGAAAAAAAAGGAGGAATTCTTCTTTTTTTCGTCACAATTTTTTTTTAATTTTGAGGTAAATAATTAATATTCCTGCCATATTTTTCGCTTTGTATCTCGTTAACGTGAATTTCGAATATGTAAACAATTACTTGTGATGACATAATCTGTTACTTTAACATGTTAAGTACGGAACCGTACTATCTATCATACAGTACCCTAAGCTCATCCATGAAAATGCCGAGCATGCATTTAATATCCATATTCAATAAACAACGGAAAACCGATGCAGCCCATGTCGCAACGTCCGTCCAGCCACGAGCCGCCGACGCAGCGATTTCGTCATATTTTAAATTTAATTTCATTATTAATTTTTATAAAAAAAATTGTCATTCCTAATTCTCGCATCGAATAGGTTTCACCTCTCTTAATTGTAATTTTATTTTAATTAATTAAAGTATTTTTTAAGTCATTTTGGTTTTTTTTCGATCCATCGGCTGCAGTAAACGTAATTGGCGCAGTCGGTAGGATACTCGCGGGCCGGTTCGCGAGCATTAGAATTTTCTCATATCGATATTCGCGTTCGCGAGTCGCCCGGGAGGCTGTCAAGTCACGCTACGAGTATCCAGAATCTACGGAGCTGCCAAGCTGAGTGGAGAATCCAAGCATCGATTCACGAAAAAGAGCCAGAGATGAAACATATGTAAGTACACTTGAATCTTTCTCGTGTTGCTTCCTTCTATCCTAAGTCATTTTATCCTCAAGATTTTTCATCACGAAAAGCCTTGTCCCCGGGAACCTGCATCCCGTCAGGCTCGCCGTTATATAGTAGATAGTTATAGAAATATAGACAGTAAATTAGATTTTAATTTAAATATTTCATATAATTCAAACATGTCATACGATCCCGACGTTATTTTTAAGGCCTTACGCCTGGTGCCAGAGTTCGATGGTAACCCGAATATATTAACTAGGTTCATAAATATATGTGATCAAATAGTTTTGCAATATGCGAGTGCCGAGCCAGGTAGTGAATTAAGTAATTTATGTCTCTTAAACGGTATACTAAATAAAATAACAGGGTCCGCCGCGTCAACTATTAATTCCAACGGCATCCCTGACACTTGGACTGGTATAAGATCAGCATTAATTAATAATTTTTCGGATCAAAGAGATGAAACGGCTTTGTACAATGACCTCTCTTTAGCTACGCAGGGTAATAAATCCCCTCAGGAATTTTATGATCAATGTCAAACCTTGTTCAGCACTATAATGACATACGTAACGTTACATGAGAGCTTACAGACGACAATTGAAGCTAAGCGGACACTTTATAAAAAGGTTACAATGCAGGCCTTCGTACGAGGTTTAAAAGAACCCCTAGGTTCACGTATCCGTTGCATGCGCCCGGAAACTATTGAAAAGGCTTTAGAATTCGTTCAAGAAGAACTAAATGTAATTTATTTACAGCAGCGTAATGATCTTCCTAAGCATAATACTCAGAATACGTCTAAAGCTACGTCACATAACATAGTATTAAATACGCCCAGCGCTATGCGACCCGTACCTAACTGGCCCGTTCCAGTAGGACCGCGTTATTACCAGCCGGAACCCCAAGGTTTTAGATTTAACTCTCCTATCGCACAGCCCCAAGCTTTTAAGTTCAATAGTCAACAAAATCGTTTCCCTAGTCGAACCCAACAAATGTTTCGCGCACCACCACCGAATTACAACCCCCAAAGTAATGTGTTTCGCTTACCACCCCGATTAAATCCACCACAAAATTTTAATGCGAAACCAATGAGTGGAGTTCAACATTATACTCCTAAGCCTATGATATCAGGTCATGATTGGCGTAAATCTGGGAACCCACCACCAACTAATTATTTTAAAACACGCGAGGTCAATCTAAATGAATTTTATTCACCCGACTGTTCATACTATACTGACTATCCGGACTATGACTATTATACAGACCCGAATGACTACTTCAACCCCTATGATTATGCTGCCAACCCGACTTACTGTAACGATAGTTATGACAATGAAATAGTAAATGAGTTAGAATCTCAGCCAGGCCCTAGCGGTGAATCCCAACCTCAGGATTTTCAAGTAGACAAAAAATCAAAAGAGCAAGGATAGACGTTAATTTACAGACTCAACGACAGTTGCCCTATATTGAAATCTCACAGCCACCTTTAAAGTTCTTGATAGATACAGGTGCTAACCAATCGTTTATTAGCCCCGAGGCCGTACAAAATTTTTATCCTAATTATCCTTTAAATTATGACCCCTTCGAAGTTACAAACGTACATGGTATTAGTAGAAATGATTATTCCGTAACACTGCCCTGTTTTAACGAATTCAATGAAGATAATAATATAAAGTTATTCGTTTATCGTTTTCATGATTATTTCGATGGTTTAATAGGGTTAGATTTATTATCTGAGTGGCAAGCTAAAATAGATTTAAAAGATTTCAAATTAATTACACGAAATGCAACAAACTTTATTAAGGTTTACAATTCCCGTAACGTTAATTTATACGAAGATATTATCCCAGGTAGAAGTTCAAAATTAGTAAAAATACCCATTAACGCCCCGGATGGCGAAGTTTTTATTAACGAACAAGTTCTATGTAATTGCATTATTCACGAATGTCTTACAACTGTTACCGGTAGTCGCGGATTTGTAGAAATAGAAAATCCTTCACCTAACGACATCATATTTTCATTAGATCAACCCGCTTACGCTGAGATATTCAATTTTAATAGCAAACCATTAGGAAAATCAAACCGAGTAAATGAAGTATTGTCGCGATTACGTACCGATCATCTTAATGAAGAAGAAAAGGCTAACTTGTTAACACTTTGTGCTCGTTATGCAGATGTGTTTTATATAGATGGGGAGCCATTAACTTTTACTAACAAAATTAAACATCGCATACGAACGAAGGACGAAGTTCCTGTATATACTAAAAGCTATCGATATCCTTTTATTCACCGACAAGAGGTTAGAGACCAAATCTCAAAAATGTTACAACAAGGTATAATTAGACCATCAGACTCTGCATGGAGTTCACCCATATGGGTAGTCCCTAAAAAAATAGATGCATCCGGTAAACAGAAATGGCGTCTTGTAGTCGATTTTCGAAAACTTAATGAAAAAACAATAGACGACAAGTATCCTATACCGAATATTAGCGATGTCCTTGACAAGTTAGGCAAGTGTCAATATTTTACAACCCTTGATCTTGCTAGTGGATTCTATCAGGTCGAAATGGACCCTCAGGATATTTCTAAAACCGCATTTAATGTGGAACATGGCCATTTCGAGTTTCTTCGAATGCCAATGGGTTTAAAAAATTCACCATCTACATTTCAAAGAGTCATGGACAATGTCCTTAAAGGTCTTCAAAATAACATATGTCTAGTTTATTTGGACGATATAATAGTT
Organism: Melitaea cinxia; assembly: GCF_905220565.1. Taxonomy (NCBI): domain Eukaryota; kingdom Metazoa; phylum Arthropoda; class Insecta; order Lepidoptera; family Nymphalidae; genus Melitaea; species Melitaea cinxia. The sequence goes on along the minus strand of NC_059402.1, from coordinate 11,862,966 downwards.
TACAGTACATCCCTTCAGGAACATATGGAAAACCTAGAAAAAGTTTTTCAACGTCTTAAAGAATCCAACTTTAAAATACAGATGGACAAGTCCGAGTTTTTAAAACTTGAGACCGCCTATCTTGGTCATATTATTAGCGGAGAAGGTGTTAAACCTAATCCTGACAAAATCTTAGCTATTGAAAAATACCCTATACCTAGTACACCCAAGGAAATAAAACAATTCTTAGGTCTTCTTGGTTATTACAGAAAATTCATCCCTGACTTTGCCTGTATTACTAAGCCCCTCACGTTATGTTTAAAAAAAGGTAGTAAGGTAGTCCACAGTCAAGAATTTATAGAAGCTTTTAATAAGTGTAAGACTCTTTTAATTAACGACCCCATCCTTCAGTATCCAGACTTTAACAAAGAGTTCAATCTCACCACAGACGCTTCAAATGTAGCCATCGGAGCTGTATTATCTCAGGGACCCATAGGTTCTGACAAGCCTGTTTGTTACGCGTCTCGTACATTAAATGATAGCGAACTCAACTATAGTACAATAGAGAAAGAATTATTAGCAATAGTATGGGCAACGAAATACTTTAGACCTTATTTATTTGGCCGAACATTTAAAATAGTTACTGATCACAGACCATTACAGTGGATGATGAATCTAAAAGAACCTAACTCACGACTAACAAGATGGCGACTTCGACTGAGCGAATACGACTTTACGGTCATATATAAGAAAGGTAAATTTAATACCAACGCAGACGCTCTATCTCGTGTTCAAATTCACATCAGTGAAACTGACGAAATTAAATCGGTAATGGATAGTATTAGAGAGCTTGAGTCAATGATTAATAACCCATCAGAAACACCCCCATCTCAACATAGAAACTCTTCAACTGACACCGTACACACTAGTAATGAACAACCTATATTAGAAGTCCCGATCACTGACGTTCCCCTTAACAAGTTTCACAGACAAATTTACTTTACTGTAGTTAGTGATGTAAAACGACGACCGATTATAACTAAGCCATTTGAAAACCATACGCGGATAGCTATTCAGTTGTCGAAATCTAGTTTAGAAAACGATGTTATCAATTCTATTAATGAATACGTTAACCCGAAAGTTAAAACAGCTATATTGATAGATCCTCCCTTAGAAATGTATTCGATAATACCAATTTTACAAGAAAAGTTTAAAAGCTCCTCTCTTAACCTCGTATTAAGTAAAACTGAGCTCGAAAATGTTAAAGATTATCTTCAACAACAAGACATCATTCAGAATTATCATAACGGTAAAACGAACCACCGTGGTATTAACGAATGTTACCTCGCTCTGTCTAGGAAATATTATTGGCCGAAAATGAGAGAGCAGATCACTAAATACATTAATGAATGTACTATTTGTGGTCAAAGTAAATACGACAGAAATCCCATTAAACCTCAATTTAATATAGTACCCCCTGCTACCAAGCCATTTGAAATTATCCACATGGACCTCTTTACAGTTCAAAACGAAAAATATGTCACCTTCATTGATGTCTTTACTAAATACGGTCAAGCGTATCATTTACGAGATGGAACCGCTGTTAGCATCTTACAAGCATTATTACTTTTCAGTACTCACCACGGAATACCTTTCACTATAATAACCGATAACGGTACGGAATTTACTAATCAGCTTTTTTCAGAGTTTATTCGTCTCCATAAGATAATCCATCATAAAACTTTACCTCATAGCCCTAATGATAACGGTAACATTGAACGATTTCATTCGACCCTATTAGAACACATAAGAATTCTTAAGTTACAACACAAAGATGAACCAGTAGTTAGATTAATGCCATACGCTATTATAGCATACAACAGTACTATTCACAGTTTTACAAAGTGTAGACCTTTTGATTTATTGAACGGACATTTCGATCCTAGAGATCCCGTTGACATAGATTTTACCGAACATCTTTTGCAACAATACGCTCAGAATCATAAACAACTAATGAAACAGGTTTATGACATAATTAATGAGTCCTCACTGAGCAATAGAACAGCCTTAATTGAAAATAGAAATAAATCTCGCGAACCAGAAGTAGAATATGTTCCAGGACAACAAGTTTTTATTAAAAATCCCTTTGCTTCTCGTCAGAAAACTGCACCTCGCTACACACAAGACACAGTCTTAGCTGATTTACCAATTCATATATACACGTCAAAAAAGCGAGGCCCCGTAGCTAAGTCACGTCTAAAACGCGCCCCTAAAAATAACCGATTGTTGCAGGATTCTGCTACTGCTGACAATACACGTGACGCATCCTCAAACCATAAGACTTGAGAGCTTAGCCGATGGACCTGGACTTTTGCCCTACAAATTAGGACCGACCAGACTAATATCACATTACCACTCCTTTATACAGTATGTAAAATTGACTGATATTGAAGATAAGATAAATTCTGTACAGACACAACTTAACACTTTTAAGACCAGACTGAACAATGAAACTTACATTCTTTACGAGTACCAGATTAATTATCTTACAGACAAGCTAAACAAGGTACTAAGTCAAGTTAAATCTTTAGAACCCATTAGAGTTAAAAGAGGTCTTGTAGATAGTCTTGGATCATTAATAAAAAGTGTTACTGGTAATTTAGACTATCTTGATGCTCAAAAGTATAATGAGGCTATTCAAATATTGCAAAACAACCAGAATAAAATTATTTCCGAATTCAATAGTCATATTAGTCTTAGTAAAGAATGGATGTTACAACATAAAGGTATTTTAGATCAGTTAACTATAAATCAAGAAAAAATTAATAACACATTAGAATTTCTTATAGAAGTAAATACTCGTAGAGACAACAGTTTAGTCCAGTCTGCTCAGTTTGCCCAATTATTAGGAATTATAAGTAATAATGTAGAGGATTTAGTGCTAGAAATAATTAGATTAGAAAATATAATGGCTTTTATTCGTGCCTCCAGCACTCATCATTCTATGATAGATATAGGAGTATTAAAAACGATGCTAGATAAGTTAATAACTATATACAGTAAGGAGCAAATTCCTGATTTAGAATTACGGGAATATTATGACTTAATCAAACCAGGTTCATACTATCATGATAGAACAATAGTTATAGTTTACTTTCCTATAATATACATAGACAGGTATAACTTGTACAAACTATCCATCGTTCCAAATGAAAAACAACTAGCCCTTATTCCTCCCTTTCCTTATATAGCAACAAACGAAAAAGCATTCGTGTACATAGAGGCTGAATGCCCGAAGTATAGCAGGATATTATATCTCTGTGACCAAAAAATAAGTCATCAAATTCGTACAGAACCAGACTGCATTCAAGAGCTTATTACCAACCAAAATCTTAAGGAAACCTGCCACTTCACGAAGGTTATGTTGTCTGCTGTAGCAATAGATAAACTGGATGATCAACACTATGTTATTTCATTACCTAAGCCGGAGAAAGTACAGTTAGCCTGTGAGAGAAAAGAATTCAATATACTACAAGGAAGCTATTTGGCCACTATTCCCATGAACTGCCTGTTGCGAACTAAAGAATTCACCGTTATCAACGAAAATGATGAGATAAAAGGCCAGCCGCTGAAGCTATCAAGGATCCCATACAACCAAATTAACCAAACGACTACCTATACCCATACCGGTTCCAAGATGATTAGTCTAGATGATCTTCACAGCATCCAAGATAAATTGTTACTAGAAACCCCTATACAGATTGACAAGACACAATCAATTGTTTTATACCATACAACGATACCATTTTATATCTTAATTTTATGTGTATCAGTAGTTATCGTTGTATTAGTAAGCCGAAAATATAGATGTTGGCCCTTAAAATCAGAAAATGAAGAGAAGCAGCAAACGCCTAAGACACCAGTATATGAAGATGTGGATAAAGGCATCAAGAGACGAGATGAACTTCCAGCAACATTTTCTCTGAAGCTGACAAAATAGTTGCTGTTCTGCGGGTGGAGGTGTTAAGTACGGAACCGTACTATCTATCATACAGTACCCTAAGCTCATCCATGAAAATGCCGAGCATGCATTTAATATCCATATTCAATAAACAACGGAAAACCGATGCAGCCCATGTCGCAACGTCCGTCCAGCCACGAGCCGCCGACGCAGCGATTTCGTCATATTTTAAATTTAATTTCATTATTAATTTTTATAAAAAAAATTGTCATTCCTAATTCTCGCATCGAATAGGTTTCACCTCTCTTAATTGTAATTTTATTTTAATTAATTAAAGTATTTTTTAAGTCATTTTGGTTTTTTTTCGATCCATCGGCTGCAGTAAACGTAATTAACATGTCATTTTTAGCATTTTTTTTTTTGTTTTTGTTTTTAAAGACCAACTGCAGTTCACTAATTGAATAATCATTCCATATTGAACATTTTAAATATCCTGAAGGTTTTAAAGAAGAAGAAAAAAAGATAAAAACAAAAACTTTGATTATAAAATATAAATGTTGCAAATTCAAACTTTTATAACATGCGATTTGATTATTTAAATGATGATGTGATACATAAAAAAAAATACAGACACTGACTCACATACACATCGCAGTCCACTGCTGAACGTATAGGCCTCCACAAGTTCGCACCAAAAAAGGCGCGAACTCATGTGTTTTGCTCATAGTCACCACGCTGGGCAGGCGTGTTGGTGACCTGGGGCTGGCTTTGTTGCACCGAAAACGCTGCTGCCCGTCTTTGGTATGTATATAGCCAGCAGTTGGATGGTTATCCGGCCATCGGTCGGCTTTTTAAGTTCCAAGGTGGTAGTGGAACTGTGTTATCCCGTAATCGCCTTTTGCGACACCCACGGGACGAGAGGGGGTAACTATATTCTTTGCTGCCGTAACCAAACAGTCTGAATAAAGTACAAATAAAACACAGAAACTAATATAATATAAAATTTATGAGGCAAAACATAATAAACCATACAGTTGACTTGAAAATCTCTTCTTCTAGTTGAAGTTGATTAAAAAGTCCGTAAATTGCTCGCTATTCAAGTAAACTAGTAGAAATATCATTACCTAATTTATGAATATTTTGTTTGTGTGTAGGTGTATATACAAAAATGTCTTAGAGCTTATTTTTAGTACTATAAATAGAATGTGAATAGTACAAAATTATACAAACACACAATTATTTATTGTGTTTAGTGCCTTTTATCATTTTGCATGCTAGTTTTTTCTTTCACAAAAAATCTTAATTTGGTAAACTAATGTTCTTTGGTTGAATCTAAAACTTACAAAAAAAGAAAATACTTAAACAGATAAAAAAATGTAACTAAATTTGACGTTGCTTGAAGTTTAAGTTTTCATTTTACATATGTTTACGAACTTCATTTTGTAATTCAAGGGACAAATTTTCAACGTTGAAGTTTTCCATTCTCCATTTTTGTGAGTTATCACCCATACATGTCTCGAGTATAACTTGAAGGCCAAGTTTAGTTCTGGCAACTTTAAGACAATCTTGGGTATGAATATGGCGAATGTATTTAGTCTGGAATAATAAAAATATTATTGCACTATTTTAAATACAATTTAGACAGCTTATAAATTCCCCACGGTTAGACAATCTTCTTCTAATGTAAAAGAAAAATGAGTTCAAATTTAATCACTACGCTGTTCTATTAGTGTGTACGGATATATACATTTTTCTTTATTAAATATACGCAGGAGAAACATGGACTACACCAGTAAACCTGCTGCACTGAAATCTAAAATTTAACTAAAAGTACTTAAATTACTTGTTTATTTCCATATGTATTTATTTCTTGAAATATATTAAAAATAAAAGTTTTAACTGAAGCTTGGTATTACGATCGTGATTTCAATATTCATTAGATTGTTCGAGACTTAAGCAACTTCTAATATTTTATAGCATTACCTCATCCTTAATGAACATGCAATCAGGAAATTTTAAATCATTTCGTTTGTTAATCTAATAAATTTTTCTTTAACAGTTCTGACCTTACTATCGTACAGCCAAACTTGAGTAGCAGCGCCTTCCCGACAACGGAACAGAGTTACAAGACCAAGAAGATAATCTAAGCATAGGTGATCGAACCGAATTTTGCCATCTTTAGTATACAACCAGAACTACAAAATAAATATTTGTTTTTAGAATGAATACATATATTTACAAGGTAGTAAATTTTTTAATAAGTAATTCATCCGTAACATTCAGATTAATGGCTTCCAATAGTGCTAATAAATAGCACGATTAATTGCGGCAATGCCACGTAGAATGAAGACAATACAAATTAGATAATACAATCTTAATAAAGTTTTAAAAGTAATTGAAATAATAAAATAAGTACTTATTTAGACAGTCATTTAATACCTACTTGATTTCCTCCTTGGTGATGACAAGGTAGAAGATTTACTGTTTCGAGGGTATTTCGAGAAGATGTGGCGTCAAGGCATTGAGAATTACGCCTATTAGTATCAGTATTATAAATCTGTAAAGTAAAATAAAACAAAATTATTCTAGAAGAAGGCGCTTCTTACCGGCTCTTTATTCTTTTATGATTTATTATAAAATGCAACACACTTCAGCCTATCGCAGTCCACAGCTGGACATAGGCCTCCCTAAGCTCGTGCCATACATCCCGGTCTTCCGCAATCCTCATCCAGCCTACACCGGCAATCTTACGTAGATCGTCGGTCCAACGGGCTAGAGGACGTCCCACACTGCGTTTGCCAAGACGCGGTCTCCACTCTAGGACCCGTCTACTCCAACGGCCATCGGTCCCTCGATACAGATGACCAGCCCACTGCCACTTCAACTTGCTAATTCTGTGGGCTATGTCGGTTACTTTCGTTCTCTCGCGGATAGTCTCATTTCTAATCCTGTCTTTGAGAGAGACCCCAAGCATAGCCCGTTCCATTGCACGTTGAGCGACTTTAAACTTGTGGACCAGTCCCTTCGTCAGTGTCCACGTCTCGGCTCCGTATGTTAACACAGGCAGGACGCATTGCTCGAAAACTTTTGTCTTCAAGCATTGCGGAATCTTCGAAGTGAAGACTCGACGGAGCCTGCCAAACGCCGCCCAGCCCAACCGAATCCTCCTATCGGCCTCCTTCTCGAAGTTGTTGCGGCCTAGTTGGATAGTATGACCTAGGTAAATATAATTCTGAACAACTTCGAGAAGGGTACCATCGACCGATACCGGTATCGGCATGACTTGGTTGTTAAACATAACTTTCGTCTTATCCAAGTTCATGCAGAGACCGATACGTCGGGAGGACTCGTTTAGGCCGGCCAGCATTTGGCCTAACTCATCCAGCGTCTCCGCAAAGATGACAATATCGTCGGCGAAACGAAGGTGAGAGATGAATTCACCGTTGACGTTGATGCCTCGTTCCCCCCAATCCAAGGTCTTAAAAACATCCTCTAGCGCAGTGGTAAACAGTTTCGGTGATATTACATCCCCCTGTCTTACCCCACGCCAGAGGGAAATAGGTCTTGTTTTTTGGTCATTAACATGAACGGTCATAAAATGCAAATATAACAAATATTATATACAATAAAAGATTATGTGAAGATTGTTATCGAGTAATTTAAAATACGTATAATTATTTAATTAGATTATCACTAAACTAATTAATTACCATAAAGCCTTTGTGATCTTTGTAGGCGTTAATAATAATTCTTAGAGTTAGGTTGTAAAGCATAAATATGTTTATTTTTCACTCATAAATGACTTTAGTTTTCACTTACAACAATTTAAAAAAAAACTTAAAAATTAATAATCATGGAAGTTTAAGTAATTTAAGACATGGTTGAAATTACTTTTGAGAACAATTGCAATTTGTAACGCTATCCAGACAAATTTGATAACATAGTGTTATAAATAGATCATATAATAAATGCACGGATATCAAACGCAAAATTCAAAGACTTTTTTTGTGTTTTTAAAAACTAATTTTACTAAGTTCTATCTTGTAAGACTACTGTACCTGTCCACTACCAGCTATATCGATGGGTATTTTCATTTCAGGGTATACGTTCCTTAAATACCAGTCAAAAGAATTGCATTTTAAATTTTTCCGTAGTTCTTTTCTCTTCGAAATATCTCCATAATTGCCTTTCATGAATCCGATTCTTTGAAAATAAAATTTGGCGTATTCATCGAGCCAAACCTAAAAGAAGTTTATTTCAAAATTTTAATTCAATAAATTAAATTGGAGTGAATCAGACTGTAAACGTCTCTATAACAGCTTAATAATATTATCTTTCTAAAAATGCATGTACAATAACGAAATTGATACCATTCAAACCAATAACTAAAAAAAGGTCAAATGTTCCAGCATTACCTCCGCCAATCGCACGGAATTCCTTTTAAAAGATCCCTTTGTAGTGTAATAAGGAAACCTTTCTCGGAAAATATGCCCCACATGAGAACAGGGAACAATCTCCAAAGAGCCGCCACACATCCACACTTTGAATGATAGCTCCAAATTTTCTCCACCCCATATATCGAACCCTTCGTCATAATATCCTAGATTCTTAAAGAATTTCGTATCGATAGCAAAAAGACCTCCTGCAATAGTTGGCGTCTCGACCGGAGTCATCAAATTTTGTCTTTTAGCTTTTAAATAGTGCGGTATGGGTCGCCAGATATATCTTAAGCTCCAGTCAAAACCACCAATTTGGAGGTCATTAGGGTCCTGTGATATGTATTCGAAAGTTGAACCATCGATATGATCTACAACAGGACTCGTAACAGTTTTTGGATTTTGAGATATACGTTCTAACAAAGGCTCCAACCACCCTAAAATACATATTAAAGTTGTTTTCTTAAAATGATTACAACATCCCAGATTAATATAGCTTAATACTTTTCTTTATAAGATCACTGTAATTATGGCCTAGTTCATTTTCCGTGTATAAGCGTAGTCGTCTTCTTGTACTATATAAAGTACTTCGTCAACAAAATACAAAACAAAATTTAATTTATTAAAGAAGAATTGAATTTAAAATGAACCCATTACGTGTCCAAAATCGGCTAATCTCGGTATTTTGATCCGATCTGTTCAATTAATGAATGGTGGAACATTCTGACCGAAGGGCGAAAAAATTAAATTGATGAGATTTTTTAAGGGGTCTGTCAGTAATTAAAAAACAGCGTGCATTTTCGAGAAGTAGAATTAATGGTGTTCGCAGTTTATGAATAAATAGATAAAAAGAATGGTATATAAAGTTTTAAGTTCACATAATTTCAGCTTTAAGTGTAATGAATGATATCATTCATATGTTACATTTACTAATATAGATACTATTTTATTTTTATTTTGACTTGACTTTTAGGGAGAGTTGCTTGAGGTGTTAATAGTGATACTTCAGTGAGGTTTGATAACGGAGCACCTACTATTTGTGTGAAAAAGCTTGTTAAAAATTTAAACAAAAGTATACTAAAATAAAAAAAGAGTTTAAACCGTAACAATAGTAAAAATAAATTTTCGCATTAGTAGTCATTAATTATATATTATATGCGTACGTATATGTGCCTTAATTACCTTCAGTGCATTCACAATGGCTGTCAAGAAATACAGCGACTGGTGTTTTAACCTGTTTTGTTCCTATTATTCGTGCTCTGATAAGTCCTTCTCGTTTTTTAGTATGTATCAATTTGATCAGGGTAAAGTTTTTAATATATTCATCCAACTGAGTTTTAAGGTGATCTAAAAATTAATATATGTCTATAATTAAAATCAAATTGTTGATCTTAAGAGAAAAATAACTGTTTGCTCGCAAACGAAAAAAGAACCGACTTCAATTACATCGACAAATAATAAAACGTAGGTAGACGAAATAATTGTCAAGTAAATACACGTTATCAAAGCTTACTCAAAAAGTTGTAATCAGATCTCAATGAAATTTAAATGTAAACTCATTATTAGATATAACTCGAAAAGTAGTTGTTAGATCTCAAATAAATATAAATAAGACCAAATAACAGCATCACCTTTCGATTAAATTTTTTTTATCGAAATCGGTCCACCCAGTCAAAACTTCTGAAGTAACATACATAAAAAAAATACTATCGAATTGAGAACCTCCTCCTTTTTTAAGTCGGTTAACAAGCATTAAATAAATACTATGCCACGAATACTTACTCATATTGGAGTAGTCATCGACCAGTACTATTTTCTCCAATAGATGTCGAGGCGATCTATTTATTACAGAATGAATAGTACGCAAGAGAGTCGACCAAGCTTCGTTATGAAAACAAATTACTATCGATGCTTCGGGTATACTCGTCGAATAGTTCCTTTTAAGGCACCTAAAATTATTCTATAATGAAATTCTACGCTAAAATGGAACAGCAGTTACTGCAAAGCCAATTAATACACTACTTAAGTGAGGAAATTTAATCAGCTGAAATAATTTATTAGTCCAGTATTAAAGAACAACACTTTACTAATTTACTTTTTAAGTTGATAAATGATGCTTAAATACTGATACTTCTCAAATTCTTAAAGATGGTAAAGATTGAGACCATCAGGTGCCAAATCACTGCGTATCATAAGTCAATTCACGTTTAATACTAGCTGTGCCCGCGATTTCGTCCGCGTGGAATTTAACAAAAAAGTTATTATTCAGTTCGCAAAGTTATAAAACAAATAAATTTCTAAGTTACTCTTTACTACATCAGTTATCTGCCTGTAAAATTCCCGTTAAGATTAGCCGGAACGAACAGACAGACAGACAGACAAAAATTGTAAAAAAATGTTATTTTGGTGTATGTATCGTGTATACATCCGTATGGATTTAGAAAAAAGCGCTTATTTTAATATTACAAACAGACACTCCAATTTTATTTATTTGTATAGATTAACTAGCCCTATGTGATTATCAAAATAATATGTTAGCTTTATGATATTTTTAAAAACTGCTCCTGATAATATGTTGCTGATTCGACTCAACTTATCACAGAAATAGTAATTTTATAATATAAAGACCCGCTTGATCAGACGGTGTACATTTCTTGATTTGATTTTGCCATAAACATTTAAACAGTAAAAGGTTGGTTGCGGAAAAATTGAAAATAAATGTAGTTGACCCACATTTAACTATATATAATTGGTTCAGGTCTGTAAGGATTGTAGGAGGGCTCTCGGTGAGAACCTCACGTTGGACGGGATCCTACGGGTGCGCCGGATGGGGCAAGAAGCACTAATGCGGAGGTGGGGGGAGGACCTGGCGGAGCAGCCGTATGGCACACGCGTAACGGCTGCCTTGCGCCCGGTCCTTGAGCGGTGGATGCGCCGTAAGCGCAAACCTCTCACCTTCCGTCTGACGCAGGTTCTCACCGGGCACGGCTGCTTTGGTGAATACTTGTGTCGGACAGCCCAAAGGGAGCCGACGACTGAATGTCACGATTGTGGCGTGGCGGTGGACTTTGCCCAGCACACCCTCGAGGTGTGCCCGAGATGGGCGGCGCTACGTCGCGATCTGACGACAGTCCTCGGAGGGGACTTGTCACTGCCGAGCTTTATCACCGCGATGCTCGGCGACGACGAGTCCTGGAAGGCGATGGTCTCCTTCTGCGAGACAGTAATGTCCCAGAAGGAGAACGACGAGCGGATGAGAGAGGGGGCCGTCGACGAGGCCTCCGTCCGCAGGCGATGAACGGGGGTGCGTAGGAGGGTGGTAGGACTTAATGCGTTTCCAGTAACGCCCCTGTACCCATGTCGGGCCGGGATGGGGACCCGGTCCTCCTAGACATGGCGTCGTCGGGATTGTTCAGAGGTGAGCCGGACAGTCCCATGGAGGAGAAGTGTGGTCTTTTCGCCAAGGCCAGCCTGTCGCTGGAGGGATCCTGTTGCCTGCAGATCCGGGACCCTCCAATTATAGCGGCTGAAGGCTCCCGCAGGGGTTTTGGTCGGTAGTGCACCCCCAAGTGCTAAGCTGACATACGGTCTAGGAATGCCTACCCAGGCATCCTGGATATCACCCGTAAATGGGTTACCCTGCGATATCAAAAAAAAAAGGTCTGCAAGGATTACTTGCGAACTTTTAAAACGTACGACATTTAAAGGGTCTTTATTAGTTCTCATCAAAGTAATATTTTTTCATTTCCAAATATTGGAAAATTATACATACTTACCATTTGTTCCTGAAATCCGGTAAAGTACGATCAACGGGTATCACATCACTGATGAATTGATTAAACGCATTATCTCGCCAGCCTTTCTCTACCTGCAGTCGTATTGTTCCTTTAATATTATCTTTTGTATGAACCGCTTTCCCAAAATGACCTGAAATTTCGTGAATTTGTTAAAACTATCCTCTATTGTTTGAATTTAATTATTTTAACATATTAAGACCAGATTTTATGCCAGTTTAAAGTACGAGAAATTAATATATGACATATATAAAATGAATATCACATTCATAGCACAAATCTTACTATTATTTTGATTTATTGTTTGTGTTACATAAACATTGTAAAGAATAATTGCCTAATAGTAATTAATGATAAACAAAAGAAGGCCTTGGTTGGAAAACCAACAAAACACAGAAAAATTCTAGACGAAATAGAACATGTTTATAGCATAAACAAACATTTGTTATATGTCAGATCACACCCGCAAGTTGTCGAGCATCTAATTAAGCACTAATAATATACCACCAGCGTTATTAATATTCTAATTCAGCCAAATAACTTTTTTAAATGTCTATAAAGTGCGCATTTTTTTTCATAATATGGGTGAGCCTTTTGCAAAATGAATCCTAAAAATTACAGCGATAAAATTTTAATTATTTGAACAAGCAGTACGTTTGCTACTCGTGAGCTTAAAAACATATATTTTCTGTTGCGTTTTAAGCTAAATATACAGCTGAAAACTCGAATATTTTCCTCTTATAACGTTGCTCTAATGATATCTGCATTCCCAGTTATTGGCGTAGCATGAAACTTTGGAAAGTCCTTTTAATAGAAATATTTTTCATATTTTATCTTGTTAAGGTTGTTTGTATATAAGTTTTAACAAGGTATTTACCTAACGGAAACTCTTTATTCTTTATTGCTGATAACTTATCTTTAAAAGATGTACGCGGACCACTCGTTCCAAGAAGATTCCAAGCTAAAACGTCAAAGATAAATTTATTATGGAAGTTCCTTAGTACACTTTATTCTGCTCAACTGAAAGTCAGAAATATATCTTTTTATTCTTAATAAACCTTACAAAGTAAAAAAAAAACGTTTTTCATTTACTATTGGTAAGTCAGACACATTATTTTCGATAGTAAAACTCAATAAATATATTATTACTATATTTATATTGTAATAATCTGTAGATTTAAAGCTAAACTTGCTTTCTTGAGATTAATGCTGAAGTGACATTCTTTATAGAAAAGTTGATAAAATATTGTAAACAAACAAATATGAATGTTGAGTCAATCATCAACTACGTTATCACGGTAGCCTATTAAATAATTAGGTATACACATAATTAATTTTGAACATAATAAACCGCTCATAAAATGAACAAAAATAGAATATAGTTTCCCAAATTATAAAATGTTTAACATAGCAATTCTTATCACGTAAAAGTAGCATAAAATTGTATTTCTAAATTGTTTTATTTAAAGTAACTATTAAAGTTAAAAGTAAAAAGGAAAAAGCAAAATGAAACAAGCAAAGTAAAAAAGAAACTTAGACCCACTTACCCTCTAATTGCATTGTTCCATTTTTGTTCCATTTTATAAATGTCTTCAAACTGTTTTCAAATGACTGTTGATCAGTGAACATAGAATTAGCTTTAAACTTTTTGATAATAGTCAGTAGCGCAACAGACCAGAATATTGAGATGAAAGCAACTATTTTTAATTTTTTTTTAAACATACTGCAATATTGATGGTTCAAAGCGAACAACCGAGTTAATACCAGCTTAAAATTGATCGTTGCACGAAGTACTGAATGAATTGTTACCGTCTTATTCTTGAAACAATTCCATCCAAGTAAATTGCTTGCAGATTGCCTAAAGGTGCTAACTCTGTTTCTTTACGACTATTTAATCTTAACACATTAAAGTAACTAGATAAATCAAGTTTCTTATTTAATGATCTTCAGTTTCATATCTTTGTATCCATTTAAACTGCAGTTATAGCCGAAGATTATATTGCAGCTGAAAGACACTATAGCTGGAGCTGTAGTTGGAATTTAGGTAGGTATATTATGCAGTAAACAACATTTCGCATAAGGTACTTCTGGTATATACTTAATTAACAATGCTGTGGCTAAGTATCATTGGAGTCATGTTACATAATTATATCTTGTTCCTTGATACTACTAGTAAAGGCGTAGAAAATGTCAACTTATCTCCCTCATTTCATATGGGCGTGTTTTTAAAATATTTTGTTTGAAGTTGTGGTTTTTTAATATTTGGAATTATGTCAACCATTGTTCATTTTGTAAAATAACTAACGTAATTTGTAGAAAAAAGTGAATTTCATACATGTTACCTAAAGTAGCTATTAGAGGATATTTCCTCTGTAGTCGGACAATTTCAACAGTTCTAAACCCTGGCCAGACGAACATTTAGGTTAGCCGTGGGTGTGAGCGCGAAGCAATTTTGTGCATCTTTGATACCTTTTTTTTCAGTTTCTGCCAAAACCGACTATGAATTAAACTTCAAATTTGATCATTGCTTCTGCCGCTGCAGGGAGCTTGCGCTGATAAAGTTTGGCTTTTAGGAAATGACGAAAATCTGGCCGTTGCGGTCTCTTGATCTATTATTATGATTATTAAAGTACGTACCTCAAAAATCTAATTTATTGCCAAAGAATATAAATTTGAGCTTATTTAGAATTAATATAATAATAGGTTTAATAATAAATAAAGCAACTGCAAATAAACATACAAAGAAAAATAATTTCTGTAACTGTCGTGCTATTTCATTAATTAAAATTGACTATTGGATAAAATCAATTCAACTTATCATAGTTTTCTAACATTATTTTATGGAAAAATAATCGAAAGTGAAAGAATAAGTATCTGATCATTTCGAAGAATTAATTGTTGTAGTAGTTTGTAACTGAAAGTATATCAACAGTACATGCGTTTGTTTGATGACAATGACTGTGGGAAAAAAGATCACAGGTTTTAACTTATTTTCGAATGTGTTCAAAATACAATAACGAATACTGTGCCTTTTACTTCGTCTGTTTAAAAGAGAAAATTAAAATGTGACATTTAAACTGAAGAAAATTTTAAAATTTTATATTTGGTATACTTAATAGAATTAAATGTAAATTTCGTCGCATTTCAACTTTTTCAAGAACGCTAATGATCTTCATTGTGGAGTTCCGGGTATTTTTTACTCGTTGCTAATTAAGGGTGAGAAACGCGGTAGTAATTTCGTGCAAAATGCACTAAAATTGGAGTCGCTGAGTAAGTTCTGCCATTAGCTATATAAGTAAGGTGTATTTAAAAAGAATTTTATGAGAATCAGCAAAAATAATGCAACCACGAAGAACATAATAAGAATTTTATGTAGAAATTTTACCTTTAAACGTTTTAAATTAGATTTAGTTGTTTTAAACCTTATTTCTGTTTTAACTCTGTAACTATTATTTATGTTCTTTATAAAAGTTTGACTCCATGCACTGATGAAATAAGACGGTAGGTATTACGCAAGCGAGTAATCAGTTGATAAAACTAAAATATGTGTGGAGTGTTAACGTTATGAATCTATCAGTAGCTACTAGAATATAGAATCAGCTAAGGTAGGGCAGTGAGGTAGGGTAAGGTACAGCAGGAAATTTCCTGCTCAAAACATGAAACAGCCCGACTGGGGTAGTACCTCGACCTTACCGAATATCTCAGCTAAATAATGCTGTTTTCAAGCAGTGTCGTGTTCCTGTTTGTGAGTTAGGTGACTAGAGCTCTTGGGGGAAATCGGGGATAGGGTCGGCAACGCGCTTGCGATGCTTCTGGTGTTGCAGGCGTCTATAAGCTACTGTAATCGCTTACCATCAGGTGATACTCGTATGTACGCTTGTTTGCCTACCTAGTTGTATAAATAAAGAATTAGCAGTAGTTTTTTATCGAAGCTAGAGAGCAATATACTATCTCAGCATTTGTGACTGGACTAAAGTGGACGGCATAGTTGTCCTTATTTCACAATAATTTTACGCACCATTATGCTTGGTTTGTTTCATTCATACAAATATAATAGCTGAATATATTTTCATACCGAAGTTGATAGACGGTAGCTACTTATTTCGAAATGTATTCATTATGAGATATAATAGGCAAGATAGTGCTGTGTGGCTACGGCACTAAAGAATTTAGCCACCTCCTCTCTTCCCGTGGGTGTCGTAAGAGGCGACTAAGGGATAACAAGGTTCCACAACCACCTTGGAACTTAAGAAGCCAACCGATGGCGGGATAACCATCCAACTACTGGCTTTGAAATACACAGGCCGAAGACGGGCAGCAGCGTCTTCGGTGCGACAAAGCCAGTAGTACTGCGGTCACCAACCCGCCTGCCCAGCGTGGTGACTATGGGCAAAACACATGAGTTCACGTTATTTTTGGCGTAAACTTGTGGAGGCCTATGTCCAGCAGTGGACTGTATAGGCTGTCATGATGATAGGCAAGAAAATAACAGAACAAACATAAATACATAAATTTTTTTTATTATTTCTTTGAATTGTTTAAATTATTTGTAAAATTTAATGTTATTTGTATACAAAAACCTGTAGATAGAGGTAGAATTTGTGATCAACTTAACTAACGCATTGGGTTCACGGTAATGTTAGTTTTAAGTTTTTTTTTATGCATAAATAAATAAATAAATAAATAAAATTTTTCTTCACAAACATTCGTTTGAGGTCTTTTGAATCATTTAGCTTGATATTCATGTTATACAAGTTTAAATACAGAATATGAATAAGCTGTTATTTCTCCTGATATATATGTTTGTATGTAACTTATAGTTAGTAGGGTACGAAAGATGCTTCTTGTGTTGTAGGCGTCTATAAGCTACGGTAATCGCTTACTATCAGGTTAGCCGTACGCTAGTTTGCCGACCTAGTTGTATAAAAAAGTGCAAAAATGTTCACAGACTTGTCAGTATCATAGAATAAAGATTTTGTTTTATTAAAAAAAAATGTTAAGCTTGCATTACGTAACGGATTTGTTTTGAAAGATATTAAAGGCTAATTTTAAATATACATTGTTGTATAAAAAAGTAACTCATCTTAATTTTATAACGTTTAATAGTTTTCTGTTTAATAACGTAATCACAACAAAAGTTCAAGTGGGCTGTTTAGTACGTAGGTTGGCATACTCACTATCTAGTCTGTATAATTATAATAAATTCATTCAATCATGTCGTTTAAAAATCATAGTGATGTAAATATGATATATTTTTAAAAAGAAACAGGTCGATTAGAAACACAGGTTAAATGTAGAAGCCTTTGGAAGTTTGTTGAAAAATAAAAGAAATAAAATAGTGAAATTATACATTATATAAACCATTTGTGATAAGAAATTAGTGACGAGCGCAACGGTCATAGCACTGGTTTGTTGCGGTTACACTAGTGATTGCGGGTTCGAACCCCGCACATCACAAACATTTGTATTGGCCATGAAGATGTTTGTCGTAGCCTGAGTCTGGGTGTTAGTGCAGTCCTTGTGGGTCTCTCGACCGTTATCATGTACACCTGATAGCGAACGTTACTCATACTCGTATTAGGGAATATATCCGCCAACCCGCATTAGAGCAGCGTGGTGGATTAAGCTCTGATTCTTCTCCTACATGGGGAAAGAGGCCTATGCCCAGCAGTGCGATATTATAGGTTGAAGCGATAATTCACTATTTCCTTAACGCAAATAGACTTTAGCTGATATGATATTTTATTGAATTGTCTGTTTTATTTTGATTAAATAAGTACTGAATCAAATAATTGTTTCCAGTTAGTGTAAATAATGATCATTGTTTATGAATTTTAAGCTAAATGACAGCGATGAGTCACCATTTCCTTAATACATGTATATTTAGATACTATATTTCATAACAATACTTTGATACAAGCCACAGCTGTCGGTAAATGATGATCGCAGTTAGGGAGAAATAAAGACATTTCGTCGGCTCGTTGCCATTCGCAGTCCGCTAACGACCGCGTCGTTAATCATACAAACTCTGCCTGTCGCTCACTTGACTTAGCAAACAAAGACAACTTACTGTACAGTCAGAAATACTTGACCCCTTTTTAAACTTTTTTAAATATTTTCCTCACGATACAATTTGCTTAAGGTAATGTAATTTTGTTTTGTTCCTAACTATGTGTTATTTGTTTTTAATATTTCTGTTATTTTGGCACCTGATTGCTTCATAACAAAATTTCATTACGAGTGATGTTGAAGTAATAACTTTTACAGTCAAACTGATCAATACATTCTGCTTTGTGCCCTTCGTTTTGTTCAAGGCCCTTAACATTACAGTTGACATTTATGTTAGTATTTGACAATGGAGTCAAGTGAAAGGTAGTAGGAATAATTGTAATAAACTTTATATTAAAAAAAATAATAATTTTTTAGTTATTATTAGCTTATTATGCTAACAGTACCAGTTAGTAGTCGTCTTAACCTATCTAAACAAGTGACAGGAATAGTGGGTGACGTATACCTATTTGTCAGGATCGTAAATAATAGTAAATTTTATTAATATTTTATTTATTAAGGAACATCACGATATAAGGTCTTGAAACAGAGCAATAATACCTATATGTTAAACAATTTGATGCAATAGTTTAATGAACTAAAAACTTCATCATAACAGCCTAAACAGTTCACTGCTGGACATAGGCCTCCACAAGTTTACGCCAAAAATAACGTGAACTCATGTGTTTTGCCCATAGTCACCACGCTGGGCAGGCGGGTTGGTGACCGACTAAAAACTTATTTATATCAAAAATGGTTATTGCCAAAATAATATTTTACAATTATTGAAACAATTGAATTGGGTTTAATTGCTTTATTTATTATAAAACCTTTAGGTAGTATTCTCTTTTTGTACAAATAAAAGCGAAATTTTGTTTCATATTAATACACTAATTCAAAATATATAAAGAAAGATAAAGAGAGGATAGCCCCACCGACAGTAATATAATACAATATTTTTGTCAATTATTGCCATTTATTTGACAGATTTCAAATGAAAAGTACATCATAAATTTATCTGGAAGATACCGCGATACGCCAGATAGCCAGTCTAAATATGACCAAATAATAAGTAAAGTTTTCCCATCTAGATAAATTTCAGGGATTGTCTGATTTAACTCTACCTAAAATTTATTTTATATTCCTCGTCATATTTCTATCGATCCCTACAACATAAGATCGAGACTAACTTCATAAATTATAAGTCACGCCCTACGCCACATTTATATGACTCAGCATACACAGTTATACAACTGTTGTAAATAGTCTATTTATATAAATAAAAAAAAATCGCCAAAATGTTTGTACGCGCTTAGCTCCCGCACCACTGCGTCAAATTGATTTTTTTTATACGTAATTACGTAAGGACAAGCATTTAAGAAAATTTAAGAAAAATATATTGATGAAACATATATTTGTACAAATTTCGCCAGGTCTACTAATTAATAAATAATTACTAATTAAAATGATGTACTAAATTGTTATAAATTTAGTATTCTTTAATGAAATATTATCCTTAAAGGAATCTCAAGAGTCTCAGTTTTTACAAGCGATATTAAGAAAATACTTGATGTTAAATAAAATATTTCTACTTATAGTTATTACTAGTGGGATATGAATTGAAATGTAATCAAGTCTTAAATATCGTTTTTTATAAATATTTGGCTATGTTCACTACACCATTTAGCATAATAAGCACCGTTGAAGGTAGATGGTGAATTTAGCCCTGAATATTGTACTAGAGTTAGAAAGAAATGTGTTAGGCATCGCGTTTTAAAAACAGCGGCTCATGATTTGCATTAGCACAACATTGTTGCTTTTATTACAGTAAGGATGAGAACCCCTTAACACTATATTTGGTAGTAAAGGTTAATGAATATGTTAGGAGCGTCAGATATTTATGGTTTAAATATGCGTTTATGGCATATATATATTTTTAAAATTGATTCATTACTTTTAATTTATTTTCATATGTTAAAAATATAATTTAAAAAAAAAATACATCATAAAATTTTACGGAGAAATTATAAGATAAGGATATTTTTTACACGTAGAATAATTAATTGCGATGAAATTTAATGTTGAAGAAAAATAAAAATACTTTATGATAAAATAAGTAGAAATAGGTAGTTATTGACGACTCTCTCTCTCTCTGGTGGTACTTTTGTTTACTTAATTTTTGAAGTAACAATTCTCTTTTTCTTTGTATCTTACACTAGCATCCCGCCTAGGCTTCGCACGGGTATTTATTAACAATTTAAAAAAAATCCCCTAATATATTTGAAAATATAATATAGCCTATGTTACCCGCTGACAAGGTAGCGTCCCAACAGTGAAAGAATTTTTCAAATCAGCAGCTTCCCGCGACCCTGACCAGATCGTCGGTCCACCTCGTGGGGCTGCCTGCCAACGCTGCGGCGCCTGGTACGCGGTCGCCACACGAGAACTTTTCCGCCCCATCGGCCATTCGAGCTATGTGTCCTGCCCATTGTTACTTCAGCTGTGCGATCCTTCGAGCAAAGTCGTTTACCTTGGTTCTCCTACGGATATTCTCATTTCTAACTCTGTCACGTAGAGAAATACCGAGCATTGTCCTCTCCATTGCCCGCTGAGCGACTTTGAGCCTTCTTATGAGGCCCATATTTATCGACCACGTCTCGGATCCATATGTCAACACACACTAGTTGAAGACTTCCGTGTTCAGATACTGCGGGATACTGGACGCGTAGATTCTCCGTAGTTTCCCGAACGCTGCCCATCCGGATTGGATTCGGCGAGAGATCTCGTTCTCGAAGTTTGACTTACCTAGCTGTATTGACTGTCCGAGGTATATGTAATGGTCAACAACTTCGAAAACAGTGTTCCTAATGCGAACTGGAGCGGGTGCGACATGGACGTTCGACATAATTTTCGTCTTGTTCATATTCAGTTTAAGACACACTCTTTGGGAAACATCAGTTGAGATGCTCGAGCATTGTGTTCAGGTTTTCCAAGGTTTCAGCCATAAGGACTACGTCATCGGCAAACCAGAGGTGGGTAAGGTACTCGCCATTGATGTTGATGCCGAATCTTTTCCAGTCCAGAAGCTTAAAAACGTCCTCCAAAGTAGTGGTAAACAGCTTCGGGGATATAACATCCCCTTGTCTCACGCCTCGCGGAAGTGGTATTGGCTTCGAGCTCTGTTCCTATAATCGGACTGACATTGTGGCGCTAGAATATAAGTACCTCAGCACCTCGACGTACCTGCAGCCCACTTGGCACCTCTAGAGAGCCTGCAGCACAGCCCATGTCTCAATCGAATCAAAGACCTTCTCATAGTCCCCAAACGCTAAGCATAATGGCAAGTTATACTCCTCGGTCTGTACAACCTGCTGCAACGTGTGTATGTGGTCTATGGTGCTAAAACCTTTACAGAACCCGGCTTGTTCAGAGGTTGGAAGTCGCCAAATCTACGTGTGAAACGGTTTGTAATGACTCTCGAAAACAGCTTGTAGACATGGCTAAAAAGCGAGATTTGCCTATAGTTTTTCAGCAGGGCTTTATCACTCTTTTTGAAGAACAGCACCACCTCGCTTCTATTCAATGCCGTTGATATTTTGCCCTCGAGGATGATGGAATTTAAGAGCCTTTGGAGGACCTTGAGGACTGGCTTACTGCCCGCTCTCAAAAGCTCAGTTTTGATTCCGTCGTTACCCGGTGCCTAGTTGTTTTTAAGTTGTGTGAAAGCAGTACTAATCTCGTACAGGCTGACGTCTAGGATTTCTTCAGTTTCGTGTCTTGTTAGTTTGGCTCTGGGGTCGTTTACCTTGATGTTAGCGGGTTTGTGTGTGGTGTATAACGCCACCCTGCTCGACACGCTCCTGACGACGTCGATGCTGATGACGAGAGACTTGTGGACGAGGAACCCGATACCACCCTGGGACTGTTACCCTCCCGGTAGTACAACAGGTTGCCGGACTTGAGGGTTATCGAGTCCTCTCCTTCTCTTCGGACTCCAGATAGCCCTATAATATCCCAGTTTAGCCTGCTGAGAGCTTCCTCTAGCTCAACGAGCTTCGCGTCGGTCCGCAGCGTTCTAGTGTTATATGTTACCAGGGCCAAGTGTCGTCGTTGGGTGTGATGGCCTGACTTCTGCCGGAGATTATGGTCCCCTGCCCCACCGTAGCCAGGACTAGCGGGGCCGCCAGGGACTGGGGGACAATTTTTAGTCATGTCTGTCATTAGGGGGATTTGGCGTAATCGTCACGCTTGCCAGGCTGGCAAGCATGACGCTGCCGCCCACCATCAAGTGGTTTTCCCTGTATCGTTTCTTACAATACCCACGGGACGAGATGGGGTGGCACTATTCTACGCCGGTTGCCACACTTTATAATTTTACTATGGATAATATGTAACTATACTAGTACTTTTTTTTATATAAACGGGTACATTCGAATAAGTGTATTCGAATAAAGTAAAACTCAGCAATTAGTTAGTACATTTTTTTCCTTAGTCCATTTAAATGTGTGATAATTCGTAGATGATATGTAATATTATTTTACAATTCAGACTGTAACATTCCGCTGCTTGGCATAGACCTTTTTCTCCATATAAAAGAAGGATCGGAGCTTAATCCAGCACGCTGTTCCACTGCATGTTGGCGGATAGGTATATTATTATGTACAGCCCAAAAAAAAACTGTTTCTAACTGTCTATTTGCTCCGAGATGTTTAAAAAAAATCTCCATAATACCTATTTTTTAATCAACTTCCAAAAAGGAGAAGGTATTTTTTCGTCCTCCTACCTTATATTAAGCAGCATAACTTTTTACTGAGCTTATCGATTTTGGTGATTTTTACTTTAATTGGTAGCTAATAATTGTCATGTAGTTTCATTAAAATTTAATCTAGATCTGATGACTACTTTTTGAGGAATCTTTGATAGCGCGTATTTACTTGACTATTTTGTTTTTGTCTACTTACGTTGTATTACTTATCGATGTAATTGAAGTCGTTTTTTTTTTCGTTTGCGAGCAAAGACAATAATTAATTTATTTTCGATTATTGTGATTAGTAGAGATGAATGTTAAATAAAACGGGAGCTGTTGAAATTCAAAGCGATACTTCAAGGCTCTACTTAAGATTGAACGAAGCAAAATGTCTAATTAACTATCTTAGAATAAAACCATTTCCACTTTTCAACACATTTAGCTTTTAAGGTAAATTAACTAATAAATCCCATTTACATTTAATACGTGTTTGAACGAAAAAGCGATCCCTTGTAACATTTAATCAAACTTTCCTTAAAACTTTGCTAAAGTACTTTTATATCAATATATTACAAGCGGAATATAAAAATATTAGAGGGTTAAAAGGTTTTGCGAAGATCTTTTAGCAAGATTAATATTTATATTTTTTTTTTATAAATTTCTTATAAAATTAATTGGTTTTAAGCTGCATCTGTTAAAACTATAACGAAATTCTCCTATTTACTCGTATACGCTACAACGCTATTGGACATAAACACTTATAATTACTAACCGATTTCCAAAAAAGAAGGAGGTTCTCAATTCGACTGTATTTTTTTTTACCGATTTCGACAAAAAAAATTTTAATCAAAAGGATGAGTGTGTCATTTGGTCCCATTTAAATTTATTTGAGATCTAACGACAAATTTTCGAATTATATCTAATAATGCGTATTTACTTGACAATTTTTTTGTCGACCTACGTTGTATTATACCGTATAACTTTTTATTGAGTGTACCAATTTTGATGATTTTTAATTTAATCGAAAGCTGATGTTTATCTTGTGGTCATATTTAAATTCATTGAGATCTGATAACAACTTGAGTAATCTTTGATAACGCGTATTTACTTGACTATATTTTCGTCTACCTACGTTGTATTACTTGTCGATGTAATTGAAGTCGGTTTTTTTCGTTTGCGAGCAAATACAATTATATTAATAGGCTGTCTTTAACTTCGTCTGTTTGATTTACATAAATTAAAATAAAACTATTCCGAGATATCATTATAATAAAAGATATCAATACAATATCAATATCAAATGTTGATAGCTGTTAGTAAATTGTGATGGAATTGGATGGATGGAAATGGAGCTGTTAGTAATTGTGAAATCTTTTAACGAGTAAATACAAAATTCTTGATCCTGTAAATAGTAACTTTATTAATGTAATGAAAATATTCTGTGGGAACAGTTTTTTTAAATAAATATAAAGGTTTATAACCTATAAACGGACAAGATACTTTCAATGTATGATAAAAAGTGTTACATATGTATATTATTATATACGTCGGTCTTTATTGTCAGTCAGTCAGTCAGTTCAGCCTATTGCAGTCCACTGCTGGACATAGGCCTCCCCCAGTTCGCGTCAAACACCGGCAATCTTACGTGGATCGTCGGTCCAACGGGCCGGAGGACGTCCCACATTGCGTTTGCCAAGACGCGGTGTGGAACTTTATTGACAACAAGGTCTTAATTGAGCCTAACTTAAAAATTAAAAATAAAAGTTTTATTATTCTAAGTTAAGTACGTAATACTTTTTACTTATCAGCGTTAAATCAATATTTTAAAAAGTACTACTGAGCTGTCGAGAACAAAAAAATAATGATAATAATAACTGGATAAAATACTACTTAAAAAAATTTAAGGTTCTTAAAATATATCAATAAATTTTTCAATCACAAGTCAAATAACACACGTTATTTTTCAATTGATTACCCGTCGGTTGGTATATCACGAACACTATTAATATATCACGTAAGAACTGAGCAAAAGACTTACTTCTTACTAACAATAAACCATAAAATTATATATTCTCATTCTGAACTTTAATATTTAAGATACACTATTTACTTAACTAGTGATACAAAAATGATTATTATATTATTCACCTAACGCGAACTTTACGCAGTTAAGTTATTTAGTTACGTTATTACTTACGTTATTTAGCCTTACAAGTTTAGGTGTTAAAATGTTATATATAAAATTCTCGTGTCACAATGTTAGTTACAATACTCCTCCGAAACAGCTGGACCGATTTTATGGAATCTTGTGTGCATATCGGGTAGGTCTGAGAATCGGCCAACATCAATTTTTCATACCCCTAAGTTATAAGGGAGAGGGAATTTACATATATGGCAAAACAACGTTTGCGTGCTCAGCTAGTAAACATAATTATATAAAACAAAATAAATGGCAGTATCTAATATTACGTCATATTCCATGCTCGGGATATTTATCGTAAGTGATCGTCTTTGCGTTCAAGATCACGATCTCCTACTGAAAGCGTTTGTGGACGAAACTCACATTTATTCATTACTGACTTTTCAGTTACTACCTGTAAATAAAGTGTTATTCTTTTGACAATGCCTACTCGAATTCAAGAATAATGTATTTTGGTACGGTTCGCGTTTTTTTTTTTTCATGAAATCAGCAACTGAGCACAGCAGGAATTTCCTGCCCAAAATATGGAGCAGCCCAACTGGGGTAGTACAGAAGATCACAGCAAAATAATACTGTTTTCAAGCAGTATTGTATTCCTGTTGGTGAGTAAGGTGACCAGAGCTCCTGGAGGGATTGGGGATTGGTTCGGCAACGCGCTTGCGATGCTTCTGGTATTGCAGGTGTCTATAAGCTACAGTAATCGCTTACCATCAGGTGAGCCGTACGCTTGTTTGCTGACCTAGTGACATAAAAAAAAAATCAACATATGATAATTTATATATACACTTTTAAATATCCTCACAACGTTTAGATTAACTAATCATCGATTATCTTTCAGTGCCTTAAATAAAATAAAACTTAGTGGGTAGATTTGAAACTGCTAATTTTGTTTTGAACCACATCTTTAGTACAGCTAAACAATTCTTCATATCACTATAAATAAATAAACAAATAGTAAATAAACGCCTAAGTCACACTCACTAGGATTTACTCCTGTGTCGGGAGTCTGTGACAGACATAATACACAGACACAAACACAAACCCCACCCCAGACCCAGAACACAGCAAACGTTTGTATGGCCAATACACATGTATGCCGAGTGCGGATATCGAACCCGCAAAGCGCCTGCTAACATAACCTAACTCGTTGTCTACAATGTATTTTCGGTATTACATTTAAGTGCTTATAAATTAATATAGAGTCTGTGCTATATGTATTTAATTTAGATAAACAGCCTCAAAGAACACATTTACATAATTATTAATAACGATTGCTAAAACATTGGCGGGCTCATTGCGCAAAACGTGACCGTTTATCTACAGATGTTATAAATCTTGTCCGCATTCCCAATAACAAAAACAAAAAAAGGAAGAACAAAATACATTAGATAAGGAATACAACCTTTTTAAAAGAAAAATCGGAAACAATAGATTGTGAAAATAAAAATAAAAATTCGATCTAAACCTTCGCCGGAAAACGAATGAGTTCGTAACCTTGATTTATATGTTTTATATATCAGAGGCATAACATATTACGTTTTGGTAACAATATCTTATTTTAGGAATCTTTTATGTTTTTTTTTTTTATAATTTTTGTATCAGTCTTATTTCAGTTTTGATTTAATTTTTTTTTCAGCTTAGAACCATAACCATAGAAGACAACCAAAAATTGTGAGAATTGTTAAATATTTTATAATTTTCCTTCTTTTACTTGTCAACGACATTTTTTCCTTTACTGTTTTATTTAATATAGCTTCTGTACGCGACTTCGTCCGCGTGGAACAGAGGCGCACGCAATACTTGATCAGTATTTTGTTGCGATGTTATTTTAAAATTGCGATATCTCCTGAGATACTCATTGAAATCGAATTATGTAAACGGCTATCTTGTTTTAAATTAAATACTTGTGATGAATAATGTATTTATTTAGATAAGGATTAATATCATGTTTATAAAAACATCTTCGCAAATAATGCATTATTTTAGAACAAACTTAGCAGAAAAAAGGTTATAGTGAGCAAACCTTAAAAGATATATGCTGTCGCGAACTTTTTTTTAGAACTTTTAAAGAGGATCAATTCTGTCATACATATTTTTGCGAAACTTTAACTGTTTTCACAGCGCACGCAGCGGAAGCTCTCCAAAGGAAAAAAGAACCCCCGATTTTGAAACATTCTTCATTGGTGCTCCGCTCCTTTTGATCTTAGCGTGATGATATATAGCCTATAACCTTCCTCGAAAATTGGGCTATCTAACACAAAAAGAATTTTTCAAATCGGACCAGTAGTTTCCGAGATTAGCGCGTTCAAACAAACAAATAAACAAACAAACAAACTCGTCATCTTTATAATATTAGTATAAATAAGACAAGCTGCAAATAGAATCCAATATTAGGGTACTTAACTTATAACAAACGTAAAAACCAAGTGGAAAATAATATTTTCTCAACAAAACAAAACAATCAGATTAACCCGTTGGCGTAGTTTGTAGAGGCCCTGCTTTCTGTTTCGTGGGTTCCGAGTTCCATTCCCGCCTGAGTCCGGGTGTAATATTTATATACCTATGTATTATTTCTATGTACATTTATAAAAAAAATGCTTTAATTTTCAGCTATTACCTATAACACAAGCATTAAATTGATTATTATAATGGGCACAGACGACCGTGTGTGTATGTAAAATATTAAAAAAAAAACTTCCTTTATAAATATAATAAATGAACTGTGCCTGTAACAAAACACGTTGTTTCTTATTATATTAATAAGACATGACATCTCAAAGCTTCTTTTCAGAAAGTACCATTCCCTTCCAATAAACTAATATACCAATCCTTGTTCTATAAAATAGTACAAAAACACAAAGTGCCTTTGTGAAATGCTTACCATTTAATACCAAAGGATCTGCCCTAACAATGTCCGAATTATAAAAATTTCGTTTATGCCACTTTTATTTATAGAAAAGCCTCAATAGAGTTACCGAGAAGAAAGGGCAATTGTATATTCATACAAGCTCAGTCATTATTATCATAATGGAAAATGTTCCGGTTATATATTTACTTTAATTAAATATTTACTTATACAGGTATGTACTATAATAAATGTTGGAACATGCCGTGGACAGCTGGGCAAAGGACTGGCGTTTATCCTATTAAGGAGAAGGGTTGGAACTTAATCTTTCATAATGCTTTACTTTGGATTAGAAGTTGTGCTTGTCCCTGAATTTCTCTAGAGACATAAAGGTATATTTTTCTTATATCTCACGTACACGGACTGCCATTTAACAATTGCTTAAAAGTTTTACCAAAAATTGTTATTATTATTATTATCATCAATAACATATATATTATTCATGAATGAAATGAAATCTTAATAGTAAAAAATGCTTCATTCAGTATTTTTTATCTAGATGGATTCTAAATTTGAATGTCCATCTCATACACAATTTTGTATTGTCAAAGCACCCTTTCTGTTTCCACGCTTTATTTAAGAAAAGTTATCGAAAGGTAGGAATATATCATTATAATTAGAAATATCGGGCATCGTATTTTGAAATATATATTTTTAAAATATGCGACATATCAAGTAAAATTATATAAATGCTTTGTAAAACTGATGATCTGCCTTTATGATACAAATGCAATTGTATAAAATATTTCCAAGCTGCCTGCTGTTATTAATTATAATTATTACAGATTATTCTAAAATAAAGTGTATTTATTTATTGTACAATTTTTGTAATTATTACAAAAAATGCTAAATTATTATATTAACGATTTATATCATTTTGGTTATAAACTAATTTCATAGTGGGACTATTTTGTAGCTTTGGTAGTGGGAGTTAGTGAAATTTATTTCCATCAACACACGTTATTGCAGTCTATATAATTGTTCTACTTTACAATATTTTATTACATTTATTTTAGGTTACCAATAGTTGTATTTTATTTACCTAGTCTAACTTTACGGTGACTGATTCAGGCGTACGAGTAATATGCAAAAGTTTAACTACAATATATGTGCCTACATTTAGTTTGCATATTTAATTAAATAATTTTGCTGCGATGATAAATGTAAATAAAACGATGCCTCTGTAAACGTAATATGCTGAAATTGTCTTGTATTCCTTTATGACGTATGACAAGGCGTTAGATCGAAATAAGATGTTAGTACTGGGGTATTTAAATATGCATATTTCTGTTTAATTAACAGGATCATATTAAAAACGTTTAATTATGATAATTTTCTCATAAAACGAAACCGACAAATAAAGTCCCATACCAATACATTACGTATTAAGTTCAGTGGATATAAGAACACGAAGCATACTAATGTAATAATAATAATAAAAACTCTTTATTGTACACCAAGAGTGAGCAAAATTACAAAAATAAAAACAGGACATAAGTACAAAAGGCGGCCTTATCGCTAATGAGCGATCTCTTCCAGGCAACCTTTGTGTGTGTGTATGTATCACTCATACTAATGTTAAGTGAACCTCCAAATAGTTGTACCTTCATCTTATTGTGTATACTAGTTCTTTATAAAGTGTCAAATTATGGGGAAGATTTCTAATTTGTGCACTGTACTCAATACTGTCCGGTAGTTATTGCACCGCTTTGCAAAAGCTATTTTGGTATGAAGGAACAAGGTGCAAACTTATTCCACATCACGACTTCACATTAGTTAGGCGAAGTATACTCGTAAAATATTAATTAAAGAATCATAATATATGTAATTATAAGGAATATTTTACTAGATTTGCAAAAAAATAAATAAATACAATTAGTAGTTTTCTAAGGCTTACGCGAATTTCACTCATTATAAATGAAACAATTTTTTCGGTCTTCTCTCTAGTCCTCCCCTGACCACGGTTGCTATAAAGTATCCGAAACGTCGAGCATATAAAAAAAACTTAATAAACCGCAACAATATGAAAAAATTGTTTCATAATTAAAGTTAGTAGTATAAAGGCTTCATTTTAAATCACTATTGATGTATGTACTCAAAGATAGGATTAGAAATGAGACTATCCGCGAGAGAAGGAAAGCAACCGACATAGCCTATAGAATTAGCAAGTTGAAGTGACAGTGGGCTGGTCATCTGTGTTGCAGGACCGATGGCCGTTGGAGCAGACGGGTCCTGGAGTGGAGACCGCGTCTTGGAAAACGCAGTGTGGGACGTCCTCCGGCCCGTTGGACCGACGATCTACGTAAGATTGCTGGACGAGGATTGCGGAAAACCGGATGTCTGGCGCGAACTTGGGGAGGCCTATGTACAGCAGTAGACTGCAATAGGCTGAGCTATCTGACTGAGATATCTGACTGAGCTGACTGATATATGGTTTTAAAATAATAATTTTTTCACGGTATCATATTCCACGCCAACGTACGATATTAATGTCTATAGAAATTACGTCGTGATTTCAGCCCTCAATGCTAGGGGGCTGTAAACTGTAATTAATAAAAGCGACATCATAAGGGAAGCGCGCTATGATTTGTTGTGCCTGTCAGACACAGATTAATTGCACATTAGCGTAAGAATTACGTTTTATTCATATATATTGTATGGTGTATTTAAAAAAAAAACACTTTTATGTATAAATTAGGGTCTATAGTAATTTCACCGATGATATTGTTTATTAAAGTAATTCGCAGCTAAAAGAATTGTTACATAACGGCTTTTATTTCGTAGTATTGAATTTAACAATCAGTTTTCCTATATCAATAAAGAGATTCCTAAATTACGTAACAAATCTGATTGCTATCGAAATCATATCGTAATCATATTTGTAATACGCAAATTATTCACTTATAGCCTTTATCGTAACATGGTAAATATTAATATTTCGTTATTCCTCGACATATAAATAAATAAATATCTACACAATACACACACTGTCGTCTGTTCCTAAAGTAAGCAACTTAATGCTTGTAATATAGGTAACAGCCGACTGGTATAGCTACATTTTTTTTCCGATAAACATACTTATAAATAATACATATATAAATAAATATTTATATTAAACCCAGACTCGGGATAGGAATCGAACCCACAACCCTCGAAGCAGAAAGCAGGGTCACTATAAACTGTGCCAACGGGCTAGTCTATAATTATACACATATAAGTATATCAAGTTCTTTTTCTTCTTCTTTAGGATTAATTACTTTCAATAGTACTAAATGAGCATAGATAATATCGCCAGTGTCACCTATAATGGAGACGAGACATATATAAAGTAACTTTTTTTTATATAACTAGGTCGGCAAACAAGCGTACACTCACATGATGGTAAGCGATTACCGTACCCACCTACCTCAGTTTAACATAATAATAATGTTTTTGAATATCATATCAAAAATTGACCGCTCCAGCGGGGTTCGAACCCGCGTCTCCGACGTACCATGTCGGCGCTCTAGCCAATTAAGCTATGGAACGATACACCCGCTCGAGCGAAATTTTCGATATGATAATTTTAAATTACGGTTTAAGCGAACCGTGGCGCCGTCTATAGTGAGCTCTTTACAGAAACCCGTAACTATTCAAAGTTTCATATTACAATGAAAATCTTTGACAGGAGACGACACCGTGCTATTTTTAATATCTAAGATTTTATTTTTGTGTTACCCACATTAGGAATTCTAAACATTTTTGAATTTTTGAATTTTTGTTAATTTGTCAATTTTTGATCATAGATATAGTAAAAAAAAGTAGATAATGCGCGGCCTTTGTTGTTAGTGAAGCCACAAAACTCGGCTCCTTCAAGTAAATACACGCGCTCACGCACACATATGCATCAAACTACGCTCATTTTCGTTAGTATGTCACGAGGCTTCATACAGTAACTTTGCTTATAAAATGCCGTCTTGTGTGATTAAATGGTGCAAAAACAATACCAAAGTAAACAAAAAATCTGAAGGAATATCGTTTCACACGTAAGTACATATAAAACTTTATATTTCTTGTTATTCCAAAATAATATTGAGGTTATTCGGAACTTATAATTTCAATGTCACGAAATGACGTACCACGGGAGTGTTGCCAGTAGTTCTTTTTTTCAATACCCCAAAATGTGGGTAAGTAAATTGTACGCAATCAGAAAAATAATTAAGTAAAAAGTAAATATTAAAATGTGAAAAGTGTCTCAATAGTTTAATGTCTGAAGAAGAACACGACTTCCACAAATTAATTCTGGCTCGAAATAAAGGTGGACTGTGTTTTCCTTCCCAAGATGTTTTTGACATATGCGCAACTTGCGAAGTCATAATAAGAAAACTGTCCATGGAGAATATAAATTTGGTGAGAGAAAGCCAGCATACCTATATAGTCACGCAGATTTTAGGTTCTTTTACAGGTAATAACAGAACTTTTCATTACTTGGAAAATGACCACGATTATGCTGGCCATGCGCATAAAGTCAGTTTAATACGATTAGTGATTGAAAAATATTTGAACATAAGACTACATCATATTAGTAAAATGCAAACAATGACGATGACTCTGAGTTCTAAGCGACAAAAATTTAAAAAACTTATACAACATAAAGGATTCTAGGTTTAAGAAAAATAGTTAAAAAAAACCGACTGCAAACTGAAAAGAGATAAACAGAGGGGATAGGAAGTGTCCATTCATACGATTATCTTACGAATATTTTTTTTTATTATTCTACCGATTTTTTGTTTTATTTTTAGTAAATTTATTTAAAACTATAAACAGGTTTTTAATTATTACATACCCATTTTACCTATATTAAATTAATTGTTTAATAAAAATTTTAGGGACTTTTTTTAAAAGGTGTCAACACTTCACTCACTCACACATCTTTAAAAAAGTGGCTTCACTTTTCTGTTCTAGGTGCGTTATCTACCTTTTTTTACTTGATCTATGTTTTTGATATGATATTCAAAAATGTTTAGAATTCCTAATGTGGGTAACACAAAAATAAAATCTTAGATATAATAATAATGTATAAATGTTAATAGCAGTACTCTCTGTTTATCTATGCGAGTATAAGAATTTTAATTATAAAGGAGTATCGATTAATCGACATATTCCAATAGAAAGTAACCAGTGTTAAATAAACGTATTAAAACGTCGATTATTTATTACAACTCAATAAATCGTAGCTCTGCTACCGTATGATAAATGATGTTTGATCCCTTTCCTGCCAGAATCATTTGTTGTGATAAATTGCAACAACGAAATATTTCATATTAAGATATCATTCGCAACCCACCTAGGTTTTGGTTTTGAATAAATTTTTGTTACTCTGATAATAATTGGTTATGATAATAATGTAAAGATTTGTCTATGATATTTGATATACCACGCTTTTTTAAGTCAGTTAATTTGAATTAATATTAAGTTATGTAATTTTTTTTATATATATAAAAATACTGCTTTTTATCAGGGTTAATTTGTATATAAGATATTATTTCTCTGTGCATACAATTTAAGTTAGTTCAAGTCGGTTAATAATATAACTGCAACAATTGCAAAACGATATTTGATATCGAAGACTTGCCAAAGCGTCAAAAGCTTATTGAAATTCGATTAAAGTTAGACTACATTAAATGAACCACCTCGACAAGCCTAATTGAACGTTTCTCGGACTTCGAAACGTTTTGATTCGGTACATTTGAGTTAAATTGTATTAAAATAAAAAAGCAAAACATCTTCTATAATTACTAAATTACTCTAATGTTTTCAGTTTTCTTTCAAATTATTCAAAAATATATCATACACATTAACATTCTTTAAAATTGTTTACTTTAATCAAACAATTCTGAAATTACTAAACAAATTTTTTTTATTTGGCTGTCAATTTTGACAAAAAAATCTCACGTTACGAAATATGGGCATAACAATAACTTCAAATTTTAGTATCAATATTAAGTGACGATAAATCCATTTATTAAATTTAGTTTTATATATACTCAACTTGATCACTTTTTATATTAACACCAAAATTTTTATATTATCCTTCGTTACGTTGACATAACCCTTTACTTCGTTAATGGTGATCCGTCTTGGGATTTCATGTCGTGTGGGGGACGCTGTGACACGGACAAGTTAAATGGAAAAGTTGTATATAATCCCTTCGAGCCCTTAGGCTAGCACTTCACTACATATTGCCCCTGAAAGGTGCTCACTCGCTGAAACTTTTCGGTTAAAAAACGAATATAGAAAAAAGTTTTAAAAGCTAATAGTAATTTACTAAGCTAAGTTACATGTGTGTATTGTATGTTGTAGACGTAAAAAGGAGAAGTTTTTAAACAACAATAAGATAAGCCTTTGCGGTTAACTTTCATAGCTGAAAGGTCATAATTTAAAACCACTTACCTGCCTTCTTTAAGAGATTATTTATTTATTTGTTCAATACATCTATATTCTAATGGAAAACCTAAAAACTTAACCTAAGAACGTAACAATTATTTATTACACATCAATCTATAGTAATAAATTAAAAAAAACACATCCAGAAGTGAAACGAAAAAACTTAAATCAGATTATATGTGAACGGATAGTAGTAGTCACGAATATAAAACCTATAAAATATACAACATCAAGCAGCAAAGGTGGTGAAACTTGGTGGGTCGTTGCAAGTTAGGTGATTTAATCATAAGAAAACTTTTGATGACATGTTTTGTGTATTCTAGAATGACAACTGGTAAGAACGCACGCATCGGTGTTTCCGTAGCCTTCACATAGCGTTTCTAATAATATTAGGTAGAGTAAATAAACAACATGATATAATTCAATCAATATATATTTAGATTGTAAAAAAAAAATAATTAATCACAGTAAATAATTAAATCAACAGGTATACCTCACAATTTACAAACCAATTTTTATTTATTGATTAGACTAAGAACTATTGGATGATCTAATTTGTGTAATATTACGTTTATTATTAACTAGAATTTCGCCCCGGCTTCGCACGACTATTTAACAAAAATTTCAATTTTTTTATTTCTTTTTTTTTTAATATAATATGACCTCAGTCACCCGCGGACAGTGTAGCTTTCCAACAGTGAAAGAATTTTTCATATTGGTTCGGTAGTTTTAAAGCCTATTCAATGCAAACAAACAATCACATCTTTACTCTTTATAATATTAATAAAGACAACTTTATATATGTAAATTCATCGTTTGGAATAACTTGGAAACTAAAGTTAAACTTAATTTCTTTTAAAATAATATTAAATTGTGATGTACAATTAAAAACACGAAAGCTACGTTTTCAAGCGAAGCGTTGTCAGATTAATATTATTCTAATTAAAGATGGATTGTTTCTCTTATCCATTCGAGCGAAGCTGCTGAACATTTAAATTAATTTTTTTCTTTCAATGGTATTTTTTATTAAAATATCGGTAAAACAAATTCTAATAAATATTATTAAAAAAAAAAAAACTTTTGATAAGACTAAATTAATGAATAACACCTGCTTTTATTTATTCGTATTGTTTAGCTATATAAAAAAAAGTATTCTAATACTTTTCATTCTTTTTCAGCATAACGGTATTGTTACCTGTTACAGTTTATATATTTTAAACTTTGTACATATGCTGCTTAAGCTACTTTATAAAATCGGGAAAACTGTGCGTGCATAATTTATTCTTTTGATTATGTTACAATAACATCATCACATCATCACATCAGCCTATCGCAGTCCACTACTGGATATAGGCCTCCACAAGTTCGAGCCACAGAATGGCGTGAACTCACGTGTTTTGCCCATAGTCACCACGGTGGCAGGCGGGTTGGTGTCCGCAGGGCTGGCTTTGTCGCACCGAAGACGCTGCTGCCCTTCTTCGGTATTTTGATTTCAAAGCTAGTAGCTGGATGGTTATCCCGCCATCGATCGGCTTTTTAAGTTCCAAGGTGGTAGTGGAACTGTATTATCCCTTAGTCGCCTCTTACGACACGCACGGGAAGAGAGGGAGTAGCAGTTCTTAAATGTTCTTTAATACCATAACCGCGCAGCATATGCCACACAATATAGTACATACAATAAAATACATTTCTTTTAAATACAGCAGGGCACAAATTCACAGGACAGGACATTTATTACACGACACAAACAACTTCTGTAGGTATTAACTTCTCTGATCAAATAAAAAAATCACGAAAAAAAAAATACGAAAATTAAGTAACAAAGGTGCTAAATACAAAGACAAATAAAAATTTGTTACCCCACTGCAAACACGGTCTGTTTTCGTCCGGAAATCTGATTACGAAGCGCAATTTTATTTTATCAAAACAAATCTACAAAACGGAGAGTTTCGCACCTTTTAACTTTACTGCGTCGTGGGATTAGGCTGTGTTTAGCGTGTTAATTTATTTAATTTACGTTGGCTTTGAATTTTTTTTTATTACGTTAAATGATATATTAGATGAATAAAATTATCCCAAATAACGACCGAGGCTTTTTGTGTAGATGATGTATTTAGCTTTATTTTTTTATTATGTTGAAAAGATACAGGAATAAGCGTTGCCCAAAGTAATGACGGGATTATAATTGTTTCATTATTTCATTTTAAAACGAAAAAATAGCCTTATTACTCATAACCATAACAACAAACCCTAAGGGCTTATATTTCCTATATATTTTAAGAATCGATTAATATGATAATATTTACATACTCATATCCAATGGTTGTGATTATATTTTCTGTACTTTGTATAAAAATATAAAAAGAAAAGGTGTGACGTCTACTTGGTGTAATCTAGATGATTGACATGCTCATAGTAATGTAGTTTCATAAAGCCATTCCTTCTTATTATTTCCATTGGTTCATAGCGATGTTCTGAGCTGTGAATGGAATTTGTTTTCTTTTTGTTAGACGTTGATCTAAATACAATAAAACATTGCTGTTTGTTATTTATTTTGGTTAATCGTCTAAATTTACTATAAAATTAAACTGTTTTAGTAACATAATATTGGTTAATATTTTTGAGTAGGCACTGCTTACGATAAATTAGCACTTATTTTTAGAAGACTGGACAACTTTACTTATCGCTCATTATTTATACAAGTATTGTATTATATCATTTGAAGCATCTTCAAAAAATTCTACTATATTTATTATGTATGTAGAAATATCTTTATGATTTTACTTTTTATGTCACGCGTCATTTTCGCAAAAATAGTCACACAGCTTTGTGCTGTTGTGGTAAGTCGTAAGTAGTTGATAATACAGACTGCATAAAATATAAAAGTCTATTATGTCAGAAACTATAACAAAATTACATACAGTACTATCCAGGTACAGAGACAGAGTACCAAACTTCAGTTATTTTATTACTAACCATAATATAATACTAATGAACGCGATAAAATTTAAATATTTCACATCATATTTAATTTAATGAATAATTGTAAGCTGTGACGAAAACATGCAATTTATTTATAGGAACACTCAAGTGCTTAGTGGATTCCTGTCCGCATCGAATATACTTGCAAGTAAATTTATATTACCGCAAGTACGACGCTTGCAACCACACTGTTTGTATCTCTGTTAGTAAGTTTACAGAACTTTCAGTAAAGTTTTTAATAGAATTCCACCACCACTTACCGCTAAACTTTTATTAGACATCTAATTTAATGAGTCTAAAAAGTATGTTTCTGTAGATATCTCAAATCCCTGGAACCAATACAGTAAATCTTCGAATGACATATATCTTCTCAAGTAGTTAGGTAATAACAATGAAAATATATAAATATGTTTGGAAAAATTGTATGTACAAAATGAATTGAGCGTCTGGTGACACATTTTTATATTCAAGATTAAATTGTAAGTCGGCAATCCGTTCCGACCCATGGCCGGTCAGTTAACAATGAAGAAAACGGGAAGTACTACTACTTGACTATAATAACCTGTTAACATAATTGTTTCACAGCTGAAGCAAAGGTTTCGTCTTTTCTAAATAATATAACTCTATATTCTATTATTGTTATAAATCATTAGAACTATTGAACTAAAACAGTCATTTAATTTTTTTCTAGGTATCTAATACTAAATGTACCTACAACAAGATTATTGTACTAAGATGTGTGTGTGTAATTATTATTCATCGCAACAACCTGGTGAGTCGTTATATTTTTATTATGACTGGCAGTTAATCAATTCAAAAACAATAATTAAACGTTTAACACTTAAAAAAATATTTTCAGTCTCTGCATCTTTCTTCTTCGACGCCATCTTGTCCAGTTCCCGACTCGTTCTGCCTCCTCCCGTTCTCTATTGTCGAGTCCTCAAGCGTCTCTTTTACAAAAAAAAAAAAAACGTATGTACTTTGTATTACGAAATAATATATCTTCTAATAAGAATTTTTTATCTGTTAACAAACGAACCGATTATGCATCTGTATAATATACTACCACACAGATAAATGTAGCCTCAAATCGTATGTAATTTAGATGCCTGTCGCATATAAGTCTATGTAAAACATTATGACCATTTGTAGTCAGTACTACTTATCTCATAACATTTTTATAAGATTATAGATTATAGATTAATTTATGAAATAAATACTACTTCATTTTCCTATTTATGCGGAATTATTTCATTAGGTCACACTCTTATTCTGCTTTCACGGAGTTAAGAAGAGCCGGTGCGAATTTGTTGGAAAATTTTGATGTATTATCTTTTACAACCTTTGTTATGTCGACATTTGAATAACGAAACCAAGAAACTGCAAAAGAAAAAAATATAAGACCAAATTATCTAATTTGATAGTACTTAATAATTAATGAGTAATGGATATATGAAGACATTGGTGAACAATTTTTTCAAAAATTTGGCACAAGAGATGATTACGACAAAACTTAAAATAATGTTTAGATTTTTTTGACATTTTTCTTGTACAGCTCAGATATGATATATATATATATATATATATATATATATATATATACTCGTACTAGCTGACTCCATACACGTTGTTTTGCTATATATGTTATTAACTCCCTTAATCCCCCCTCCCCCTTTTATAACTTAGGGGTATGAAAAATAGATGTTGGCTGATTCTCAGACCTACTCGATATACACACAAAGTTTCATAAAAATCGATCCAGCTGTTCACGAGTAGAGTAACTAACATTGTGACACGAGAATTTTATATAAAGGATTAGCTTCTACCCGCGGTTTTGCGAGTATTGATTTTTTTTAAATAAAAAGAATTCTAAGTCTTCTATGTTCTTCTTTGTACTTCTAATACCTCATATGTGTACAAAGTTTCATGATGATCGCTTAAGCAGTTTTCGCGTGAAAGCGTAACAAACAAACTTACATTTGCATTAATAACATTATATCAGGAAACATTCACTTTAAGTGCCATTTTTTGGGAATGACAAATACCTACATTACTAACTTGTCTTCTTTTAACCAACTGAACGTATTTTTTTACTTTAACAGAAATAAGATAGTTTGTATAAATAGACACGGGGGAAATATCCTAAGTAGAAGAAAACTTTACCACTTTTTAAAGAAATAAGCAGTTGGTTAGCCAGGGTGACTAGTTCTCACCGCAAACAGTAGGTATAGTGTTTGTGTACGTATACAACAAATTAGTTTCTACGCGCTATTTCAGTTACCACGATTACCACGGAACTTTTGTAGAATTTTGCAAAACCTACCTTCTTCTAGGTCTACCTTCTTAGAGTTCTTAAGAAATGTTAACAATTGATAA
This sequence comes from Melitaea cinxia, assembly GCF_905220565.1. Classification (NCBI taxonomy): domain Eukaryota; kingdom Metazoa; phylum Arthropoda; class Insecta; order Lepidoptera; family Nymphalidae; genus Melitaea; species Melitaea cinxia. The sequence goes on along the minus strand of NC_059402.1, from coordinate 11,823,112 downwards.
TGTTTGTCATTTAAAAAAATGAATAACGATTAGGATATAATAAAGCTCAGATGTATTATATACGGTAAATACGTAAGAATTTCATTTGTATTGAGAAAAAAATATTAAATAAAGCTCGTCGATTACTTTTGTTACTTTTGTACAGCTTTCAAGATAGTATTTCAGATCGTACCTGTCGCGTACCTATACGAATACAACTTTTTTTATCGGCATTTTATATTATTGTAACAAATATTTTTTTTAGTAGATATCAAGAATTTATATTTTAAATTCTTCTTTACAATTTATATTATAGATTCATTCCATTTGTATATACGAGGCCATTATTTTTGACTTTGTTAAGATAATCTATACAAATAAATAAAATTGGAGTGTCTGTTTGTAATATTAAAATAATCGCTTTTCACTGAATGCATATGGATGTATACACGGTACATATACTAAAATACCATTTTTTATAATTTTTGTCTGTCTGTCTGTTTGTTCCGACTAATGTCTGAAACGGCTGGACGGATGTTGTCGGGACTATCACTGGCAGAATGATGATGTAATCAGGAGTAACTTAGGCTATTTTAGAAATTTATTTCTTTTATAACTCTGCGAACTGATATAAATAATAATACTTTACTAACAATAACTTTTTTGGTTAAATTCCACGCAGACAAAGTCGCGGGTACAGGTATAAATATGTCTTTTTGTTCGATTGATTGATTGCCTAATTTAGCATGTGACATTCTATGCTTAGCCTCTTTATCCTCATATATGTACCCTACGCTACACTTCAGTCTGTAACATTCCACTGCTAGGCATAGGACCCTTTCTCCACATAGGAAAAGAATTTATGATTTATTAGCAGCAAGGAAATATTATCGGGATGTCATAGTACGGTATATTGCTTAGGAAACGTCTGCGATTGTTGTATTAACTATTGCCCATTTTACTATTCCAGTTAACGATTTATGTCTTGTTAAAATTTATATGCGTACTAGCTGTGCTCGCGACTTCGTCCGCGTGGAATTTAACAAAAAAGTTATTTGTTCAGTTTGCAGAGTTATAAAATAAATACATTTCTAAAATAAAAGTAGCCTAAGCTAATACTTACTACATCAGCTATCTTCCGGTGAAAGTCCCGTCAAAATCGGTACAGCCGTTTCAGAGATTAGCCGGAAGAATAGACAGATAGACGAAAATTGTAAAAAATGTTTTTTGGTATATGTACCGTGTATACATCACGCACGCACCACACGCACTAAGCTGTTATTTTAATATTACAAACAGACACTCCAATTTTATTTATTTGTATAGATTAAATTTTCTCCCGTGACGTTACTCATAAAATAAGAATTTTCTTTTAAGTACTGACGTTTTAAGCTAACCGTTTCGAGTACGGACATTTATAAAATATTCAAATAACCAAAGTAACATGAGTAGTTCTGTCCTAAATGTCTGCTCCACCGAGATACGTTTAAGTGCAAATATAAAACCATGTTTTAACCTCGCAATAAACTTTTACGATGATCCGAAACACGCATTTTTATATTTTCGAGGTAACATAAAAATCTTATTTGACCCGTTCATTCGTTACAAGTAACACATCGAGATATATTTCATATAAAATTCCAGGTTTTACGAAACGTAATAGATAATTTTATATTTCGATATTTTATTGGGATATTTCAATAACGTATTTTATTCGACATTCTTCGAAGTCTTTAGATTCTTAGAAAACTTGTGATTAGATATAGAATAGAATCATTTACCGATATGGTAAAAAGTATTAATATAATTTCACAAGTATTACGTAAAACTCTGATTTACAATTTTGACAAAAGTTTCCACGTTGTTTCATTGTTGATCAACTAAACGATGGAACTGATCGCTCCTGAAATAGGTACATTCAAGCACTTGAATAAAACTCTTATAATTTAAGTATAATTATTGTATGTGTGTAAGCTAAAAGACAAATGGAATTTCTGAGTGAACTTATGCTCATAAATTAAATATTAGATCATTTGCTATTCCTTTACGTCGCGACGTACTGTTACGCGGCACCTCCAGGTAGTCTTTTAGAATAGACACACAACTAGTTAAATATTGATAAAGTTTATTTAATAGTCCAAACACTTACAGTAACTGTCCCTAGAAACACCTCACTTTCCTTTTCTGTATAAAAAATATATATATAGTGACGCGCTGGATGGTAAACGGCAACTAACTCGACCGTATGGAAAATGAAATATTTAAAGTAATTAAAATAGCGGCGTCAGCACTATCCGCGAATTATACCTAGGCATAACATCTCCCCCCTTTTGATGGAGCTTTATCTTTAAAGATGAAGCGGAATTGAGACGCGACTAAAATCGAAAAGGTCGGAAAGGAAAATGAGCGTTTTACAATTTTTTTCAAAATATTAATTAATTGGAATTAAAAAAATAAAATTTATCATTAAACAATAAGAGAGCTGCTTAGCTAAAATTTAAACAATGTTAATATTATCATCAATAATTAAGAATTTGACATTTTATCATAAAATTATAATAGTGTGATAATTATAATAATAAGTTTGTTTCAGAAAATTCATCCATAAGTGTTAGTAACATTTTAACTTATATGACTAATGTTAGTCTATTCTACACACAAACAATTTTTAAAGAAAATATAAATTTAATAAAATTCACAAAAATCATAAAATTTATAAAATTGTCAAAAATTGCCAAAATTCATAAATAAAAAATCATAACAAACTTTTATAAGTATCTGAGTGTTAGATTATTATTTATTATAAGAATTAGTATAATAGTTAGTATAATGAATAGTGTAAGAGATGATAGTACATTGATAATCTTAAGACATTAGTTTAATATTTAGAGTTAGTATAAAAAAACATTTATTTAGAAATTGGATACATTACGATTTGAGAGTTTCATTACATTTAACAGTTAATTTACATGGTTTAGATTGAACAAATATCCACTTATTATTACTAAGCGTTTGCCAAATATCGACATTACTATACAAAAGTTTATGATTACATTCAGGTGACATTGATAGGACTACTTCTGTTAACAATTTACTTTCACAACAGGGATTATTTATACTCGAATAAATGCTGAGCATAGGGCATATAGAATACTCATCGTTTATCAACTTACAATTGTTTAAGTTATCTAACAAGACGTAACTGAGCTTATCATCTGTTACTGCAATATAAGCTTTAGTCGGTTGCATTAAAGAAAACGTGTTAGCATTTTTATCATGTGGAGTCGGTAAAGGAATATTTTTGTAAACAATGTATTTTTCTGGGTATATTAATGGTATTTCTAATATAAAAATAATCTTTTTGTTATAATAGAAACATGTTAGCTTTGATACATCGATTATTGTGTTAATGTTTTCAAGTGATAGAGCTACAGGAAAAACTGTACGCTTATCAATAAAATTACTATGAATCTTTAATTCATTATACAAGTAAAAAGGGCTCAAAACTGAAGGGTGTAAAATATTTGCTTTTGAAAATAAAATGGAATTAAGGATTACGTCTAAGGAATTAGAAATTGTTATCAGGGAACTTTCAATTAGATTGATAAAACTATTTATTCGCGTTACGTAGTATAAGTTATCATTTTGCTTTGTAACTTGAGAAAGAATATCATTTAGTAGGTATAGTTATATGGGAATTTAATTTAATTTCGTTTTGGTTTAGTCTTCGAATAGTAGAATTAAAAGTATTTAAGCTTGATTTTATGATTGTGCTGGCTTTATTTATGTTAGAATGCGTGATTGCGTGCATTGGTATAGAATGATTGAGATTTTTTTTATGAGATTTAAGAGACTTATTATTATAAGATTCAGTGAGACTCAGCGGCTTGGACTGAGATGCATTTATTTTATAAGATTCAGTGAGACTCAGCGGCTAGGACTGAGATGCATTTAATTTATGAGATTCAGTGAGACTCAGCGGCTAGGACTGAGATGCATTTAATTTATGAGATTCGGTGAGACTCAGCGGCTAGGACTGAGATGCATTTAATTTATGAGATTCAGTGAGACTCAGCGGCTGGGACTGAGATGCATTTAATTTATAAGAATAGGAATAGTATTCGAAATGATATGACTCAGGCCTACCTCGCGGGGAGGCTGAGATGATAGAGAATCGAAAATGGAGTTTATGCCGTTTATAGCCGACGATTTCGACTGGCACGAGGCCGAAATCGGATTTAGTTTAAATCGTTTTCGTTAAAACAATTATTACATCGATCAATATTATCACAATGGTGCACGAGTGAATCGTTATTCGGTGCACGTGAACCCGTTTCGTCGCATTGTGCAATCTGAGAAGAATCGGGTTGCAGTATGCGGCGGCTATTGTTATATTCGCGTTTGCGACATTCGTTTATAACATGACCCCTGTTTTTACAATAAACACAATATTTATTATTATAATTAGAATTAAGTTTATAAGGTCGACTTAAAATTGGAGGATTTTGTAGATGAAATGTTTTTTGAAAATTGTTAGATTTAGTAAAATTAGGTTTTTGGTTTTTAAAACAAACAGAGGTCTTATGACCTGATCTGTGGCAAATTGAACAATATTTAGAAGGTTGTTGAGAAATTTTGGTTAGGTTTAAAAGCTTTTCCTCCTCAATAGCAAGTGTGATAGCCTCAGATAGCGTCTTAGGATTGCGACAGCGTACAATTTGCGATAAATTTGAATTAATCCCTAATAAAAAAGTATTCAATGCCAAATCCTCCATAGCAGCTAACCTTCCTATTAACTCATTTGAGTTTTCGCAGCTGTAATGTATATCAGATAGTAATCGTGTTAGACAAGACTCGATTCTTAATGAATATTGCGTGACATCTTCTGTTGAATTTTGCTTACAATTCTGTAGATCAATTAAAAGATGCGTAGAATGCTTTTTCTCACCAAACGTGACTTTTAAAAATGATTTTATTTCGGACCATTTATTAAATGTTTTAAGACAGCAAGCCATTTGTGCCTTGCCTTCAAGCTGTGATATAATGTATTTACAAAGCACATTCTGTTGGTCAGCGGTTGCGAGAGAAATAGCATTTTCGCAGTTTGTGAGAAAAGCTGGCAATGATTCGCGATCACCATTATAAGGTTTTATAAATTTGGTAAGAACAGATAGAGTTATCTTCTCAGCCATTTTCGGTTTTGAGAACTTTAAAGATGGATCTGAATAATTGCTGTCGGAATCAGAGCGAGCTTCTTCAATTACAGTCTTTTCCTTTTTAGGAGGCATTCAATTAAAAATAACAGTAATTTTAGTGAAAATGTAAATAGATTTTTGTAGAAGTTGTATATACGTGACTCTATAAATATACTAAGCTTGTTACTGAATTTAAGGTTTATTAAAAAAAAAAGGTTAAGATATATTAATCTTCTGGGAAAGAATCACTGATCACTAGCACTTATTCACTTTTAGGCTTTTAGTAAAATAGAAAACTCACAATGAAACAGCAAGCGCGATCATATCTGCTGGGAAGCGTGACACGTGTTGATGACGTTGCGGGCCGGAACTCGGACACGTGGTGGCTCTGTGAGTCGTATTGCAGCTAACGCGTCACGTTGCAATATAGCGACGTGTATATGAAATGTAGATGATGTTGTGGTTGCCTGGTGAGGGTTCTTCTGCTGGGACGCAGTCTCAGCAGCGTGGGGCTGTAGATCTGCTAGAAGTTCCGTGTGTTTGGTGGACCTGCCTCGGCTCGTGGGGCCTGAGACGTATATCTGATGTAGGCACGGCAACGTGGGGCCTGTGACCTTGTGTAATGTCTAATGACGTACCTGGGTGCCAGGGTTCGGATGTCAGGGTTTTATACAGAAAACCACTTACGACATCCCACTTCTGACACCAATTTGTTACGCGGCACCTCCCGGTAGTCTTTTTGAATAGACACACAACTGGTTAAATATTGATAAAGTTTATTTAATAGTCCAAACACTTACAGTAACTGTCCCTAAAAACACCTCACTTTCCTTTTCTGTATAAAAAATATGTATAGTGACGCGCTGGATGGTAAACGGCAACTGACTCGACCGTATGGAAAATGAAATATTTAAAGTAATTAAAATAGCGGCGTCAGCACTATCCGCGAATTAAACCTAGGCATAACATCTCCCCCCTTTTGATGGAGCTTTATCTTTAAAGATGAAGCGGAATTGAGACGCGACTAAAATCGAAAAGGTCAGAAAGGAAAATGAGCGTTTTACAATTTTTACCAAAATATTAATTAATTGGAATTAAAAAAAATAAAATTTATCATTAAACAATAAGAGAGCTGCTTAGCTAAAATTTAACAATGTTAATATTATCATCAATAATTAAGAATTTGACATTTTATCATAAAATTATAATAATAAGATAATTATAATAATAAGTTTGATTTAGAAAATTCATCCATATGTGTTAGTAACATTTTAACTTATATGACTAATGTTAGTCTATTCTAAACACAAACAATTCTCAAAGAAAATATAAATTTAATAAAATTCACAAAAATCATAAAATTTATAAAATTGTCAAAAATTGCCAAAATTCATAAATAAAAAATCATAACAAACTTTTATAAGTATCTAAGTGTGTTTATCTTAGAGTTAAGATTATTATTTATTATAAGAATGAGTATAATAGTTAGTATAATAGTTAGTATAATGAATAGTGTAAGAGATAGTACATTGATAATCTTAAGACATTAGTTTAATATTTAGAATTAGTATAAAAAACATTTATTTAGAAATTGGATACATTACGATTTGAGAGTTTCATTACATTTAACAGTTAATTTGCATGGTTTAGATTGAACAAAGATCCACTTATTATTACTAAGCGTTTGCCAAATATCGACATTACTAAACAAAAGTTTATGATTACATTCAGGTGACATTGATAGGACTACTTCTGTTAACAATTTACTTTCACAACAAGGATTATTTATACTCGAATAAATGCTGAGCATAGGGCATATAGAATACTCATCGTTTATCAACTTACAATTGTTTAAGTTATCTAAGAAGACGTAACTGAGCTTATCATCTGTTACTGCAATATAAGCTTTAGTCGGTTGCATTAAAAAAAAAGGTGTTAGCATTTTTATCATGTGGAATCGGTAAAGGAATATTTTTGTAAACAATGTATTTCTCTGGGTATATTAATGGTATTTCTAATATAAAAATAATCTTTTTGTTATAATAGAAACATGTTAGCTTTGATACATCGATTATTGTGTTAATGTTTTCAAGTGATAGAGCTACAGGAAAAACTGTACGCTTATCAATAAAATTACTATGAATCTTTAATTCATTATACAAGTAAAAAGGGCTCAAAACTGAAGGGTGTAAAATATTTGCTTTTGAAAATAAAATGGAATTAAGGATTACGTCTAAGGAATTAGAAATTGTTATCAGGGAGCTTTCAATTAGATTGATAAGACTATTTATTCGCGTTACGTAGTATAAGTTATCATTTTGCTTTGTAACTTGAGAAAGAATATCATTTAGTATAGTTATATGGGAATTTAATTTAATTTCGTTTTAGTTTAGTCTTCGAATAGTAGAATTAAAAGTATTTAAGCTTGACTTTACGATTGTGCTGGCTTTATTTATGTTAGAATGCGTGATTGCGTGCATTGGTATAGAATGATTGAGATTTTTTTATGAGATTTAAGAGACTTATTATTATAAGATTCAGTGAGACTCAGCGGCTGGGACTGAGATGCATTTAATTTATGAGATTCAGTGAGACTCAGCGGCTAGGACTGAGATGCATTTAATTTATGAGATTCAGTGAGACTCAGCGGCTAGGACTGAGATGCATTTAATTTATGAGATTCAGTGAGACTCAGCGGCTAGGACTGAGATGCATTTAATTTATGAGATTCAGTGAGACTCAGCGGCTGGGACTGAGATGCATTTAATTTATGAGATTCAATGAGACTCAGCGGCTAGGACTGAGATGCATTTAATTTATGAGATTCAGTGAGACTCAGCGGCTGGGACTGAGATGCATTTAATTTATGAGATTCAATGAGACTCAGCGGCTAGGACTGAGATGCATTTAATTTATGAGATTCAGTGAGACTCAGCGGCTGGGACTGAGATGCATTTAATTTATGAGATTCAATGAGACTCAGCGGCTAGGACTGAGATGCATTTAATTTATAAGAATAGGAATAGTATTCGAAATGATATGACTCAGGCCTACCTCGCGGGGAGGCTGAGATGATAGAGAATCGAAAATGGAGTTTATGCCGTTTATAGCCGACGATTTCGACTGGCACGAGGCCGAAATCGGATTTTGTTTAAATCGTTTTCGTTAAAACAATTATTACATCGATCAATATTATCACAATGGTGCACGAGTGAATCGTTATTCGGTGCACGTGAACCCGTTTCGTCGCATTGTGCAATCTGAGAAGAATCGGGTTGCAGTATGCGGCGGCTATTGTTATATTCGCGTTTGCGACATTCGTTTATAACATGACCCTTGTTTTTACAATAAACACAATATTTATTATTATAATTAAAATTAGGTTTATAAGGTCGACTTAAAATTAGAGGATTTTGTAGATGAAATGTTTTTTGAAAATTGTTAGATTTAGTAAAATTAGGTTTTTGGTTTTTAAAACATACAGAGGTGTTATGACCTGATCTGTGGCAAATTGAACAATATTTAGAAGGTTGTTGAGAAATTATGGTTAAGTTTAAACGCTTTTCTTCCTCAATAGCAAGTGTGATAGCCTCAGATAGCGTCTTAGGATTGCGACAGCGTACAATTTGCGATAAGTTTGAATTAATCCCTAATAAAAAAGTATTCAATGCCAAATCCTCCATAGCAGCTAACCTTCCTATTAACTCATTTGAGTTTTCGCAGCTGTAATGTATATCAGATAGTAATCGTGTTATACAAGACTCAATTCTTAATGAATATTGCGTGACATCTTCTGTTGAATTTTGCTTACAATTCTGTAGATCAATTAAAAGATGCGTAGAATGCTTTTTCTCACCAAACGTGACTTTTAAAAATGATTTTATTTCGGACCATTTATTAAATGTTTTAAGACAGCAAGCCATTTGAGCCTTGCCTTCAAGCTGGGATATAATGTATTTACAAAGCACATTCTGCTGGTCAGTGGTTGCGAGAGAAATAGCATTTTCGCAGTTTGTGAGAAAAGCTGGCAAAGATTCGCGATCACCATTATAAGGTTTTATAAATTTGGTAAGAACAGATAGAGTTATCTTCTCAGCCATTTTCGGTTTTGAGAACTTTAAAGATGGATCTGAATAATTGCTGTCGGAATCAGAGCGAGCTTCTTCAATTACAGTCTTTTCCTTTTTAGGAGGCATTCAATTAAAAATAACAGTAATTTTAGTGAAAATGTAAATAGATTTTTGTAGAAGTTGTATATACGTGACTCTATAAATATACTAAGCTTGTTACTGAATTTAAGGTTTATTAAAAAAAAAAGGTTAAGATATATTAATCTTCTGGGAAAGAATCACTGATCACTAGCACTTATTCACTTTTAGGCTTTTAGTAAAATAGAAAACTCACAATGAAACAGCAAGCGCGATCATATCTGCTGGGAAGCGTGACACGTGTTGATGACGTTGCGGGCCGGAACTCGGACACGTGGTGGCTCTGTGAGTCGTATTGCAGCTAACGCGTCACGTTGCAATATAGCGACGTGTATATGAAATGTAGATGATGTTGTGGTTGCCTGGTGAGGGTTCTTCTGCTGGGACGCAGTCTCAGCAGCGTGGGGCTGTAGATCTGCTAGAAGTTCCGTGTGTTTGGTGGACCTGCCTCGGCTCGTGGGGCCTGAGACGTATATCTGATGTAGGCACGGCAACGTGGGGCCTGTGACCTTGTGTAATGTCTAATGACGTACCTGGGTGCCAGGGTTCGGATGTCAGGGTTTTATACAGAAAACCACTTACGACATCCCACTTCTGACACCAATTTGTTACGCGGCACCTCCCGGTAGTCTTTTTGAATAGACACACAACTGGTTAAATATTGATAAAGTTTATTTAATAGTCCAAACACTTACAGTAACTGTCCCTAAAAACACCTCACTTTCCTTTTCTGTATAAAAAATATGTATAGTGACGCGCTGGATGGTAAACGGCAACTGACTCGACCGTATGGAAAATGAAATATTTAAAGTAATTAAAATAGCGGCGTCAGCACTATCCGCGAATTATACCTAGGCATAACAGTACTATCAATTATAACACCTGTTTAATAATGTTCATTGTTTGCAATTGTTCTTAACTACTCCTAAGATAATATTCCTAGCTGAAAAGCTATTAGATTTTTTATCTATTTCAGTTTTTAATCATTATTACTTAATATAGAATGTTACATAAATGACATGAATCGTTGTTCAGTTAAATTCTGGTACAGTACGTATACATACATCGAAGCCTAACATATGTATGCGTACCAACATAATGTACCTACTTTATTATACGTATTATCACAGGAAAAAAGTTTTTAGAGATTAGACTCAAAATAGTATACTTAATATTAAATGTTTACCAAAACGAAGAATCATCATCCATCTTATATACATTTTTATATTTACTGCTAATGTTTCTCTGCGCCATCAAGTATCATCATTGAAATGAGAAACAGGGACGACTGTATTTTAATATCTTACTCTCATATTACATTGCATATAAAACATTCGTCACGTATTTACTATCTCTGTCTGTCACATGGTTGATAGGATAATGGGGAAGCGCTCCAGAATTTTAAGTGACCTTCTACGTTATTATAGAAAGAAAAAAGTATATATAATATTTCTTTGCTGTATATTTAATACAAGTATTTGTCTTTTTGTACAACTAGGGTGGCATCTGAGCTTACGAATAGTCTCATAATATTTTAACGTAGCTATGGATTCCTGGAACATAAAAAGTATCACAATCGCGTTGACGACTCTAGCCCCGATACTCACCAGGAACTCTATCAATCTTATTTATTACAGGCACACAATACTACTTGAGGCCATTACAACTAGCCATATGCTTGAATAAGACTGATATCCCTTCATATAAAATAATGCAATAGCGAAATAACAAATGTCATTTTACATTTATTACTACATAATAACACATTTTATGCTAGTAAGACGTAGGAAAGAGAAAATTTAATTTCATTTCAGAATGTTATACTTAATAACTTTTTATATCTATGCATATAAAAAGCATAAAGAAAGTGTATATTGTGTACATCATAACATCTGACACACATGTGTAATGTTAACCCAACACAAACCCCTCATGCGGTGTAAAATAGTGAATATTCTGTCTTTAGTATATGGCTTATATGTACTATCATCATAAATACATTAATCAATTAAAGCGTTAAATTTTGCCTATAACCTATATTTTTTTCCAGGCACAATGCTTAAATGTATTTAACATTTTTGCTGTCTGTACAATCTTGTTATGTATATGACATTTACTCTCACGCCGGCACACTTAAATTAAATTTTGACATCCTGACGTTGCGAACCCTTCAAATTATCTTCCTTCTTCTTCTCTCAATACATATAAAATCGTTGAGTCATTGACTCGTCACAAAATATCAAAACTGCTGGATGCATTAAGGGGAAATTTGGCAGGAAGGTAGTTTGTCGTCAGTGAATCTTCACTAATAACGATATTTTTTATAAGACTGGATTAAATGGGGCTGTAACAAGTTTGTATGAAAGTCCTTCATTTTTTGTGATATAAGCTTGAAATTCAATATAAAGATAGTAAATAGTTTGCAGACGTCCTTTAAGTAAAGATTATAAGTATCCCACTATCTAATAAAGAACACATGTTCCTCGTGTTAAGTAAGGTGATCAGAGCTCCTGGGAGGTTAGAGATACGATCGGCAGCGCAATTGCGATGCTTCTGGTGTTGCAGATTGCAGATGAGCTGTACGCTTGTTTGTTCCTAGTTGCAAAAAAAATACTTATGCTTACTCATTTATTTGCAATAGCAATTGTTTTTGATTAATCATTTATATATCTTTCAAGTTAATTCAGATTTTGCACGATATCCAGTTGAAGTTATAATAACCAAAAGAAAAAGTTACAATATTTTATTTTCATTATGTGCAAAAAGAAAAATGTATTTTATCACATGTAAACGCGTATAATTTAACGATATGTACAGAACACTGTTATCAAAGCTTTATCTAAACAGTCGTATTTCAGTAAAAATGGGGGTCATTTATTTTTAAAGCCGCAAATACGGTAATTAATGTTTCATAACTTAAGTGTCCTCACCGCTACTGGTGATTTTAATTTCGCTTGAATTCATTTAAAAGTACTCAGTGAATGTTATTAAAAAGCTTGTGAGTAATTAGGACGGAATATAGTTTCCTTTTATGGCTTTAACCGGGTCAGTTACCATTTCATAAGAACTATTCAGAACTTTTTATTAGACAAAAAAAAAAATCATTTAATACATCCAAGATAAGTTATTGTAGATAACTGTCAAATGTATGTAAAAAAGCCATTGACCCTGACTATGAAAAAATTCTAACGCATGTTTATAGCATGTTCGGTTTGACCAAGACACAAGTACGACATATAATTAAAGTTCATTGCAAAAATTCCTTCAACAAATAAATCCATTACCTTCCATCCAGTTCTTAAATTTTTTTCGAACGTTTGCATACAATTGTCATTTTAACGATTACACTAAACATGTAAAGCGTTTAATCCAATCATACGAAATAATAAATAATTTTATGCCAAAGATGGCACATATCATTTTGGAAAATATCTGATACGCTTCAAACTGATGGATTTATTTTTACCAAATACAATTCGCTTTCCCTTAAAAAAAATCAAATCGGTCAGTCTATGATGCCACAGACAACCGCACAGACAGACATTATTATCGAAATTATAACACTCCTGATTCTGAAACTACTAAAAATATATAAAAATCGAAATTTATTCAAGTCTGTAGCGTGTTATAACTAATATTTATTGGACAATATAACTTAATGAACAATCAGAATTCGTGATAATATGGTACAATACAATACACTAATTAACCGACTTCCAAAAAAGGAGGAGGTTCTCAATTCGACTGTATTTTTTTTTTTTTTTTTTTTTTTTTATGTATGTTACCTCAGAACTTTTGACCGGGTAGACCGATTTCGACAAATTTTGTTTTAATCGAAAGGTGGTGTGTGCCAATTGGTCCCATTTAAATTTATTTGAGATCTAACAACTACTTTTCGAGTTATATATAATAATGCGTTTTTACTTGACGCTTTTTTCGTCGACCTACGTTGTATTATACCGCATAACTTTCTACTGGATGTACCGATTTTGATAATTCTTTTTTTGTTGGAAAGGGGATATCCCAGGTTTGGTACCATGATAAGGAAACCAGGATCTGATGATGGGATCTCAGATAAATCGAGGGAAACTCTCGAAAATCCGCAATAACTTTTTACTGGGTGTACCGATTTTGATAATTTTTAATTTAATCGAAAGCTGATATTTATCATGTGGTCACATATAAATTTTATTGAGATTTGATAACTACTTTTTGAGTAATCTTTGATAACGCGTAGTTGCTTGACTATTTTTTCGTCGATCTATGTTGTATTACTTGTCGATGTAATTGAAGTCGGTTTTTTTTCGTTTGTGAGCAAACACAATTATACTCTTTATTGTACACAACAATAATCAACACAATAACATATTACAAATAAAAAACGGTGTACAAAGGCGGTCTTATCGCTAGAGGAGCGATCTCTTCCAGACAACTACTATATATATATATATATATATATATACTATACTATACTATATATATATTAATATGGTACAATGAAACCATCCTCTGGTATCTAGGTAAATGCAATTTACACCGTTGTATTCTATGACGAACAATGTTTGGTTGTGCTACGTTGCATATGTAGGGAACTGGGAGACTCAGAGTTATAGCAGACACAGGGGACATAGCCTAAAATCTATGATATAGTGTGTGCATGAATTGAAACTCCCTCTCGAAATGTTAAGTCATTTAGAGCCGCTTGATTTCGTTTTTAAACTACTTAACTCAAGGAAAACAATTTTTTGTGTTTGGTGTAACTATTTTAAGACCAATTTTTCATGCTAAAAATACTTGTATCCTTATATTTTTTTTATAAATTCAAACGAAGTTAGAAGGTAAAAGAAAAAATACTAAAACGTCGAATTTATTTTGTATTAAAATACCTAGTAATATATATCAATATCTTTAAAACTGTATCATATATATGAATTCAGTTATTGGTTATCTTCTATCATCTAACTGTTTTATATTATTTTAGAAATAACGATTGAACTAACAAATGAAAAGAATAAAAATCACATATCAGATGAAGCAATTTTAACCACGATTAATGTGTCTGACTTCACAAATAGCAATACGGGAATTAAATAAAAAAGAAAATTATTTCCACGACGAAATCAAGGGAACGCTCAACGACGCCCTCGTCGCATATCGGGGATTTAAACAAAGTGCCATAATCGTGCAATTTTGCAGTTTAATAGCACTCAATACGTGCGCAGCGACGGGATTCGCAGAGATAATAGCTGTATGAAGTAATATTGCTTGCGCTGTTGCTGGATAAATAAGTTTGGGTGTAATTTTATAATATTAAAATATAATTACGAGATAAATACATAATTTTTTGAATAAGTAATGAAACGAGCCGTTACTACGACTATTTAGATTATATTTATTTTTTGTGTTTAAAAATTTAAATAGTTTTATTTGTAATTGATGAATAAACTATAGTTCATTTAAACATGCAAGTATTAAATTTACAAAAAATAACTTTAAATTTATCAAATTATTCTTTATCGAAATAGTCCACAATAATAATTTTTTTTATATACAACTAGATCGCCAAACAACTGTACGGCTCACCAGATGGTAAGCGATTACTCTAGCTTATAAACGCCTGAAACACCAGCGGCATCGCAAACATGTTGCCGACCCTTCCCCCAACCCCCAGGAGCTCTGGTCACCTTACTCACCACACGAACACAACACTACTTAAAAGCAATATTATTTAGCTGTGATCTTCTGTAAGGTATAGGTATCTTCTATAAAGGTATTTCCCCAGTAATTCCAGATTTTGAGCAGGATATTTCTTGCTATGCCCTCAGTTAAAACTAAGTTCATCTAAGAACTAAGATCATCTTACAAAGCTACTTAAATTCTGAAAAATAATAATTTTTCAGTTTCAATTTCTATTTCAACTTTATTTTAAGGCGTATTCATATATCTTAAAAGCCACGAATCAAGTCGACTTCCGCTCCACACCTGAATAGATGTCGTATTTTCTTATACTCCGTCTATGTCCTGGGACAAAATGTAAAGTCATAATTAATGTGCATGTGGTATGTGCATTTACGTGTTACTTAAAAATAGTTGGATAAGTCATTTAAAGAAATGTCTGAATGCTGCAAGTTGGTAATAGTAAATATTGTACGAAAGAACAGCAAAATTACGGTTTGTAACTGCTGTCAAACTTAATATCAAACGCTAAACCCGCTTTTAATTTCATGACAAATAGTTCTATCGACTTACAAATAATTATATCTTACGCTGATCCTATTCGCTATTTACATTTTTTCACAATCTACAAAAATACATAAATTATATTTACATTACAAAAACAACGTTATTATTATTATCAAAATAACATAAAGTGTACGTAAAAATAGACAATAACGATAATTTAATCAAATATTACTATAAAAACATTTTTGTCAGTAAATAAAATTATTTTATTATAGAATATAATAAAAACATCGTGTAAAAACACGATCAAGTTTCACAAGCCATTATAAAAGTCGTAATTACAAAAAATACAATATTTTTTGTTCAGCTACAACACGTTTTTGGTAAGAACAATAGGTGTCGTTGCGGGTGTAAATGCAGGCCATTAAGGGGAAAATAATTTCTGTGACCTGGCCCGAGTTGCAAGTTTTGTTGTTAGAACTAAATAATTATATTAATGCATGTAAGCTATTTAGATTTGCTATGTTGATGAGTTTCTCATTTTACTATGTTTCACATTTGAATATTCGGTTGTACAAATGTATGTACAGATACTCAAGCCACTTTTTTTATTATTGGAACGAAATTCCTTACGGTAGGCTTGACATTTGGCTGGGCGACCGAACTGAGAAAAATGTGAGACTAAAACTGTAAGAAAAATATATAACGGAAGTGACGTAATATCAGTCACACAACTGAATAATATGACTTTTGTAAAACTAAAATTGTATTAGTAGTAAACTTTTTTTTTAAATTATTTATGTAATTTTATACTGTCGACAAAAATAAATAAAGACACACGTTTTTCTATTTCACTTAATAGTTTGAATTATTATTATTATTATTAATTTGTTGATTTATTTTATTTTACGGTATTTGTTATTTTCTAAAATACTATATTTCCTAAATACTTTTATGTACTTAATAAAAACCAATCAACAAAATTAAAAAATCAAGAATGAGAAAATATATATAAAATCGAACATATTTTTTTTCAAATTGTGTTGCTTCTATACTATCCGAAGGAACTTCGTTCCTACCTGATGTCCCATGATACCACATAATTTTTATATAATGGGCTTGCTCTTGACCCCAGTCTAGCTCTAGAGCAGAGACGAGGTCGAATACGGAGCGAGCTTCGGGTTGTATGAACTTGGAAATACAGACGCCGGCAGGGAATTCCACTCCTTGGCCGTGCGCATTAAAAAGATGATTCTAAGCGCTGTGTACGTGACGCCTATATGTTTATAATTGTAATAGTCACAAAAATATTATAAATATTCACGACTCCTGTAGTTTTACTAATATTCATGACCAATAACTTGAATCACATAGTAAATAAAATTTGTTGATCTTAAATGAAATTTCGCCAATTTTTGTTGTGGCTAACGATTCTTAATTTTTAAGCATTTAATTTCTGTTGCTATTTTATATTGTGCAGCCGTAAACAAAATTATCAAAAGGAGTATTATACCTATTTTTTTTTTAATATTCAACAATACCCTTAAATAATATTGTACATATTAATACTGTACAATTATCTTATTATTGATAAGAAATGACAAACATATCATCCTCTAATATAATAACGAATTCAATACGAGAACCCGATCAATGTACGGTCACGTCACAAAGGCTTTAGCAATCGTCGATCTAGATTAGGAATGTGGGTAATTAATCTTATTTTGGCCGATAATCCGTCTCTGAGGAACTCTGGGACCATTTCGTATTCACCACCAATCCATATTTACCTTAGCTTTTATGATTAATATAATTAAAGTATAGATTGAGGAAGGTTCTTTTGATCACGCTTATCTTACGATCTGCTAATCTGATATAAAATATTCACTCAGATTATATAATAAGTGAGATATTTAAACTTTGATTTATAAGTATTACTCGTAGAGTTAAATGATAGAGAGATTTTAAAGTCAACCAATCTTGAAGGTAATTGAACTGTAAGGAATTTATAAATTGTACTAGTCTTATTAAGAGTTATTTCATATTAAACACGTTACTATTAATAATTTATTTATTTTTATTAATATTCAAAAGATAAAATATTATTTTCCGATCCTTCGGAGAAATATAATATATGAAAGGGTCTTATTTTAATTAAGAGGATAAAAATTTTATGACATAATTTTAGAATCAACCCACAGCTGTGAAAGTATACGCACGGGTAGCAAAATAAGTTGGCGAACACGAATGAAATTAGTGCAAGCGTGCCTCACTGTTGTTGAAAACATATTTATGTGACAACATATATTTTATTATTCTATTATATATATTCTTACAAACTGACCAAAAAGACTTCATACCATCATATTCTTAGGAAACATTGATTTCTTATTTCTTTTATAAAAAAAAAATATATCCTGACAATAACCAACACAAAAAAGGAATAATATTCGTTCGGAAATAATGTGCGTCTATACTTTTTGGTGCTCATGTTTATTTGTATACTACGATACACTGTTAGATAATTATAAGCCTACGAAGGCGGTCTTATCGCTTCTAGTGATTACTTAGAGGTAAATATAAATGATATTAAATAAAAATGGTTAAGTAAAAACTTTATTCTTGAAAACATTCCGTTAAAAGTAGAGTTGAAATAAATCGTGTATAAAAAAATGAAGAACCTGATTTTAATACGCATTGTATTGCGTTACACATTGTATTACACATATTATAAAATGCTGAAAAATATTTATGCATAACTGTAAAAAATATATATAAATAATCAGTTACATTTTAAGGAAAATTTGAGATATATATAATATTATATACTTTTATTCAAATATTCATACAAACAAAAGGATAGTTTCACTGAAGAATTTCCTCCTAGATAATACGGGTTACGTTTACGAACCAAACAGCTCATCAGGCAGTCTAAATAAAAATTCGTCTTCGGTTCTAAATCAAACAAGTAATGGAAATGCATTTTTTATTTCCTTTATTTTATAAAACTATTGGTAATAAATTACTGAACTAAATTGAAACACCTCGTAATGTAAATTATTGGAGTATTGCTTGGCTATTAGCAAATGAATAATGTATAAATAAGTAATAATCAAGAAAGAAAAAATTGCGTAAAGATAAAAAATACAATCCAAGTAACTTTTTTAAGAGAGATTCTAACAGCTTCATTAAACGGCTTCTGCTTTTTATTTGTTATTAAACCATAATCTATGTTACACTAATCTTATAAAGAATAAACGGTACATAATTATTTTGTTTAGTAATCATCAAATAAATTGGCACTAACGAAAGAAAATGTTAACGCATATTTACGCGCGAGGAGCGCCTGGTCTATAATATAGAAACTATTAGATTTATTAAATGTCAAAAGAAGTGTGCAATTAAGCGTGAAACAGGCTCGCGTCACACGGTGGCCTAAATATCGTCATATCACCCAGCGAGGTATTGGCGATCCAAGTCCGATGTTGTATTAATATCTGTCATACGGATATCTTATAATGACATGTCAATTCTTGATGATATTGAATTGGATTTATAAATATCAAGAGAATTAGAAATTATGTAGGAATACTCAGTTTTTCTTTTATTCCTTTTTTCTTTTTTGATGACCTTCAAAAGAACCCTAATCCTGTAAAAGTTTTAACATATTTAGCGCACACAAAATTCAAGAGATAAAAGCACTTTTAGTTTTCTTCATTTTATGTCTTTGGCTAAATTTCCACTATCATACCCTTAAAACTTTGTTTAGTATATAAGAGAGAGACAAAAAAAGCATAGCATATAAAATGATTAGCTTATAGTCAATGAAAATTAAATAATAAAAATATATATGTCGAAGAAAGCATTATGCTAACTATCGTCAGACATCATGTGGACGAACAGTGGGATAATCGAATAAAGAAACTACGTCGTCAATACCATAATCTATAATTTATAATTTTCACAAATTTCTTCTCAATCGTGCGACCCTTTGACGTCTCATGTCTTGACGGGACTACGCGACAGTGCTTTCAGCCTCGGACACCAGGTCAAACTTCCTTTTCCTTTCGTATTAATAACTGTCTCCGACATATATTTAAAAATTTTAATTGTATGCAAATGAACCCTTAAATTTTTGGACAAAGTTTTAAAGATTAATATCTTATAAAACAATTTAATTGTGCGCTTTGTAACTTCTATCTAAATATTTCTTCCAGACATTACAGTGTTCAAAAATAAATTTACATTTGTACATCTTTCTGCTTAAGATATAAGAACTATAATTGTTCAAAAAAATGATGCTTTCCGTTCCTACGTACATCAATGTCATGCCCTCCATTACACCACTAATCGTATAGGATTCCGTTGATGCCTTTAATTAATAGCCCACGTGTCCTTTCTCGATCTTCTGAGACGATGGCATTATGTCAGAGGACTTTGTCTTATAAATGGCTACATGAAATTAATTAATGAATACATTTGTTAAATTACAGTTATTTGTTTAGGCAAAACTAGTAAATGTTCGTAAAATCGTCAAATGCTTATAAAATCTAATTACTGTACTACTGTGTGTGTACTGTAGTACTATGTGGCTACGGTACTAAAGAATATAGCCACCCCCTCTCTTCCCGTGGATGTCGTAAGAGGCGACTAAGGGATAACGCAATTCCGCTACCACCTTGGAACTTAAAAAGCCGACCGGTGGCGGGATAAACATCCAACTGCTGGCTTTTAAATACACAGGCCGAAGACGGGCAGCAGCGTCTTCGGTGCGACAAAGCCAGCTCTGCGGTCACCAACCCGCCTGCCCGGCGTGGTGACTATGGGCAAAACATGTTGTTATATGCGTACGTACTGTATAGTTTACGTTATTTTTGGCGTATACTTGTGGAGGCCTATGTCCAGCAGTGGACTGTATAGGCTGTAATGATGATTATAAAATCTAATACCTGTAATGATATAGAATTATAAAATAAAAATAAATATTTGAGTAATTGCTTCATAGCTATGCGTACTCTTTACATTCGGGGGTGAATTTGTAGAAGTTTCGTATATTGTGTTGATTGACCTTTTTATAATAATAATGTATTCGTAACCCATACATACACATAATTATGTCTACTGTGTATGATATAAACTTCAATTTTTTTGTATTTTTATATGTTTAGCATTTTTAACTTAATTGTTCTCTTTACTTATATCATTAAAATATAACGAAGGCCACCTTGAACTACACACATTGGCGAAATCATCTACCCTTTTTTGGCACCAAAATATTATACCAAATGAATAAATGAAACCTACTCACTACTTGCCCAATACTAGTAAAGATTAATAATTACCTACTATCAATAATAATCCTAATATTAAAAGGTGCCAACGGAACCATATTACCGAAGCATAAAAACTGACACCCTGAACACACCTATCCTCAAACCCCTGAACCGCCCGAACAGGAAATCTGGTCAGCTTATTCACCATTGCAACACAACACAGAATGAACGAAGGGAGCAACGAAAGGAGTATTATTTAGCTGTAAGTTTGAGATAGGTACTTCCCCAGTCTCCAGTTTTTTTTTTTATTCAGTAAGAGTCTGAATTCCCTCCAGGGCCCCCGCGCTGGAGGGTGTCCATGAGGATTTTCCCCACGCTAAAAAAAAGGGTACTTCCCCAGTCGGACTGCTCCAGATTTTAAACATTATATTTTCTGCTATACCCTACCTCAATAATCTATTATTTATTTTTGAATCATGACACCTATTATGGATGTTTGAGTAAAACATAAAACAAAGAGAACAAGCAGGTTATACTTTAAAATCGAAATTAAAAAATAACATGTTTAGGCATGTTTGCAAATCCTATATATTCATATTTTTCTACTTCGAAATTTCTTTGAATACTTATGTTGAACCATACTGAAATACGTCAATAATTGTGTTTGCTCGCAAACGAAAAAAAAAAACCGACTTCAATTACATCGACGAGTAATAAACGTAGATCGACGAAAAAATAGTCAAGTAACTACGCGTTATCAAAGATTACTCAAAAACTAGTAATCAGATCTCAATAAAATTTATATGTGACCACATGATAAACATCCTCTTTCGATTAAATTAAAAATTATTAAAATCGGTACACCCAGTAAAAAGTTATTGCGGATTTTCAAGAGTTTCCCTCGATTTCTCTAGGATCCCATCATTCGATTCTGGTTTCCTTATCATGGTACTAAACTAGGTATATCTCCTTTCCAACAAAAAAAGAATGATCAAAATCGGTACATCCAGTAGAAAGTTATGCGGTATAATACAACGTAGGTCGACGAAAAAAGCGTCAAGTAAAAACGCATTATTAGATATAACTCGAAAAGTAGTTGTTAGATCTCAAATAAATTTAAATGGTACCAATTGACACATACCACGTTTTGATTAAAAAAAAATGTCGAAATCGGTCCTCACGGTCAAAAGTTCTGATGTAACATACATAAAAAAAAATACATTCGAATTGAGAACCTCCTCCTTTTTTGGAAGTCGGTTAAAAAACGTCTACAAAGTTTGCAATTATAGCAGAATTTTTAATGCTATGGTCACGATAACGAACAAACAAAAAAAATTAAATTCATTAAATATAAAAAATAAGCTTCAATGTTTACAAAATAACAAAAGTAGTAAACGTGCATTATCGCGGGTTTTTTATAAATCAATGATTATCGCAGTAATTTTAGTCTACAACGCCATCTATTAGAAAGTTAACGTAGTAGAACTTTCCATGTACCTTACTGAAAATGTCTGACTGTAGAGAGTTTCATAGGTTCACACCATTATATACAGGTGGCATGTATTTTGAAAAACAACAAACAATATCTTAACTCAATGTAAAAATACTTAATTATCTATAAATTACTAGCAACCCTGCCCCGGCTTCGCACGGGTATCTAACAAAAGTTTCAAAATATTTTTTTCCCTAATTTTTTTGAAAATGTAATATAGCCTATGTCGCGTATACGCGGGTAATTTAGTTTCCCAACAGTGAAAGAAGTTTTCAAATCGGTACAGTAGTTTCGGAGCCTATTCAATGCAACCAATAAAAATCAAATATTTCCTGTTTATAATATTAGTATAGATATAATATTAGTATAGATATAATATTAGTATAGATTTGAAAGAAATTAAGTATAAATATACATTAATTTTTGATTTACTTGACTAAATTAAAAAGCAACTTACATTTTTTGTTTAATATATTTAATAGTACCTACTAATTATGGTTAAAAGTACAAAAAACGTAAATAACATGGTTATAATTTAAAAAAAAAAACCTTTTTGCGGTCGTGGGACACCAGATAGGAACGAAGTTCCTTAATATAAAATATTAATATCAAGTTCTATTCGAGGTATAAAATAATCATTCGGCGATACATTTTTTATTATAATTTTTTAATCGATAAAAAAACTACTTTACAAAATTATCTTAGTGCCTTTATTTTATTTACAATGATTCATATAAATATATAATAATTATCGAATGATATAATAATAATAGCCAACTGCAATAATAATAACAGTCATTACGTAGAGTCGTAGACTACTCATATACATTAGATACTGTATAGCAGTCATACATGACTATACATTTAAAAAAATTCGGCTAGGGTACCCCTCCGCGACGCCCAATAAGGAACTTCGTTCCAAAAAACACTATAAAATTGATATATCAATTATAAAACAAGGAAAATGACAGCAGCAAGCGAACTAATTTAATACTTCAACATTTAACTTCTTATTTTTTTTAATGCTTGATTCTTGACACGGCTAAACTAAGAGGACATTATAACGCATCTATTATTATTCAACATACATTCATTATATCAAGCATCTACGTTCATACAGGACATATCTGAATCATAAACATTTCGCACTCTCATTCATAAAAACCGCTTTTACTCATTGAAAATCCCTCGACCCTTTGTCGCCGTGTCATATTGATGCCGTCTCCACGCATGCGCGTTACGCATGCGTTCATATAACCATGTAAAGTTTAATCTAATAGGTAGGTAAAATCTGTCAAGCTTTAATAATAAGCTTCTGTTGATTTTTATGAATTATATTGCCTTTGAACAAAATAGAAACTTAGTTAGAACGTTATAAAATATATCAAATAAATGTCCATTTCACTGTAAACTTTTTTTTGGTCTTAATATTTAAAAGCCAGTGTTTCGTCAATGAATCACTTCACTTGGGTGTGATATTTTGTGAATAGAAGAAATCTAAGTGGATAATATCAACAGGTAAGTTTTAATGTTTACTTTTTGTTAGTGAAAAGGTTATATAGTTAAAATAAGCGTGGGTGTTACTCCAGACGCTACGCGTGGGCGGAGTATACCACCGTAGACGCTGTATCAATAAATAAAGAAGTCGAAGGATTATTGAACTGGAAGGTCGTGGTTACAATTCTAATGATGCATTTATGTGTCACATTTAAGTTAATATGTTTAAACTCAATAAACTGAACGCCATTTTATTTTGACTTAAGTGGAAAATTCCATACATAACACTGTAGTCATTTTCTGTTACACTTTACTTATAGCCTTATTTACTTTAACATCAAAAATGTATTGAAATCATAACAAATTCGTTAAATTGATGAAATATTCAAAATTAATCTACGATTAAATAGAATTATAATACTAGAACATAGCTCAACCCATTTACAAATAAAATAAATAAAATATTTAATAAAAAACGACAATCAAACGACCGTTTGGTTTGAAAACCAAACACAATGTGTGTTATGTATGTGTGTATAAAATTTTCGTCATCAAATGTTGAAAATTTTGGATTCATTAAAGGGTTGGTACAAAATCGATATTGGCAATTAAGTGTAGCATTCGGGTCGGTGCTCCTGTCCCACATACGATGGAAATTTACTACAAACCGTTCGATGCTCACGATATTATCAGAAAATTGAATCCTGTTCATGTTACTGTGAATTACAAATAGTCTGTTCGTAATATCAATCTAAGTTATTAACGTTTTTTTATGGTAGCCTTATAACACATTGGAAAAATTTTAACTGACTTCAAAAAAGGAAAAGGTTACTCAATTCGACCGTATATATATATTTTTTATATGTATGTTCAGGCATAACTTCGTTGTTTATGAACCGATTTTAATAAATTTTTTTTTGTTGGAATGGAGATATCCTAAGTGTGGTACCATGATAAAGAAACCAGGATCTGATGTTGGAATCCCAGAGAAATCGAGGACAACCTTCGAAAATTGAAGTAATTTTTTTCGTCTACTTACGTTGTATTACTTGTTGATGTAATTGAAGTCGTTTTTTTCTCTTGCCAGCAAACACAATTATGTGTTATAAGTAATTTGAAATCGGTGTCACGTTAGTACTATGCTATATAATATATATGACGCCGCATTGGCGCAACGATAACAGCCATGGATTGTGCCGGTTGCACTAGCGATTGCAGGTTCGATCCCCGCACATGACAAACATTTGTATTGGCCATATAGGTGTTTATCGTAGTCTGGGCGTTTGTGTAGTCCTTGTGGGTCTGCCCACCGTGCCTCGGAGAGTACGTTAAGCCGTCGGTCCCGGTTTTTATCATGCACACCTGATAGCGATCGTTACTCATAGTAGGAAATATATCTGCCAACCCGCATTGGAGCAGCGTTGTGGATTAAGCTCTGATCCTTCTCCTACATGGGGAAAGAGGCCTATGCCCAGTAGTGGGATATTACAGGCTGAAGCAGCAGCAGCAGCAGCAACTAGAAACTGCGTTTTTTTGTAGCCTTTTGTTGTTGAATATAAGAATTTACTAGATATATTTTGTGAATTATTTTAGTACTAAAAAGACCTGTAAACTAAAGAAAGGTATTTTACACGATAATTCAATGAGTAAATGTTCTTACAATAACTACTATCAATAGTAATAATATACGCCTAACACTCAACAAATCCTCAAAATTATGTTGTATCAGAATTTGTAAAATTTATCAGGTTTTATTGTTATATTATGTGTATTGTTATGAAAGTAATAAAATTATCATAAAAAAAAAGAAAAAAAATATTGAAAATCCGTTTTGTTTAACGAATGGTATTATTTGAGAATCATATCCGTAACACGTATGTAGATATGCGTACTGAAAATGGTGTTACACAACTTTCAAGATTTATTTACTGACCAATATTTAAACAGAAATTTGAAATATGGATCTTTTTATAACCAACATCCAAAAAAGGAGGAGGTTCTCAATTCTAATTTAACTTTTTTTGTGTATTTTACTTCAGAACTTTTGACAAGGGGGACCGATTTCTACAATTTTTCTTAATCGAAAGTTCGTGCGTGTCATGATGGCACATTTAAATTTTATTGAGATCTGACAAGTACTTTAGGACTAATCTCTAATAATGCGTATTTAAGTGAATGTTTTACCCAACCGATATCGTTTTACTTGTGGATATAATTGAGGTCGGGTTTTTTTTGCTCAAACACAAATATTAGTGTCAGGAAAAAGTTCCTATCAAAGAAAGTTTACAAGAAGATTCACACATAGCAGAGGTGAATCTCCTGAAAAGTCGTAGGAAGGTAGTCCGTTCCGATTTGTTGTACATTACGTCTTTGGTAGGTACTCCTGATAATATGTTGGTGTTTACCATTATGAAACTGCTCAAGCAGTAAAATATATTTAAACCTGATCATGTATTGGTATTATGTTACAATAATAAAAGAGCTTGTCATCATTTTCGTAATAGGTTTTAATTTTTTTAAGTTTTTTTTAGGTTTAACTTTTTGAGGCTGATCGCCTTCTGCTGTTTTTGAATTGTTAACGCTGAACGCTAAGTGTCACCATTTTTAACCGACTTCCAAAAAAGGAGGAGGTTCTCAATTCGACTGTATTTTTTTTTTTTTTTTTTATGTATGTTACATCAGAACTTTTGACTGGGTGGAGCGATTTCGACAAATTTTCTTTTAATCGAAAGGTGGTGTGTGCCAATTGGTCCCATTTAAATTTATTTGAGATCTAACAATTACTTTTCGAGCTATATCTAATAATGCGTTTTTACTTGACGCTTTTTTCGTCGACCTACGTTGTATTATACCGCATAACTTTCTACTGGATGTACCGATTTTGATATTTCTTTTTTTGTTGGAAAGGAGATATCCCTAGTTTGGTATCATGATAAGGAAACCATGATCTGATGATGGGATCCCAGACAAATTGATGGAAGTTCTTGAAAATCCGCAATAACTTTTTACTGGGTGTACCGATTTTAATAATTTTTAATTTAATCGAAAGCTGATGTTTGTCATGTGGTCAGATATAAATTTCATTGAGATCTGATAACTACTTTTTGAGTAATCTTTGATAACGCGCAGTTACTTGAGTATTTTTTCGTCGATCTACATTGTATTACTTGACGATGTAATTGAAGTCGGTTTTTTTTCGTTTGCGAGCAAACACAATTATGTTTGAAAGCATCTATCTATCAGTCGTTAAACGCCAGTTAGTATCGTTTGTTGATCTTGCAGTCGAGATCGTTTTACGTACTCCTGTTCGAAAATAACTAATAACTCTAATACTCTATTAAAATTAATCTGATATGTATTATTTCTGTATTGGTGTAAAATAAAGTGTATTGTTATGTTATGTTATGTTAAGCCCTATTTTTGTTTATTGACTATTTCAACCGCCTTACAAGAACAGTTGTGAAACTATTGTTGTTAAAACTACTATTAACTGTTTCATTTATACCGTTACTGGTTTTTTTATACTTACTAGTTCAACAAATAATTGCCAATTAGCAAGGCCATCAAAGGCGGCAAGATTATTAAAATAAATGTAAAACTCTGATAATTTTTGTTTTTGTTTTACAGGCCATACAGAAATATGCAAATACGGGTAGTACGTGTATAGAACAAAATTTCGATTTAAAAATAAAAAAATATTAACTATGTATTATTACATGAAGGTTTTTATTATATTATGTCAATGGTTGGTTTTAATCATCTTTAATTGAATTTAATTTTTTAGTTATTATATGCTCTTGTGTATGTAATATATGAGGTAATCTATCCCCATATTAATAAGGAGATATTGATGATATTGATGATTATGATTGATAATTTTTTTAAATAAATTAACATAATTTAAAAAAACTTCAAAATACTATATATACAAGACATTTGTTGATTACTTAAATTGGAATCGGAAAATTATACAACGTGTTGGTCTGAAAAAACAAAGATTTTATTATACAATTTTTCTTTAAACATTATGATACAAAATTAATTATATAAACCCTTAACTAACCTGAAAAAAACAAAGAAAGGACATTTAAAACTATTTACCAATTCCTATACACAAAATTAAAATTAAATATGTCTTTTATATGTGACTATTATGAAGTGTCAAAATCTCTTTATAAAAACAATACATATTACTACTGCTATAAAAAAGGTACTATACAAATATACAAACTAAAAGGAATATATCCCTTTATATATATATATATATATATATATATATTAGGTTTATCACATTTAATACTTAGTTATTGACATCAAATAGGTTTTCGCAACGAAGGCCCGTTTGATGTTTCACCTTTTTATTTTATCTCAAGATTGAAATCACAGGATTTCAGCATCGCTTCAACACAAAACAAAAGATCCAAAGAATTCCATAAGATTTGTCTTATTTAAGATTTAATACTTTTATATTTCTGACAAACAATTTAATGAATAAAATAAAAAAATCCTAGCCAAAAGGTTGCGTTTTATTTCTGTGTGTGTACAGCTACATTAATAAATATTACACTTGAAGCTCCAGTTAAGCTACCACCTAAGTTGAACATATTTTTGTGGAAAACATGGAGAAAACATGGAAAGTGATTATTAAAGTCACTTCCTGTCTTTACAAGTGGTGAGAACCTATTACGTCAATTCCTGTTTTAGATCTGTATGAAGCTCTGTTTGTGATGTGTTGAAAGATATAAAAGGAAATATTAACGTTTTATTAAGACTTGGTATATTAATAGTCAAATGTAACACTAAATTTATTGCAAAATACCTACTATTGTGAATCTACGATACACTTTCATAAGTAATAATTGTGTTTTTTAACAAAGAAAAACCGACTTAAATTAACATCGACCATTAAATACAATATACTAGGAGACAGCTCAAAAACAAGTAGCCAGCTAAAATTTAAATGGTACACGACGTGATGCTTTACGCTTACAAATATAATTGTGTTTGTTCGCAAACAAAATAAACGACAATTACACTGACTTGACTTACAATGGCAAACACTCTGACAAGTAATTCCATGTGGGTAGTTGATAAATGATGATGATGTGGGTAGACGAAAAGTTTCAAGACTATTACGTGAAATATAAAATACGAACGAAACTTTTATTTATAATATTTCTTTTTACTCGAAACAATTTTAATGAACAATAGGTTGCATTAAAATGCTTAAAAATTATTATGGTAAAGCTTTAGATTAGGTAAAACCGAATTTCGGGACCGTGGGGGGAAGGGGGGGGGGAGAGGGTGGGGAACGCTACCCCTGGTACCACCTCAGAACCCCATGGTTATGGAGATATCCATGGTTAAAGTTTTGAGGTTAGAAGAAGAATTTCGAAAGTTAGAGGAACGCTTGGCTCCGGCGCTGCGGGAAGTGCAGCCCTTCCGCCCTTGCGTGCGAAAGCACGCTCACTCATGCTCCGCGCTGGCCTCCCTCCGCGCCTCCGTGGCACAAAAAAAAAACACTCTAGGGGTAGGACAGACCAAGACCACGTGCACAGTGAGGTGCTCCGATTCGGTTTTGGGTATTTTTCGAATTTCTAAACCTATATTCTAGCACGCAATGTTACTAATTTTATTAGAATATTATGTCTGACGCGTTATTTTGTTTAAAAGTGTCGATTTGTCACACAATGCAAAAAGTACGAGCTCAAAGGTATTATAATAGCTTTAAATTCTTCTTCTAACCTCAAAACTTTAACCATGGATATCTCCATAACCATGGGGTTTTGAGGTGTGATAGTGTTACCTTGTATAGATTCCCCTACACCCTCCACCCTCCACACCCAAAAACCCCATAATTCGGTTTTTCTAATTCGGTTTTACCTAGTCTAGATTTTAGCCATTATTATAATAGGTCGATGAAAAAGCCTTTTCGTATTTTTTAGTAAAAAATGTTTAGTAAAAAAGCAAGTGTAGCATGAAATTGATTTAGGTGGTTTCAATTGGTTTCAGTCAGGAAATTTGAATGTCAAAAATGCATTTCGCTCTGGTCGCCCAGACACGGATAAACATGACGACATTTTTGAAAAAGTGGAACTAGATCGATATTTGAGTAAGTAAGATATAGCTCAATAGTTGAGGATTGCACATTTAATAATTTCTTCCGATTTCAAAAAGACTGGCTATACAAAAAAAAAACTCGATATATGGGTGCCACATGTACTCCCTGATAGAAACCTAATGGACCGTGACTTCATTTGCGATTCTCTCTTAAGAGGTTATGATATCGAACCATTTGTAAAGAGATTTATCACTGGTAATAAAAAGTGGAGCATCTACGATAAGGATGTAAGAAAGAGATCGTAGTCAGAGATCGGCCAAGCTGCACAGACTATCGCGAAACACGGGTGGATGCAATAAGGTGATGTTGAGTGAATGAATGGATTGACAGGGTATCATTTATTTTGACTTTTTACCGCCAGGAAAACCATCAATTCTGATCTTTTCTATCAACAGCCGATCAGACTAAAGCAAGAAATTGAGAATAACTGGCCAGAATTGATCAAAAGAAAAAACGTGGTCTTTCATCACGAAAACACCCGACCACAATTTTTTTTCGCCACTCAATAAAAATTGAGAGAGTTTGAATGGGAAGTCTTAATGCATACACCATACAGCCCCGAACTTGTACCCTTAGATTACCATCTATTTTGGTCTCTTCAAAATTCTTTAGATAATGTAAACACATTATTTAGATAATGTTAACATCAAGAGAGAACTATCAAAACTACTTCTCGTGATTTTTTAATGAGAAGTCCCAAAATTTTTACAGCAACGTACCCAACCCAAAATGTTTACATTTACTACCCACGAGATAGCGGCAAGTTATTGAACACAATAGTACTTACATATTATAATTAATGGAAATAAGTTTTGTAAAATCTTACGTTGAATTTATATATAAAGTACGAAGGAACTTTTTCCCCTACCGATATTCATAATTAGAAATTGTTTTTCTGTCGACATACTTTTATTTGTTTGAAATAATAAACGGCAACAAAAAAATTATATTAATAAACTCGTTACATAAATGTATACGTATTTCTAAGATAGATGTGGTCTTACAGATCACAAATTACATATTAGACACAATTTGATATTTTTTTATTTATTTATTATTAAATCTGAATATCTGACAAAACCTCTTACTTAAAAGGATTTGAACGATACATTTTAATGTGCACAATTTCACGCTACAGTCTATAAGTAATTTAAACTTAACTTACTTTATTTAACATTTATTACTAGGAAGCTATTAGTAATATTTAAGATGAAAATCGCTCTTGTTAAATAGATTGGACCAGACACATTTCCATTTTCACGACAGCGACTCGCATCCCTTTCATTTCACTCTGTCAGTCGCTGTTTGAAAGTCGTATCGAGAGGTCGTAATTTAGGAATTTCTCTTAAAATTCAATCTAAGTTGTTAAATAGTAAAACATGGATCTCACAATAACAAGGCATTTCAGTTTGGATGAAGTGAGTATCGATTTTGTTAATAACTATCTTTGAGGTTAAATTAAATCGATAATATAATATATTGTTATAAAAATAAAATTTAATTTAATTTTAGACTTATTGATTTGAAGTTTAAAGTCGCATTGAAGTTGCAGATTACAATTTTCATTGCAACTAGAATTTAATTTGATACTTCAATTTAAATTGTAAACGCAATTTATCCTGAAATAATGATATTATTCACAACGATAGAATGAAATAAAATTATTATTCACTTAATTTTTCAATAGCCGTATCTGATTGTCTGAAAGATAGTTCTTTGAGAATGATGAATTTAATAACTAACGTTGGGTCAAAAAGAGATCCATTTTCGGGTCTCCGAAATTCTTTTGACACTAAAAAATTGTGAAATATCGTTTTACAACATGGAATGATTTTTACTTGTCTTTCATAAATTTTTCGGTTGTAATTTGAAGCCAATTAATTTTTTTTGTTCTATTACGCTGATATAAAGCTTTTGTCTCTCTAATTGGTTCACTTCGTATAAATATTTATTTTTCTCCCTCTATTTTTTGTTTATAGTTTCACTTGTACAAAAATTAGCTAGGTGTTTTATTCTTAATTTTCCAAATTAGTCTTTACCTCAACCTCATTGTTCCAAATTGTAGAGAACGTTTTCAAAAAAAAAATCTTTACTGTAATTTGAAATTACATACAGCTTTCAGTAGATGTTATATTATTTGATTGAAAATGAACCCCGTCATCAAAAAAATATGTTTAATTAATAATGTTACATAAACCCTTAAAAATATTAATATTCTATAGGTAAAACAAGAAAATAAATTAATAATTATTAGTATTTTTTTTTCAATTATAAATTAATACTTTTGTTATAGTCGTCAATGCGAAGTGGAGCGCTCGTAGCAATGGAGGCGGAGCCCGACCTCAGTACCTTCGAGAACAAATCTGGACTCGCTGAAGACATGAAGTTCCTCGCCTCAATGCCTGAACTCTGTGACGTCACTTTCCTCGTAGGAGACACTAGGGAACCTGTGTGCGCTGTCAAAGCCGTGCTAGCGGCTAGAAGTAGGTAAGTAACAAAATGCTTCGATAAAAAAAGTGCTATATCTCAGTTTCCATAATTTCATTATCATCACTTCAGCCTATCGCAGTCCACTGCTGGACATAGGCCTCCACAAACTCACGCCAAAATGGCGTGAGCTCATGTGTTTTGCCCATAGTCACCACGCTAGGCAGGCGGTTTCGTGACCGCAGGGCTGGCTTTATTGCACCGAAGACGCTGCTGTCCGTCTTCGACCTGTGTATTTCAAAGCCAGCATTTAGATGGTTACTCCGCCATCAGTCGGCTTTTTAAGTTTCAAGGTGGTAGTAGAACTGTGTTATCCCTTAGTCGCCTCTTATGACACCCACAGGAAGAGAGGGAGTGGCTATATTCTTATCTGCCGTAGCCACACAGCAATATTCCATAATTTACATGTTTTTAACTCTAACGTATCAAAAAATTGTAGATTATATATAATTACTTGATTTTTGAGCCGAAAAGGTCGCGTAGCGTAAATAGACACAGACTCGTGTCGTTAGTGTATAACAGAAATATCGTTAAAAAATAAAACAAAAGCTATTTTCACTTCCAACAAATTATGACACACGTAGTATTTCTATTTCATAACAGCAACATTTAAATTTTCTAATATAATATTTTTTCTTTGTTATCTGATAAGCGTTTAAAATTATTATTGAAAATATTTATTTTTAAATTTTAAACGTCCTTCTTATCCTAACTTTTAATTTGAAAAAAAGGAGTTGAAATTTCTTAGAAATAAATAAATATATAGAACCTTTCATCGCACTTCACTTACCGACCTTTCAAATCAGTGAAGATGACTTAAAAGGATAAGTGGGACTTAAAAGTACGCTATATTTTATTGGACATTGAGTGAAATATTGTAAAAATCTTATCCTTTTAAAATATTAAAGTGGTCTTAAGAATGCTTGTACTTCAAGACCGGAATAATCTGACGTCTCATTTATAATACGTACTGTATTGTATTTTCGTAATTTGTCGGCATTACTGATATATAAAACAAATCATCATCATTACAGCCTATACAGTCCACTGCTGGACATAGGCCTCCACAAGTTTACGCCAAAAATAACGTGAACTCATGTGTTTTGCCCATAGTCACCACGCTGGGCAGGCGGGTTGGTGACCGCAGTACTGGCTTTGTCGCACCGAAGGCACTGCTGCCCGTCTTCGGCCTGTGTATTTCAAAGCCAGCAGTTGGATGGTTATCCCGCCATCGGTCGGCTTTTTAAGTTCCAAGATGGTTGTGGAACCTTGTTATCCCTTAGTCGCCTCTTACGACACCCACGGGAAGAGAGGGGGTGGCTAAATTCTTTAGTGCCGTAGCCACACAGCACATAAAACAAATGTCTTCTATTATTTATGATTATCATTATTATTATATACTTTCCTTAATTTATACAATAGTACCTGGGTGACCGAGCCCAGCTCGGTATTTTTAGTAAATCGTGAAGGATTAGTAGTAGAAGAGAGAGTTAAAATGATTCGCTGCCGGTTTGGATGAAGTCCTTTTTTAACCGACTTCAAAAAAGTAGGAGGTTACTCAATTCGGCTGAAGGAAACTCAATATATATATATCCCACCTTCGGTGCAACAAAGTCACAATTCAGGACACTTTTTTTGTTATGTCTTTTATTAGGACTTTTTGATAATTTAATATAAGATTTTTAAACTATAGCAAAGAAAGTAAATTATTAATTTTATAAAGATTTCAAACCTACTATAAATAGTAATCCAGAAATGAGGACGTAAAAGCGAAAAAAAGTCCTCTCCTGTAAAATTAAGAAATGAGCTGTTTTGACTTTGTTGCACCGAAGGTGCTATATATATATATATATATCTATATATCACTACATAGTATAAAACAAAGTCGCTTTCTCTGTCCCTATGTCCCTATGTATGCTTAAATCTTTAAAACCACGCAACAGATTTTGATGTGTTTTTTTTAATAGATAGAGGGATTCAAGAGGAAGGTTTATATGTATAATAAAATCCATTAAATAGTGGAAAAATACTGTTATTTTTGAGGTTTCTAATGTGATGTCGTAAATAATTACATCTTTTCCGCTTACATTGCAAACGCAGCCTGAACCCTATGAGATTTATCAAAATAATGTACTAAGTATTATCCACATTGAAAAGTTCTACAGAAAGCTCCGCTATGGTATATGTCTATCTCTCAAGGATATCCCACAATAACATTTTTTTTGTCAAATACTTTTTACGACAAATAATGGCTAATTTTCAAAGCGATTTTAACCAATACAGCATTAATCCTTATCTAATTAAATACCTAAAATACATTGTTGATTTAATATAGATCTATATGGCCCTTTACAGCATATGATTTAAATGAATATTTTTGAAGATATTATAGATTGAGAAATTGCGATACGTAACGTTTGCGGCAGTTCCGGCCGGCTTTTACTCTAAAGTTAACGCGTGCGGGCCACGGGCAGTAATGAATAAATCAAAAATACTGGATCGTTTTTAATCATTTTTCAGTGAATGACATAGGCTATAATTATATTTTATATCCGTGCGAAGCCGGAGCAGGTCGCTAGTATATATATATATTTTAATGTATGTTCGAGGATAACTTCGTCGTTTATGAAAAGATTTTGATAATTCTTTTTTTGGTGGAAAGGAGATATCCCTGGTGTGGTAGCATGATAAGAAAACCAGGATCTGATGATGGGGTCCTAGAGAAATCGAGGGAAACTCTCGAAAATCCGCATAACTTTACATTAACTACATAATACTTAACATACTACTGGGTGCACTGATTTTGATGATTTTAAACTTAATCGAAAGCCGATGTTTATCATATGGTCATATTTCATCGAGATCTGAATACAACTTTTGGAGTAACCTTTGATAATGCGTATTTCTTGACTATTTTTTCGTATACCTACGTTGTATTACTTGTCGATATAATTGAAGTCGGTTTTTTTTCGTTTGCCTGCAAACACAATTATTAATAATTAATGAACGCAAAATAAAAATAAAAAATAACGATAAATTAAAAATTGATACAAAATACACAATTACAACGCTTCAGCCTGTAATATCCCACTACTGGGCATAGGACTCTTTCCCCATGTAGGAGAAGGATCAGAGCTTAATCTACCACGCTGCTCCAATGCGGGTTGGCGGATATATTCCCTACCAAGCGAGTAACAATAAAAAAGCTATCAGGTGTACATGATAACAACCGGGGCCGGCGGCTTAACGTGCTCTCCGAGGCACGGTGGGGAGACCCACAAGGACTGCACAAACACCCAGACCACGGCAAACACCTGTATGGCCAATACAAATGTTTGTCACATGCGGGGATCGAACCCGCAACCGCCAGCGCAACAGGTACAATCCATGGCGTAACCGTTGCGCCAACGCGTGTCACACACAATTACAATATTGAGAGTAATTGCTCCTCAAAAACTGACAGGCGCTCCAACAAATCGTGTTTTTTTCTGAAAATCATATTTAAATACGAATTACATTATTTATAAAATATGAATAATAATTTTTTCTTACCGACAAAAATAAAAAATATAAATAAATATAAAAAATCAAAAATAAAAAATAATTAAAAAATAATAATGATAAAATATGAATAATATTTTTCGATTTTACCGACATAATAATAAAAAATAAGAACAGCCTATTTAAATAAAAAATAACGAATGCAATTAGAAAAAGAAAAAGAAAAAATAATTGATCAGGGATATGGGGATTTGAACCATGATCTTCTCGGTTGATCCCGCCCGACCGATTTCCCACCGAGCTATTGCAACTAAATTGACAAACGCAAAATTTCCCTTCGCATTCTAACGATATTTTTTTCACTCCCTAAAAACAGGGATAAAACGACATTTTCTGAAAATGAATCCTAGCTAGATAGATTTATCTCCCCCGAAACCCCCTAAATACTAAATTTTATGAAAATCGTTGGAGCCGTTTCCGAGATTCAGATTCTATATATATATATATACAAGAATTGCTCGTTTAATAGTATAAGATAAGATAAATATGTACTTGTTCGACAAAAACAATTTATCACACTGTTCCTTTTAATAATAATTTAATTCAAGACGCCTTCACGTACGAAGTCAAACAAACAGCTTTTAAAAGTTAATATAATTTTAAATTAAAAAATTATTAAGATATTTTATTTTGAGATCGAAATTTCAATTAATTTCATCATCATTCATGACAATTAATTTTATTATTCAAGCATAGTTTATGAATTATCAAACGAATTTAAAAATCTGCAAATTTTTACACCAGACGATCTGTCAAAAATCGAGTGCCTATCATATAAACCATGCGTTTCTAACGGGGGCGGTACTGGCCCCCTAATGGGCGCTTCAGCTTTTCGTGGCAATTAGGAGGTCCAAAGGTAATTAGGAGGCATTATGACAGTCAAGGCACTAGCGGCATAGCTACCTAACTAGAAATTTAATATAATAAAATACTTTGAAAATACATTGATACGGCTTAAGATTGTCGGTAACAAGTATGTAAGTATATATGCAAGTTGGTAAACAAAGACGTGATTTAAGCAATCATGTATGTTTCAACAAAAATACGCGAACTTTTACCAGCCTGTCTGCAGGGCAAGTGCACCGGGGCACCGCAAACAAAAAAAGTCATACAAGTTGTTGCGTGATCGAAACCAAATGTTTAAAAGGCAGGGATAGATTTTATATTGTCTTATTGTTTTTGTGTGCTAAGTTTTATAACTTTCTATAAATCGTTAAAAAAGTTAATGTATTATACCAAAATGTCTGAAACTAAGAAGAAAATTTGGCATTGCAACATTGTGTATTTGAAATATGGATTCCAACAAATGGATTCTTACCTATGTGGTTGATTTTCCAAAAATAATTTTCAAATGAAGCCTTCTAGGCTCCAAGAATTTTGCTCATTTGAATAAAATACATGCTGATAAAAATGATTAGTCATTTTTATATATTTTTCATTTTCCTATTTTCAAGTACTTGAGAAGTAATATTTAAAACAGTCAACTATATCAAACCTTTTTGCATCGTATGTTAAACAAAAAAATGATGGACTACGAGCAACATATAATATCATTTCGTTATTGATCCCAAAATCAGGAAAACTACACACAATTATTGAGGAATTAATTATGCCAGCAGTCAAAGAGCTAAATCAAAACTGTTTTTCATCATAAGATGCCATCAGATATCATAAAAAAAATCCTTTTTTTTTAAAATCAAATAAGATTCGATGAAAACGGCTAAAGACGTTGAACTATCATTATTTGATTACTTAAAAATAACTCGATAAATAAACTTTGCCAAATAACGAATCGCTACTCTTGGCTTACCTCCGATTTATGAAAGAAGGAAAATTTGTCAAGTTATTTTTTTGCAAAAAAAAAATTGAAGACCGATACAAAGGAATCCATGTTTAATATCTGTTTTTGTGGGAAAACTTCTTCTATTCAAACGAAATCTAGAAAGAGGTATATAACACACATATATATATATATATATATATATATATATCTGTATACAACCACTTCCTGACAATATCAGCAT
Organism: Melitaea cinxia; assembly: GCF_905220565.1. Classification (NCBI taxonomy): domain Eukaryota; kingdom Metazoa; phylum Arthropoda; class Insecta; order Lepidoptera; family Nymphalidae; genus Melitaea; species Melitaea cinxia. The sequence goes on along the minus strand of NC_059402.1, from coordinate 11,785,092 downwards.
TATCGGCAAAAACAGGAAGATTTACTTACTTACTGCCAACACCTGAACTTTCTTCATGCTGATGTTACAGAGTGATTTCAGGATATTTTTAATATATATAGCAAGCTGATGTTCAGATCCTTTCGCAAATGCAGATACAGCAGAATTATCATATTTAAAAGAACTCATAAACGTTAAAAGTAATGATGATCCCAAATTAAATAATTAATAACCACGAGCCTCAGCTACGACCACGAGCAACACGATTATAGAGAGAAGACAGAGGGGGGGAGTCAATTCTTAATTTGTGTTTATTGATACATAAAAATTGTCATCGTAATTTTATCAATTTATATGTGTTAGATACACATATATATTAATATATATAATAATGGTCATAGTACGGCTACTGCTTTAATAAAAGTACCGGACGATATCAGAGCTGATATGAACAATCAACTTGTCACGGTGTTTACATTAGTAGACTTCATAATGCCTTTAATACTGTTGATTTTGACTTACTACTTGCCGTACTTCGTTCTCTGAACATGTCTGCTGAGGTGACTGACTGGTTCCCATGTTACTTGCGTGGTCGTCAGCAACGCATACATGTTGATGGATACTCCTCTAGTTATTATACGATTAATGCTGGCGTACCGCAAGGTGGCGTGTTGTCCCCTATACTATTTTCTCTTTTTATTTCCTCTACCACTAAGCATTTTAACTCTCTACCATTTGTATGCGGATGACCTCCAAATCTACTCGCAATCTTCTCTAGTGATCTGCCTAAATGTATTAATATACTGAATGAGGATCTTATGAGTATACAAAATTGGAGTAAATCATTCGTTATGAAAATCAACCTTTAAAAACGCAAGTTATTGTCATAGGTAGCTAGAAATTAATATCACGCATTATTTGGTAACACCTTCCTATCTAAAAAATCGGTTTGAATTTCTTAGTAATACTCACGAAAGATCTCTCCGCTCTGATAAAAACCTCATCCTAAAGATTCCATATCAATCTTCATCCTTTTATTCTAAATCTTTCATTGTTGATATCTGTCGCCTTTGGAATTCGTTGCCGCTATCTATAAGACGAGCTCAAACATTGGAATCATTCAAGTGGTTAATCAAGGCAATATACTTGTCATCATAATATTTTTATTTATTTATTCGTTATTCAATTTCTTTTTTCTCTGTGTGTGTGTGTGTATATTTTCAAATCGCTGCTTTAGCGATAAGGCCGCCTGTTGCAGCTAATGCAATTTTATTATTTTTGTTTACTTAATTAAATTTATGTTACTTTTTGTATTGGTGTGAAGAAAAGTGTAAATAAATAAATAAAATTACCTATTACATGAAAGCGGGCTTAGGAAATTTTCTTCTCAAGGAGGCAGTAGTCCATAAAAGGTTGGGAATCTATGATATAAACTATCAATTAAAATTCATGCTATATTAATTGAATTTTTTTGTCTTCAACGACTGTGGCAAAAAAAAGTACCTAGTATTTTGATATCTATGATAAAAAATAAATTAGGAATCCAAGCATGGAAAAATATAGTTTCGATATTTTAGTAAATGATTATGTAACATGCCTAAGAGTTCGAAGACCAGACCGATATAGCCAGACCGAGAAGATATGACCTACGGTTTAGATTTAGGTTAAGTGTTTCGCATTCTTTGAAGATAATTTAGGACCCTTCTTAGACCTTTTTATGTAATAGAAAGCTATTTTGTAAATAAAATGTTACGCAACTATTCTAACTATATTTTTGTATTTAAATACAAATTTGAAACCTAAATATTTAATATAATTCGGTAGGTATGTATAAACTCGGGCAACATTTGTTCATCATCATCATCATTTCAGCCTATTGCAGTCCACTGCTGGACATAGGCCTCCACAAGTTCGCACCAAAATGGCGTGAGCCCATGTGTGTTGCTCATAGTCACCACGCTGGGCAGGCGGGTTGATGACCGCAGGGCTGGCTTTTTTCGCACCGAAGACGCTGCTGCCCGTCTTCGGCCTGTGGTTTAATTTCAAAGCAAGCAGTTGGATGGTTATCCCGCCATCGATCGGTTTTTTAAGTTCCAAGGTGGTAGTGGAACTGTGTTATTCCTTAGTCACATCTTACGACATTCACGGGAAAAGAGGGAATGGCTATATTCCTTAATGCCGTAGCCACACAGCTTCCGTAGCCACACAGCTTGCAACATTTGTTGTTCATCTATATAACTTGTTGCATATAAAAGTAAATAACACCATATTCTAATTAAATAAGAGATTGCAACAGAAGCAAATTTCTTGCAGAGTATTTCAAAAGATGCTGTACCAAGCACCAAGCCCTCAAAGAAAGAAGGAACCAGCACCCCGTGAAAACAAGTTACGGCTGTTTCTGAAACGATCATCTGAACCACTTCTGAATTTACAAAATGCTGCTCAACAGGTATTGTATCATTATGAAGAAAATATAAAATAAATAAAATCATCTAGTATGAAATATACAAATAAAGCGTAACATTACGCTTAAACCAAGATTTCGTATTATGACCTTATTACTTGAAAATTACTCACTTAGAAAATTGATTATATGTAACTCGGTAAATTATTCCACCCACCAATAACTCAACCAGCTGCTCGCATTATATTAAGTGCCTTAGAGGAAATACGATAATTTGAAGGTAACAATAATCACTACGCGAGAAGAGGGATCTTGGCAATTATATTCTTGAATTATAATGAAGCCCAGGTGTCATGTTACATTCGCATTGAATTGAAAGCCGTTTTCAGATCCTTTAATACTTATAAATTTATACAAACTGAATTATAATAGAATGGATCCTATTTACAATTTATACAGATGAATTGGCAATGTTCGAAAAAATATTCTTACCTATTTTATTAGTCAACCCGGATGTTGAAAGTAAAATTTTTTGTATCTTCGAGGAAATCACATTTTTAACGAATTCTAATTTTATCATGTTCACTTCAGAGATCGACTTTCGCGCAACAATTGGCTCCAATACAAGAGGTAAATCAAAATTGACGGTGTTGTAAGAGAAGTTATATAAAGGGTTAAAATATTTAATATTAATTTTTACACTTTTAACACAAACGTAGAAAACAAAAATTCTACTACTGTACATATTGGATTTCAATTTGTATTATCAATAATAAAACATTAACATTGCATGGTATTCTGTATTTTATTTGAAAATTTAATCTCATGTATGACGGGACTTTTTTAAATTAATATAAAAGTAGTATTCTTAATTTTGATAGGATTTTGTAAATTACTGCGATAAGTTCATACTTCCGTTATATAAATACGCACTTATATAGCACTTGGCATGTTTTTATTGTGCTTATGTGTTATTTAGGCACAAAAGTATTTCAATACTTCCAAATATTAATGCTTATCACTTATTATAATTTAATTAGCTACGGTTCTTGGTTCGATTGTTTCTGATGATTTCTATTTTATAAACATCAATGCTCATTTGGTTCAATGCTCCTTATATTAATATTATTCTTTTTAAAATATTTTATAATAATAATAAATCAATATTTAGATTTGTATTTTTATTGTTAATAATAATACTCCACTTACAGTGGCTACATGAACTGGAAGACCATTACGAAGTCTGAAAAATCATAAGCTTCTCAATTTTTTATGATTACTTTTTTGACAGCCTTCTTCGCAACAGCACCAGACTCTGATCATTGAAGAATTTGAACCGGATGTGTTTCGTCAGCTGATTGAATACATCCACACTGGATGCGTCACTTTACAACCGAGAACGCTTCTGGGTAAGTGGAATTTATTATATTTATTTGATTATTTCAATATTGATTTACATTATCTAATATATATATATATATATATATATATATATATATATACCTATATTGTGATTTGATTTACATTATATATTGATATCATAGTATTAAATTCGATTAGATGATAAAAAATAATTAATCAATCAATAGTTGCAGTGGATGTCTTGATATAATTTTATATTGGTGTCTTCTTTTTTTTAACCGACTTCCAAAAAATTCTATAAGATTTTGTTATTTTTTTATTCGAAAGAGATATTAGAAGATTTATTGAGATATAAACAGTACTTTTCGAGTTCTACCTAATAATGCGTATTTAGTTGCTTGTTTTTTCGTTGACCTATGTTATATACCGATATGACAATTTGGATGTTTTTTATTTTAATTGAAAGCTAATCCTTGTTTTGCGGTCCCATTTAAATTTGATCACAATCTGATGAAAACTTTTTGAGTAATGTTTGATAACGCGTATTTACTTGACTATTTACTACGGTTTTTTTTCGTTTGCGAGCGAACACAATTATTGTTTTTTTTATTTTTATTCTTTATTTATAAAGCCATACACCTATATAAGGTTAAGTCGGCTTACTATTACTAAGTCGGCTTAATAATTACAAATTATGCGTTTACAATTATTGTTTAAAAATATAATTTATTTGTTTATAGAATAAAAAAAATTATTTTTGCAAATATTATGTTTATTATTTGCAAAAATAAATTTTAACCTCTATCTAACGATGGTTTTGTACAAAATGTACACAATATGTAATTAAGGCTTTCACATATTTATTATTTATTTTTTCCACGAAAAAGTAATTTAAACGAGAGGAGTTCGTGCTTAAATTACGTTTCAAAGTGTTATTCAAGCCCCGTCAATCAAAGCTGATACACAACAAAATTGAAATTTTAATTTTACGAACTTCAAAGTGAATCAATTTTCGGATGAACGTAAAAAAAGGAACTCGAGATTCAATTTCCGATTTTCCGACTAAGGGTGCGATAATGTCGATAGCGTCTTAGTTTTATAGCGGCGAGAAAATCGAATTTCGTGTAAATATTTCAATTAAGGCGTCTGATAAAAAGTTTTGAGTGCTTTCATTTGTAAAATGGAGAGATTCAATAAAGGTCTATTAAACTTTTCTTTCAATATCATATATAATTTGCGATGTGTTTTTGTTTGATTAATAACAAGTATTCTATAAATAACTGTAGTTTTTATTTTGTACGCTTTAGTCGAAGGTACTTAAACTAATACAGTTCATTTTTTTTTAACTTAAACTTTAACGTTATAGCAAGTTTTTAGTCGGTCGGATGTCACGAATGCAGCTGTTACTTATTTCTGATATTTTTCCAAGAGCAATCCGTGAAATTTTTGTTTAAGTTAAAATAAAAATAAAATCACATTTTATAAACTCCAAAATAGATGAAATATGATAAGCATTCATCCTTTCACATCCCACTCTTGGGCATAAGCCACTTTTTCCATGTTCTTGTTGTGTTGTTCATGTTGTGTTGTTTTCTTTTTCCATGTTGTTTTTCCATGTTCCACCAGACGAATTGGCGCTTAATCCACGCTGCGGGTTTGCGGATATGTTTCCTACTATAAGTAACGATCACCATTAGGTATTTATGATAACAACCGGAACAGACCTATAAACGCGCTCGCCGAGGCACGGTGGGGAGACCCACAAGGGCAGACACCCAAAACGCAAAGGAATATTTGTACAAATACAAATATCTATCCCGAGCGGAAATCGAACCCGCATACCGTCGGTGTTTTAGGCGACTACTAGCACCACAACACCAGAGTTGTTGTTTTTATGTACATAATCAATTGATCATCTCTTCAATAAATTGGCATTAATAGATTTTTTAAATAAAAATTACACATTCACAAAAAAACCAATTAGGTTTACACAGGAATATGTCCTTCAACAATCATCCGCAACACAAGAATCACAATACAGTTCTTAATCAAAACAAAACAACATAATTATGAACGTAGTATTAATGAAAATCCGACAGGCCGGGCAACTCAGTAAATAAAAATACAGAGATGGTAAGCTTACGAAACAATAATAATAATTATACAGGCTGTTATAGTTTTTTTTCAAGAAATGCATCTTAAGTTCGTGTTTTACATTTTTGGAGTTATATCATTTCTTAATTCTAGATCAAGATCGTTGACTACAACAGGAATATGTTTTTGATTTTAGGTATATTTAATTTTTTGTCTGTCACTTGACGTGTGGCAATTTTGTGTTCCTTTAACTTTTGAATATTTAAGTTGAAGAATTGTTCTTTAAGTAAATTGTAATCGACAAGGTAGTAATCGGGAAATATTTAGAATAGATTATAATTGTTAGCGCAGTCCAATTTAATTTTAGGCGGTACAATGTTTTTAATTATTCTTGTATTGCAATCGATGAAATACTACATATTTAAGTGCTAAGATAGTCTAAAATCATTTTTTTAAACTTAAAGTAGAAGATAATTTGAAATGTTGATAATATTTCTTAATAAAATAGCTATTCGAAGGAAATGGAACGGAAAAATTCTTTCAAATGGATTTTAAGCTCGACAATAAACGTTGAGCGTTTCTTCTTTTTAGAAAAATGATGCGACCATTCAATAGGTTTATTTACTATTCGTTAAATGGTGATTTTATTTACGCGTTATTTATAATACTTTTTATGTAGGTTGACCTTGAAAAGTGTTTTCTACTATCTTGTAGGATACGCCTAAATTCTTATCTTTATGTTAGCGTCATGCACTTCGTGGAACTCTGTGCTAGAAAAAAGACATCTTACTATGAGCGAACGGAATTAATATTGTTACATAACCGAGAAAATTCTATTAATATGCAAGACGAGTTAGTAGGTTGTCTATTTAAGATGACGTTACTTAAACAGATTACAGGCTCGCTCGGACCTAACAGATATCAATTATCGGATAAAGTTCCTAAGTCCGGCGATTTTGATGCTCACATGGGTAAATCTTTTTTGGAACATAAGATCTTATTTTCTTACTTATAAAAAACTATCAACCAATATATGATATTAATGTCTACTTTAGGAGATTAGTTAATTCAATGTACAACATCTGTATAATTAATCTATGCTTCAATCGTATCTCTCTTCTTATAATATAATTATGTTTTTTATTCGTACCTCCTTTTCATTTAAAAAGTTCTAGTTTTGATTTTGAAACTACATTTTAACTTTTTAATTGAACTGATAATATAGTGCCTATACTACGGTGGGAACTTCTGCTAAAAAACTCGCTCACTAGAAGCTCACTCTCAGTCTACGGCGAGGAAATACAGTGGATCGCAAAGAAAGAGGATCGGTTAGAAAGTCTCCCATATTTTCAAAAACACCTGACCTAGCTTTATGAAATAAAGACTAAATTAAAGAATATTTAATGCTACATAAAATGATACATATATAAAACTTTTTATTTATTTTGGTACTTAATTGTATAAAAAAACTGAAGATGTAAAATAACGATCATTTTTTAATTCAGTACCAAATAATTCAAATCAATTGTTTCGCGTTTGATTTAGTTTAGCAATAAAAAAGTTATATTACATCTATTTTGTAGATAAATTCTGGCCGCTTATTCTCAATTCCTTGCTCAAGTCTCATCAGCTGTTGACAGTTGAGATCCAAACCTTTGGCCAGCGGTAAAAGCTCATAATGAACGCCCTTCCAATTTCACTCAACTCGTAATCAACGTCACCTAAATCCGTGTTAATCCGGGTTTCACGATAGTCTGTGCAGCTTCTGAACATTCTTATCGTAGGTGATCCACTTTTTGTCACCAGTGATTAAACTTTTCAAAAAAGGTTCGATATCAATACGTCTTAAGGGAGAATCGCAAATGAGTTCACGGTCCATTAGGTTTCTTTCAGTGAATTCACCTGATACCCATATATCGTACTTCTTTATGGAACCAGCCTTTTTCAAATGCGTCATAACTGTTTTACGATAAATTCTCAAATCAGCAGATTCTTTAGCTATATCGTAACTACTCAAATGTTGATCAAGTTCCACTTGTTCAAAATTGTCGCAGTCAGCAGTATTGCGAGCTCGCGGAGGCAACATATATTACTAAATTGCGTTATAACAGAACATCTGTAACCAATCTCCATTTACGAATATATTGGAAAAACTACGCTTTTTTCAACTTTTCTGATCGACCCTTCTTCTTTGAGGCCCAGTTTATTACACTAACTAGAGTGACTATTGTTATCTGGTCTTCATGACGTTATGAAAAACCAAGACCGATAAGTTTACTTGCCTACCGAAACCTAGACCAGAACCTAATATTTGAATATAAACATTATCTTTGAACGGAAAGTAAACCTGTTATCGTGTTCATACCCATCGGTAAACTTACGTAATCACTACATTGCTACGGTATCATCATTTATCCTTTATCTATACAACAGTTGTAAAAGCTTTAGACAATACAAGAACATCTACACAAACATTTGCCATGAGTTGAATTGTAATAGTCGATGCAAATTGGAATGCTCTGAGCACTAAAATCTACGAAAATAATCGTAAAATGTAGTGAAGGAATATTTTTCTAAGAAATATTTTATTTAAATGAATTGGCTTCATGTACGAGTATAACAACAAAGTTAGTTTAAAATTTTCTGCTGATACATAGGAAATGGGAAAAGTTCTCTCTCATTACCTTATTACCTAAACTGAAACAAAGTTATATATGTATGTTACAACGAGGCAACTGGGTTATAGAAAATAATAATTAAAATTGGACTAAATTTCAGCGACTCTAAAAATTTCTTTTAAGTAACTAAAAAGTGGGGAGGAGTTTTGTATTCGTATATAGATTAGTTTTTGTCTATGCTCTTTATATTATATAATTACTAGCTAACCCGGTGGTCTTAAGAGTATATTGACTTTTTTTATATATAAACTTTATAACGACAATATAAATGCAAAAAAAAAATCAATTTAGTGCAATCTTTTGTAAGTTATGTGGATACGTAATATGTGATGTATGCGAAAATTTTACTCAAATGGATTTTATGTATGACGTTCCTAATGTGTATTACACTAGTCTATGTAAAAAAGAATCGATAATTACAATTATTTACATAATAGATGTAACACATCACATTCGTTAATGGACGTCCTGATTGATATTAAATAAAGTCGGCTAATTTCATTACTGTAATATGATATACTATTTTATTATCATTTCATACGTTATATTAATATCGAATAACGATAAACCAGTTTCATTAGGTACTTTGAGGGCTTCCAAGTCATTATTTGCTTTACTTTCATGTAACATATAATTCATGTGCTTTATGAATAAGAGGATTTAGGGTATATTAATATTGGATATTAAGTATTATTATTGGATTAAGCTCTGATCCTTCTCGGGGCTCTTTCCCCGATGCCCAGCAGTGGAATATTACAGGCTGAAGCGTGTATGTTACTGTATATTAAAGTTAAAACTATGTAAAATTGCCTCAAATTAAATGCCCCATGAGACTTAAGTTACGTGTCGAATGTTGATTATAAAGAATTAACATGTATAGTTACGGGGTTGCTATTTTATAGTAACAATGATCCTCTAACTCAAAAAGAATTGCTTAATTTAGTTTCCTAATTAATGAAAAGCTCCTAATCCGTTTTCCAATAGCTTAGTATTGAAATTCTGTAATTTGTACGCTCATCATCATCATCATCATTCCAGCCTATTGTAGTCCACTGCTGGACGTAAGCCTCCACAATTACACGCCAAAAATGCTTGAACTCATGTGTTGCCCATAGTCACTACGCTGGGCAGGCGGGTTGGCGACCGCAGGGCTGGCTTTGTCGCACTTAAGACGCTGCTGCTCGTTTTCGGCCTGTGTTTCAAAGCCAGTGGTTAGATGGTTATCCCGCCATCGGTCGGCTTCTAAAGTTTCCAAGGTGGTAGTAGAACCTTGTTATCCCCTAGTCGCCTCTTACGACACCCACGGGAAGAGAGGGGGTGGCTATATTCTTTGGTGCCGTAGCCACACAGCACTATTGGTATGCTAAAACGGGATATTTACTAGCTTTGTTGTTGCTCATTTGGATTTCCTAATAATTCGATTATAGTCGGTTTATATAAAAATGGCACTCCTTAGATTATATTTACTTACTTTCAACTAAAATAAAATTGCAAATGTATTGCGTAATAGACAAAGATATAATTAATATTGAAATTTTGAAGAACATTTTACTAATTAGAAGTCGATGAGCGCGCTAATACCTTAATTTATTAAGGCATAATAATAACTGCGTTTCATTATATCGATTAATATAAATATACAGTGAAATAATATATCACAAAGCGAATTATATTGTGTTGGTAGGTTCAATGTGTTTTATTTTAAGCGTATTAGTTACGGACTACTGAATATGGCGTGAGTGCGCCATTAGGAATAAAAAACAAGTCACGTTGTTATATTCCGTAAATTTTAATATCTTAAGAAGTTAAAGAAACTTTTATAAAATAATTTTCATACTTCGAAAGTTGCTAACTTCTCTTACATATTTTAATAAGTTTTTCTTTAAAAGAAGTAAAATGTTTCAAACAAACAATAAAGTTTGAAATTTTTAATGGAATTTATTTTTATTAATTATTGAGTTTATTTTTTAAAATAAACTTTCCAGTCTATAAAATACAGTTTTATTATATTTTTATAACGTTATATATATATATATATATATATATATATATATATATATATATATATATATATATATATATATATATATATATATATATATATATATATATATATATATATATATATATTGTTTGTTTTTGGTTATATTATTTGATACAGGAAGATTAACAGATTGTTATATACCTATTCACTATAAATGTTTCAAATGTTTTCCACCTCAGAAGAGGCTTCGATTCTTTACTTATTTTTTTTTTAAATTATTTTTTATATGTATTTACTTAATATGTTTTTAGGCACATTTGGGTAAAATATTATTTTTCGAAATATTTTTGGTCATAGATGACTATATTAATACCACATCATCGCAATAAAAATTTATTTTAGTCTTTATTACTTCGCTCATACGAAATACATTATGTGCTATACGTATCTGTATATAAATGTCTGCGGTTATCGAATATCGTAATACCGTAGATATGTGTGCGTAGAATTGTAAATCAAGTAAAGTGGAATTGAGATCAATATAAATCTATACAGTAAAATGTGTGGTATTAACGTTCGACGTTTGTGTTTGTTTATTCGAACATACTAAAAGTAGAAGTTCGAAATAATTGTGTTTGCTCGCAAACGAAAAAATAAAACGACTGTAATTACATCGACAACTAATACAACCTAAGTAGACGAAAAGAAAGTCAAAAAAATACGCGTTATCAAAGATTACTCAAAAAGTACTTTTCAAATATTAGGCAAATTTAAATAAGACCACATGACAAGCATCAGTTTTCGATTAAAGAAGATTAATTGAAATCGATCCACCCAGTAAACTGTTCTGAGGTAACACAGATAAAAAATCCAGTCGAATTGAGAGTCTCCTCCTTTTTGAAGTCGCTTAATAAATGGAATGACGTAGAATCATGTAATATGAATTTATATTTGTACGATTTTATTTTTGTGTTACCCACACATTAGGAAATTCTAAACACTTTTTTAATTAAATTTCAATCTAGCGGGTAAATCGTTCCATAGCTTAATTGGCTAGAGCACCGACACGGTCAGTCGGAGATGCGGGTTCGATCCCCGCTGGAACGGTCGATTTTTGATATGATATTAAAAAATGTTTATGAATATATACGTATACCCTTATAGCCTTAAAATAAAGCCTAGCCTATAGCCTTAAAATAAATGCCTTAAATAGCACGTCTATTGAGAAAAGCTTTGGACCATATAATGTCACGTTACGCCTAATAGTAGCTAAGCAATCATCATTAACGTCCATCAGCCTGATAAGTATAGTAAGATCGCAACGTAACGCGTATGAAACTGCCGGGAGCAACCGGTATATGTGACAAGGGAAACAGGATCTATCATATTTTATATATACATGTTATTGTCATTTTATAAGAATGTTATTTTTATGTATAAATATAAGTAGTATTTTTTGTGATATTATATTTCTTTAAATAAATAATGTATATTAAGATGATATATAGATAATATTCTATGGACAAACGAAACTCACTGTGTTAGAAAAAAATTATTAATTTTTCTTTTAAGATAGATTAGTTTTGACAAACAAAAACGAATGAAAATTTCGCAGAAGGAGGCGAAGCGTTTTCCATTTTCAAATTAATATTCTGCAAAGTAACTTTGAAACTGAAATGTTTCATAATTATTCAGAAAAGATGAATGTTCGCTATATATTCCTGTCATGCTTTAATGTATTCATAATTATATAGAATGCATTTATATGATAGCGTACTTGTGGAACAAAAGACTTGCCTTCATAACTGCATTTTCTCTGCGCTTAATAAACGAAGAGAGTAGTCATTTGATTTAGTTACCGACAGTAGACAGGGTACTAAGTGCGTTGTGCATTCATACTTTATATTTCTTTGTGAGAAATTTTTAATCAATTTTTGTCATATATATAATCCGCTTGTGGGAATTTACGTAATCCGTTTTATACAAAATTATTTCGTATAAAGATATGAAATGAAATACCAGACATTTTATTCTAATACTTGCTATAATCATAAATAATTCATATTTACGTTTGGATCAGATAAACCGATTATGATTTCTGCAACGATGTTTCATTTTGAGCTCTGAAATCCTTCTTAAAATATGAATTTTTATAAACAGAACAAAAGTTGAGACAATATTTCTCTCGTTTAATTAAATAAATTAAACTTTTATTATGCGATGTACGCTACTGTTTGGTAATTTCATTAAAAGCTTCGCTTTCTTTTGATTTAAAAACATTTATTATTATTTTTTTTATTTTTTTAACATTTTTAAACAAGCAAGTAAGTTGGGAGTTGTTTTTCTCTGACTTTAAATATCCAAGTTGCGTTTTCTTGTGTCAGTAAAATCCATAATATAACTTTCCAAAAAAATATGGGTAAAGATTAAGTAGAGCATATTTATTACATTTTGACTAAAAATAAATTATAAATCCTCAATGTTTCAGGTGTTATGAACGCTGCAGATTATTATGGTTTGGACGAGCTGAGGCGAGCTTGCGCTGGTTTTGTTCAGTGCTGTATAACTGTCGATACTGTGTGCGCGTTGCTTGCTTCCGCTGAAAGATACATTCAATACAAATGCACAAAATCATTGGTGCAGAAGGTAAAAATAATTTTGTTTATATCATTATATAATCTAGATGTTTAATCGTTGGTACACTTTGTCTAATGTCACTTCACTTCAGCCAGTACAGTCCACTGTTGGGCATAGGAACCCACAAGTTCACGCCAAAAATGGAGTGATCTCATGTGTTTTGCCCATAGTCACCACGCTGGGCAGGCGGGTTGGTGACCGCAGGGCTGGCTTTGTCGCACCGAAGACGCTGCCCGTCTTCGGCCTGTGTATTTCAAAACCAGCAGTTGGATGGTTATCCCGCCATCGGTCAGCTTTTTTAGTTGCAAGGTGGTAGTGGAACTGTGTTATCCCTTAGTCGTCTCTTACGACATCCACGGGAAGAGAGGGGGTGGCTATATTCTTAATGCCGTAACCGCACAGCAATTCGTCTTCTAATCTCAAACTATAATTCTCTTCTAAACTCCTGTCTAGTGTGTAGAAGCTTTAATATTATATAATCGTATAAAAATGTTTCGTCCATTTTGTTAAAAATTAAATAGTTGTACACTAAAGATTATAATTTATGTAACGGAATCTACATAGCACTCTACTGTTACAGAAAATAAACTCACGAGCTTCCTTGAAGATATAACGATGACTATTTGTGGTCGCTACACTATACTACTAGGTGTTAATATTTTATTGATACTACTGTTATTATAAAAACGTAGTTACAATAGGTTATAAGATATACGCTCAGCAGGATGCTAGAGGCTGAATCGATCGATCGGTTTTTCGGAAAAAGCTAGCATATCTTTTAAACGTTAAAATTATTCGGCTTGATGTATAATATTTTAATTGAGTAATTTAATCTCGATTTACAGTAATTAATTATTTTCATTTACACCTAAAAAAATGTTGTTATCTTTTATCTCTGATGCTAAGCATAATTTATTTGATGCTTAATTAATAATTGACAATAACGTCGTGTTTACTTGTTGCGTACTAAAAATATTATTTATTCATATTTTTATATTTATTTTATTTTAATATCTTATAAAAATCATTTTATTTAGTAAATAAATTTTACAATAAGAATAATTAATTTTTGTTTTCTCTTCTTTTAAGGTTCTTGAGTTCGTAGATGAACATGGAAATGACGTTTTAAATCTGGGTTCGTTCACCTTATTACCGCAGCATGTTGTCAGGTTAATATTAGCGAGGGATGAGCTCCGGGCAGATGAATTTACCAAGTTTCAGGTGACGTTTGTTGATATGTTGTAAATAATAATAAAGTATTTTTTCAATGTAGTTTCCATATGGCAAAATATTTAAAATACTTTAGTTCCTATTAGCTATATTTTATCAGCCTCAATTTCAATTAAAACTCATTTTACGTCTTCAATATATATTTAAATTGTATTTTTATAGGCGGCTTTAATGTGGAGCAAGAAATATTGTGACACAAATCAAAACATGTCTTTGAAGGATGTAATTGGAAATTTTTTGGAATATATCCAGTTTCATAAAATTCCTGCTAGTGTACTCATGAGAGAGGTCCATCCTCTCGGCTTAGTGCCATATTCCATCATAATGAACGCTTTGGCATATCAGGTTCGTATCGTTAAAATGTTTGACTTGAAGCTATTTTCCATTTTTATACGCAATTTTAGATTTACCTAATATCTTTCAGGACGTTTATAATTGTCACGTAAAGTTAGAAACATAAGGGGGAAACATTTAACCCTGTCTTATTTTTAATCAAATTTCAAATGTATGTATATGTATATATAATTAATGTATATGAATAATTTTCTTGTACAATGATAAACAAGAGTTAGTAGAGTGCTGAAAACACTATTGTTGCAGGCAGACCCGGCCAGCGTAGACCCAGGCAAACTATCTCCGGCGCGAATCCGGCGCGCCGGCCGTTCTATGTCTGTGCAGTCCTCGCTTGACCCCTACGGCTCCAATACCACCCTGTCCTCGACCGGATCGAGCGACGGTCCATCATCTGACTCTCGGCACAACTAACGCGAGGGGAACGTCCCCCGTCCCGCGCCTGATCCCGTCCCCGGACCCTCCACTGCACCTACCGCAACTATACCAGACAAGCCTCCTGAGAAACTTGGACTCTTTTCCTCTATAAAACGTGCTGCGAGTAAGAAATTCGGTGACCGGCGTTCTCCAACTCCTAAGACACGTGAACCAAGATCTAAATCCGATTCCATAAAACATGCAGCTTTAACAAGACAGATCTCCGAGACAGTGGCAGCCTCAGGAGATCCAACATTTGAGCGTTGCAGACCTAAAAAGCGTGACAGCGAAACCGAATTTCCAGTAAGAAAATCTACTTCTGAAATATCTGAGAGTTTTCCATTTGTTAAAAGAGCGCTTGCAGAAATTGGAAATGGACTTAATTACTTCAGAAGATCTATAACTTCAGATGCTACTGAGCCTAAAATAACTGTGCAGAAAGCTGACCAACCCAATACCACAGTCGTAGTTGTGGCAGCATCTGTAGATGATCCACCGCCGTCACCACCACCGCCAATGACATTAAAAGAAAGGCGCGGTTCTCGAGGTTCACCGTGTGCTAATCTTCCGCCTCTAATGATACCGTCTGTTACACCAGAACCTTCACCTGGGCGGTTGTCTCCTAGTCGTATTTCACCACAACCACCAAAAGCACCAGCATCAGCACCGGTTGTAGGAAATCCCCCGAGAAGAACTCGAACGAGATCTGAAATGCCGCCAGATCCACCACCGCGCTCTCCAGAGACACCACGCCCCGCGTCCGTATCACCCAAACATACGTTCGCTTTTAAAATTGTTCTTAAGAAGGTAGAAAGTACGCCGAACACATCGTTTGATCGACCGGAACAATGAGAGTATCTCCTCTAAGCGCGGCCGCTGACAAGTGGTGGAGTACTCGAGGTTTTTAACGCGCTTTTCTCCTTTTTCTAGTAAAAGCTAGCATAGCTTAGTTAGACAAGGATGATATGTCCACGAAAAAATATTTCGAAAACTTAGATGACTGTTAAATGATGAAAGCATCTATCTATTCTTATGATTAACTAAAGGTCAAGCCCTTTTGTGTATTGATATATTTAATGGGAAGATAAGATGCTTATTATGTGTATATCAGTGTTCTTATTGCTTCTGGATACTGTTACTACTGTAATGAATATTTTGAATTCAAAATCATATCATGATATTCATATTTATGTTACATTAAGAGTTTTGGTGTTGTTATCGATACTTAATAACAAGATTAGCTTTCTATAACTGAAATGGTTGGTGTTTTAGGGGTAAGTATTTTATTTCTATTCTATTATATTCAATAAAAATAACGTTGTTCGGTATAAATATATTTGATATTGAATGTGCCTGTTTATCACTCTGTTTTCGACTCCCATCGCAAAGACTTGTCCTTACTTTAATCTTTTAGTCATAAAGTGTAATTTTATATAATCATTAATTGATATGGTATAATAAGTGTATTTTTGATGTTATACAAGTGTCTGATGTTAAAATATTTTTATAAGCTGTATATAAAATTCTATGAAATGAATGTTTGATCTTCTTATATAATATAATGAAACATATAACTGTGTAAGTGGTCCTCTGATGCGTGCCATGATTTTTTATCTTTTTTATGTATTGCATTTAATTTTGATGAAGACAGGATACAAGTTATGGTATATTGAGATTTTTTTGTGTATTTTTAAGTCATTTAGCATAATATTTTGTGTTACGAACATAAATAGGAACAAATATTTTCGTGATTTTTGAGAGTTATCACAAATATTAATGATATGAAAAAAAACCGCATGGTGTCGCGGGACACTAGATGGGAACGAAGATCCTTATAACAAAATATTAATTTCAAGTTCTATTCGAGGTATAAAGAAAATAATTATTCGGGTATATGATTTTTTTATCAATGAAAAAACTAAGTACTTTATAAAATTATTTTAACACCTTTATTTTATTAAGAATGAATTATAAAAATATACAATAATTATCGAACGATATAATAATAATACCAAACTGCAATAATAATAACAGTCATCACTAGACTATACATTAGATACTGTATAGCCATCATACATGACTATACATAAAAATCTTACGCTTTTATTTAACGTTATGGTCGTTTTTTGCCGGCTAGGGTACCCCTCCGCAACGGCCCATAAGGAGCTTCGTTCCAGTTAATATCTCGACTATTTGTAATATTAATTTCGTAATACATCCCTTATTCCCCAGGATTTAACCATTGCAAATATTTGCTTTTCATGTGTGTAAGTGGTCAGTACTGGTGATAGATTTTTCAAGTTTCCAAATATTAATGTCACCCTATTAGAAAGGGATATGCGGCCTCTGGAAAAACTATTTCTGTTGGCTCGTTTTTCAGCATAAGAATCTTACGCTTTTATTTATAGTTACGGACGTTTTTTTTGTATTTCATTTGCTAAAAGGAATCTCGCAAAATAAAAATAATCTTAGCAAACGTTTTAAGCAGATGATATCGCGAAATCGCGAAATACACGTTTATGGAAAAAGATTAGTAGTGCTAACTTATGTCGCTTTATTTTAATTACCTAACAAAAGTTAGAAAAGCAAATTTCACTTTGATTTTTATTTATTTGTTTACAGGAAAAAAAACTAAGTATATGCCACCAAAATATATTTGTGATGACTCAAAACTATCGTTTTTAAAATATCAATTCTCATTCATACTCTTTATAATTTCTAAACTTTATTTTAAAATAAGTAACAAAATGTCCATATTCGTCGGTATTTTATATGAATATTACTTTAAAACTGCTGCATTTTTCAATGATAATTTTAATTATTATAATATAAATTTTGATATATTTTGCGCCGTTTTGGTCAAGTTGTTACCAGTCCGTGTAATTAATCCGACAGCACATTTAATAAAAGTAGATTTTAAAATGTTAATAGTGTATGTTATTGACTTAATGGATGTATTGATGTCTTGACTGGACTATTTTAAAGTTTTCATTGTGCGAAAAATTGGTTTTTGTTTTTTTTCTATTTATATTATGTAAATAAAGAAATGGAAATGATTGATGATAATTTATTTTCGACACTGTTTTATCACTTATTTTTTTATTTCAAAATTATCTATTCTAGTATTACAGAAACTAAGGAGCTTGATTGATTTTTTAGAATCCAAGGCTAAGCAATTAGACTCTTATTTTAATCAGTCTATCAATCCCACGTTGATTGAGTGATTATTTACTTGGGGGTAGGTTTGTTCAGCAGTCACAAAAACCTGCTACCACAAGTTCGATCTCCGCTCGTGATTCGTGTATTATTCGTACAGGCTATCACGGTGATGTCTATGTTGTTTGAATGTTTGTGCTAGTATTAATTTATTTACAAATCCCCAAACATATCCTCTAGTTCCTACCAGATCAGCATCCGACAAATCTTACGGACCATTAATAAATATTATGAAACTAAAGAAATCACCGAGGTACATGAAAGCGCTTGCAGTATCATTGAGCGTCTCTAACTGTCTGTGTTGGCAGAAAGATCTATCTGGAATCCAGATAGGCCAGATAAAAACAGATGAACGTTGTATGAAAATTGTATGAAAATTTTGGAACCCTGTTTCTTACACACAATAGCTTACAATAACTTTCCTTATAAATCATCGTTTTTTATTTGGAATTTTCAGCAGGGTAAAGAATGTCTGGAATGATTGTCTTTAGTGCAAGGTTTCAGTTTATGAGATATTAATTAACCATACCAATTGATTCCTTCTTTTTAGTACACGCTACTATAACGTAACATTTTTATATGCATAGAAAAAACTTGAGATGAACAAATACATTTGGAGCAAGATATGGAAACGATTGAGTCGAACAGAAAACGTATGTTACATGAGGTGGACGAAAAAAAAAGAATGTAACATTTCTTGGCTTCCAATTTCCTTGTTAGTTACAACATAAAGAATAATCTAAACATAAATCAATAGATAAGCAATATAATTTAAAATGAGTTATGTGTTAATACACTACAAAATGCTTGAACAAGTATATGACAAATTTGTAGTACTAGATCGTTCAATAAGTCCCGAGACTAACCTGGAAATGGCGCATATATTAAAAACTCTTTTGATTTTTAAAAAGTACTGGCTATCAATACAAGAATATGTGTCAAATTTTTAAAAATGGAACAATAAAATTATTGATTTTGAAACATTTAAGTGACGCTACGGTTGTAATTTCGATACAATGGAAAAAAACGAGTTTCGCGTGTTGATAAAACATTGTTTTTTAATGGGAAAAAATACCGTTGAAGCACAGCAATGGCTTATAAAATGTTATGCAGGATCAGCTCCCTCTAAAGCAACCATTTGTCGGTGATATGCCGACTTCAAACGCGGTCGCATGGACACCAATGATGGGGAACGCTCAGGTCGTCCAAATGAAGCAGTGACTCAACAAAATATTAACCAAGTCCTCAAAATCGTATTGGAAGATCGGAAGGTAAAAGTGCGAGAGATAGCCGAGATAGTGAAGATTTCAGCTGGTAGTGTTTTCACTGTTTTACATAAAAATTTGGCCATGAAAAAGCTTTTTTCTAAGTGGGTGCCGCGTTTGCTTACAACTAATCAAAAGGAACAACGTATCAATGATTCAGAGCGATGTTTGGCACTGATGAATCATAATAAAAAGGATTTTTTACGTCGGTATGTAACAATGGACGAAACCTGGATATACCATTTCACTCCGGAATCCAATCGGCAGGCAGCGGAGTGGAGAGCGGCTGGTGAAAGCCGCCCGAAGCGTCCAAAGACTCAGAAATCGGCCGGTAAGGTTATGGCGTCTATATTTTGGGATGCGCATGGAATACTTTTCATCGACTACCTTGAAAAGGGACAAAATATAAATAGTGACTATTACATGTGCTTATTGGAGCGATTGAAGTACGAAATTGCGGATAAACGGCCTCACATGAACAAAAAGAAAGTGGTGTTTCACCAGGACAACGCGCCTTGTCACAAGTCCGTGAGAACGATGGCCAAAATTAACGAATTGGGCTTCGAATTGCTTCGTCAGCCCCCTTATTCGCCAGACTTGGCCCCCAGCGATTACTGGCTGTTTGCAGACCTCAAAAAAATGCTTCAGGGTAAGAAATTTGACTCAAATAGTGAAGTTATCGCAGCAATGGAGGCTTATTTTGAAGCCAAAGACAAATCGTTCTACACACATGGGATAGAAAAGTTAGAAAAGCATTGGAGGGACTGTATCGCTCTTGGAGGAGACTATGTTGATGAATAAAAATTAATTTTATAAAAAAGACCTTTTTTTAGTACTTAGTCTCGGGACTTATTGAACCACGTGTTATGTATTAGTTACCAAAAACGAAATTATAAAATATAGAAAATATAACAGCAATTATAACGTAAAAAAATGCTCATCTGCACCTAATATCCATTTATTACATATTTATAGTTTATACTATCCATTCAGAAAATTTATTTTAATATAACTAGTACTGGAAATCAGTAAAAGCTGACACATAAAATCTAAGTAACACGATATTGTCGTTACTGGTAGTGCACTATCATGAAACGTTAACCATGCAACCATCATTCATAAAGAACGTATAAAATCAATAACGCTGGTACGACAGAACATAGTTTTCCACTTTGAATTTTATGAATATTTTTATTGGACGTATAATAATACGTATGTTTCTGTAACAATAGAGCTTCCGAAATAAATTTTTAACCAAGTTACTTCGTATTCTTTACAACGTATTTATATGTAACTGAACTCTTACAATTCACTGGATAGTAAAACGTTAAATAAGTGTCTGTGTCGGCCCTGACGCACCACTGGAATTTACTTTTTACTATTAACTGTCTAATAAAAATAGGCAAAAAAAAGGCTTACTAGTCTAAGAAAAAGAATAGTACCATATCAAATGGTAAATAAAACGAATCAAATAACGCCATCTATCCATGATACGTTACGACGAGATGGCGTTATTAGAAAACGTCGGTAGACGTTTAGACGTTACACGATAGATGGCGTTACGAGAAACGTAACGAGGTCATTCGTTCAGTAGATTTTACTCTTCATATTTTTTTCATACCGTGGGCCTTATACGAAAATCGATTCTTAATGAGTAAACACCAAAACTGCGGGTTAGTTCTTAGTGACGAAATATGTGTAAAATAACGTAATTTTTTTTTTTTTAAATCGTTTTTATACAATTTTTGAAACACTTTTGGTAATAAATCATAAAGGTTTACTTTTCTCTTAAATATATTGAGCTACAAACCGAATATTCTAGGTTTAATATAGAAGATGGATTGCCCTGACCTCTTTAAGCCTAAAGGCAACATAATACTAACGTATTATGACGATGATAACGTATTAAGATCGACATAAAGTGACCCGGCACGTACAAACTGTCCCATAATAACTACCAGGCTTGTACATCTATAGTGTTAATAAAAACTCTAAATAAAAGTCTAGTATCGGCACTTTAATCATATTTCACTCGCCCTGGATTTATAATGAAGCACAATTGTGTGTTTTTGTGCTTTTTACCTGATTAATTATTGTAAACTATTGAAAATATTCACTTGTGTTAAACGTCGGTTAAGAAAATACTTTGCATATTTCCTTACTTATACCAGTCATGTCAGCATAAATTCTCATTATCATTAATGAGTATCTATTAATGCAAAATTGAAGCGGTTACTGATCAGGTGATATTTATGATATAATAACGAGATGCAGTAGAAACCTTGAACATTGTGACGCCACGGGTGGCAGATATTAAAAAAGCCGTTACTTAAAATTCCTGGCCAAATAAACGTAAGTCGAACGTAATTACTAAAAGTAATTTTATTTAAGTTAAAAGTAAATGTTAATTGACAAAAGTTCACTATTTTAATTTTGTTTATAACCTTCACTGATCGATGTTAATCGATTCAGCCTGTAACATTTCACTACATAGGTTTCCTTCTCTATGCAGAAGAAGAGAAAGAAGAAGGATACACGGAGAAAGATGTTTATTAAGATTCACTTCATCTCATCATCTTAATATATTTTGTCGTTAAAGAGAAAATGTATGGAGATGTAAACTATTTATAGCCATAGCACTCTATTTTCAATTGCAATTAAGTTGGTTGTATAACCATGATGAAGGTTGATTTTAAAATATTTCACGAATTTAAGATTTTATCTTTATATTAACTTCGTTGTAATGATAAAAGTAATTAGGGTTTTAGGTAGTCTATTATTTTAATAGGTAGGTACAAAGGTAGGTTAATATCCCTTAAGAACATTATATTGTTAGGTTTAATAGTGTTTGTAATCTATTAATAGGTTAAAACCCTTGTCCTAATTGCGCCATTACAACGCCACAATGAGATGTCATAATATGGCCCTAAAAACTGTTATGACATAATGAGGTCATTACTATACTTCTAAGTGAACAGAGGAAGAGCCATAATCTACACTTAATGTATGTTAATACTTAGTATTGAATTATAATTATGAATCATTTGAAATTTATTAGAAAAATAAGCATGTATGCATATAACATTTTTATTGATTAAAAATATAAAAAGGCAAACTTAGAAGCTGATTGTATAAGACTATTTTATATTGCAATTAGTAAAAATATAGAAAACATTATAGAACATAACAAATAAATTCGTTGTGAATTATTACTGAGTATAGACTCACAAAAAATATTCTTTATTGAAGTTTTACAAGTAATATCAAATTCGTTTTAAAAATCCATCTAGTCAATCCATGGTAAATCTTCGTCTTGAAATAAGGATTTATTGAATAGAAACAGAAAGAAATTTAGTACAAAATACTTTCTGCGTTTATTTTTATTTTGTATTAGCTTAACCGGTTGGCCACGCTTCGCTGAGACTCGATCAAATATACACTTTTAAGGAGTTAGCATACTATTCCAGACGAGTCAACAAATATACTTTATTATAATGAAACAACTTTTCGGATTTTATCGCGGTTTATTAAGTTTTTTAGATGCCTAACGTTTCGGATACTTTACAACAACCATGGTCACGGGAGGACTACGACTGACGTCCACTGCTGGAAACAGACTCGCGCCAAAAATGCCGTGAACTCATGTGTTTTGCCCATAGTCACCCGCTGGGCAGGCAGGTTTGCGACCCATTGGTGTTTCATTGTAATTAGTGAAATTCATGTAAACATTAGAAAACAAAAAAATATATATACTTTGGGTGAAATAATTATGAAACAATGGCCAATAGACAGCACCTCCTTTACTGCGCGGTACAAGCTTTAAGAAAAAGTTACAGATGAAATATTATGTCACCGCTACTATACGAGTATAATGCAAAAATAAAAACATACTATATTTTGTTGAAAATTTTAGAACGTGTAAGTTAAGCCTGAAAAGCAGAAGAAATTTAAAAGTAATTTTATACATAAATTTTTTCACACAGAATTAGCAAGTTGAGTGGTGGCGGGCTGGTCACTTGTGATGCAGGGCCGATGGTCGCGGGAGCAGGTGTGCCCTGGAGTAGAGACCGTGAGCTGGCAAACTCAGTGGGAACGCAGAGGGGACGTCCTCCGGCCCGCTGGGTCCAACTATATACGAAAGATTGCCGATGGAGGCTAGATGAGGATTGCGAAAAACTGAGACTTTTGGCACGAACTTAGGAAGGCTTATGTCCAACAGCGTAATGCGATAAACTGAAGTGAATACATATATTTTTTTAATAATCAAGACTACATCGTTCCTGGTACGATCACAGTCCTATGATATGTACACTTGAACGTGTAGTGAATAGAGGTCTTTATAAAAATTCTTCAAACACCTGTTTTCATCCAAACATCGCGAAACGCCTTGCCCGATTTCCGATAAACGATTTGCCCTTTCACATGAAGCCGTTTCGTATAAAAAGTACTTAAAAACAATTTTGAATAACGTTGAAATCTTGTCAGCAAGCTTAAAAACATACATTTGTTAATTTTGTCTTTAAATATCATTGAACATTTTTTTTTATATATAGTTTGATAGTAATATATGATCAATAAGATATTTAGTTATAAGTAGTCATCATCACTTAAGTGCATAATTTTAAAGTTAATTTAATAATTAAATAAATCAGTTGACTGGTATTCCACTGCGTTATAGTTTTTCGTTGTAGGTATACCTATAAAACGCAATCGACTATCTTGATGGTAATGGGTATTAAACATATTTTACTAATCATCGAATCATGTTACAAACAACCAAAAAATCAATATTCATATTACTAAACTATATGAAATTACAAAAATATGACTAGCTTTTATTTAACTAATGTGTGATTGTGACTGAATGTAATAAACTTAATTATTTGCAATCTATATATAAATAAAATTGTTGAGTCATTCGCTCAAACTGCTGGACGCGTAAAGGTAAAATTTGGCAGGGAGGTAGTTTATAGTTTGTAAACGTCCGCTAAGAACGGATTTTTCAATAGTGCCAGATTAGGGGATTTTCAATAGTGCCAGATTAAGGGGTCAAAGGACTTTCGAAAAATTGTAGGATTTAATTTTTTTTGTCCTACAAATTTAAAATTTGCCAGAGATATATTTAATAGTTTGTGGACGTATACTTAGAACGAATTTAGCGATAGGGCGGTATTCAGGTTGTCTAAGGGTTCGAGCAAGTTTTTATGGAAGTCCTTCTTTTTTCATGCTACAAGTGAGAAAATAGGCAGGGAGGTAGTTATTCAACATTCATTGATAACGGATTTTGCCTTAGCGCGACATTAAAGGATTCTAAGGGCTTAAGCAAATTTGTATGAAAGCCCTTCATTCTTTTTGCTACAAATACTACAAGTTTATAGTTAATACGTCCATTAAAAAAAGATTTTGAAAAATTATACGTCTAAGAGGGTGAAAGGGGTTAAATGTGTGTCTCAAACCATATATTTTTTTTAACTCTTAACTGGTATCGTAAATTTGACATCCGTAACTGGTATCGTGGGGGCCGTGCGGCCCCTATAATATTTTTCCTTCTAGCAAGTAAGTTTTAACTATTTACCTGAATAAATCGTCAGAAATATTAAAAAACAGGCTTGTTTTATGTAATTAAATAGTTTTTATTATTATAAATTTTCTTACTTCAGTACTAGAAGAGATCACAAAATAGTATCAATATTTTGGTAATATTTTTTTCTACGTTACAAATATCAATGAAAATTATAGTTTAAAAAGTTAAAATAAAAAATAACATTATTTGACTTCATCTATAATACGTAAACTAAAAAACAAATAACGTTTTATAATCTCTAATCAAAATTTCACAAAAATCAACATGAAATAAATCACTTCTTCACTTGAAATTATTTTCCCCATAGTAGCTGCTGGACTGACTAGGTCTTACAACATTTTCATTTTCACTTCCTGAGGAAGGCGCTTCCGTATCAGAACCCACATCCTGATTAGCTTTCAACAAATCAAGTGTCACTGGATCTTTACAATTAGTTGATCACTATTAACTTCACTACCACTACAACATTCTTCTACTGGTCTCCTACCAATCACTGATTCGGAATTAGAATCTTCGTGTAAGAATTCTTCTATTATTTTATTACTGAAAGGCCGCGATATCTTGAATTAATAACTGTCGAAAATAATAAAAATATAAAAATTACTATGTAAAAAACTTACGTAACTGGTATCGTGGGGGCCGCGCGGAGCCCAATACGTACATACCTGGGTCCCAGTAAGCGATACAGCGCTGAACTCCGGTACCCGCAGCGAATAGTGACGTAATGAGAATACTTTAAATGGCGGATGCTCACGATTCTTAGTTTATTAGAAAGCCAAGAAAACGTAATACGTGAAGGCCGCGTGGCCTCCACGATACCAGTTAAGGGTTAATTTAGAAGCATGAAATTAAATTTTTAGACTTCTAAAATACTAACGATTTGCTGGTAGATTCGAAACATCCGTCCAGTGGAAGAGCGTGGTGGATTAAGCTCTAATTCCTTCCACTACATGTAGAGAAGTTTATTTCTAGCAGTGAGATATTATATCAAATCGTAACAATTACGTATTTCAGCATTTGTGAACAATCTACCTTAAAGGGATGAAATAAGTATTGAGTTTAAATGGGAAGTTCACCATTTTTGGAGATGAAGACATCAAATTTTAATTCTGAACTACTGATTAATGTTTTAGCTTTTCTGGAAATTCAACTTTAAATAGGTAAAATAGGATTCTACGCGAGGTAAGGTGCCGGTTATCTGCTAGTTAGATAAAAATTCTTATATTATGTACATGAATATTATGTAAGTTATATGCCAGTGATTTGAACTTGAATACAATAATACCGTCTAAAATAATTTTTATCTCGTCCGACGTCAATTTTAGTTAAATCTAATTTGTTTTGGCCACAGAACTGGACAAAGACCATTCTTAAATATAAAAGGAAAAGAAAACTTGCGATCAAAATTATATTGAAGTTTACTTTGGTTAAGTGCTCTGTAAGTCTACTAGATTGTTCCATCCATTATCAAGTATAGACACTGTTTGGGCAATATCCGCACACGTCACTCCTTTGAAAGGGTTCAATACACTGTTCACGCGACAAATATAAAGAAAGTTTTAACAAAGACGATTCTTCATTCATTATGACGCTACCTCATTAATATAAGAATTAATTACACATAAAATGAAGCTTCATTTGTGTTTTTTACGCTTCAGACTTTGACACGGTCTTCTATCATTTATCATATTTTATGGTATATTCATAAATAAAAGATGTAAATACATTGTATTACACTACTTAAAGTGTTGTTATTATTTTCGAAGTGCATCATAGAATAAACTATACTAGGAAAAAGAAATTTTCAATTTTTTTATAGGCTAAGTATTTATCGGATCATCCTCGTAAGGCATTGTATATCTTTATGTTCGCATAATATGTTTATACCTGTCAATCCAAACATGAATACTTTCTACGTGATTTAGTGCATAAACAAACGCTCCTGTATTGTAATTAATCCTTGATTTCATAAAAATGGAGCGAAAATATTTGTATGAAATTTTAATGTATAATGGGATACTTTGCCCACGAGGAGAGATATAGACTTTGCGAAGCCTACATTTTCACATATTTTTGATAAATATTTTCATAATTATAAAAATTATGAATATAAACTTGTTGCTAGACTTAAAATAAGCAGCTTATGGAATACCGTTGCAAGTATAAGATCTTTTAGCCACTTATAAAACTCGACGACGAATATTGTATTTCGTTAAATTCAGCAAAAAAAAAAAAAATAACAAAAATTTCTGTTCGAATAACATAAGAAAACTTTAATGAGTTATAAAATAAGACATTTTTCTCATTTGAACAAGAAAATCAAGAGTAATTTGAAATGTGGTCTCGACGTATAATAAACTAACTTCAAACAAGCTCGATAATAATTACTAATAGGTACTTAAAGAAATTATCCTTAGAAAAAAAAACAGTAAAACTTTATAGATTGTTGACATACATTTTTAATCTCATGAAAAAAATTGGGATTTGCATACCATACATTATTAAATATTACTATCCCTAAAAATAAATTTATAAATTGTTAAATATTATTTTCTTCGCGTATTCCTTAAGTAATTATTATCTCTAAAACTTCTCAGAATTGTGTTATTGCATTAAGTTCAGTTAAAGTATTATTTACAATTACTTTAAATGAACTCGAACTCGACGAGAAATAAAATAAACTGTTTCGTGTTTCACACTAAGCTATATAAACGATGACGTTAAAAAGGCTTCTATCTCGCTGTTACTTTAAAGAGGTCGCGTTAGGCAAGATAAATGATTTATTTTTTAATACAAAGCGCTAGTGTGACATGTTTCATAATAACGAAGTTATGTTTATTTCATTTTTAATTTTGAAAAGTATTGTCGAACTAATTTTTTACATGGGCCTCCCCGAGTTCGTGCCAAACATTTCGATTTTCCACAATCCTCATCCGATCTACACCGGTAATCTTTCGCAAGTAATTACAAAATTTGACTTCTTCCTAGTAGTATTAATTTTATGAAGTCAATGGATGGAACATAAATCTTAAACCAAAATGTTAATACACCTTTCTGGTGTTGTTTTTATTTACCTTAATTTATTTTCGAACTGAATCAAAGATTCAAATGAAAAGTACTCGGAAAAGGAATAAAACGCCACTATTAAAATTTTGTGTTTTTTTTAATAGCAACGAAATTAATAATTTTTACGTATTAGCAATGTGGTTAGAGCTACCGCTTTTGTGTTAGAGTTCTCGACTTCTATTTCCACTAGTGACATATTTATGTACCTACTCGCATAAGATATTACATACCTACATATTTGTCAATTTCTGGTTTCAATTTGTTGTGTCTTGTGTATTTGGTTTTAGACATTATTCATATTAGTTGATGCAGTTAGACGTAAGATGTAACTATTTTATTTATAGCATTAAAAAATCTACCGCTAAAAGTTAAGTACATACGAAACAATAGCATTAAATAACTATAACGTAATGAAATACCTTTCTAATCTCACAGAAACATTACTTTAGAAAACAACAAAATCAAATATCCGTAACAAATAAAAGACTTGCATAAAGAATTAAAGAAAGTCACGAACAATAAAGTAAGTAAAATGATAACAACCTCACAGCACGTGATCTAAAGAGAGAATGCCCCCTCTCGGTGTCTAGACAAATGTTATTTATAGAGCTTTTCAGCTAATACCCAGAAATAGAATGTACTGAAGTCTTTCCTTATACCTTTTATTAGGGATATAGCTGTGGCCACGAGTAAATTATTATTATTATTTTTTTATATCACCAGTTCGGCAAACAAGCGTACGGCTCACCTGATGGTAAGAGATTACCGTAGCTTATAGACACCTGCAACACCAGAAGCATCGCAAGCGCGTTGCCGACCCAATCCCCAATCCCCCAGGAGCTCTGGTAGGGTTGCCAACTGTTGAAAGGACCAACCCGGGAGACTTTGGGGAAAGAAAAACTCAATTAATTTTTAAATTTATATTTATTTTGCTTTCTAGCAGCATCTAATATTTTACGGTTTTTCATTACAAAATCGTAAAAGTTTTTACATGTAAAATCGAAGTTTGTGAGTACTTGTAATTCTGCGCGACGGTGAGACGAACAGGTTTATACATGCAGCGGCCATGGTGTTGTGTGTGTGTGTGATTGCAAAGCACGCAAAGAGAGCGAGTAGTGACGTGCGAGCGAAGGATGTGTATAATTTTTTAGAAAAACCGGAAAAATTATTGTTCCCCGGGAGGTCGGGAGATTAACTATTATTTCCGGAGTCTCCCGGGCGATCCGGGAGGGTTGGGAACCCTAAGCTCTGGTCACCTTACTCACCAACAGGAACACAATACTGCTTGAAAACAGTATTATTTAGCTATGATCTTTTGTAAGGACGAGTACCGATAAGAATCGATAAATATTGCACATCGGAGAGTCTGAGAGATATGAAAACCTTAAGAGATAGAGGGACTCTCAATAGATGAATACACAAACATACATACATACTCGTACCGAAGTATATTATAAGCGAATAGATATTTTGTACTTTTTAACTTCTAAGTATAATTTAAAACACATGAGTTCACGTCATTTTCGGCACGAACTTGTGGAGGCCTATGTCCAGCAGTGGACTGCAATAGGCTGAAGTGCGAAGTATAATTTGTGATTTAATTTTAAGAAAAGTGACGAAAATTAACAATTTACCATGAATTGAAACGTTATCAAAGAAAAATTTGAAAAATGAGTTCGTTTTCAAATAACGTAAAAATAAAAATGTCTCACTGTAAGTGATATGTACGAGTCTATACTTCATGCTAATATGATATAGCATATAGCATGAAGTCACCACCGGAAGATAGAGCCATGCTATATATGTGCATATCAAAGATTAAGCCTGTTAGTTATATATTTCAGATATCATTGAAATTCGACATGTGATCATTGCTTAACGTAAGCATAAACATAATAGGTTTTGGCTAGAAGTATAAATAAACATAAAAAAAATAATAAAAAATAATAATTAAAAAAAAAACAAAAAACCCGCCTGCGTGAAGAACAACTAATATAAAATCAACTGAAAAAGCTGTAACAAGATAAAAATTCAATATGCACACAAAGTCAGCGAAATAAATAGAAACAATATCAAACATTTTGTGCTGTACATTTAAAATATATTAATACGGTAGTCCTCCGAAACTTTATGCAACGTCGTATATAACATGCAGTCGGAGACATGCACAAAAAGAGAATGATTTGACTTATCCTTCAATTTCATGCCTCCGACTGCATGTTATCTACGACGTTGCATAAAGTTTCGAAGGACTAGCGTATTAATATATTTTAAATGTACAACACAAAATGTTTGATATTGTTTCTATTTATTTCGCTGACTTTGTGTGCATATTGAATTTTTATCTTGTTCCAGCTTTTTCAGTTGATTTTCTATTAGTTGTTCTTCACGCAGGCGGG
The DNA here is from genome assembly GCF_905220565.1 of Melitaea cinxia. NCBI lineage: Eukaryota > Metazoa > Arthropoda > Insecta > Lepidoptera > Nymphalidae > Melitaea > Melitaea cinxia. The sequence continues at coordinate 11,754,426 of NC_059402.1, read as the reverse complement.
TTTTTTGTTTTTTTTTTTAAATTATTATTTTATTTATGTCTTTTTAGTCAGACAAATTACGTAATCGGTACAATTCATTAAAACAGTTTACATCATGTGGTTGATTAAGTAATTTTTTAGGGTCAAGAGAACTGATAGCAAGCCCGGAGAAAGATCTCACTCTGCTCAAAGCAACATAAGCCTGACCTTTAGCAAATAGGTGACTGCTTAAGTCAACAACTATTAGTTTTAATATAATGAAATTATTATTAAAATTATTTGTTTGTATTTGGTATTATGTATTTGTTATTGATTTTATTAATGTAATTGTAAATTGGTGTGACATTTATTAATTTTTATTTGTAATTTTAATTGTACGTTTTTTTTAACCATTGTATTTTATTAGAAAGGCTACACCCCGAAGTTGATCGTCGCCTAGGAGGCGAGTTTGGCATGGCATAGGCGTGGGAAAGAGCAAAGTCCACATTTTTTAAACTTTAATATTGTATTTCTTTATTAGTATTACAGTAATAATAATCATGATATACCTTTTTAAAATCCTTGTATTGTGCCCTTCAATTTGATACCCATATTGTAGTATTCGAGAAAAAAATTTTTTTTTCATTAACTACAATGGCTTCGCGCAGCCGCCATGTTTGATTTTTTTTTAATGTCACCTATCTAAGAACACTTGGGCAGCTAAGACGAACCTAACGATACCTCAATTATGTAAATCCGTTCAGTGGTTCTGGAAATATGAGGTAGTAAAGAATATTATATACAAATATACATACATACAAGATACGCGCGAAAAACATAACCCTTCCTTGGCAGTCGGGTAATAAATTAAGTTATCAACATTTACTAATAATATGGAAAGAAGAGTATATGACCTCTAAACAACATAATATAACAATTCGTACAATTTGTTTTTGTGTTTCCCACACATGAGGGAATTCTAAACAATTTTCCCTTAGAACCTAATATAAAATCAAAAAATTCGATCAAACGGGTACATCGTTCCATAGCTTAATTGGCTAAACCACGGTCAGTCGGAGATGAAGGTTCGATCCCCGCTGGAACGGTCGATTTTTGATATGATATTAAAAATTGTTTACATATAACCAATTCGTACTGTTCGAGTTTTCTTATTGTAAAAACTATAAATTTTATTTTACTTTATTTAGTGGAACTACTTACTTTATAAATATGTTTTGTTAATAACATGAACTAAATTAATAACCGCTCTGGTGTAGTGGTTGAAGGCGTGGTAGATTAAGGCTCCAATCCTTCTCCTACATGAAGAAAGAGGCCTATGCCCGACAGTGGGATATGATAGGCGTAAATTAATAAAAATTAAATTAATAAAAATAAATTACTAGGGAGAGCAGAAAAAAATTCCATGCGAGTGAAATCAAAAGAAACTTTAGTCAATAAAAGCAATATTACTAAATCGTATACGCTTCGTTGGCGCCTGTATTTTACGCGTCAAATAATAAGTTTTCATTTCAATTCGCGTGAACCTGTTACTCATGGGATCTCTAAAGATGTGAGAACAAATGGGACATTACAAATATACATTTTTATACAAATATTGCTACACTAGCTATATCTACGATTTTGCAAACCTTGTCTCGAATCTATATCATTGTTACAAAATATTTAAAATATTTGTATTTAGTAGGTATATATTTCAAGTAACAGTACGTAAAACCATAAACCGTACCGTGTAGTACGTTAGAACCTTAACATGAGAACTAAACTAAATTCATCTGTTTTTAGCGAATGAGATATTTAACGGTTGAAGTAATGATAAAATATTTATTAAAGAATAATAATAATATAAAAAACAAGATGCACGTAATAAAATATAAAATATAATTAATAAATTGTAAAACATAAATTATAAAGAAGAATTCAATATACAAAATTTTTGACATCTATCAAAAAATATTCTTATAAACAAAGTAAAAACAACAACGGACAATTGCGACGCTGACATGCCATAAATTAAAGAAAAAGAAGAAGAAAATTAAAACAAGAAATGAGGTTTCATTATTACTTCCATATAAAAAGTCTATATATGTGGATACTCCACATGTTGATTATTCAAAAAAGAAACAAAGTGAAACAGAATTAAATTTGAACGTAGAGAAGTTATAACTCAGTCGTAGTTTTTGTTTCCCAATATGCAGTGTTACTATCACTGCGTAGTGGTCGCCTAGTAGTCGAAATTCGACCATAATTGAACAACAGACCTTAACAATGAAATATATATGCGTGTTGAGTCAAATACATGGTAGATGGTAGTGTGTGTAATGTTTTTTTTTATTGATTTACATAATATATTTGTATGCATAATTTAATATATATATATATATATATATATATATATATATATATATATATATATATATATATATATATATATAGTAGCATTCTGCACGCCTTCTCTACATAAGCTATGTGTACGAAATTTCATACTCCTCCGTCCACGTAATATTCGTAAAATTGGGTACAAAGTTTATGCTTCACTAATATAATATGAATGGTACGATTTTGCTTGAAAAATATTTATAATAATAAAAACCACAGACAGTAAAATCACAAATCATTTTTAACAAATGATTCAAAGCAAACATTTACTAAAGCATATAAAATACCTATAAATCATTCCCAAGTGTCGGTAAGATCAAATAAAACTGATATTGATAATAAAATCCCCAATCGGTACCTTCATTCATAGAGTTGTTTATAGTGGATATTGTTTGCACATGGTGCGGTACTAAAAGATATTGCTACTATGATTTGATTAAATTCGTCTCCTGTTTTACGACGAAGACAGCGGAGTATATATGAAATTCATACCTGAAATCTGTGTTATTTTAGGATGATATTTTTATTTCAAAATTCGTTTAGATTTGAATGTGTTCTATTTGTCGTACTACAAGCTCCCCGAACAGACTTCGTTCTGTCAAAAGTTAATTTTTTTTAAGTATTAAAAAAATCTTCCGTGGGCCTTAAGGAACATACAAAAAAAAAAATTAGCCGAATTGGTCGAGCCATTCTGGAGTTATATGCTTAGCAACGTTCATTTTTATTAATATATCGCGATTATCGCGTGTCGTGATTATAACTAATGACTTAGGTTACTAAGAATCTGTTTTAAGTTTTATGTGTAAAATTAATTTTAAGTAATTTAAACAATTAAGTGTAATTAGTGTTTACATTTCCGTTGCAATGACGACGCGTTATCGCGACGGTCACAGCACTGGTTTGTGGCTGTTGCGCTGGCGGTTGCGGGTTCGATCCCCGCACATGACAAACACTTGTATTGGCCATAGAGATGTTTGCCGTGGCGTATACTAAGCGTACTAGCTACTAATCGTATTATACAAATGTACATTTTTTTATATATCACTAGGTCGGCAAACAAGCGTACGGCTCACTTGATGGTAAGAGATTACCGTATCTTATAGACGCCTGCAACACCAGAAGCATCGCAAGCGCGTTGCCGACCCAATCCCCAATCCCCCCAGGAGCTCTGGTCACCTTACTTACCTACAGGAACACAATACTGCTTGAAAACAATATTATTTAGCTGTGATCTTCGGTAAGGTCGAGTACCGATAAGAATCGATAAATATTGCACATCGGAGAGTCTGAGAGATATGAAAACCTTAAGAGATAGAGGGACTCTCAATAGATGAATACACAAACATACATACATACTCGTACCGAAGTATATTATAAGCGAATAGATATTTTGTACTTTTTAACTTCTAAGTATAATTTAAAACACATGAGTTCACGTCATTTTCGGCACGAACTTGTGGAGGCCTATGTCCAGCAGTGGACTGCAATAGGCTGAAGTGCGAAGTATAATTTGTGATTTAATTTTAAGAAAAGTGACGAAAATTAACAATTTACCATGAATTGAAACGTTATCAAAGAAAAATTTGAAAAATGAGTTCGTTTTCAAATAACGTAAAAATAAAAATGTCTCACTGTAAGTGATATGTACGAGTCTATACTTCATGCTAATATGATATAGCATATAGCATGAAGTCACCACCGGAAGATAGAGCCATGCTATATATGTGCATATCAAAGATTAAGCCTGTTAGTTATATATTTGAGATATCATTGAAATTCGACATGTGATCATTGCTTAACGTAAGCATTCTGTCCCCAGTCTGCTACATATTTTGAGCAAGAAATTCCTGTTGTGCCGTACCTCAGTTAAGTGAACATAATTTTACTTAAAATATAAGACACTAGTAAAAGGTAGACTACGGTTTTTTTCATACCTCGCACTTATAAAGTTGTGTCATTTTTAAGTTACTCATTTAAATTTAACATGTTGAAGTATAAATGAGTTACGACTAATATTTTAAAAGCTTTAGCTCTATTTAAAAAGTTTTTAAACTTGTTGACTAGACTACTTATAGTGTTAATAAAAAAAAAAACATAATTTTTCCACGCAGTTGATAATATTATCATCATAAATCATTTTTACCAAAAGCAAAAAAAATAAAATCAATAATTTATATAAACTTTGTTTAATATTTTCATTACAGTCTCAAAAATCGATGATCATTCCATAAAATAAACACAAAATCATTAGTCATACAAAATTGAAATATCCAATTTATCTTTTCCGTTGTGTTAACAGAAGTGTCTCGACAAATGGTTTTTCTGACTCGTTAAAAGACTAAAAGCTGTCCAATCACAATCTCAATTTGAAATTCATGAGCAAATTCAGATCGAAAATGATTTCCTGAACTGTATTTACCTAACTGAATCTGGAGAAAATATCTATTACTTTGCATTTTGAACTTGAACGAAAGCATGTTTGTGAAATTTATTAGAGTGGCATGACAAGAAGAAATATTGCTTTAGCATTAACCTGATTCTGAAGGCAAAGCCATTATGCATTTGAGAAATGAGCGTCGATTTGAATGCAATTTGTAAGGGCTTTATGAATAAAGTTTGGTAAACGTACTTTTAATAAATAAGTCTGTTTCATTTACATCAAATGTATTTGATTGTAAGTAATGGACAAAATGCATTATTATTTTAAAACATTGGAAGATTTGTGTGGTTTTAGACAAAGTTTTAAGCTTCGAACTAAAATTATTGTAATATTTATTTTTAATTTACTTTTATTATTTATTACCTGATAGCGATCGTTACTTATGGTAAGGAATATATCCGCCGACCCGCATTGGAGCAGCATGGTGGTTTAAGCTCTGATTTTTCTTCTACATGAAAAAAAGGCCTATGCTCAGCAGTGGGATATTACAGGCTGAAGCGTTAGCATTATTATTTAATAAAATTAAGTAATATTTGAGAAACGTTAACCTTACAAAACAAAGCTTTTAAAATCGTATTACGCGTATAAATTGTCATATCGTCCGTTTAATAAATTAAATGAATGAAGCGTTTCACAAAAATTCTTTTGAGAAGTCAACAAAAGCCAGAAGACAATAAACATTCAACAAACAATTTCATTTTAATATAATTATGTAGGAAGAGAAATTACACAGGGATTGTGAACTAGGTTTGTTTTATAGCATCAAGAGAAAAGTTGTGAAAGACCGCACAATTTTGCACCTGTTATTTTTCTTTCTAATTAAATTTCTAACATTATTGTCGGTTATTCCCTTGGGACAGCCTTTGTGACGGTTTCTTTCGCAAATAACGTTAAAGCCCTTAATGTTGATATAAATCTGGCATAATAAATTAATGCAAACAATTCCTGAGTAAACAAAAATTAAATTTGATACAAGATTTTTGTTATCCTCTGACTACTAATATTACTGACTCATTTTACTTAGTGTTATATTTCATTTTATACAACTACAAAGACACTAAACATCATCGATAGTATAAAGAAAAAACATTGCGGTTAAACATTACGGCTCAGAAATATAAAAAAGTTTAAATACAAAAGTAAATAAAATGCGTATTACTTATTTGCAACGTGTAGAAATTTACACACTTTTTTTTATACAAATACAATATATAATATAATAAGTTATAGTTAGATTCATCTTTATAACGCAGGTGTTCTTCATAGTTGACGTTAAAAAAAACTAACATGGCGACTGTGAGACGCTATAGCTTAAAGTAAGAAAAAAACTGTTAAATAGATATTAGATTAAAGAGCATAATATCATGATGCTTTCGAAATGGATGAATGAATGATGAAATGAATAAAAAAATACTAAAGTATTTTTTTTTTTTGCAGTTTTTACTTCAAGTTATTTGAACCGACTTCCGAAAAGGAGGTTCTCAATTCGGCTGTATTTTTTTAAGTATGTTACCTCAAAATTTTTTACTGACTGAACCGAATTAGATAACACCTCATTACGATATGGACAATTCAATTAATTTTAGTTGGTAGGTTGTCTGACTTATCTGACTGGATGACGCAAAATCAGGAATAAACTAATTAGTTCCATATTCCACAACAAGATCGAGTATAAATAATTTGTAATATTTGGTGATATTTAACAATATTTGCAAGCATTTACATTTATTATTGCCTACTGTATTAAAATAAATTGATTTTATTAATTGGTTCCAGGCTGTATCTTAAGCATGTGCTTACTCCAAATGAACACGAGAAATAATAAATAACAAAGGTTAATACCCTAATATCAATATTACAGAAACAATAAACGATCATCATTGTTTCCACTACACTGACATTACTAGACGTTTAACTTCTAAGCTACACGTACAGGAATTAACCCTGTAATGGAACACATCATAGATTTATATTGCCAATAGAGCGACTCTATTACATACAAGCATTGCAAATGGACAAACAGAATACTACAGAAGTCGCACACTTTTCTTAAACCTTTAAATTAATAATTATGTTTGCTCACAAACAAAAAAAAAAATAACACTTACCTCAATTTATATCGACAAGTAGGTTATAACAAAGTAACTCAAAAAAAAAAAAAACAATTAAAAACGTATTTTTAGAATTAGCTAAAAAGTACTCATCAGATCTTGATAAAATTTAAATGAGATCACACGACAAGCACACAGGTTTTCGATTGTAAACAGGAGTCATAAAAAATCGATAAACCCAGTAAAAAAATTATGACACAGCACCCATAAAAAGTAGAATCGAATTGAGAACCTTCTACCTTTTTTGAAATCAGTTAATAAGACTTATGCTATGACAAACGTGATAGTAAATGTTACAAACGCAACTAAAGGCACAACTTGTTGACTTAATTCTATAAAAGTACCTTTATCTTGATACCATCGTGTGTTTGTAGATTCACTGTCATACATTACCAACCTTCTGGGAATAACGCGGTCAACATAGCGGGTCGGAATGTTTATTTAATCGCATTGAAGAATTACTATAATGGGTTTTTGCGCAGAGTAGCGTTCTACAAAGAAGGGAACACGTAACGTGATAATTGTTTTTGTTAATTCCATTTCCCCGCTACTTTATCTGCTTTGATTTTTTATTCGATCTGACAGTTCAATTAACTCTCTTTAACCTTTCATCCAATAACTCTTTCCTGTATTGCATTAAGCTGTAAACTTCAGAGACTATTGGTTTTAAATAATGAAATACATAACCACCAATGCATAAATATCAAAAAGGAATTTATTTATTCTTCAATTAGGATTTTCCCGATAGAGCATGTGTTGTAACTCTTTTTTCGATCCGGGGGTTATGTGTTCAATTGCCGCTTCATATCTGGGTGTAATAAATGAATTATTCATATGTATATTTATATTTATCGAAAAAAGATGTGGCTATATCAGTGTTCTGTTAACTTTAAACCCAACATTAAGTTTCTTACCTTAGCAACAGGCAACCGTGTGTATATGTTAAAGATTATTTATTCCTTCTTCTTTGTTCGGATTGGTTTTTTTGATATGATTTATATGAAAATCGAAGTAGAGAAGTATGAACTTGTTGATAATTATTGACATAAGAAACATTATCTATGTTATATTTAATCTGTATTTAATGTAAGTTTCAACCTCATATCCTTCATTTCGTTTACACTAAATATAGTTACCGACTGCCTCACTTATAGACAACTTTTAGTTATTTATAGTATTAGAATAAAAACTATTATTACAACTACCAGATCAAGAACACGGAAGAACCGGACTTTCGTAGCCATTGATTTTACCTGTGTTGGGAGTATGCGCTGAGGAACTTTCAGCTTTTGAATGACGAAGATCTGGCCCTCGCGGGCTCTTGGCTATACGAAGACTTGACAACTAAACTTGGATGAAAAATATTTTTAGCAAAACGGCTAAAAACTTCTAAGCCTGCATAACTGGAAAAGTTGCAAGGATAGCATTTACATAATGCTTGCAGTTTCATATAATGCTTAAAATGTTTAAGAATATTTTTAAATTGTTTTTGCTTTAAATATCATATTGCTTACATTAAAAAACTGTATTTTTGGCTAATTTTTTTTGTTTATCTTATTATGTACATACTCGTAGGAAACCAATACAATGTACAATATTACTAAATTAACGGACGATGATAATATAAAAATTAACAATATGATAAATTGTCGTTATACATGGCAATTACAGGCTGACTCGCTATATCAATTTCGAAGTTATGTACTAAATAAAAGAAAAAAATATGTCATAGATAAAAGGAAAAGAAAAGAGAAAATGAATAATATTTTGTTTAAAATTAGCAATAATTATCAATTAAAGAAAAATATGTATTATATTATCTTATTATTATGATCTATCTATGAAAAAATTCTAGAATATAATATGAATGTACTAACTCTATGAATTAAGTGCCTATATCGTCTTTATCGCACTTACACACTCAAGACAGGTTCACCTTTCTAGTACATATACCCATCGCAGTTCATACTCTCGTAGTGTAACATGCTATAATTGCCCTTTAACATGAATATAATCTCATAAAGTTGGTAATTCCGCTTATTTTAAATTTAGCAATATGTGGAATTCCTTACTTAATTATTCAATGTTCCTCAACCTGATTGTAATACTCGTATGTCCTTAATAGTAGTATGTTCAATTTATTTATTTACGTAATTGTCGTTAGTATTTGTTGTGCATTTTTCTTTGCCTGCGCACTTTTATCGAAATTAACCTCCTAAATTAATCTAAATATTTTGATTTCTTTCAAATTGTTTTTGTAATTTTGTTTGCTTATTATATTATTGTTATTTTATTGTATTTTTAATAATTGTGTTACCAATTAATATGGTAATATACAAAATAAAGACGATACTTTTTTGAACATTTTTAAAATGAAATTATTAATTAATATTACTTAATCGTTTCGGTACTAAAGAATATAGCCACCCCCTCTCTTCCTGTGGGTGTCGTAAGAGGCGACTAAGGGATAGCACAGTTCCACTACCACCTTGAAACATATAAAGCCGACCGATGGCGGGATAACCATCCAACTGCTGGCTTTGAAATACACAGGCCGAAGACGGGCAGCAGCGTCTTCGGTGCGACAAAGCCAGCCCTGCGGTCACCAACCCGCCTGCCTAGCGTGGTGACTATGGGCAAAACACATGAGTTCACGTTATTTTTGGCGTAAACTTGTGGAGGCCTATGTCCAGCAGTGGACTTTATAGGCTGTAATGATGACTTAATCGTTTCATGTTTTATCCAGAGGTATTTTTATAATATTCAAAGAATGGAATATTTAAAAATAATTTTATTTTTTTAATAATAAATTAAAAATGGTGGCAGCGTGCTTTCTTTTAAGTACAAAATTCAATTTCACTTTGCTATAAAGGACAAAAGAAAGTGCAAAAATTAAATTTTACTGCACTGGACGTTAAGTCCAATTTTCGCAATAATGGTCCGCTTAAGTGTTTTTAAATTACGAACAAATAGAATTTATAATTTATATATTATTTTCAAGAACTTTTAATTGTTTATTTAAATTCAGTATAAAATAATATAATCTTAGTACTTAGATACAGGTATATAACGTCTTCAATCATTTTTTAAGAAAATCTTATTTTTTATTTTTAGTAAAATAAAAGGAGTGGTTGATTCTACATAAACGTATATAAACATTTATAGTAAATCAATGACGATGGATAAATAATATATTATTACCTGACGTTAAAAAAATCTTTGATGTCTTTTTTTTTTAAATGAATTATTTTAATATTTACATGATTATTTTAACCAAAAATAATAAGATAAAAATATTAAAAACAAATTCTATATATACCGACGATGCGTTTGCGCAACGGTCACAGCACTGGTTTAAGGCTGTTGCTCTGGCGGTTACGGATTCGATCCCCACACATGACAAACATTTGTGTTGGCCACACAGATATCTGCCGTGGTCTGGGTGCTTGTACCTGATAGCGATCGTTACTTATAGTAGGAAATATATCTGCCAACCCGTATTGCATCTGCGAGGTGGATTAAGCTCTGATCCTTTTCCTACATTGGGAAAGAGGCCTATGCCCAGCCGTGGGATATAACAGGCTGAAGCGATTGATTTAGCGCGTAACAAAAATAATGATGCTATTTATGATAATTATTATGGAAAGGCACTTCTGCGGCTGTACAGGTATAATTTCTTTGATACGGGATAATCTGCCGTAGTAAACGTCGTGATATAAACCTTTCAAATGTTTTTTTTTTGCACGGTAATAAAATATAACTGGATAGTCATCAAAATACGCAAGGATTAAGAAAAAGGTGTCGCCAATATCATTGGATATGCTGATAATAACTGAGTTGCATTATCTTTAACTGAGATAGGGCAGGAAATACCCTACTCAAAATCTGGAGCAGCCCGACTGGGGAATTACCTCGAGCTTACAGATGATCACAGATAAATAATACATGCTGAAGCGTAAGCGTCTATATACATATTTAAGTGTAATATATAAGTGTAACTTTGTAAACGAAAATTCAATTTAGTTCGGAGGCAACTTGGCTAACAATGTTTAACGAATCGAAAGATAGGATGAATTTGCAACCGATATTTATATAAGATAGGCCGTTTGTTTTTTTTATTCACACATGAATATATATATATATATATTTTCAAAGTCCAGTTCCACTCCATCCCGTCCAAGATGATAACCTACCTCTAAAATCATTATGTGACATTTTTAGTCTAAAATCTTCTTTAACGGGTTTCTAATATAAAATTATATATATATATATATATATATATAATATTAAAATTATAGTTTAAAATAAGCAAACGACTGATACGCATTTTTAAAGATCCAATAATTTAATTGGACTGTTAAGCCACAGTCTGCTGTGGTAGCCTTGTTAGCGGAATTGTTCCCTATCTGAACGTAAATTATGATAAATACTGGTTTTAATTAAAATTGGTACAAATATTTTTGTTTTAGTATCGCGTAAATAACTAGAATGCACTTGACTGTCTATGAATTGAAATAGGAGACAGAAAGTTCAATTTATTTATATACTAGCTATGCCCGCGACTTCATCCGCATGTAATTTAAAAAAAAAGTTATTGTTTAGTTCGCAGTTATAAAATAAAAGTAGCCTAAGTTACTACTACTATTACTAGGCTTCTACTAGTGAAAGTCCTCAAAATCGGTCCAGCTTTTTCTGAGATTAGCCGGAACAAATAGGCAGACAGACAGACAAAAATGATAAAAAATGTTATTTTGGTATACATCCATATGCATTTAGTAAAAAAGCGGTTATTTTAATATTACAAACAGGTACTCCAATTTTGTTTATTTGTATAAATCTAATATATAAAATTCTCATGTCACGGTGTTTGTAGTTAAACTCCTCCGAAACGGCTTAACCGATTCTCATGAAATTTTGTGTGCATATTGGGTAGATCTGAGAATCGAGCAACATCTATTTTTCATCCCCCTAAGCTATAACAGGAGGGGGGGTTGATGAAGTTAATAACATATATGGCAAAACAACGTTTGCGTGGTCAGCTAGTAGGTATATAGATAAGAGATGTATGTGACCACTCGATAGCACGAGCGTAACTGCATATTTACTTATGGCTCTGAACGAATGAATCTTAAAGCCAATAAACTAATACATATCATTCATTGTTTATCAAACTAAACCTCTGTATGTTAAGCTTGTGTATATTAATGTAGGTTATAAAATAATAATTAAAAAAAAAAAAAAAAACCCGCCTGCGTGAAGAACAACTAATAGAAAATCAACTGAAAAAGCTGGAACAAGATAAAAATTCAATATGCACACAAAGTCAGCGAAATAAATAGAAACAGTATCAAACATTTTTTGCTGTACATTTAAAATATATTAATACGGTAGTCCTTCGAAACTTTATGCAACGTCGTACATAACATGCAGTCGGAGACATGCACAAAGAGAGAATGATTTGACTTATCCTTCAATTTCATGCCTCCGACTGCATATTATCTATGACGTTGCATAAAGTTTCGAAGGACTACCTTATTAATATATTTTAAATGTACAGCAAAAAATGTTTGATACTGTTTCTATTTATTTCGCTGACTTTGTGTGAATATTGAATTTTTATCTTGTTCCAGCTTTTTCAGTTGATTTTCTATTAGTTGTTCTTCACGCAGGCGGTTTTTTTTTTTTTTTAATTATTATTTTATTTATGTCTTTTTAGTCAGACAAATTACGTAATCGGTTCAATTAATTAAAACAGTTTACATCATGTGGTTGATTAAGTAAATTTTTAGGGTCAAGAGAACTGATAGCAAGCCCGGAGAAAGATCTCACTCTGCTCAAAGCAACGTAAGCCTGACCTTTAGCAAATAGGTGACTGCTTAAATCAACAACTATTAGTTTTAATATAATGAAATTATTATTAAAATTATTTGTTTGTATTTGGTATTATGTATTTGTTATTAATTTTATTAATGTAATTGTAAATTGGTGTGACATTTATTAATTTTTATTTGTAATTTTAATTGTATGTTTTTTTTAACCATTGTATTTTATTTGAAAGGCTACACCCCGAAGTTGATCGTCGCCTAGGAGGCGAGTTTGACATGGCATAGGCGTGCGAAAGGGCAAAGTCCACATTTTTTAAACTTTAATATTGTATTTCTGTCTTAGTATTACGGTAATAATAATCATGATATACCTTTTTAAAATCCTTGTATTGTGCCCTTCAATTTGATACCCATATTGTAGTATTCGAGAAAAAAATTTTTTTTTTCATTAAATACAATGGCTTCGCACAGCCGCCATGTTTGATTTTTTTTAATATCACCTATCTAAGAACACTTGGGCAGCAAAGACGAACCTAACGATACCTCAGTTATGTAAATCCGTTTAGTGGTTCTGGAAATATGAGGTAGTAAAGAATATTACATACATACATACATACAAGATACGCGCGAAAAACATAACCCTTCCTTGGCAGTCGGGTAATAAAATACAGATTACGAATGAATTCAGGTCTATTAAAGAACATTTACAAACCGTAAGAACAAGTAAATCTAATATATGAATTATAAGCTATTTCAAAAGTTAGAGAAACACATGCACCGGATATTTTTTTTATTAATAAGGTACATTTCCTTGACTGTCGTCGTTCTAAACAGAAATTTAATTACAAACTGCAAGGCGTAACCTAACTGCGTAATTTCGATCAGACTAAAACCACAAGTAATTAATTTTCTGTACTAAATATTGCTGTATTTAACAAACAAATTTCAACATTCAAATTTTAGATTGATGAATGATGTTCAAGGAAAATAATATTATAATATCTGAATCTTTAAATAAGAAGAGACAAGCATTAAATGTAACAAAAGACAACTGAATTTTTAGGTGTACATCGATTCTTTATCATAATTAGGGGAAACGAGGAACTGTGTAACAATTATAAAATGTTACAGAAATATAAAGTAAATGCTAAATACTAAAACAATCTGATGGTTTTAATGAAACGGCCTGATAGCAGGATAAGAAATACGCGTTCTCTGGAACAATAGGGACTAAGAACAAATAAGTACAAAAATAATAAAGTCGTACTTGAAATCACTACGACATTTATTTTATTAAAATGTTTTTCATTAAAACCATTAATTCGTGTGCCTTTTAGTTTTATACTTTTAATATTTTAAGAGACAAAAAATTAAAACTTAGAAAAACTAATAATAATAAGTTGATTACAAGGGTAAGTCAAATCAGCCTTTTTAAATGATTGACAATCCTAATATTGAGAACAACCACAGTTTCCTTATTGTAACTCTCGAGTAAAAATTAGATTTATCGTAATCTTATTACCTTTTTTCCGTCGAGTTATCTCAGCCTACCTCTAACATTTCTTTCCTGACGTTTAAATAACGTGGATTGAGTCTTGCTTGCCAGTTTTTTTTTTGTTTTTTTTTTTTTTTCATTTGGTCTGTACCGTTGATTTTATTACAAATCATCGTAAAGAAATAATTCTAAATATTGTCTGTAAAAGGGACTTTTCATTTTAATGTCTCGAACGTTTTCTTCTAATTTCTATGATATTTTTTTAATATTCGTGTAAGCAATGTAGTGATTATATTTTTGAAATATTAATTTAAAAAAAATTTCTTGAAATAGTGATTATATCATATAAGCTGAACTCTTCCGATAACTTATCAATGACATTTGTTAAGAAAAAGAAATAAAACCTAACAGTTATCGACTTTGGGGAATACTTAAGATCTGATGTTTATTTATTCACCTTATCGCTACAAAAAAAAAAATTATTCTTTTTCGAATACTTCGAGACGATCCCTTGAAAAAGAACCCTCGTTAACGAATTAACGAAGCCGCGTTGGCGCAATGCTAACAGCACAGGTTTGTGCCTGTTGCGGATTTTGCCCAGCAGTAGGATGGATGTAACAGACTGAAGCGTGAATGAATTAACGCTTTACCAACACAACGAATCAAGGTATGATCCATCAAGGAACAATTTAGATGTTCAATACTTTGTCTAGGATGGTCCTACTTAACTCGTTATACACTTAAAATTGATGACGTCTATCTTTATCTAACTTCATTTTCTGTGCTTAGATGTAAAATTATATATTTATGTAAAATTATATATTGTTGGTCGTGACACTGAATACAATGTCGCTACAATAAAAAAAAATTTCTACATACCTATATTTCATACTAGGTAACATAATAGACTTCATCTCTGAAGAGACGATTTATCACTCAAGCCTACTTTCAACCGAGTCAAGGTTCTCCATTGTGAACGAAGTAAAGAGTTTAAAGTGTTGAAGCCGATGTAAAATTAAAAATAAATATTTCTTACACGGAATTTTCTCGCTCATTTCTTTAAGTATAAAAATGGGTTAATCGTGAACAAAAAATGAACACTTATTTCCAGTTTCTATCAGACATAATTGTTTTATTAAACATTGTTGTGAAGCATTCAAAAGTCAGAATTCGGTAAAATATCTTTACGTATAAAAATAATATACTTACCAGGGACAAAAATGTCCTAATCAAACTTAGTAAGGGATTAGGATTATATCTATTTATAAGCATTTACAAAACACACATTTTTTCTACTATTTTTTTACTAATCTACTCTACTTTTTATTCTAATATTTTGGTTTAAGATATTTGTTGTAACAAATATACTAGCATCATAATTATTAAACTAATTATGGTTTAAGCTTGGAGTAGGTACACGATGAGCAGTCGGACCCGGTTGTTATCATATAAGCCCGATAGCGATCGTTACTCATAGTAGAGAATAAATCCGTCAATCCAGAGCAGCGTGCTGGATTTAGCTCTTACCCTTCTCCTATATGGAGAAAGGAGGTCTACGCTCAGTAATGGGATATCTAGGTTTTATTATATATAATTATATTTTTTATAAATACATTTAAGTATTTATTAAACTTAGTAAATATAACTAAATATACTTTTATCATTTTATGAACTTCATAAAAATAAACTTAATAAGATCTTACTTAAAGAAGGCGATAAAATAAAACAATACAAAGTTATTACTCAAATAAACATTATTTAAAACAAAGATAGAGTTATTTGAATTGGTTAGTCAATAAAATACTTTGAAATAAATTTTATAATAGCGTAACTAACTGTTTATTGCTGTTTCTTGAACAAGACTTTTAAAGTTTGGTCGTTTATTATAAACTAGTGTTCCGCCTGGTTTCGTGCTGTTACAAAATAAGCCACGTACGACCTTAATGTATTTTTTAACTTATTGGAACAAATTTAATTTTATTACAATGTATTTACGCTAATAGAAATGTAGAAAACAGCGTTGAGAACACATTTAGCTACGACAGACAAAACTATGTGTTAGCTCTAAGAAATAGACGTGTGTCATCGTGGAATTTTGAAGAAGTACAATTTTTTTTAAATATATATTTTAAGAATTTTAAAGAATTTGTAGCGAGTTGCTAAAACTTAATTTTAGATTTTAAGGCATTGAACTGTCACTTTTATTTTGTCACTAATTGTGATGTATGATTTATAATGTGCGACGACGCGTTGGAGCAACGGTCACAACACTGGTTTGTGGCTGTAGTACTAGCGGTTGGGAGTTCGATCTCCGCACATGACAAACATTTGTATTGACCATATAGTTTCTTACCGTAGTCTGGATGTTTGTGCAGTCACTATAGGTCTCCCCACCGTGTCTTGGAGAGCACTTTGAGCCGTCGGTCCCGGTTATTATCATGTACACCTGATAGCGATCGTTACTCTTAGTAGTGAATATATCCGCCAACCCGTATTGTAGAGTAGTGTGGTGGATTAATCTCTGATCCTTCTCCTACATGGGGAAATAGGCCTATGCCCAGCTGTGGGATATTACACACAGTAATACATGGCACAAATTCCAGAGAGAGCGAAGGACACATAGACGATCGACCGATCGATATGGTAAACAATAGTGTCAACTTCGCACAACAGTACGAGCTGAAGCTCTACGAGTGACAATTGACATCTCAACACTGAGCATCGTGCTCAGTGTTGAGTTGTCAATTGCTGCACCTGACTGAAATGAAAAAAACAAGTTGTTTATTTATATTAAATTGTGCATAAATCACTCGAAAAAATTAGAGCGATGATCTATTCACATAAATTGTGGATCCTTATTTGAGGACCCACAAATATTAAAGATATTCAAATATTATTTAAGAATGAATTTAAATATTCTCATAGTAATTCTTTTTTCTCTTAAATACAATAAAAGGCAACGTTTTGCTTCTAGATTCTATGGTTGTTTAATTTTTGTTAGCTAAATACTAAATTATAGTAACTACTCCTCTTCTTTTTGTATAACAAAAATTGTGATAATTTTTTATCCTTAGGCGGTCAATACTAATTCTGTTTTCTTCAAGGAAAAAAAAAGTAATAAGAATAATCATTGAAACATTTACTAATTATAATACCGGTAAGGCGCGATAGAGTTGTGCTGAAATACTCATTACCTGACTTCAAAAAGGGAGAGGTTTTCGACTGTATTTTTTATGTATTCCTCATAACTTTTTACAATGTGGACTAATTTCAATAATACTCTTTCAAATTAAAAGCTGATGCTTGTCACGTGGTTCCATTTGAATTTTGTCGAGATCTTCTGAGTGATTTTTGAGTTATCTCTAATGATGCGTATTTACTTGACTAATTTTCTCCGACCTCCGTTATATTATACCCTGTAACAAGCAAACATAATTACTGCAGAGAATTTGAAGGAATAAAAAAGTTATCTGAACTATACTGCTCGTAGAATAATACTAATTTTGCAAGGTGGCATATTTGAGACCATTATTCATACATTCAAAGAAAAACGTATTGCTGTGCCCGCGACTGTTTCCATGGTTTTCATTACTTATATTTAGCCAATAAAATAAAGCACGTACCTGGTTTAAAATAAGTCGCGTTTGAATTTATTATGCTGATGTTTATAATATCTGTAATTTTTAATCTGAAATCTTTACCTTGTAACAAAAATATTATAAAAATAATAATATGTATATAAAATAATTTATTAATTTAATCAGATAACGCATTACGGATATAGAAAAAGTTCACATTTCGTTTTTCATTTATTACTCAATATCGTGGGTTATGGTATAATTCAAATAATGTCCATTTTAATGAAAATTCATTCGGAGTTTGAAGTTTTTCATAATATAAACGGACATACAGACAGTATAAAAAAAAACTACAATTTTTTTATTTTTAAATTCCAAAATATCTTTAAGGTCCAGAATAGGATCTGTTATTATTATTTTTCCAATTGCCTGTAACATCCCATTGCTGGGCATAGACCTCCTTCCTCATGTAGAAGAAGGCTCAGAGATGAATCCACTACGTAACTCTACTGCGGATTGGCGGATATGTTCTCTACTATGAGTAACGATCGCTATCAGGTGTACATGATAATAACCGGGACCGACTCCTTAAGGTGCTCTCTACTAGGCCGGAAAGAAATATTTGTAAAAATACCCCGAATGGGAATTGAACCCGCAATCGCCGATGCTTTACACCAGAGCGATGTCTATTATTACTTTTGTTACAAATATATTTTAAGCCTCTGTAATTAGTACTAGTACTAAAACCATTTTGTCACGCCATTATGACGTAAACAAGTGGAGTATAAAATGTAATCAATTATTTCTAAACGTAACTTACGTAAGAATATTTTATTTTATTTCTCTATTTGCCTTCATATTGTGTGCTGAAAAGCTTGTTAAGCTTTTAATTTAATTTTATGATTCCTAATTGTTATCCATTTGACTCTCCTACATATTTTAAAAATACACACAAGAAGCATCACTCAAAAACACTTTATTTTTGCCACGCATCCCTGCTACTAGTATAAACGCTCCTTTATTATTGACCCTTATGTCGTCAGAATATTTATTAAGGCATCTTCTATATGAATAATTATATACCTATATTGCTTTAGCGCGTAACAAAAATATATTTTTGCGGCTGTACGGGTATAATTTCTTTTATACGGGATAATCTGCCGTAGTAAACCTCGTGGTATATACCTTTCAAATGATTTTTTTTTTGTAGGGTAATAAAACATAATAATTGGACAGTCATCAAACTACGCAAGGATTAGAAAACAAGTATCGCCAATATCATTGGGTATGCTGATCATAACTGAGATGTATTATCTTTAAATGAGATGGGACACAGCAGGGCTCTACTAAAAATCTAGAACAGCCCGACATTACCGAACCACCAACCGAATTACCTCGAGCTCACAGATGATCACAGCTAAATAATACTACTTTCAAGCACAGTTATGTTTCTGTGGTGAGTAAAGTGACCAGAGCTCCTGGAGGGGATAGGGGTAGGGTCGGTAACGAGCTTAAGATGCTTCTGGTGTTACAGGCTAGACAAGCTAAGTGATCGCTTATCAGGTGAGCCGAGCCGTAAGCCTTGTTTGCCAACCTAGTTGTATAAAAAAAAATTACCTCTTAAATATTTGCAGAACAAACTATACTTATAATGAAAGCGACTACATTTCGTTAAAAATCGTCACCCTGGAGTCTCAAACATAAGAAAAGGGTTTGATTTGTCTTTTACCTTGACACTAAAACCTGCTTCCTGTCTCTGGAAAACTGGTATTGCACAAGTATAAGATAAAACATTATTACGTCCTGACACCTTCTTATTTCATTATATTTCTTATCATTCTATCCTCTATCGCTTTTTCACACATTATACTCTTTACCCGGTCAATGTTACTAAGTTTTAATACTGCTATCTCCGATGTAATATAAGCGTTTACAAAGAACAGACTGAGCGTTTTAAGGCCGGTATGAAAAGAGTAGAGTCAGCAATAGCTAAATAAGATAGCTTTTCATCACAAGGAAATCCTTTGCTTATCTACTTTCGTTAACTTTGTAAAGGTTTTATACTTTTCCGTAAACGTAACAACAAAGAACGCAACCAATTATGTTAACAAATGTGCATATGTTATTTGTTGTTTACTAAACAAAAATCACAATAAACTTGTCTCTTAATGTGATGATTTTCTTAATTTAATTCAAATAATTAGTAATATAATAATAATAGTTTATCAAAATTAGTATAATTTTATAATCAAACTTTTGGTGATTTATATTTACAAGTTGATTTATACAAGATGTTGAGTTAATTATTTACGAATATAAAGGTACTTGTTTTTATCATTTAATGACTAAAAAAAGGAACAAAATATAATAAAGATATGATATCATTGTGCGGGATGCTCACATTTTCACAATGGTAGGGTCATTCCAATTTATTCCATTAAAATTGAGACTGAATGCGTCGAGGAAGGAATAAATGGCCGTGAATTTCGGAGCTTACATTATTCTATTGTGGTGGATTCTAATGGTTGGCTTGGCTGTTGGTCAGAGAATATCTCGCAATTTCGAAAACTCTTACGTAAATTTAATGAAAAGAGATCGTAGAGTTAATGATATATGCTTAAAAGTATTATTTACCAACATTTTTGTACAAATAAATATTTATTTTTACGTTACGAATATTATATTTAAATTAATATTAATAGATACGTAAAATATGTCATGTTAGCTTACAGCTGCAAAGATTCTTTTAATCATTCATCTTGATTAAATTTTTTGTATTTATATGTAAATAGAATTGTTGAAGAAGTTTCGCGAATAAATGACTGTATATTAAAGTTTAAAATTCGAATGATAATAAATTTGGATTTAATTTTCACTTCTTTCATTTTTATTTCGAATTTCGTTTTCAAGTTGACATGAACGTCACGTCCTCAGTAAAAGCAGATGGAATACGTTTATATTTTACGGCCTTGATTTATTCTTGAGTAAATATTAAGGGTTATTTTATTTGGTGATAACTGATGTGAAACAAAAATCTCTAGTTGTTCGCCTTATTCAAAGTTTAAATCGTAAGAATAGCAAGAACTATTGAAGATAGAGCATTTTAATTGCTAAATAGTAAGTCAACGAATTTATAAATAAGTGGATTTTTTTTTCATGCATTTATGCTGTTGTCTTAAATAATGATATACAGCTGGGTAGCTTCAACTTGATATAAAGAGCAATATTAAATAGTATAGTACCACGCCGTACGTAAAATTTCATTTCTTTTTAACAATGTCAAATTTAAAAAGAAAATTTATAATAGATGCCACAGGCATATTAAGACCGAGGATTTCATGAATTGCTCGCTATGTTGGAAAGATTACAACCTAACGTGTTCTTGTCTAGCGTCTTAACAATTTTATGAAATAAACAATACAATCAATTTGAATTGGACTTGCCCAGAGTCTCACTAAACGACCAATGGATAACACGAACACTCCAGTTCATACATAAAATACACTACTAAACCACTATAAAAGAACTTTGGACCTTATGCTAGCATAATTGGATTTATTCTCGTATCTGTCTGTGAGACAACGGCTTTGAATAGAATAGATAAACATCATCAACCTCTGGAAACTTCGATTAAAACCGATAAACTTCGCCTTATGAAGGAGTTAATAGTACCTAAGACTTCTATTTTGGGAAACAGATTATGATACTCGTGATTATATTAATAAGTTAAACCAAAATAATTGTTACCAGTTCCATGATTAATGTTGTAATGATTTTGTATAACAATTTTATTATAATATTTAAGACGAAATATTAAAAAAACATACACCTAACGGTAAACCAAAAAATCATGTACATAATTAATTTGGCTTAGTTCACGCTTAGTCAAAATTCATAAGGGGAAGGAAAATATGCTAAACAGCTATATATATATATATATATATATAGCTGCTCTGCGGTCACCAACCCGCCTGCCCAGCGTGGTGACTATAGACACTGGCTTTGTCGCACCGAAGACGCTGCTGCCCGTCTTCAGCCTGTGTATTTTAAAGCCAGCAGTTAGATGGTTATCCCGCCACCGGTCGGCTTTTTAATTTCCAAGGTGGTAGCGGAACTGTGTTATCCTTTAGTCGCCTCTTACGACACCCACGGGAAGAGAGGGGGTGGCTATATTCTTTAGTACCGTAGCCACACAGAACGTGATATATATATATATATATATATATATATCATAACTCGCACACGCTTAGTGTGATAGCCATCAGTGGTTCAACACCGTGCTCTACAAAGCACTTCCCTCCATTCTGATGAAATTCTGACTCAAGGACATTTGTCACTAGGAGACATCTTAGGGACAAATATCCACTAAGAAATTATCTTAATTATTAACCTACATAAATATATATCTATATATAGTTATATATATCTCTCACGGTCAGTTTTGGACTCACCATCGAGTTAGAAAAAATAAGCTTTAGTTCGCAATTTAAAGCATGCAGTGTTGAAAATAATACGCCTCAACGCTTTGAAAATTAAAATGTAAATAAAAAAGGCATGGGCACTTAAGAGCCCATAGATGAATAGCCATAGAAAACTTATATAAAAAAAATATCCACTAAGAAGTAGTTTCTTCTTTCGCGGCAGGCTCTTTGGTACACGGCTCTTCCGGTTACGCATTAAAGCCCTCTAACCAGTCTATTAGTCATATATAGTATAACTTTAGTCTACATTTAAATTTTGATTCAACAATTACATTAAATTTTGTTAGACATCGAAATACCTCCTTAATACTATCGTGAATATGTAGAGCTTGTTAGTTAATGAAAAATAAAATTTAATCAAAAATGAGCCCACCAACATCGGCTTCTGAGAACTATCCATCATTTCTTTTGAATTCATTAGTAATACACTACTCCAATACCAATCAATGCTTATAAATGCATGGAACTTGAATTTTCGATTTTGTTTACTTGAACCAAAAGCTATTTCAGGAAAATCATTCGTGACCTAATGACGTGTAATTACAACGAAATTTCCCATAAACTTCGGAATAGTAATAGAAATAATTTAGTCCACACAATCACGATGTTTATAATTTAAATAAACGTTTTTAAAAGGCTTTAGTCATCGCTTTAGAAATCACAAGATAGGTTTGGCAAAAACTGATTTTTGTACGTCTAAGTATAAAAATAATACGAATTTCTAAATTGAACTAGAAAACGACGAAAAAAATGCTTTCAATCAGAATATATTACACAGTAGCTTTTGTAAATATAAAGTCGTTAATATTTCAATATATTGAGATAGTAAATTTGCACCTTAATTTACTAGCACGTGATTAAAGATAATGATAATTTTTATATTAATTTATAAACACTACAGAGAGCTATTTCATTCAGACATAAGATTATCAATACGATTTCATAGTATTGAAAACGTGTAAATTATATGTAGCTAGTGTAATTATTATAAACAGTAAAATTTGATGTAAGCCCTATAAATTTGAGCATTTATTTACCCAATTTAGTAGGTAAATAACTAAAAGGTACTAACTTGGATCACGAACATTTTATTTTATTTCGAAAAAAGAAACTCTCTTGACACAATAACTAGAAATCATATGTTTTTGATATACATGAAAAACAAAGTGCTTAGTTAAATACACTTATGGATTAACCACGGAAAATTACTCGGCATTCAAACAACATTGTCTAACAATAGAAAGCCTTTGTTTGTTGTCTATTATGTGTCTACGTTCAATCAGATTAGGAGTTCGAGTTTCAGGGCTTTATTAGATTCAGATTATTTGCTTTGTTTTTACTTATATTTGTATATTTTTATTGTTTGTATCTTAAATACGGTACGAGATTAACAAAACAAACGAATTTTGTCTTACTACTGACATATGGTACAGCAGGAATTTCCTGCTCAGAATATGGAGCAGTCCGACTGGGGTAGTGCTTCGACCTTACAGAAGAACGCAGCTAAATAAAACTCTTTTCGTGCAGTATTGTGTTTCTGTTGATGAGCGAGGTGACCAGAGCTCCTGGGGGGTATTGGGGATTGGTTCGGGAACGCGCTTGCGATGCTTCTGGTGTTGCAGACGTCTATAAGCTAAGGAAATCGCTTACCATCAGATGAGCCGTAAGCTTATTTACCGACCTAGTAATATATAAAAAAAATAACAACAAAGTAAAACATCATAATTTATAAATTTAAAAAAAAAATAAGAGTTAAACACGACTATTAATAATCGTAAAGCTCAAATCGCTATTTCTCTCTTTTTTTTAATATTATTGTGGAGAAAAATCAAAATATTTAATTTCTATACTTATTAGAATTTATGTCAATCGCTAGAATTATATCTTATATTCATTTAAAACTTATAGGAAAACATTACTAAAAAATATAATGATATCTTTGATGATTTTTGCAAATTATGCTATTTAGTTTAGCGCTTCCTTTGTAAATAAAATTTAAGAAAGCCCTGTCATTAATGTAATGAAGATTAATTAGATAGACTTAGATAGACTTAGACAGCAACCCTATTTGTAAACGCATTGAGTAAAATGGTATCTTTGAATTATTCAAATGATTCCATCACTATCACATGATTTAAATAACGCCATCTTAAATATATATGCGGACGGCATCTTTGTACAAAATGACCTGCAATTGATATCTGAGCTTTCAAAACTGAACTTAAATGTTTTAGTAAATGTAAAAAAAACAACGCATAATTTATGGTTAGGTAAATTAAATTATTTAATAATGATTACATTTTTATATATCGATAACATTTTTTATAATATGAAAACAAAAAACATAAATGAAAAACTTAATTTCAATTCTTTTTAATTTTGAATAATAATTTTAAACTAGTACTAGGATACTAATAATAATAATTTGAAATTTAAATTTAAAAAAATTCTTAATTTTTTAAATAATGTGAAAATTACGATAAAATACGCAACACAAAATATTGCGTTTTTAGCAATGGCACGACGAATAATAGCAAGAATTTGCGTTACCAATTAAAAATCATATTCGCAATTTACTTGGGTAAATTGTAGCTACCTACTATGAATATTAATATATTTCCTTGTCGGCCTTGAATATTGAATCCATACTTTCTAGTTCGTAATATTTTTTGATGTTAAATTGTTAATAATTTTTGAAGTAAAACTTCTTTACGTCCACATGACTTCGGGAGTAAGCTGGTTCATGTTTGACGAGAACGTTACGAAAAGTGTTATCCTGCGAGGCGAACGGAAGTTGATAGGGAATTAGATGGCACTAAAAATTTTTACTTCAGTCGTGTGGTCTAAAGCACTCTCGTTTTTTTTTTTATATTGGGATATCCTCGGTATTATTATTAATAATATCTTCAAATTAAATTTTATTTTATTTTATTATATTTAATTAAATTTCATATAAAAAAAAAACAAACATACAAATGTTATCTTCGAAATTAACGCAAAATTTATTTTGTTATAATACATAATATAAATATATTTATGTATTATTATTTCATTGCAAAATTATTATATTTTTATGGAAGTAATAAGCTCAAATAATCAAAAGTTAAAGCACGCCAAGAGTGCTTTTCCAATACATAATAAAAATTAATGAGTTTCGAGAATTTTCTTGCGTTTTCCCGAATGACTACATAATATATAATTCAATCGTATTTAATTTGAAATATGGTTGTTTAATATTATTTTAGGAGGGAAAATTTCCTGAATTAATATTTGTCTTAACCCGAGATTTTTATAAAGCTATTGGTTTCGATCAAAATTCGTTTAATTTATTATACTGTTAATTATATCCGTAATTAAATCTCATATTTGAATATACAAATTTCCAGATATTTTTTTTAATATTATAATTTTTCTACATTTTTAAAATAAATCATAAAAAAAGCATTTTTTTTTTAAATCTACTTATCAATTTCATAGTACAAAAAATAAATATGAATAGCGAAAGACTGGCCTTTATGCTATCTGATGAAATAGCGAAATGTTCATATTGTTCTGAATGACGCTATTTTTAACATAATATCAAAGCTGTACCGTACTATTCTAATGAATGGATAGCAGAAAATAGAAACAACTTCTTTATTGTTCAAAGAAACACGTGACAACGCAATGACAACTATTCAATAAACATCTCTTAACTGGAAACAGCAGACTCTGTAGTTTGTTACGAGTAATAATAACTTTTTTTTCTGCTTTATCTATACTCGTGACATTATAGTATTAGATTATAGCTCCAAGCGGTTAAGCTAATCTCTCTATTTATAATGTCAAAACCAAAACATTAGGAACAATTACATAAAAATATTGCTTAGTACTTTTTTACGCGTATTTTCGGTTCCATCCAGCTATAACATATTCCAGCTTATTTTCAAAACTGCTTGATTATAGTAGAAATTCTTCATGAGATAGCTGATAAGCATAAGATGCAAATCTTTAAATTAAAAATATGTTGTGAAGAAAAACCATTAAGTTCGATTTAACTTGAAGACATTAAAATATTCTATTTAAATAAATAAATAAATGATTTTGTTTCTAATTGTATCTATTTAGCTCGCATTGTAATTTTTTTACGTTATTTTTTTTTTTTATTCAAGTACAATTGATGACAAGGGGAGTGAATTTCATAACCTATATACGTAGGTACAATGCCAATAACTATAATATCAATGTTTGAAAGTCTAATCCAGGCATGTCGTCGTCGAGACTGACTCTTGCATTTTCTTAAACTTTTTACGCTTAAAATTTGTTTAGGGTTTGAGGGAGATCTACGATAAAATAGTTTAAAAATAAACAATAACAAAGGATAACATTTTATTATTTAACATTAACATTTTATAACATTTTATTATAACAAAGGATAACATTTTTATTTATGTTCAAACTACGAATCCACTAAGCTACACACTAAAAGTTTTAACACGACTTGAAACAAAACGTGGTCTACGTAAATAATGTATGTCTTAATTCTTCATGAATCATAAACTGTGTTACGATTTTGTACGCATATATGTACAAAATTGTACCTATATATTTCTTATTATATATATGATAGGATGCGT
This sequence comes from Melitaea cinxia, assembly GCF_905220565.1. Lineage (NCBI taxonomy): Eukaryota > Metazoa > Arthropoda > Insecta > Lepidoptera > Nymphalidae > Melitaea > Melitaea cinxia. Next base: position 11,727,525 of record NC_059402.1, on the reverse strand, counting down.
CCTGCCTGTGTTAACATACGTAGTCGAGTCGTGGACACTGACGAAGGGACTGGTCCACTAGTTTAGGGTCGCACAACGTACTATGGAACGGGCTATGCTTGGGGTTTCTCTTAAAGATAGGATTAGAAATGAGCCTATCCGCGAGAGAACGAAAGTAACCGACATAGCCCATAGAATTAGCAAGTTGAAGTGGCAGTGGGCTGGTCATCTGTATCGCAGGACCGATGGCCGTTGGAGTAGACGGGTCCTAGAGTGGAGACCGCGTCTTGGCAAACGCAGTCTGGGACGTCCTCCGGCCCGTTGGACCGACGATCTACGTAAGATTGCCGGTGTAGGCTGGATGAGGATTGCAGCAGACCGGGATGTCTGGCGCGAACTTGGGGAGGCCCATGTCCAGCAGTGGACTGCGATAGGCTGAAGTGAAGTGATATGATAGGTAATAAAAGAAAAAAAAGATTATCAAACAAAAAAAAATATACACGACACGATCAGTCGGAGATGCAAGTTCGATTCCCGCTGGAACGGTCGGTTTTTGATATGATATTAAAAAAGGTTGAAAAAAAAAATATAACTTAAATTTACATTGACAAGTAATGAAAATATCATCAATTAAGGTAGTCAAAAAAATAGTCAATGACAGCTACTTGTCAGATCTCGTTCCTTTGAATGAGATCACATGACAAGTACTAGCTTTCGAGAACCTCTTTCTTTTTGAAGTCGATTAAAACAAGAGAACTTATTTTATTTTGAAACTAAACAAAGCAATTTTTAATATTTTACATTGCTTACAATGCGCTGTAGTTAATACTCGTAGCCGCGTAGCAGCTACCCGAAGCTGCGAGATGTAATTTTATACCATTTATGAGATTATATACTAGAACTAAGTGGGCTAGGTTTAACTAGGGTATCTTCTTTTGTAGAGTAAAATATATTTTTTTATATACACTATTGTTTATGGTAAATATTTAATTTTGAAAGTAATACTTATGCAAAAAAAAAGAAAACTTTTGAGTTTGTACTTTTTTACACACAACCGACCTCTTTTTATAAAGAGCTAAATAAACTATTCAAAATAAAAACATAGCTTTCAGAAAAATGATTTTTCTATTTGAAATAACAAATTATATAAAATATAAATTGCATGCTATGAAAGCTGAATGTTGGTTGTCTTATCTTTTGTAACAATATCCTTAAAATTAAAATGTTATTATTATTATTACGATATTCTAACATGGCATTAATTAAACCTTACACGTGTATCGACATCATTATCACAATTATATTGAACGCAGCTGATTTCCATATTCTATTTTTAACAGACTAAAACGATAAATGATGATTAATTAATAATTGCCATTATTAATTCATACGTTTATACATACAGTACATAAGTTTTTGTGTAACCACAATATTTCTAATTTCTCACAGTAAATTTTGAAATTTAGGAAATTTTTAAAATATAAATGGAAATCCTTGAAGTAATAAATGGTAATTTTTAGTAAATTAACACTACATTTAGAGTTTTCTTAATACAGTTAACCGGTGTAGTTTTTTTAACTTTTTAATATAGCTTTATAAAGGCGTTAGAATGAGTATTTGTCTAATAATATTTTAGGCAACAATACTATTTTCTTGTTCTTAACTCAACATTTGTGACCTAATTACCTAATCCATAGAATCCTCTCTAAATCAATTAGTACGATAGTGGTTACTAACTGAATTTAAATACTAAGAGAATCTTAATTGAAATTCAAAGGGAAATAATGAAAAAGTTTCGCAAACCATTTTCATTATCCAACACTTTAACTTTGACTGAAGTTCATTGATTAATTGTTTCAGAACAAACTAAGGGTTTGCCGCGACTAAACTCACGTTTCGTTTTAATACTTGGTGTATTGATTTTGTTGGTTTCGGGTACCAATACTAAAATTAATTTAACAAACATCTAAAATCAAATCGATAAATCCTAAGAATAATGTTTTCAAACCAAGTCTTAAATTTAATATTAGTATTTAAGGCAACAACCTGAATACTCAAATTTCTAAACAAATATACATGTATAAAATTAAATATTAAAATTAAAATTGAAAGTTGTAAAAATTAAATTATTTTTAGACCATAAAAACTGAAACAAATATCTTGTAGAGACTTGTATTACAGTTTATACTGACGTGTACAATATTAGGTAGTCGAGTAAGGGGGGATCCGTTTATTTTTTTTTATTTATTTTTTTTATGTCACTAGGTTGGCAAACAAGTGTACAGATCACCTGATGGCAAGCGATTACCGTAGCTTATAGACACCTGCAACACCAGAAGCATCGCAAGCGCGTTGCCGACCCAATCCCCAATCCCCCCAGGAGCTCTGGTCACCTTACTCACCAACAGGAACACAATACTGCTTGAAAACAGTATTATTTAGCTGTGATCTTCTGTAAGTTCGAGGTACTACCCCAGTCGGGCTGCTCCATATTTTGAGCAGGAAATTCCTGCTGTGCCCTACCTCAGTGACCTTTTAATACTATGTGAGTCGATTATGCCTACGTTTTTAATTTTATTTTTTATTTTAAGTTAACTTCAATTATACTTTATGGTTTTTATTATTTTTTTTTTTTATATTTTTATTGCGATTTTTAGTTTATTATCATAATAGTAATATAGAACATCGCAAAGCCTATGGTCATTGGGATCGGGATGTCAACATATATATCATATATTTTATAGATTCCCTATATTTCAGCACTATTATTTTCACGTCGTTTACTGCCAAACTAATATACCGTCCAAGATGAAGGCACAGAAAACCTTTATTTTTTCTAGGAAAACATTTTCTGACACAAGTATCGAAATCATTGGGGATTCGTAAGATTTTCGTTACTGTTTTCTACGGCTTCGATAGTAATCCATAGTATAAGTATAATCTTGAATTATAGTAAATGGAAGTGGGATCAAATTTGGGATATAAAAGCAATAATCGTATGAAAACACGATCAATTTCCCATTTTTATTTATTACTAGCTGCCCGGACAGACTTCGTTCTGTCAATAGTAAATTTTTTTTTGTATTAACACCTTCCGTGGGCCTTAAGGAACATACAAAAAAATAAATTAGCCGAGCCATTCTCGAGTTATGCGCTTAACAACATTCATTTTTATTTATGGAAAAGTAAGGTACTTGGTTATTTAAAAAGTAACGAAATAACCAAACGAAAAGAAGAAAGTAAACTGAAAGGTTTCTTACACCACCTACTAAGTATGAAAATAATTAATTAAAACTAACAATAGCATAATAATAGGAACCAATAGCAAGATTTAATGCCGAACAGCAATACCCGTAGTAAGCCGATGACAGTCGATATACGCAATGCGTTCAGTTGCTACCAAAGTCTGTTACTATGGCGGATCGCGCGCTACATCGCCCGGTTTATATAGCTTGAGCAGGCGGTCGAGCGATGCGGGGCAGAGGGGATGGACTCGCCGTAGGCATCTCAATGCTCGCCAAGCATTAAAAATGTTTCGCTACTAATTACTTCTAACAACGATATCTCAAAAACTATTCATCTGATTGATTTAGTGTAAAGAGCAATTTTAATCTGCATTAAATGACTAAGCTAACTAACATATTCATTTGGATAAGGATTAATACCGAACTAAAGAAAATAGCTTTGAAAATAACGTAATGTTTTTAATTAAAAATGTTAACATAAAAGTGGTTATTGTAAGTCAACCGTAAGAGATAGAGATATGCTATCGCGGACTTTTTTGTAGCATTTTTATAGATTTTGAATTCTCTAGTACATTACTTAACTGTATCTTTGCTAGTTTACGCGGCGTTCGCGTGGAAAGTTCCCATTTGGCGAGATTTTTTGCGACCTCTTCAACATTTGTCGCCGTATTTCAGCTAATTTACATAAAAGCATAATAAATTATATACCTAAACCTTCCTCAAGAATTACTCTTTCTATTGTTGAAAACCGTATAAAAATCCGTTCAGTAGTTTTCGAGTTTATCGCGTTCAGACAGACAGGAGGACAGACAGGAGGACAGAAAGACGCGGCCGGGGGACTTATTTTTATAATAAGTATAGATTAACATTGCGACTCTTTGCAAGTAGCTTATTTTACAACTTCTTATTTCTATTCCACGGTTTAAAATTTTTTCGATATAAGATATGAACTCTAATATCTATTAATATCTCATATGAAACAAACAATATCGCGTTAAATTTTCAAATGTAAAGTGGTTATATTAAAGGCTTATTATGTTCTTCAAAGGCGATGAGAGTTAATATAGTTTTAGTACCAGAACCAAACTTAGCTATAAAATATAATTTTAAAATTCACATGGTAGGAACAATAAACATTAAAGTCATGGATATAACTATTAGTGTCAGTTAGTAGACAATCAAACAAGTTTTAATAAATATGAATGACGTATTTTTTTGTCGCTAGTATTTTTGTTTTTTTTTTTTTTTCAGAAGAAAACCATAATTAAATTCAAAGGCATGTTTTTATCCACTCCCAGTAGACCACCGTGACGGTTTAATCACGAACCCTTTTTTCATATAAAGTCTTTAGTAAAAAATGTCTCGCACATTTATATTTAGTCACAAAAATAAAAACCGTCAGTGTTTTTTTAAAAAGAAATGGGACACTCGATCAACGAACACTGACGTCTCTCACTTACAAATATTAAACGGTATAAAAATTATTTTTAATTATCATCGCTTATTAAGTAAATTTACCTAATTAACGATGACATATTAAAGTTATCATAAGTAAGTAGTAAGGAAAAAAATTGCACGATAAGAATTTAGGCAATATACTCTCAATTGGTCGGTCTTTCGTTATGGTTTTTAAAAGCAATAAAAAGGTAAGTTTCTTTTTCTTTTGCCTATTTATTTTCACATCTTTAAGAGCAAGAAGTTAGTGAAAAACAAAACTTATATAAAGCACTTCTAATCAAACTTAATGGCGAAGTTCTCTTATAATTAGTTCAGTGGTAAGACAGCTCTTTGATATACTCAACGAATTGAATGCCAAACATGTTGGAACACTAACATGAATATTCTATATCCCCTAGGATGACGAAAACCAGATAGTCAGAAGTTCAATAATGTTTGAGATCAACTCTCAAATTACTGTGACAAAGCGTTATTCAATTTATTATTTATTTTTTACATTTCATTTCGGCTGTCCCTACGTACAGTTTCGAAACAAAAATTATCTATTTTTTTATTGCATGAAAAAACTACTTTTTATGCATATTTTCAAAGAAACAAGAGAAGAAAATGCTATAAAATACACATAAAACCACATTTTTCACGAGCTTATACTTAATATCGATACTTAACAAATCATTCAGCGTAAAAAACGTAAAGTGCCTTTTTTCAATTTCGATATTATACGTAGGGACAGTCGATTTGGTTTGAAAAATCTTTTATAGAAAATTACGTTGTCATTCCATATATCCATATACTAAAAACAATAATACCTTGAATAAAGTTTTAAATAAACATTCCAAAATAGTATTGTCCCGCAGTTTTGGCTGAACTACTCGTTTTTCAAAAATTCGTTCGTTATTGATAATACATTAAAAATTTAAATAATATTTTAAAATTCGAAAAACAATCAAATAAGCATCAAAACAAAAACAGTAATGTCTTCACAGTTCAAAGACAAATCTAACCGGAATAGAGGCAGTAAAATCTAAAGTGAAAAGCACTAAGCCGGGTGAAGTTAATTGCCGTCACTAAAACGAGAACGATCGTAACTCCTTGCTTTACCAAGGAACCTCATTTTTATTAAAAATTACGACTTTCTACGATATTGTTACATGAACTATTTAAAGAAATCTTTAAATTTTTCGAATAGATAAACTATTTAAAAAAAAAAACAAATATTATATAGGAATCTGTAGGGTCATTGTGTTGTTAAATATATAAAAAATACCAACATTTGCTAAAATCTACTTACTAACCACAGTCAAAGTCATATGGTAGTTATGAATCAAGAAGCACGAAATCTGTTTAAAAACTGGTAATACTTTTAAATATTATATTACTTTATCCAGACCTTACATAAAAATTTAATTTAAAAAGATAAAATAAAAAAAAATTACAAAATTAAAATAAAAAAAGATTAACAGTGACAGTTAAATATTTGAGCAACAATCTAGTTAGAATTAGCAAGTTGATGTGACAGTGTGTTGATCACCTGTATAGTAGGACCGATAACCGCTGGAGCAGACAAACGCATCTTGGAGTGAAATTGCAAGCTTGTAGTACAAAAAATGAAGGACTTTCATACAAGCTCTTGCTCTTGGGCCTCTTTAATCCAGTCCCATTGAAAATTCCGCTCTTCACGGACGTCTACTAACGAAAATTACCTGCCAAATTTCACCTTTATGAATCCAGCAGTTTTTGAGATTTCCTCACGAGAACGATAGAATAGATAACAGGCATTTACCTGTTATAATTATTAATTTATTAGAGTATATTAAGGTGTGGATTATATTACATTATTTATTATTATTAAACATAGTACATAAACATCTACATTAAGATGAGATACTCCATTAACAAACATTTTCTTAATTAGAGACACGTAAATATACATCAAAGAAGATTATTTGTGATTAAGACTTAATCTCCATTAGACACATCCGAAGTCATTGGGTTTTAACAAAAGATTGTCAAAATTATTTTCCTCTCAAGGTCATATATCTATATCGTCGTATATATATATTTCAACTATTATAATATTAAAAACAAAATTGAATTAATTTTTTTTTATTTTAGTTATTTTAGCTTTTTTTGATGAAATTGTAATTTTCTCATTAAATAATATTAAGTGAATTTGATACATACTACACTGTGATAGCCGGTACACACCCCGGTGTTAAACAAGGTCTCATATGATTGTATGAGACGAGATGAAACGTAATCCTACGCTCATTTATTAACTCCTGATCCAATGCAGTGTGAAAAATATTTAACGACTTTCTCTTTTCTTCTAATTGACAATAAATTGACATTAAAAAATTTGTCAAAAGTGTTTTTATTTTTTATTTACTCAGATCAGAATTGATTGTACAAAGTTATCGCTTAAAAAGAAATCGTTATTTTTTTCCAAAAATACATTACTACAAATAAAAAATGTAGTACACAAAATATTATTTAAAGGTAGGTAACTGTGGTATAAATAATTTTTGCAACGGTAGCTAAAATGCCCGCCAAATGATTTCCTGACGCAAAAATGTCCCTGTTAAATTACTATTACAATTATGAGGTCGTAAAATTAATCGACAATTCGTCATTAATGGAGGCAATGACCTGTAATGATTGAAGTTATTATTATTCAATCAATTCAAATTGTTAATTTTGCATTATTGCAAATATTTGATATGAAATGAAGTTATAGTAAAAGATATGGTGGCTAAAGATATGGTAAGTCACGTTTATCTTTTGCGACTACAAATCGTATTATTAATATCTAATTTATGTACGCAAGACTGCTTCTAAAACAGATCAACTTATAAGTAAGGGCTTACAACCTTTAGTTACAAGTTAAGTCTTGTGAGTAAATGACGAAGATGAACATTATAATTTTAAAGATATATTTTGAAGGCTTTGATGGTGCAGTAAGCTGCTTGGTTATTCAGGCTATTTCTCTTTACACTACCTAAACTACCTACGGCAAAATATTTGTTAGATTTAGTGTATTACATATTAAATAAGTCTGATTAGTTAACATATAAGGGTTTTATAGATTTGAAATGACTCGCTTTTATAGATTAATATTTATAAAGGTGTTATGTGTACATTACACAATAATTTTAAGTAAACAAAATTGTTTTGAATATTCGATATCTAGTTTTAACTTGTATACATTTAATATACATTATGTGAAGTTTACAGATTGTTACTGAAAGTGTATTTAGTTTGAAGAGTAAACATTTAAACATTGACCGATTAAGGCAACCTAAAGCCATAAGCAGGGATCAATTGACTGAGTAAATATTGGTTCTTCTGTCCCACAGAAGACGGAAGCGAAACGGAAAAAAATATTATATAATATATAAAAACAAAAACTGAACGAATACATAATAAATCGACAGATATTTTACACACATAGTGCTCGTAAGAAGTTAAATCTTTCTTTTAATATAATAATATTAACCATTTCTTTATAAATAAATAAAAAAAACTTTTAAATATGAATATGATTTGATGAATTTTATTCGTATTTTATAAATTAACGTTTTAATAGCGAGTGATATTTTAAGAAACATAATTTATGATTATTTGAGATGCTACACTTACTAATTAACATTAAGCTGGGACTTGTCAAACTATCTGTAATGCTATATTATAATTATTATTTATTTTCTTTTTATTTCATTATTTATAGTGATATATTTTACTTTGTTTACTTTTGATATTTTTTCAATAATTACCTGCTTGTCGGAGAATTTTTCAGATTTCAGTAAAATACCGTGCCTGTTATGGCTTAGAGCAATAAGTATAATTTAAATATTGTTTTCTTAGAATAAAATAAGCAAGTCCAGTAAGTAGACGTGTTACGTGTATTTATATATTTCTATTTTTGCGTATCGTTTCAAATGAGGTGGTGATTAAAATTTAATATGATGTGACGCGCTTATTAGCGCTATGCTATTATGTTATCTATTAATAAGCAGATTGAAGAATAAAAAACACGTGGATTGTAATCAATAGCAACGTGAAGTCCACATGATTAACTTTTTAATTAGAAAAGAAAGGCATAGTGACTAGCAGGTTTTGAAAGAAAATCTGAATCTCGACAAATTTAACAATTATCGCCGTTCAATTATAAACAATTTTAACCCTCATCGGTAAAACAGAGGTGTTGAAAATTTGTCTGTCTGTGGCATCGCAGCTCTCGAAAAAACTAACCGCTTTCGAGGCTTTTTTACGTGAAAGCGAGTTTCCTTGCGGTGATTCTTAGCTATGTATGGTAAAAATCAATCCAGCAATTTGAAGAATATCAGCTTTTTTACAAAATTATATAACGCATGGGTATGATGGATTTACTTTTAATTCTAGTATGATTATTTAAGTAATCAATTCACATGTGCCAGTATAATTTTCTATAGCATAAGTAGATCAATTAGTTTATAATTATAGTTTTTAGCTGTGTGACTACGGCTGTAAAGAATATAGCCACCCTCTCTCTTCCCTTGGGTGTCGTAAGAGGCGAATAAGGGATAACACAGTTCCACTACCACCATTGAACTTAAAAAGCCGACCGATGGCGGGATAACCATACAAACGGCGGCCTTTGAAATACACAGGTCGAAGACGGGCAGCGGTGTCTTCGGTGCGACAAAGCCAGCCCAGCGGTCATTTCCCAGTGTTGGTGGCTGTGGGTAACACACATGTGTTCACGCTATTTTTGGCGCGAACTTGTGGAGGCCTATGTCCAGCAGTAGACTGCGATAGCCTAGAGTGGTGTGTGATGAAGTAGATCAATTATCTAGACCATAATCTGATAAAACATAGGTATATAATAAATGAATTTAAAACATACTTAAAGTTTTTACCGGTTACTAGTAATGCGTCAAAATTAGTAAAGTTTTATACGTTAGAGTTGCGTAGACCTTCGTGACTCAATAAAATTATGCCGTTTAGGTTCCAATTTGTTTTATTGGACAGGATTATATTGTTATTTGGGCGTAGAACTATGGCGAGTTGTAATCTATGAAATTAATACTTTAAATAAAATTGGTAAAATATGCAGTTACTTAAAACATGGAAAAGTGCTGTTTTTACTTTCCTGTTCTTATTTGAGAATGTTTTTTTTTGATACATCGATTCTGATATATAAACAAAACATCAGTATATTATGCCTCAATTTCTTTCCTATAAATTAAAATATTTCCATTTTTAACAGTTTTTTTTTAATAATTTTTAAGAATTAAAATAATGCAATACGAAAACTCTTACACACATCTCTTTTATACACGTTGTGTATCACAATATCGGTATTTTTCGATGAAATATTGTAATAAATTCTGTTGTTTAATGTTAATTGTCAAATACACTGATATCACGATCTCATCGCTCATCGTATTCAAAAGATTTTTTTTTATATTAGGATGCTTGATTGTCGATGAGCCAGCTGTCGGGACGTCGACTGATACTGTAACATCAGGATCTAAATAGGTATTGCGTGAAAAAAAATTTATTAAACACTTATATAAAATATTTATTGTGTTATTTATTTCTTCAGACTTCAAGGAGTAATATTTTTTAAATAATAATACTAGGTCAGAAAGCGAGCACTTAATAATTTGTACCATTTATGACATAAGCTATAAAGTAAAAGTTATCAAACATTTGTTTGTTCATTATATTTACCTACTTATAATAAGCTCCTACATTATACGTACATTGAGCTTTTCTTGTTTAATTACGTTTCATGTTACCTAAGTATCTAATAAAAAATATTGCTCAAAAATATTTTTGATATATCTATTAAATATCTACGCTAAATAAGTGTAGTATCAATGGTATTAATATTTTTTAATATCGTAGTATGACGTACCGAGACTCATCGACAAAACACTAATAATAACGGAAATTGTCTAAGAATAAAATATTTAATAACTAAACATTAAAAAAGCATTCGAAGACTTTTTAAATTTATATACGTGTAAAAATACGTAGAAAAAACTTAGTCTTTGATTGAGGATAGCAAACATTTTAATTACAGTAATTATTTAGACGATGCGATGGCGCAACGGTCTAGTAGATGATTGCCGTGGTCTGGGTATTTGTGCAGTCCTTCTGGGTCTCCTCACCGTGCCTCGGAGATCACGTTAAGTCGTCGGTCCCGGTTGTTATCATGTACACCTGATAGCGATCGTCACTCATAGTAGGGAATAAATCCGCCAACCCGCATTGGATTGTTGACATGTGATAGATAGATTAAGCTCTGGTCGTTCTCCTACACGGGGAAAGAGGCCTATGACTAGTAGTGGAATATTACAGGCTGAAGCACAGTAATTATTAATGTAAGAAAAATAAAACTTTTATGTATGTTATTTAGATCAGGAAAATAAATAATAGTAAAAGCCTTTTATTTTTCATAGATTTTATTTCATTGTGATAGTAAATAGACGTTTTAGAGATATAAATAATTATTTTACAATTACATTAGAATATATGTAATTTACAAACGAATAATGAGCATTACAATATAATGATTCGTAGATATGTACAATATTTTAGATAAAACTACATTTTCAAATACGCATTTTATATAATGTAAAAGCTACGCTAATACTTTAAGTACACAATTGTATAATAAAATTTTCATTCATTAATACTAAAACATAAACTAATAATTTTAAGTCATTATTTAATATTTTCAACATAAAACACTATTTTCAAATTATATAAAATGAAAACAGCTTTAAATTAACAATATATTTTTTTGATAATTTCTAAATATTTCAGTTATGACAGAAACGGCGAAATGAAACTAGCAATTAATATTGGCACAAGACGAATATGAGTTACTCGATAGGCTAATTACAGACGACATAATAATGTTTTTAATGTTTCACTAAGAGATATACCGTTGGAGATATTAAAAATTCATGCTATAAGGTTATCTAATTAATTTACTATACGCTAAAATACGAATAAAATCTTCACATGACACCTAAATCTACGATTAATCCTTTTTTAACTTACAATTATAGTAAACCAAAAGTCATCACTCTAAATTTTACACGTTTAAAATGTTCGCTCTGCGAAAAATACTCTTACTAACGAAATGAAAAAATCGTTTTACTCACACTAATTACTATCTGTGACATATTATTCTTTCAAAACATTTTTTGCTGATAAGTAAATTTTAACATTAAATGTGTTACAAACCAAACGTAACATTATTACGACAATGTGTATTACGAATATAATTTTAATGACAAGAACTTTATTACACAACACTAACTAAATACACAGGGATTTTAAATTGTATGACTAAAATATAAACATTGTTTAAAAACTAATAAAACAATTAAATAATAATAAGAAAATACACCTTAATCGTAATACCAACTACATACAGTCGATTCAAATTGTATTCCACGAGCAAATACATTAAAATGTTTAAATATTAAATTTACAAAATGGAAAGATCTATTGAATTGGTATAATATACGGTTATATTAAAAATGTAATGTTGTAAATGTATAATTTGGACTTTTTGAATGATAAGTATCTAAATCCGAGAATGTTTAACTATAAATAGTGGAGGGAATAACATAGTCTTAGTTTCAAAACTGGTATCGGGCAAAATGACCCTCGATTACTAATCCACTATCCATATCATCTGGTCCCATAACACCAGTTATGAATCGTATAAGAATACATAAATTGTTTTATTTTTCAAGTACTTACTTAGTGCCATTTCTTGAATAACCTTTTTATCTAAAATATTAGAATTAATTTACTTATGACAAATAGAATAATTACAATTAAGATATATTTTATAATTGTATGAATAAGATAGTAGATTCGTAAATTAATCGTTCTTATCATTTACTTTACTCGACATATTTAGGTAAATCAGCTTACTGAAAAAACTATTACAATCTGATGTTACCTTACAAAAATCATCACTTGCTTACCTATCTAAAACACCATGTGTGCAGAAAATACAATTCATTGGACCAAAGTTCAACCTTCGAATCTACACTAATTTTTACTACATAGATATATTTAGTCTTGAAGACAAATGCAGTTAAGTCTACGGATAATTGAAAACTATTTTACGATACTTATGAAATTCTATAAAAAATGACTAGCACTAAAATACTATAAAATCCACAAGTCACTGAATAGAGTTAATTACATTTAAATTATTTACTTACACGAAAATTGCTTATGAAAATACTATTACAGACATTATTTAGTCAAAGATAGTATTATTTTAAGTGGCACAGTTAAAATGTTGATAGATAGTAAATTTATTGTGCTGATCTTATAAGCTAAAGTGGTAATAATAATAAAGATACGCCTTAATTCAAGTAATTAGACACTCAATAGAGACATGATTGCTATTGACTATGTTAAAACTAATTGAATGTTTGACACATCTCCCATGGTCCCTTCTCAAGACACTATTTGAAGAGTGACACGCAATAGCCATGAGTCATCAAAATTCGTTGTAGATCAAAGATTCCATCACAAACACTTTCAACGCACACATTAAGACAAATTAGCAAAACACAATCAAGAGATGATACGATTTTATAGTTCATAAAGTTCAGTTCGAAAATGATATCAAAGTCCGTCCTTTTTTTCAAGGACTTTGTGCGGGACTCGGCCAAGGCGGCCTCATCTTTTCCAGCACATATTTGAGCTGGAAACTGGTATGGAAATGCTACAGATACTCATCTATTTGATCATAGTCCTCGTCGGGAGGAGAAGGGCCAGATACGGAAAGAATCGGTAGACCGAAGTGCTTAACCGTCTCCACGCTTCCACTGTCGTCTGATTTGGCCTCTTCATTGATGGTTTCCTCTCGAGGTGCCTTAGCTTTACAAAGCCTTTCTGAGGAATCGCTCATTGTTGTAAGTGGTATATTATCCGCCGACCTACAAAAATTAAAAGCAAAATTATAATTCGGTCGTCAAATATCATGTAGTTTGTTTTTGCGTTACTGAAACTTTTAATTTAATTAATAAAATTATTAATACAAATATTTATGATGCATGATTCATGTTTAAATTATATTAAACGATTATTACCATTTTCTTAAAAAAAAAAATAATGGTTATAAACTTTATTTTAATACTTAATAATAGTATTATAATGGGATTTAAATATTAAATTAAAGTTATTTGGCAATCGTAACAGGTAGAAATATAAATATATTGATATAGGTATTTAAATGAATATATAGATATTTTGTTTTATTTTTATAGTAAGCAATTTTATTTTATTTTTATAGATCTAGAGTGTAAGAATAAAAATGTTTACGTGAAAAACATCAGCATTGCAATTTTATAATACCCTAAAATATCTATACAAAAATAAACACTGTTTCGCTATTATTACAACATACCCATCACGAAGATTCTTTACATTCTCTGCTACGAAAGTCACAAAGTAATCTAAAATCTTGCAACTCATAAAAGAAGACATCATCGAAAATAAAATCTGGAATCCATATCTAAGCTATATCCAACAATAGCGTTTACTTACCTTGCTTTACGACACAATTTCGATTGAGATCCGTGTCGCCTCAGGAATTCCCCTGGATCAAAGCCGGCGAAGCTTGTTGGTTCGGCTGATACAAAGATGGCAGAGTTGACGCGCGGGCGATTGCACCGCGCTAACAGACGCTCCTCACACTCGAGGCTCTGTGTGTGTGTGTGCGACCAGCGCATGTGCTGAAACCGAAGGAAAATTTAATAAACATGCACTAATGGATTTTTATTTTCCTGTAAACATTAGCAAACGTGCTTATTTTTATTGAATGGAAAAAATTCTTTCACGCGCCTTCGAAAGGCATAAATATTTTTTTCAATACTATCGTTAGAAACATATTAATAATTTAGAGCATTCACTCGAACTCAGAAAATCAAAAACAAATAACATTAGCGTCAAACAAATTTAATTCCATTAAACGTTAATAAATATCGACGGCTTGACATTTATGACTTTAGGAACGAAAATCTGAGGAAACGTTAAAATTATAGCACTTTTGTTTTAATGAAAATATTTTAAGATATTATTACAGTATTCGTAACGAAGTTTGAAATAAAATTATCTTTTAAACTGTTTTGAGGTTTCTAAAACAAATTACTTTCTGTTTTCCTTATAAGTAACTTTAAGGAATAACTTTGCTATAGTTATAAAAAAAATTAAACGATTAAATTTCGCATATACAAGTTTAAAAAGTATATTAAAAATTTGTCATCAACTTTGTTCCAGTAAATTAGATCATTTACTTTATTTACATGCCATCAACTAATAGATATATAATCTGCATTATGAAAGGCAGTTATATTACTTTTCTAATGCTTTAATCAATAATAGTATTTTTTTTAAAATCATATTAGTAAAATAATTGAAGGTTTTTGTGTACCCATCAAATATAATATATTTTTTCATGCAATTTTGTTTCTATTCGTATTCTCTGTGTTTATCGAATTCTGTCTAACGTTCTTAACTTTCAATAACTTTGTTATTATAAAATATTACATCGGAATGACTACATTATATATTTTTTTAATGATGACAGTAAAACTCGTAGCTTATCGACCACCAAAATTTTATGCTTGCGTACCAAGCCTTTACCACCCTAGTAAAATAATGTTAATTATTCACAAAGTTAATAGAGTCCATATTCCCGAAAAATACACGATACCTACTCAAAGCATGACAGAGTTGTCATTGAAAACACGCGATCTGTGAGTTAGTGTGTAGGAAGAAAAACTTCATCGCTAAATGTTATGTAATAAAATGTGTATGAAATAAGATTTTTTTTTCCATATAAAAAATCATTCTCAAAAATGATATTGTATTTTTTATTTTTATTTTTAGGTCACATTTAGAAGTTCGGTGATAATAAATTTAATATTACATTTCTATTGGTATTTTGTTTAAAATTACATATTCCAGTATATTTGAAATGATAAATATAATCTTCTTTTTTTTAATTTGAAGTTAATACCAAATAGATACACTCTGCTGTGTAGTTTTAAAGCTATATTATATTAAAAGTATTTGGTAATTTTTGATTTTTGTCTTCATAAATTACTTTAAGTTACATAGATTAAATATTAAATTAAGTCTAAAACAGTCAGTAAAGCTATCGAAATTATTAATTTTTTTGCTTCGTTATATAAAAAAATCATTTAAAAGTTTTAATTCCAAAAAAATATGTATATATACGATAAAATAGTTTTGGCATTATCTAAGTTATTTGCAAAGTGTGAGCGTGTTTGTGTTTCGCTTGTATTATTGTTCCTATTTTAACTTAAAGAGCCAGCATTATACTTTAGAAACTTTTAACTCGAGGGGATACAGACATTACGACGAAATTTAAAACTCATTTAAAGATTTTCTAAAGTTCCAGAAATGCAATAATTGGAGTTTGATTTTAGTCGTAGAAGACGATCAATATAATTAAGGAACATCTTAATCGAAGGTATTATGAGATTAAATGAAATCCAGATAATATAAAACATATTGTTATATACGTTGTCAAACTTTGTTTAAAAAACTTTGTGTAAAAATTACTTATAACTTATTTTCCTCATAATGTAATCTTCATCTAAATAAAATATTTATTATTATTATTATTATTATATTTATACGTAATTGCACGAATAAAACTTTTAATTTTTTTATATTTACATTATAAATGCAAGTGGTGTTTTATTAGGCCGTGTTTCGTGGAATATAACAAAGCGGCAAGAATTAAAAAAAAAACATAGCATGATGACAAAAAAAAAATAAAAAAATAAATAAAGTGCCGTGTGCTTAAGTCGCGACAATATGATACGCTGGAAATGCAACGCCGTTCGTAACTTCAAAGTGCACGCCAGTCACGTTCGTGTTGAAGTGATTTTAATATTTTTTTACGTCTGTTTTGATGGATTACAAACATTTTTACTATAAACATCATTCTTTACACACATTGTATACACCGAAGTGAATTTATACAGTGAATTAAATAATAAAACCCAATAACAAGAAACAGTCAAGACCATAAAAGGTTACACGTTATAGATACATGTGTATATAATCTTTCACCATAACTGCATCGTGTTCAAATATATAACTAAAATAAATTACGACGATAACTTCTAAGTTATAACGAAGCTAATTTTTACCATTTTGGATACAGCGAAGAATATAAATTCTTGAAAGATTCTTCTACCAAAGTTTGAGTATAGATTTCTCAATTAAACATGATATACATCAAGCGGCGACACGATAACAATCAAAAGTTCAAGTTTTGTTACCACTAAATAATAGAACCACAAAAACATTGTGAAAGACACTACGTACATAAAACAAAACGAATTTTGCATATCCAAGTCCCTAAGTCAAAAAAGTGTACAAAATTCAAAAAGCTGCGCATTTAAATTCAAAAAAAGTAATTAAAGTCAGCTTGAACAGCACGCCTGTGGTGTTGATAGCAAAACCATGAGTAATCATAAAAAATCCAATAGTGATGAGAACTGCCTGTGCAAAACCATACAATTTTTGAGCGTGCGTGTTGGAATAGCAAATACGTGTAACGTGACGCGGCTTGTAAATCGGAACACACTAGTAAGCGTGCTACAGCTTACTTGGTGGTCGCAACCGGCACACCGGCATTGGCAGTGAGGGCAAGCCCGCGTCCTAGCGCGGGCAGGACTCCGCTAGCTGCCCTGGTTTACGTCGTCTGGCGCTGCATGCAGCAATGCAAACTGACAGCCACAGTCGCGGGCGCTCCGCCGAGGATATTGAAAGCAACGGTCCAGAAGACAGCATACGTCCTGCGCACCATATCGTTTAAGCACCGGAATATCTATTACAATTTCCAATAAGCGCCTTTGTAATTTATGTTAGCCTTCGAGCCCGATTACGATTATTGAAATGACTTGATTCTTAGCTTATTTTGATAAAATGATAGTATTATTATTATATAAATGATAGTATTATACATCGATGACACATACATACATTTTATATAGTAAGTGAAATTAAAAGCTTCTATTAAATTAAAATCTACCAAGCATTAGTGTATGTCTACAATATATTTCAATGAGTGTATAATTCATTATATACAATTCACAACGGTCAAGATTTATGTAATAACTATTATATAATAATAAATATCAGAATACTGTACAATATTGTTTTAGTTTTTGAATGAACATAAAAAAAATCATTAAGTAATATAACTTTACGCTAAGTTTTTTCATAAAACAGGACGCTTAGGTACTATCTCGAAATAAAATTACAAATTTTAAACGACTAACGTTGTAACGGATCGTTTAACTCTACGAAAGTTTACTGAAACGTAGTCACGCGACTGTTAAGAATTGACCAAAATTACAACCGTTTCAAATGAGCCAAAACATATTTTGAATTGTTGGAATTTTTGTAACTTTGAGGAAGATAATTTATTTTATATGTATTTCATAAAGGTCGTTTTATTCAAAGTTATTTTGATTGTAAGTTGATTGCACGGAAATTAATGGAACGGTAATGGACTATTGTTTTTATACCAATTAAAACGGAACACTTTATGGAATGAAAATAATATTTGTTTGTTTTTTTTTTATGATTGAAATACCTTCATACCATGCTACGTAGGAAATGGAAAAATGTTAAAATAAATTATAGGCAATTATATAGCAAAATATTATTTTATTTCATGATTCGAAAAATTGTTTCATAATAATATTTACTTACCAAAACCAAACTAACACAATTGGACACGATATAATATTTACATTCGCTCGAAAACCAAATTATGTCGCGGTGATAATGAAACAGTATGATAATCCGAATTTTCTCTCGTCTATTATCATACATTCTGCATAAAAAATTTGAGTACTCATATTAGTATCATAGTTGCTAAAAATAAATTTCATAATCAGGATTTTTTGTAACTTTTCAAATATGTCGGTATGTACTATGTATAATATGTATATATACTATGAAGAAAATATTATACATTTTCGTTAAGCTTAAATAGCTTATAATAATTATAAAAGTATCGTGCAGTCGTTTCCTGTATGTCAAATACAGCATTAATAAGATATCAATTAGGAGTTAGATTAATATTGCCAATTAACCGATTGCTCTCCAAAACTAGGATCGTTACGACAGCGATAAATTCAGAATTGTGGCTATGGCTAAGCAATTCTATGCTACGTAATAGTCCGGTAAAATATATTTAAATTAATGATTTAAGATTAAAAAAAAAAAAAAAAAACAAGTGAAAAGTTTATAATTATTTCGTGATTTAGAAATAGCATGAAAGACTACAGAAACTGTAAAAAATATGAATCTACAGTTACATCCATATATATGATGTATTTCGGAGTAAAATGAAATAATTCAAATTTATGTAACGATTAATATGATTTCAATTGTGTAAAAAAATATACTCTATGTTTGTTAAGTACAACTTAAAAAGGCACAAAAGATATATTCGAAATTCATAAGACTATGTTTTAAATCAATATCATACAAAACGTGATACTCGTCAGAAAATTCCATAATTTAGTAATATGCTAATCGATAGCTATCCCGTTAGTTATTAGATTAAATCTAAATCGAATATCGGAATAAACCTACCTTCAGCGACTTTATAGAATATTAACATATTAATAAAATTATACGGAGCATAATAAAATTTTATATTTAACGAGTAGGGTATATATATATACACAACCTGAGTGATTTATCTTTTTTGTTTATTAAAATTCAATTTAATTATATATAATATGCTATTATACTTATTTTCATTCGAAAATATTTAGAATATGGGCAATTTTTTTTTTGATAATTTTAATTTTGTTTTTTGCAATTATATGTTGATTTTTTAAACGACTTCAACAAAGGAGTCGGTTACTCAATCGACCGTATATATATATATATATATATATATATATATATATATATATATATATATATTTTTTTTTTTTTTTTTAATGTATGTTCGGGGAAAACTTCGTTATTTATGAACCTATTTTGATAATTCTTTTTTTTTTCTAGAAAGGAGATATCCCAGGTGTGGTACCATGATAAGGAAACCAGGATCTGATGATGGAATCCTAGAGATATCGAGGGAAACCCTCGAAAATCGTAGTGACGACTAATGCTTTTATTATTTTTTTACGTCTTCTTACTTTGTGTTACTTGTCGATGCAATTGAAGTCATTTTTTTTCGTTTGCGAGCAAACACAATTATAATTATTACTATAATAATCAGTAACAGTGACATAGACCTAAACATAAATTGTCTTTCTAACGATTATATCCTCCACTGTCAACACTCAACTAAAAAATGAGTCTTAAAAAATAGTTGGTTCTCGCTAAGATATGAGTGTTCAATATACTAACAAGTATTGATTATAAGCTACTGGGTCATCTTAGTTTAGATTCATAACTAGATTCCAAAGCTAAATTTATTTTTGAATATTGACCTGAACGGTCTCTTTAAAATAATTGTGTTTGCTCGCAAACGAAAAAAACCGACTTCAATTACATCGACAAGTAATACAACGTAAGTAGATGCAAAATAGTCAAGTAAATCGGCGTTATCGAAGCTTACTCAAAAAGTAGTTCTCAGATATCCATCAAATTTAAACGAAACTACATGACAAGCATTAACTTTTGATTAAAATAAAAATTGTCAAAATCGGAAAACCCAGTTAAAAGTTATTCGGTATAATACAACGTTTTTTTGTTGTTGTTGTTTCTTTTAATGATGTACAATAAAATGTATTATTATTATTACAACGTAGGTCGACGAAAAAAATATTCAACTAATTACACATCGTTAGAACTCGAAGAGTACTTGTCAGATCTCAATAAAAATTAAATGAGACCACATAACACGCATCAGCTTTCGATAAAAAATAAATTCATTAAAATCGGTACACCCATTAAAATTTTCTGAGGGAAACTACATTAAAAAAAAAAACAATCGAATTGAGAACCTGCTCCTTTTTTGAAAGTCGGTTAATAAGTAGAATTCGTGAAACAAAAATACACGTACAAAGACCATTTGTTATAATAATATTTAAGAAGGAAATATGAAAGCAAAACAGTTTAATTTTAAAGTGGATTATCATTATAATACCACGATTGAAGAACAAAAATAAAACTCTTAAGACTTATTCCTTCTCGTAAAACAAAGCTGAAGAGATGTACTTATTTTGCTTGAAAGCGCTAATCTAAAATTCTTTTAAGGAAGTTTTTTTTGATAAATAAGATTGTACATTGAAATAGCACGTCAATATTTGCAACTGTAAAATACCAACGTAATAAATAAGAAATATATAGAAATTAAATGCATTAAAACCGAGCGGTTTTTCTAGTTAAAACTAGTAATAGTGGACTTAGACATGTTCAAGTTAAGGTTATTGATTTCGTTTATAAACAGTTTTAATTATTGCCATATGTTGAAATAATATTTCTTTGTTTCTTAGACGCCGCGTTGACGCAACGGTTACAGCCATGGATTGTACCTGTTGCGCTGGCGGTTGCGGGCTCGATCGCCGCACATGACAAACATTTGTATTGGCCATACAGGTGTTTGCCGTGGTCTGGGTGTTTGTGCAGTCCTTGTGGGTCTCCCCACCGTGCCTCGGAGAGCACGTTAAGCCGTCGGTCCCGGTTTTTATCATGTACACCAGATAGCGATCGTTACTCATAGTAAGGAATACATCCGCCAACCCGCATTGGGGCAGCATGGTGGATTAAGCTCTGACCCTTCTCCTACATTGAGAAAGAGGCCTATGCCCAGTAGTGGGATATTACAGGCTGAAGCGAAAAGTTAAGGTTATTGATTTCGTTTATAAACAGTTTTAAATAGTGCCATATGTTGAAATAATATTTCTTTGTTTTAATATAAATAATATACTATAAGTAATAGAAATTCTTGAAATTCGAAAAGTGTTTTACACTTTTCTGCTTAAATCAAAATCAAGCTAGTAACGTAAATGTTAACCAACTAAATCTATTGTCAAACTGAACGTCATATCTGTTTAAAAATTCTATTACAGTTTCTGAACTCTGCTCAATTATCGTCAAGTTTCCTCGGATTAAGTCTTAAAACTTGCATTATGCGCAGAGAGGATAGTTTTTATTATTAAAGCGTGCACCTTAAAGTGACCCCTTAGTAATAAATTTAACAGTTAACTCTTTTGCATTTTAATTAAACCAACTACGAAGTTAGAATAGAAATCTGTGATTTTTTTAGCTTTTATTCCTTAATACGAATAAATTACTACGGTTATTGCTTTATCAATACATATAATAAAAATGTCACGGGTCGCTGTCTGTACATTTAAGATATATGAGAAAAAATATTATTGGAACCTTTATCAACGCAAATAGCATCCAAAACAATGATTGTCAGAATTTTTGTCTGTATGTCTGTGCGTTTGTGCACGCTAATCTCAGAAACGGCTTATCCGATTTAAGTGTGGATTTTACTTATATATTATGGCAAGCTTAGCTTAACATTAAGTGTTTGTTTCATGTCAATCGGTTCATAAATAAATAAGTTAAGCCAATTTAAAGAATCACGTTTAACATGTATAATCACTATTCCACGCAGACGAAGTAGCGAATACAGCTAGTCATAAAATAAAAATCTATAAACAAGCTATGCTCTATAAAAACGTTATCAAATATTTATAAGTTAGAACTTAAATTTGTAAGTATTTTATTTGATACTGTAAAAGTAAAAATCAAGCAACGAGCTTACTAGGTCGATGGATAAAAATATTTATTTCTAAAAAATACTATTGTATCATCTTCGGTAATCATCAAGATGATGAATATGTCTAAATTTGTTTCCAAACTTGGCTTACGATGATAATTCGTTGCCCATTAAATGAATTTAGGGTCTAAGGCGATTTGCGAGATTAACGTGATTTTTAGACTCTTAAGGTCACGGGACTGATTGATCAATGGCTTGGTAAAATTAGAAATTAAATATCAAAGTTATATAAAGAAGTTATTAACTTTGTATTTAATTATATTATTATTGTATTATTATTATTTAACTTTCCACGCGGACATGATTTATACCAAAACTATCTGTAAATATTTAGTTCTTAAGTTGTTAACTTTGTATTGTGTTGATTTTAAATTTAAAATTTGTGAATTTTATTAACAATGTAAATTTAAAATTCATGTGTTTTGTATCTGCTCTAATATAATATTATGCACACTCTTCACATTCTGATCACGCATATTAATGCGTGATCTGGGTGTTTGTGCAATCCTTGTGGGTCTCCCGTCTGTGCCTCGGAGAGCACGTTAATCTGTCGATCCCAGTTGTTATCATGTTCAACTGATAGCGATCGTTACTCATAGTAGGGAATATCCACCAACCCTCTTGGAGCAGCGTCGTGGATTAAGCTCCTTCTCTTACTTACATGGGGATAGAGGCCTATGCCCAGCAGTGGGATAGTACAGGCTGGAGCGTAATATTCTAGCCTATGCTCCCAAGTTAGTCTTATTAGAGATACATAAATATATAAAATAATTAATTAATTAATAGACGTTAGCAAAAAATGTAGTTGTAAATTCCTACTACTGATACTAGTCTGTCATACTTGGCACTAAGGTTATGTTATGTTTCATTTTAACAATTTTAAATTAGTAAATTCAATGAGTATAAATCTTCAAATAATTTCTTAGTTTTTAAGTATTATTAAGACCCACACTACAGTACCTAAACTTTTATTTGAAATGGTTATACCTAAATTTTATTATTTCTGAATATTTATTATTATTAAGAATTTCGTTATTTTTATACAAGTTTGTTAATCATAACAACACTTCTATCAATTGTCATTTTTTTAATTTTTTTCTATTTTTTCATTTTTTATTTAACAAACAGTCAATATTATTGCGGCGATGAACTGATTTATGGGTATGAAAAGAAATATGTTGATTGGAAACGTATCAATTTTTAAACTTTTAGAAAATATTGTTTACAAATTAAGAATTAATAAATAATTGTAATACTAGTTTTAAAGCAATTAAATGTGTATGTATTATTTTATGCGTTTCAGCTAGATAATTTTGATCAATCCTTAAAAAAGCACATTCAAATTTCAAATTCAAGAACGTTCTAAAATAACTTACAAATTGTTGTTAGAATATTCTAGAGGCATTGTTAATAGGAGCTACACGTCTTGTAAATTCTTTGAAACCGATGTCTACTAACTCTACAATACCTTGATTAATTTAATCGTTTCGCAAATATGTATTTGAAATCCTTACATTCTTACCATAGGTATTTGCTTATGATAGGATTCTAAATGTTAAAGGTTCTCAATTTCAAAGATTTCAAACAGAAACAGTTATCTTGTTCATTCGTTGCCCAGTATAGCATGAAATGTAAATAAGTACTCGAACAAATCGTATTTTGTATTGAATACGTGACATTCGACGAAAATTCTCATTGCGATATTTTTTCATTCTTTTTTCTCCGAAGACACGTTTATTATCCAAAAATATTTTAAAATATCTTTAACCTAAACGTAAAAGCAAGAATCTTAGTTTGCGAAGATAAAATACGTCAGCAATGTGTCTACGAGAGTTCTAGGTAAGTCTGCCTAGATTAGGACGGCTTCTTTGAAGATATAATATTATGGTGCATGTTTACTGTTGAATAAAATCCGTTTTCTGGAAAATTTTGGATACCTGATTTTATTTTATCTATCTCGAAATCAAGCCTTTAATTTTTACATTATCATTCAATAAAACAAAAGTATTTTTGACAAAAGGATTGAAAATATATTAATTTACCGGTACACCTTGTAAAAAGTTATATATAATTACTATAATATACATAAAAATACTTTTTTGAAGTTATTGAAAAACAAAAAAAAAACCTTGTCTTATAATATTTTGTTCGACCTATAATTGCTATATTTAAAAAGTTATCTGGGGGCACGGTAGTGCCCCCGCCAAGACGAACCAAAAAAAAAAAAGACGAACCAAAAAAAAAAAAAAAACGAAAAGCACTACCTATCTTTTCTCGAAGTGCTTCGTCGTTTTTTTGAACCCTCATAACTTGGGTTTGGATTATACTAGATAAACAAAATTCTGGGGATATGATGTCAATAGTGAACTTATTAAACATATAAAGTTTCAATTGCATAGCTTTTATACTTTAGATTTTATTGATATCTAAAAAACCCCGATTTCGTCACTCACTGATGATCATCAAAATTCTTAGAGTACTTCCTGAAGTCCTAGAAAGCTGAAATTTGGTATGTAAGCTAGTATTAGTACACAAACAACAAAAAAATTCTAAAACTTGGAACTTTTACCCCCCAACCCCTTAAAGTAGGGGATGGAAGTTTGTATGAGACTTCCGTAAATTTTGATGCTAGAGGTCTGAAAATTGATATAGGGACTCCTTGTTATGAATAATAGTAATAAAATACATAAAAAATAAAAATTGGTTATTAGTTTATGTCGAAAATTTACATTTTGTAATTTTGGTATTTAAGTTTTGGTGGAGATCACCGTTTGCATATCAGTTCAACATAAAATCAAAAACAGCGTGCTCAAACCGAATATGGTGAAGATTGGATGATATTTATGGTATAAAATGTGTCGGAGGTAAAATGCAACTATAATATTGTCATAAGCAACTTACAAAAAGAAGTGAAATCCCACCAAAAACATTTTCATGTAAAATGTTGCCAAGACGAGATCATATGGCTCGCACTGTCAAAAAGTTACCAGATCTCATGTAGAGCCAAGCTTCTAACTCTACACGCCCTAACTCTACAAGCCCTAACTTCACAAACTCTACACCTTAGTCAAAATATGTGGCTTGGCCGTTTCGTTACTACCGGCTGCCGATGTTGTAGATGACGACTTTCCTGTCTCATTTATATAAATACAATTTTCTCTTTTTATTTTTATTTGTATTATATGTATATCAATTATTCTTCTTCTTTTTATTTTTTCTTTAATAGAACTATTGTATGACAGAAAAGTAAAAAACAGTGAAAAAAAATTTCACCTTCACGTGACGGTAGCGAAACGGCCAAGCCACATATTTTGACTAAGGTTTAGAGTTTGTGAAGTTAGGGCTTGTAGAGTTAGGGCGTGTAGAGTTAGAAGCTTGGCTCTACATGAGATCTGGTAACTTTTTGACAGTGCGAGCCATATGATCTCGTCTTGGCAACATTTTACATGAAAATGTTTTTGGTGGGATATATAATTACTATAATGCACATAAAAATACTTTTTTGAAGTTACTTTAAAAAAAAAAACAAATAAAACCTTGTCTTATAATATTTTGTTAAACCTACAATTGCTATATTAAAGTTAAATAGACTACATCATAATGATCCATGATTTGTGATAACTGATTAATCCATATGCTATAAAGGATAGACAAGCGGATTATCAGTAACAATCTCTCCTAAAGAAGCTTTAAGTGAGGGTAAAAATTAAAAATCAAGTTTTGACAAAATAATTCAAATTATTGGTATGAGCAATGTATAACAAATGTAGCTATATCTATACATTATATTATTATATACTGTTTATTATAAAAATAGAAAGACTTTATTTTAATCGCAAGTCTTCTCTTCGTGAAGAGGGATAAAGATTAACTGAGAATATAATTTATCTTAATAGCCTCTGATCATAGACGTACAATTTGCCATTCATTGCAATACGAGCGTAGCATTAAAATTAAATCCACGATATCTTAGACGTTTCGCTCCTTAGTTGTTATAAATTTATTTCTCATCCTTAATCTTACTATTGATAAAAGTATAAAAATAAAGAAAATTTACACATAAGTCTGCAGTGTCTCTGAAATGTTTGCCGTGCACCATCTGTACAGTTTTTGGACGCTGATTAGATTTATATATAACATGGCTAACACATGGCATCGATAGTTGTTACGAGAGAATAAGTTTTTTAAAGCCACGATGGACGTGAATGTCGGATATTTGACAAGAGATTGGTCGTGAGACCAGTACACAGTAATCTAAATTATCTTTAATATAATCTATTTTTACAATTCATATTAATTATTAATAAATTTAATCAATTATTAATATTAATCAATTACTTTCTTTCAATATCTATTAAAATTTAACAACCGTTATGTATTTAATTTTAAATTGAAAATGTCTTTTTTTAAATTGTATTAAAAAAATTGTATTTAATAATATGAAATGTATGTTCTGGAATAAAGAGTTATTATTATTTTTAGTTTATTATTATTAAACAGATATTTGGCAGCGTGGTGACTATGGGCAAAACACATGAGTTCACGCTATTTTTGACGTAAACTTGTGGAGGCCTATATCCAGTAGTGAACTGTAAAGGCTGTAATGATGATGATGATGAAACAGATATTTAATTACAAGCACAATCCCAATAACGCATTTGTAATTTGCATTTACCCTAAAAAAGGTATCAAGTTGTAAGACTAATTGTGATCTTATATTTTGGGAGAAATTCAAAAAAGCGATAAAATGTAATTGAATTTTCACTACCTTCACTATAGATAGGATTTTAACTACGAAACCTGCTGTACCTCGCTAAATATTCCTTTATCCTGGTAGAATAATTTTAAGTCTAACGATTTTTTTTTTCTGCAGGAACAATGCTTTGTACCACTGTATGTCACTTTGAAGTCAGGATAATAAGTGCACAGGGGACGTTAGAATTTAGGTCCTACGGTTGGACGAATACTGACAATGTAACGTAATACGTACAAGTGTAGTTGGCATTTCAATTGCCGTGTGCAGCTTTATCGTTTCTCTGTACTCGTATTTTTGATTATTTCACAGAAATATTAGTACCATAAGTCTATTTTTAATTATATTCCTGAATTTTATTGCTATGTAAAAAAATATGTTACAGAATTTCTTCCTATACTTGGCTATTTCCTTTTCAATGTAAAATACAGATTATAAATTCTCATTTTTCAGTTTCCATCCAAAGGAAGACCTGAATGATTTTTTTGTGGCGTACAATAAAGAAAGCATTATAATTATTATTATTACAGACACTGTCGAGCACAAGATTTGTTTTTTTTTTAATTGTCAAATTAAAAATGTCTATGGACAGTATCAGTAAGAAGTAACCCTTTTTATTGGTGTTTTCATGATATACTCTTAGAGTAGTTAGATTTTTAGATTTTTCTTTTCTAGGTTATTGCCCTCATGATAATGTTTGGTAAGTGATAAGCTTCACGCATCTTAAATGGTGACGAAATGACCTTTTCACAGAAATGCTAAATTTAAATACAGTTACTATTTAATGAACTAATCTAACTAGGGACACACACATTTTAATTAAGTATTAAGAGGTTATTTTGTCTAGGTTAATAAAATAAAACTTACCCTAGGGGATGAGACAAATTGTATCTGTGCCAATCATCCGTGATAATAAGGTTTCAAGATTATTTGTTTTATATTCAATTAATTGTGAAATAAGTAAAAATAATATTTTCTTTTATGAAAATATATCGAAGTTTATATTAAGCTTTTATTGAGAAGCCTTTCAAAGACAACTATAAGATTAGACATATATTTGTAATTGGAGTAATCTAAGGCGAACGTAAGCAATTTGTTTTTTATAAAAAATCGAATGTCAAATGTTTATTTTTATAAACAAGCTGAATCTCAAATAAATTTTTGAATTCCCTTAAGTCTTTTCGCTACAAAATAAACTACGTTTTGTTACGATCTCACAAGAATCCTAAATACTGGTCTGCATAATATAAATGAAGAATTTTGTGCGCTAGAACAGTTTTTATTATAATTTTCGTACATTCTACTAGTTATGGTTATTTTTATTGTCTGAAAGTTTTATGAGGATAATTTTAATATGTTTGTATTTAATAATTAAATAATTCTTATAATTTATAAAATGCCTTATCTTTACTACAAATTTTAGGTAACACTTTAATTAAAAATATATTGTATAGCAA
This sequence comes from Melitaea cinxia, assembly GCF_905220565.1. Taxonomy (NCBI): domain Eukaryota; kingdom Metazoa; phylum Arthropoda; class Insecta; order Lepidoptera; family Nymphalidae; genus Melitaea; species Melitaea cinxia. The sequence goes on along the minus strand of NC_059402.1, from coordinate 11,698,797 downwards.
AACCAATGCAGATCAAAACAATTTTAAAATATATAATATATAAAATTTAAATTCTTCTTTTAAAATAATAGAAGAAAAAGTATATCACGATTAAAATGTTTATTTGAAAACTTTTTTTAATTACATTAAATAAGTATTAAGCACCTGGGTGACCGAGCTTAGCTCGGTATTTTTAGTAAATCGTGTTTTTTGGAAACCATATTTAAATACGAATTACATATTGATAAAATATTAATAATATTTTCCGATTTTATTATACCGACATAATAATGAACTGGTTATTTAAATAAAAAATCATGAGTACAATTAGAAAAAAAAGGGGAAAAAATAATCGATCTGGAGACATGGGGATTTGAACCGTGGTCTTCTCGGTCTATCTCTACTAGCCGATTTCTCAGCTGAGCTATTACAACTTTATTGACAATTGCGAACTTTACCTTCGTATTCTAACAATTTTGTTGCCATTTTTCATTGCCTAAAAACAGGGATAAAGCGACATTTTCTAAAAATGAATCTAACTATATCGATTTATCGCCCCCGAAATCCTCTGCACACTAAATTTTATGAAAATCGTTGAAGCTGTTTCCGAGATTCAAATTATTTATAATAGCTCGTTCGTATTAGATTATTGATAATTTGTTATTTTTCAGAATAAAATTATGAAACATAGTAATCAGATATAATAGAGAGAATCACTAACATGAAAGGAGGTGTCGTGTCCGACACGACATTAACATCAAAAAGTAATTGACCCAAAACGGGGGAATATCGACAGATTGCATGTTCAAAGCCATTCCAGCAATATCGTGTGTATTCCCTGTGATAAAATATATATTCTTATTTATTTGATCTATATATCTATGTATATATCAAGTACAATACGTAAAACTGGACAGAACGATCTCTTGGTGATAGGACCCACGCAATCTTGGTAGCGTCTGAAATTGCTTGTTTTGTATCTTCACATTATTTCTAGGATAAAGAAATGGAATATTTTTTATTTAATATATTTTATCTAATCGAAAATCCTCAATAATGTTTTTGTTCGGCGCGTATATTATCAAATAAATATAAAATAGAGCCGTTTCTATTACTTATATTAGAGAATAAAAAAAACCGATAGTTAAATAATACTCAATTTTTTAATTGTCTGTTGAATTTTGTTATTCTTATGTGTGTCATATTCATATAAGTCTCAAATGTTGGACGATTGATTGATGGTGGTATTTTAAAACTAGTTTTAGGATTTTTGTATTCAGAACTCTTGAAAATAGTTTGGAGTAGGTAAATATATTACAGAAAAGTCATAAGGATGCTTATAATACGCCATCGTCTTATTATGTTGTTGCAAGGGTTTAAGATTGATTACTTGGTAGTAAAAAAATGTCTATGATTTTTTAATGAGAAATACAGAAACAATTTTGAATTCTCAGACAATGATATACAACATCTATTAATTTTGTAAAATTATAACTGTTAAATGGTCGGAAAGTATCATATTATCAAATACAAATATAACATTCTGATCAAATATGTAAAAATAAACCAAACGTTCTTTGCCGTTGCAAAAGTACAAAACTATTGCAAAGACTCACAGAATCAGTTGTATTGACGAATCTGACAGCAATCATTGGAATAAATCCAAAGCACGTCGAATTGAATGGATGAACTTTGCTTATATGCGGAGATACCATTTGATGGTTACATCGTGAGAATAGATGTGTAACACTGATTCAAACAGACACATCTTCGTTTCTAGAAATAGCATTTCTATTTGATGTTCTGTTGTAAATAAAATGTTTTATTATTTTACGTATTATACGTTAGAAGAATATACATTTTAATGAGGGCTATTTATTAAGTGTTTGTTGATATAAATATATCAAAAAAACACTTAATAAATAATAATCAACATAATAAATAATAAAGGACCTAAAATAACATCTCGAAGAGAGGTTTATTTGTTCATTTATTTGAAAATATTTAGCCAACATTAATCATCCTTCTGAAGTTCATATAGGTTGAAAAGAAGCTGTGTATACAAACAGGATTCAAACTTCGAAAGAGGTCAAGTGTTTTATATTCTTGAGGATAAAATGTATACCTTATAAATAATAAATAATTTAGTAACCACCGCAGAAATACGAGGTATTACGACATTTTGTTGTAAATTTAAATTAAAAACTTCAGGTGTTTCAAAACGATGGTGGTCATATATTATTATAAATTGTTTATCGTAATTAACTATTTTTTTCCACTTTATTTATATATCAATAAAAACTGTATTAGTGCAATTTTAATACGATAATACTATTAAAAATACAGAAAAAACATCATTTTATCGGTATTTTTTTATAAATATTAAAAAAAAATTAACTACTGGTTGTAACAAAAATAATTGATATTAAATAAGACGAAATAATGTGTTCAAGCCACGCATTATATATATTTTATTTTAAAAAGTAACGTAATATGGACACACTTTCACTGCGATGAAAATATGTCCTTAATTTATCTTTATTAAGACCGTATTTTTTAGGTCAACTGCCGTTCACGCTTTATTAAACCGCTGCAGGATGGACGAAATTTTTTTTACTTGATTTAAAAATAAACAGTAGGCTAAGTTTTACACTTCTGTCATATCTATACAAATAAATAAAATTGCAATGTCGGTTTGTAATATTAAAATAACCGCTTTTTACAAAATTCATATGGATGTATACTCGGTACATATACCAAAATAACATGTTTCACAATTTTTGTCTGTCTGTCTGTCCGTTTGTCTTTCTGTTTGTTCTGGCTAATCTTTGTAATGGCTCGACCGATTTTGACGTGACTTTCACTGGCAGAGATAGCTGATATAGTAAGGAGTAATTTAGACTATTTTTATTTTGGAAATTTATTTATTTTATAAGTTTGCAAACTGAACAATAACTTTTTGTTAAATTCCACGCAGACGAAGTCGCCGACACAGCTAGTTTAAACATAAATAATTACTTCGAAAATTGTAAGGGTTGGCAATTTATCTGAGATCAAAAAGAATCCCATATTTTTTCTCCGATTCCTTTGTAAAGTATTTAAATTTCTTGTAAAGCCAACGTCTTTGTTCTATATGTAGAAATTTAGCTTAACGTTTCCCTTTGTAGGTACGACCTTATGAATCTACATCAATCCGGTTTTTGTTCAAGTAGGAGTACAATTTCTTACGCATAGTTAAAATAAGAGGCCGTATACTATTATTATTACTATTACGAGTATATATAGCTATGCCTAAGAATAAACTTACTATTAATAATCTATAATTTAACTGATTTGATTTTAAATTCCGCCAATCTGCTAGCCACGAGTGGAGCAGCGTGGTGAATTAAGTTCGAATCCTTCTTCTACATGGAGAAAGAGGCCTATGCCCAACATTGGGATGTTACAGGCTGAATGCTTATGCGTAATTTTAAATTTATTGCAATTTGCATATATTTTACTTACCAAAAATGTACTAAAATTGGTCTTATCTCTCTTCTGCTTCCTACGCCTAGATTACGTTAACTCTTCTCTTAAATCATTTTCTTTAATCAGGTGTGAGTTGTTGAAAAAAGTTTTATTGGATCCGAAATACACTTTATGCGTTTCGTATTAAGCCTTCACAAGTATGACCAAAAACTTTAAATGCATTCTATGCAAATGTAAACTTCATGTTATTCTCTTTCTCTATACTTCTAAAAAGAAATAAATAAACACCTCACACTCACCCTAAATTCGCCCCTAGTGCTAGTGGGGGCTAAATCCTAATTTACTCATATGTCACACATACAAAATATAACACTTAAAAAAACAAATATCTGTATGGTCAATACAAATGTATGCTATGGATGGAGATCGAAACTCCGACCGCCGTTGCAACAGCCATAAGCCAGTGCTGTGAACCGTTGTGCCAACTCGTCGTCGAAGTTATATACACTGAAGACTTTTTAACTGCCGTCAAAAAAAGTAGGAGATTTATAGTTCAACTTTTTTATCTGTGGACGCTTTATACCTATGTTGTAAGACTTTAATTCTATAAATGTTCGAAACTTAACTGTTTATAACAATAGTTGAATATATATAAGTAATAGTTAAATATAATAGTTGAATGAATAAGGAATCAACTGAGATCATTAATTTTATCAATATAATTTTTAGATAATAATGTGTCAATAGTTATGAAAAATTGCATCATTGTAACGACAATATTATAGCTCGTAAAAGTATTATTAAGAAGTGATCATAGTGAAAGGTATTCTGTTTCTGTACTATTTTTTTTTCTTACATCCTTTCCACTTCTGTATCCCAATATCCTTAACGTTTTCAGGACGAGATTGCCCTTTAGGGATAAGTTAGCCCATTGTACATATTATACTTTTCTCATACTTATGTATTACGGGTCTCGTCACGGTAATGACTGGTTTTATACCTTTATTATATTTTTGCTCGATGATTTGACGGATTTTGGTCTGTTGGGATTTTTACGATAAGAAAATATACCCTGTAACTATTTCGTAATACATATAAGTAAATAATATAAATGCCAACAACCTTAAATATATATATAATACAAATATACAATATATTTAATTTGATGCTGTAACTGTATGTATGTACCTATATTTCCAAGGAGAATGACTATATGTAAAAAGGAATAAGTCAATGAAAAGGTATAATTTATTTTTTGTCTTACTTTTAACTATTTTTTTCATCCTACAGGCTCTAGTGGAATGACCCAATGACAATATATTGACATTTTTTTCATTTATTTCAAACTATTTCCTATATCTTTTTAACTATTCAGTTAAATAAATTTATAGAATCTTTCTTCAAATTATTCATGAAACATACGAGTTCATACAAAAAGTTATCTGACATCTTTTAGCCGAACGACTAAAACGACTAAAAGACATTATTATTATTTAATCAAAATCTCTGTAAGAATTTACAACTATATCCAATTTTCCCTCATGGGCCTCCACAAATTTGCGCCCAAAATGGCGTGAACTCGAGTGTTTTGCCAATAGTCACCATGCTGGGCAGGCGGGCTAATGACCGCAGGGCTGACTTTGTCGTACCGAAGACGCTGCTACCCGTCTTCGGAGCGGTTCGGTATTTCAAAGCCAGCAGTTGGGTGGTTATCCCCCCACCAGTCGGCGTTTTAAGGTCCAAGTTCGAACTATGTTATCCCTTAGTCGCCTCTTACGACACCCAAATAAAAAATTTAACATAGAACACAATCATCATTACAGCCTATCACAATCCACTGCTGGACACAGGCCTCCATAAGTTTACGCCAAAAATAACGTGAACTCATGTGTTTTGCCCATAGTCACCACGCTGGGCAGGCGGGTTGGTGACCGCAGTGCTGGCTTTGTCGCACCGAAGACGCTGCTGCCCGTCTTCGGCCTGTGTATTTCAAAGCTAGCAGTTGGATGGTTATCCCGCCACCGGTCGGCTTTTTAAGTTCCAATGTGGTAGTGGAACTGTGTTATCCCTTAGTCGCCTCTTACGACACCCACGGGAAGAGAGGGGGTGGCTAAATTCTTTAGTACCGTAGACACAATAGAACATAAAAAATATAAAATATAACATAGAACATAAAAGGGTTTTTAGGACATTAAAATGTTTTAATATTCTAGTAAGTATTACAAATGGAGTATTTCTATGGTTCATCAAAAAGCAACTTTACACTCAAACGTGAAAACCTATTAACTACAATACTGTGGTCTAACGAATTATATTAGTGTAATAAATGGTTGGTGTGATTTTCTCCTACAGTAAATGTAAAGCGATTATTTATTTATATTTAATGTTCGTTTATTAAAATTCGAAATTCTATAAAAAAATTTCGCTAAACGTATTCTTAAGATAATTTCTCTGTCATTGAGATATCTTTGCGTATAGATCTGAACATTGTATAATTATTTTCGATCTAATCCACTGAAGATTTTTCAACCTAATCACAGGTATTGTTAATTAATTTTTATCTGACATTTACAGATTGACCTTAACTTTAAACAAGTGTATTTTTATTTTTATAAAGAGTGATTTGTACGTAGGATTCCTTTATTTTTAATATCTTATGACATACACACTAGGTCGTTTGTTCTTACGGTAAGCAAGTTAATGCTTGTGTTATAGGTAACGTCAGACTGATATAGCTATTTTTTTTTTGTTGATAAATATACATAGAAATAATACATAATCATATAGATATAAAAATACAAATAATACACCCAGACTCAGGTACCCGGTACCCGGTGAGCAGAAAGCAGGGTCACTACAAACTGCGCCAACGGGCTAGTCAACAAATCTACCATTTTATAAGCTCTATGAAATCTGATTTTAAGGGGATTCACTTATGTATAACTGTTCATTTAATAAAAGATAATTTAGAAATATCTGTAAAGAATGTTTCGGTTAACTATCTGAGATCATTGAATCAATTATTGGGTGTTTAATCGTATGTACAATGTCGCATGTGGTTCATTAAGCTGGTGGATAATTAAATATTATTGCTGTTTGTGCATTGATCAAATATAGATAAGTGATTGTATATATGTCATTAAAATAAATTAAGTTGAATAAGTAAATATCTACAAGGATGGTAAACAAATCGTCAAGAAGCAAACAAGAATTCATATAATTGGGTTTAAAATTACAATACGTATCTCTTGTGAAATATATATATATATGTTCACTATTTTACAATTACAAAATCTTACGATATACAAACGACGAAGCTCAGTAAGCTTAGAACTGTATCGAGAATGGAATAATGCATTTGACAAGCTTAAGTCGGTGGTCAAGGATGCTATCGACACCATGCCAATAAAGCTCAAACAGGCATGATAAAGTGTCTTCTCCATTCTACGTGACATTGGCAAATGCTATATTGCACAATTGAAAACCATTACGCCAAATTAATGAATGAATGACACGATAAAGTTCAATTGCGCAGGTGACCGACGACTCGGGTACTTTATATACACTCTTAGTCACACTGGTGGTTGAAAATATAGAAAATTTTCTTTTTAAGAAGTCCTGCTTCCGTGAATTTGTTTTGAATCCCAGTCCCAGTCCATATAATTGTATATATTGCTCCTTGAATACAAAAGGACCACAATGAAAACAAAATTATCGTATTTATAATATATATAATGTATTTATCACTAGAGCGGCATTTTAATAATGAATTTTTTTTGATGAACTAATTTTTTCAAAGGTGAGAAAAACGGTTGTTGTTTCTTTTCTACTCTATTTTTATTCTGCCTAAATTCTATAAACTGAATAAAAATAACGAAATAGCCACTACTTCCTTTTACAAAGATCTTGTAGATTCAATTGTAAACAAGAGTAAACCACACAAAAAGCTGCCTTGCTGTTAAGAAACTTAATAGCCTTGTTTAGAGTGGAATCTTTCAGTAGATTTACGATTCGATAAAAAAATACGACACCATTAAATGTGAGCTAATGGATTTTCACTCGTTAATGTTTATTACCCACATATCATTAAATACTATATTTCCCACCATATAGTCATGTAATAAAGAAGAGAGACGACCAATAACTCATCAATTGTAAATTTTTTTTGAAGAATTAAAGATATATTAACATACTGAGATAGTTCTGGATTTACTATACTCCTCCCATACTATCACTTCCCTGATAACTCAAATAATATATAGAACGAATGAACGCAATGACAAATAATAAATAATATTTATAATATAAATAAATCCATAAATATCACACTCAGAGACTTGAGACAGGAATCGAAACCATAACTCCTAGAGGAGAAATTAGTGTCACTGTAAACTGCGCCAAAAGCTAGCTAATTACTAATAACTACTAAAACATTTCTTTTTTGTGTATATAATACATTTCTGAAATATAAATACCATTTACGACAGGTGTTTCGATACGATGAATAATTAAAGACATAATAGGATTCTTTTTATGACTTCAAAATAGAAATCGTGTTAATAATAACGGCTTTTTTCTAGAACTTCTAGATATCCCTATGCGCTGCCTACGCGCTGTTGCTGTTCTTATGTATACAAACAAACATGTCAGCTTTGTCAGTTATTTCGCATTTTTTTCTTTTGAACAAGTATTAAAAATAGATGTGCGTGACATTTTGTTGGCTCTAGGATTTCGTTTATTTTTTTGTGAACCCCCATCAAAAAATGTCACGAGCCGCCTCCATTTATAATAAGTAATTTGTAACTGAAAATGAGAACAATATCAGAGTTACGACTTGTAATTATGTATCCTTTATTTTGATAAAACATCATTATAATCATTTATAAATTTAAATTTATTAGGACTATAAATGTCCGAAAAATGTTGACGTAATGATTAAACTAACTACTGAAATATTACTGAGTCTATGAACTCTTCGACCAGAAGGAAAATGATACAATATCGTCTTAACGACCACGTCAGCTCTTTAAGGCTATCTCAATTGTACAGGACGCTAGGAAGACTTATGAACTTCTATTTCAAAAAAAACTTACCACTTCCTCTAACATGCATAGGTTGAAGCTTGATATTTACAATTTGTATAGGTACTTGACTTGAGTGAAGTAACGATAGTTATATTTTATTTTTTCAGTGATACCATATCAGTGAGTTAGCACTAAGCAGTAAAGTAAATTGATATAATAAAATTATATACTCCATGTTCTTATAAAAAAATACTGAGAAACTACTTGAACCCGTAATAAGGCTATAATAGTAACGATGATTGAAATCAAATATTCAAATAAGTAAAAAATACAGTCACAATTAAGATAGTAGAATTTTTTGTTACCAGAAAATCGTGTTCAATCCTGTTGAACATTGCTTGTTCACTTATCCATTTCCACAATATTTACTTTTACCGATATCATAGCAATTTCTCGCTTACGATAAAAATGGTCCCGCATTCAACATCCGTTTACGTTACGTTTTTATTTACGCAATCATTCTGATAGGCACTTGTGGTTACGATCAAAGTGGTATCCGTTTTACGTTTGACGCTATCCTGTTTTAGTGCGAGATAAAATTATAGGTTATTTCGTGGACTACCCGTACAGATTTTTGTGTCTTTATAGAAGGGGTAATGATGACATACTATGTATTTTACATAGCTTGTAAGTATATAAATGTATTATGCTGTATATATGTGTATTTGAACTCGATAATTGATATCGTTCTAGGTAACACTATTCGTCACTTCTCTGTGTACACTTTGCTACCGCTTTCACTATGCCGTGTCCTATTACCCAAAGGTTGTCTGGAAGAGATCGCTCTTCTAGCGGTAAGACTGTAATTATTTACCTTTATATGGACAGTAAATTGTAACAAATAAGCTCTAATTCTCTCTACTCTATAGAAGAGAAGATAAGAATATCACATACAAATATTAAGAATATTTTGGATTAAAATGTAGTATTACATACATTTAAGAATTTTTAGTTTCTGTTTATTGCAATCCATCAATGTGAAGATAATTTATTTCAAGTGAGACCTTTAGGATTTCTTATCAAATGAATATTTTACTTGTTATTAATTTCCTTTGTTCGTTCATCTATCGGTCAGTAAATAAAAAAAAAAGTAGGCATTAATAATTCTTAGGAGGACATTTAAGTAAATAGTTCCGCGTTGTAACTATCTGCATAATGTAGGAACTGTTTGTTTTGATGTTACCGCTGACGTCATTAACGGTTAATAAACTTTAACATTTTGGTCTTCCATGCTTCCGTGACTAAAAGGTTACTGTCACATCTTTTTTTATTATATTTTCGAAATGTTACAAATACAATAAATTACTAATAACAAGCCTTCTTTTATACTTTCTTTGTATTTATAGCACAGATAACCTTTTTACATATAGGTATACTTTATGTTTATTTTTCATTGTGACGAAAATTAAAAATAAATAAGTTTAATGACTCCCTAATGATAAAAATGAGTTACCTAATTATTCGTTTTACTTATGTAAGTAGAGGAAATGTTAATTTATTTAAATATTAAAATTTAAATGAACAATAAAATTGAATTAAAAACATAATGTGGTTACCTACATTATAATAAGTTTACGGCGTATTTATAAAAAAAGGCACGGGGACCACGGGTTTATTTTTAACTGAAAAGGGATCCTTTCCTGGTCTACAAATATAACAATACGGTATAAACAATGATTTACTGAGATCACTCCCATCATAGTATATTATTTATATTTTATATAAAATACGTTACTGTGTCTGTACATAACAGACAACTTACTAATATTTTTTAATTATTTTATATTTATTTATTGTTTAAGAATTGTATATAAAAATAAATATTTGTTATTCAATTTTGTTTATATTTTGAAACCAGTCAAAATGTGAATTCCGTTGAGTCTCCATTACAATATTTTTTAGGACTTCGTTTTATATAATTTAAAACTTAGTCTTAAATGGTTAGAACACATTCTGAGAGCATTAGACTACGAGTGAGAGACAATTAGCAGTTAACTAATTCACAACAATGAGATAGCATAATAAGTGGTATTATAACTTGTTTCTGAATTTATAATTAACAAATTTGAACCTATCGCTACACCACAACCTTTTTATTAATAGAAAGATATCTTGATTTATAATAAAAGTCAATTTTGTATATTTAGCATTCTAAAATTTAGCGACAAAAGTGAAAAAGGTTTATTTATACCAATATGAATGAATAACTACTGAAGCGATTCTGAGAGAAATTATTTAAATTAAAATTTAAAGAAAAAATCATATACATGTTTAAAAACTGTAAACGAAAATACAGCAATATTAATTACTAGCGACCCGCCCCGGCTTCGCATGGGTGCAATGCTGATACTAAATATACTACAGAATGTCTTTATTTATAGTGTAAAGCTAACTTATAGCATGATTATAAACATAATAACAACAACATTCAAATATGCGTCGTTACGTACACATTGTTACAGAATACGTTGAAGAAATAAAGGTTCACTGCTCGTTCCCCGTAGGTGATAGCGTGATAATTTGTAGCCTATATGTTGATCCGACTTCTTAATAATATTTGTGCCAAATTTGAAATAAATCCATGCAGTACTTTTTGAGTTTATCCTGGACATACATACAGACAAACAGATAAACAGACAAACAGACAAACAGACAAAAATTCTAAAAACTATATTTTTGGCTTCTGTATCGATTGTAGATCACACCCCAAGTATTCTTATAAAAAAATATTCAATGTACAGTTTTGACTTTCCTACCATTTTATTATATGTATAGATATAAAATAATATAAATTATACAAATGAACTGGAAAGCTAATTAATTATTAAAAATTAAAGTGAAAATGTTTTAAATGTACTCAAAATATCAAACTACGCCCACAGTTTTTGTCAATAATTGATGTAAAAATAAACAACATTTAAAATAAATTAATTTAAAATAAATTGGTCATCATATAAATATTTTTAAAAGACCTCTCCATATTGTTATATTGTAATATATTTCAAAATAATATAGAGGTTATTGCTGGAGTGCATAAAGTGTTATCGGTAATAAAAATGATGGTATAGTCGTCTTCGTAATACAAGTAGTTTGTAGGAACATTTCTGCAACTCGTAAACTGACGTAGGTCCCTAAAACTTTTATTTACATTGTATTTCTTTATTAAAATTTTGCGGTATGTATTTTTAGCACACACCCCAATTTTGACCGCGGTATTTGTATCGCCAATTTGAATATTACATATTGTTTATACAAAACCGCAATACCAAAAACGAGAGCGCATACTAAATTAATCTGATACAGCAAAACAAACCAGTATTGAAATACATATTGGTACGTATTATCACAGCCAAAACGCCAAATATTAGAATAAAAAATATATAAAGGAGATCATATAAAACCAAATGCAGGATTTTCTCGACCTTTACTATACAGAAATGGTGCAATGCGGTTGAATAGGAATCACGCTAACCGTCTTTGTACTGCAATCTTAAACCTTAAACCTTTGCCCAACCTTGAAATGTCAAGTTCTAGCAGTCAGCATTATGCGAGCATTTGCGTTATATCCGGCATTTGATATATTTTCCGCTAATTGATCACACTACTGAAAATGTTTTAATTTTTTACATGCTAGCGAAACTACATCTAAACAAATATGTGCTTATTACATGAAAATTATCTTACATCCGAATGATTCCCAATATCCTAATGAGATTTGGCACAATGGAGAAAAATTTGGAAAAGAATAAATTAAGTTAAATCCACAAATAGACGGCACACTTATAACTAAATCAAATTTGTGTAATAACTAAAAATATTAGAGATTTAATTAAAAATATTCATATATACAGAAAAAGCATTTTATAGTGTGAATAGTTACCGAACACGCTGATGGTGCAGAATGAGCTCCACAAGTGCCTCCTGCTGTGGCAGCTGCTAAGGCACTGCTTCCAGGCACCTGAGAAATTTTTCAACATTATAGCTAGATACTTACAAGAAAAAAACCATTACTAAATAAATATATACATATACATACATACATACAATACATAATCACGCTAACTTTATGAATTTAGTATGTTATTAATGTTTACAAACGTGTATAGTATTAAGAATTACGTTTAGATTATGCAAGAGATAAGTTAAGAATTCAAATGTTTACAATAAAGTATTGATAGTATTACTGATGGATTTTCTGATAGTCAAAGTGATGTTAATAATTTAAAAATACCCAAGGCTACGGTTACTGAGATGATGAAATATGTTAAATTAAGAAAACTGTAATTTTTCATAGAAATTAACAATTAATTAATGGGTCTACGAAAAGGTCTAGGTCATGATATAATAATTCAGCGAAATGTTAACTTTTAGTAGGTATTGTTACAGGATTTATTAATTTCGTTACTTAGTACTACGTTACTTTGTTACTTGGTGTCTAGCAATTACAGTTAGATAAAGTAAAAACACACCATCTATGTATCCTATGGCGTAGAATTTGATGGACGCACTTCAACCTGTCGAAATTTTAGTGATAATGGAAGGCATAAAAATTTTACTGAAAATTATAAATATATGTATGTATAATATTATAAGTATTTAGAAAATGTAAATATGATAAAACTGGTGATAGCATTTTGGTGTCTTAATCTTATTTTTTTGTAACATTTTTTCATGTTTTTGCTTATTTACCTTCAGCTGTTCTTGCTTGTAATCTGGTTGGTACGGTAGCAACATTCGGATTTTCCCCCATCTATTGAAGAACAAGGCGATTGCTCCAATCCACACAATAAGTACTAATACTACGATTCCTATCTCCACACCACGTATCTGTTCATGAAAATATTAAAATTATACCTTATTGATAAATAATAATAATAATAATATAAATACATTTCTAATCAAAGGGGACTGTCCATTTTCGCCCCAGTGTGAACAGAATTCATACAAAAAAACAAATATACCAAAAATTTTCATATATTAAATCAATATTGTATGAATATAAACTGATAAAAAATTTATTTAATAAGTACTTTAATTTATTAATTATATACTAACTAGAAGTTTATTTTCGGTTGGTGATTTGATTACACCACGTTGCCAGTCTTAAACAAACAATAATTATTAACGAACAATCGATTTTAAAATATTTTTAAATCAATTATTTGTTAAAATCATTCAATCATTAAAAGTATTGTTAAATCGAATTAATAAGAATAAAAGTCTATAAAAGTGTATTTAGTAAAAATACATTTAAGTAAAAGTTAAGTAAAGGTGAAAAATAAACTATTTTAGAAATATTGTTATTGACTAAATAAAAAGCATGTAATTAATTATGTTAAATTCGATTATCGATTTATTTGTTTATTGAAAATATTATTTATTATGGCAACCCTAAACTACAGACTTTTGCGTCATACGTTCATTTGACTTCCATATTGCTTTCATAGTGATATAGCAACCTACTGAAAGGTTTTCCGTCAACCGAGAATTCATCACAACTGCGACGCTAAATTCACAGTAGGCACATAAGTAGAGAAATATATTTTGTATTTATTTTATATGTTAACAATATAGGTCAGGCAGAGAAGCCATAAAAAAAATATTATTGCAACTGCATGGTTGGTCGACGGACAGTAGGTTGTTGAGCCCATGTCATGACAATTATTTGGTTTTTGGGCTGGAAAAGGTTCCAAGATTTTATAAATCTACCTGCCTAGTTTTTAGATAACATTCTGTTAACGTACGAATCCGATTAGTAAAACAAAAATAACAAAAACAATGATTTTTTTATTTCAGAAACCTTCTTGTAATTATCCACAAAAAAACAAAAAATGAAACACCTGGACACAAAACTATATCATTTTTCTAATACCTACTTGTTAGTACTACTAACTTAATATATAATTATTATTCTCAGTGACTGTCCACTCGGGGCCGAAACCCCCATATAAAGTGGACAGTCTCCTTTGTACCTTTTTATTTTTAGAAAAAATAAATACACTTTTGAAAATATCTGCAACATTTAAAATTAAGATTTGAAAGTAGTTTATTAGTGTATTCACGTGAGCTGAAATCGAAGCCTTTATCAATATGGTTACACTTTTCTCATCGATTTTTTTACGTTTTGTCTATAATTAAATATCATACCAGATAAAAATAACATCAAATGTTATAATTTTCTGTTAAAATTCATATTTAAATAACTGAAGATATTTCGTAAGACACGATGACACGCAAACACTGCTCAAATGCTAAGGTAAGCAGAACTATTATCATTACCGTTGGAAATGTAGGTGAAGGGTCAGGCGGTGACACTGTCGAGCGGGGTGTTCCCAACCCCCCGTCCTGCTGAGGTGACGTCCGCGGGGGCTCTGGACAGACATGATACCGACATTACTTGATAATGCACTATTCAATAACCATTGTTATATTAATAGTGGCAGATAACGTTCTGATAAGAAATACGATGGTTGGCTCTTTGTAAGACAGTTGGTTTAGCTAAGCTGTTAAGTGACTACGACTTATCTTACATTAATATCACCTGACATCGCAGTCGGTTAGATTTTAGAACCAATTATGTAATTTGGTTTCTCATACATATAATACCATTAAAGTATTCTATTTAATTACTGATATTAACGATAAATCATTTTCTTTACAATTGCAATAAATGTGCCACTTAATTTAAATACTAATTTTATTATTCTTAAAAATTACGGGGCATTTATAATTTAAATAATATTAATAATTATATAGCTTTATGTGCAATTATGCAAGTAGGTTGAAGAATTTATATATTCATAAATAATAAGCTAAAAATTTATATAATTAATTAATAATATTTTCTAAATATATATTTCTTCTATTATTTATTTCTTAACTTCATCAGTTTTAGTTAAAAAAAAATAAATGAATAACCCAAGCGGCGCTCATTATTTATTGTAAAAGAAATTGACATGCCTATTAAAATTTTTATGCAAATGAAAAACTAGAACTGAGTCTTTGTTAAGGGAACAGTTTCGTGTTCATTACACCTGACAAAGCCAAGCTGCGAATACATCTGCATATGCGAAACAAATTTTGTGGTCAAACTTATTCATTGTCTTCTCTCTGTTATGAAAACGAGAATGCGGCTTTAAAACTGTTTTGTAAAGCGAGTAGGATTCCGTTGTGTAATTGTACATCTTATATAATCCAAAATAATAATCCACTTCAACATTTTTCCTATTATACTAAAAAAAATTACTAACAGTAACATAAGTATATATTGTAAGTAGAACAGTAGTGTACATGTATGGTAACTAGAAAATAAGTGTACATATATGATAACTAGCAAATAAGTCTAAATATAGACATAGATGAGAAAAATAATAATATTTTCAGAAATTACGAATGAATGAATGATGTGTATACTTTTTGGTCAAACAGTATTTTGTAAGGAAAAAAAAACCGTCAGCGATAAAAACTGATAGTATTTCACAACACCCAAATTTTTCATCATATACACTTATTAATAAATTATCATTTTTAACTATTAGGTTCTAAGTACGTAATAAAAAAAGACGTATACGCCTATCGCTTTGCCTTGGCTATAATGTAGTTATAAAAAAAGTGTGTGTGTGTGTGTGTGTACTTATGTACGCACGTAAGAAGTTATACTTCATTGGCTAGGAAACTTCACGTTGTTAACTTCTTCTTCGTTGACTAGCTAACTTCACAGGGTGTCGGTTTTTCGTGACAGTGTGTGCGAGCATCGTAAAAACTTACTCTGATCATTTTTCCCTAACGTGCCAAAAAAAGTATAACTTCGAAAATTGATATATAGAATGTTCAAATGGGTTCAAGTCTGTAGATGTAGGTTCATTATGTATTTCGTTCAAAGAATGCAGTTAGGAGTCGAAAACCTTATATATAAACAGTAATAGAAAAATCCGTCAGTGTCGAAGCATGTTCTAGCTTTTCTAGGCAGTCTGAGGACTGCTGGAATGAAATGCCAAAAAAAAATTTAATAAAAAATCGCACGCGTATAGGCAGTAAAATGCTTTTTTTTTTTTTTTTTAATAGGCACGGATAACAATGCCCCCCCCCCATAACTTGTGGGTATGAAAAATAGTGGCCGAGTCTAGACCTACCCGATATGTACACGAAATTTCACAAAAATCGGCCCAACCGTTTCGGAGGAGTATGGTAACTAATATTATGACACGAGAATTTTATATATAAGACTAGCTGACCCCACAAACGTTGTTTTGCCATATATATCATTAACACCTTTTATCCCTTCTTCCTTATAGCTTAGGGATATAAAAAATAGATGTTGGCCGATTCTCAGACTTACCCGATATGCAGATAAAATTTCATCAAAATCGGTCCAGCCGTTTCGGAGAAGTATTGTAACTAACATTGTGATACGAAAATTTTATATATAAGATATAATTATATAATAAATAACTACAATGACACTACATACAGATGTAGTTTGTATGTTAACATAATTAATGATGTATTTGAGACGAGGCTCTTGACCTCATTGCTTCATACATAGATGACAGAACTCAAGCTACTACAAGCGGGACAATTTCATCTGTTTTACAACAAGCGTTCCAGAGAGACCTCTTAATGTAAGAAATAAAATTATACCTTCATATTTTCATCGTACAAAATTGATAAATATTTTTTAAGACAAGGTATTTTCATTAATGTTTGAATCAATTTTGTCTTCATGATTTTACATTTTTTTATAAAACAGTAGATATAATTATGCTTTGATGAAATTTAACACATAAAACATTTTACGTATTAATTTAAAAAGTATTTTGAGGACAATAATACATTCATCACTTCAGTCTAATGCAGTCCACTGCTGGACATAGGCCATCGCGCATAGCATAGGCAAATGGCACGAACTCATGTGTTTTGTTCATAGTCACCACGCTGGGCAGGCGGGTTAGTGATCACAGGGCTGGCTTTGTCGCACCAAAGAAGCTGCTGCCCGTCTTCAGCCTGTGTATTTCAAAGCCAGCAGTTGGATGGTTATCCCGCCGGCTGTTTAACTGTGTTATCCCTTAGTCACCTCTTAAGACACCCACGGAATGCGAGGGGGTGGTTATAATTATACTTTACTACCGTAACAACACAGCAGAATAATAATAATTAATACCTTCATAATTTTTTTTCATTTAACACACTTTTTTATTTTATCAATTGTATTTTAGATTTTATTTTCATCAAGACAATTGTATTTTAGGTATTGTAACAGAATATTTAATATGTATAAACAAACAAAAAAAACAGTTCCTAAAATCTTTTAAATTACGTTTTTTTTTTAAATTGAAAATAGAAAATTTACTTATAAAACCTTTACAGTGAATTAGCTCTGAAAATATATTAAAATAAAAATGACATGTGCAATTAGTTAATAATGAAATCGGATTCCACTCAAGCTAAGAGAGCTCGTAAATGTCGAGGCCAATATTAGATGTCGGTCATAGCACTCGAGACACTTATATATACATAATGGTCGTATGATGCAGTTTAAGTTCCATCAGTATAGTGATATAAAAATACAGGAAATTTCATAAGGCAGACGGGTTACTAGTGAAAAAATTGTTATTATTTACTAGTTAAACTATCGAGGTACTAGTTACTATCATAATAACATAAGTATGTATTGTCGATCAATCTAATTTTTTGTTAAATTTAAAAATTGCAATAGAGCACTATGAAATTGAACTACACTGGACCGCAAATAAAACAGGGTTGGTTAGAAAATTTTCTTTATTTGTTTTGATTTGTTTTGTTTATGCCTATTTTTATATATATAAATAAATAAATAAATTTTTATGAAGTTGGTATCACACACATGGAATGGCCAGCTATCAGCCCCGACTTAAACTCTAATGACCATACATGGAACGAACTGGAACGACGTATACGTCAGTGAAATCCGCCGCCAATCACGCTACGTGAAATGAAAGAAGCTCTTATAGAGGAATGACTGAATATTCCACAGCATCACCTCAAAAACCTAGTAGAAAGTATGCTAAATCGCATAACATCGGTATTTCAAGCTTGCGGAGACAATACAAAGTATTATAAAGCGTGAAAACGGCACATCTGTAACTAATCTACTTTTACGAAAATACTGGAAAAACTACGCAATTTATTTATTTCACATTCATTAAAAATAAAATATTTGAATTCGTTTTGTAGGGTTCCGTACATCAAAAGGAAAAACGGAACCCTTATAGGATCACTTTACTGTCCATCTGTCTATCAAGATCCTTTTTTCTAGAAACGCGTGGAGGTATCAAGCTTAAATTCACATCAAATACTCAAGTCTACTGTCCCTTGGAGATGTGAAAAAATTTAACTTCTAAGCCAATACAATAAAAAGATAAAGCCGCTTAAGCTGTAAATTTTCGACACTCGCAAGAGAATCAAAACCTACAGGGTACTTCCCGCGAACTCAGAATCTTGAAATTTGGTACGAAACAACATTTTATAGCACAGAAAAAGAAAAATTGCGAAAAGCATACATTTTTATTTACATTATATAATAAAAATATTTTTGATAATTTTGTTTTTACGGAACCCTTGGAGTGCGCTTCCTATTCGCACTTGTTTTTTTCTTTCATTTTCTTTTAAGCACATTTAAATATTCTTGAAGATATTGAAGATTTTCCAACCGATTTTTTTAGCTGTCTAGCTAATACAGAAATACAATATTATAAATTAAAATCTCAGATTAAGTCGAAATTCATTCGTATTTCTCACGACAATTGTTTCGGAGTAGATTCATACAAAATTAATTAGATTTTTAATACGTGCTGGAGTGTAGGGAAGTGAAAAACGTATTCTACTATTCTACTTCCTTTTATATAGTAACGTTTCAAAAGAAAAATTCTGCAAAGATAACATTCTTGCACGAAGCGTTATTCTTTTCAGTGAAATCAATTTTCCGACTCAGATACGTTCAATATAATATCGAGACTTCTCACTTCCATAACACACAAATTGTATCTACCTTCAGAAAAATAAGGTAAATTTACAAAATCTATATAAATTTACAACAAATATGTGTCATAGAGATATTTTTAAACTTTAAATGTCCATCACTTCTAAAATATATTCACACTTTGTTATCTGTATATTCTGTCTTATCATTAATAAAAGTATTGCTTAAGATAAGTTTTATCTTACTAGTTACTTTGTATAGTACTATCCTTAGTATTTAATGATTAATTTATAAGGAAATAACATTACATTTAGCAAAATATAACTACATAAAAATTTGCCATGTGTGTATAAACTTTAAATATTTCAACTGAAAAGTTACGAATTTAAATGTTACCTAATATTCCTGAGTTCTGGAGAGCTTAACATAATATGTTTGAAATTTATCTTATGCTCAAGAGAAAGCATTCCGGAAAACTACTCTCACTAAAAACGTACACAAAAAACATGTAATGATATATCTCGAGATGAACTCCACGCCATATATTCTGCAGTGAAGTAACATAACTAAACAAAAAAAAAACATATTTTGCGCTCTCTTGGATCTCTTGCATTTTATAGGAGAAGGACTTTATTTTACTGTGGAACATTTTAAGACTGTTATGTCGTTAAACTAAACATGAAAAAAAAAACAGTTGAGCTAATTACGTTAGTATTAAAAATATAAAAACAGCATTGAGCAGAAATAATCCTTTTAGGAAGAATTAACGAATTATCATAATAATAATACTACATATTCAAATATTCTCACCGTGCCTCGGAGAGCACGTTAACCCGTCGGTCCTGGTTGTAATCGTATACACCTGATAGTAATCGTTACTCATAGTAGTGAATATATTCACCAATCCGCATTGGATCAGCGTGGGGATTAAGGTCTGATCCTTCTTCTACATGGGGAAAGGGGCCGTTGCCCAGCAGTGGGGTGTTAAGACAGAAAAAGAAGAGTGAACAGGCTGAAGCGTATTCAAACATTACTAATTTCAAAATAAAAGCACCTGTAGACATGTGAAACAAGGCATTACGTAAAATCTGGGCCATTACAATTATGCTCACATAAAAGCCATTTGGGAAATGGCAGTTCAGAATGAGACCAGTTTTGTTTTACATCTACTGCGCATCCGGAAGATCATACGCGGTAAATGAACTATCTGGAACCAAGCCAAGACGTAAAGATTTAGCACAGAAAGTAACGGTGACTCAAGTGTGCAGTTAAAATCGAAATTATGAAAGGTGTTATGTATTGTTATTTATACAAGTGGATCGCGGATGCGGAATATAATTCAGTTATTTTATACATGTCATGAAAATTAAAAAATAATTTAAAAAACAATTCACAAATAATTAATGAGAACCACTAGCAGAATGGCATGTTTCAAAATTTACAAAGAGCTTTTACACTTACTTGTTAAATACCTCTTATAATAACACTTAAGAGCGCTTAGATTTATAGAATAACACTAGGGGATAATCAATGTCGACGGTCAAAACCGATAATTTTCTCTCGTTTGTTAAAGGCTTTTACCAGAAAAAAAATGTATCATTTTATTGTAGAAAACCCAATAATAGCTTATACTCGCAAAAGAAAAATAATCCCTCTTCAATTTATATTAACAAGTAATACAACATAGACAGTCGAAAATAATCAATTAAATACGCATTGTTGGATACCTCAAAAGCCGCTTTTCACATTTTGATCATTTTTTTTTATACCACATGACAATCACCAACTTTCGATTAATAAAAAAAAAACATTTAAATCGGTAATCTGTAACTAGCTTCTATTCACACTATTTAGTAAATACATAAATAAAATCATCATCATCATCATCGGTTCAGCCTATCGCAGTCACTGCTGGACATAGGTCTCTACAAGTTCGCGCCAAAAATGGTGTGAACTCATGTGTTATGCCCATAGTCACCACGCTGGGCAGGCGGGTTGGTGACCGTAAATAAAATAATATAAATAATTTATTTATTTGGCCCGTGACATCGTCTAATTAGTTAAGATCTGAGTTAAGTTGTTTTAGTGATAACCAGCATGTGCTTTTAGACCGTCAGTGAATCATAATCATAACTATTACATTACCTACACTTGTCTAACTGTACCAAAAATTTGATTATAAATATAAATTAACTTAGTTTGATTTTTATTAAATATTAAAAAATTGGAAATTTAAACAATGAGAACCCGATCTCATTTATATTAACATCTTGTTAATAGAGTTGTTGATAGAAGCAGCTCTTAAAAAAATAGTATAAAAATTAAAATGAGAGGAGGAGGTAAGTGGCCCAGCACACTTTCGTCTACGAGACCCTAGCGTCGTTCCGTTCTTTATTTTAAACTTGCTCACTCCGCAAACGTTATTTTGCAATATATGTTATTAACCCCCCATTCCCCCCACCCTTTTAGTTTAGCTGTATGAAAAATAGATGTTGACCGATTCTCAGATCTACCCGATATGCACACAAAATTTCATAAAAATCAGTCCAGCCGTTTCGTAGGAGTATTGTAACTAGCATTGTGACACGACAATTTTGTAAGATTTTTTCATTCAATCACAATAAAATATAGCTGACCACTCCTGAATAGTGTAGCTTTCTGTTAGTGAAAGATTTTTCGTGATCGGATCAGTATTTGCGAAGATTACCCCCTACATACAAACAAAGTTAGAAACTTTACCTCTTCATAATATTAGTATAGATAAGAAAATAGGACAATTTTACACAGCCAAATATTACAAATAATTTTAAAGAAATATAAAGTCATTTATTTTAATAAAATAAAGTAAATAATTATTATTTAATTTTTTAATGAACTTTGTAATTATTTTACGGAATAATAAGAACATATCCTCTAATAAGCATTTTTTTGCTGTTAAGAAAGGAACCCATTATGAATCTGGAAGTACTGTCCGAGTAAAAACTCATGAGGTAACACAAAAATATACAGTCTAGTTGAGAACCTGTTACATTTTTGAAGTTGGTTAAAAAGATATATTATCATCTCCTTTTAGGAGCTGGAATAGTGAAGAGATTAGTCGACAACGGTCCTCCTGCTACGAAAAGGCTTTTTATGTAATCAGCAAAAAGGTTAGAGCTCAACCTGTCACGCTGCTATTCAACTACGGAATGAAAGGTATATGTGAATTTATTCTGAGACATTTTAACACTTAACAATTTAGTAGAGCTACTAGTGATACATTTTCAATTTAGACTAATGTGTCACAACCATTTCATCTTGTTATTTCTACAAATACATTTATATACACATTGAAAAGTATATTCATCTAAAAAAGTAACAAAAGGAAATGTGATTGACTTAGGTCAGTGAGTTACTCTACTATTCCTGGTTTGAAAGCGAGCCAAGTTGTTGAACACGACCAACATCTTAAGATCCGTTTATTTAACGAGTCAAGAGAGTTTGTGAGAATAGATTGATAGATTTATAGCAGAGAAATTTTTTGTTACTGTTTCATACAAATACTAATTAGAATCGTGTGATGAAACTAAAAATGTCGAAAACTTTTTGTTCACTATCAATCTCAAAGTATCTCAGTGTATGAACTCAAAAATAATGTCATTCTCTACTATTTTTTTTTAAATAACTTTTATGGTAAGTCGGCGTATGATGATAAAAAATTCAGAACGTAGAGTTTAAACACTTGTTATTCATTCAAAGTATTATTTTGGTAGCCTTGTAATTTTCAGTTTAATATATTGTTCGCTCAGTAAATTTTTCACTTGCTAAGTCTGAGAAATAAAACAAAAATCTCAGTTAATTGTTTTATATTACTATTTAAAACTTATGTAATTAACTCATTTTTAGGTTTCGTGTCACACTATAGTGTTATTTTATATTTTTTCTAAGAACTCTTTCGAGGAGCAAAGGTTAATTTTATTGCAAACAGTATTATTTATTATATCCTCATTAAATTCTCTTAGGTTAAAGCAAACCTTCGGTTTCAAATAAACACACAGGAAAAACAAGACATATGCAGAATTAATAAGGATATGGATATAAAAATATGACCGTCATAAAATAAAATATAAAAATAAAATTTTACAGCCGCTTTGATTCAATTGGTATTTTTCAACCTCTACTCGTTTTACATCCTCAAATATTTCACGTCAAATATAATTTCCAATGCAAAATAATTATTAAATTCGGTTTAGAAATTAGAGTTGATGTAACAGTTTAAAATAAAGTGATTAAATAAGATAAAAGTTACAAAAAGTTAAGGAATCAAAAATTAAAGAAAAATCGATAGCAAATATTCTATATAGTTTTAGTTAGCAATGACAACTCAATTAGTATTCGAAAAGCCATCAGTATCAATTCCTGACTTTTAATAGATATTTAACAATAATAAATCGATTAATAAGTAAACAAAGGCGTATCATTGGTGATTGAATATTGTCAAATTGAAGGGGAATTTAACCTAATAATTAAAATATGTAAATAAGTACTCTAAATGCAAACATTGTTAAGGTGTTCAAAGCTGTCACGTAAACGCTTAGTTAACTTTACAACAAAATTGGCGTCAAAAGTTTAACACGTGTTTAAAAGGTGCATTTTTATTGTGTAATAGTTACCTATATATTATAGTACTGTTATTATTTATTAGCTTAATTGAATTGCTTACAATTATTATTCACTGTCTTAGATAGTAACTAGCCAATTCGTTTATTTATTAATATACTGTTATGGCTACACTATGATACGAAATTAAGGTATGCTGCTGGTTTTCGGAGAATCCTAAATCTGAGAATATCGTATGGCACAAGTTGATTTCCAAAGCAACTTCGATCCAGATTCGAGCATTTTTTGTATTGACAAATAGACAAATGCATATTAAACTACAAATCTCGTCAAATATGAAGGATAATTTTTTTGCGTATCCATAATCAGGCATCGGCATTGACAGTGGTACTTTTTGGAATTGACAGTGGAACTTTTTGGAATTGTCAGGGGTGCCTATCAATCAATTGTGGCTGTAATTTGGTGTTGATAGAATAGTTTCAAGTCTAATGATATTTGCTTTTAGTAGTCGAAGTCAGTCAACTGATTTATTCATCGATTTTGGCGAAAAAATATATGGTACAAATCATATGAACATCTAGACTTGAAAATGAACTATTTTAAGTTTATGTACATTACATAAAAAGCAAATAAATATATTACTTTATAAAATTACATCTAATAGAATGCATAACTACAAATAAACATTGAATGCATCATTTTACTAATACTCTAGAGTGGTCTTTCTATGACCGTATCCATCAATTTTTTTTTTTTTTTTTTAATTATTTAACTTTAAAACGTTGATAAGAGTATAAAACATTTTAAATAACAACTACGGAATTGAAAGTAATTACATCCTATTTCCATTACACTTTATTAATCAAAAGCACGGTAATAATGTTTACGTCATTTTATATAGAGATATTAAAGAAGCTAAGCATTCGATTCAGCCTCTAATATCCCACAACCAGGCATAGGCCTCATTCCCCATGTAGAAAAAGGATGAGAGTTTAATCCACCACGCTGTTCCACTGCGGGTTGGCGCATATATTCCCTACAATGAGTAACGATCGCTATCAGGTGTACATGATTACAACCGGGACCGACAGCTTAACGTGCTCTCCGAGGCACAGCGGGGAAACCCAAAGGTATAGACTAAAAATAAATATTTGTATAAGCTCGGAGTGGATATTTATCCACTCCACTCCGAGCAGGAATCGAACCCACGACGCGACACACGCAACATTACACCAGAGCGGTTAGCATACATTTAAATATTATATTACTGTATATGTTAAATGACTCAAAACTTATATTATATGAAAAAAAAAATTATAGCAGAAAAGTTAAAATACCATAAAAAATGGAAGATTTATAATAGGATATCTGATTACCACACATTTGTCCTTTTACGAGAACGACAAAAATTAGTACAAGTACAGTGCTATGATGATTATATTCATATGACGGAGGTCAGGATACGCAACAACAGTAAACTCTTTTGGTCTTTTGTTAAGAGTAAAAGAACATCCTCTGGCCTTCCTGACAGTCTGTTTTGGTTAGACAAAACTGCTAGTGACGATGAGGAGGTATGTTCATTGTTTAATGACTATTTTAAATCAGTTTACAGCGATGGATCCATAAATGTAACATTTAAGAAGCAAATTCATAGCTGTGGTGGTTTGGATATCGGCCATATAGAATTGTCAGTATCTACTGTTAAAAATTATTTAAAATCACTGAATGTCAATAAGGGATATGGTCCCGATTATATACCACCTATATTTTTAAAGAATTGTTATAACTCATTAGCCTACCCTATTTTTCTCCTTTTTAATAAGTCATTAAGATCTGGCTCTGTGCCTATTGCTTGGAAGCGCTCGTTCGTGGTACCAGTATTCAAATCAGGCGATAAACATAACGTTCAGAACTATAGGCCGATATCTAAATTATGTACCATAGCTAAAATGTTCGAAAAAATTATCTACGATAACATCTATCCATTTGTACGGGGTATTCTGATTGATGAACAACATGGTTTCGTCGATAGAAGATCCGTTGAAACTAATGTGTGTGAGCTGATTCATCGTGTACTGAAAGCTATGGATGGTGGTGGCCAGGTGGACGTCGTGTATACCGACTTCTCGAAGGCTTTCGATAAAATATCCCATAACATACTTTTAAATAAACTGGAGCAAGTTGGTATACACGGTGACCTACTTAGGTGGTTATCGTCTTATCTTCGGGACAGAAGTCAGGCAGTGACAATAAGAGGCTTTTGTTCATCTTTTACTCCTGTTTCTTCTGGTGTACCACAGGGCTCTCACCTTGGTCCGTTGCTCTTTAATATCTTTATAAACGATGTTTGTAAAGTTTTCGAGCACTCTTCGATATTATTATTTGCAGATGACTTGAAGGTTTTTAGAAGGGTATCTGTGCTGCCAGATTGTTTGCTATTACAAGAAGACTTAAATAAATTATGCAAGTATTGTGAGGATAATCAGCTTTCTCTAAATGTTGAAAAATGCAGCGTCATCTCATTCACACGTAAAAAAACGCCGATTTCTTTTAACTACCATCTAAACGACAAAATTATTGACCGCGTTGCGGGGGTGAGAGACCTGGGTATTTACTTGGATAATAAGTTAACATTTGGGAGCCATATAGATCAAATTGTTGCTAAGTCTTATCGGATGCTTGGCTTTATACTTAGGGTTGGTAAGGATTTTAAAGACTACTATACTCTTATTATTCTTTACAATGGCCTGGTGCGCTCTTTGTTGGAATTTGGGTCTACTATCTGGAACCCTCAATATAAGATATATGTTGAGTCCGTTGAAAAAATACAAGCTAAATTCCTTAAGCATTTGAATTATAGGTTTTGTCGCTCTTATGACTTGCCTAGTTTCAATTCACTGGAGGTTCGCCGTACATTAAAAGATCAAATCTTTCTGTATAAACTAGTCAATAATGTTGTCGATAGTCCTTATTTACTAAGTTGTTTGAACTTTAATCTCCCAAAATTTTTTAAACGTAAAAATGATCTTTTTTATTTGCCCAATACTAGAACTAAATATGCCCAAAATGATTTTATTCGTCGTTCCTGCAATATATATAATAAAAAAATTTATAGCGCTGATATATTCTCATGTTCGTTATTAAGTTTTAGACGTAACATTAATCAATTAATGAATCAATGAATTTAATTATTTTATGTTTTATTTGCTTTTTATTATTTTTTTTGATTTTCATTTTATTTATTAACATTTTCAATTGTTAAGTTACTCAATTTTGTGTTTTAATTCTAATTTAATTTATTTTTATTTAAATTATAATTTGATCTTAATTTGATTTTAATTTTAATTTTATTTTGATTTTTGATTTTGTATTTGTATTTTATTTCTTGTTTTAGATATTTTATTTCTAGTTATAAATTTTTTTGAGCTCTGCTTACTGTGTTAGTTGTTAGTGGAAACTTAACTGGTATATGCACTATCTTGTTGATGTTCTTTTTTACTTTGTGTTATATTTTACTGTTTGTTTCCCAAATAAAAATAAATAAATAAATAAATAAAATAAATGAAAACCCTGATTTCTTATTACGTAATTAATTATAAAAAGGAAATGGCATACTACATTACACTTATACACTGATAAAAAGGGTGCGTGCTTTACAAATGTCAAAGCGTACCAACAACACGTAATAAAGCTTCGGTAAGCGTCATTTTATATTATTTTTAAATATATTTTGTATAGCGTGACAAAGAAATTTTGTTCTTGAAAAAACGTAATCGTACGATTAAAATACAACACACAATACGACTATAGGAAGGACACGACACTAAGGTTTAATTTTAGCGAAATCGGATAAGGCCTTATCGCCATCGACTCGTGATAGATTTTAGCGATGACAAAATAACATTGGCAAAGAATTAATTTCGAGGGCTTAAATGAAAGTACATGTAAGCACCCATCAAATTACACTGCGATAACTATTCTATTATTACCAAAAATGTAAAAAAACAAATCCGACGAACTATGCTTATTTCCGGTGATGATGTATGATTATGAAACGTGTTTGCTTACTAAAGTCGTTATAAAAAAGTTCAAGGTCGATGTAGAAAAGTATGCCTAATGGATCAAATCAATAAGTATTAAAAGCCAGCCCATCATTTAACCCTAGAGTTGTCGCATAGATTAATATGTAATCCACACATATAAAATCGATAATTTCCAAAAATCGGTTAGCATTAGCTTCGTGCACTTCCGTGTACTTTCAAATGAATATTTGAGCAACGTACTCCGTAGACACGAGCACAAGCTTTCACTTCATAGCAGATAAAAAAAACGCGTTTCCAACCATATATGTACCTACTTTTATCACAAGGCATTCCTACATCCATTCCATCCATTACAATGCTACTGGTGAGCTGTAATTATGCGTATAATTGAGATTCTTACCCAGTCGGGCTGCTAGAGTTTAAGCAAGATATCCTGCTGCGTCTAGTCACTATAATATCGTGATTATAACTTTATTAAATTATTTTTATAGCGTGGATATTACGTACATTATTTCACTAAAACTAATCAATAAGCGTAACCCATTCCATTAGATTTAATTCCCTCGGCATAGATAACAATGGCACATATAGAACATTATCATTCTAGGCTATTTCACTGGAAATGTAGCCGCATGACAGTAGCATTAGATAATTTTTTATAGTGATGTCGTTGGACATAAACATTGAATAATAGCTTTTACGCGCGGCTTCGCTCGCATTGAATTTTTTTATTAAAAAGTATCCTATGGTACTTCTAATACCTCCAAGAATGTGTGTACAAAGCTTCATGATGATCGGTTAAGTAGCGTGAAAGCGTAGCAAACAAACGTATATTCACATTTATAATAATTATTATATATATAATGACAGAAAAAAATAACAATAAATATAGAAAATCCCAAACAGCTGAAACTATAGTCAATTGGGTTGAATATTGACGTGACCGTCGATAATACAGTGCTCAGTACAGTACTCAGGGTTGGGACTTCATTATTGGACTGCTAGATGGCGTTGATCGGCTAGATTTTGAGACTTGTTGACAAACAATTTTTTTTTTTCGTAAAAAATAATAATAATTATTTTTTTTTTTTTATAAAAAGTATCTTATATTACTTCTAATACTTCCAAGAATATGTGTACAAAGTTTCATGATGATTTTAAGTATTTTTCGCGTGAAAGCGTAACAAACAAACTTACATTCACATTTTATAATATTAGTAGGGATTTATTCAGTAGCATCCTACTAATATTATAATTGTGATATTTTGCGCAAATTGATAGATAAATTAAGTTAGCCAAAAACTTCTTATACGATTTTAAAATTATGTTTTCACAGAAGTATTTGAAATTTCAAAATTTCTCTAGAGAATATTTCCGTCTTTACATTTCGTCGATAAAAACTTTCATAATTTAATAATGACAAGAACATTGATTTCATGAAGAGTCACACATTGTTACAGTAGGTAAATGTTACCTAAGACTTAATAATGCACACACACACACACATTTTGTGGACAAATCAATTAAGATTCCCTCATACTTCGGCTTAATTTTTATAATCTGTGCCTACAAAGACAACACGATAACTCTGATTATTATATGACGCAATGCAGACCTCTGACGCTCGACAACCTCATATGATGCTTATCACATGATACTGTCATTTTTTGAACTAGAATGTACCTACTGTACATGATATTTGATTTTTGAGAATTATTACTTATGACTTTTTTTATATATATACCAAACTAAGTCGGCAAACAAGCGTATGGCTCACCTTATGGTAAGCGAATACCGTAGCCTATAGACGCGTGCAACACCAGAAGCATCGCAAGCGCGTTGCCGACCCTACCCCCAATTCCTCTCAGGAGCTCTGATCACCTTACTCACCAACAGGAACACAACACTGCTTGAAAGCAGTATTATTTAGCTGTGATCTTCTGTAAAGTCGAAATACTATCCCAGTCGGGCTGCTCTATTTTTCGAGCCGTTTTTTTGGATTGTTCATTGAACACTGACCAAATTTTAATATATACTCTTTATTGCACTAAGTAATTTTAATAAACACATTATACTCATTGTCTGTCACCTTTGATAGTTGAATAATAGCATCCTGAAACAAAGAGCATTTGGCACAGACACAGCTGGACAGAAATTCCGTTATAGTTTTTTCCTAGCTCAGCAGTTATCCAAAATACAAAAGAAATAACGTCGATTATTCAAAATTTCAAAAATTGCGAGTGACATACAAATAGCAATTCAGCTAACCGTAAATTGCTTGTCAACGGACGCTAAAGTTTGTTAAAAAATTGCAGTCTGTTTTAAATATAAAACGCCTATCAGTTATTGCTTTGTACGTAACAAATAGATTTTTATTCAACGTAAAAAACCAGCGACTTTAAATTTAATTAAGAGGAAATGACGGATTCTTATAAACACAAATTTTTGTTAATCCAAAATACAGTAACACATATATGACATCGTCGTAGCATTTAACGAAACAAAACTCAGTTCAAGAACAAACTATTTTTTTTAGATTAAAATATCATGAGTCAATTTGCACGAGTGGTATCCGTTGGGACAAACGATGTACACGCACCTTGTATCACGCAACAGTCGCACTACATTTTACTTTGTTTACACGTGTTGTGACCTAAATTTATTAAAACTTTGTTTAGTACTAGTATTGTATGACGTTGGAGTGGGACCTATAAAATTGAGAGTTTAAATGGTTTTTTGATACGAAAACTGATTTTTTTTTAATGTTTAACACATGTAATGTACATGTAGCTTAAACAAAAAATATTATATTTACACATATATACAAACAAATACAAATTAATTGTTTAAAACTTGAAAATTGTTAATGAATTTGTAAAGTTTAACATTTAAGGAAGTCCAATTAAATTGTACGTTGGCGAGGTTTAGTCATAATTGAAGGGCCATATAAGTATTACGGCGCTCTTTGTATCCATTATAATATTAATGCAATATTCAAAATATTTATAGATTTTTTTATGTACCTAATAATAATTTACAACTTAATATTCCTCGTTTAAATATAATATTCATATTCGAAAGGAAACTTTATATTGCGTTCCGTGAACTATCGCGTCAGCAAAGTTACAGAAATGATTAATATCACGAAATGAACTGATGCGAAAATGTTTTGAATCTCGAGTTTGTTACAGAACAGAACACGAAGGCGACTAGTTTAATATTGCGTACATAAAGCAACAGTTCTGAATTTAAAAAATTGCTATAATATAATCAATATACCGTACCTGTATTGTAACAACTGAATTCACGAAATAAAAAGAAGGCTTAATTAACTTTTTGACTGATTTATCATTACAAAACTAAATCATAGAAACTAAAGACATGATATTTGACAAATTAGGACTATATAGGATATTTTTTTTATACCACTAGGTCGACAAACAAGCGTACGGCTCACCTGATGGTAAGAGATTACCGTAGCTTATAGACGCTTGCAACACCAGAAGCATCGCAAGCGCGTTGCCGACCCAATCCCCATTCCCCCTTAGGAGCTCTGGTCACCTTACTCACCAACAGGAACACAATACTGCTTAAAAACAGTATTATTTAGCTGTGATCTTCTGTAAGGTCGAGGTGCTACCCTAGTCGGGCTGCTCCATATTTTGAGCAGGAAATTCCTGCTGTGCCCTACCTCAGTTAAAAATATATATATATAACGACTTAAGGGCTATTTTACAGGAAATATTGATAACATTATAAAACAAAGGCATTGTACAAATATCTTTAGAATTGTAACCTTTTAAATATATTAAACATGAAAATTAATAATTCATACAATCTACTCGTATCTAAAGCCAATAAAATAATTTAAATTAGACAAAAAGACTTTCTATAACTAATGATTAAATATTTTATAACAATCGTAATATGAAGTTGCCCCGCTTTTTGATCCACGGGTTGCGGGCTCGATTCCGGCCTGGGTCTAGGTTTAATATTTGTATTTATTTATATATGTTTATATATGTATTATTTCTATGTATATTTATAAAAATATAGTTATAACAATCGGCTATTACCTGTAACTTAAATGTGATGTATACTGTAGATTAAATTTAAACGGCACCAAATGACGAGCACCACTATGTAAAAAATCATCGTAATCGGATCACATAGTAAAAAGTTCTGAGTTACCATACCTACATAAAAAATACACTCGAATTGAGAACATCCTCCTTTTTTGCAGTCGGTAAAATAAAAAAAGACATTGATATTTTTTGGTTTGCTAACGGTGTTGTAAATATCGTTACTAATTTATTACTGTGTGGCGTTTCACAGAACTCAATTACCATGAAAAGCAGAAGCTATTTAGTCATGCAAAAAGTTTATAAATTTGAATATATCATGTTATATAATTTTTATAAAACCAAGCAAATTTTCCTCAATCTCGCCACATTATGTAAAAATATATTAGCTATGCTCACATTTGAAAAAATTAATAGTGAAACATTTTTATTATTATTACAAATGTAAATAAACCCATTTTAAGCAGATCTAATAGTTCACGTTATACAAATTCTTCAAAATTGCATAAGCAAAGAAATCTTATTGTCTAATCGCAACTTAGGAATATTTATAATAAATATTTCCCTAAGTTTTATCCTAGGCTATTGCCCTTAAAATTCACCTTATCGAAATTAAAAGAACGGTTAACTTTAAGGCCATGTTCTGAAAACCCTTTCGACGTACGACAGCCTATCTCGAACAAGAGGCTCAAGAGCTTACGGCACACTAGCTGTACGTATAATAGTATCAACTACCCATTGTAAACTCTAAAACTAACTAAGCCTGCTAAGTCACTGCAATATCGTCAACCCAGAAGTGAATCTACACTAGTTGGGTTCGCTAATATCTGTTATTGAACTATAGTCTTGAAAATCTTGCAAATCTTGAAATGTTTATCAACAAAGTTAAATCTATTATATAAAATTCTCATGTCGCGGTGTTTGTAGTTAAACTCCTCCGAAACGGCTTGACCGATTATCATGAAAATTTGTGTGCATATTGGGTAGGTCTGAGAATCGAACAACATCTATTTTTCATTCCCCTATATGTTAAGGATAGTCCACCTCTAATTTTCTTTTTAATTTTTTGATAAAATATTTATTTTTTATTTTATTATGATTTCCGTTGAAAAATACATACAACCCTAAATTTTCACCCTTCTACTACCAACCTCTATTTTTAAATAACGATTAGCGGCAAGACAACGTTTGTCGAGTCAGCTAGTTTAATTATATTAATATAATAACTATTTGAAGGTAATTGATAAATGTCTCGAGGTTTTAGTTATTTACACGATACTGTTTGTCCGGCTTATATTCTGAACGGCTGAACCGATTATGATAGTACTTTCATAAAAAGATGTAGGAGATTATGGATCATTTGAAATCGCAGGTAATACCGTGTTACCGCGCGCAAATACCTAGCGCCTTGAAAGATATTAAATAGCCAAACCATTTCTCCCACTACTCCTCCATACCTAAAAAAATATTTTACTTTTTTGGCTCGGACGTCCCTAATACGTTAAAACTTCGTTCTCAAGTTGACAACAGAATTAAACATTCTATGTCGCATAGTCAATGTTACAGCGAATGTGGCTGTAAAACTGTGGAATGCCCTCCCGCGAGACATTCGCCAAGCGGAGTCGATAGATATTTTTAAAAGACGTGTTAAAACAACATTTATTTGTACGAGTAGGATATTTATATATTATTTTTAGTAAATAATTATTTGTTAATGTATTTTATATGTATTTCATTATTTTGTAGGCATATTACTATGTAAATATATGTATTTATGTATGTGTATGTATATATTTATATATGTGTACCGTAGCGTGCATTCCATATAGGCAGAAAGGCACTGCCTACCTTGTCATGTTACTCAAAAAGGATATATAAAACATGAACATTACATATTTTAAAAAAAGACATAAACCATAATTCAACTTAAAACCGCTTCAATTGAAAAACCCGCCGTCATATATGCGATATCAGCGCTTCGCGCGAATCGATGACGGGTCTTTTATAAAACTTCTGCCTACAATGGCTAACAAAATGTTAGCAATGACAGTAGGACATTATATAATCCTACAATTTTATAATTTCGCGCGTCATATGGAATACGAACAAAGTATTGTGTTTTTAACATTGGTCGGTTTAACAATGACAGTAGGCACAGCCTAAGAATAACCTGTCAAATCAAATTGTCTTGAATTCGATACCGTTTTTACCAATAATTATGATTTTTGACACGGTAGCAAAATCGCAACATTTCGCTTTGAATTTTTCCTTTTTTCGTAACAATTTCGTAACTAATTAATAGTGTTATCAATAATTTCCTACGTTTGACACAAACGAAATTATCAAAGCGCCGGCCTTATGAGGTCACTATGTCTATCCAGTAACTGATTTGTTTGATAGGTATCAGTCGGTTGCTGTACGTATATTTGTACGCCTGCAGTATTAGTATAAATGCACTTTACGTGTCCAATAATTTACTTGTCTGTTCTTGAAATTATCTAAAAGCCTCTATTCCCAACAAAATTAAAATAAATTAGGAAAAAATTGCGAGAAAGTAGGTGCAGTGTGGCTGTTTATATTTTTTTTGACTGCCTACCCTGTCTAAAAACTTTATGCACGCCACTGTATGTGTTTACGTATGGATATAATATGTATATGTGTGTATATGTGTATTATGTATTATATACTAAAATATTTATTAGTTATATGTTTTTTTTAATAATTATATAAGTCTGTCATATCGTAGTCTTTATCTATTTATTATTGATTTTTCCTCCTTAATTTGTGCACGCTATTTAGCGATAAGATCGCCTTTGTACATTTTATATTGTATCTTTCTTTATATGTGTCTGTATTTCGGTGTACATTAGGAATAAATAAATAAGTAAATAAAAATTCTATTAAATGCAACCATTTTTACGTGCAAAGCTGTACTAATGTTATAAAGCCAAAAAGTTTGCTGTTTTATTTGTTTAAACGTGCTAATCTCAAGAACTACTGTTTTGACTTGAAAAATTATTTTAGTATTGGTTAGAATTTAAGGGTAGTTTATTTAACGGATTAGGCTATAAACCATTTTCCCTCAAATTCATGCGGGTGGAACCGTGGGGCACAACTAGTTGTTTCTAAAAAGCCATTAACGTACCGCGTTACTTACACCTATGTGCGCGTTCGATCCCCGCACATGACAAACATTTGTATTGGCCATATAGGTGTTTGCCGTAGTCTGGGTATTTGTGCAGTCCTTGTGGGTCTCCCCACAGTGCCTCGGAGAGCACGTTAAGCCGTCGGTCCCGGTTGTTATCATGTACACCTGGTAGCGATCGTTACTCGTAGTAGGGAATATATCCGCCAACCCGCATTGGAGCAGCGTGGTGGATTAAGCTCTGATCCTTCTCCTACATGGGGAAAGAGGCCTATGCCCAGTAGTGGGATATTACAGGCTGAAGCGTTACTTACATTATTTACATATATTAGTTAACGTTAGTGAGTAAACTGCATTTACAACCAAAAAATATATAAAAAAATAAACAGAAATAATCAAATTTTATTAAATACATATAAATTTAATAAAATTATAAAGCGAAATCGTGGTTCATTTGACAAAAAAAAAAAAATTAAAATATTCCCAACCTAAATTCTATAATATTTTGTACAAAATGATATTTTTTATAAACTATTTAATTTTTAAAATTACCTAAAATTGTGTATTTTTAAATTGCAAGCTCCTGTCTGGTGGGGTAGTCTGGGAGAGATCTCTACACTACACTAGGAATAAGACCGTCACTTGCACGCTATGTAATTTAATTGTAACCTATCTACTTATATAATTGTTATATGTGTGTGCAATAAAGTTATTCATGATTATTATATGGGAAAATATAATGTATGCATATATCGCTGCTCAATGAGCATATATGAAACAATGTGAATGTGTGAGGTATTGTATGTATGTATATGTAAATAGCATGTCATTTAGAAGATGAACTCTTACATACTTGTCTTTCTTTACTGAGATAAATTAAAAAAGTTATAAAGGCTCACTGAAATTGTATTATGATAATTTATGCGTATGGAATCGTTTGAAAAGCTTTGTATGTACACACATAAGCTAACGCTAAAAGTAGACAGTTTGGTGCAAAACTTATGCATTGCTTTGAAACTTAGTCTAAAGCGTATTATTGATTTCTTTATTATTTAAAAGCTAAGTAAAATATTCTGGTTTTAAAATATGTATTATTTTCTTGTCCCAGGTCCATAAAGGCATTTCACTGAAATTCTCTGACAAGTCTTCACTAAGTAAATCCTCAAAAATAATATATTATAACATTTTTGTTGTAATTTTTTGTTGTAATTTGTTGTTGTTTACTTTATCATATTTTGTCAATATGTCAGAAGTGAAACTTAACCATCACACCGTTTCTCGATAGATGGATAATATACCTCAAAAATAAATAAATAAATTATTTGCCAGAAATTGGTATACATTGTATGAAATTCAACACTACAACTTTCATTTTACCTACAAATATTAATATGTTACGTTATCAGTGTGTGATTAATTTAAATAACAACTTTTCAATATAGTTATTAAAATAAAATTATTATTTTTATTTGTAAAATAAAAAATATATATTAAATTTGCAATAACATATACACTATATTCATGTTTTTTTTTTTGTTTATTTAGACCAACTTTTGCGTAGTTTATAATGCACATGCTAGTTTTCTTACTATTATAATTATGTATTTAAAATTGATTATAGTACTTTTAATCTTATATTTTTAAAATACGATTTACAAAAAGGAAAAGCGATAATATCATGGATTTGATTCCTCAATTATTATATAATTCTGTTTCGCGTGTATATTAATCATATGAATTACAAGACAAAAAACATACAGTTAAATTGAGAACCTCGACCTTTTTGAAGTCGGTTAAAAAGTAATATAACATAGCCACCGAACGTGACAAGCCATTGTTATTAGTACCGTAAAGGATTTTAAAAATCACGTGTTAATGTTCTACTCGCATGCTCTTCGGCGTTTTTGAGTTAGTCAAAACAAAAGCAAAAAGGTTTGGAGGGGTCGTTCACACGAGTCAATTTAAAATAATAGGGATGACAAACAGTTGCGTGGTTTAACGAAAATACTTGTCATTGTGGGTAAAGTTCTTTCCGTTTAATACAACAAGAGATTAACGCCGAGTTGCACGAAACAAATTTAAAATTTAAGTAGAGATTAAAATAATTTAATCACAAGAATTTCATACAATTTTATGGCGTATGATCCAGAGATTTAAACTTTAATAATAACTCAAAAAAAAATGATTAGTTATTATCCAGTGTAATGTGTGTGTGTAGTAATAGTGTAGTCGTATAATATTAAAAATTATATTAATTGGTTACGTTAAAATACGGTAATATACGTAATTATAATAAGTGTATTAAATATAATTATATTATTGTTTTACGAGAATTCGCTTAGCTCTATTACTTGATTGAAAAAGTTAATTAGGACTTAGCTTTTCCTACGTATTAGCCTTTTCGCTGTTTATGGAATAATTGGTAGTGCTGATCAATTTTGCTTCCATTCTTTTCTGGCGATCTTAATGCCAATTGAAAACAAATTTTAATTTAAAAAAAAATGTGAATACTAATGCTAAATAAATAAGTAAGTTTCAATCTCTCGCGTTTTTTCATCTTTGATTCCTTATAGGTCTACCTTGTCTGTTGTGTGTGTGTGTGTGTGTGTGTATGTGTGATGGTGTTTAAGGGATAATACAGTTCCACCTCTACCTTGGAACTTAAAAAGCCGATCGATGGCGGGATAACCATCCAACTGCGTGCTTTGAAATACACAGGCCGAAGACGGGCAGCAGCGTTTTTGGTGCGACAAAGCCCTGCCCAGCGTAGTGACTATTGTGAGAATTTATATAATTTATCTAATAGATCTGCATATTTAGGTTGTTAGGCCCCCACGCAACTCACTTAATTAAAACATTTTTATTTTCTTTGTTACATTATATTTAAAACAACACTTTAAAACTTAAGAACCGACATCTTGCATTTTATAAAACTTTTAGTACAGATTAGAATATTCAGTGTAACAGCATAGACTATAAAAACTAGTTACATAGATTAACCACTACATATTAATATATTCTAACAACTATGGGCAAAACACATGACTTCACGCCATTTTCGGCGTGAATTTGTGGAAGCCTATGTCCAGTACTGGACTGCGCAAGGCTGCTGTGATGATGATGATAATGTGATGAGGTCTACCTTAATTCTTTCAGCCAAAATTTTTTGTTCTAGTATTCTACATATTTAGAGATGAACACTTAACTTTAGGCGCAT
The DNA here is from genome assembly GCF_905220565.1 of Melitaea cinxia. NCBI lineage: Eukaryota > Metazoa > Arthropoda > Insecta > Lepidoptera > Nymphalidae > Melitaea > Melitaea cinxia. The sequence goes on along the minus strand of NC_059402.1, from coordinate 11,660,223 downwards.
TGTCTAGTAGTTCACTACATCCTTTCAAAAAATAATTTTGTTTGCTCGCAAACGAAAAAAAAAAACCGACTATACATAGGATATAGACAAAAAAAGTCAAGTAAATATGTATTATAGAGATAAAAAGTGTTCGTCAAATCTCCGTTAAAGTTAAAAAGGACCATATGACAAACATCAACATTTGAATTAAAAAAAAAGTATTTTCAAAATCGGTAGGTACACCCAGTAAAAAATTATGATATAACCAATATAAAATTACATCGTCCAAGTTAACAAAAATGATCATAAAATAAAAACTACTAAGCCTAATTCAATCAAATTTTATTTCAACTAAATGGAACCTATTTCGCATCAAACAAACAAAAAAATATATATAAATCGTATCTAAAATTTTAGTGTAATCGGTGTACATACATAAAAAATTGCAACCGAATTGAAAACACCTCCTTTTTGAAGTCGGTTAGTAAATAAATAAACTTTTCAAAGAAAAGAAGTTTAACGGGAAAATTCCATATAAAATTATGTTTTAAAATGATTACAACTATTCGGTACATACCCAGTGTGCGGAAGACTATCGGCCTGCTTCTGAACTTGTGACCGCCCCAAAGAGCAGCGACGGTCACTTGATATTGCGTGTCTGCTTCTAGACCACTTAAGATGACTGCGTCGGAATTGCCAGCGACCTCAAGCACCACTCTGTAACTAACGTACGATGAGTCAATTTCGTTGTTTTCTATGAGCAAGCTAAAGAAAGAAGGGGAAAGAAGAGAAATTGAAAATAGTTTAAAAAGAGTTTAGAAATACATTAGTCAACTAATGATTAAAGAAAAAATAAATAGAACAGTATTATAGATTGAGAAAAGATAGTTGCGTTATATTAGATTGACATAATCGACAATTAAGAGTAATTGTAGTTATTAGGGCAAATTTTGTTTAGTAAAATAAATAAGAGATAGATAGTATAATGACTTGTTTTAATAGTATATTTTAATAGAAAAAATATGAGTAAAAAGTAATAAAAAAAACTATCATTAAAATTTTGCTCTAACAATAATATTTTTACTATAATGTAATTTAAGAAATAAAAAGGTTAGTATATAAGTAACATGTTTATTCAAAGTCAAGTTCATTCAATCATTATAACAGGGCAATATATGAATTTTTGTTTAGTTTTCTTTTATTAACACACTAACCGGTCGTCACTGGTCGTTGTCTTTTTCTTAGGCTACTGTTTAGAATGTTTTAAATTGCTTATTTAATGATTAACTAAACCTGGGTCGAATATCGATAATAATTGAATTCATTCTCATGAAAGTCAGAGGTATTACCAACTGCACCAACGAACCAGACACATAAGCAAGATAAATTATTAATAATATTATATTTCCTAAGAAAAATGAAACATAAATTAATAAGTGTCTATGAAAATAAAGTAATGTGAAAATAAATCAGGTCATAGAGTTCAAAGGTTCTCGATATAACAATCGATAGCTTTAAACTTCAGTATTTAATTATTGGCATTAAATATGTAAATCTGATACGCTTAACTGAAATGAGATAAGTTTTAATCTTCTCCATATAATATATGAGTATGAAATTATTAAGTCTTATACACATTATTGTAGATAAATTTACCATATCAAGACTATATCACATATAGTTTTTAAACATTTAATTTAACGGAGAAAAAAAATTAATATCGCTAACCAAAATGATGTCCTCCTACAAACTTATATATTTAGGTAACATTTTAAATTAGTAATAGTAATAAATCAATATTAATAATAAATTAATATGAATAATAAATTAATATTAATAATAAATTAATATTATTATTTCAAAATTATTCATAACATAACATAACAACATAACAATACACTTTATTGTACACCAAAACAGAAATAATACATATTATGAACTTAAACAGAGTATCATCAGGCACAAAGGGCGCAAATCTATAATAATATTCATATTATATTATATTGGTTAATTTCACTTTGAAGAAATTTACTGACTTAATAATTAAATATTTAAAAAAGCGGAGACACGCATTATTTTTAAAGTACGACGTTTTGTCAAATGCCATAAAAATTTCTATCACATGAAAAAAGTAATCATTACAAGAATATTAGATAATTATTATATTAAGTATCATTTAAAAGGCCAGTCATCTTGCCATTTAAAAAAAAAAAAAAACATTATATTCATTTGATAAAATAAATTACAACGTAAAAGTTCGCCCTCCAATCTTCAAAGCAAACGTGTTTGACGTGTGTCCAGGAAGTTAGTAAATTACCTGCCTTTGATTTCAGCGCTTTCATTCATTCGTTGAATTTATTGTTGTGTTTTACATCATATTTGACTCATGTATAGCCAAGTTTATTTTTGCCCATGCTAAATATGTTGATATTTTGACTTTGATAGACGTTTAATAATTACGTTAATTTTAATTTTAATTTCTGGAAAGTAAGAGAAAATATGTTTACCGGCAGCTATTAAGAGTGTCGTGATATTGTAAGAGTGACTTACCCTTAACTAGATAAAAATGTTTTCACATCTTAGAGGAACATAATGAACAGTATATTGAGTGTAATAGTATTTTACAATCTGCATAAATATACTGGGTTTACATGTGGATTCTTTTTAGAAGTAAAGCCTCGAGTGAATTATAATATAAGAAATATATGGTGGAATGAAAATTAATTCAAGTTTCAATAGAATAATAGTGACTTCACTGTAAGTCAATGGCCAAAAATATTTTAATTTCAGGTCGATGGTTATGACGGTACATGTAAGTTAGCGACACAACCAAACCAAAAAATCAAACTTAAACTTAAAATATAATATATTTGATTAAGCTTATGCTATAGTTGTTAAATCGTCATAAGTAAGTCATGTTACGTGTGGAGCTACACGAAGGTACCACTAACTCAGTTCTGTTGTTAAGAAATTTGGGAGGTTATATAATGTACAATAAAATCAAAACCCAAAAATTTACAATTTCATAAACAGCTACAGTAAACTTGAGTGGGTTTGCGGCTAAACACTACGTCCGTTTTAATTTTAGTGTAACCTGAACATGTAAAGAGATTCTGGTTATGAATAAAGACGTAGATTAATTGTTTTTCTCCAAACACATAATTCATTACAAGTGAATTGTAATATTTTGTTTTCGGATTAAAATATAGGAATGGAATTTAAAGAATTTGCACTTATCACATCTCGACAAATTTAGTTAGATACCACCTAAACATATAAAATGTAAAAATATAAAGAAATAATCATAAATGCTATAGGGATTAAATTTTGATAAAATAAAAAACAAAATTGCTATTCTCGTGCTGGTAAGAGGTAATAGTAGTATAGCTACTCGTATGTATAAAGTTAGGTTATCTTCATATTTATCTTAATGATAACTAAAATACGAGTATATAGTTTTCATTCCAGAAACGATGGTTTGCATAGAACCGTATCTTAATCAAATCTATTTTATTATTTTCAAATTTCGAAAACTTACAGATAAATTAGTTGTATAAAAAAAAAACAATGATTAAGTTATGGCCAATTACAAGTTTTCTCAGCTAGTATGCATGGATATGGAACAAAATTAAGTTAGTATAGAACGAAAACAATAATTATGCAAATAATTCTATACAAAAGCCAAGAAACACACCACTTTTGAAATAAATCGACTAGCTTTGATGTGCGAAAAATCGTTACACATCTCATATACAGTATGAAGTTAAATAATTATGAAACTTATTTTATTATATTCAGTAAATGTGTAGATAATTAATTTCTAAACTGGTATTTTTTGTTGATAACTAAAAGATTACAGTCAGAATTATCAGTAATCAAAAGTTAGTGCTTTTATTTAGTACTTAATACTCACGCTTTTTATTTTATAATTATATTAAGAACTAACAAAGAAATACATAAAAGATCATATTTTTTTAGTTTATGTTGAATATTATAATTGTCCTTTTGATACCAACTGATATAAATAAAATAAAATATTGTGTCAAATTAATATTATCAAAGTCAGGTAAACTAAATTAAATTTAAAAAGAATAGAATCAACGCTAAATTAAATATTTTGACAATATGATAAACACAAATTATAAGTCCTAAATCGAACAGTCTTATAACTTTTTCGATACCAACAAAATTTAAAGAAAACATTCGCACTTCGATAATTGAGTATGAAGGCTTTTAGTAAAGAGATTTTATGCTATTATTAAATAGTATCCCAAATTACTGAACCCTTAACGTTATGATAGTCATTTCGCTTGAAAGGTGATCTTGCTTCTCCAATTTTGTGATATCGACTAGAACATTGAATATTTATCAGTACGCTGTGCTCAGATTTAAATATTGAATGCCTAATTCGACCTAGATATGGAAAATTCCGATCCCTTTTCATACAAATACGCTCCATATACGCGTGATATTATTTTTATTTCATTACTTTACCTATCTTACTACTAATTCTAAATAGCTAGTGGCGACAATAACTTTTATGTCAAGCCTTTTTACTTATAACATTTTATTTCCATTGCGAACGCTATAGTCACAGGTCACCTGACTTAAGTAACTAAGGCTGTAGTAACCTTGTAGTGACAAATTGTATACTGCGTTTGAAATAAATCCGTTATTTTTTTATCCATCAACATCGACATCTATAATCAGGTGTTTACGACCTTGAACATGATGTATTTATAATCTGTAAAAATCTTTCAATGAATATAGTATTTAAAAAAAAACTTTTAGGCTTTTGTAGAAAATTTTCTATTACTAGTCGTAAAATAAATATCAAATTTTTAATCTAAAATTCCACAGAACATTCTAAGAAATTCCATTAAAATAGCGCTTTACGATGCAGAACTGCAGAATTTACTCAAATTCTAAGATGCGACAAATTTGGTTTGTAGCTCGAGGCGATTCATGCGAGCACCTGTGACTGAATTATATTTGTACCATTTACAAGTTGAGTTATTTAATACGTATTTGTATTTAAAATATCTAGTATATGTTCAATTTACAGTTACTTGAATTTGTACCTTTCACATAGATAGCTTGAATTTTGTTTACCTTGTTAGACATAGTTATAACACACAGTGTTAAAAAAATACATTGAAAAGTTTACCTAGATCACGATAAACTCTACAGGATAGCTTATAAGCATGAACGTTTATCAAAGACCTTGGCGCCATAAACTATCGCTGTGACGCCACCAATTCATAGTCTAACATGCTTAAATATTTTAAGCTTAACTGGCTTTATTTCAATTATTAGTACATTTTTCGACATTTTAAGATGTAATAGACAGTTACATAATTGCACATCAGTAAACTGACACCAAAATACTGACTGATACACAATACTACTGTTTACAATACAAAAATGCATTGCTCTTAGAAATTACATTAAAAAAAACTAACTATTAATCTTTAACCACCAATTGAGTTTTAAAATAATTAATTAATAATATAATATAATTTTGGGAATAAATTATATAGTCGATATTACAAATTCATAGTCAAAATTTTATACAAATGAAATAATGGTAACAATGATTTAAACAAATTACGGTTCATGTGATGTCAAAGTATACAATACATTTTATTCCAATATTCAAAACCCACAGAAGCTAAAAAATAAAGCTAATTTGAGCTAGAAAGATAGAAGAAGGATGAACAAACCAATAATCCCTGTAACTTGAAACCTGTATCATTATTCAGGTTTCAAGTTACAGGGACCTTAGTTCAAAAATGTTTCTTGGCACTCATTACATATATGATCCGGTACAGTGACGTATAAATTATTACTAATAAAAAAAACTACAATAAAATCGTAGAGTGAATATATGCACGGTGTAATCAAATATAGCGAGCGAACAATTTACCGATCACTCGAGGCAATATGTTTGTCCCGTAATTGAATTAAATATTTTCTGTTTTTATATTACCTGTTTCGTTTTTCCTTCGGTTCGTCGTACTCATTCTACATTTGCTTTTGTAATGTACACATTTAACGATTACATTAGACTTGCATATTGCTTTGTTATATGTTAAATTAAACCAGTTTAATCTGGTATAAAACAGAAAAATACATTTACAAAATATCACGTAGCTGTTATTTAGTTACAAATAGAGACAAAACTGGTTGAGACAGTGTCGCAATTTATTTAAACACGAAAGACTTAGTTTGTAGGAACGTAGAAGATGTAAATACAACTTTTCGACAATTCCCTGAAAACTTTCTTAATATTTGTTGAAAACTATTTAGTTTCAATAAAATTCGTTTAGATTTATTTTTCAATATAATTTAACAGAACTAACCTTTATACATGTTAAGATGTGCGAAGCTCGGTGAATTAGGTTCTATATTTAGGAAAGCATTTAATGTTTTTTTTTTTTTCAGATATAACTAAGTCGACAGACAAGCGTACGGCTCACCTGATGGTACGCAATTAAAGTAGCCTATGGACCTCTGCATCACCTGATGGTACGCAATTAAAGTAGCCTATGGACCTCTGCATCACCAGAAGCATCGCAAGCGCGTTGGCAACCCAAATCCCCCCCCCCCCCCCCAGGAGCTCTGGTCACCTTACTCACCAACAGGAACACAACACTGGTTGAAAGCAGTATTATTTAACTGTGATCTTCTGTAATATCGAGGTACTACCCGAGTCGGGCTGGAAATTTACTTCTGAGCCCTCCTCAGTTTATTGACAGAGTCACGTCTATATTTTACAAGCAGTTCTAAAGCTGTCGCCGATGTCTTTAACCGCGATAAGATGGTCAATAATGGTAAATAAAGGTTTAAGTAATGGAAACCTGCGCTTTTACTATCAATACATATTTTTCAGTTTTAAAACAAGTTGTAAAGTTTATTGCAATAATGTATACATGAAGTTCACATCGCTCTTAGCCTGTAGCATCGCACTGTTGTGCCTCTTTCTTCATGTAAAAGGATTAGAGCTTAATCCACCACGCTGCTCCACTGCGGGTTGGCGGATAAAAATAATTTAAATTTGCAAAATGACGATTCGAAGGTGCTTTTTAAGCCTATTTGAATTAAGCTATTTTTGATATTAATTTTGATTTTACGACACAAGTAATTTTAAGTATAAATTTTACGCTCAAAAAAATTCGTGTAAATTGAGTTCAGTCGAGTTAATTTATATGTAAAGATTTTACAAAGTCAATTTGCTTCAATTTCATTAAAAAGAAATTCCAAACCACAAAAGCGATATGTACACGTGCTTCTTTGATACGTAAGAATTATTTTTAAATAAAATATTAATACTGACCGTAAAACCTAAGAAAATAATATTAATAGGCTGGTTTAGTAAAACCATTATGGTGTTAATAAATGCGAATTAAGATTAATTAATTAAGCAGTGAATTATAATTCTCTGAATGCCTAATTTGTAAGGCGAAATAATTACTCACAAACATTTAATTATTTTCAAACATTATATTGAACTAATCTTTATTAAATGAAATAAAATAAATAGAATAGACAAAGTATGTTTTATAGATACAAAAATCTAAAGAAGTTGATATAAAATAATAAACAATTATGTTACAGGAGCAAGAACAGTTCAAGTTAAGATTTTTGTTCAGCCCCTACAGACTGCAGGCTTTTATTATTAGCCATAAAGATTCAAGTCCAAAATCAGTATAAATTTGTGAAACTAAATCGTCTAAAGTAATATACCAACACTAAAAAATTTCGCTGTTTTTACTTACAAATCAAAGTAACCTTTGTGACTTAACCAAACCCAAACCAAAGTGCCTTTTTAATAATTCGTTTTGCACTACTGATAAATAACTTAGCATATTTATAGGTTAAAATGGTAGTTATAACTATGCATACATTTCAAAATTTACAAATTGCACGAAAAAAAAGTACACATATAAAGGTAAAATAAATATAGGCAAACATCACAAACATCACAAGTCGTCTGTAGTCTGTAGGGGCTTTTATAGTTTAGTGACAAAATCATCTTACCTAGCGTCTGAGGGTTTGTATGTGACATCGTACTTTTCCACGAGGTCCGCCGTCGTTGACCAGGACACTCGTACCGTGGTTGGGTTAAGGAACGTAACAGTTATATTTTCAGGCACCCCCGGGCTCATCGAACCTGTAAAAAGGTAATGTTAGAGAACCAAAAACAATTGACGTTCTCCTTTTAACTTTCATATTGCAAAAATTATTGAAATATAATAATCCTACATATATTTTTTTCCTAATTACACCAATCAATCATACGTAATCCTTTAACGCTTCAAAGGTTTATGAATGAGTATTGAAATTACCTGCTCATTTAAAAATATTTTGATTGATACAAATATTTCGAAACATCGGTATAGTAAGAGTAATTTGTCGAAACCACATGAATGTGGCCTCTATTTCTAAACACTTTACCTTTAAATTTGACCTGATAAAAATCTTTTTATATACATTGTCGTCTGTTCGTAATGCAGCTTTATGCCTGTGTTGCTTATCAAGATTAGAGCATTTAGGAAATAAGTAACATTTGAATGATATAGATTTTTGAGTAACTGTACAAACGACACAAATATAAATAAGTCTTAAACTTTCGGGATCACTATGAACACTTTTGATTCGGTACGGGAATCAAACCCAAACCTTTATAACAAATAGTAGAATCACGGCTGATTGTGGCAACGGTTCATTTGTTATAACATAGTAATAATCTCATTCGCTTTTAATAAGACAAAATTTTCTATGGAAAATAGTATAATATTGAAACCAAACGTATCTATTATATTCGTATTTTTAGGTCTTCTATAAAGAAATATAATTTACGCCCGTTTTTAACAGTTTTTGAAGTCAGTTATTTTTATTTATATGTAATAAAATCGTAGTCGACTTGACACTAAAACGTTTTGAATATTATGTAAAATTAAAGCAACGTTTATTCAATCAAAAAGTAATTCAATAACTCTTTAAAATTTCGCAATAAAACTTAAATTTATTGAAAATCATGTAAAATCAAAAGCAAAATGAAACAAACTTTTCAACGTTCATTTACAGTTTATTCCGAATTAACTTTGATTGAATTTCAAATTAATAAAATTCACAACGTTTCTTTTGACATCATCAATAAATTTTACAAAAGTACTGTATTCAATTTTAATTGGTATTTAACCGTGTCTAAAATTAATCGTGAACATTTAAAACAAAACAGAGTGAATTTATGTTCAACAAAGCTATTTACTATTACATTTCCCTTCAATTACGCTATCATCTAGCTCTGCAGTTGTTTACAACGCGCAACGTAAAGCTGCATAGCGCCAGTGAGAAATGAGAATGAAGGCGTAAATGTAATGTGCTAGTTGAAATCTCAAAGGTGTTTCCATACAATAACAAGACAACTAATTAACGGTATGAACGGTAAGGATATGTATTGAAGTAATAACCACTGAATGAAATATGTAATTTATGTATCATAATGTTAAAATAAATCAACCATATAATTTCAGTTTACTCATCAAAGTAAACTAACTTTAGACTGCTCCATTGTAACATAATATATGTATATAAAAAAATGTTTTATATTTAATATATGTAGTATACTAGCTTTCACCCGTGTTGTTACCTGTAATACCTCCAAGAATGCGTGTACAAATTTTCACGATGATCGGTTAAGTAGTTTTTACGTGAAAGCGTAACAAACTTACATTCACATTTATAATATTAGTAGAGATTAAAAAATTGTGAACGCCAACCAACTCAAAAATTCCTGGCCAGGCTATAATTAATACGAAATTGAAAAAAAAACACTCTTCGTTAAACACTGCACCGATGAGTTTAAAGAATAAAGTATAATGAGCAATGTATTGACATTTATTTAGTAATCTACGCCAATGAGTGATAAAACTCTTACCTTTCTCAAATTAAAAAAATCTAAAATCGAAATCGGTTTTGTCAATTCAAATGAAACGAATATTATAATAGTAGATATTAGTTTCGATACCACTCTTCCTCCTTCTGTCGATTGACTAAACCGAAGGCCAACTCGACTAACTAAAAATAACACTGTGAATGATGTCTAAGAGATGAATCAATTTCCTCTGTTAAATTATTTTTTACACATTTACTATAATTGGAAATTATGCAATTTATTAAAAACTAGCTGACCCGGCGAACTTCGTATCGCCTAACACAAACTTTATCGTATGGTATTAAAGTTCAAATTGACTTTTAAGTATTATCACAAATCTTTTGTATGGGAGTATAGAAAAGTGTTGTTTTTAGACTTTTTCAGGAAATTTATTTTTTTTTTTTTTAGAATTTTTCTCCCCGTAAGAAACATCCTCGTACTTCAAGGAATATTTTTAAAAAAGAATTGGTGAAATCGGTCCAACCGTTCTCGAGTTTTGCGCTTAGCAACACATTCAGCGACTCATTTTTATATTATAGATAAACAGGTCTTGATACTCCATGAGAAATATCAAGAGAGCATCGACAGCCCTTTTTATATTTAATTTTACATACTTTAACACAAAAATATACGACCTAACCTAGTGCTCCACTATCATAGCGTCCTGAATTCTTGGAAAGGAAATAATGATATGTAAAAGTAATTTATTAAATTGGAAACAATAAAATCATAGAAAATATACGTATTTAACTTTTACAAAGCCTTGATTTTTTTCTAATACATTTACATAATTTACTACTTGGAACAGGCTGGGTTTCGAAATGTCTACAGCACCGTAGACCATATCCATACTGTTCGGCAGAAAATACAAAGACTGAAGAGTATAATCAGCCCCTGTGTGTGGCATTTGTGGACTACGAGAAAGCTCTGTCGAGACCTTGACTGTCCTGGATTCTCTGCAGAGAAGAACGAAAGTGAGCGATATAGCCTATTGAATTGGCAAGTTGAAGTTGCAGTGGGCTGATCACCTGTGTCGCAGGAGCGATAGCCGATAGAGCAGACGTGTCCTAAAGTGGAGACCGCGTCTTGGTAAGCGCAGTGTGAGACGACCTCCGGCCCGCTGGATCGACGATCTACGTAAAATTTCCGGTGTAGGCTGGATATGGATTGCGAGAAACTGGGATGTCTGGCGCGAACTTGGGGAGGCCTATGTCCAGCAGTGGACTGCAGTAGACTGAACTGACTGACTGACTACTTGGAAGTAAATAGTCGCTAACTACGTTGCTTAAAAAGGTTTTTTTTTACCTTGTTTTAATTCTAAGTTATAACTAATAACTAAGTACTTCCTTATGTCTACAATATACCTATATTCACAAACCCTTATTGATTCGTCCTAAAAGGCTTTTTCCGTTTATGGATTGATAATATTTACAATATAATATTTATTAATCCTGTGATTCAGTCGAGGTTATTCCAAAATGTTTATCTAATAATTTGAAACCAAGCTATAACGTTCCTTACATTAAGAATATGCGTGGGCACCAGAAGTCCCTTATCATTATAGTAGATAGAGGCAGGAGGTTGGAGGCAGTTGCTTAGGCTAGAAAATTGTTTATCTAACAAATATGCTACTTATATTTCAAAGTTTTTAATACGTTCCTACTCACGTCACAAATAGAAAGAAGGTGAATGTACTAATATTTAGTAAGTACCAACCAGCATCCACAAAGCGCAGAAGTAAGGATAGCGCAAGAGCGACGACGGCGGGCAGCGCGAGCGGCGCTCGCCGCATGTCGCGCCCACGCGGCCGCTCATGCCATGCCGCTTCTAGAACAATAAAAGCAAGAAATTTTATAGTAAATGTTTTAATTATTTGCTTCTAGTGCCATATTTTTAAACTACGATGAGGAAAACTTAGAAATCTCTACGTCTCGACCCGAAAAATCAGCGTAGCGATTTAAGGTGTAAAACTGTTTTATTACAAAAAAGAATGGTAATTAATTTACTGGTAAGGTTATCTACCATTTAATGTGCTTAAAGAAACAAATAATAAAATCATTTTTCTCTTTTTAATTATTCAATTAATAGATTAATTTATAGGAGATTATAATATTGGTTGTATAAATATCTCCCAAAGATGAATAGAGTTAATTTTTAACAATCGCGCCAATCAGTCATTGAAGTATCGTACGTAAGATAATTACGAAACAAAACACCACGACCAAGCGTAGCCTATTTGCTAAATGATACAATTATACCAGTATTATAAGCCACAATATAAATATATGTATCTGTTCGTTAGTTAAAAATTATTGAAAATCTTTTCTTTCTTACGACATACTAGTTAAGTTAACTACGGTAAATTATTTCAAATAACAAAGTAAAATAAATTGAATTAATTCATTAAATTTATTTGAACGTAATATTATGACAAAAATTTTATACGTTAATAAGTGGAACATAGTAAAACATTGAAATAGAAGAAATAGTACTTTGTACACAGCCGCCTGTGGTGGGTGAACTTGACAGCGTTTTACGAAAGAGAGTGTGACCTGTCACGCCAAAAGAAGAAAAGATAAACCATCAAATTCTATTTATATACTAAAGACAAACTTGCATGACTTTTAAGAGTAAAAAAATTATAACGATTTTTTCATTTTCATTTACACGAAGTAGCGAGAGTCCATTTAAATTGTCTATAAGGCTATTACTTTAAAGAGAGTTTCTAATGTAACTTTAGTAGTAATTAATCAAAGTCAGACTTTTGTCTACACCTTTAGCGAATTAAATAAATTTTGTTTTGTACTAAGCCGACGGTATAACAAAGACGGAGTTTATTGATGCATTAACTTTAACGGCTTAGGGAAAAATGAGAATTACTTTCAAACAAGAAAATAATTCCTTTATAATATTTCTGACCAATTACTCGGAAAGCGAGTGTTGTAACTTCATTATATGTTCTGGAAAAAATGAATCAATTTTTTTTTTATTAATATTTGAATTAACTTTCATTAAATAATCTTCAAAAAAAAATTGTATTTTAATATTTTTGTTATTAATCAACGTAACATTGACAGCAAATATGTACTAGTATAAGTTTTTTTTTTAAATTCAGAAAAAGGCGAATGAAAGCACTGAAGATATAATTAAAAAGAATTTCACACCGTCATTAGGTCTTTCAACTCGTCAAACGTAACTTCACCGAAAAGAATTCTGCTATCCACGTCACATGCTTGATCCCTATTCAATGACACGCTCTACGTAGAGCGATGAATAAATATCAAACAGACGATTTAATCGTGGCTGTGAATTTATGATGTTTTCAAGTTTGTAAATGACGCCTTGGGTCTCGTTTTATAAAATACATAATTGTGAAAAAAAATGTCTAAACGGACATGATTTGCATATACTTTCCCACTAAATACGCATAGATTATAAAACGTAGAATATAATAATAAACGTTTAGTAATGAAATTTTTGTCTATAGCCGCGATTTTAATGATTTTTTTTTTTTTTTTTTGCTAATATATGGCAGAAAAACATTCTTAATTTAAAGCATAAGTGATTTTATCTCACTGTACAAAGTACTCGGTATAAAATTCTATAATCATTTTAGATAGAGTGGAAAAGTGCTGAAGATTGAGTTTCGAAGTTTCTTTGGTAAGAAAACGGTTGATCAACAAGAACTGTTGAACACTGAACACTTTGCTTTTCAAAACTTGTTTTCAGTTAAGTCTTCCACTTTGATTGCTATTTTTATACTAAAACAAAGTTTGCAATTTCTATGATTACTGTTAGTATCAGTTTTTAATTAAGAGAAAAAAAAAATAAACAGGCCATACTGAAACCATACATTATTCGTATTCGCTGTGATTTTATTTCAAAACGATAATAATTTTGCCTTACCTATATAGACTAGATAGAATTAGCCCACTGATGGCGGAATAATCATCTAACTGCCGGATTTTAAATACACAGATCGAAGATTGGCAGCAGCGTTTTCAGTGCCATAAAGCCAGCCTTGCGGCTATCAATCGGCTTGCCTAGCGTGGTGACTATGAGCAAAACACGAGTTTGTGCGAATTTGGGGAAGCCTATGTCCAACAGTAGACTGCGATAGGCTGAAGTGATGATGACGATGATGAGATAGAATTAAAAATTTTTTGCATTTATATTATGCATTGCATTTATAAATAAATTCATAAATATTAATGCAATGCAATGGAACGGGCTATGTTTGGGGTTTCTTTTAAACATAGGATTAGAAATGAGACTATCTGCGAGAGAACGAAAGTAGCCGACATAGCCCACAGAATTAGCAAGTTGAAGTGGCAGTGGGCTGGTCATCTGTGTCGCAAGACCAATGACCGTTGGAGCAGACGGGTCCTGGAGTGGAGACCGCGTCTTGGCAAACGCGGTGTGGAACGTCCTCCGGCCCGTTGGACCGACAATCTACGTAAGATTGCCGGTGTAGGCTGGATGAGGATTGCGGAAAACCGGGATGTCTGGCGCGAACTTGGGGAGGCTTATGTCCAGCAGTGGACTGCAATAGGCTGAATTGACTGACTAATTGCATTTATGTCATGATTATGTAAAAAAGCGTGGAATTATTCAACAAAAACCTACATTAATATAACTTAGAAAATCCAAAACAAAATCCCCTCTTTACTATTTAAGTAAAGAGGGGATTTTGTTTTGAATTATGTAGTATTATAATAGTTCTTTTTTGTGTATGAAATTTCAAGTATTTTTAACGAAGTGTGTAACATCGAAAATATTACACACGAACATTTAAATTAACAAACATGAATAGTTCATCTACATTTTTGTAATATATATCATATATATTTCAAATATTTCATCGTATATATTTTATTTTTATTTTTCCTGATCAGTTACTCATACAATAAAACATGAATCATGTTGAATGCAGCTATAATTAATAATGGTGGTAAAGAAGATGGTAATGAAGCTAACAATGAAATAAATCAAAGAAGGTATACAGATTACAAAATAGGCAATAACAAAGCTTTGACTCGTAAGAAGGGAACTTCGTTAACTTGAGATAATGCAGATGAACTGTCGAAGATAAAAAACCATATTAGTAAAACTTGCCTACTATATTAAACAAGTAGGCGATCTTAAAATCTAGACAGATTTAAGAACTTCGTTCCAATTATGAAGAGATCTTATATTTCTACATCACCTCAGTTATATAAACTGCAAACATTAGTAGCAGAATCAATTTCTTATTATTATACAACAGTGTTAGACTTTCGGTTCTATAGTGCTTTTAGACTCCCTAAACAGTTATTATTATTAATACACTTATACTAAAGTAATTTTACCTTTTCATACACTCTAAGGGAAAACGTAAAAGTATGTAGAAAGTAACCCCTAATGTTGAAAGCATTAGCTCTCGTATAGGGATACATAAGAAACTTATACAAATACTAGCTACGCCTAGCGGATTTATCTTTTTAACCTTTAGTCTAATGGAATTGTAATAAAAATTATACATCTTTCTTTCTTATACTATTAAACGAGCAATTCTCGTATATATATATATATAGAATCTGGATCTCGGAAACGGCTCCAATGATTTTCTTGAAATTTAGTATATAGGGAGTTTCGGGGGCGATAAATCCATCTAGCTAGGATTCACTTTCAGAAAATGTCGTTTTATCCCTGTTTTTAGGGAGTGAAAAAAGTATCGTTAGAATGCGAAGGTAAATTTCGAATCTGTCATTTTAGTTGCAATAGCTCGGTGGGAAATCGGTCGGTCGGGATCAACCGAGAAGATCATGGTTCAAATCCCCATGTCCCTGATCAATTATTTTTTCTTTTTCTTTTTCTAATTGCACTCGTTATTTTTTATTTAAATAGGCTGTTCTTATTTTTGATTATTATGTCGCTAAAATTGAAAAATATTATTCATATTTTATCATTATTATTTTTTAATTATTTTTTATTTTTGATTTTTTATATTTATTTATATTTTTTATTTTTGTCGGTAAAAAAAAATATTATTCATATTTTATAAATAATGTAATTCGTATTTAAATATGATTTTCAGAAAAAAAACACGATTTGTTGGAGCGCCTGTCAGTTTTTGAGGAGCAATTACTCTCAATCTTGTAATTGTGTGTGACACGCGTTGGCGCAACGGTTACGCCATGGATTGTACCTGTTGCGCTGGCGGTTGCGGGTTCGATCCCCGCACGTGACAAACATTTTTATTGGCCATACAGGTGTTTGACGTCGTCTGGGTGTTTGTGCAGTCCTTGTGGGTCTCCCCACCGTGCCTCGGAGAGCACGTTAAGCCGCCGGCCCCGGTTGTTATCATGTACACCTGATAGCTTTTTTATTGTTACTCGCTTAGTAGGGAATATATCCGCCAACCCGCATTGAAGCAGCGTGGTAGATTAAGCTCTGATCCTTCTCCTACATGGGGAAAGAGTCCTATGCCCAGTAGTGGGATATTACAGGCTGAAGCGTTGTAATTGTGTATTTTGTATCAATTTTTAATTTATCGTTATTTTTTATTTTTATTTTGCGTTCATTAATTACTAATAATTGTGTTTGCAGGCAAACGAAAAAAAAACCGACTTCAATTATATCGACAAGTAATACAACGTAGGTATATGAAAAAATAGTCAAGAAATACGCATTATCAAAGGTTACTCCAAAAGTTGTAATCAGATCTCGATGAAATATGACCACATGATAAACATCGGCTTTCGATAAAGTTTAAAATCATCAAAATCAGTGCACCCAGTAGTATGTTAAGTATTATGTAGTTAATGTAAAGTTATGCGGATTTTCGAGAGTTTCCCTCGATTTCTCTAGGACCCCATCATCAGATCCTGGTTTTCTTATCATGCTACCACACCAGGGATATCTCTTTTCCACCAAAAAAAGAATTATCAAAATCTTTTCATAAACGACGAAGTTATCCTCGAACATACATTAAAATATATATATATATATATATATATATATATACTAGCGACCTGCTCCGGCTTCGCACGGATATAAAATATAATAATAGCCTATGTCATTCACTGAAAAATGATTAAAAACGATCCAGTAGTTTTGATTTATTCATTACTGCCCGTGGCCCGCACGCGTTAACTTTAGAGTAAAAGCCGGCCGGAACTGCCGCAAACGTTACGTATCGCAATTTCTCAATCTATAATATCTTCAAAAATATTCATTTAAATCATATGCTGTAAAGGGCCATATAGATCTATATTAAATCAACAATGTATTTTAGGTATTTAATTAGATAAGGATTAATGCTGTATTGGTTAAAATCGCTTTGAAAATTAGCCATTATTTGTCGTAAAAAGTATTTGACAAAAAAAATGTTATTGTGGGATATCCATAAGAGATAGATACATATACCATAGCGGAGCTTTCTGTAGAACTTTTCAATGTGGATAATACTTAGTACATTATTTTGATAAATCTCATAGGGTTCAGGCTGCGTTTGCAATGTAAGCGGAAAAAATGTAATTATTTACGACATCACATTAGAAACCTCAAAAATAACAGTATTTTTCCACTATTTAATGGATTTTATTATACATATAAACCTTCCTCTTGAATCCCTCTATCTATTAAAAAAAAAACACATCAAAATCTGTTGCGTGGTTTTAAAGATTTAAGCATACATAGGGACATAGGGACAGAGAAAGTGACTTTGTTTTATACTATGTAGTGTATGTAGTACTATATAGCACCTTCGGTGCAACAAAGTCAAAACAGCTCATTTCTTAATTTTACAGGAGAGGACTTTTTTTTCGCTTTTACGTCCTCATTTCTGGATTACTATTTATAGTAGGTTTGAAATCTTTATAAAATTAATAATTTACTTTCTTTGCTATAGTTTAAAAATCTTATATTAAATTATCAAAAAGTCCTAATAAAAGACATAACAAAAAAAGTGTCCTGAATTGTGACTTTGTTGCACCGAAGGTGGGATATATATATATATTGAGTTTCCTTCAGCCGAATTGAGTAACCTCCTCCTTTTTTGAAGTCGGTTAAAAAAGGACTTCATCCAAACCGGCAGCGAATCATTTTAACTCTCTCTTCTACTACTAATCCTTCACGATTTACTAAAAATACCGAGCTGGGCTCGGTCACCCAGGTACTATATTTTTATGTAATAAATACTAGTTTTAAGAGTGTACGCAAACGAATACGGTTCTTGTATAATAATGCAATGTAAATCTGCGTGCAGTTTGGATCGAGTATAAATATACACTTGCCGGTAAATAAACGGTACACAACTTGAATAGATGAACAAGAGATATCATGAACAACTCACCATGCTCAGCAGGAACGGAAGACGAAGTGGTTCTTGATAATATTGTTGCGACTTTTAGAATATATGCTGGCCGGCCACTAATCACGCCACACACAAACTTTACTCAAGAGGGAGTATATTTTAAACAGTCAAGTTTAATTTACGCTTTCAACGGCCGCAAGTGTCGTTAGATGGTAGACGTTGCAGTTGTTGGCCGCCGCGGGCGCTGCTTTCTTCGTGAGGTTCGATTGCGCATGCGCGCCAGTGATTCGGACGCTCTCGTTGGTCAAATACACAAGCGTGCACCATTTGAAACGACATTTTGACATTGCGTTGGTTGAATTACTAAGCGCGCGGAAAGTTAAAAATTATAGAACATTTAACGTTGAAAACGGAACAAAGAGTGACAGACTTTTCTTTATCAGTCCAGCGATCCTCATCAAAATTAAGGCAGGGGCTACAAAAAAAAGTAATATAAATAAAATATAATATTGTTTTTTCTAATTAAAAAAAATCTAAATATGTAGATTTAGTAAAAAATGGTTTCATAAAGTACTTTGTTATACTCTTTATTATGATTTATTATTGTGTTTTAATTATATGTTCTTATGACGTTTCTGTATATATAGTAAGAAATATACATTCATAAATGTAATTTACATCCATTTAATATTAGATATTTATGTAATTATAAATGTATAGTTTTAGATGTAATGTAAGCAAGTACATATAAATAAATAAATAAATATGTACACAATACACACACGGTCGTCTGTTCCTAAAGTAAGCCACTTAATGCTTGTGTTATAGGTAAGCCGACTGGTACAGCTACACGACATATTTCTTTGTTTTCGATAAACATACTTATAAACAATACATATATAAATAAATAAATATTTTTATTTGGAGCGGAAAGCAGGGTCACTACAAACTGCGCCAACGGGCTAGTCATGAAAGTTGTGATGTTAAATAACATGCAAAATCCGTAACACCGATACAGTTATTAACAATAACACATAATATACATGTAAATCGAACCATGTATTAAATCACTAAGCGGGTATTACGAAGCACTTCGAGTTTAAATCGGATTTGTAAAATCGATTTTATTTTTCACTGAATACATAATTTTTCGTTGTTATTGTAATTGTTTGTGTATTTTACCATGATTTTATTTGATTTTATTTATTACTATCGATAATTATACTTTATATATCACACCTTTTTAAGACATCTGCAATTTGTTTGATGGCAAATAATTGGAAATAACTCTTTAATAACTAAGTTTAAATAGTACTTATCACTTTTTTTTTTAAATTCAGAACACAGCTTTCCTACGAAGTATAATAAAATATATATATTTATATTTTATGTATATTTCTGACGCCATGTTGGCGCAACGGTCACAGCACTGGTTTGTGGCTGTTGCGTGGGCGGTTGCGGGTTCGATCCCTGCACGTGAAAAACATTTGTATTGGTCATACAGATGTTTGCCGTGGTCTGGGTGTTTGTGCTCTCCTTGTGGGTCTCCCCACCGTGCCTCGGAGAGCACGTTAAACCGTCTGTCCCGGTTGTTATCAGGTACACTTGATAGCGATCGCTACTCATAGTAGGAATATATCCACCAACCCGCATTGGAGCAGCGTGGTGGATTAAGCTCTTATCCTTCTTACATGGGGAAAGAGGCCTATGCCCAGTAGTGGGATATTACAGGCTGAAGCGTAAGCGTAAGTAATAGACTAATAGCCTAATATATATAACAGTGGGATATTACAGGCTGAAGCGTCGTATATTTCTGAAAACATTTATTAATTATTGTAAACTAGCTGACCCGGCGAACTTCGTATCGCCTAACAGTGACTTTTAAGTATTATCACAAATCTTTTGTATGGGAGTATAGAAAAGTGTTGTTTTTAGACTTTTTCAGGAAATTAAAAATTTTTTTTTTTAGAATTTTTCTCTCCGTAAGAACCATCCCCGTACTTCAAGGAATATTTAAAAAAAGAATTAGCGAAATCGGTCCAACCGTTCTCGAGTTTTGCGCTTAGCAACACATTCAGCGACTCATTTTTATATTATAGATACCACATAGTCTAATGCTAATGCTTCTTTTTAAATATATTCTGATATAAATTAAATAAAAATGCGGTGTTCAAAATTATTTCTTATATTGTAATATACTTAAAATGTACTACGTAATGTCAATAACATAGGAGCTTCAACTTTGGTTAAATTCATTTTAAAGGCAACCATGCAGTATCGACAGCTATTATGGACATTTTGTGCACAGAAGATACAAAA
Organism: Melitaea cinxia; assembly: GCF_905220565.1. Taxonomy (NCBI): domain Eukaryota; kingdom Metazoa; phylum Arthropoda; class Insecta; order Lepidoptera; family Nymphalidae; genus Melitaea; species Melitaea cinxia. Next base: position 11,639,689 of record NC_059402.1, on the reverse strand, counting down.
ATATTTCATTATCTTGCAGAATGTGTTGATTTATAGTTTAGTGAAAGTTTCCACTGTCTAACTCAATCTAAAATGCGCTTTGTAAATGTCTCTGCTATGAAAGAGATTATTTGGTCTAATCTATGATTAATATTTTCCGATTTAAATTGAATATCTGCTTCGTTACTTGTCAGCTTTGTTAGTCTCACAAGTTTTTTCACATACATTCTTTGACAAACGATTATATTAACAAAAAATAAATAGATTTTTTATTTTCTGCTATTAGCTTATTCCATTACTTTCTTTAATTAAATTTTGTAACAGTCATCAGAACATCATCTCTGTAAGTCGAGAGCAGAGTATCTTTAGAGTTAATGACCTCGAACATTTAACACGTGGGAATAAACATTATTTTAAATTCAAACTACTTAGTATATATTTCAATACCAACGTTTATTTTGGATAAACTGTTTGGTTAACATAAACATTCATGACCCAGTAAATAATACTTGTAGTAACGAAACTGTAAAAAGCCTTTCAACTACCCTCTGAGCTCACGAGACCTATCAACTAACAAAGGGGTGTTAGATATGGACATACGATATCGCTGAAATTGTTTAACTCTCGCCTCCAAATAATAAAAATAAAAATACTACAGGGATCGAGGGCGTAACATAGATGGCGACATACATATCACATTTTCAGTTCAACAAAGACGTTGTTATTTTAGCAAAATGCAAACGTGTCGGATTCGGTAACAGCATGAACATAGCCAAGATATTGTCCTATCAATACGTCAATAACATCATTATTGAAATTGTTTCAAAGTCTAATCACCTGAGATATATTATTCTGTTCGAAATAGTTAGTTATATTCGTGAAACTACAAAATTACTTACAATACTTACTACAAAGTTAGGTTATTACTTCGTCATCTTATCCGTGAGACTGACTGGCGTGACTTAAAGAGTAAAGAACAGATGACTATTCAATCAATGAACCCTTATTTTTACTTATTTATGGAACTGCCACGTGGGTATTAAATATTGACCTGACTCATGAGTTTAAAATTTGTAAATCTAGACGAAGTTTAAGGCAATATAAACGAGAAGCAAATCTTTAGGAGGACGGAACTTACTGACGTCGTTTAAATCTTGGCAATGTATTCAGGCGTAATGTTACGGTTATCTTAGCCGCGGTTTTTTAAGTGGACTAAGTACACTCCCTAGAACGAAGGGACGATAACATTATGCAGGAATACTCACCTATTGACCCTCCTTTATACTATCCTCTTCAATCCTACTGCCCCGCACTATTAAAAAAATCGATTTGAGTTTCTCTGTTATTCTCACGAACGGCATCTCCGTTTGAAAGAAAGTCTGTTATTGAAGATCCCTTCACATTCTACATCCTTTTATTCTAAATCTTTTACTGTTGAAGCTTGTTGCCTTTGAAACTCATTACCACTATCTATTAAGAATGCTCAAACATTAGAGACATTTAAAAACTCACAAAAGAAATGTATTTATCGCCTTAATGTATGTCAAGCAATTTTTTTATATGAGTACTTTATACTATGATGTTTTGTCTTTAATTTAAAATTAAAAGTGCAAAAAAATTGCGAATGTATAAATAAATAAATAAACATTAAAAGGGTGGTATGAAATAATTTGATTAAGAAGGGTATGGAAAAGACCAAATTGTCCCAGTCAGTTTGATATAATTGGCATAATTTTTTCCTAAGGCTACATCCATTTAGAAAGCAAGTTAAATTTATAAATGAATATAGTATTCAGTAAAAATCTTTAAATGTGAAATGCTTTTTACAGTTTTTTATCAATAGTCTAAGGTATTTTTGATTATTTGATTGATTGATTTATTTATTTTGGATTTAATGAAATATTTACAGTAATTTAAAAATTCTACTAGATGGAAAAATTAGGATTTAATATCATGAAAACTTTTTATCTTAGTAAGTAAGATTTTATGAAGTAATTTTCATATTACACTAAGTTCTAAGCATTCTTTTGGAAAAAAATTGTCCGCCTACATTAACAATTCAATACCACAAAAACATTCTTATGGTTTTCGTAAAAAAAAGGGTCGTATAATTCATATGCCATACTATAAAGTCGACAAACCCACAGTTATAAATAAAATACTTTTTATCATATGAATAATACACTTTTACGCAATAAAACAAAATGAAAATAGACTAGAAATCTAATTTTAAAATATAAACGTCAATGTTTAATTTTTCCATTATTCGTGCAAAATAAAATATACATACTTATTAAATATAGAAAATAACAACCTTTGTGATAATCTGTTAGCTTATTATATACGCTAACTAGTAAATAATTTTCTTTCCTCGTTTCATAACAAATGAAAGAAAAAATAACTGCCTTTGTTATAACATTAGAATCTGTTCTTAAAAATCAGTTACTTTTCTTTTTAAATATTATTGTAAATTATATTTTCTCCTAAAAATATATACATTGGAAAAACCTTTTAACGCTAAATATACAAAGCATTTGAACTCAAAATTTATTAAGTAAAAAGAAACCAACGTTATCCTTTAAATGAAAAGTGTTCTTAAACTTCGCTTTCACAAAAGAACATATTTCGAATACTTTTCGATATCCTAATACGAAGATTGAAGTGATCGTAATTCGGCCCATAATCATTGGATCCAATTGGTTCCCTAACAACTGTTATAGGTGTAGCCCTAAGTAAAGGTCAATGGGAAAGTGAACGAGGGAATATAAAATTCAGAAAGGACATCGTTCTAACGTAATTTTCTAGCTTTTGAATTCTTGGCACCTTGAATTCAACGAAATGGGTAAGACTTTAACAATGAAACTATTACTGATAAAAATTTCGTTATAAATGAAGGCCGTGTAACGAGAAATATACAACTTTAAGTTCCTTTCAATACGTGTTTAGTGCAAAGAATAATGGTTAACTCTATATAAATTGTATTAGAAATATATCAAGCGAATTAGCGGTAGATAGTTTATGAAGTGCTTTAATCTTATATAAAAAAATCTCGTTTCACAATGTTAGTTAAAATACTCCTCTGAAAAGGCTGGACCGATTTTTATGAGATTTTGTGTGCATATAGGGTGGGTCTGAAATCAGCCGTCTATTTTTGATACCTCTAAGTTATAGGGGGGGGGGGGGATTAAGGGGGTTAATAACATACATAGCAAAATTGTTGCGTTTGCGAGGTCAGCTAGTTATTCTATAACTAACAGTTTCCACCGATGAGCGATGAGTTTTAAATACTTCGTATTGGCGCACACTCAGCGACACGCAACAGCGACAGTTGTTTAACTCTATTAACTTCATTAACTAGCAAGTTTCCAGTATAAACAGATATGTACATTTCTTTCTATTATATGTATAGAGTTAACATTTCAGCAATCAAACAACATCAAGCATGTAATAAATTTCTTTGAGTACATTATGGACACTTGTTTGTAAAAATCTATTTTACGCGTTATTCACAACAAGGATATCATACTACGAGTATAATAAAGTTTTTCTTGTGCTTGAGCTATTTAAATCCCAAGTCAAGAGCTTTTCTATTACTCAATTTGCATCTTAACAATTTCCATTATTCTGGATTTTACATACGAACTTTAATTCCTGCTCATGGTTACTTTTCTCTCAGAAGTATCCTCTTAAAGGCGGAAAAGCAATATTACCCTAATACCTGCATATAAAAGGGCAAAGTTTTGAATGTATAAGTGTTTATTATTTTGCACAAAACCACAGTCTACGTTAAATCTCGGTACGTCTATAGCTGTGTGTACTATTGTGTGGTTACGGTATTAAAGAATATAGCCACCCCCTCTTTTCCCGTGGGTGTCGTAAGAGGCGACTAAGGGATAACACAGTTCCACTACCACCTTGGAACTTGAAAAGCCGACCGATGTCGAGATATCCATCCAACTGCTGGCTTTGAAATACACAGGCCGAAGACGGGCAGCAGCGTCTTCGCTGCGACAAAGCCAGCCCTGCGGTCACCAACCCGTCTGCCCAGCGTGGTGACTATGGGCAAAACACATGAGTTTACGCCATTTTTGACACGAACTTGTGGAGGCCTGTGTCCAGCAGTGGACTGTAATAGGCTGAAATGATGATGACGTCTAATAGTCGAAAATTATACTCAAAATCCAACAGAATTAAAAGTTACACATATTCGATGGTGAGGTGCAGCTTATGTCGTCGAAATTGTGAGAAGGAATAAATCATCAGAAACTATTTAGGAGATAATTCGCTACAGGTTGAGTAGGGCTGGTTCAACAAAATTATTATCAATCAAGACATTTGACATAATGACATAATGATATATTGACATTGGACTAGCTAGGAGGGTTGCGGGTTCGATCCCTACCTGAGTCTGGGTGTAATATTTGTATTTATATATTTATACTAGTCGACTCGGCAAACGTTGTCTTGCCACTAAACGCTATTTAAAAATAAGGGTTGGTGGTAGAAGAGTGAAAATTTAGGGTTATATGTATTTTTCAACGCCAAATTATATTGAAATATAAAATAAATAATTTATCTAAAAATTAAAATAAAAATTTAGGGATGGACTACCCTTAATATTTAAGGGGATGAAAAATAGATGTTGTTCGATTCTCAGACCTACCCGATATGCACACAAAATTTCATGAGAATTGGTCAAGCTGTTTCGGAGGAGTTTAACTACGAACACCGCGACACGAGAATTTCATATATTAGAAATGTATTATTTCTATATATATTTATCAAAAATAGTTAAAACAGCTGACTGTTACCTGTAACACAAGCATTAAGTTGCTTACCATAGGAAAAGACGACCGTATGTGTATGTAAAAAAAATGTAGTGCCTATACCAGCACTCTTCCCTATTTTCACCTGCGTTCTGGTTTCTCTCCATTGCACCATTAATAGGTTTGCGGGATAACTTAATTAAAATAATCTAATTAATATATATGAAAACACACGCCGCAGTTGTAATGGCGTGTCATATCACGATACGTCGCCTTCCATTTTGTTCAAGTATTAAATTGTTTTTGTTCACAATCGAAGACAAAAGACCGACTTAAATTTTCGTCAACAAGTAACACGATGTAGGTAATACAGGTAGTTAAGAAAATGATGCTCATCAGGTCTCAATTCAATCTAAATGATACCACATTACAAGCACCAGACAAAGCACCAGATAAAAAAATAATCATCGAAATTGGTACATCCATCAAAATGTTCATATACACGAAATTATTGTCGAAAGAAAACATCCTCCTTGTATACATCAGTCTAAAACCAATTAAACTTCACAAAAAATTTGATATCCGTACCCACCACAATCTATACTAACCAATCATCTATCTATACTAAACAAAATTTACATCTACGGGCTCAAAATTCCCATATCTTTTGTTTATCATGCATGCATTATTATAGTACCACAGGCGATTTTTCATTACAACAATCGACAATCCTGTGACTGGCTAGTAAAACTAGGACGTGGTCCGACGCTGACGGTTTTTTTTTCCCTTACAAAATACTGTTTGATCGAAAAGTATACACATCATTCATTCATTCGTAATTTCTAAAAATATTATTATTTTGCTTATCTATGTCTACATTTACACTTATTTGCTAGTTATCATATATGTACACTTATTTCCTAGTTACCATATATGTCCACTTATGTTCTACTTACAATATACACTTAACCTATGTTACTGTTAGTAAGGGTTTTTTTTGTTCTAATATATTTATTTATATATAGTTATTACTAATTTAATAAATTATTATTAAGTTAATAAATTATAAAAAGATAAATATTAATAATAAATATATATGCATAAATATAAAATTTAACCTGTTACCGCTAAACCTCCCTTAAATTCCTGAAACTTAGATGTTAGACTACTACTAAAAACTCGATTTGAGTATCGTTTTTCAGTAAATTACCAAAAGCGCTTACTTACGAAACCGCTTATTTAATAACACCGATCAAAATCAACAATGGCCGCGATATTAAATTTTATTAAATTTTATTAAATTTTATCTGTTTTCGGACAAAATTATAAGTTCGTGCACAAATTTTAAGTTTAAAAGTACATTGAAGTTTTATTTCTTATACTAGCTGAAACCCACGGTTTCACTCACGTAAATTTGAAAAAAAATATTATAGTCTATAGACTTTTTTAGAAAATGAACTCCCCAACACAAAAATAATTTTTCAATTGGTTAATTTTTATTTTTATTTTTTTTTTTTTTAGTATAAAAACCTTCCGTGCTAGGATAACTCAGGCCCAATAAGGATGGACGTTAACAATGAAAATTTTAAATATACATAACTCCGAAACGACTGAACCAATTTTTATCAAATTACTTAAGCATTTGTAATTTGGTCCAACTTGGGAGATAGGGTAGTTTTTATCTTAATTGGACCCGATAGGTGGCGCTGCTATCAGTATGTAACTCCGAAACTACTAAACCAATTTTTATCAGATTTTGTAAGTATCTGTAATTTTGTCTAACTTGGAAGATATGTTAGTTTTATCTCAATTGTACCCGGTAGGTGGCGCTGCTATCGGTATGCTAAGCTATCAAATTTGGTAGCTGTTTTCCGGGCAGGACGTCTGTCGGGTCCGCTAGTATCAAATAAACGTAACTAAAAAATTATTTTTAATAAATAATATGTATAGATATTGTGAATAATTTAAAATGATTTAATAGTTTTTATAACTAGTGCCATTTTTTTTTTACTTTACTTTCAAGGCACACCCTCGAAAATCGTCTACTTACATTGTATTACTTGTCGATGTAATTAAAATCGGTTTTTTTCGTTTGCGAGCAAATACAATTATTAATAAAATTTTCCCTGAAAATCGAGAAGGATATAAATGTGGAGTGTTACGAATTTGAAACAATAACCAAGGAAAAGCGTCCATTTTACTTCAATAGTTTTAACTAAATTATTATACTAAATTGCGTTTTACCTAGCTGTTGTTATAATCTAACATATAACTAGAAATTTTTAATTTTGACGATGTCTTCATGGGTAAATAATATAAGGTATATAAACTCTAAATGTTTCAAATCGTAGACGAAACTACCATTAATATTATAATGCCTAATTCGCACTGCCTACCACTTACAGAGGCTTCAGACAGATGACTAAATAATTAGCTTTGCATATTCTTTTAAAAAAGCATTGTAGTATATTAAATAATAGAAAGTATTGTAAAGCAGTTATATAGAATAAATAAAATACTATATAAATTGCTTTGAATTTCATCTTCACTGGATACATTTAATACTTATTGATGCGAAAATGTATTAATTTTATTTGCGACTAGCAAGCTTCGTCCGCGTGGAATTTAACAAAAAAGTTATTGCTCAGTTTGCAGAGCTATAAAATAAATAAAATAGTAAAATAAAAGTAGCCTGAGTTACTCCTTATTTCATCAGCTATGTGCCAGTGAAAGTTCCGTTCAAATCGGTTCAGCCGTTTCATAGATTAGCCAGAACAAACAGACAGACAGACAGTCAAAAATTGTAAAAAAATATGTTGGTATATATACCATGCATACATCCATATATATAGATTTAGTAATAAGCGATTATTTCAATATTACAAACAGACAATCCAATTTTATTTATTTGTATAGATAACTATAATACTTACGATAATTTTTGCTGGTTAGAATAAGTACCTATTAAAAATATAAATTATCTTTCAATAATTAGCTTGCATAATTAGTTAATTTACATCTTGATAGATCTTCAAGGTTTTGTCATGTTTAAGAGCCAAAATTCTAGGTACCGCAGAATTATCTAAGTTTCACAGTTGGTAGCACACAAACAATCTGAGAGAATTTGCGATATCTTTGAATGAATTTAGAAAGTTTAAGGTACTCATGACTTTATAGAAAATTAAGTTCCTAACATTATTAAGTACGAATATATTATATTTTAACTTCAAGCACAAATCGATCAAATTTTTATGAAAGCTTAATTTTAAATCAATGAAATTTTCGAGTAAGCTTAATTTTTTTTAATGAAAATAGGTTTGGAAAAAACCAAAACGGTCGCAGTGGGTATTTTTATCACATTATTTTTTTTCGCTTGAATTTCGCAAAAATGTCTTAGTTAGCTAAATTTAGTTTTAACTACAATCTTATAACGCTAAAATAAATATCTTGTGAATCACGTTTATTGTTGTTTATCTCAAATTAATTTTGGTAACTATAATTAAAGAAATAAATGTCAATAAAATACACACACAGTCGTTTGTTCCTGAGGTAAGCAACTCCATGCTTGTGCCACATGTTACAGCCGGCTGATAAAGTTACATTTTTTTTCTCTTTAATATAATATTTATATAAATAAATACATATATCACTGGAATCGGAAGCTGGAATCGAACCCGCAACGCAAGGAGTAGAAAGCGAGGTCATTACAAACTGCTCCAAAGGGCTGGTCTAAGGTATTAATTCAATGAAATAATATATTTTGTAGATAGTAGTGGTTTTGTAGTTAGTAGAAAAGCTTCTATAAATATTCTACTTATATAAGTTGATTCTCAATTGTTTAATTAGGCAATAGACGTGTCTTATTCAGCGTCGAGCAGCTGCCGTCGCTCTCAGAGATTTCAATTCGTCTTCTGGAGACGGCCAGTTTATCTTAATTAAGAAAATTAGTTTGCGGTGGAAAGAAAACATTATTGCTTTCACTTTTTTATTGATGAGACAACTTTAATTTATTATTTGACACTAAAAAGTATGTATATATATTACTAGTTGTGCCCGCGACTTCGTCCGCGTGAAATTTAAAAAAAAAATATTGTTCAGCTCGCAGAGTTCCAAAATAAAAATATTTCTAAAATAAAAGTAGCTTAAGTTATTCTTAATTACATCAGCTATCTGCTAGTAAAAGTCCCGTCAAAATCAGTCCAGCCGTTTCAGAGATTAAACAGAACAAACAGACAGACAGACACAAAAATTGTAAAAAATGTCATTTTGATATTATATGTACCGTGTATCCATATGCATTTAGTAAAAAGCGATTATTTTAATACTACCAATAGACACTCCAATTTTATTTATTTGTATAGATAATGAATAGCCGAAATAGGTGTGCGTGTATAACTTCTGAACGACTGGACAAAATTGTTTTTTTTTGCGTTTGTTACGGCTAGCTATTAGCCTACTAGCTATTATATATTTTTTTATCTATTCAGTAAGATCTTATCTATATAATTAATAATTATAAGTTTATTCATAGTCAGTATAATCTGTAAAATACATTGAATTGTTTATATGTACATATATATTTTTTATTTTTTATTCTGTTTATCCAATAAGAAAATAAAAAAATAGTCATTTAAGTGCAAAATCAAAGCAAGTATAATGTTTATTCGTGATGGAATATTTAAAAGATTGCGCCTTAAATAGCGAACGATAAGAAATTTATACAACCTACCAACCTTCTTTTGTCAATGAATATTTCCATAACAGTTGCTGAAATAATATCGTAATTTCTACTCGAATCACTTCGTACTCGTATTTTCTAACCCTGAATATCTAATACCAAAATTATTTCAAAAACAAGTTTAGACTGTTTGTTTAATAAATAATACAGAATTTGCGACAGCACAACAACGTCCAATCTAGAGTTAGCACAGCAGGTTTTGCGTTATTCAATATTAATTCGCAATCACCCCAATCTATTTGTATACATTATTTTCTTAAACTATTAAATTGTTTTTTTTTTTATTATTTTAGTTATTGTTAGTTACGGATATTGTTTGTTATTAGAAACTTTAAAAAGTTGTGATTACAATTATTATACCGTAAATATTAATCATATCTTTAATCTTGAATACCCATTGGCGTAGTTTGTCGTGGCCCTACTTTCTGTTCCGCGGGTCCTAATAATCGACATGGGTGTCGGTATTTATGTTTTTTGGAACGTTGATTGCGAAAATGGCAGTTATTTCGAAGTCTAAGACGGCGGATATGACATAAAATTAATTAAATTGTTTCGCAATACAAACTCTGAACTCCCGTTTCACCACTATGGGGTGACGAATCATATCGAACCTTCGTAAGTGTACTCCAATAAAAAAAATAAGTAATTATAAGTTTTCAAACTTCAAATACATCATTATAACATTAATTTGAATTAGTGTTTTATTTGTGCTGGAGTATACTTGCTTCAATTTGTACCATATTTTTCCCGAAATTCGATAATTCGCATCGTCTTCATTTTCCATTGACAAATGGGTTGATTCGCATCTAGAATCGATTCTGCATATTTCTGTGAAAGTATATAAAGAAGTATTTTCAGCATTGATTGAAAAAATAAATAGTCTTAACCCTTAGATACTTCCTCGGATAAGTCTCCTGAGCGAGCGAAGCCGCGGGCAAAAGCTAGTATTGTCTAAAAATACAAAATATATCACAAGAAAACACTAACATATCTGTTCTGTACTTGAAAAAATGACTTAGAAAAGACTTCTAAAGCAATAAAAAATATAATCTTGTTTTTTTTTTATAAAATTATAAATAATAATAATTGTGGTATCATTTCACTCGTATCTTTTAAGTATTTAGGAATCAGCTATCGAAGCATGTACGCGAATATATGCGTACAAATAAACCTACATCAAAATAAACTACAAACAAAAACAATTTAATATTCTTCGATATACGTGCATAACTTTTTAACAACAAAAGTGCAATATGTAATGCGAATTCAATCGAACAGAAAAATATAATAAAATTTTAGGATAATAATAGTATAGATTTATCTGAAGTGCAAATTCCGTTTATAGCTGGAAACCAAACAGTTAATACGTCGGCTGTTCAAATGTTAGCATAGCCATATGTTTACATGAAGCTGTTATATAACCACTAAGATAGACCAATACACTGGCGGTCAAATCTATCGAACATTAAACAACGTTGGAGCGAAAACGCATTTTTTACAGAATTCAATTTCTTTCTTTAATAAACATGCTTGTATATCAGCAAAGCAGATATTTTCTATCAATCTTATACTATAGAATTAACAGGTTTTTAATTAACATGTATTGTAAATTTTTAAAATGATGATGAAAATTTTGCTCGTATCGGTACATAAAAATAAAGTTTTAAATTATAAAATGTGCGTTTTATGAATCATTCATAGTGTTTAATGGTTTTTATAAGTGTAATTGATGATTGAATTATATAAATCTATAATATAAAATAAATTACTTGTACAGATATTAATTTCTTGTGAATAATTGTCGGTTAGCTCAATGTAATTTAAAAAATACAAAGTTTTGTGTGTCTTTTGTATAAAATTTTGAGATAATTAATCTTTAGTAAAAATTGAAATTCAAAATAATTATATAGTGTGTGGTTACGGCACTAAATAATGTAGCCGTCTCCTCTCTTCCCACGGGTGTCGTAAGAGGCGACTAAGAGAACACAGTTTCACTACCACCTTGGAACTTGAAAAGCCGACCGATGTCGGGATATCCATCCAACTGCTAGCTTTGAAATACACAGGCCAAGACGGGCAGCAGCGTCTTCGGTGCGACAAAGCCAGTACTGCGGTCACCAACCCGCCTGCCCAGCGTGGTGACGACGGGCAACACAGCAGTGGAGTGCGATAGGCTGAAGTAATGATGATAATGATGTTATAGAATGCTGTCATTTAAGATGTTGATTGGACAGCCTGGTGCTCTCACTTAATTTGGACTAAAGGTTAATTATAACAAGAAGCTCAAGCTAGCTTCGTGATCATACATACTAATTGTACCTACTGATTCTGTAAACTTTGTATAAAAGTGAAGAAAATTGATCAAATGTATAATTTCCACTTTTTCTATTAATTAATCATTTATTTTTGTATTGAGGATACCAATACAAGTTTTATCATCGGTTTTCGCATTTATCGCATATACAGATTATTGTTTTTCACTTAACGGATCAAAGCCGTGCGTTTTTGTGTGATCACGGCTACCAAAGATATATTTTTATTCTTACAAATCGCGTCATGTTTACATTTTATTTATTATTATTTAAGACCTTGTTAAAATATGATTACGAATATGAATAATGTGATAACGACTTGACAAATTTGTTTTTAACAATAGAACCAAGCACCAGTCATTTTGTTGATGTAGAAGTGGGTACTGAATTGAATATTAAGAAAAAAATATATATTTATTCAAAATAACCCATTATTTTTATTTTAGTTTACTCTCAAACGACTAAAGGAAAAGGACAAATTTAAAACATTCAACTCAAGAATTCTTTATGTAGTAAGTTTTATAGCTACTGTTAGTTGCGTGTATTGATATGTACACACTAGGCGTTCGGAGTAAAAATAAAATTTCTTAAAAAATATATATATATATATTTAAGATCGTTACTAGTCATGGGATACTCATCCCAACTTACCTGTCCGGTAGTTGTGGTATGGTATACGGGTATGCGACCCCGGCTTCCCTAGCTATTACTGCCCTATCCCTTGCACTCCTGGGTGGTAATATCCTACATTTCCTATTTTCCCACTCTAACTTACCAATCTTCCTTGTTCACACCACCTATCCTTTCCCTTTCCCTATTCCTACCCTCCCCGCCAATCCAACGTCTGCCGCGCGGATGGATGCATGGCTAGGGGCAAGCCTAGTCGTAAGCGTGCCATATTGCCCTGGGACCGGGCGACCCAGAATAAGGCCAGCCTTACCCTGGCATGCGGGGCTCTGCCAGGGTGGACAAACTTTTCCCTAGCTACTCGTGGGAACGCAATGGATAACCGAAAAAATTTTATTCACAAAAATGGCGGCGGTGTGGTTCGCCACCCATCACGTCTCGTTTCTCGCGGGGGCGAAAAGCGGCCCATGGAGAGCCGCTTTGCTACGTTGAATGTAAGAGGAGGAATGGATGGTAAGGTAGATGAAGTATGTCAGATGATGGATGAAAGATTCATAGATATTTTGTGCGTGAATGAAACCAAGAGGAAAGGGTGTGACACCACGGTACATGGACCCTACACGGCATACTGGTCGGGAGTCCCCCAAACCAGCCGAGCCTGTCAGGGAGTTGGTGTGATCCTTTCCTCTCGAATGGTTGAATGTGTGATGGAGCATGAATGTGTAAGCCCAAGACTCCTCTGGATTAGGTTGAAAGTCGGACTCACTCGCTTGTTTATCCTTGGGGTCTATGCACCGACGGATCTGCGCGGAGGTGGGTCATTAAAAGACCAACAAGAGAGAGAGGAATTTTGGGATAGCATGAGAGAGGTCTTGAATAAATGCGGAGAAAATGAACGGATCGTAATGTTAGGGGACTTTAATGGGTGGGTTGGAGTAAAGCGTGATGGGTATGAAAGAGTTCTGGGTACGTTTGGGGACGAAAGAGTGAATGACAATGGGAGAAGTCTGCTTGAAGTATGCTTGGAATGGAATCTTTGCGTGGTCAACACAATGTTTGAACACAAAAAGATCCATTTGTATACAAGAGATGAGGGTGAGTCTAGAAGTATGATTGATTTTGTAATTGTGGATGAAAGACTGAGAAAGAAAGTGCTTGACACTCGGGCATACCGCGGTGTTGGTCTCGACACAGACCACTTCCTGGTCATAGCCCGAATACGTGGCCTCTTTAAACGATGGCGCCACCGAGGGGCCGAGCTTACGAGTGTTTTAGCCAGAATAAAAGTGGAAAATCTACAAGGAAAAGAAAAGAAAGATGAGTATGTAGAGAAACTGAAAGAAAGTTTTAAAGGCATAGAAGAGATAGGTGTGATTGAGAATTTGTGGGAGACTTTTAAGAAAGGGGTCGTGAATAGTGCTATTGAGGTGTGCGGGGTAGCTAAAAGAAGGAAAGGAAGAAAGAACTATAATGTGTGGATGGATAAAGATGTACAAAAGGCTGTGCAAGAAAAGAAGAAAGCGTGGTTGGATTGGTTAGCAACAAAAGCTAACCAAAAGGTTCAAAAGGCAACGGATGACGAGGTAAAGGAAGCAAGAACGAAGTATAAAAGATTGAAATCAGTAGCGAAAGAAGTTGTGTCTAGAAAGAAAGAAGAACGAAAGGATGATTTTGATAGGAGGCTCACTGAAGATTTCCAGTCAAACATTAAGTTTTTCTGGAAATCCATCAAAACAGCCAGAGGAAAAATTTCTCCCTCGGAGCTGAGCACAATCAGGAGTCAAGATGGGAGCGTTATAAATGGAGAAGAATGTGTGTTAAAGAGATGGAAAAAGTATTTTGAAAGTGTGTTTGAAAGAGAGGAAGTGCAGGTACAACATCCGGCACCTTCCATTGAGAGTAGTATAAATGTCGATGAAAGTGAGATAAGCATGGATGAAATAGTGAAAGCGCTGAAAAGTATGAGATTAGGTAAGGCTGCAGGGTATGACAGGATCACCGTCGAGATGCTGAGGGCTGGACAGGGTATAGTGGCTAGCCAGCTGTACTGCCTTTTCAATTTGTGCTGGCGAAATGGGCAAGTACCGGAAGACTGGTGCAAAGCCGTAATCGTGCCGCTGTATAAGGGAAAAGGGTCACGGCAGGACTGCATAAATTACCGCGGTATAAGCCTTCTCAGCGTCGTCGGTAAATTGTATGCGAAAGTGTTGATTGAAAGGTTGTGAATGAAACAGATGAAAAAGTATGGGATGCACAAGCGGGATTTAGAAAGGGAATGGGATGTACGGATCAGGTCTTTTCCTTGCGGTGCATAGCCGAAAAGTTTTTAGCAAAAAACAAAAAGGTCTATTGCGCGTTCGTGGATCTGGAAAAGGCCTATGATAGAGTGGTGAGGAATGAATTATGGTCAGCATTGTCCGTGTACGGTGTGGGCGGCGCACTCATGCGAGCACTACAATCTCTTTATAGGGATTCTAGTGCCTGTGTGAGGATGAACGGGGCATACACTGAATGGTTTAATATCGAAAAAGGTGTTAGGCAGGGATGTGTAGCGTCACCGTGGCTGTTTAACTTGTTCATGGACAATTGCTTGACAGAGTTAAAAGAGAATGAAAGTGGTTTGAGAATGGGTGAGTTACTCGTCAAATGTCTTCTCTATGCTGATGACCAAGTACTACTTGCGTCCTCGGCCGAGGAGTTGCAGGAGATGGTAACTGCTATGAGTGGAGCTTTTGTTAGAAAGGGAATGAAGATGAATGTAAAGAAGACGAAAGTGATGGTGTTTGAAAGAGATGAGGTAGTGACAGACTGTAATATCGTGATTGGAGATGAACAAATTGAACAGGTGAATGAGTTTGTGTATCTGGGTTCGAAGTTTACAAGAGATGGAAAGTGTGAGAGTGATATTGAAAGAAGAGTGAATGCAGGAAACATGGTGAACGGAGCTTTGAACTCCTTTATGAGCAGTCGGAAGGTGTCTAAAAAGGCTCGTTTGGCTGTGCATGAGGGGGTGTTGCTTCCGACACTCATGTACGGAAGTGAAAGTTGGGTATGGCAGAAGAGACATGAAAGCAGAATAAATGCAGTTGAGATGAGAGCGTTAAGAAGTATGATAGGAGTTAAACTGAGTGACAGGATGAGAAATAGTGAGATAAAGAAACGGTGTGGTCTGAAAGAAGATGTAGTGACAAAAATTGAGAAAGGTATGCTGAGATGGTTTGGTCATGTCGAGAGAATGAATGAAGAACGACTGACGAAAAAAGTGTATAAGGCGAGTGTGAGTGGAAGTGTTGGAAGGGGTAGACCTAGGCGGACATTTCAAGACCAAATCGGGGACGTCTAGAAAAAAGGCCAGGTCAAGAGTACCCTAAACCGACGAGCATGTATGAAGGGAATAATGAAAGTGGATGAAGCGAAACAAGTATGTAAGGATCGTAGCAAGTGGAAAGAAGTGGTCTCTGCCTACCCCTACGGGAAAGAGGCGTGATTATATGTATGTATGTATGTATGTAAGATCGTTACTTATAGTAGGGAATATATCCGCCAACCCGCATTGGAGCAGCGTGGTGGATTAAGCTCTGATCCTTCTACTACATGGGGAAAGAGAGGAAGGGAGAAGATATAACAGGCTGAAGCGATATATATATATATAAAATTGAATTCTCTTAAACTCCTGGGATGAGAATTTATTAAAGACATGATAATTTCTTAATTTAAAAAAGATAATTACATGAAGCATAATTTCTTAAAAGAGAACAAAATACAACACACAAATATAATTTAAAAAATACGATGCTGTTCTGTGAGTCATAAAATATTCACATAATTTTGAAATATTTAAAAACATGGCTGTAGATAATTAAAAAAAACTATTTTGATAGACGAGACAGACATACATTTAACTAAATTATACCTATATATAATTTTAATAAATGTCTGATGTCTTCTTGAACTTTTCGCATACTTGACATTTATTACAATAGAAGTCAGTAGCGTCTTCTAAATTTGAATAGTTTATGAAAAATATTTTTAAAATATCTTGCACAGATCTCCAATGCAAATGCTAGTCAAATGCAAATGCAAAATTAAAAGTTTGTAATTCCTTTGATAAAAAATCTATTTTTTTTCGCGCATCGTATTCTTTTCCTATACCTAATGCAATTTATATTCGAAAGCAAATTTTAAGTAGATATTTTAAATATTGTGAACAAAAAATATTGCTTCAAAGTGTCACTTTATATACACACGAATTTTTATGATAGGAATACACGACTTGTTAGAACAAGGAGTGTAGTGGAGTTCGTGTAAGTAGGTACTCATTTCTGCGGTCAAGTTCTCAAATGCTGCTTGCACTGGGTTTGATGTTCATTGTAACATAATGACATCTGAAAATGACTATGCTTATAGCGGCCAAATAGATCTTTATCCTGATTTGGGTGTTTTAGTTAATATTAAATTGAAAATTAACGAAAAATTTACGATTCAAAATATGACTCCAAAACTTTAAAAAATTATATAGTATAATAGAATGTAGTAGCGTTTAAACCACGTACGAAGGTTTATCATATTTCCCTGATGTTATTATATTATTTTTTTGTTCAAGCCACAGATAAAAGTTTTGTATCCATCGACGAAACTATGTTCGGGGCTCGAAAAATAAAATATATAAACTGACGTTAACAGGTGCAAACAACTGTGTGATAGCGAATATTAAAAAAAGGTAATTCTGTGCTAGTGAAATATTAAATACTAACATAAACAAAAACGAGGGTGTTATTTTGTGAAAAGATAGACATGGTCTTTTTAATACCTCTGAGGGTAACTTTACCCCTAAGCATAAATACTGTATTTTAGCTATCTACTGAGAATATATATATAGGTTTTTACTACTAGAAGATACATACAGTAAACTGTCTAAATTGTAAATTGTAAGAATGTTCATTATTATAATGTAATATTTCCATTATTCTTACACGAAAATTCTCAAAAAATATTTGTGCATATTTTTCTATAGTTAAAAACTCAAGAGCAATGAATGCATATCATTAAAATAAGTGGTAATTGTTGTGCCTTTATTTTGAGCCTCTATCACTTCTGTACCTGATGTAGTTATTAGGTACATGTAAAATAATGTAATGATTTCTTTTTGGTGCAAACTCATGGGTTTTTTGCCCGTAGTCGCCACTTTACTTTTTTTTTTCACCAATGATTTCTTTTTACGAATACAATAGCGTCACAAATATGAAAAGCGTTGTAAGAATGTTCACAATTTGTGAATGTAATCTAAAGACATTCCACAACACTGGCGAACAGTGATTAAATAAAAACGACGACAAAGCATTTAGTCTTTAGAAGCGTATTATTATATTATGTAAGCGTATAAGAAAATATTAACAATTTATTTATAGATGTATTTTATTTATTTACTTAAGTCATCTATGTAATTGTAATTGAAAGAGATAATAATAATTCAAAGTAGACTCATTTTAATCTGTAAATATAACTACATTTCCAAGTCTAATCAGACAATAAAAAGCAATCAGCCTTCTGAATCGTTGAAAAGATTATATCCAAGTTCAAAAAATAATCTATATTAAATTAAACTGAAATGTACTTTACTAAGCCGGCTTTTAAAGTTACTTTGAAATTTTTATTGTAAAATATTATTGTCCATATTGTAATGTTGTTCAATAGATCACTAAGTGAGGGTTAAGGGATCAAAAGTTAAACAGTAGCAAAACCGTAGAATAATTAAATTTATCTGGCAAGAAACTTCACCGACATTCATTTTTTTATGATAATTTTAAATGGTTTTATAACCATTAGTAATTTTATATGAATACTAGCTGACCCCGTAAACGTTGTTTTGCTATATATGTTATTAGCCCCTTAATCCCTCCCTATAATTTAGGGATATGAAAAATACATGTTAGCCGATTTTCAGACCCACTCAATATGCACACAAAATTTCATAAAAAATCGGTCCAGCCGTATCGGAGGAGTATTGTAACTAACATTGTGACACGAGAATTTTATATTAAGATATATATACCGAGTTCCTAAGGATTTCTTTGTACATAAATTTTCTACATTAAAACAGATACTAGAGACTTAGTAAATAATTCGCGACCTTCAGAGTCAGAGCTTATTTCAGACGGCACTAAATTTCCCTTTCTCGTTGAAAGAAAGAGAAGCTGACCTTTCATTACGCAGCTTTGGAGCGTTGTCTTGAAATAAAATACGGTGTGGCATTTGTTACTGTTCTTTTTGATTTCATTTTATTTAATAGAAATATATAATTTAACCTGATTATTTAGTGTACTTAACTTGCAACATATTTTATATTTTGTAAATAATCATAAACAAGTAATAATTAAAAAAAAAACTCTGTAAAACACCTCCCGTTCACGACCTCGTCAATTACAATTTACTTAAAAAACAATCCTTCAATTTAGATGTTCAAAAGTTAAAGGAACACAAAATTGCCACACGTCCAAGTAACAAACAAAAAATTAAATATACCTAAAATCAAATATATATACGGCAAAACGTACCAGCACCTATCTGATTCCTGTTTAAGTCAACGATCTCAATTTAGAATAAAGAAATAATATTGCTCCAACAAATATAAAAATAAAAAAATTATAAAGGCCTGTATAAATATTATTTCGTAAGCTGAACATCTCTGTATGTATATGTATATTTTTTTTTTTACTGAGCTGCCCGGCCTGTCGGATTTCTTTTAATACTACCTTCATAATTATGTTGTTTTATTTTGATTAAGAACTGTATTGTGATTCTTGTGTTGCGAATGATTGTTGAACGACATATTCCTGTGTAAACCTAATTGGTTTTTTAGTGAATGTGTAATTTGTATTTTTGTTACATGTTTGTATGGTAATAATAAATAAAAAATACAATAAATCAATTGCTAACATAACTTATTTTCTAAGATATTCACGAACAATAATCTAAATATCGGAAATCTCAAAATAGTAACGTACATCCCGTTTAAATAAAAGTGTTAAGTATATCTACACTTTCATTAAATTTAGATAAATAGCTGACATTTGTACATAAAATGTTAAACAAATATTTTAATTAATATTAGCCATTCTATACAATTTTAACAGCATTGATATTCTTGCACTTAGGATTTTTATTAGGATGATGTAACGCCACCATGGTGTTTTAAATCGCTACAGTGACAAATTTTATTACTATTTAATGATATAGCCTATCAACATACCCTTCAAGCTATCTGGTGCTCAATCAAGCTAGCAGTGCTGTGAGATAGCAGTGTGTAAATGTGAGACGACGCTTAGGCGCAGCGGTCATAGCACTGGCTGTTGAGCTGGTGGTCGCGGGTTCGATCCCCGCTCACGACAAACATTTTTATCGGCCATACATATATTTGTCGTGGTCTGAGCGTTTGTGCTTGTGTATTGTGTGTTGCTGGACCCCCGACACAGGAGATAATCCTACTGGAGGCCGTGGAGTGTGAAGCGCTTATTATTAATATCTAATTTAGTTACTTGCCAAACCCTCAAAAATCCTTTTTTAATACTGTACGATTCTCTAAATATATTTATAGCATAATTTGGAAATTAAGTTCATTGTAACCATATATACACACACACACACACACACACACTTCAGCCTATTGCAGTCCACTGCTGGACATAGGCCTCCCCAAGTTCGCGCCACACATACCGGTCTTCCGCAGTCCTCATCCAGCCTACACCGGCAATCTTACGTAGATCGTCGGTCCAACGGGCCGGAGGACGTCCCACACTGCGTTTGCCAAGACGCGGTCTCCACTCTAGGACCCGTCTACTCCAACGCCCATCGGTCCTGCGACACAAATGACCAGCCCACTGCCACTTCAACTTGCTTATTCTGTAGGCTACGTCAGTTACTTTCGTTCTCTCGCGGATAGTCTCATTTCTAATCCTATCTTTAAGAAACCCTAAGCATAGCCCGTTCCATTGCACGTTGAGCGACCCTAAACTTGTGGACCAGTCCCTTCGTCAGTGTCCACGTCTCGGCTGCGTATGTTAACACAGGCAGGACGCATTGTTCGAAGACTTTTGTTTTCAAGCATTGCGGAATCTTCGAAGTGAAGACTCGACGAAGCCTGCCAAACGCCGCCCAGCCCAACCGAATCCTCCTATCGGCCTCCCTCTCGAAGTTGTTGCGGCCCAGTTGGATAGTATGGCCTAGGTAAATATAATCCTGAACTACTTCGAGAAGGGTACCATCGACCGATACCGGTATCGGTATGACTTGGTTGTTAAACATGACTTTCGTCTTATCCAAGTTCATACAGAGACCGACACGTCGGGAGGACTCGTTTAGGCCGGCCAGCATTTGGCCTAACTCATCCAGCGTCTCCGCAAAGATGACAATATCGTCGGCGAAACGAAGGTGAGAGATGAATTCACCGTTGACGTTGATGCCTCGTTCCCCCAATCCAAGGTCTTAAAAACATCCTTTAGCGCAGTGGTAAACAGTTTCGGTGATATTACATCCCCCTGTCTTACCCCACGGCGGAGGGAAATAGGTCTTGTTCTTTGGTCATTGACATGAACGGTCATCGTAACCACATACAAAGAATTAAATATTCAAATTGTATCTTCCTCTTATATTAAGTTTAGATTATGAAACGAATGATACAATGCAGATCCCTTTACCTACATATTATTCTAGGAAATACAAATTTTATTCTTCAAAACGGGCATCATCTAATTAAACAAAGATTATTAATTCGTATTATTATTTGTACAATTATTCGTACAATTAGCGAAAGTAAACGAATGGATTGCTTATAATATCTTCTTATTAGCTTTCCACCTGTATTCACCGAGTCTGTAAACGTGCTATTACCGTTGTATTCAAATTCGGATTTACAAAATGACGGTGGTCATTTGCGAAACTAAGGAATGAATATTTTACGCCTGTAGACTACGGACCATTCTGCTACTTCGAGAGTTGTTCCTAATGTTTCGCATTTGGAATTTCCCGTCGTATGTGGGATTAGTCAAAATATTTGAAACCCGAATTTTCGATTACACGTCGAGCAAATGCTTAAGTTTCAACATAAGATCGAATTGAACTTGTCTTAATACGATTTTCGGACGTATTCTATTTAATTTGTTAGTGAAATAATGGATACTAAGTTATTTGTATGGAACAAGTCATTATAATTTGTGATTTTTAGTAACACAACTAAATCAGTGTTTTGTATTTCTTCTACGTTATAAAAACTCAAATTAATAAATTTGTAAATATGATTTTTGCAATAGCTTAATAACTTTAAATTTAAATAATAATAACTTTGGTTATAAAAGAAAGAAATAATTTTATAATTATTTTACAACGCCATCTAATGTACGAAATATAAATTTATTGGACGTGGAATTCCAAGAAAACAAAAACAACGGTAATAATACGTATAATGAGTAGCATTTGAACGTTGGTTATTAAGAAAGCAGTAATTATAAAAATGACAAAAATTTTGTCATTATATATTTCACGAGTAATTTACATTCATCGTACTCAGTTCCTTACGCAAACAAAAAATACTCTTAAAGAAAAAGAATTTTAATAAATTGCTCTTCTTTGTAAAAATATGAGATCATTTTATATTGCTTTCATGAATAATCATTTAATAATTTAGTATCTAAAACATTTACCTTATTGCCAAATACATGTTATCTATGAGTAAATGTTTATAATAATTAACTAGTATAAACTACAAACGAGCAACTTGACCACTTAAAGAAACATTCATTTAAATTCAGATTTTATATGATTAATAAAAAAAACTACGATTTTTTAAGTATATAAGTATATAAATACTCGTATTAAAATGAAAGCCAGCCTTACGTCACCAACCCACCTGATGATGACTATGGGCAAAATACATAAGTTCACGTCGTTTTTGGCGTGAACTTGGATAGGCCTATGACCAACAATGGGCTGCGATAGGCTGAAGGGAAAATTTAATAGTTACAAAATACTATTTACTAGTATATTGCGACACTATTTTTACAAATATTATAACTTCAAATCACAATGACATTTTTGATATAATAAGCAACGACCAAAATAACTTCATTTAATGAAATATCTGTTCTTGCAAGAATACCTATTGTGATTAACATCATAAAACATACCTCAATAAAGAAACTATACAACCTTACTCTTTAAATGATCAAAGTAATTATGCTCAAGTATTGAAGATCTATAACAAAGAGACACTCCACTAGGACCGATCTCATCACAAATCCAAAGTTGACTTGTCACAAAAGAATTCCTTAAGCTAAACCGACCTACGGCATTGTGATGATGATATCAATAAGCCCGAAGTTTACTAACAACTTCAAAACTGTTTGGAGGCGTTAAAGTTATGTATTAATTTAAGTTCCTAAGTCGCTAATGAATGTGACTAATAGATTTGTTACTAAAGGGAACCCAAAGCTAAGTGTCACGAAATACGTGCCTAGAATTAACACAATTTTACAATGAGTATAAACTATAGCCTAAACAATTTTCGAGCTGAGCATTTTATGACCAAAATATTCATAGAAGTTCTTGGTACATAGTTAAAGTGTTAATAAGTTTGTTTAGGACTAAACTTAACTTCACTTAATAAGCCGATGCTACGAGATATCCAAGATATCCAAACAATAGAAAAATCATATTAATTTGTAAGAAAATGTTTATCGTCTATCAACAGCCTTGTATAACCTTATCTCCGTCTCTCGTCCTGAGCCTCTTGTAAGCTCGTGACTATTTTAAGGAAGCCTGTCATCCTAATGGGAAATCGGAGCATTTACTTGTTGTACTTCCGTCGTGACCGTTTACCGGAAACCGCAGTTTTATAAATATATTTATAAGCACGTAAATGGTTTAAACAATAACGGTTAAGGCTTATGTTTATGATAAAAGAAGGTTACAAAAGATGTTTAATTTTGATATAATACTGTTTTCCTGAACCAAATAGCGGAAAAACGGATAAAATTATTTGCTACGACCACTTGTCCCATTAAACGAGGGTAATGAAGCTTGAAAACATGGTATAAAAGTCATTATTACGGTCAAATCTCTAAGGATCATTTAAATGTATCGTTTTAATTAGGTTTACCATTGAGAGACTTGTTTGACCCAACTTTTATGTTTATGGCTGATCAGTTAATCCTTGCGGAATACTCAAATTGTTTTTTTTGTTACAAAAATATCCAGTAAATAAAAAAATAAATAACGCATTTCACGCCATTATTGTAGTATTGTATTGTAAAATAGTTAGGAATATACTTTTTAGTATAGGAAAGGAGATGGGACCTAAAGAAGGGTAAGAAACGGAAGATTTATTCTTTCAAGGATTTATAAATTACAAACACTGAAAGTACATATTGTATTAGGGTATGTTATATATGCATAATTTTATTCTACAGAAGTATAATAAATGGGATGAATTTTTTCGTTTGTTTCATTACTAAAGGCGCTATACAAAGCAGGCTTATCGCTACAGGGTATCACAATACCGCTGTTTAGAAAAATTTTGAGATATGTCAGTACCAAGAGAGATATAATTATGTAAATAATACGCGCTAGTCGTCTGGTTTCTCACACATTTATTTTTCATATTACATATTTTTTTCTATGCTGTGTGGCTACGGCATTAAAGAATATAGCTACCCCATCTCTTCCCGTGGGTTTCTTAAGAGGCGACTAAGGGATAACACAGTTCCACTACCACCTTGGAACTTTTTTTTTGCTCAGAGAATGCCGATAGCGATTCAACGGGGAAATGCTGCCAGCATTCTTGGCACAATTCCACGCGGACATGATTTATACCAAAACTATCTGTCAATATTTAGTTCTTAAGTTGTAAATTTTAAATATGTATAATGTTTAATAAACTATTGTTATTTTCCTTGGAACTTATAAAGCCGATCGATGGCGGGATAACCATCCAACTGCTGGCTTTGAAATACACGGGCCGAAGACGGGCAGCGTCTTCGGTGCGACAAAACCAGCCGTGGTCACCAACCCGCCTGCCCAGCGCGGTGACTATGGGCAACACATATAAGTTCACGCCATTTTTGGCGCGAGCTTGTGGAGGCCTATGTCCAGCAGTGGACTGCAATAGGCTGTAGTTATGATGGTGATATTTTTAACATTTTCCGGCGTAAGGTCGCTTATTGTAACAGTTCTTTTATGCTATACGTAAACTATAATATATATTTATATTTTTTTTTCTAATGTTTTTTTTAACTTACTTAACGAACTTACTCCGTAATATTTTTGTGGCCTGTACTTATTATTACATAAATATTTTTTACGATTAAGCAATAACAATACCCCTTTAATTTTTAACATATTTTATTTCAAATATCTGAATTGTAATACGTAGTAATCAACAAACCTACACATTTGATAAGGATACGGGTGAAAGGAAAAATTGGAAAAGAGAAAAGTTAGCAGATGAAAAAATTTAGTAATGTGTGTAGTTCTAACAGGATTTCGGGTATGAAACTCTAAAAAGAAAAACATTATAAAATTCTATAAAGTATTTAGTTATATTCATATTATATTTATAGTATTTAGTAATATTCATATATTTAGTTATATTCCTAAAAAAAAGCCGTATAGAAAACATTTACAAAGTATATAAGTATATTTGTAGAGTGTAAAGCAATATAATTTATTCTATACCTACATAATTTCTAGAGATTATATGCTAAAGGTGAATAAGTCAGGTATGTCAAAGCTATTTATTCTAAAAGCTACATTTAATAATCTATATGTTTTGAAAAAAAATAGATAATTTAAATGCCAGGTAATCTTTAATAATAATAACTCACAAATTTTCTACCATTCTTTGATTTCTTCATCATTACAGCCTATACAGTCCACTGCTGGACATAGGCCTCCACAAGTTTACGCCAAAAATAACGTGAACTCATGTGTTTTGCCCATAGTCACCACATTCTTTGATTTCTTATTGTTGAACAATAGTTTGTTATTATTTATTTTACCATGTGACAATGTGTAAGCACTACGGTAACTAGCTGTTACAATTATTCAACAAATGAAAGGTACGCATTCATAATTATTCAATTAATATTCATAATCGTATATTGTACTGATATAATACTTCTCTGTTTGTAAGCTATAGATAAAATTTGAACAGTAATAAATAGCGTTAATAGTAATACGAGTACATGTAAGTAACCAAAACTTTACCCCAAATTAAAAATATTCTCCATGGAATCCACTGGAGTAGTCAGTAGTCATGCTTCTTTTTTTCAAAGAAAAAAGCGTCAGAAAACTTTATATTTATCCGCAGAAACTTAAGATTAAGCTACGGAATCCAGAAAAAAATACTATTCGGAGTTGATAGAATAATAATACGTTGGACAGTTTTACATTTCCCAAGA
Organism: Melitaea cinxia; assembly: GCF_905220565.1. NCBI lineage: Eukaryota > Metazoa > Arthropoda > Insecta > Lepidoptera > Nymphalidae > Melitaea > Melitaea cinxia. The sequence goes on along the minus strand of NC_059402.1, from coordinate 11,613,819 downwards.
GGTCCACTGGGTGAACTAGTTTCAACTAGAGGGGAAAACAAAAACTATCTTTTAACATTGTTGCGTGCGAGTTAGTAATAAATAACGTAGTACCAATAACTTTTTATTGACGTTCGAAATATCCTCTTCCATTTTTTTGTTTTAATTTCCCTTAACTCACGTTTACCTCAACATAGTTACCGGAAAGCTTTTTTCTTTAATAATTTATTTTAGTCACGAATTATTGTTAATAATTACGTACTACTCGTTATTTCATGTTCATTAATGTTAAGTTATAATAATAATTTTGCTTCGATATTTAATCGTTTCGAACAGAAACTTTTCTTTTACGAACCTGTTTGTAGTTTAATTAACAGAGATCCTTGAACATGACATCAAAGCAAACAGGCAAGGGCTTCGTTAATAGGCTGTTAGTATGTTAAATACAGCATACTAACATACATAGAATTGAGAGGGCTTGACAACCAACATGCGTCGGCTTATTTAGATTAGAAATCCCGCACGAGTTCACCCGTAACTATTAAATAAAAATTAGTCTGGGTTAATTCACGTCTTCGATTTTCTCTATAACACATTTCCACTTCTAGTCTCAATAGTTTAATTACTTGAGTATAAAAAAAAAGTGAAATTAAATCATTAATTAATTCTAAGAAAATTTATCGGCTCCGCAATAGAATTATAAATACCTCTTATTTGTCGGATTATACGTTTGTTAATTTCTTCTGCATTTGAATCATCTACGTCTCGACGTACATTTAGAACTAATGAACAAATGAATATTTTTTCATAACGTAATAGAAGCTAGTTAGCGATACTATTTATATTTAAAAGAGAAAAAACTTTTGTATATATAATAGTATTATTAGTATTGTTTAAAAGAAAAAAATCGACGCGAGAGGTCAATAGATCCCCGTTCGGAACGAAGTTTCTATCGCTTTTTGGTACACGTTTGCTGTACAGTAACAATTATTATAATGTAGAATATTAAAGAAATTTTTCAAGTTAACAAAGTTATCTTATAACATTTTATTTCCATATAATGATTTGATGTATAGAGTAAAGGGTATGTATAAAAAGCACAAAGCTGTAAATGGAATAAATAAGTGAATATCAAATGATAATTTAAAACTGTAGCTATAACTTTTTATTTATAGTTATAATTTTATTTATTATTTTAGAAATATAAATTAATTATTAGATATTATAAAAATAAACAAATATTAAGATATATATTTAATCACAATCTTCAGTCACAGTAATAATTGTCTTGTTTCATACACGGCTGTAACGTACTATAAAGGAATGTCGAAAAAAATTAATCATGCTACGCTTTTTAAACGACTTCCAAAAAAGGAGGAGGTACTCAATTCGACTGTATTTTTTTATGTATGTGACTTCAGAACTTTTGACTGGGTGGACCGATTTCGAAAAAAATTTTTTAATCAAAAGGTGGCGAAAATCATTTGGTCCCATTTAAATTTATTTGAGATTTAACAATTACTTTTCGAGCTATATCTAATAATGCGTTTTTACTTGACGCTTTTTTCCTCGACCTACGTTGTATTATACTACATAACTTTTTACTGGATGTACCGATTTTGATAATTCTTTTTTGTTGGAAAGGAGATATCCTTAATTTGGTACCGTTATATTAAGGAAACCAGTATTTGATGATGGGATCCTAGAGAAATCGAGGGAAACTCTCGAAAATCCGCATAACTTTTTACTGGGTGTACCGATTTTGATTATTTTTCATTTAATCGAAAGCTGATGTTTATCATATGGTCACATTTAAATTTTATCGAGATCTGATTACATTTTTTGGAGTAATCTTTGATAATGCGTAAACTTGACTATTTTTTCGTCGATCTACGTTGTATTACTTATCTATGTAATTGAAGTCGTTTTTTTTTAGTTTGCGAGCAAATAGAATTATTTTGATCTCGCTCCCATCCCGCTCAGTGCGTGTACCGCGCGATAAGGAACTTCATTACAAAAATATAGCGAGTCTTTTGAAAAATTCTTGCGCGTCTATTGATTCTGATGCGTCGTCTATTGATAGTACTGATAACTATTTTAAATACGAGTACTGTGTTTGGCGGCTAGGTAAAAGAATACTCAGTGTTGCTAAGTTACTAAGTAATATTTTAACGGTAAAGTTCAATATATTTCAAGATTTATAAATTGATAAAAAATTGTCTCATTCACGTTTATTATTAAAAACAAGATGCATATCGATAACAATTATAGACATATAATATTACGACTAATGGATTTTAGTGAAAATGTCAACACAAAGAGGAATTTAGGTCAATTGTAAAACTAACTGTTGGCTTCTATTTCCGTTATAATCGATCGACATCGACCTATTGCACTAAATTCGATGTGACTTTTTTATGTTGGCCTAAAAATAATAAAGCACTGGTAGGAGGCGTATCGCATCAAATATGCATAAGTCATCCTCACGCGAAGTTAAAAACGTGACGTAGAATTTTCATATTTGCGTAAAATTGTTTCACGTGAATGTTAATTTCATTTAAATAGTTTCGTAAAACTGTCACTGCTTTTTCAATAATTTTTAATTAAGATTCAACTTTAAAAATATATTATTTTGTAATTACTTTGAACTATATCGATGAATATAAAACGTGTAATATAATTTACCAACAAAAGGAAGCAATTTCAAATTACAAATAAAAGACATGAACTACTGACCACCACTCTCCTTGCATAGAATAAGACTGTGCGCATATACACTTTCAGTAACCAGAATTATTAAATTTTGTGAGTGGGTGGTTCATTTGACTTAAATAGTGACGGAATTCGTGTATAATGTTTCATTCCTTATTTACCGCCTTAATGTGTAGTTTCAATGGTAGTACAACAAGGTCTTATTTATTTATACGTGAGCATGGCTAATTTACTACTCAACTATTCTTCCAATTCCAATTTAGTTAGTAGAACGTAACTTGGATTATATAGAGAGAAATACCTACATTCCTGAAACTTATTCCTTGAATAGTTTCAATTTCGCAAAAGTTGTTATAAAATTGATGAAACTCTTGTAGACTGAAGATTTTATGCGACCTTAAGAGGTGAGCTGGTTTAATATTAATAAAATTAGAAAATAGATAATCTAAACTATCACTTTAATTTTTCAATAGTAAAATAATATTTATACAAAAAACAACCTTAGAAAGGAGCATTTTTGTTATTGTATGATGAAATAAATGTAAAATTTTCAACCTAACTTATGAGATACTTCTGTTATATTTACGGTTATTAACCCTTAAATCATTAAAAAATAGTCATTCTGTGTACACTAAAATTGAAGACACACTAACTAAACGTATTATAAGTACGTGAGTTATAAAATATTCAAGCAGGACGTCGAGGCGTTGCGTGCTGTGGCGTACAGCTGTGTTCAAACTGTGGACTGTTTACCATTTAAGTAATTTAGTCGACTGGGGATATATTGTAATGAATGAATTATGCTCAAGTGTTGATGGCACACATACATTACATTATTAAAGTCTCGAATTCGATGGTAAACTAAAATTGTAGTCGGTAAGGTTATAGACACAATTTTATGTGCATTTTTTCACTTTGTAGGTACAAAAAAAATATTCGTGTAGTATGAACATAATCTTAAACAATAATTAATTTTTATATTTATTCTATTTATCGTGAATTATACCTAATTATAAACCCAGTTTTCTGAAGATAATTCAGCGGTTTTCAGGACATAATTCATCACACATTGGTTTATATGCAAGGATCACAGACTAAGCGCTATAACCACGAAAATAGCTGCCACAGTTACCCTGCTTTGTACTCCATGAATTTCTGGTACGATTTTTATGCCAAACTTCTTTTATGAAATTTTATAATTTCATTAAAATTCTATCCATATCTGACAATATGAAAATCGTTTCAGACGTTTCCCAGATTCAGATTATTTATATAACTAGCTGACCCCGCAAACGTTGTTTTGCCACATATCTCATTAACCCCGTAATCCCCCCCCCCCCTACAACTTAAGGGTATAAAAAATAGATGTTGGCCGATTCTTAGACCTACCCGATATGCATACAAAATTTCATATAAATCGGTTAGCCGTTTCGGAGGAGTATGATAACTAACATCATAACACGAGAATTTTATGTACAAGATATTTATATGTTTTACATACCACTACCAGAAATAGTATCAGTCGAGTGTTATCCAAAACACAGGTTTGAATTTGCCTACCTTAGAAACAGACGATCGCATGTATTCGAAACATTAAAAAAAATATAAACCTTCCTAAATTAAGTCACGTATTCCATTTATAAATGAAGCACCATTCCAAATACTTTTCATATTGTTTCAGGTGTTGACGTCATATGCACTAATGTATTGATATTTAACGTTGGTAACGTTACTATTAATTTGTAAACACGCTCAGTTTGTGTACTGAAAATGTCAGTCCTTTTGATTACCGAGTAAACGTATTTAGCAACAATATACATTTAGTCGTCGTTACAAAATATTAACGTAATTATACCTAAATAAGTTTACTATATTCAATGTATTAATTAAAATATTTGTTTTCGTGAAGTTAACATTAAGGTTTTTAATATATATAGTTTCCTTTCAGTTAGTTTTTATTTCAAAATTAATATTATATTTATTTTCAGTAGAATCTAAAGAATTATTAACATGGGTGTATTTTGCCATCATATTTAATAGTTTACAACCTCGAATTTTTCTATTAACAGACGTTTTAGCACATTAATAAATTGTGTCCGTATTATCTGATCTCCGCGTTAAGACTGGGAGCTTAGATTAAAATATTATTATAATCTTTTTTGTATTATAATACATTATTGATTTGTGATCTTACATAAATTATTGACTTAGTATTTTATTATCTCTTCCACTATATTGCTTCGTCCTATCACAGTTGCTCATTATTATAGGTGAATGAAAAACATGTCCACCAAAATAAGTCCGCTATAGCACTCCTCTGTGCAAAATCAAAAATAAATTTAAAATTAATCTTAGTAATAGAACTTTAAAATTAACCTACTGCTTTTGATTTTAAGCTTTCAATATAAACTTTATTTAATAAATAAACAAACTTTATTTCAAGTAACAAATGACCCATAAAACAATTTTTCGTACAACGGATAAAAACAAATACAACTAAAATTTTTAAGTCATACAACAATTTACAATTACAATAATAATCATAATAATAATAAATAAATAAATAATGGAATAAATAAAGAATTAACGCAATTTACATTTCTTTGTTGTTGTTGTGGGAATTCGTAAATACATATAAAAATTTCCTAGAAAAAATATTTACTTAGTAAAATTTGGATTTTATTTTTATGTCTAATCATTATGCGTATTAGAAGCCCGATAAAATAATGTATACACATTATTTCTATAACCATCACCTAGATTCATATAAAAGATATTGTCATTTGTCACATATAAAAACTTTTGTCCTAGTTAATTTGAAAAGAAATAAAGAACAAATAAAATATATATCAAGCTTATAGAATAATGACTAGTCAGTTTTAAAACAGGCTTTTATGGGTATTGTTTTAAATAAAGTCATGGAGAAAAGTTTTGGACTGCTTTTAACCTAGTTTTAAAAGGTTACTATTTAAACAGTCATAATATAATGTATACACTATTCAATAAATTCGAATAATATGATATATCTATAGTTTGCAAACAAACGGGCATTGAAATTTTCCGGTTCCGGTTTTCGGTTGGTTATAACTACTATTTATAGATATTTAGTTAAATATTTTTCAAAACACAGTTTAGAAATCGACCTCCACTATTCTTATAATCACTCATATTTAGGTACATACATTTCTGAAACAGCAACGATTTTTATAATATGTATCTATGATAGAAACGGAAAACATCTACTATATAACATAAAATTACATTAAAAATATCGAAACTTTAAATGAAAACTATTAAATGATATGTAAATACTAGATAATTATATACCTTACATAATCTATCTGGAAAGTACAAAAAAAAATCCTTTCAGAAACTGAAGCGGATTACACATTTATATCCAACCAGTGGTCGCCCAGTGGTCGAGATTCGACCATAATTAATTTAAATTATAAGTTTGAACATTAAACAACAGAGTGTGTCGAATACATGGTAGTGTTTGTAATGTTTTTTTTTTTTATTATTATTGATATTAATGTATTTTTATGCATTATTTTAAGAAATACTCCTTTTTCTGAATTCTGCACTCCTTCTGTATATAAACAATAAGTGTGCGGAATTTCCGTAAAACGTCCAAATGTGTAAATGCAATTTTAGTAAAATGGATACAAAGTTTTTGCTTCACGTATGTATATAGAGATAATATTTGAAATGAAAGTACAAGTATACACATTCCTTAACACACGGGCCCTGTAATGACAAATTTGAAACAAATTCTACATATTATTCTCTTATATACGCTACAAATATTATATCCCTCATATATAATCAAGTAATAATAATTTCACATGTGTATGTGTGTGTATGTGTCTCAACGAAACACTTATTTCTCACTTCAAATCTATAGTTATTCACAATACACACTTTTAACTACATCAAATAAGTTATCACACTAATCAGGTATCGAGCAGCAACGCTAGCCGCACAATAATTAAACAATAACTGCTTCTCACTTACAAATTATCATATTTATAGGACAACAATCCCGCCAATACATGATAAAGATGGTGACTGACTAATCAGAAAATTAGTTTTAACCATACGGAAGATGATTTCTCCATCTTTATGCTCTTTCGATACTTCAACAAATAATAAACACAATAAGAACGATACAATTTAATGAAATTATAATCAATACAATATTAAAAAATAACTAGCTGACCCCACAAACGTTGTTTTACCATATATGTTATAAAGCCCCTTAATCCCCCCCTCCATCCCCCTTATAACTTAGGGGTATGAAAAATAGATGTTGTTCGATTCTCAGACCTACCCAATATGCACACAAAATTTCATGAGAATCGGTCAAGCCGTTTCGGAGGTGTTTAACTACAAACACCGCGACACGAGAATTTTATATATTAGATTAGAAACATAAATTTGAATGATAAAAGTATTTATTGGGTAACTACCCTACAAAACAGATAATAAATATAGTGTCTGACTAATCGTAATTTAATGGGTATTAATCAATCGGAAGATGGCGTCACCATCTTGGTACTATTCTGGTATCAAGCGAATAAACAATAAGAGTAATATCGACATAAAATCCAATATTTTTATAATTGTCAGAATTCCAATTTAAATGCTAACATATGTGTGTACGCTTAACTTACTAAATGATAGTTTAATATAAGCTCGCTATTATAACGTTAATCATATTAATAAGAGCTATTTTCAAGGGATAACCCAGACTCATGTAAAATGCAGGTATAAGGAGCTTGGTTCACAAAGCTTCAGCTACTTAGCGGCTTACAACTTATTATGCTTCTAACTTTTCTGTCCATCCCTTGAGCCATAGGTAATTCATTACCAGCTTCTATTTCAAGTTTATTTTTTTAATTACTGACGAAAGAGCGGTGTTTTTTTTGCGAGTGCCTTTTACTTATTATTAAAATTTGTTCACCTTTTTTTATTATTATTTTTACTAGAGATTTGTTAGAATAAACGAATTAGGGATCTTTATGAGAATTCTATAAACAATAATAAGTAAAATCGCAACTAAGTACAAAAATTACAGGTTAAACAAACTAAAACTCTTCAATCAATATTTTTATTGTTGCGCAATAAAGTATATTCTATTCTAATTTAGCTCATATAAAACTGAGTAATAAAAGATCGGTAGTCATATTTTTATGATCAATAAATACTGACGGAAAATACAATATGTCACAATGTGACTAAATTGACATGGACGTGACAAAGGTAACGTATAATAGAGTTGTTAAATGGCTACCCTCGCGAACTCACGACAAATATTTGTCATATTTAATCTATTGTCGGTGTATGTATCTAAGTGAAATTGAAAACCAAATATTATATCATTTTTTTCATTAAATAATTTCTCTGATATTTACGAGGTGCCAAAAAATTTGCAATCTGTATAAAATTAATTAGTACAAATGTCGTAAAAACTGTCATAGGAAAGGTTTCAGATAGTAAAACATTACGTTATGACAGACAAAAACAAAAGAGTACTGATAATAGTGTTGTATGCTCAGAAACGAAAATAAAAACCGACTTCAATTACATCGACTAGTAATACAACGTAGGCAGATGAAAAACAGTCAAGTAAATATGCTTTTATATAAATATATTATACAAAAATAAAACCAACGATTTGTATATTTAAAACATTAAATGAACATATATTCAAATTAATTAAAATACGATCATAATTATTTAATAATTCACTACGTAAATATCATCCCTTATAAACAGGCAATTAATGAAGAATTAATTAGTAGCTGTAATCAATCACTCCTCAGACATGCTTCCTTATCAGAGAGTTTCAGAACCTGATGAGAATATTTAAAAATTACTTTAATATTAACATGAATTATTCATAATAATAATTATGTGACTGTCCATCAACAGCGACTAACTTTCTGGTTCCCAAAATTTTGGTAATTTCTTTATCCATGTGTTCATATTACTCGCATATCCAAGGGAACTATTACGTTATAACTTGTAGGACTTGGTATCCTATTTAGTAGAATAAACCTCAAAGTTTTAACACATTTAGTATTATATAAATTTTATATTTAATATGATTGTTAAAACTGAACTATTTCGAAACAATTGCCTATCTAAATTTTTTTTTTTTACCTCTATATTGAGAATAATTTTAATATGGATGTAGTTTGAAGTCAGAGACAAATATTACTATACAGACTAATACTGTCTAATGAAATATTAGTAAAATACAAGTACGTAGTTGAATATTGTGAATAAACAACTCCAATTTTACGAATCCATGTTCTATTTATAGGAAGTTGTTATTAAAATACGATTTATTCTGTCAAGCATAAAATAAGCAAACAACAGTATATAGTTATATTATGCTTGATACAAGCAATAGCATATTAAATGTTCAACGAACTCTAATTTACCCCAAGTGATATTCACCAACTTGTTAAAGTATTTTCTTGTTCACCGTATTCGCTAACAAGCTACTGCGCACATCTTGAAAGTTGAGAGTAGGTACTTGTTTTTTAAATTTTCGTATCCACCAACTGTTTCTGAATAATAAATAATTCTTAAAAATGAAACGTAAAATGATTATTATATTATATGAATATAATTGTGCTGTGTGGCTACGGCACTAAAGAATTTAGCCACCCCCTCTCTTCCCGTGGGTGTCGTAAGAGGCGACTAAGGGATAACAAGGTTCCACAACCACCTTGGAACTTAAGAAGCCGACCGATGGCGGGATAACCATCCAACTGCTGGCTTTGAAATACACAGGCCGAAGACGGGCAGCAGCGTCTTCGGTGCGACAAAGCCAGTACTGCGGTCACCAACCCGCCTGCCCAGCGTGGTGACTATGGGCAAAACACATAAGTTACGTGATTTTTGGCGTAAATTTGTGGAGGCCTATGTCCAGCAGTGGACTGTATAGGCTGTAATGATGATAATGATGATGAATTTATTAATTATCAATCTGAAGTTTTTAATTTTTAATCTGTCTGATTATTTTTCCATATCTTTGCCTTGACTCCAGACTAAAGGTGTTAGATTAATTTGAATAAAAACGACATCGATTCATAACATAAGCTAAGGCACTTAATACTTTTACCTCGAAATTGAGGACACTTCCTTACGTATACGTACGTATGAAATTCATACTATGAATATGAAATGTACATTTTCTTATAATTAATTGAGCTTTTTAGCCGATATAATTATTCCCTTTTTAATTTAAAATAACATATTTTAAAAACTGTTCCGTAAATATTTGCAGATCTTTAATCGGTTAGATAATAAATTTCATACCTTACAATATATACCAATAGCAACTCTAAACAACTTAGAACCCAGAATGTACCTGAAAAAGAAAGGAAACAGTTAAATTTATGACTCAACTCAAGCTGAAACAAATACAGTATAGTCTGATATTACTATATAATATTTATATATAAAACAGTAATTTCCAGTCTTATAATTCTAACAATACAGAGTTATTTGCGACTTAAATGTATAGTAATGTATATTTTTTATTGCAAATATCTCATATATGGTCGCTCCACTACTATCTTAAAACACGAAAGCTGACAATACTGTGAGAGTACATTTCTATTCTTATCAAACAACACAATACAAAAGATATGACCCTCAGGCAACGGATTACGCTAACATAATATAGAGAATGAATTCAAGGTCATATACATCATTAGGCACATACTTACCTATCCATAATTTTACCCTAAAAGTAAACCATCTACGAACACGTATATTTGTAGGTATATTTTATTTAGTGTGTGTGTGTGCGCTACTTGAGGTCATTGCAGTTATCAGCCCAATTTTATTTCTTCTTTGTACGTTTAATTTGTTTATTACGTACTATTTTTTTATAAAACTAGGTCGGTAAACAAGCGTACGGCTCACTTGATGGTAAGTGATTACCGTAGCATATAGACGCCTGCAACACCAGAAGCATCGCAAGCCCGTTGACGACCCTAACCCCCAATCCCCCGCAAGAGCTCTGGTCACCCGAACTCAACACTGCTTAAAAGCAGTATTATTTAGCTGTATTCTTCTGTAAGGTCAAAATACTTCCCAAATCAGGCTGTTCCAAATTTTTAGAAATATGTACAACTTGTAAATTATTATCAGTTATTATATTAATGTTAGCTCTTTCGGTTTATAGTTTATCGGTCACAAAATGTTAAATTGTAAACTACCATTAAATTGTAGACAAAGCTACAATACTTTCATTTCTTACGATTTAAAAATATAACAGCATTCTGGACGATATTGTTTCAATCAATCATTTACTATTTACGATTTCACGCTTTGCAGTGATGGATTGTGATGTAGCCATGTTTAAAATTTTACGGCGACATCTCCATACCGTAAAGATTTACAATTGTTCAACTCTTTTGAAGTCTTACGAAATGACGATTTATTTCATCGCCACAGGGTTGTCGTATCTATTTTCTTATTTATTACCACGTTAAAGCAGAGTACCTGGGTGACCGAGCTTAGCTCGGTATTTTTAGTAAATCGTGTTTTTTGGAAATCATATTTAAATACAAATTATATATTTATAAAATATGAAAAGTATTTTTTACCGACATTAATAAAAAATATAAATAAAAATCAAATAGTTAAAAAATAATAATGATTAAATATGAATAATATTTTGATTATATTTATATTATATTTTATAATTTTACAATAAAGTATATATATATATATCATAAACATATTATGTTTTTATTTTGAACAGTACAACATGCCAAACGTTATTAATGTCTTCCAAGTAATTGTACGCCGAGCCCAGACGACTCTCTTTGAAATTGTTGATAATCATTTTTTTATCTAATAAATAGGAAATCGAACGAAATATTTCCTACCCAATATATTTGTTGGAGAATACATATATTATTTCTCAGAATACTTTCGTAAATACCGAATGCTGAATGGGTAACGTTTGACTAGCGTTTTATAAATAGTTGAAGTATTAAAACAATTCGAACGAGTTAATATGTTTACATCACTCAAAAAGCGAAAATAATTATTTACGCTAAGATCTAAATCTTTCATCGGACACAAGTTGGTTTTCGAATCTAAATCGTAAATCAAGTGCCAATAACAACGGCTAGTTTACATTTCATTTCGTTTTCTGTTAGCACATCGCACAATCAAAAGGCGATTCGAGTACGTTCAATCTGTTTGGAATCAAACTGCGAAAGTTCATTCGCATTCCAATTTAACGTCACGAATAAAATTGGCGTTACAGAGAAGCTGCCAATCGATTGCGTAAGAATATTTACAGTACTATAAATTAGATTTAAAATATGCCTAAGTCGCGAAAATATCTTCTTTTCTATTAAAGAAAATTATATCATATGACACCCGCAATTTTAATAAAGTATTTTCAGTTGTTGCCTCAACACCGCGGTCGCGGGTTCGATTTCTACTTAGAAATAAGATTTTATCCCTGGTTTAGGTCTATATCCGCATGACTCTACTCACTGTACCTCTTATAAAACCGTGATGAACTCATAGTATGCTGTAACTCGCCAACCTGTAAATTTTATATTCATAATTAATCGTTGGCTTCTTATCTTATACGTTTGGCGCTTAATTAACTCTACATCACATTGCTTCGTAACGTGTTGGCTGATAGTTTCATTACCAAAATAACGATTATAATCAGGTATTTGTGATAACAACCGTAATAAAGAATTTTAAACACTTAGAATATAATCAAATGTTTTACAGATACTGAAACGTCACAGACATGAAATTATTCACTAATTTAGACCTAGTTTATAACATCAAAATGATTATCCCTGACGACGTTCCTGTAGCTAAGTAATAAAACTTCACATTGATTGACAGAATACGGTCTAACTTTATTAATTAACATACATAGTACTTGAGTATAGATTTCTTATATATTGTGTATTGTTAGATAAACTCCTAAAATAACTACTAGCTTATGGAAAATGGTAATGGAACACAATCATCAAACAGTTACAATTTTAACCTCCGACACAAAAAGAGGTGATGTTATCGGCTCGACGCCTACATCTGTGTGTCTGTTGGTCACATCGAAGCTATTGAAAGGATGGACCGATCCCAATACGGTTATTTTTTTTCGTTTGTTAATCTATCCAGCAGTTTGAAGAGTCTCAGCTCTTAAAAATGATAGAAGGCATTTGCGGTGTAAAGTGGAATTAAATTATTCTGTAGGGTCTTTTTATTCTTGAGGGTCAACTACTTTAGAATGGTTGTGATTTGAAACTCGATGGAACGAAAATGCGACGAAAGAAACAAAGAATGAGATAGAATATATTACACCGTATTTTATATTCTCGGTGAATAAAATATCTCGTAGGTTATACTATTCACACTTCACTTCTGCCGTGTGTGAATTTTACACATACACTTTTTTATAGTAAATAAATAGTTATTAGTTCTCATATATTGAATTCATAAAATTAAATAGCCTCAAAACAGCGTAAAATTTTAGGAAGGAAAATTCTTGGAAATGATGAATATTTAAATAAACAATACGTGTATTTTAATTTTATGTTTACTGTGTTTTCGGCAAAAAAAAATCTATCATACCACAAAATATCACATAATATTGATTCGATTCCAAAAAATTATATTTTTATTTGTACATATTTTTATATGATAAGTAATTAACAATAAATATATATATATATATATATATATATATATATATATATATATATATATATATATATATATATACTTATAGCTAAAGAGGAACCAATAAAAAAACTTCTAAGAAAGGTTAAAACTGATATTATTACGCTAATACTCGCATAAAACTAGTAATTATGAACGCAGAGCGGATCCAATATATTAAATTTATAGTCACACTGCCTTTTAATATGTATATTAGTGACTATTAATACTTCAAGCAATACATTTGTATATGTTATTACACAGGTATAATTGAAAAAAAAAAAACGAAAAATATAAAATAATTTAACACGACAAAAATGGACGGTAATAATCACATTAGTTTTTGAAACGTCTCTTTACATATCGTCTGATGTCTACGTGAAGATACTCCCGGATCAAAATTAAGACAACTGAGGTAGCCCGGGTTTTTTGTACAATTTTAAAATTATGCTTTCATGTTATCGTAAAAGGAAATTAAATTAATAAATAAATTAATAAATAAATAAATAAATTAATTAATTAAATTTTGTTCATATACTTTTTTAGCCTACTTCAAAAAAGGAGGAGGTTACTCAATTCGACCGTATATATATATATATATATATATATATATATATATGTGTGTGTGTGTGTGTGTGTTTGAGGATAACTTCGTCGTTTATGAACCGATTTTGATAATTCCTTTTTTGTTCGAAAGAAGATATCCCAAGGCTGTGAAGATATCCCAATTATTAACTCTTATTTATAGGCGAAAGTTTGTGTGGATGGATGCATGCTCTCTCATGCACAGACTACTGAATTTACTGTAATAAAATTTGATACGTAAATAGCTGACAATCTATAATAACACGAAGCTTTCTTTTTATCCCGTTATTTGGACTGGATCAGAAACTATGTCAGTAAAACGAATGTAAAGCCGTACTTTTTTATAGAAAACTCGTACACAGCTCGTATATACAATTATATTTATTCGTCTAAAATATATTTCTGCGCAGTTAATAAAATTATGTTAATGTTCTCCTACTATGTGAACTAATTAATATGTGCCTTGGAGTAAGTTTAGTAACGTAACTTCTAATTACTTTCTTGTATGGATCTGATAGAATTAAGACTTGTGAATATGTTATATATTTTCTGAACAATCCGGTACTTGGATCCATTTTAACAGCTACCGCGCTTAATGCGTTCAAATTTAAATTTTTGATTTTGGAACTTTTTATTTTTAAACGATAAAACCTATGATCTAAATAAACTTATAGATAGCAAATAATTAATAAGAACTAATAAACTGTTTAAATGGTCCAAAATATGGATAATGTTGCCAAAAAGTATAAGTATCGTGGTTTATGTATGGTTATATAAATGACATATATATGTAGATTTATTGGTATTAATATAAATTTTTTATTTATTTTTTTATTTATTAGATAATCAAACACGATACACAGCGACACACAGCTTATTTTCTTAAAAATATAATATAATAATTACTAAGAACTAAAACAGGATAAGACAGTTTGTTCTTAAATATATTATTTACAAACTAGAAGACATATCTTATGAGCGTTTGTAAAAAAACAAGTTAAAAATCTAATTGAGTGAGTAGTGTGTGTGTTTGTATGAGTGTGAGTTTGTATGTGTGTGTGCGTGTGTATGTATGTGTGTGTGTGTGTGTGTTTGTTGTTTGTATGTGTACGTGCGTGTGTTTTAATTAATTCTATCTTTACTTTTGAGTGCTTTTTTAAAATTATTTTTGAATAAAACTCATCATATGTGATGACTATACGGTTAAGGATAGAATTACGTGCATAGTTTGTATGTACTTTAGGTGTATAAAATAGTTCCGTGTGACGGGTACGACGATTGGGCACTTTGAAATATAAAGCACCTACCAAGTCGTTACAATCAATATGTCCAGTCAGTATATCGTATAACATATACATATAACATTGCCGACGTCTGTTTTCTAAAGCTACCATTTTATAATGTTTACAGGTTTCTGTATAATTTTTATATTCTCTAAAATCCACAAAACACAGAAATTTTAAAAAATGTTTTTGTATCGCTTCTAGTTTATCCTTATACTTTGAATAATTTGGTGACCATGCTACAGCAATACTCTAAAACACTTCGAACGTATGAAAAATATAACATTTTTATGGAATCAACATCAGTAAATGTTTTGCATACACGTTTAATATAGCCTAGTTGTTTATAAGCTTTGTCAGTTATAATTTCTATATGTTCTGTCATCAGTAATTTATGATCCAACTGAACCCTAAGATCTCTCACAGAATTTACCTTTTGAATAGGATTATTATCAATGTAGTAGACAAATTCAATATTTTTTACTTTCTTTGAAAATGTTATATTTACTGTTTTTTTAATGTTGACGAATATTTTATTTTCTTTATAGAAATTGGAAAGATTATTTAAGTCATGCTGAAATTCCACACAATCCGAAATTTTATTTATACCCTTATAGATTTTCTTATCGTCTGCAAATAGTAAGAAACGAGAATAAAATAATTAAATGTATGTATATTTTTTAACAGTGTCTATTCAGTTTCTTGCCGATTTTCTAAGCATGAATATGCATGATTTTTCTAAGCATGTTCATTTTGAATCGATGGGAGGTTCACAGTAAATATGGTTAATTTACTGAAAATATGTTATAATTTTTAAAATGACCATTTAATGATTTTAAGCGCTCTAAAGCCTACTTGAATTAAGAAGTTTTGTCGTTATAAAATAAAACCACTCAACTTGTATACATATAGTGAATAATATAGTGTGCTATTAAACTTTTGTTTTATCAAACAAAAAAAAATCAAAGTTTATAATAGTATAAGTTCAACTCCTGACTATTGTTATTTTTAACCGATTTCAAAAAAGGAGAAGGTTACTCAATTCGACTGTATATATATATTTTATGTATGTTCGGGAATAACTTTGTCGTTTATGAACCGATTTCGATAATTCTTTTTTTGTTGGCAAGGAGATATCCCAAGTGTGGTACCATGATAAGGAAACCAGGATCTGATGATGAAACCCTAGAGAAATCGAGGGAAACCCTCGAAAATCGTAGTGACGACTAGTGCGTTTGTTAATTTTTTTCGTCTACTTACGTTGTATTACTTGTCGATATAATTGAAGTCGGTTTTTTTCGTTTGCGAGCAAACGCAATTATGAAATATTAATTTGATGAGATACTGTCCGTTCCAAATAAAAATGTAGCTTTGTGTAATAAAATAAATTCTCATAAATTTTAACAAATCATAAAATGTATTTAAGTAGTTTTCGTTTTACTGATTATCATATTATTATTTTTTTTCGTTTAATGAGTTACAACACTATATAGTGTAAATACTCAACTTTGTGTTTACTCATGTATTCAATAGAAACGAGCAAGCAAATTATTGAAACATAAATAACGTCTGAAAAGCAAACACAAACGCTTTGAAGGGAAAACGCGAAAAGTGCTGAACTGTTTATACAACGTGTTCGAACTCAACAAAATAAATAATATTTGCACTATTGTTAGTAGTAAACATAATAAACGTGTTCATAACGTAGGAAAATTAAAAAAAAAGGGTTAAAATGATTTTATAAAAAGAAAAATGAGTTCCGTTTTTAGAAGTTGTTTGAAAATTATTTACTCGTATTATTTAGTTAAATGTTATAAACGGCGAACCAACCAAGATCTAAACAAACATTTGTCATTTTATCATGAGTGGAAGTCAAGCTGACAAGTGACAGCACCCAACCATTTCCATAACATAGTCGCAGTACACACACTATTACAATATTATCAATATGCAATTGTCAATTCAATTATAGTAAAGGTCACTGACATCATAAAAAAACTCATTTCATACAAACTTATTAGTAAAATCGATCAAGAAATAAGTTAATGACTTAACAAAATCATGTATAAAGGTTCTAACTATAACTTTTTGTATCTATGGGGATTGTGTCACTACAAGCTAAGGCGTTTACATATGAATCGAATGTTGATTTGTTTTTAATGATGATTTTATCATGTTTAAATTACAGTTATAATATTAAGTACCCGGTTGACCGAGCTAAGCTCGGTATTTTTAGTAAATCGTGTTTTTTGGAAATCATAAAGTATAAATACGAATTACATATTGATAAAATATGAATAATATTTTTCGATTTTACCGACATAATAATAAAAAATAAGAACAGTCTATTTAAATAAAAAATAACGAGTGCAATTAGAAAAAGAAAAAGAAAAAATAATTGATCACGGACATGTGGATTTGAACCATGATCTTCTCGGTTGATCCCGAGCGGCCGATTTCCACCCGAGCTATTTCAACTACATTGACTTATGCGAAATTTACCTTCGTATTCTAACGATATTTTTTTCAATTCCTAAAAACAGGGATAAAACGACATTTCCTGAAAATGAATCCTAGCTAGATAGATTTATCTCCCCCGAAACCCCCTAAATACTAAATTTTATGAAAATCGTTGGAGCCGTTTCCGAGATTCAGATTCTATATATATATATATACAAGAATTGCTCGTTTAATAGTATAAGATTACTCGTATTATTTAGTTAAATGTTATAAACGGCGAACCAACCAAGATCTAAACAAACATTTGTCATTTTATCATGAGTGGAAGTCAAGCTGACAAGTGACAGCACCCAACCATTTCCATAACATAGTCGCAGTACACACACTATTACAATATTATCAATATGCAATTGTCAATTCAATTATAGTAAAGGTCACTGACATCATAAAAAAACTCATTTCATACAAACTTATTAGTAAAATCGATCAAGAAATAAGTTAATGACTTAACAAAATCATGTATAAAGGTTGTCACTTTTTGTATCTATGGGGATTGTGTCACTACAAGCTAAGGCGTTTACATATGAATCGAATGTTGATTTGTTTTTAATGATGATTTTATCATGTTTAAATTACAGTTATAATATTAATTTTAGCTTGTCTAAAGGAATTCCGAGGAATCAACAATGAAAATATAATTCGTAGGAGAAGTTTAAACCTTATTAAGCTATTTTTTAAATGTTCTTGGTGTTAATGTTTTTGAAGTAAAACTGTTTTAGGTGCATAAGGGGTAAAATTTTTACGGATAAAACGCATCACGGCGTCACGAGTCACGATTTTTTTTAAAGTCCATATCACGTTGAATACACCGGTTTTCGTCCGATCACCGAAGTTAAGCAACGTCGGGCGCAGTCAGTACTTGGATGGGTGACCGCCGGCGCCAGGGAACGCCGCGTGACATTGGATTTTTTTTTCAATTCGTTTTTTCAATTAGTTTGCCAAAGAAGTTTCACTTCTGACATATGTATTTTAAGCACGCAATTTTTGACGAATAAAAATAATTTAATAATAAGTTATTGATAATATCAAAATAACTTTTGTCATCATTCAAATCAAAGCATTCAAAGTAGTCTCCTATAATCTTATCCAAGTAGATTTTTTCAGCTAGGCTGGAAACCCTTTTTTATAGTGAGTACATACAGGCTTAAGAAGCAACCATAGAATTATTTAAGTAACGATAATATTGGAATGTACGCTTTATCCTAATATAATTTAACGAATATATCTTTAAATTGAACGATATGGATGAATCGACTTTTAATTTAATTTTTCACCACCGAGCGCAATCCTCTTTAGTAATTACCATATATAGGCTGTCGTAAATATATTAATTATTATGATGTCTTGTATTAAAGAATTTGTAACAGTGACCTCTGATTTTACGCAATTGTTAATAAATTAAATTGAAAAGAAAGCTATGAACCAAAATAATATATAAGATAATTGAAGAAAAAAAAAGGAAAGAATTAAAAAATAACAATGACGCCAACCAAAAAATTATAGCTAACACAAATTGGGTACAAGAAAAACATTGATTAACTTATTTATAGGGTACCATGATTTTTGACGAGGCGTTGGCGCAGTGGTCAAAGTACTGTATAGCACTGTATGTTGCGCTAGCGGTCGCTGGGTCGATTCCAGTACATTACATTAGTATTTGCCATATATAATACATATGTTTGTTGTGGTTTGGACATTTGTACTTAATTGTCACTTATGCGATGTGACGCATGGGCTACGTCTACAGCTATTTATCAAACAACATAAACACTAGATAACTAAATTAATAATTCTAATTAAAACAACACCAACAATGCTATCGCATATCGTCATCATCACTTCAGCCTATCATAGTCCACAGCTGGACATAGGCCTTATTATTTATATATATAATTAATAATTCTAATTAAAACAATACCAATAATGCTATCGCATATCGTCATCCTAGCCTATCATAGTCACATCGGACGTCGGACACATCGGATTTTAGCTGTACTGGACTGTAGGGGCGAAATCTCATATGGCCATACTACAGTTCCTTTGTATAGTAAGTCAATTTCTACTTAAATATCGACCAAAAAGGACGAAGAAATATTTCTGTAGCGAACAAAGTAATTAAGAGGTCCGGAATCTGATTAACTTTTCCGAGTGCAGGAAGCAATTTGCTTTTCGCTCACGTTCTTCGTCGGGACCGCTGCCTTCGAAGTGCCATGTTTTTTTAGTCGTTGCAAAGTAAACGAGATACTTCTACCGTAATTACAGTGTTATAAAATTACATCTTGTGGTCATTGTGATTTACGGCCTGTAGAATAACAAATTAGCGAGTGCTTTGAGAATATGTAGTCTTACAGACTTGCAATAAAATGTTCTGTTGTTGATTGTTTTCTCACTTTGTTAAAAATAATGATATTATGCTTTCTTTATATGAATTTATAAGTAACTTAAGAATTAAAAGTATTTGTGAGATAAATTGGGCAGTCGACGTGATGTTCATCGGCAACTATGATCTCTGAGTCATTACTAATTATTTTTAATAGCTTATTTTACCTATTTTAAAAGAACGCTGCTTCCTCAATAACGTTATGAACTAAAATTTAAAGGAAAAAAAGAAACATATTAATATAAAAAGCATAACACGTGGAACTACGTGTAAAAGTATATTTCAGCCAGTTTCATCCCATGTTGATTACATCAGTGTATACACCGTAAGCTAGTCACGAATGCACTTTACGACCAGCCTAGCCACGATCGTCTTTTTGAATATCAAACTAGGGAATGGATGATTCGAATCGAATACGGAAAATAATAACGAAGTTTTTTTTAAAATTACTATTAAAATTAATTAATTTAAAATTACTATTAATTTTATTATTATTATTATTATATGGCCATGACCATCTTCGTCCGGTTTATAGCGCTGTTTTCTAGGTCTACTTATAGCTTTAACCTGATCTTGCAGATGATATTTGCCATCACATTTTTACAATATTCAAGGACAAGTTCAGTAAATCTTTTGGTATAAAACTATTTTGTAACAAAAACCGTTAATTGTTAAAATGTGCAACGATTATTTTATAATACGAGACAGACCTACAGGTATGAGCTAAATATATGTGACTATAAATCGTTCAATTTGTGTGTATTAATTCTAATTCAATTGTTACACTTATTTACATTTTGTGTTAACACTAGACAAACAAAAAGTTTTTATACAATAAATTTTATGTAACTACAAAATAGCAAGAAAATATACTTTTCCTCGCTAAGCGCTATTTCTCGCCACAAAATGAATACAAAAGTAGCATAAAGAAACAGCGATGCGCGCAAAACAGCATTTCGGTACTATCATGTGCGTCATTCACACGAATTTACTGTCTTAAATATATAAAAGTTTTACATGTTTTTGTTGAAAAAAAATATAATAATGTCATTAAATTACAGCTTATGTTATGACGTAATAAAATAAAATTATAAGTGCACCTGTGTACAATGTGATTCGATATGAAGTGTAACGACCCGTTTAGAACGTAAGGACACATGGAAAATGTTGATTATCTCATAAAATAAATGATTCTCAACCTCGAGCTTGGAATATGGTAACAAGGGGGATGCTATAACAACTTTTTTTTAAAAATTTTGTTCGCGTTAATCCCCGTATGAACATTAAAATATAATAAGGGGGATGCTTTCGTAAAATTAACCATAGCAATAACTTGGTTAAGATCATAATATTGATAATTCAACTTCATGGTCGTCATTTGTGAGATTTTAAATGATGTGGCATGATAAGTCGAAATTTAAATACAAAATTTATTGAACAAAGTTGATCGTCAAATAAACCAAAAATTTAAGAAATAAGCCTAATGAGTAAATTATTATCATTAACGACACTTGACATTAACCTAATGTAAGGTTTGACAAAAAGTTTTTCGTTACAAGGTGTTTAACAAAAATTGCACAAATTTGAAAATTTAAGTATTCAATATAAAATTTACATCTAACAGCGCCAATTTTAACCTTTTAAAAAGTAAAATAGAAAAAAAACTGCATATTTATCTATTGTAAATATTAATTTATACAGATTACCGAATTATGCAACAGAATCGCGTTTCATCCATTATAATCTATTTACACAAAATCTGTTTAAATTTAACGGTCCCGGAATGAATTATATAGCCTCGTATAAATTAATATTACACAAAATTGAGTTAAGCCGGTACAAGTTTGTTATAGGATTATCACAACAAATAATTCAGTTTGTTGATTTTGTAATAATTTTAAGAAAAAGCTTCTTCTTCTCGACTTCAAGAGTAACTGTAAATTTTTATTTGTACGTAATACAATAAGAAATCGTCAAATGCTTTTAAAATTAATTTTTGTGCGATCCATAAAGTTAATGAACTGAGTGAAGCATCATATCAACATCAGATTCATACATAATGAGACTTTAACAGATTTATCGCAAAAGTCATCGCCGCTCACATTAATAACCTCAAAATACTCACACATTTATGAGAGATATTATTTTACATGAGGAAATTTATATGAATATACTTGTCTTTCTGTAAACAATGTAAGCGTTGCGTTTATTTACAACTAACGTTTAAAACTTCTAGAACATTCCACATGTCAAAGTAAAGTAAACAAAGCTTGTTTAATATATTTCGACGTAAATTCTTTCGGTGTCAACTTTCCTTTCTGGTACTCATTTTCTTGCATAATTAATCTTTGCGAGTAACATTCACAGCATACAATATTCACAACATTATTTAGACTTATTGCTTGAATAACTTAGTGTTTCAAGCTCCCTTCACAGACCTCTAACGATGGTACTATCTTTTTTTTTGTTTTTCATTTTATTATTACTTATATTTTTTTAACAAAATAATTAACAAATGCTCATGCTTTTTTCCTAAATTCGAATGAGCACGGCCATTCATAAATACGTGAAGTTCTAAAGAAAGCACAGATGACTAACCTAGTTGAGCAAAATATCGAAAGCGCTCATGAGTGAGACTCCCCAAGACATAAATTTTACTTCACTTTTGTCTGTATGTGTGTTTGTACCTAGGCACGTTTGTGTTTTTACGTCTTTTTGTATGTTTTGGTTATGTAAGTAAAGCATCAATCGCATTTTATGTTATAAAGTGTAAAATATGAGTGTATCTTTTTTGTCGTTTCTAAATAAACGTCATTCAAAAACATTTATAGAATAGTACTACATCACTCATCTTATTTCACTACATTTTTTTATTAATTGAAATAAACTCATTCTTTAATTACTAAGTACTACTTATATTTTAACGAATGTATAACACGTCTTTTGTACGCAATAGTCATTGCGTACCAAAGTCCATTTATAAACATATACTAGATACTCTACTTGGATTTCTCATCAAATCATCATCACATTGTTTTCTCTCTTAGCCTTTCTTCGAAAAAACACAATTGTGTGATGTACGGTTCCATTTCGCGATTTACCGGTTTGAGGGCTGCAGTTAAGTTTACTAGGGCACGTTTAAGAAAACTCATTTACATACAAATTACAGTAATTATTATCAAAGGAAACGCTTATGCACGTCTATGGGAACCTCTTAAATTAAGAGTCGGAGCAATTAAAATAAAAGGAGTAGGTATATTACATGCGTATTCAATTCCGTGCTTCACAGCGCACTGAAAATATTCAAGGTTAGTAAAATATTATTATGTGGACAAAATATGACAAATTAAAGATAAACTTAATAGATAATATATTATTAACATACTTTGTACAACAAAAATCCCTCTATCTTTCTTTACAGAAACTCGTACTCTTTTTAGTAATATTGAAAAATGTCTACATTTACATAAGTGAAAATATTACCATAAATGTCTATAAAGTTGTCATAAGGTATTCATCATTATTAATCATTAAACAAAAAATATTACATAATATCAAGATACTATATATGTACTTATTTGTACAATCAGTTTTACTATTATTATATTTTACTGAGCCCGTAATTTCAGCGGCCTTAATTTGAGGAAGGAAATAGCCTATAGTCTTCCTCGGTAAATGGGCTATCCAACACAAAAATAATTTTTCAATTCGAATCAGTAGTTCCTGAGATTAGTGCGTTTAAACTAAAAAAACAAACATTTCAGCATTATAATATTATTAGAGATATAATATTATAGTGCTGAATTTGCTTTAAAATGTTGTCGAATTTAGAAAACCTTTTGTTTTTCATATCTATTTGGGCGGTAGGTAGTCGGGCGCGGTAAACACGGGCTTTCCGGCGTAAACACAGTTATTTTTAAATCACAGACAGACACCATAATTTTATTTATATGTATAGATAACAAATACATCGGTGAATTCATCTCTCACCTTCATTTCGCCGACGATATTGTCATCTTTGCGGAGACGTTGAATGAGTTAGGCCAAATGCTGGCCGGCCTGAATGAGTCCTCCCGACGTGTCGGTCTCTGTATGAACTTGGACAAATTGAAAGTTATGTTTAACAACCGAGATATACCGAGACTGATATCGGTCGATGGTACCCTTCTCGAAGTTGTTCAGGATTATATTTACCTAGGCCATACTATCCAATTAGACTGCAAGAACTTCGAGGAGGCCGGTAGGAGGATTCGGTGGGGCTGGGCGGCATCTGGCAGGCTTCGTCGAGTCTTCACTTCGAAGATTCCGCAATGCTTGAAGACAAAAGTCTTCGAGCAATACGTCCTGCCTGTGTTAGCGTACGGCGCCGAGACGTGGACACTGACGAAGGGACTGGTCCACAAGTTTAAAGTTGCTCAGTGTGCAATAGAAGGGGCTATGCTTGGGGTTTCTCTCAAAGATAGGATTAGAAATGAGACTATCCTCGAGAAAACGAAAGTAACCGACATAGCCCACAGAATAAGCAAGTAGAAGTGGCAGTGGGCTTCTCATCTGTGTTGCAGGACCGATGGCCGTTGGAGGAGACGGGACCGCGTCTTGACAAATGCAGCGTGTACGTCTTCCGGCCCGTTGGACCAACGATCTACGTAAGATTGCCGGTGTGGGCTGGATGAGGATTGCGAAAAACCGGGATGTCTGGCGCGAACTTGGGGAGGCCTATGTCCAGCAATGGACTGCAATAGTCTGAACTGACTGACTGACAGTATAGATAACAAAATATGCTTAGTCTATTTGATATAACTATGGCTCCATGAAATAGGCAAGCTGAAAAAATACATATATAATAAATTATTTATCAAAGGAATGTCACATCTTTATTACTATCAGTCGCTATTTATTGGTTTTCCTCGTGATTGAGATGACAATGGTACTTGACAAATAATAAGACTACATAACGACATGGACTACAATACAAGTATCTAATAAAGCCAATATACCAATGAATTTGTATTATACGAAAATAATATCAATTAATGATGAAAATCAGATGTATCATTTTAGTGACGTAATCGCGGTACGCATCTTTTTCAATATTTTTACGTCATAAAGAAATTAATGATTTTTATTTTATATTTATTTATAATTAGAGTCACAAATGAGGTATTTTTAATTAATTAATCTTTTTAAGAAGTTTCCTTTTTTTAATAAATTTGTAACATACGAAATTTTTAATGTATATTTTTTTAAAAGAAAGCTTTGGACAGACGTTGAAAAAAATTATAAGAGTCCCTTTTTATTTAAATGGACAAGTTGAATTTTTTGTGACACTTACTTGTTAAGTTTATATTTACAGGCTAACAGGCTAGTTATAATCAAAACGTCTAGATGTTTCAGTGGCTAGCCGATTTTAAAAATAGGTTTTAAATATTACTCCAGCTATTATCATCAGATTATGTACAAAAAATTCAAAACAGTCATTTCAACTGCGAAATCGACTTCATAATTATTTTTATAAAAAAAAGTTATTTATATATTTTTTATTTTTTTTTTTATTAAAATTACTTTATTTAACATGACGAGTCTTAATCCTTTGAATTTAAATATTTCACGGAAAGCATTAAAAAACAAAAACACATAAATCCTTACAACTTCAACAGCATGTAAACACAGCATTAGGTGATCGTTGTATTAAACGTTTATCTATATACTGTGTCTACGCTATACGCCCCTAATCCATTGATTTTACATGTATCGTCCAGTTGGTTCACATTCGAACGTATAAACAAGTTAGAAGATCAATAGCAATCAACTGACACACAATCACTCGGCCTTACTCTCATATACATACATACGTTTAGTGGCTATAACATCATTTATATAGTGTTTGTAGATATTTCTTTTAACTTTTAAATTTATTGACAAAAAAAGGGATATTTATCATTGCCGACTATGTTTTTATCTATCCTTTAATGTAAAGTTTAAAATCTACAACTGAATTATCTACAAAACTTCTTCTGAATTTTACTAATACTCGATTTTGCACACCTACAAACCTCTGCTCTTGTACCTACGTCCTAAGGTTGGCTGGTAGAAAATACTTTTAGTAGTTAGTTTTTGTACAATTATTCAATGTATTTTGCAATAAAGTATTAATAAATAATAAATAAATAAAACTTATTGCATCATAAAAATATATACAAAATTTACCAAAGTCTTTTACATATATCAAAATTATGCAAGAAAATCGAAAGCATATTCCAAATTAACATCAGTCTCAATTGTAGCATTTAGTCTTTATTTCATTAAATACAGTTAACGCAATTAAAAGTTGTTGTCATTTGAATGACGGCATGAGTGAAGCAGAAGGGAAGAATAAATTAATGCCAAAATCAGTGCCTCATTAATGTCATCCCAGAAAGGGCTGTAACATAACTAATTTAAAACAATATTTTGCAGTATTTGGTAGTGTACTTGTATTATAAATACAAATGTATAAATAAAATCAACATAAATAAAAATGAATCTCCGAAATATGTCTATATGTATAACTTTTTTAGCTTTGTTTCGTATTCATTATTGTCAGTAAAAGATTTGCGTAAAAGAAAACTTAAAAAAAGACAGATTCACGAAAAAAAACCACAAAGAATACATACGAATTTTCAGTTGGTTTAGCTAATTTTTATATCAATACGAAAACACAATAAACGTAACAAAAACCTTTTTAGACAAAGATTTTTTTTTAATCGAGGCATGTTGTTACATTACCAGTGATTTGAAGTCTAAACTCAATTTCAGTAAATGACGCCGCACATACGACTTTCATTTAACTAAACAGTATACGAATGACATTGTGTCTTAAATTTCAGTATTATGTGTTTATTCAGATGTGCCAAGTTGTCTAATGCATTCGATAATGTTTCCAAATTGCAACTGAGTTGTTTTGTACAAACGTTGTTCATTTTCTCGGTTCATTAGTTTTGAGCTTAGGTTATTTGATATATTGTGTTAACCTCACATTATTTTTAATGTTATAATAAAAATAATGTGCAGACAAAGAAAAGCTAGTGTTACATAAGATAATAAAGCAGCTTCTTCTAATTGTGACAGTTATTTCACTTTGTTTTTTTTTTCGCCGAGTCCAAATTAATTTTATATTATTTTTATACGCATTTCAATTTCGGTTGAGACAAATTAGTCAGAAATAAGTCACAGAAATAAATAGAGAGGCAATCAGCCAATTTATTACGTGACTTGATGCCTTATGTAAAAAAATATCAGTATTTTGATCTTTGATAGGTACACTTATTCTTATTAAGATAATTTTAACATTAACAATTTTTTTTTAATCATCATGGTTATTTTTATTACTAAAATTATTTGAAGGGGGGGGGGAATTTTAACAAGGTTTTTTTTTTTTATTTAGCGGTTTCGTGAACAAGACATTCGTAGATAATATCGAAATATCGAAAGTCGGAAAATAAAAATAAAAAATATTGTAAATGTACCGCTTAAAATAATTTTAGTAATTAAAAAAAAAATATCGTTTTATATTAACAAACACGCTTAAAATTATTATTTCATTAAAACAACTATAAAGGAACGAAACACACGAAGAACGTATAAAGAACACATTAAGGCTACATACGATGCTGGAAATATTTGTCTTAATTTTAATTTCCCGATATTATATAATGCAAAAAACAACTCGGTTTTCTCTTTATCGCTAATACGTTACTATAGTTTCCTAGTATTAAATATACCTGCAGCTAATGCGATATGAATATTTCAAGGTTAATGTTTTACGGCAAAATAACTCGAAGTAATGTTTTCCGTAATTTATATATAATATTATTCACGATTTTTACCGGTCGTTATAGAAGTTATTAAATGTAATTCCATTCCATTATTTGTTTTAATGAACTTTTATTGTATAAGAAAATTAATACGCTATTTATAATTTTTATGTGTTCGTTATTGTTAGAAAAAGATTTGTATAAAAATAAAAATAAAAGATTTGACGCGAGATATATGGCGTCGCGAAGTTTCCGGTAAACTTCGTAACGCCTTATTTTATAACTTTATTAAAACATTTAAAGACAATTTTCGTGCATAAATCTTTATAAAATCTATCGTTATAATAAAAGTGTCACATGCATAATTCTGTACTCAATGTATTTTGAAATTATAAATTTGTGTGGCTGTTTGTCTGGCTGAATCTCTATCCGTTCGTCTGACTGTCAGTTTCTAGTCACCTTTCACACCGAAACGACTGAATAAAATATGAGCTAGTAAACTAAATACTTATTGTTTCCACATTCAGTAGAAGTCAACGTGTATTATGTTTATCCAAGAATAATCTGTATCAAGAGATTTATTGCATAGTAAATGCGATTCAAGTCACGTTAAATTTCTATTTTATGTAACGTACAACTTAAAGTTCTATTCCATACCAGCAAACTAGCACGTGTTACCTTAATTACCGCAACTTTTTATTATAGTTTACTATCATAAGCGATAATAACGCCCGGTACATTAATATTAATTAACACACCCCTTCTACGTCTATTAAATTAAAAAGTGAACTAAAATCTAAACAACGTCTGAAATTTAATATAATTTTAACTTTGTGCTACCACATTCTAAAACCATAAACGGATAATTTTAGGATTACATTGTAAGCACCTAATATGCCACTGCGCTACGAACTGTAAGCCCTGAGATAGGTCTTTCATGCATAATAACTACAGTTCGTATATATTTTACATTGGTAATGTAACTCTCATGTAAACATAAATTTATTAATATTAAAAATGAATCACTGTATGTCAGTATTTAGCAATGATTAAATGTTACATTTTAGTAACAAAAGTTTTATTACGTTTTGTGATGTAATAAAATTAAATGAATTAACTAACATATTCAGACAACAAAGACGTGCTATAAAAACATTACGCCGGAAATAGCAGAAAAGTAGCAAAGCCGTTGACTAACTAGCCCGTTGGCGCAGTTGTCGATTCTATTACTGCTTAAGTCTCGGTGTATTATGTATATATGTATTATTTCAATAATTTAAAATAATTGAAAGAAATAGCTATATTAGCCGGCTGTTACCATAACACCATCATTAAAGCTTATCAGGCATGTAATGACACCTACCTACGTAAGATTGCAGGTTGTATGAGGATTGCGGTAAGCCGGGAAGTTTGGCGCGAACTTGGGGAGGACTATGTCCAGTAGTGAACTGCGATAGGCTCTATTTCATGAAAGTATTCAAAGTGTAAAAATGACGATTTTTAGATCTATAACGAAATGTGTACACACTGGTAACTAGTCTTGTTTAGTTTAGTGTAATATTCATTGTTGCAGTCCTTGTGGGTCTCCCCACCGTGCCTCGGAGAGCACGTTAAGCCGTCGGTTCCGGTTGTTATCATGTACACCTGATAGCGATCGTTACTCGTAGTAGGGAATATATCCGCCAACCCGCATGGAGCAGCGTGGTGGATTAAGCTCTGATCCTTCTCCTACATGGGGGAAGAGGCCTATGCCCAGTAGTGGGATATTACAGGCTGAAGCGTATATTCATTATTTCGAAATATACAGTCCTGTTGTTTTTTTGTTTGGTTTCAGTATGTGGTAGCTTGTTATCAGCTTTTTAATTTTCTATTCAGTATTAGATATAGTTATTAAAAGTTCTAAGTTTTTCAAATAAAATAAATAAATTTATTATAATTCCTTTTTAAAAAATAACAACTTACGCAGGTACACAAAACGAAATACAAGTTGAGTCATATAAAGAAATAAATAACGTGTAACACCCACACATAGTTTTCCAGTTGTTTAATTATTTATTCATCGTATCGATTCTGACAAATTGAGTTCTTTTTACTACATTTCGAAGGACACGTGTGTTTAGATTTATAATTTTGTTTGAATAATTATGTTATCGTGATTTGCTTGAAATTTTTAGGGTTATTTGAAAACCATTAGCTGTATTAGTCGAATGTTGGCTAAGTAATATGACATAATTTCGTCGTATTTTGTATAAAAATTGTAAAGGTATATTAAATACAGCGAAATAAATGAATGTCTATTCCATAACCTATATTTAATCAAACATTTTTAATACTATATAGAACGGTTCAATCAATATTGTTTCCCACAAAAAATTATAAACATTAAATATTTGTTTATTATTACAAGATGTCTTTGTTAAAGTCCATTAATATTAATTTTTTGGTCAATAGAAGATAATGACAAAAAATTTTTTTTTCAAAAAAGAAGTTATGAAAACGTGTGTTAGGAAACTTTAATGTAAGAAATGTATTAAAGTTTTATAAGAAAATTGCCTTAAACACAAGATTTAACTTTATATAATGTTCCAAATTCTTAACTGGTTCGTTTTTCGCCCTTATAGCTTTAGAAACAATATCAACTGTCAAAATGGAAATGAATACAACATGAGAACATTTTCATAGCTTTGATCTGTAGAGAATTTGATCGTCTCATATTCCTAAAATATACAATTAAATACCTACATAACAAACATAACAAGAAACAAATAACGAACTCTATATTAGGTTTTTATGTATAATATATCAATGTAATATACCAAACGATAAGCTAAAACCTGCACAAGTATTCTTTATACATCTTTAGTTATATATTTATGTCGTTTATACTTTTTAATTCATTCTAATAACTAGTGGACACGCAATGACGGTGGTCGAAATTCGACCATAATTAAATTATAAGTTTGAAAATTATTAACGTTCTGTTGTCAAAGACTATACTTCTATAATAATAAACAAAAAGTATATATGCGTGTGTGTCAAATACATAGTATTGTGTATCATGTTTTTTTATTAGTTTAATATATTTTTTATGCATACCTAATTTAAAAAAAAAATATTTGCATCCTGCACTTTTTCTCTATATAAACTATAAGTGTGCAAAATTTCACATTCCTCCGTCCTAGCAAATTATTATCGTAAAGGAGGTATAAAGTTTTTGGTACATATATTAATTTCTAATAATTACTTTAGTGAAGCAAATCTAGCAGAAGCTAGTATATTTTTTTTTATCTAGCTCGATAGACATTTTTTTTTGCTCAGAGAACTCACAGTAAATTGTTTTCAATATTCTTGCCAATATTATATCTATAGCTGAGTCGACAAACGTTGTTATATCATTTGAATTGTCAAACGCGTCAACGTTAAAATAATTGTAAAGTTTTCTGAAATTTTTCATATTTTGCGCTATTTCCATTATTTGTTTTATGTCGTAAGAACCGTCTGTCTACAAATTATAACTGTAAAAAAATTTAATGAATGAAAAATCGGTAAAATATTTCTCAAGAAACGGCGTCGTAAATGAAAATAAGGATTTATTTTCATGTGTTCTTAATAAAATTTTATAATAATATAATTTCATTGTAATATAATTATAAATTTATATTTTAAAAAAACATTCACTAGTATCGTCTAGTTATACTACTACACTAATATAAATTATATAAATAATATAAATAATTATAGAGCTAAAACCAGCCCTCCAGTGTAGTGCTAACTAGCTTAAATTTATTATTATTTGTTTATTTAATAATTATGGTAATAATTGGTAGCCTAGCAGAACTCTAAATCTAAGTAACTCTAGATAACTAATCATTGATCGAGCGGACTAAGTACATTCCAACGAATGTCGAGTTAAAGTATTTCCGCGTACTTCCCGACTGCGCCCTTTTTTCTACCTTCCTAATTGGTATACTCCTCGAAACACTAACGATCATAAGCTCAATTGATAGTGTTTTATGTCCATTGTCGTCCATTCGACGAAAGTTTAGTAACAACGTAAGAAATTTCGCTAAGTTATGAATATTATTATTTTTATTATTTGTTTTGTTTTGCTGCTCGTGTCAATTCTTTATTTACATTTTTAGATATTTCATATACATGTCTATATGCTGAAGAAAGGCAACAGCATATTCGGTGCGACAAAGTCAGCCCTGCGGTCACCAACCTGCCTGCCCATCGTGGTGTGTTTAATTTCATTGACTTTTAATTTTAATTTTTCAATGAACATTAGTTTAAAATGATGTGTAAAAAAAATATTCTAACATCCAAAAAAACGTTAGCCTGTTTTATTGTCTCGCTCTCTCTGACTATAGTATGTAAGCTTTCACGCACAGCTGGATATTGGCCTGTCATCCATTCATGCGACACCATAGCGTTTACCGTAAAATCCTTTATATTGATTAAATCTCTATACACAAGCAACGCAAATTTATGAACTTTTTTACACGTGTCCAATACTTTTTATTCTATTAACACTATGAAAATTTCTACTTCAGCCTGTAATGTACCACTGCTTGATAGTTCTTTTTGTCTACGTAGGAGAAAGAGCCGAGCTAAATTCAACACACTGCTCCACTACGGATCGGTTGGTATATTGCCTACGAGTAACGACCGCTATAAGGTGCCTATTACAATAACCATTATTAATGCAGAGTGTAAATACTTAAATCGAAAATAAAACAATCCCTATAATATGAACAAAAGTCAACGCGTAATACTTTATCAGATCCTCATCTGAAAGTATTTTCAAGTGTACTCAAGATAAGAGTCTGTCATAAGGGTATGTTGCTGAATATAATACAACGTTTAATAAGAATAGATAAGGAAAAAAAAATATTGAAAATATTTTTATATGACTAGGGTGGCAATCCAGAGTACGGCCCACCTGATATAAAGTGGTTATCATAGCCATGGGCACATGCAATATTGGACAATCGCAAGCACGTTGTCGATCCTGCCTCTGACTCTTCACATGTGTTCTGGCTACCATACTTACCACAGGAACAAAACATCACTTAAGACACTATTATTAGGCTGTGATCATCTCCAAGGTTGGTACTTCTCTAGTCAGGCTGCTCAAGATTTTGAGCAGGATATTTCTTGAATTGCCCTGTGTCAAAACTTACTTTAAACTATTTTTTTTTCAAATTAATTTGAGAAACACTTAGTATGTAATTACTAATATGGCAAACCGAAAAGCAATTCATTAGAAATATAATCAATATTTTTAAAACTGCTGCATATATTAGTGCTCCAACAACAAAACGTATTTTACCAAGATAGATAAAATCTATAACGTGTACGATATGATATTTGAAAAGTAAATTTCTTGATTTTATTGTGTCCTGTAATGATATGTAAGATGAGCTTTTTATTACGATGAGTATAATAATTAAGTTATCTACTCTATTAATTATTATATTAATAAGGTATATATTTATAATTTTATCAGCAATTGTTATATTTTTAACAATAAAACGCATTGAATGAAAGTGGATTTTATATTGTAACTAGTATTATAATGGTATTTATTAACTAAATTCATAACCTTATCAATATGTAATTAACAGTATAATGTATTGTATTAAATTGAGTTATATATTAGGACAAAGTATCATTGTAAAATCTACAAAGAACTACCTTTAAATAGCTATCTTATCATCGATTGCGGTTGCAGCAAATCAGAAGTCAACGTACCTGACATTTAACCAGTTCATCTGTTAACTAGGTAATGGCTATGAATACCAGCTTTTGAAATTGCACAAGATAATTTGAACTAAAGTAGCAAAGAAATTTAAAAATAAAGATATTAAAATTATTATCTAAACGTACTTGTCACAAAACTGTAACAGGTCTAATTATAATGCAAATTGAAAATATTTTTGAGGCACTACTACCAAAATTAAACACAAAAACATATTTTTTTATCCTGCAAGGATTCACTCAAACAAAGGATGTATAAGTCAAAATGTGTGAATAGTTGTAATCCATTAGAGCGAAGACCCATTTCATGAATTCTAATTTATTTAAAAACAAGCTGCCTGGACAGAAATCGTTCTGTCAAAAGTTAATAGTAAACATTTTTTTTTTAGTATCAAAACCTTCCTTTCATTAAAGAACATACAAAAAAATAAATTAGCCGAATTGGTCGAACCATTCTCGAGTTATGCGCTTAGCGACATTCATTTTTATTTATATGACATTTAAAATGGTCCACATTTATATGTGTAAGAATTTATAATTGGCAAATCCACAAGGGAGCCATTTCAAGAATAAGAATAAGAATTAATAAAACAAAAATTTAAAATCCACCTATTTTTAGATCTATCCAAATATTAAATTACATCCGAGTAACCTTGAGTTTATAACTCCCAAAAACGAAAACGCACTACCAATGCGCCTAAATTGCTAAATAAAGGAATAAAGCATATAGTGTACACATAAATATACATTGCTATGACTGCAAGTACGTTCACATCCGTTGTCGTCAATCAATCGTAAACATAGGCAAGGAGTTGACGATTAAGAGCCATTTCACAAAAATCGGTAACAATCCGCGAAATTGTAATATTTTGACGTCGTTAATCTCAGTGTTGGATGCAATAATGTAATTTATATTCTTGAAATATAATAGAGCAACCTTTGTTGTAGTCCACAGTCAGATCAGAATTTTGATTTATATTATGTGTATAAAATTATTAACCTTTTCATCAGCCTCCTCCCTGGGTAAACGGTCGCAATGTATACTTTGAAGTCCTACTTTTCAATAACCTCTACGTTGAAACCATTTTAAAAAAATATCATAATATGTGAAATATAATTTTGTTGTCCACTATCATAGATTTTTATTCCATTTGTATCTCTATTAAACGATAAAAAAAATTAAAGTTACGAATATTTTCCAAATAAGTACAATTTTAAAAGCGATATTTCTCTTAGAAAACTAAGAAATTTTAACGAACTATCTTCATCAAAGTAAACTTACATCATTAAGGAATACAAAAAAAATAATTAAAAGATGTA
Organism: Melitaea cinxia; assembly: GCF_905220565.1. Classification (NCBI taxonomy): domain Eukaryota; kingdom Metazoa; phylum Arthropoda; class Insecta; order Lepidoptera; family Nymphalidae; genus Melitaea; species Melitaea cinxia. The sequence continues at coordinate 11,578,762 of NC_059402.1, read as the reverse complement.
ATTATTTTTAATACATTTTATATTAAATAATAAAAAGATAGTATATATTGCCACGCATCAAGCCCGGTAAATCAGTCGAGCGCTAGCGCTCTTAGAGGTAAGGTCCACGCCAAATTCTGCGCAGCCGTCTCTTTCGCTCACACGCGCCAAGCGCCTGTTGTTATAGCGGATAAAACGCATTTGATACTTTCATAATAAAATATAAATAAAATAAACATATTACGAAAATGACTGTAAAATAATATAATGATAATTTCTGTAAACAAATGTATAATTTAATTTTCTTTTTTCACACTATCAATACAAATAGGCATTTCAATCTGTTTGTCTTGTTATTTATTAATTAATATGTTTGTCGGTGTCGATGTCATTAAATGCTTTTTTATTCATATCGTAAATATTAGATTCATTCGTAAACTGAAAAAACTAAATCAATTTAAAAAAATTGTTTCATAAAATTGATTTTTTTAATTTTATTTTAAATTTATTGACTGTTGTTATATAACATACTTGAAATTTTTAACAAATTAATTATGTAAAAAACATTTTATACCATAGTTATAATTTTTATTATACATCAGAAAATGATCACGATGGTCTTTTGGTTGTCACACTATACGTACTAGCACAAAGATCGCGCGGCTCGTACGACTCGCGCGATGCGACCAAATTTACCTAAACTTGCAGAGCGTAAAATTGTGAAATGGCTCTTAACCATTTTGATATTTCGTGTTTCTCCATACGTATTCGTTCGTTCCAAATGACGTCATGGTTATAATATTTTTTTTATTTTACTTCTGAAAATTATTGAGATATTTAGTAAGAAGCGGTTATTTTAATGTTACAAACACTTCAATTTGATTTATTTGTATAGATGGTAATAGCCAGTAAACCAATAGACAGATCATGTCATGTTAACAGATATACTAAAGAAGTCATACATGTATTGCTAGGTTAAACATGAATATTAAAAGATAAATTAGAGAACGAAAGATCAAGTGAAATCTGAAAAATCTGAGAAATCTGAAAAAGACTGATAAAATTTAAAATATAAAACATATATATTATATATATATTTATATATTATCAATCGTAAACATAACATATAAGGAGTAAATTTTTACAAAACAGACAAAATATCACCGCTTGCTTTCAACTCTTTTTTTTAATAACTTAATGCTTTTTAGTTGGGTAAGTAAATTGTTTTCTACATTATAAATATTAATATTATATTATTTTTCAAGTCGCAAGACACGTATCGTACCCACTATAAATATTTATTTTTAAATTAACAACAATTTTAAAAAATTTATATTAAACTATTTTGAGTCTGTTATGAATATAGAATACAAATAAATGTCTACTCATCTATTTGTCAATGTTATAACGTTCTTCTAGCCTGCCGTTTCGGCAGAAGTAAAAATATTAATGTGGCTATGCTTAGTTAGCTCTGCTCTCAAAGTCAAGTCTTTGAAAGTAAAAGTACAACCTAACACAATATATGTATAAATTCTGCTATCTCGAAAATATTTAGTTTTGACAGTTTTTTAATTGTTTGCAAGACAGGTTGTATTAAATTAATATACAAGCAATTTATTTGTTTGTTATCTAAATGATTTGACCGTTAATTTTTACTCTGATCAAATATTTAAAATAACATACAAAAATATCTGGCAATAAATATAAATGAAACCAAAACAACTTTCAATGGTCATGAATTATTCACTTGCAAAATTTTCATAGTAATAATTTCAAGATTATTAAATAATGAGGTTATAATTGTGTTTGCTCGCAAACGAAAAAAAAAACCGACTTCAATTACATCGACGAGTAATACAACGTAGATCGACGAAAAAATAGTCAAGTAACTGCGCGTTATCAAAGATTACTCAAAAAGTAGTTATCAGATCTCAATAAAATTTATATGTGACCACATGACAAACATCAGCTTTTGATTAAATTAAAAATTATTAAAATCGGTACACCCAGTAAAAAGTTATTGCGGATTTTCAAGAAGTTCCCTCGATTTCTCTGGGATTCCATCATCAGATCCTGGTTTCCTTGTTTTAGTTGTTAGATCTCAAATAAATTTAAATGGGACCAATTGGCACACACCACCTTTCGATTAAAACAAAATTTGTCGAAATCGGTCCACCCAGTCAAAAGTTCTGATGTAACATACATAAAAAAAAAAAAAAAAAAAAAAAATACAGTCGAATTGAGAACCTCCTCCTTTTTTGGAAGTCGGTTAAAAATCAATTTGTACGTTTATAACAAAGCTGATGTTTTAATAACTGCTTATTTCAAAGTAAACCACAATCAAAAACACGATAATTGAATATTTTATTTATTTTTAACAATTTTAGTGTTTTTATATAAAATATTCGAAACTTCAAACAAAAAAATTCAAATTCAAAATGAATGAAATTATAAATGGTAATAAGTAAATTTTTGCAGTTTACCTAGCAAAGGGACTTCATAGTAGTTTCTTGCAAATAAATTTACAAGACATTAATGTACCTTCTGAATATTCTATGTTCTGAATTTTGAAAATGATTCTATGTTTTTATAATTTTTTTAGAGAAATAAAAATCACCATTTATATTCTTAAGTAAAATTTTCAATCCTTAAGAGTACAAATTTTATTTGATTAAGCGTAGCTTTAATAACTTGCACTAATTTAAGTCTCGTTCGAAGAAATATCATATTACCAATGAAAATCAGCGTAAATATGTAGATAAAATATTATGCTAAAGCTATATTTCGCACGGTGAGTGCACACATCCTTATCTTTGCTTTTTCGTTCTACACTTTCATTTTTTAAGTTAGCAAAATATTGGTAATTGTCTTATTGCAAGCTTTAATGGAAGACAGTGATAAAATAAGATCAATGGTGCTTTTTCATTTCCTGACTATAAACTAAAAAAAATATTGACTATGAACCTTTTTCAGTAATATGGATGTGATGACTACATATTCGTTTTGGCTTCTCGTTTGTAGAGATTAGTACTTGTTAGATTAGTTAGCTTTTTGAATTTTGCACCAGTTCCTAGATACAGATTTCATATACAGTCGACTCTCCTTAATTCAAATCTGCGATAATTCGAACCTCTCTATAATTCAAAGTCATCACGAGTTCCCTACAAAATATCTTGATATTTCGAAATAAATCAATACATTTTATACACTTCGCGTAATTCGAACTCATCGGCGTCAAAGTTGCAGAGAGAAAAAAAAACAGAAAGCTTGTAAGTAGGTACACTTCGAGACAAGTTCAAACTTGTAAATACATGTATCATCGTACACGAGTCTTTTTTTGTAATGATTAGTTTGACACACACTTCCCCACGAATAGGTTTGTTTAGTTATGTTTCAGTTACTGTTACTTTTTCGTTGTATACAGATTAAAAGTTTGTGTTAGTTATGAGTCCTAAAAAGTATAAATGCTTGACGATTGCTGAAAAGAAAAGAAGGTGAGAAGAAAATTGACTTTTGTTATTGTTAAAGAATAGCAGTTAATAAATTTGTAGGTAATAATTGATCAACACTTAATAATTCGAAGTTTTATTTATTTTGTATCAAAAATTTCGAACAATTTGATATTTCGAACACTCGATAATTCGTAATATTTTTCGAGTCCCCTGAGTTTCGAATTAACGAGGGTCGACTGTATAATCAAATAATAATTATCGAAAATGCAATTTTTGAGATAAATTGTAACAAACAACATTTTCATTCGTTTCATTAGAGAAAAAGATAAACTTAATTGCAAGTTCGCAGACATAATCAACTCACATTAGTACACGAACGAAACGCAAAAGTCCACTTCAGTCGCGTTTATAGCATGTCAGACATACTAACTTGAAGCTAATAACCTAGATCACGGCCATTAAGTGGAGACCTTGACTGTAATATCCCATTTAAAAACCATCCTACATTACTCATTGGCGTGCGATGATGATGTAATTCGTCACAAAACTATTTCTATTTTATTTAAAAATAAGCGAAGGAAAGATATAGTAAAGATTTCAAAACGATCCTACGTTCAGACCTAGGATAATTATTTATTATTTCATTTATTTCTTTTATTTATTCAGAAAAACTTACAGCTATACATATCATTAACATTTATATCATTTTATCAACGTCATCAAGCAATACAAACGATATAACTTTATTAATCAGTAACCCTTTGATGCTACAAAACTTTGTGTGTCAGAAACGTACTCGCCATTTCAAACATTCCTGTGCACCAAAAACTTTGTACCCTTTCACTCTGCTCTTCTTCTGCTTTTATTTTTTTTTCCATTTTTGCGTCAATCGTTTTCACTCTTATCTAATGACGTTCGCCTTTCCTTTATTGTATTATTTTACGCACCATTAGGTCTTTTTAATTATTAGGTAATACCGACTTATGAAAAAATAATTCATAAGTCGGAGCTGCGACTTAAATAAATACTGTCGATTAAATTTTATTTTAAATTAAAATTAAAGCGAATTTTTTTATATATATAATACAGACATTTTTATTTAATTATTCAATCCAAATATAATAATAAGCCATTTTACTACTGATCTTTCTCCCACTCTATATCAACAGCGTTTTACAGTTGACAAGCGAAGGAATTGGAACATCAAGTTGGTACAAAGATAAACCGATGCTCGACAGTAGATCGACTAACAAACAAGACCGGAATGAGTTTCTCGACCAATCATATATCTTGTATCAGTTTCACTTTATGAAACTTCGACACATTCTTTTTACTAAGGCTAGAAAGAATTTACTTTTGTAACTACAAATGAAATGAAACTTCATTTGACGCTAACAAACTACTTTAAATAAATACTAAAAATCTTACTATTTTTATCAATATTACGTTAAAAACGTTTTTGTTTTATTTATGTTGACTATTTGCCGATTACACATTCTATAAAACTTTCAAACGTTTCCAAAGAAAAGACAGCTCTAATGGGTGACTTGTTATTGTATTATTTTAGTTAATGGCAATACTGAAACAAATCGATACGTTTAAAAACCAATAAAATACTCACAGTTATAGAGTAAAAAGTAAATCTGACAATTAAATTTCTTACTATGTACAAAAAATAAATAAATTTGTATGTAACACATTACACATTTTAAAATATACTGTCAACAGTCTTTTATAGGTATGTGTAGATTTTACTAAAAGACAATAATAATAAAAATCATGCATCTTCAGATATACAATAATTTCATACAAACTTTCATTTCCTTTTTCACTTCAGTTGCGGTTTACTCCTAAAGCCCTTTCTTCAATCCTGAGCTGTATTTATGCTATAAAATTAACACAGACGATGAGTTAAACTTGATGTGAGCAAAATCAATATAAATGATTAGAAGGCAGTAAAATGATCAAAATATATCATTTTTTTATCAAAGATAAATGGATATTAAAAATCTATTGAAACAATTATATTTCTTTTTTTTTTATGTCACTAGGCCGGCATACAAGCGTACGGCTCACCTGATGGTAAGCGATTACCGTAGCTTATAGACACCTGCAACACCAGAAGAATCGCAAGCGCGTTACCGACCCAATCCCCAATCCCCCCAGGAGCTCTGGTCACCTTTCTCACCAGCAGGAACACAATACTGCTTGAAAACAGTATTATTTTGCTGTGATAAATAATAAATAATAATAATAATATAATATTTTATGTGTAAGGTCGAGGTACTACCCCAGTCGGGCTGCTTCATATTTTGGGCAGGAAATTCCTGCTGTGCCCTACCTCAGTTAATATAGTAGCAGTATAGCAACTAAACATTATAAATTCTTAAATAAAATTAATTGGCAGTGTAGTGTAATGTGTATTGTACCTGTGGCCGTTGTGGCCTCGTATTCACATATACGCATCGATGGAATTCTTGATACAGTACATCTATCTAGTCTTAAACAACAATGTTATCATTATGATTTCATCATCATGATTTTTAAATGAAATGAGAGTGTGTCAATCCGTTTTAATAAAATCATAAACATTAATTGGAGAGAAAATCTTATTAAATCTCTTTATATTACGAAACGCTAGTATCTTTATTTATTTGCTAATTCATTAACTTTCACCCTAAGTTTACTCGGGTTAAAGTTTTTCAAGCGGTGAATATTAAAAATTCAGACCAAATCCTAAAATTTTACTAGAATAATAAATGATTTTTTCCCCTCATAGATCTGTAGATTAGGTTGCAACGCGAAATGTCTTGGTTTTAACCGCGTAATAAATCTCTTTTAGGGTCCTTAAACGCTAGTATTGTTGCTCTTTTATATTAAGATTTTATCAATTGAAATAAGTTAAAATACTATAAGGTGTCTCGTGATATAATAATAGTCTCCAAGTAATATTTATTAAAAGAGTCTTAATATTGCAAAAAAGTATCAAGTATAAATTTAATATATGAGCAACAGATATGGGTCATGTTAGATATCTCATATGTACATTTCTGGCTCATCTTACAATTGACGTATCGTGTCATTTCCAATCACAGGGCCAATCGCTAAACCGTACGACCTAGCCTTACAGAGCTCTTGTCAGATCGATTTTGTTTTTATATGCAGTTTTGCTACTTTATTTTATAGATCATATTCTTCCATAATCATTATAATTTGTTATTGAATCCTTATCTGTTAAATAGATTTGTTTTCAAACACCACTTGAGAAATGTCATCGATTAAATTTATTTTATTCAAACGTAACAAAGGTAATTTTTTTGATTATCACATCAAAAACTTTATTGAAGACTGTTACCACTCATGTAAGGCAGTTTCGTTATCCCTTTTTTTCTTTATAAAACGATAAATTCAAAGTGACACATATTGCTGCCAACACTCTATACTTTCTTACTTCTATACTTAGCATTTTCTATCGATGGATTAAGCTTTAACTTTTCACATCACTAACTAAAATGAGACTTAAGGCCAACATTGGGACGTTTATTACTATGCGTTATCAATACAATTAAAATACCAATAAATTATATAGTATAAGCTTAAGATGAAAAATAAATAAATACATAGACCACTCAAATCTCTAGAGACATTAAACTTGATTGACTACAAATCACATACAAACAAAACGTATATATTTTATTGACTAGACGCGCTTATTTTAACGTGACCCGTGGGATTCGGACTTGCAGAAACTTTATTATAGGAAGCCCGGAAAATAAACTGTTTTTCGTTTTATTGAGCACTTAATCTTGCGCTTTATCATTTGTTCAACTTTATATCATCATATAAAGTATTGAATTCGTTTTTTCGGCAGGGTTTTTAGAAATATTCGTAGTATCAAACTGTTTTATTTATTAATGTTCAGACTGTGTGTAAAAAGGATAATTTCGCTTAAACATTATTGCGATTTGCTTTTCGATTTTTTCGCAACCTATATCTAATTATATACCAAATACAACTAACATTTATTTTTATTCTTTATTAATTATTTGACTAGGCCGTTGGCGCAGTTTGTAGTGGCCTTTCTTTCAGTTCCGCGGGTCCGGGTAAGATTCCCGCATGAGACTGGGTGTAATATTTGCATTTATTTATTTATAAATGTATTATTCCTATATATGATTATAAAAAAAATTATAAGATATTTATTTATATATTTATTTATTAAAGACATTACTCATATCATCCGAAATTCAAATAAAAATTGTTGATACTAAAGTAGGAAAAATGATTGTCTTTTATGATAGATATTTTAATCTCTTTTGAAAAAGCCATTGATACACTTTTGTGTTTATTTATGTTTTTTTTTTATACTTAATTAAGCGACAAATGTAAATAAAAGTGTTTCTTTCTACCTATTTTTTAGGCACGTTCATATCTAGGTAGGGATATGTTTCCTACACGACGCAAGCTACCAAGGCACTACCCTTAGGGGCAGCTGACTTACAGAACATACTACAAAAGTATTTTCATCGAATACTTTATTTTATGAATGATTTTCTTAGGTGCTTCAATTCTTTTTCAGTAAACGTTATATTTAATAAGAGAAATTAGTATCATTTGATTAACCGCTGAATATTACATAGCTCGAAACATGCGATTTTTATATAAAACTACAGCTTATTGCTCAAGTCTAATGAGTTACAGTATGATATGTTTCAATAGAACCGTTATAATATGCTGGACTTTAACAACCTTTAAACTTTCTACTACAGAGCTGACAACACTCGTTTATAGCATATTAACTTCCTTAATAAACAACGAAGCTGTCTAACACATAAGGAATTCCAAGTAAGTTTCAAGGAGCAAACTTTCCTACTCTGATTATTATTATGAAAACTTATAAAATAATATAATATAAATATTGAAATAACGTTTCATAAACTATAAATCCAAACTTCGAAACGTGAGGCTATTTCGAAATCCTTGTCGATAAGGTAAATTTACTCACATTTTTCATTACTCTGAATTCTGTTTCATATATTTTATTCTTTCATTTCAATGAATTGAAAAGGTCAAATTCCGATAACTTTGTAGACTAGTTATTCGCTTACATTGATTTAGAATGAAATATAAAAAAAATTTACATTGAAAATATATGTACATATACAGAATACTTGTGGAAAACTATTAAATAAAAACTTAAACAAACAAAATCAAGCTTATTAAGTACTATATAGATATCGTTTTAACACCATGCAGAGATTTTATTATAACACATATATAAGTAGTTGAAATATGCAAATCGATCACTTAGAAATTTTGGGTTCCTAAAATTTGCGCCCTATAAATTAAAACAATACTTGATCGAGACGATAATATATAGCTATTCATGTTTAAAAATGGTTTATTTAATGTAAACCGTATAACTAAAAAAATCGGTAACAATTGCCGTAAAGTGTGTAAAATAAACAGTTTTTTTTTTTTTAATATTTTGAGTTTTTTTTTCTGTACGTTATACTTGAATTTGAACTAGAAACCAGCGATGGGAAGAAATATTTATTGGTCTATTAACGCACTCTACCGACTTATCACAATAAACCCTGTTTCACAATCGCGCTAAGTACATCTACCTAGACACCACACACACAGCGTCGTCTGCGACAAAGCCAGCCTTGCGGTCACCAACCCGCACGCCCAGCGTGGGCAAAACACATGAGTTCGCGCCATTTTTTGCGTGAACTTGTAGTGGCATGGAAACACACGTGTGCACACACACGAAAATACTGTATTATTTAATTTAACGTTGTCGAATCATCAAAAGCACTTTTGAATCGACATTTTACAAATAATAGATTCTACCGAGAAGAATTTGCAAGAAACTCCACAGTTACTCGTTTAAAAATAATATATAAATTGTGTTTTAGTACAAAATTATTAACACTTTGCATGAAATATAGCGTTACTAAGTCCATACACCTTTATCTATAATATATAATATATATAAAAGCGAAAGGTCACTCACTCATCACGAAATCTCCGAAACTATAACACCTACAAACTTGAAATTTGGCAGGTAGGCAGGTTATAGAGCGTAGACATCCGCTAAGAACGGATTTTACAAAACTCTACCCCTAAGGGGGTAAAACGGGGGTTGGAAGTTTGTATGAAAGTCCTATGTTTTTGAAGTAAGAGACCTGAAATTTAGAATGTATGCTCTATAGATGATGAGAAGACGTTCAATTAATGTATCTTTAGAAAATAATTCCTTTTTGGGGTTAAAATGGGGGATGGTAGGTTGACTCCCTCATCACGAAATCTCCGAAACTATAACACTTACAAACTTGAAATTTGGCAGGTAGGCTCCTTATAAGACGTAAACATCCGTTAAGAACGGATTTTATGAAACTCGATCTCCAAAGGGGTAAAACGGGGGTTGGAAGTTTATATGAAAGTCCTATTTTTTTGAGTTAGAGACTTGAAATTTAAAATGTGTGCTCTATAGATAGTGAGGAAGTGTCCAAATAACGTATCTTTAGAAATCAACTCCCTTTTGGGGTTAATACGGGGGATGGTAGGTTGACTCACTCATCACGAAATCTCCGAAACTATAATAGCCACAAACTTGAAGTTTGGCAGGTAGGTTCCTTATAGCGTGTAAACATCTGTTAAGACCGGTTTTTACGAAACTTGATCCTTTAGGGTATAAAACGGGGGTTGAAAGTTTATATGAAAGTCCTATGTTTTTGAGTTAGAGACTTGAAATTTAAAATGTATGCTCTATAGATGGTGAGGAGGTGTCCAAATAGAGAGAAAGGTCACTGACTCACTCATCACGAGAACTCAAAAACCGCTGGGACCATCCAGTGGTTTTTAATCCATCCAGGATGGAAAAAGATGAAATTTGGTAGGTAGGTAGATTATAGTAAGTAGACGTCCGCTAAGAACGGATTTTGCGATATTCCACCGCTAAGAGGGTTTGATTGGGGATGATAGTTTGTACGAAACATAAACAGCAGTTATAAGTTCGCCTGATAGGTTATTTATACTGCAGCTTGAAAATAAAGCTAAAAATGTGGTGTATAGAGAGGTTTTATAAAAATAACTATTAAATTATACTAAATTGTGCCTTTTAAAAAGTTACTCAGTGTGATAAGCATTTCAGGTGACTGAAATAAAAAAATAGTTTGTGTTAAACATCTTAATAGTAATGCATATCTTCATAACCACGCGAACGTAGTCGCGGGCAACAGTTAGTGTATTTTTTTTTATTGTTTTAACAAAGTCCCCAAAAGCTTATGTGGTCGATTCCCTCAAAATCTACTGAACGGATTTTCATGCGGTTTCACCAATGAAGAGAGTGCTTCAAGAGGAAGGTTTACGGAATGACTAAGCTGATTTTGATGAAAGTTTTACTGGAAGTTTGCCGGTAAAACTTTTTGAAACACTGATTTCAACGCGGGCGAAGCCGCGGGCACAGCTAGTTATCTATATAATCCTGCACCGAATAATATGGTTAAGCTATTAATTTTTTTTAATACACATTTTAAATTTATGTTGAGATGTTATTAAGTTAATCAAGAGCAACTAATCATTCGAAAATGTCTATTGATCATTGTCATTAACCACATCTAAATCAGTTGAACCATTTTGAAGATAAGTGGTAACATTCGCTCGTGTACACAAATAAACAAACGGAAACTCTCGCTCTAAACGCAAACACCTGTTTCGTTACATCGTAGGTAATAAATGAATGTCCAACTAAAGTATGAAACCGTTTAAAAACGATGTAATATGTCAAAATAAAAAGTAATAATCAATTAACGAACACCATTACATTTTTGCAAACTATACCCATTGTAAAAGATGTAAGTTGAACCCAATAATGATTATTATCTTTATGATTATATAGGGTTTAAGAGGGTGAGCAAATAGATGCTTTTACTGTCAATTTCAGGAGCTGTCGAGATAATTTCAGTAGATTCGCTTTTTAGATGATATGAAAATGTAACAAATCTAGTTTCACTTATGCAAATATATAAAAAATAAAGTCTAAATATTACTGTAATCACAAGAAAACATATTATCAAAGCATTTTGAGTTTGTAAGTCTCAGTTTCTTTTAGTAGTATGTAATTTAATTCCAAAGTATAGTAAACATCCCTACAGGTAGTACAGACAAAATTTAAATTTTAAACACACCGCATCTTTTTGAAGGTTTTTGGTGCTGTTTTTACGATAATTTCTCATATAGCGAGTTCCGTTCAGTAATGAAAAAAGAACCGTGTTATGATTTAGTTGTGTTTCAGATTTACATTGTGATCTACTCGTATAGTTTCATTACATTTCATTACAGCCTGTACAGTCCACTGCTGGACATAGGCCTCCACAAGTTTACGCCAATCCCGTCTTCGGCCAGTGTATTTTAAAGCCAGCAGTTGGATGGTTATCCCGCCATCGGTCGGCTTCTTAAGTTCCAAGGTGGTTGTGGAACCTTGTTATCCCTTAGTCGCCTCTTACGACACCCACGGGAAGAGAGGGGGTGGCTAAATTATTTAGTGTCGTAGCCACACAGTACACTCGTATAGTTTAATTCCACTTAATGCAAGAGCATAATTATGTCCTTTATTTTTAGTTTATTTTTAGCAGTTGGTAACTATTTTTTATTTGACATAAATCTAAAATGAATGGTTTTATTTTATTCTATGTTCTGCCAGTCACCTCACACTACAGATTTTATTAAATGTCACGGCAAATGCAGACTGTCAATGCTGACAGCGCTTTAAGCCAATGCGATTTAACGCATTTGTCTCTACTGTAATGGATTGATGATGAAACGTCAATAGGTATTTATCATTAAATATTTTTAATTTTACACTATTATACATATTTACAATTCACGACTAAAGAACTAAATATTTAAAAATAGTTGGGGTGTAAATTATGTCCGCGTGGAGTGGTGACAAGAATGCTGGCAGCATTTTTCCCTTGAATCTCTGGTTGAGTCTTTCAAAAAATGCACCAGATCTCTTGTCACCAGTAGAGGCAATAAATAAGAGTCAATTATTTTAAACATTTTTTAGGACTCCATGATCATTGTTTCGTCTGCAAACGGCACAAAGATACGATTGGACTAGCCCGTTGGTGCAGTTTGTGCTTTCTGCTCCGAGGGTTGTGGGTGCGATTCCCACCCCGAGTGTGGTGTAATATAAATATTTATTTATATATTTATATATGTATTATTATAAGTATGTTTATCGAAAAAAAAATGTAGCTATATACCAGTTGGCTGTTACCTATAGCACAAGCATTAAGTTGCTTACTTTAAGAACAGACGACCGTGTGTGTATTGTGTAAATATTTATTTATTTATTTATAATTTGGACTTAGTGACAAATATTTGTGCCGTTTAGCCGTTTCAGTTTTTTCCACCGCGGTTCCCGCTCTTAAAGCTGTGTTTCCCTGACATGGGATGGAGCAAGTGTGTCAGCGCAGGTTTCGTCCCACAGAAACGGCCGTTCCTACTAAACCAACGTCAATCTATAAGGTTTCTGCCCATCATCTATTAATTCATATAATGGATGATGTTATTGCCATTCGTATGTTACTGCAATTCGTATATTGCCTGTAGTTATTATTACCAATTTAGAATAAATCAATATTTCAATAAATTAATTATTTCTTCCGATCATAAACAAAGCTTTTATTAGAAGTTACAGTCTAACATTTATTAAGAAGCCTATTGACTAAATGACTTTATTTAGGTAATTTTATTTTCATTAACAAATAACAATATTGATCTGTAACTTGATAACGCTTTTAATTAATTTATCAGTTTCATCACGAAGCGAACGTGTATTTTAACTTCATAATACAACCATGAAGTTGCAACTAATACATGAAATAGCGAAGTTTCCGCCCACAAACTTTATCCAATAATTTACGTTCAAAAGGAAGGCGTTATACATCATATTACTACGCTATTTTGAGGAACTCAAAATGTTATGAGTATTTTAAGATAGGATATTTTAAAATATCATTAGTCAGTCAGTTATACACACATACATAAAAGCGCAAACATTCACGTACTAGTGTACCATTTATAGTGTGTTTAAACATGTATGATATGTCATCGCATCTTTTAATAATATACTAGCGGACCCGGCAGACGTTGTCCTGCCCGGAAAAAAGCTACCAAATTTGATTGCTTACATACCGATAGCAGCGCCACTTACCGTGTCCAATTGAGATAAAAACTACCCTATCTCCCAATTTGGACCAAATTACAGATGTTCACAAAATTTGATAAAAATATGTTCAGCCGTTTCGGAGTTTATCGCAAACATACATCGTGACACAATTTTTTTATATATATGGATGATATATATTAATTAAATATAAGTTACTGAATACAATCGAGAAGTATTAAGTTGAAAAACGAATACCACATCATCATACAATCTTTCTAAACTATAAAATTCAGATACAAGACGAGTTTAAAACTGTATTTAATGTTCTGCTTCTATTTAGGTAACTGCCTTCCTTATCTTAGAATACAGCTTTAAAATTGTATGCATTATATGTGGTTTAATTTAACGTCATTTGTTTGTATTAAATATGTATAAATATGAAATAAACAAAAAAAAACTCTTATTGTAAATATATTTTCATCTCTTCTTTTAACACGTTTAGCGAAACGCATACTCGTTTTTATTCCGGTCCTTAAAAGTTTAGATGAGCAATGGAGTTATGACTTTCGTCGACTTACTTCGCGGTACAAACATTCTGTTATACAGTTTTGTAACTTATTATTGTTTATATCTAAACAACACTTTGTTTTTATTTCATGAGAGATTTTATTAATCAATACTCTTTTGAATTGTTTGATTGTATTATTTTAGAAAAACAATGAATAGTTTTTACAGAAAAAAAAAAGAAAATACAATTTGTGTGATCATAAATTGTATTTTTTTTTATGTAAAAAAGATAATCAAATAAATAAATAACGTAAAGGGGTTGTTTCAAATTTATATGGAGCCTGGGCTAGGTATTTGTACAGTATTTTAAAATGTTCAGGTTCATGAAATAGTAATTATTTCTTCATTATTTCTCATTAAAAGGCCTTTTTTACGAGGTAGTTTTTATTTTAAGAATTAAAATCGCAACCACTTGGCATCCTTTTTGACAATGACATGTACACAAATGTCATGATGACATTTTACATAATTATAAATAACTAAAACAATTGGTACCTACGCATCCAACAACAAGTCGATTCTGAGGAGACCTGTGTCTAGTAATGGGTTGTGAAAAGGGGCTGAGACGGCTATTTCAATGTCTTATTTATTTAAATAGTGACATTTCATCTAACATAGATAACAAAAATACATAGGTAGATGGCGTGGATGCACTTCGAGAGTTACCATTCTACGTATGTACCCAATTATCAATTTTATAAACTACCTCTAAATCACTGTAAAACTACTTAAATGCATATTTTATTTTAATTTCTATGATTTTATACTATTTTTTCGAATACTGTACAAAGACCTGGCCCAAAATGAAACAACCCCTTTATGATTTTTCTAGGTTTGAGATTTTTAGTTATTCGTTTCGTTTATTATACTGAATAATCACTATTAATATTATAAATGTTAGTTTATTTGTTACGCTTTCACGTGAAAACTACTTAATAGATCATCATGACACTTTGTACACATATTCTTGGAGGTATTAGAAGTAAGCAAAGACGCGGGTAAAGGCTAGTAGGGTTATATATAATATATTGAATGAAGAAATCATACATTTAACGAAAAATAAGTATATTTTATGCCATAATATTTTACAAAGTTGAAAAGGTAGAGGTAGTTTTAAATAGCTTGAATATTTCTTCAATAATATTGTATTCATAATTTAAGTGCCTTTATTGCTTTTTAAATGACTTTGGAGATATGAATAGTTTTTTTTTTGTGAAGTTGTATTATTTATTATAATAATACTACATGAAACTATTACGTTTTGCACGGATTGAATACGTGAAAATGAAAGCTATGTTAACAGGCGATGTAAATATTGTCTATCATCATTTTAACCTATTACAGTCAACTGCTAGTCATAGGCCTCCACAAGTTTGCGCCAAAAATTATAGCGAACTCATGTGTTTTGCCCATAGTCACCACGCTGGGCAGGTAGGCGGGTTAGTGACCGCAGGGCTGGCTTTATTGCACCGAAGACGCTGCCGCCCGTCTTAGACCTGTGTATTTGAAAGCCAGAAGTTGGGTGGTTATTCCGCCATCGGTCGGCTTTTTAAGTTCCAAGGTGGTAGTGGTACTGTGTTATTCCTTAGTCGCCTCTTAAGACACCCACGGGAAGAGAGGGGATGGATATATTCTTAATGCGGTAACCACACAGCAATATTATAATATTATATTAATGAACTAATTTCTATAAAAGCATAAAATTTGTTTGTTTTAAAATCGTAAAACATGTATTTGTACATTACAACTCAAATTAATTTGTGATTTTAATTTTAATTTTTTAATGTTTATATATATAAAAATTATAATCATAGTACTATATATATACAATAGTATATCTAAATTTATATAAAAAATATATTATTACATATACGGAAATTTCATTCTAATATAAAACTCATTCACTACTATTGGTCATTTAGTTATTCGGTCACTTTTCCTGACATTGGTGACGCCTATATTTGGTAATTATTTTTTCTTTGTCACGTACACACACTGAAAGAAGCAACTTTAACCTTTATTTATATACAGGTAAAGTTAACAATTGTAAAATTGAAATTAAACGAACCAAAAACTACGCAGATCGTATCAACGAAATTGACCGTTTAGGTGTAATAATGTCGTTTGAAGCGAGGTTAATAAATTCAGTTAAATAAGTAAGTTGCTAAACATCTAGTGTCAAGTAATGTCAATAGCCAAAACCAGAAAACCGTCACACGTCGATTAGTTATAGCCATCAAACTAGATTTGACGATGGTAAGTTCAAAACAATTTTTAAATAAATTAATTATTAAATTAATTAATTTTTTATTTATTACAATAATAATTAAAGCGGTTTACATCAGTTACATTAATTATTAAAAATTAAATATCTATACTTATAGAGTTTGTTAGTTTGTTTGAACGCGCTAATCTCAGGAACTATTGGTCGATTTGAAAAATTCTTGTGTGTCTCAGTTTTAGACAGCCCATTTTTTCGAGGAAGGCTATAGGCTATTTTTTTTTTCAAACTGACGCATCTGAAACTGCGGGGCACAGCTAGAAAAACATAAACACAACAATCATACATATAACAAATATAAATGAAAAAATACAACAATCGAATTGAGGTCTCCTCCTTTTTTGAAGTCAGTTAATAAAATACAGAAATAAATCTAAAATATCTGAAAAACAAGTTGTTAAGTAATTTTTGTTGAAAAATTTATATTAAACGCTAAGTACATCTGAGTTTTTTCTTAGAAGTAGAGGCAAATGAACCACTTCAAAGGTTTATTAGATCAGGTTACTTAACGCTGTACATTAAATATAAAAAATATATATTTAATGACTTTGTTGTATTAAAATATTCTACTTAGGTAAGAAAATAATTAATGAAAATGAGTGAAACGATATTATATTACATTTTATAGTATGACTAGCTTCCCGGACAGACTCCGTTCTATCAAAAGTTAATAGCAAAAATTATTTTTTTTATTTTTCTTTTTTTTTTGCATTTAAACCATCCGTGGGCTTTAATGTACTTATAAAAATAAATAAGCCGAATTGGTCGAGCCATTCTCGAATTATGCGTTCAGCAACATTCATTTTTATTTATATAGATATGCTATCTTGGAAATCTTAATAATGATTAAACATCTATCTAATGAGTTTTTATATTTATGTGTTCAAATTTAGAAAACGAGCTAGCTTGTCATTGTCTTTTGTTGCTTCAAGAACTTAAGACATGATAATAGGAAGTCATATTTCTTGTCAACTTGAACTATAGTAATAAACGTATTTTGTACAACTGCTCTAATAAATTAATCACAATTGTACAAAAAATAATAATATTTTAAAGTGTACGTGTTATATTCACAGTTTCTTTGTATTTTCTTATGCAAGAAAAGCAGAAAAAGATTTCTCATCTCCGTACAAACTCTCCAGAATGGTAATAAATTCCAATTATTATGAATAAAATCCCATAAATAAAAACCAGTAACAGCAACCAATTAGACTACGTTTTGCTTTTTAAACTTTGACAAGAGCTTAGTTAAATCGCCCACGAAAAATTCAAAAGTTTGTAAGGTACGAGAAATTTTATCTAATTGGTACCTTAACTCTTACTTAACTTTCAAAACAAGGTTTAGCGGATGTACTATTTTACAGTTGAAATAATGATAAGATTTTCGCTATCTCTTCCAACTCTTATTAAATAATAATAATGACATAAAACAATGTACTCTTAGCAAAATGTGTATAGAATTCTAAAACAACGTGCACGTAGCAAAAAATAAAATAGAATCAACAAATTGTAAAACATAAATTATAAAGAAGTATTAAAAATACAAATTCTTGACATCTATCAAAAAATATTTTTATAAACAAAACTAGCTGACTCGGCAAGTGTTGTCTTGCCGCTAAACGCTATTTAAAAATAGGGGTTGGTGGTATAAGGGTGAAAATAAAGAATACATAATTTATCTAAAAATTAAAAAATAATAATTTACGGGTGGACTACCCTTAACATTTAGGGGGATGAAAAATAGAAGTTGTTCGATTCTCAGACCTACCCAATATGCACACAAAATTTCATAAGAATCGGTCAAGCTGTTTCGGAGGAGTTTAACTACAAACACCGCGACACGAGAATTTTATAAAAAACAAGAAATGAGGTTTCATTATTATTTCCATATAAAAAGTCCTATATATGTGGAAAGTCACAAAGGGTTTTAAAAATATATTTTTTATTTGTTGTCGTCATCAGGCCACGGTGGAGCAATCTACTTGTCATCAAAGTGGAGCAGCGTGGTGGATTAGGCTTCGGCCCTTTTCCTACATAGAGATAGAGACCTATCCCCAGCTGTGGGATATTACAGAATGAATAGTTCGTTCGTCTGCACCGAAAGCAGTCTCCAATCATGGTCCAAGTGGCTATCATGCCCTCATCCCTTAATCTCACATTTTATTTATCCAACTACTCCTATTTTACCTTTATCCTAGTTAGAATCACAATAAAAATTGTTGCTTTGAAATATATTCATAATTTCTTTCATGGCGCGTTACGCTATCTTAATGACTGCAATTTTGCTACTTATCTTCTTAGTTTTACTTCAAATAAGTAAAAATACGTAAAATGTATGTATATTTATCCATCATCTTCTTCTTCTGCCCTAGTTCCATCGCCGCTATCCTTAACTCATAAAAATGTGTCAGTTCTATAATCAACTATGTCTTAGAACTAGCAGTAGATTGCTCCATAATCGAAAACTTTTTTCAGTCACAAAAAAATGACGGCTCTTGAAGATTCATCAATATTTTGAAATTTCCGACATTTCGGTGACTTTGGAGACGCCGTGGTGAGTCAATGTCTGTGTTTCAAACCAACAATCGTAGTACACCCCTTACAATCAAAAGTGAACAATCGTAAATCATAATAATCGTCATTAGGTCCCTTAAGATTATTTTTACGTTCAGAACCGTATCGATTCGTGTTACGATATAAATATGAGTAATTTATAATGTACTAGCTGTAGTACCCTGCGTGCGCTGCTACGCTTTTTTTTGGTCTGAAGAAACCTTTGTGGGCTCATGCACAACACTTTGCTAAGGATCAAAACATAATTAAATGCATAGTTTACGTTCCTATATAGGACATACAGACAAACATTCATTTTAATATACATAGATATATATTCTTAAATATTTTTATCGCTTAAGTTCATTCTCATTATGCTTATATTATATAAAAAAGTGTATATAATTTGTAGATTTTTCAGAGAGATTTAGATGTTTCATTTATTTGTATAAATGAAAAATTAACAGACACAAAAAAAAACATTTTACACGTGTTTTTATTTTTTGTCTTGTGTTGCTGTTCAATAAAAATAACTTAAAATTGAGCTTTGATCTTTACTCATGTAATTTGCGTACATGCTTACAATCACTTTATTTAAAAGCACTTTTTAGTTACGCTTTATGATTATTTTTGATATAGACACAAGTTTGGTAATTGGTTGTCAGTAGACATTAAAAATGTAAAATAGGAATTTTAGCACTGAAGAGCATTGACGCTTGTCTAACGAAGAATGAAAGTCACGAAAGGACTCGAGCTTTAGCGAGAATATCATGATTCGCCGCGTCGAGTTGTACATATGTATATAACATTACGAGTATGTACAAGCGGTTTGGAGTTTAAATTAGTCGTATATGTACTTAATCTAAAAGGATTTGTGGTAGAATATCGTTTAGTATATGGAACTATTAACCATCTATTTTTTTTTTGTCTTTATATTTTACAAAAAAAAAAAAAAAAAAAAAAAACAGTGTATTAAAATAAATTAGATAGGAGGATTCGGTTGGACTGGGCGGCATTTGGCAGGCTCGGCAAATCTTCATTTCGAGCAATACGTCCTGCATGTTTTGACATACGGTGCCGAGAAGTAAACACTGAGAAAGAAACTAGTCCACAAGTTTAAGTCCTTCAACGTGCAATGGAACCGACTATGCTTGGGGTTTCTCTCAAGATAGGATCAGAAATGAGAATGTCTGCGAGAGAACGAAAGTAACCGACGTAGCCCACAGAATTAGTAAGTTGCAGTGGACTGGTCACCTGTATTGTAGGACCAATGGCCAATGGACCAGGCGTGTCCTGGAATGGAGATCGTGTGTTAGCAATTGCAGTGTGGGACGTTCTCCGGCCCGCTGAACCTAATGCTGGAATAAATTTTAGATCTGCTTCAAATAATATAAGATATTAATCAAAAGATAATAATCTTTATTACTAGGCTGCATAAAATAGTTAATTATGTGACCGCCATTTTCTTATTGGAAAAAAGAAAAGGCGAACAGAAGGAAACTTTGGGGCTGGATAAAGATAGCGTCATGGAAAAATGTACGCGTTATGTAAAGAAAAATATTGAGACACAATTTGAGTACATTTTGAGTACACCTACAATTTGAGTTTGCGTTAATCGCAATACTATAAACCAATAACAACCATAGGGTTGATTAACAAATCGTTTGCTGTCACTTGACCGCTTGACGATAATGCACTTGAAGCGATATGACGCCAGAGATTGAGTCGGTATTATACTTTATGTCCCTTTGGCTTCGATATAAATTGCCGATCTCATTAATTAGGTTAGGTCATTAATTAGATGCTGTGTAGTTACGGCATCAAAGAATATATGGCTATATTCTTTGATGCCCCCTCTCTTCCCGTGGGTGTCGTTAGAGGCGACTAAAGGATAACACAGTTCCACTACTACCCTGGAACTTAAAAAGCCGACCGATGGCGGGATAACCATCCAACTACTGGCTTTGGAATACACAGGCCGAAGACGGGCAACAGTGTCTTCGGTGCGACAAAACCAGCCCTGCGATCACCAACTCGCCTAACCAGCGTGGTGACTATGGGCAAAACACATGAGTTCACGCCATTTTTGGCGCGTGTGGCGTTGTGGAGGACTATGTTCAGTAGTGGACTGTGAAAGGCTGCTGTGATTAATTAGGTTTGCTGTTTGTTTTTTTTTTTTTTTTTTTGTATGAAAACAAATACAATTTGTTTGTTTTTCAATGTGTAATTGGTTAATTGATTTTTACTTTTCGTAACTAATTAGCCTTTATTCTCTCAGCCACGCCTCTAACTGGTAGCCCAGTTGTCAGGGACTAAATACGGCGTTCTAAACATTTTTGAATATCATATCAAAAATTGACCGCTCCAGCGGGGTTCGAACCCGCGTCTCCGACTTACCGTGTCGGCGCTCTAGCCAATTAAGCTATGGAACGATGCACCCGCTCGAGCGAAATTTTCGATATGATACTTTTTAATTTCGGTTTAAGCGAACCGTGGCGCCGTCTATAGTGAGCTCTTTACAGAAACCCGTAACTATTCAAAGTTTCATATTACAATGAAAATCTTTGACAGGAGACGACACCGTGCTATTTTTAATATCTAAGATTTTTATTTTTGTGTTACCCACATTAGGAATTCTAAACATTTTTGAATATCATATCAAAAATTGACCGCTCCAGCGGGGTTCGAACCCGCGTCTCCGACTTACCGTGTCGGCGCTCTAGCCAATTAAGCTATGGAACGATGCACCCGCTCGAGCGAAATTTTCGATATGATACTTTTTAATTTCGGTTTAAGCGAACCGTGGCGCCGTCTATAGTGAGCTCTTTACAGAAACCCGTAACTATTCAAAGTTTCATATTACAATGAAAATCTTTGACAGGAGACGACACCGTGCTATTTTTAATATCTAAGATTTTTATTTTTGTGTTACCCACATTAGGAATTCTAAACATTTTTGAATATCATATCAAAAATTGACCGCTCCAGCGGGGTTCGAACCCGCGTCTCCGACTTACCGTGTCGGCGCTCTAGCCAATTAAGCTATGGAACGATGCACCCGCTCGAGCGAAATTTTCGATATGATACTTTTTAATTTCGGTTTAAGCGAACCGTGGCGCCGTCTATAGTGAGCTCTTTACAGAAACCCGTAACTATTCAAAGTTTCATATTACAATGAAAATCTTTGACAGGAGACGACACCGTGCTGTTTTTAATATCTAAGATTTTTATTTTTGTGTTACCCACATTAGGAATTCTAAACATTTTTGAATATCATATCAAAAATTGACCGCTCCAGCGGGGTTCGAACCCCGGCGAACTACGGCGTTGTATATGTTCGTATATCAGTTTGTATAACTAATATTTTAGTTTAAATTGTATTCATTTATTAAAAATAATGTATTTAAAGATGGCGTCTACTCCTAACAACTGCTGTTTATTTAACAAGTTAGTCAAAGTTTTTGTCTAGAAACTAAATTGTTAGCAAATATTTGGTTTCAGTTTTATTTACAGCTTACAATAAAACATCTTCAATTAAGATGAATAATAATGTCAATTAATGTAATTATAATTTAACTTGATTTAAATTCAAAATGTTATCGTCTAACTATCAGTACTCAATATGCTTAGTAATGAAGTATACAGGTACTGTATTATTACAAAAACATTTATGTAAAACAATTCATAGATATGCTAATGAATTATGTATGTATTTTCAATTTCATAGTTTTAAATGTCCATATTTATTTTGAAAAAGAAATACAATGAACAAAGCAAGAAAAACAAATAGTGTGTGTTCGTGTTATCTGAAAAAATATTGTTGTATGAAGCGGGCGTAGGTCGTTTGTGTGCGGTACACACATAAACGACGAGCCATTGGCTAGTTGTTTTCATTTCATCGTATTGCTACTTTTTCAGGCCGACCAATTTTATAGGCAATTTAAACTAGGCTAGTTATATAGTCGATAGATGAGTATTTTAGTAACAAGACTTTTATTATCTGAACACGAAAAAAAATAGTCGATTAGATTAGTGAGTAATTTTGTAGTATCCATCCATTTTCTGAAAATTCTTCAACCGAACATTAAGCGCTAGCTTGTTGACTAAACTTTTTTTACAGATTATTTTAATATCTGTAACTTACTCGGCATACGATTAAATTGCTAGCCAAGTAAATAAAGTAAGTATTTCTAATTAAAAATCCTCAATTAATGTTTTGATTAGCGCTTTAAAAACATTTCATTTGTAATGTAAATACAAATAACGTGACGTAATAATAACATTTCGAATGTTAGACAATATTTTTTGATACTATTTGGGTATAACAATTGTACCTTACCTGAACTGAATTGTACCTTACCTGTACGTTACCTGAACAAACGATTTATGGACGGTTGCTGTAACCTACGAACGCCTGCAAAACTGGATCTAGTGCGGGTGACCCTTCTCGCATTGTCAATACAGGACATAACCAGATACTTTGGTGACCTTACTCACCGCAGGAACACAGGAGTAATTTGGCTGTGATCCAGTTTTTGTAAAACATAGACAAATCGCAAATTGTATGCATTACGTACGTTTATTTTAGATTTTTATAATTTCTTTCTTCATCATTACAGCCTATACAGTCCACTGCTGGACATAGGCCTCCACAAGTTTACGCCAAAAATAACGTGAACTCGTGTGTTTTGCCCATAGTCACCACGCTGGGCAGGCGGGTTGGTGACCGCAGTACTGGCTTTGTCGCACTGAAGACGCTGCTGCCCGTCTTCGGCCTGTGTATTTCAAAGCCAGCAGTTGGATGGTTATCCCGCCATCGGTCGGCTTTTTAAGTTCCAAGGTGGTAGCGGAACTGTGTTATCCCTTAGTCGCCTCTTACGACACCCACGGGAAGAGAGGGGGTGGCTATATTCTTTAGTACCGTAGCCACACAGTACAATTTAATAATAAAATAATTTCTTTCTTATGTTTCTTTTATTCCACAAGTCAAAATCAGTAGCTAAATACGGCTTGTTTCATGTAAGACCTTATACATTATAATACCTAAAAGCCATATACGTCAAAACAAACTGCTTTTAGCACGTGTCTTACATGAGCTTTACAATAACCGCATCTGTTATTAATATAGCACTCGTAGTACTTGAAATTCAAGCGGATTAGGTACAAGAACTGACGTTGATCTTCTAATTTTACACCTTTACTACCCAAAGTGTTTATCTTAAGGTTTGTTTTTTTTATTCAGTGCAACAAAACCTTATTATAAATATCCTCAACGTTCACACATGGTCGTCTGTTCCTGAAGTAAGCAAATTTAATGCTTGTGTTATTGTTTATAATGTCCTGAAATAGATTCAGGCTTTTTTTTGAAAGATACATATACATTCAAATAATACATATATAAAAAATGTACATTATTACACCCAGACTCGAGGGGGGAATCGAACCCACAACCCCCAGAAAAATAAGCAGGGTCACCCCGCACACTGTTTCAACGGGCTAGTCAAAACTTTATAGAAGAGTAAAAATATACGTAAGTGAATTTAATCCAATATTCTAAATTTAAAAAAATGTAAAATAAAACTAGTAAATCTTTAGTAGCCTTAAGCTGTTAAATCCTTATGTTGAAGCTGCTTTGAATATCTTTTAATATGCAGTAAAAGTGAACAATCATTGCAAATATTTCCTTTTATGATTTCATACGTTATTTTTACGATACACAAGTGCGCGTTACACGCAAACATGTATGACATGTATATACATTAGCGTTTATACATGTGTGTTTAGTGACTTATACTTTAGTGTTTATTTTTACTAACCTCAATATGTCACTAACATTTCCTACTCTAAATTTAGACGTTAACAGAAAATGCAACATAAATGTGAGATGTTCTGTTATATAATGTCAACATTAACTGAATGTTTTGAATTGACAGATAAGACACTAATAATGATTTAGGATGAATGTCATTCAATAAAAAATATACATTTATTAATTTCAACATTGATACCTTTTTTTATTTTGTGTATCATAAAAAAGGGTTAAATAACCAGAAGTCAATTAGTCATTTAAATTCAGAAAACCAATTTATTCGATATATCGAACTCGTCAACAAAACAGTGATAATTTAAAATTAGCTCTAATCGAAATACATTTCGAGTGTATGAAAGAAGAAAAATATAGCCAAGCTGTCATCAACAACAATTTGTACTGAAGCATTAACGATACCATAATTCTCCTCATAAGTAGGGGTGTTTGCTCATTTACAGACTGCTATTATATTTACAGTGGATTTTTTTTTAACCAATTGTATTTAGCGAGTGTGGTGTAAAAATAAGAATTCATTGTCGGCATAAATTTGTAAAGTGTTGCGAAGATAATTACGTTGTCTTTGGATGACTGAGATGGAGGGAGTATGAAACGAAACGTCGTCCACATAACCCAAATCATAATTAAAAGGATATATGTACTAATATTACAAAGCTGAAGAGTTTGTTTGTTTGAACGCGCTAATCTCAAGAGTTACTGGTCCGATTTGAAAAATTATTTCAGTGTTAGATAGCCTATTTATCGAGTAAGGCTATGTCATATATCATCACGTTAAGACCAATAGAAGCGGAGCAGCAATGAAGAATGTTTCAAAATCGGGTTCTTTTTCCTTTTGAGAGTTTCCGCTGCGTGCGCTGCAGTTTCGCAACGATCTTGTATGACAAAACTGTTCCTATTCCACGCGGACGAAGTCGCGGGCAGAAGCTTGTATTAGAATAGCCAGGCTTCAGCCAGGTTTCGAAGTCACTCGTTCATATCTCGTATATGTAACGGAAGACGAAATAATATAGTTGTGTGATTGGCATCTGACGTAATGGAGGGTAGGTAATATAAATAGGGACATACCGAAGTTTTAGGGTGGGTCTCGATTAGCAGCGCTGCTGAGATGTTGGGCTGAGATGTATTGAATACAAATTGTGCTGAGCTGAGTTGTATTGAACAGATAAATATGTTTTTGAAGTAAAACTTCATTGCGCACGCTGGACTTGGGGAGTAACATGGTGAATGTGAGACGAACGGAATATAAGTTAGTGAAGATAGAAAGAGAGAGAGTTACGTTTCGTTAATTTTACTTTATTCGTGTGATCGTTTTTTTTTCATATAAAAAGGATTTTTAAAGGAGGAAATCGAAACTTTTTTTTGCACCTTATGTCTAGTGGTTACACTGAGGTAAAGCAACAAGACAACTGGTAGTATCTTGCTCAAAATTTGGATCAGCCCGAATGGAGAAGTATCTCAACCTTGCATAAGACTTCGGCTATATAATAATGTTCTCAAATAGTGATTATTCCTGTAATAATTGAGGTAGCCAGACCTACTAGAAGGGTCGGTAGTAGGGGTCGGCAACACGCTTTCAGTACTTTTGCATGGTTCTATAGGCTACGGCATCCGCGTACTATCAAACAGACTGGACGCATATTTGGTACAAAAGAAATATTATAAATATGCATAGAAGATTTTTTATACCTATATTATTTAAATTACAGTAAGTATATTAAGTTGTAGTCTTAAATTTATACTTAGAAAGCTTTCGAACATCGCTCACGTTTTTCACCTTTCTATCAAAGTTGCTTCACCTTCGTTATCAATGTACATTTTGAACGATTCAAACCCATCAATGAACCGAAAAATTATGCAACGCAAATGACGTTGATCACCTAATCTAATGTCATCGTGTATGTAAAGATTATCAAGTATATTACGTTATTGTTATAATCTGATACATACATTTCCAAAATTCCGCTAAATTTATCTTTGGTCTCTCAACCAATACTCACTAAGTTCTTATTCATTTGGTTCTCATTTATTTTAACACTTTTAGTTCAATGTATGATTTTTGTTTTTTTTTTTTTAATTCGATTCCAACACTAACATAATTTTGTTCAATCGCATTGTTCTTTTTTTTTGTATCACCAGGTCGGCAAACAAGCGTACGGCTCACCTGATGGTAAGCGATTACCGTAGCTTATAGACACCTGCGACACCAGAAGCATCGCAAGCGCGTTGCCGACCCAATCCCCAATCCCCGCAGGAGCTCTGGTCACCTTACTCACCAACAGGAACACAATACTGCTTGAAAACAGTATTATTTTGCTGTGGTCTTCTGTAAGGTCGAGGTACTACCCCAGTCCGGCTGCTCCATATTTTGAGCAGGAAATTCCTGCTGTGCCCTACCTCAGTTAATTCGTACGTCTCTCAATCATATTTAAATAAAATAATAAAATAATGGAGAGGTTAAGCAATATTACTGTAGATTGTTTAATACTTGTATGTTTGACTTCTGTTACGGGTAATAAAGTGATGTGAATGTAACTTGTAAAGGTGAATTATTTAAATCTATATTTTTGTTTCAAGCTTACATTTTTTTTAATATATAGACTAGCGCTTGACTGCGATCTCACCTGATGGTATGTGAAGATGCAGCCTAAGATGGTACGCGCTAGCCTAGAAGAAGCCTATTCACTCTTGACTTAAAGATGCCCAAGTTATAGTTAGTTGGAAAAACGGAAGCCGGAAGGGCATTCCAAATTTTTGCGGTGCGTATTAGGAACGAGAAAGCAAAGCGCTAAGTGCAAGATCGTGGGATTTCAACCACGTAGCGGTACAGATTCATACGATGCCTTGCGGCATTTACAAACAAACAAATCTTACAAAAATTAAATAAATGGAATATTTATATTTTAGTTCAAAATTCAAACAACACTGTTTGCGAATATAATTAAAACCTCTCAGTGTTTTAGCCATAAATAATTAATTAACAGAGTAATCATTATAATATTACTAAACTTATACAACTTAAATACTAAAATTTAAAACAGAAATTTAAATAAAAACTAAAACAAATTTCATCCCATATTTATAAGTCACGCATGTGACCTCGTATTTGTCATGATGGGAAAATACCACCTGACACGAGGGAGTGATCAATTCTTTAATAAGTACTATTATGCATAATTGGACCGAAGTCTCCTTATATCAAATGCGTAAACCCAAGTGACGAAACTGTAACTAACTAATATTATAAACTAAAATTTTATAATTATGGATCATAAAAATCATCATAGACCCTCATATATGGTCACAGATAGACAAATTTGGCTATGCGTTTCAGTAAGGATAGCGTCACCTGGGGTCGAATTCATGACAAGCAGAACTAACTAGAAATTTAACTAAAAACCATTGTTTTTTATTTATTTAGATGTGTTTGTTCATTCTAAAATTAAAACTTATCAATATAAGGCATGTAACAAAACGATATTATAATATGTTAACTATTATAGTTATTGTAGAGATGAAACAATTTTAATTTTACGAAAATTCCATCACATAAGACTATATCTACAATTTTTACAACTTTTAATACTTTTAGTAAAATTGAAAGACAACTTCATTCAAGTTTTGTACTACGGTCTATTCTTAGACATACTTTTATTATTTATATTTTAACATACATATTTATAAAGTTTTTAAAAAAAGATTAATTATTTAAGTATAATAATAAAAGATGATAAAATAAATTTAACAATAGAACATTTAATAAAAACATCCTTACCTCTTTGATAAGTAAGTTTCAGTACGCCCACCTAGTAACCTGTACTATCATACACTTCAAAACTTAAAGACACAACGTTTAAACGCGCACACACTACAATCCATGTACTTAGAACAACCTACACATCGATAAAAAACCTAAGATAAAGCCAGTTTATCGAATAAGTGTTTTATTGTGTCGGTAGAGCGAACATCGATATTAAAAATTTACGCAGAGAAAACGATGCTTCGTTTCGACGCGAGCGTTCTTGACGCGAGCTTACTACGAACTGAAGCCAATGGGCGGGCTTGTAACATAGATTAAAACAACTGAACTTAACCGAGGCAAACGTGAGTAAGTACAGGTGACGCCATTGTAATACACTTGACTGTAAACTACACTCGATACTTGTTTGACATATATTTATAGTAAATAAATATTTTTATTTGCTTTCGCATCGAATTAAACAAATATGATATCTTATATCTGTGAAAAGCTCATAGTATTCAAAAAGACAATCATACAAACGTAAAAGAACCCTATAAAAAAATTCTGTGCCTGAACTGTGCTGTGAATTTGAATAACAATGTACATTGTGTTTATTTTGATCTTAGATAAACAATGTTAGCAAATATACATTTTATTTACGTAAAAAAAATGATACTAGTCCTGGATTCTCTTGAAACAGCTTTATCGATTTTCAAAAAGTCTCTTACTATTTTTATAGTAAAAATAAGAAGTTATACAAATATTAATACTCAACAGATTTCATAAACACACAATTTTTTTATAAATATTAAACATTGAGTTTAATATTTAACTTAAACTAATTTGTCTGCACAGTGTAAAAATAGAACCACTCTAAGCTTCTCATATGACTATGGTCTAAAGATAGCTTATGCGAGCATAACGTGCATTCGCATCAGAATTTCGACTTCGAAGGCGTCACGTCAGTAGATGTCGAATGATATTTTTACTAACAAGCTTTTAATACAAATCTCTTAAGATTCACACATACAAAATACTTTGATACACACGCTCTCAACTATTTATAACTATTTTTTTTATTTAAAATACAAAAATTATTTCAAAAATGAACACAGTATAAATAAAAATGCATATTTCGACTTTATCCTACGTTAAGTGTTCTAGAAATAAACGCATTTATCGATTCATTAATTATATTACTTACCGAAATAAAGTAGGCTTAAAACATAACGTATACCTAATATTAATAATAATAAAAAATATTATAATATTGACAATAAAAATGAAATATATTTCATTTTTATTCAGAAAATATCGCTGCAATTTCAGTAAGTTTTGTGAAATGTTTCAACAGTGTAGCTTAGTTTGCTGTACTGAAAGTATCTAAATTTTACAATATGCAATTGAAAATTTTCCAATACACAAACATACTTCAACTGGCGAACGCAATACGCAAGTATAGAGTTTTATATTTTTACCATACAATTTAATTCTGTAAACATTTAATTAATGTACGTTACAACCATAACGTCGCAGATTTTATGTTCACATCTACTTTGTTACAAAATATTTAAAAGGATGGTTGAGCTAGATATAGCGAATTTGATTCTTGTCATAGCACGTTTTGATAGCCATAGAACGTTTGTCGTGGTTTGTCGTTTGAGCATTTATATTATATTTGTTCACATCTCGCTTACGATTTAATCTTACAAGTCAAAGTCTTAGTGTGATGAGTTTATTATTTTGTTTTTTTAGTGAATACTTCTTTTGGTGCACCGCACACACATTTTTTCCGTAGGTAATTAGGCTAATCCGTCACGCTCTGAGGTGAAACTCTCGATCGGGTGAACTCGGGACCGCCGAGTGTACCCGAGCGAGAAAGATACAGACAGCTGCTCTTCGCTGCTGAACGGTGAAAAGCGTGATCGGGTGAACTCGGGACTTATGGCGTTATTGCTTGAGCACACACTCTAGTTTTTTTTTTTTTTATCTCTGACTTATTTATTAATCTAAATGTATTATTGGAACGAAGTTCCTTTTAATTTTATTTTTAGGCTTATATTTTATCTATAGTAATACAATAATTAATTATCAATTTTATTTACAAGCATATTAGAATATGACATTAACTTCTAAGAGATTCCTAAAAAACTATCCTTTCTAAAAATATTGACCTATGTAATTAACAATCGTATATTATACAAATAAAGATTAAAAAATATCAAAACAAATTTCAAAAAAATTGTGTGCCACCTTCACTAGATAATTCGACGAATTCAATAAGCTAAATTACTTACTACATAGAAAAATTCACTTCTAACTGGGTCAAAGGGAGTGGTAAAGGGGACTGTCCATTTTCGGCCCAGCGTGAACAGAATTTATACAAAAAAACAAATATACCAAAAATTTTCATATATTATATCATGATTATTCGTGATTTTCAGTTGTATCAATAAAAACTGATAAAAAGTTTATATAATAAGTATTTTAATTCATTAATTATATACGTCTAGTTTATTTCCGGTTGGTGATTTGATTATACCACGTTGCCAGTCTTAAACAAACAATTATTATTAACGAACAATCGATTTTGAAATATTTTTAAATCAATTATTTGTTAAAATCGATTAAAAGTATTGTTAAATCGAATTATGTAATTAGAAAAAAAGTCTATAAAAGTGTATTTAGTAAAAAAAAATTAACTTTGATGAAAAATAAACTATTTTAGAAACATTGTTATTGACTACATAAAAAGCAAGCAATTAATTATATTAAATTCGATTATCGATTTAATCGATTTATTTTGTTTATTGAAAATATTATTTGTTATGGCAACCCTAAACTACAGACTTTTGCGTCATACATTCATTTGACTTCCATATTCTTTCATAGTGATATAGCAACCTACTGAAAGGTTTTCCGTCAACCGAGAATTCATCACTACTGCGACGTAAAATACACAGTAGGCATATTTATAAGTAGGAAAATATATTTTGTGTTTATTTTATATGTAAACAATAAAGGTCAGGCAGAGAAGCCATAAAAAAAAATATTATTGCAACTGCATGGTTGGTCGACGTACAGTAGGTTGTTGTGCCCATGTCATGACAATTATTTGGTTTTTGGGCTGGAAATGGTTTCAAGATTTTATAAATCTACCTGCCTAGTTTTTAGATAACATTCTGTTAACGTACGAAT
This sequence comes from Melitaea cinxia, assembly GCF_905220565.1. Classification (NCBI taxonomy): domain Eukaryota; kingdom Metazoa; phylum Arthropoda; class Insecta; order Lepidoptera; family Nymphalidae; genus Melitaea; species Melitaea cinxia. Next base: position 11,546,983 of record NC_059402.1, on the reverse strand, counting down.
CCAATAAGTAGAACAAAAATAACAAAAACAATGATTTTTTATTTCAGAAACCTTCTTGTAATTATCCACAAAAAAACAAAAAAGAAACACCTGGACACAAAACTATATCATTTTTCTAATTCCTACTTGTTAGTACTACTAACATAATATATAATTATTATTCTCAGTGACTGTCCACTCGGGGCCGAAACCCCCATACAAAGTGGACAGTCCCCTTTACATGTTTTCCCATATATTACAAATGTATCTAATCAAAATTAATAGTGTACCTATAACATAAAATATTAGCTACCAAAATTGATAAATATACACTTAAGCTATTGTTGTCATATTGTACGAGTATATAAGGTATATCTGTTTTATTAAATTATTCCTTTACTTAATTAGCTGTTGGAGGATACTAAAGTTGAAATGAATAGTAATATAATTTTTATAATTTTAAAATAAAGAGGTTGTAGGACTATAGACTATGAACGTCTTCAAAAGCAAGGTGCTTTTGATGTTAAGAGTTTTATTATATACATTGTATCAAAATTTCTAGCGATATATGTATGTATATATCCCAAGCACGAGATGATTTTTAACCGACTTCTAAAAAGGAGGATGTTAGTCAATTCGACCGTATATATGTATATATTTTTTTTCTATATATGTTCGGGGATAACTTCGTTGTTTATGAACCGATTTTGATAATTCTTTTTATGTTGGAAAGGAGACAGCCCAAGTGTGGTACCAGTATTAATGAAACCAGGATCTGATGATGGAATCCCAGAGCCATCGAAGGAAATCCTCGAAAATCGTAATGACGACTAGTACGTTTGTTAATTTTTTTCGTCTACTTACGTTGTATTTCTTGAACAAACACTCGATAACTTAGCATAGTTAAAATGAATTTAAATACGTGACTGTGTTGCTTATGTTTCTGTCCACTAATCCATTTAGGCTCAACACCTTTTTTTCTTATATATATCGGAAACTATCTAATATCTACCCTACCTTATATTGATTCTTTTTTTGATTAACATCAACGGAAAACTTAATAAAAATGTAAATCACTGTAAGCGTCATGCACAATATGGCAGCGATGTCTAGACACACTAACACCTGTGACTTCGTCTTGACGGTGACGACGGCTATTAGCAGATTACTCACCCGAGCTGTGAGACACAAGTCACAATCAAACCACGTCAACCAAATATGACACTAAATCACGAAAGTTTGCTTTAGTATAACCAGCAAATAGAATGGTCATAGCAAATTATATGGTAGACCAATGTAGATTTAAAAACCATATCTAGGTCCTTTAGGTATTTTATTGATTAAAAACAAATAAATACTAATTGTACTTAGATTAAAGATTATATAGAAAAGTAAGAAGTATATAAATTACGACAGTGTTTACTATCTAGCTGATCTTTAGCTTTCTTATAAAAGTACTAACAGAACGAACAAACTCATCATCCCAGTAATATTGATGCTTTTATATTTAATAAATTTTAGCAATAAATGTGTTAGCGACTACTATATTCAATTTAAAAGCATTGTATGAAAGTTAATTAAGATGCCTTGTCATAATACTTATTGCGGAATTTTATTGATATTTAATGTTTCAATCTTTTACTATTGTGACTATTAATTTTGAATTCTATCTCAATCCTTTTTTAAACAAAGAATTTTACTGTTATTTATTAATACAAAATACTGCCTACTTTTATCTAAAAAAAAAGAGTATTACTAAACACTCGGTAATAAAATAATAACAAGTAAATAAACTGAAAATAATATCAAGTTCATAAGTAAATAAACTGTTTTATGCATAAATAAAAAAATGATTTAATTTTGACATGACAAGCTTTCATTCGCAACGTCGATGACTCGCTTTTTATATTTTTATTCAATAAAAATCTGACGATTCTAATTTAAATCTCAAGGCTACTTCTAATTCTGCAATGACTATTTAGAAGGAGTGTATTTACGAACTGTCTCTAATTTGTTTGAAAACTGTTCGATGTTTTACACGTCGTTTTGTTTGCAATAATGTCCAATATACTGTTAAAGAGTTAAAGTGTTTATTAAGGCATAATTTGCAGCTGATTTAGAGATGTTAAATGAGTAAGGTAGGAATATTTCTATGTGTGTAATAATAAATGATTGAGGATTTATTTTAGTCATATTTTCATTAAATAGTACTTTTCTCTTTCACACAAATTGTTAAAACTATTTTAAAAGCTTCTAAGACCTTTGTAACATGCAATTTTTGGTCAACACTCGACAAAAACATTTGAGCACCTCAGAGGTGTAAATATAATATAAAAACATGTAATATGCGAAATACACGTGTTTACACGAGCACGTAAATATGAAAAGCCTTTTATTTCTTCTACGTCTTGAATATAAATATAATTACTGCTATGTGTGTACGCCACAACGTCGACTGAACATTTTATTTTCTTTTTGCTTTACAAGAAATAACATCATTAGTGTTTTATTTTCATTTTTTTCTTACAAGAACTTAATATCAGTGTTTTACAGTATATTTCTTTCATACATATATGTAATATAAATAATTACATATACCATTCTGTATCAGATTGTAAATTTTTTATATGATCCTTCTTCTTAGTCGTACACTCTTGTTAGAGTCGTCGTGGTTACGCTGACTAGGTACATAGTTTGGTGTTTGGTGGGTCGATAACATTTCCAAGGGTAGCTCTCCTGGCGATGTGCTTCCATTTTTTTCTGTTGAAGGCGTCGCGAGTACACTGGACCATGGTGGACTGCCTGGCAACCCGCGTAGCGACCGGCACCCTGAGTTTTCCGGGGCTGAGAGAGTGAAATGGGATACCGGCCATCAGGATGCGGACAACCAGGCATCTTATGGAAAAAATGCTACTGAAAGAAGAAGATTAAATGTCAACTTAAGAAACAATCTTCGTATAGGTACATGTTGTACGATATCTGCTTGTATATAAAATTCGAAATTTACTCATATAAAAATGTTACTGTCATGGCGACCCTCGTCAATCCTCGTTATTTATGTTTTTCATACGTGCTACTATTTTTACTTAATTTAACCCAAACCATACGACTTACAGTAAAAAAAAAAGTAATTATTTTAAGTATCGCAGTGTGCTTTATCAGCCTTGTTACATTGCTAAGATACTTCATCAATTAAGAAGTAATATAACATAACAATACACTTTATTGTACACCAAAATAGAAATAATTGATTTTAACAAACTATCATAAGGTACGAAGGACGGCCTTATCGCTGAAATGCCATCTCTTCCAGGCAACCTAGGGTCAGAGGAGACGGTATCATATCGGTGTAGGTGTACAAATTGTGACATCATAACACTTAAATTGAGACACAAACGAGCAAATACATTTACGTAAATATATATAACCATATAAATAATATTAGAGCTTTATCAGCCAAGATTTGCGGGTAATTATGTCTCATTTTTTTTTTCGTAAGACTCGTTGATTATTTCCTTCACCGCTTAAAAGGATGTAAACTTAATTGAATTTAACCGTGCTTTCGCATATTGTAGCTTGTGATCTTTCTGTTGGTATAAATTCTTGTCTTTAAAATTTGTATTTATCTATGTGTGTGTGTGTGTGTGTATGTATGTATACATATGTTTGGTATGTATATATATATATATATGATATATGATATATATATATATATATATATATATATATATATGTGTGTGTGTATGTATTTATACTTGTAAGTATGCAATATATTACATACAGTTATTTAACAATTTTCTTTCCGTTGTTATTTCTTGCACTGTGTCCCCCGCTATACACTCTTTCATGACCATTGGTTGCCTGAAAGATATCTCTTCTAGGGATAAGTCCACCTTTGCCATCAATTATACGTGTAATTTTCTGTATATTCTTTTTTTAGTGCAATAAAGTAAATAATAATAATATAAATTGTATACGTAAGATTAGATATGCTAATAAGTCGTAACTTAAGTACTAACATAAAATAAAGAACAAGTAAAAATTATATATGTCATAATTTTCACTTTATAAAAATCTTTCCTATCTTTTTTATGTATTATTCAAATTCGAAACGTAGAAACGTGATATATTTCGATGCTATCAAAATTTACCTCCATCATAACCACGGTTATATTAGACAGCTTGTCTTTTTTGATTAGCATGTATGGAAAATATACTAAAAACTATGGTCACAGTAATATATTTTATACTATATTTTTTTTAAATGTAGGTCGGCAAACAAGCGTACGGCTCACCTGATGGTAAGCGATTACCGTAGCTTATAGACGCCTGCAACACCAGAAGCATCGCAAGCGCGTTGCCGACCCAATCCCCAATCCCCCCAGGAGCTCTGGTCACCTTACTCACCAACAGGAACACAATACTGCTTGAAAACAGTATTATTTTGCTGTGATCTTTTGTAAGGTCCTACCCCAGTCGGGCTGCTCCATATTTTGAGCAGGAAATTCCTGCTGTGCCCTACCTCAGTTAAATTGAACTATGTACAGCATTTTATTGTAATAATGTTAAGAGCAAGATTAGTTAAAGAAATGGTACTCTTCATTAAGTAGACTCTTAATTTTCTCAACAAGAAAATTGTGTAACTGAAGAAGTATATTAAAACGAAATAAAAACTTCCAAGCTTGGTGCGGTCGAAAAAATTTTATTTTTTATAAACAAACTCACGACTATATTATATTTATAATCTAACATAGTAAATGGAAGCTATTTACGAGACTGATGTCTATAGTAAATAGTTGATACTAAGCCTTTGACATCAGTTTTAATTTAAACACTTTCTTATATATATAATAAATTCTAAGCTGGTTTTAATAACTTCCGTTTTCACAAAATCTGAAGATAAAAAATTATGAGTGGATAAAATAAACTTACGATTTTATTTTTGTGTTACCCCCACATTAGGAATTCTAAACATTTTTGAATATCATATCAAAAATTGACCGCTCCAGCGGGATTCGAACCCGCGTCTCCGACTGACCGTGTCGGCGCTCTAGCCAATTAAGCTATGGAACGATGTACCCGCTAGAGCGAAATTTTTGATATGATGATTTTTTATTTTCGGTTTTAAGCGAACCGTGGCGCCGTCTATAGTGAGTTCTTTACAGAGACCCGTAACTATTCAAAGTTTCATATTACAATGAAAATCTTTGACAGGAGACGACACCATGCTATTATTAATACCTACGATTTTATTTTTGTGTTACCCCCACATTAGGAATTCTAAACATTTTTGAATATCATATCAAAAATTGACCGCTCCAGCGGGATTCGAACCCGCGTCTCCGACTGACCGTGTCGGCGCTCTAGCCAATTAAGCTATGGAACGATGTACCCGCTAGAGCGAAATTTTTGATATGATGATTTTTTATTTTCGGTTTTAAGCGAACCGTGGCGCCGTCTATAGTGAGTTCTTTACAGAGACCCGTAACTATTCAAAGTTTCATATTACAATGAAAATCTTTGACAGGAGACGACACCATGCTATTATTAATACCTACGATTTTATTTTTGTGTTACCCCCACATTAGGAATTCTAAACATTTTTGAATATCATATCAAAAATTGACCGCTCCAGCGGGATTCGAACCCGCGTCTCCGACTGACCGTGTCGGCGCTCTAGCCAATTAAGCTATGGAACGATGTACCCGCTAGAGCGAAATTTTTGATATGATGATTTTTTATTTTCGGTTTTAAGCGAACCGTGGCGCCGTCTATAGTGAGTTCTTTACAGAGACCCGTAACTATTCAAAGTTTCATATTACAATGAAAATCTTTGACAGGAGACGACACCATGCTATTATTAATACCTACGATTTTATTTTTGTGTTACCCCCACATTAGGAATTCTAAACATTTTTGAATATCATATCAAAAATTGACCGCTCCAGCGGGATTCGAACCCGCGTCTCCGACTGACCGTGTCGGCGCTCTAGCCAATTAAGCTATGGAACGATGTACCCGCTAGAGCGAAATTTTTGATATGATGATTTTTTATTTTCGGTTTTAAGCGAACCGTGGCGCCGTCTATAGTGAGTTCTTTACAGAGACCCGTAACTATTCAAAGTTTCATATTACAATGAAAATCTTTGACAGGAGACGACACCATGCTATTATTAATACCTACGATTTTATTTTTGTGTTACCCCCACATTAGGAATTCTAAACATTTTTGAATATCATATCAAAAATTGACCGCTCCAGCGGGATTCGAACCCGCGTCTCCGACTGACCGTGTCGGCGCTCTAGCCAATTAAGCTATGGAACGATGTACCCGCTAGAGCGAAATTTTTGATATGATGATTTTTTATTTTCGGTTTTAAGCGAACCGTGGCGCCGTCTATAGTGAGTTCTTTACAGAGACCCGTAACTATTCAAAGTTTCATATTACAATGAAAATCTTTGACAGGAGACGACACCATGCTATTATTAATACCTACGATTTTATTTTTGTGTTACCCCCACATTAGGAATTCTAAACATTTTTGAATATCATATCAAAAATTGACCGCTCCAGCGGGATTCGAACCCGCGTCTCCGACTGACCGTGTCGGCGCTCTAGCCAATTAAGCTATGGAACGATGTACCCGCTAGAGCGAAATTTTTGATATGATGATTTTTTATTTTCGGTTTTAAGCGAACCGTGGCGCCGTCTATAGTGAGTTCTTTACAGAGACCCGTAACTACGGGGTACTAACGGGGTTCGAATCCCGCTGGAGCAGTCAATTTTTGATATGATATTCAAAAATGTTTAGAATTCCTAATTTGGGGGTAACACAAAAATAAAATCGTAGGTATTAATAATAGCATGGTGTCGTCTCCTGTCAAAGATTTTCATTGTAATATGAAACTTTGAATAGTTACGGGTCTCTGTAAAGAACTCACTATAGACGGCGCCACGGTTCGCTTAAAACCGAAAATAAAAAATCATCATATCAAAAATTTCGCTCTAGCGGGTACATCGTTCCATAGCTTAATTGGCTAGAGCGCCGACACGGTCAGTCGGAGACGCGGGTTCGAATCCCGCTGGAGCGGTCAATTTTTGATATGATATTCAAAAATGTTTAGAATTCCTAATGTGGGGGTAACACAAAAATAAAATCGTAGGTATTAATAATAGCATGGTGTCGTCTCCTGTCAAAGATTTTCATTGTAATATGAAACTTTGAATAGTTACGGGTCTCTGTAAAGAACTCACTATAGACGGCGCCACGGTTCGCTTAAAACCGAAAATAAAAAATCATCATATCAAAAATTTCGCTCTAGCGGGTACATCGTTCCATAGCTTAATTGGCTAGAGCGCCGACACGGTCAGTCGGAGACGCGGGTTCGAATCCCGCTGGAGCGGTCAATTTTTGATATGATATTCAAAAATGTTTAAAATAAACTTTATAATAAATTAAAAGTAAAAACATTTCTTAAAAAACAAGCTTTTATTTAAATGCACTAAAAAGGTTAAAGTTAATGTTTCCTTTAAAACTTTTACACTATAATAATATACACAAAGCTAACAAATATATATAAAAAAAAAGATTTCCGCTTTTCAGTTCATATAGATTAAAAACTGTTTTTCTCTTATAAGTTAATTTATTGATAATTACCTTAAATACTACAAAAGTTTATATAAATATATCATATATAAGTATAGTTATTGATATAAAGGTCAAAACTATATTTTTATTACCGTTCCAGTGTGTAATATAAATTACACGGTACACTAGATCTTCTAAACGACTAAATTGATACAGATGTGCCTACGTGTGGTTCAGTCCTTGCATAATGTAGTTTGATATAGAGTCTAGTTAGTCTCATTTTATTTTAAATTAATATTTTAAGATTCTAAAAGATTATTAGAAAAAATTTGCAGAAAATTCTTCTTTGTATTAGTTTTGCAAGAAATTCATATCAGGGATAATTATTATGATAATATATAAATAAATAAAAATTGTTTATTTCGGATAACTGGAATCCATAAAAATTGTTAGTAAAAAAATAATTTTTAACAAAAAAAAACCGACTTCAAAAAGGAAACACTAGTAAGTAAACACTCAACAACCTGGCTAAAATAACAAATACAAACAACACACATACAAAAAACAAGTACAAAAAATACTATTAGATATGTCAAAACAATAACAGAATAATAACAGTATTCAACCAAGAAAACAAATTATGAAAGAAAACTGAATACAACTTACGAGTAGATACTAGAGTAGTTATTGTTTTACTTGGCACCGACTTCAAAATTATAAAATATTTATTTAATCATTTCTGATTAACTAAATCAAAATACGAATTGCTTTGTACTAAGTAAATTTATTATCACTTTTTAGTTTCCTTTTTGAAGTCGGTTTTTTTTTTTGTTAAAAATTATTTTATTTAACAATTTTTAGTGATGGGTAGACCTAACAAGAATGCTTTTTCTCTTATGTCGGGGATTCGGAAACATACACAATACACAAGCACAAACACCTAGATCATGACAAACATCTATATGGCCAATACAAATGTCTGTCGTGCCCGGGGATTGAACCCACTAACGCCAGCGCAACAGCCGGTGCTGTGACCGCTGCGCTAGAGCGTCGACATACTATGAGTAAAGTTCGCTATCAGGTGTACGTAATAACAACCGGGACTGACAGCCTAGCGTGTTCTCCGAGGTTAGGTTGTTAGAACCACAAGGATTAACAACTAGACCGAAAATAAATATTTGTATAAACATAAATATCCACTCCGAGCGGGAATAGAACCCGCGACCGTCGGTGTTTAGGCGCCGCCGACACGGCACATGCACCATTATATCAAAGCGGTCGTCAAACAGCAAAAAGTAACTGCTGTAAATTGTTGAGAAATTCCCTCGAGTGTTTATGGGCTCCATCATCAAACCTGGTCCTGCGACACAGATGATCACACAGCAGGTAATTGCTATAAATCGTTGAAAAGTTCCCTCGACTATCTTTCGTCTCCATCATCAGACTTTAATGGCACTTGTAACTCATATAGGTGCAAAGTTCTCATCAATAGAAACGAATTAAGTTTCAACAGCAGGTAATTGCTATAAGTCGTTGAAGAGTACCCTCGACTATCTTTCGTCTCCATCATCAGACTGAAATGGCACTTATAACTCATATATATGCAAAGTTCTCATCAATAGAAACGAATTAAGTTCAAACAGCAGGTAATTGCTATAAATCGTTAAAGAGTTCCCTCGACTAACTTTTGTCTCCATCATCAGACTGTAATGGCACTTATAACTTATACAGGTGCAAAGTTCTCATCAATAGAAACGAATTAAGTTCAAAAAGCAGGTAATTGCTATAAATTGTTGAAGAGTTCCCTCGACTATCTTTCTTCTCCATCATCAGATCGACTCCAGACCTTTATTAAATAGTAGTGCTTTATAGTACTTAATGAAAACATGATTAAATTTACTAGTCACCTTTACGATTTTCGAAAGTTTCCTTCGATTTCTCTGGGATCCCATCATCAGATCCTGGTTTCCTTATCATGGTACCAAACTATAAATATCTCCTTTCCAACAAAAAAAGAATTATCAAAATCGGTTCATAAACGAAGAAGTTATCTCCGAACATACATAAAAATATATATATATATATATATATACGGTCGAATTGAGTAACCTCCTCCTTTTTTTTTGAAGTCGGTTAAAAATAGAAAATAATTAAAAATATATATATACAATTTTTCTATGTTCGTCAGATAGCATTACCAGTAACCAGTGAAAGAAAATAAGTAAATAAGTTAATAAGTAATCAACATTGGTATAATAGCAAAATATACTTTTTTTGCTTCAAAGTCTAAACTATTATTTCATTTAGATATTTTGCTTATTTTATTTTACTTTAAAATGTGTTTATGTATTTCCACGCTTATGCAATCAAGTTAAGAAAATTTATACTCTTGTACTCTAAAGATACGTCAGTATTAAACCGAGGCAAGAGATTTGTAACTGCTGAAATAAATTAAGCGATTCAAGGATGTCTAGACTACACTATGATTAGTTACTAACTTTGCATATAAATTGAAGCGAATCGTCCATCTCTCAAATTAAAAATGATTTTATGCATCGTCGTAAATCTACCCATGCAGTATAAAGTTATTAACCACTTTAAGAGATCTAGAAGCTAATTTACGTTCCCTTAAGAAATAAATTAGACATAATAAAAGTTTCAAGTTTACAAATTCAGTTACCACAGGAATCGCTAGGGACTTTTATTAAAACAATATGACCAAAAACTAAAAAAGTTCTGTAATACAGAGCAGTGCTTATTAGCTCATGGTTAATTTATCCCTGACAAGTGTTGCAATGGCTATCTATGCAACAAATTAATATGCCAAATTAAAAGTAACACCGCTATGTGAGCGATAACCGATCTAATATACTGGCAGCGAACGTTTCATTATAGGCGACTAAGGTTTATTTATTTTAAATAAATACATATACCCAAGATAAACTGGAGCCTTCAGTTGAAAGAAATTATCCCTTTATCGGAAGGTTAAATGATAAAAACAACAAGAACGCAAAGATAATTCATATAATGGTTGAAAGTATGCGAGCCGTCTTTAAATACGAGTATATTACAATATACATCAAATATTTACATTTATAAACTAAAAAAGAAGTAAAAATTGCCTTGCAAATTTTGCGTCAGTGCCAGGTTAAGGTGGTATAAGGGCTCAAAAGAGTTTGTATTAAAGTCAGAAGAGAGAGTTGAATATTTGTATGACAGGTCCGATATTTTTTAAATTAAAAGCATGAAACTTCACTTTGGACTACTGATTAAAAAAAAACAAATATGTATTTCAGTATTTGTGGACAAAGAAAAGAAATTAGGATTGAAGGTTCAAATGGAATGTTCATCATTTTTTAAACTGGACTTAGACCGGTTGGGTTCTGATTATATATAAAAATAATTAAATAAATAAATAAATAATAGTTGGTAGATAGATTAGCATATAAAATAAATTAGTATAACAGTGTTTGCGGGAATCTTGTACAGTAAAATAAAAGATTAGTTTGTATTACTAAAATCACCTAAAAATGTCTTGAGGATATCTAAGGGAAAACTGGTTTTAGCACTAATCGTGAGCAAGCTCTGCGTGCAATCTGGTGGTAATAGTAGAGCAGCCAAGAAGATGAATCATAAATGTGGTTCATCTTCAATGAAATACTAAATTGTTGTTATTTGATGCATACTATTTAAGCCTTTCTTTATAAATATTATCAATTTCAATTCGAGCAAAGCCGCAGGCACTACTAGTTCCATATATCATAAAGTTTATTTTTACTGCTCATCTATTAGTGTATAAAAAGATATTAACTTTATGTATTTTTCCATAAAATGCGACGTTACAATATTCAGTTTTACATTTTAAAAGTAAAATCTGATTTCTGTCAGTCAAAAATAGGTTTGCCTTGACGCTCATGCAGTGAATCCAATTTTAGACTCTTATACTTTTTAATTCGACAACTAAAGGGAGTATTCTAGTTTCAAAACTATTTAGGGAATTTATTTTCTATTCGACACCTTTTATTGAGACCTAGTAGCGTTTGAATTTATAATCTACATAAATTATGTACGTAAGAAGCAGACAGATACTAAATTCGGCTAATGGAAATGTGACTTAAATGCAGAACGAAAAATGTCAATATAAATTTAAAAAAAGCTTATAACTGTAAACGTTTTTCTTTTTTCTAAAATAGCAAGATTAAGCACAGTGATGACATTTTAAAAACGAATTTATTTACAGCTAACTGCCCGGACAGACTTCGTTCTGTCAAAAGTTAATAGTAAAAATTAAATGTTATTTTTCTATTTTTATTAGTATTTAAAGCGTCCGTGGGTCTTAAGGAACATACCAAAAATAATTTAGCTGAATTGGTCGAACCGTTCTCGAGTTATGCGCTTGGCAACATTAATTTTTATTTATATAGATGAATCCTAACCCACTATGAATAGTTGACCTACATTCTTTATGAAAAAGAAATTTATGATACCTAGATACCTAATCACCATAAGTACAGCAAACTGAAATACGAAAATACTATTATGACCGAGCTCATATTGAGACTAATACGACAAGGTAGGATAAAACTCTTAACAAAATCTTTTATAATTAGAATGTTTTCCCTTGGATTAAGAAACATCCGAAATCACGCAATATGTAGCCCTCACTTCATTTATTTTTTATTAACAGCAATCTAAAAGATACACTCCTTTCTATTTTACTACAAAGAGGTGAAACAAGTAATCAGATAATTATCATAATAACGATTTTATATTAATAATAAATATTTGTATTCGTTTAATTTTATTCGCCATTTACATTTTTATCTCTCTGACATCGAACAATTTAAAAGACAAAGGAAAGATTTTTCGCCTATTATTTTGTCTAAATTGAAGAACAACGGAACAGTGTCAGATTTCGCTCCAACTAACAACCAAACAATCCGTCGAATCCAAAACTCGAGTAAAACATAAATTCAATGTTATTGTAAATAAGTTATTGTTTAACTTTGAATGTCTTCGAAATCCGAAACCCTTATAGATTTCCATAGTTGATTGGGTAATTATGATTAAAAGACAAATTAGAAATTGTGAATAATATTTTATAATGTTTATAAGTATTATGGAGATTGACAAAATTTTGTTAATTTCATTTTTTCATGTTTTATTTTGTGTTCCTCTTGACTAATTTCCGACTCGATCGCTTATAGACGAGACTGTAAAAAATATATTGAATATTAAAATACAATAGGTACATCAATCATCATCATCACATCATCATTTCAGGCTATCACAGTCCACTGCTCGACATAGGCCTCCACAAGTTCACGCCAAAAATGGCGTGAACTCATGAGTGTTGCCCATAGTCACCACGCTGGGCAGGCGGGTTGGTGACGCAGGGCTGGCTTTGTCGCACCGAAGACGCTACTGCCCGTCTTCGGCCTGTATATTTCAAAGCCAGCAGTTGGATGGTTATCCCGCCATCGGTCAGCTTTTTAAGTTCCAAGATGTTAGTGGAACTGTGTTATCCCTTAGTCGCCTCTTACGACACCCACGGGAAGAGAGGGGGTGGCTATATTATTTACTACCGTAGCCACACAGCAAACAATACAACAAATACAATAGGTATAAAAATTAAAAATATTAATTCTATTTCATCACTTTAACATTTTAAAATTTGCCATACAAAACAAAACAAAAACAATTTTATTATTTCTCAATTATCAAGACTCAAATTTCATTATAAATTAAGTAATTAATTATATATAAACATTTATTTTGAACTAAAACTTTTAAGAGTACATAGAAATTCCATATTTCAAATCAAATATAACTGCTTAAGTGACCATGCACTTGTCTTAGTTGATTTGAACGTTAAAAAGCCCAAAATTATCAAACAAGTAAAATATCAAAGAGCTTTAAATAATATAGTTACTAATGCATTTAACGAAGACCTGAACAGTATACCATGGGAGTACATCAGTACTTTAAGTGACGTAGATGAAATGGTTTATAATTTTAACAGATACTTGATTACCGTATTTGACATTCATGCTCCAATGCGTAAATTAATTATTAGAGATAAACCTAAACCGTGGATAACAGATACAATAAAGCTTATGATGAGTCTGCGAGACGAAGCCCTAATGAAATCACGTAAAGATAAGAATAATACAATATTGAAAGATTACTATCGCGACCTTAAAAATTATGTTACAGCATCTATAGAGAGGGAGAAAAAGGCATATTTTAACTTTTTTATAAATAACCATATAAATAAACCTGCTCTTCTGTGGAAAAGTTTAAAAAATACGGCTCAGCTCAGTAACAAATATATGAATATCATTCCCGACCATTTAAATGATCCAGATAAAATTAATGATCACTTCCTAACGTTGCCAGCCAATACATATTCAGACCAGATTAAAAATTCAATTAACTCAAATATTGTACAAAATGATACGTTACGTTTGAAGCCAGTAAATGAAATAGATGTGAGAAAAATTATCTGTAGTATCAAAACAAAAGCATCAGGACTAGATAGCTTAAATATAGATATGATTAAAATGACTCTAGACATGACAGTTCCAGCTATCACTAAAATAGTTAATAAGTCTATTGAAACGAATAAATTTCCATCGTGTTGGAAGGAGGCTCTGGTGAGACCAATACCTAAGAAGAACAGTATTACTGAACTAAAAGATCTTCGTCCTATATCAATATTACCGGTGTTATCTAAAGTCTTGGAAAAAGTTGTCCTAAACCAAGTACTGCAATTTGTAGAAAATAAAAAAATAATTCCCAGACTCCAATCTGGCTTTCGGAGAGGCTATGGCACAGAAACTGCCCTTCTACACGTGACAGATGACCTTAGTGAAGCATCGGACATGGGACTGAGCAGCATTATGGTTCTTTTAGACTACTCCCGAGCATTTGACTGTTTACAACCGGAACTTCTTCTAGCCAAATTAAAATATTACGGTTTTTCAAAAGATACATGCGAATGGTTTGAGTCATTTCTTACACACAGGCAACAGAGAGTAGTTACAGAAAACGGAAATGGTGAACTAAAGTTCTCAACCCTTAGAACACTGGAAAAGGGCGTACCACAGGGCTCTTTGCTAAGTCCATTGTTGTTTACAATATTTACTGCAGATTTACATAAACACATTAAACACTGTAAATACCACCTATACGCAGATGATACACAGCTATACTACTCATTTGATAGTAAAGATACACAAGAAGCAACGAACAAAATTAACGAAGATCTTGATAATATCTATAACTGGTCGCGAAATAACTCGCTTTTTCTTAACCCACGCAAATCACAAATGTTAGTCTTGGGTACAAAATCACAAATTAAAAATGTGTTGGATAGCAAATTAGAAATTAAAATTGATAATGTTGTGCTCGAACAGGTAACTTCGGCTCGTAATCTTGGTTTAATTCTCGATGGCGAACAAAGGTACATAGAACACATTAATAATAAAATACGAGCTGCTTTTTTTAAACTAAAGACACTATATAATGTTAGGGGTTATTTAAGCGAAAAATTACGTGTACTTCTTTGTGAGTTGTTAGTACTCTCCCAGTTTAATTACTGTAGCTCTGTCTATGGGCCAAGATTGATGGCGACCACAGAGAGGGCAATACAGAGGGTACAAAACGCCTGCATACGGTTCTGTTATGATACTGGCAGGAGAGAACATATTACCCCGTATCTAAATAGCAAAAGCATGTTAAATATGAGCGGCAGAAGAGAACTTAATCTTGCTTGTGTTATTCATAAGGTGATATGGAATAAAAAACCTGAATATCTGTTCGAAAAGCTGATGTGGGTTAAGGATTTTGCACTGCATAGCTTACGCAGAGGCGCGCAACTTTGTTTAAAAATACCAAAACACAAGACATCAAGGTATAGGGGATGCTTCAGATTCTCTGCAGCAAAAATTTGGAATGACTTACCACCCCCATTGAGATGTCGAATGAGTACTGAAACGTTTAAGACAAAGTATCGAAAAGCTTTACTCAATCGACAAATTGCTGCGGAGAATCTGAGTCATGCCCATTGGAAACTGCTTGATCTGAGAAATTTTTTTTTCCAAAAATGATTTTTTCATATACAAGCACACATACACAAACATACACATACACAAACATACATATACACACGCACACACAAATGCATGCTCACGCAAGGGTAACTTTTACATGTTATCATATTATTGTTTATACTACAATCGTTTTTTGGTCAATGTCCTGCTTTGGATACATTTACAAAGTCGTACGGAAACCGGGGAGCACACTGCTTACTCCCACCCAGTATCACAGGGAGAAGGGAGTGGCTGAAAAACAGCGCTGCATGGGACTTTAGTCCTGTGTCAGCTGAAGCTGAGCCACTTCCTATTGCCTATTCATATTTTATTTTTTGTCAAATTTTAATACGTTTTAATATATGTTATGTTTTCATGTTTTTTTTTTTGTGTATGTTTACTTAACGTGTTATTTTAACTTGTATATATGTGGCAATAAATCATTTTATTATTATTATTATTATTATTATTAAATAACTCACCTCACTTCCTGCGTGGATGGCCAGTACCATATCATAGTCGCCAGTTCTAATGCTAATATGGGCGCGACCGTCATTACCAACGGTAACCGTTTTACCCGTACAGCTATTGTTGCGTTTCTCTCCAGAAATGACGTCACAGTATCTACCAGCGGGAAGGCATGTCTGTGAACCAAACAATGTTAAATTTACTAGTTTGAAAATAGCGCAAATTTTATATCAATGTTGCTGATTTATATAATAAATGCCTAGACATTTCATAAGTAAGCAATTCAAGAAGTATTAGTTAAAGGTCATTAACAACGTCAACATTAATGTAATATATAATAAATAAAAATTTAAACGAAGTAGAAATTTTTTAATACCTTGACACTTACTAATTCTACGCTAACGAACATACGTTATTTTTACACCGGGAACGTTTTAACATATTTAGGTAGTGAACTTTTGAAAACTGAAATATATTCTTTTTTTTCTTGAAATAATAAAAGTTTTTAGTACGCCAAATTATATAATTTCGGGCACCACTTTCCTCTTTCTCAAAAGTGGAATTTCCAGTAATCGTTTCGTTGTGTATTTCAACATACCGAATAAAACTATTCAACATTTGATAATCGCGCAAATATCAAAACTATGTACTAAATAATAACTATTAACAAACCTGTAAGGTCTGGTTCAAATCCCAGTTGTTGTTGTTGAAAGCAACAAATCCTCTGTTACCGCGGCAGAAAGCAATCTGATTGCTACCGTTGTCCCACCAGTTACTGATACCAGCGTTGCCAGCAACGTTACGGAAGGCAACCATGGAATAGATTTGACGCCAGCGATGTTCACAGACCCAGCCATTACCACAGGTTTGGTCCTTTAAAAAAATATATTAAAATTTAGATTCTGAACTAATGCTGTTGAAAAAAAAATATTATTTTTCTAAGATAATTGTGTATTATTATATATGGTTGTGAAACATGAAATAGAGAGAAAGTTAAAGACCGAAGATTCAAAACAAATAAAAACCCAAGTCAAAATATTACTGAAATAAATATTTAGGTACAAAGAAAGTTTTAGGTCCTAAAAAGTTTATTTAAAATTATTCTGTTGATTTTATAAAATGAAAACTTTGTTACTAAATCATGTTGATTTCACTTTATTAGTTATTCTGAAAGAAGGTGGCTAGATATTCTGAAGTTTATAAATTTTCCTAATTTAAAGCAGACAAATAAAATTACTCTTGTGTATTTTATCAAATATTTTTGTATTCTTACAGAGTTGATAGATGGCGAAATGATGTTCCCGCTACCGTCCATCGGAGGTCCGGCTTCAGTGTCGTGGAAGGAAAAGCTGCTCATAATTTGGGGCTGGCCGTAAGGGTGAGCCAACATGAACGCGATAGCTCCCTTGTACTGCTTGGGTTGTCTGTGAGTCAAAATGTTACCACCAGCGCCGTGACCTCTCTGGTTGTCGTGGTTATCGATAAATGTCAAAGCGTCGCCTGATGCAAGGAGGTTCCACTGTGGACCCCAGTTGACCAACCATCTATAAACGATATAGGGTTTTTTAGATTGATGCAATTTTTGCAAATTTTTATTAATTTGATTTATTTTTACAAATAATTGCACAAGAAGACCAATACGACTTTCCAGTACCTAAAACAGTATATAACAAGTAAATTTGCAACTTAAAACAGCATATTGAAGAATTGACTTACTTTGTTATTATTAGGTTCGTTTTGTTATGAACAAATATTATATTAACAAAGTGCAACATATGCAGTATGTAAGCCTGCGAAATTTATATAAAATTGTTAAGTCAGGGATTAACCCCATTGCTTCCATTTTTTATAAAAAGACTATTGTATTTCGTTCAGTTCGATTCAATTTTGTGTTAAAACAGTTGTCAGTAAACATTTTTGAATATCATATCAAAAATTGACCACTCCAGCGGGGTTTGAACCCGCGTCTCCGACTGACCGTGTCGGCGCTCTAGCCAATTAAGCTATGGAACGATGTACCCGCTAGAGCAAGTTGTCAGTAATTAAATTAATTTACACAGTAAAGTGATTTTTTTAAAAGGACACACGGAGAGCCATTCTAACAGTTTGAAATTATCTTAAGCCACGACTGATATAGACTTACCTAAGTTCGTTTTGACCATTGAAAGCACGACTAAGTTCCAAACCAAATCTGAACTCAGTCACAGCAGCAAGTGGAGTATACTCGTTACGAGTCACCGCTTCTCCTCCCAAATCAATAACCTCTTGGAAAATGTATGGTCGAGCACCAGATGGGAAACCATGTCCTGTGTTTAGATTCCTAAGTCTACTGTAGATGATACTTAGGTCTCCCGGCCACATGTGTTTGGCGGCGTCAATTCTGTCAATAAATTGAACAATAAATGTATATAATGAGTTCATTTTTTTAATGTATGTATTTGTATTAGATAAGTAAGATATTAGGATTTACTCATTCACAACTTCATATGCGTTGAATTTGAAATTAGGCGTCTCTATTACAATTAGTACATCACTTCTAAACAGCGTGTCTAACAATGCAACCGTGTGAAAAAAAAATACGTAGGTTGACTTAGTTTCATTTAACGCTTATTTATTGCAGAAGCGAAATAAATTAAAAAAGCAGAAATTAAGAAAAATTAAACACACTAACAAGCACAAATAATTATTGTTAATATATGTTTGTTAATCAAAAATAATCAAAACTCTTTAAAATGGAATAAATATAACGTATGCCTTATTTATAAGTTATCCCAACAATAGATAATATGACATAGGAAATCTTACAGATTCGGTTTTCAAGAAATCGTGTCATGACCCAAAAAACAGCGTTGCGAACCTATACCATCCTGACAATGTCGTACCCACATCTCATATAAAATAACTACACTATGTTGATAAAGTTTGCGAATATACATGACGAAATAACGTTATATTGTAAAATAACAAAATAAATTTAAAGAGTATCTGTTTATTTATATTTTATAGAATGTACAGTGAAAATAAAATTCACTCAAAGTACTATTATATGTCTTATTGCAAATGTGCGTTAAATATTATTCCATAGAGACAAAATTATAATTATATTGCTTTCAATCGACTAACCTGAAACCAGCCACTCCTAAATCGATGAGACGGTTCATATAGCCGACAATTTGTTGACGGACGTATTCTGAACCTTGGTTCAAGTCCTTAAGACCAGATAACTCGCAGTTACGTACCTATAAAATAATATTATTCTTATTATATTAATATTATCCATTTTCTATTAACTGTAAAAGTAATTGTAAAAGTAGTGCTAGCAAATTAGGAAATGTTTAAGGGATCACAACTTAACACATCAAAACAAATACAAATACTAAATATTATATTTTACAGTCTCAAATGTATGTAACATTTATACACACATTTACAATGTAAATACTAAGGACGGAGAGCCACTTTGAAGATGTATATTTCAAAACGAGGGGCTTAAAATGGAAATGATCAAAGAGACCTGAAGTAGATTTGAAAGACTTTTTTTGACGATCACACTCGATACAAAGATATAATATGTTTGAATTAAGAACATAAAGTAATAAAAATAACTTGAAAAACATTTCTTTGAAGTTATACTTATATTGTTTACCCCACCATCTTTGTTATAAAATTTAAATGTAATTTTATTTTAAATAAAATGAATATTTAATGATGTGAATGAGATAAATGCAAAACTCAAGTCTCTAGTAACACAAAACAATCTGTGTTTCGCAAATCCTATACGGATTTAATAGTTAATGTATTTAAGCGAATAATGACTCTTATATCTACGTTAATCTTTATTATATATATATTATTCACTTCTTCCAAGAATAATTGTATTACTTGTTCATTACTAGTGTAAGATGTAAATATAACGTGATTGCTGATAAAATGGACTAAATAGCATTAAACGTGGCATTTAAGAGACAATTTCTGTGTATTGTGTGCTTGACCCAATCATAATGCATATTACTTTTATTAGCAATATGAATGGGCAGAAGGTGACCATTAAATTCAATTATGAATCTATTTTATGACAGATTATAGTTTATCATTACTTACTCTGTCAGCACAGCAGCCATAATCGTTGCCAGAGATTACACAATTAGGCCAGTTGAAGTCGTTTCGTCCATAGGGTACAGCTGGGTAGTGCCAATTACCGAAGTTTGCAGTACTACCTCCTGTGCCTGTGTTTTCATTATATGTACCAGTCATGTGGTTGATGATTGCGTCAACGTATATCCTGTTATACAAATATTACTATTTGTTACCAAAGCATGAAATACATATTTTGTTATTCTCTTCACGACTTCCATAACTATCACAGATTGTTGAAGAGTATTTTTAAGTTTCTCTTAGCTTACTAAAATTTTAAAGTTTGTGGAAAATAGGTGATAACTTGGTAAAACTTGGTGCCTAGTCTCCAGAACTATACCTAACTAATTTATAATCACATCATCACCATCACAGCAGCCTTTTGCAGTCCACTACTGGACATAGGCCTCCACAAGTTCACTCCAAAAATGGCGTGAACTCATGTGTTTTGCCCATAGTCACCACGCTGGGCAGGCGGGTTGGTTACCGCTCTTCAGCCTGTGTATTTCAAAGTCAGCAGTTGGATGGCTATCCCGCCATCGGTCGGCTTTTAAGTTCCAAGGTAGTAGTGGAACTGTGTTATCCCTTAGTTGCCTCTTACGACACCCACAGGAAGAGAGAGGATGGCTATATTTTTTGATGCCGTAACCACACAGCATATAATAACTAATTTATAATAACCATGTTAAAATGTAGCGTTTAAGAAACTAATGCTTACCTAACACCAGCATTGTTACAACGACGAACCATGTTGGCGAATTGGTTCTCATTACCGGATCGAGTGATCAGTCTGTATGAAATGGGCTGGTAGCGTTCCCACCATGGACGATTTCTTGACCAAATAGCTAGATTTTCATTAGGGGGAGAAATCTGAAACACAACAACGACTGTTGAAAATTTTATACTTTATTTGTATTTTCATAATAAGAATGTAGCTTATATGTGGTATATTTTAAACTGCCGTGATTTTTATCAATATAAATAAAGTGCCTTCGACAATGTTTCTGGGAGTTCAATGATTATATTAATGTTCACTATAATACAATATTAACGGAAGTTATAATGACCATAGACATATATTATACGTAGACATTTGTAGGTAAGAAAAATAAAGTCGCCAACATATTAGTAAAGGGCGCTAGAAACTTCCGTTTTTGACCATGGCATATACAACTCCATAGAAATGACGTGCAAAACCAAAATGTGTATATTTCACAATTTCGTATCGTTTTGTTAAATATATCAAATATGTAACTAAACAGTTTTGTAGCGCTTTTAATTAAAGTCCAAAGTCATGTTTCAATAAAGCTAATGTACGTAGTTTAATCTTGCTATCCTATTTTTCTCCTGCAAGTAGCATCATTTTTCAGTAAATTAAATTTCCGCACATTTATTTAGACAATTGACTCTCGAACACTGGGTATTTCTGTCGTATAGATATAATCTAAGAGTTTATTACCTAGATAGGTAATCGACTCTTAGATTGTCGTAAACGCTGTAATTAATAACAAATAATAATAACAAGTAAATCAAGATACAGCAAAAGACAGCGAAATTGAATTATTAAATTCGATATTTTAGTCACAATAAAGTGTACAAAGTAGGTATTATTAGAATCTTATTATTTAAAAATAGTGAATTGTATCTAAGGCCACGTATCACCATATCATTCCCTTCGCTTCTCTTCTTGTCTTAACACATTTTTAACCGACGTAAAATCGGAGGAGTTTCTCTAGTCGACGGGTATATATTTTTTTTTATGTATACACATAACTTTTTACAGAGTAGTCCGATTTTGATAATTCTTTTTTTATTGAAAAGAGCCGCCGCCGTGCATTACGCATTACGTAATAAATCAATCTCATAGCTTGTTAGGCACCGACTCAAAATTACTTAGCTATACTCACATTAGTTGAAGAACTTAGTTATTAAGGTTAATTAAAAACTCAACTATTTACAAAAATATATATTTAGATATAGTTTCATTACTTTAAGAAGTTAGTTTTTAAGTTTAAATAAAAAAGATTTATTATTTTTTGCTTTTCAGTTTTTTCGGCGGTTTAATTTTTTGTTAAAAAGTTTTTATAATCTCTCAATATCATTTAACGTTAAATGTAACTGTTACCGTTATAAAAACATATACCTAATACAAATGAAGAAGACAATTGAAGAATGTTTTGTTTCCTCGATCAAAATTAGCAATGTGAGTCCGACTCGCACCCTACCATTTTTTTTTCAATCATCGAAATCACAAAAATAAATCGTGTTACGTGTTCCAATTTCAAAATCCCTTTTTAACGCTTTGGGAAATATCGAAAAGCTATTTGCTAAATCTCAAGGTTGGTTTTACCCTCAGAACTGTTGTGACGAATGGATTATCGATTTTTCATTATATATAAAATACTAAGCTCTGCCCCTTCTCCTATATAAAATGCGTCAAGTAGTGGCATAAATACTATAAAGGCACATTGGAAATTGTATTACTAGCGTACGTACAAACATATGTAATCTCAGTATTCTAGTAATAGAATACATCTTAGACATGATATAGTGTTAGCTTTAACGTCATAAACAATGCAAAATTATGCGGAACATTTGTTTACGTAAGCATAATAGCGTCTAGATTGCTTTGCAAGTCATCATTCATCCTTTAGTTAAACGTTGAAAGGGGAAGTAGGTTTAAAAAGTAACATATTATTTATTATCATTCTGCTGTTCACCAGCATGTTGGACTGAGTTTCAACCTGTTACACTGAATTTAAGAACACCAGTAATACCCGAAGTGCAATTTTTAATAAAGAGCATAAAAAGAATGCTAACCTTTATAAACTTGAAGATCCACAATGTATAAAATATCTTAATAAATTTCATTAAAGGAAGACCTAGTCTTCAACTAATTGATTATGACTTATATTAAGAGGATACTTTCAGAAATGAGCATCGTAAAGACACAATAGCATTTCGTACAATAAGACTTGGAATCCAATCCTCATTTTCTATAAAATAAAATAAATAAATATTTACAACATACACACAGCCGTCTGTTCCTAAAGTAAGCAACTTAATGCTTGTGTATAGGTAACAGCCGACTAGTATAGCTACATTTTTTTTTTTCAATAAACATACATATAAATAATACATATGTAAATAGATATATATATATATTACACCCAGACTCGAGGTAGGAATCGAACCCACAACCCCTGGAACAGAAAGCAGACTCACTACAAACTGCGCCAACGGGCTATAGTCAAATTTTTTGTATATATATCATTTTCTATACATTTCTTTATAGTTTTCTTGAACCCTTAAGACAGTGACGCACATATAATAAACATCAGGGAACAATGAGTTAATTGATAAAAAAATATATTATTATTATAATTAGTTTTACCTGTATGCCACCGAATCCTCGTGGTCCTAGGAACCTCTCGCACTCAGCTGCGATGTCATCCCACTTCCACTCGAAAAGGTGGACCATTGTGGATCGACCTTGAGCATAGTAGGGGTTCTTGTATGCCACTGCTAAGGAGGCAGCTGACAGCAGTAGGATGAATCGCATCATCCTGGCTCGTCTAAAAGTATGAAATTAATGGTTATAACGGCTGGTACAGTGTTGTAAGTATGCATGCTTGTCTATTTCAGTAATATCGAAATGTGAATGCGATAAAAGTAGCTGGAAGAATTTAAAGTATTATAAATACTTCACATTGAGTAGGATTGATAATGATTCTATACGTACAATAAATTACCACTCCTAGCTTATACTTCGGTACGAGTTAACTAGAATCAGCAATCCAGACTAGCATATACAAATCACCTTCGTAAGGGTACCTATATTTTAAATATAAAATGAAAACTGAAACTTTTTAATTTACTAATGTTATACGAATATAGTTAACAAACATGAACTAATTAATGTTTGAAAATTAAAACAATTTTAGTCTACTTAATAATACATCAAAATGTCTATCTCAATTATCCCTCGTGAAACTTCTACGGTATATTTTAAAACTCATATTCTAAGGTTTCCGAACTATGTGTTACGTAATTCTAATTAAACAAAAGCAGACTTTAATTATGAAATTGGAATAAGTGTTATTTAACAAGTAATTGGAATTCGAATTAACATAAACAAGTTAAAATTAATTGCAATTATCAGTTATTTTGAGTATATTTTACATAATCACGATATATAATCAAGCATATAATGTTTTTAAAAATATATATTAAATGATATAAACAATATTTATATGCGCGTAATTGTTGAAATTATTTTTGGTATATCCCTATATTTTATCACTTTCTATTCTGACGAATGAGTGAGGCTTAATTGTTGTTTAATAGATAATGATGTTATTATTAAAGCTAAGCTCGCATCAAAATATCGTAATTAAAAGAAAACTTAGCTAATAATAATAATATTCAATAACCAATACCCTAAATAAACGCTTCTTAAAGGGTAAGTTTTCTTTTTATTTTGTAAGGACCCTTTCGTTTACCCAAAGTACCTAGTAAAAATATATTTAAAATAAAATATCATAATCCTATTCTTAGACATATTATAATTATTATAACTATTTTTAATTATCTAAAAACCACTAGATAATTGAGTTTTTTCAAGGAAATTGTAATGATTGATGATAATAAATAACAATTAAAGATAGCATTTTATGTCACTCTTTATAAAAATAAAAATAAAAACTGGTTTGTTTAGGGGGTTAAGAACAGATGTGTTTGTTAAAAAATCGACATAAACTTTTATTAATATTTATTTCAGTATATCCATAGGAGTTGTAATAGTATACAGGAATAATAAGAACAAATCTTCAACAACAACAAAAGTAAACAGTACAATACTAGAGCTAAAAGTATACAACCATAAAGTTGAGCATATGTAAAAAGGAAGATATATTTAAACTAATCGAGAAGAACATACTATCAAAATATTATTAAAGCTTAATAACAATTTGTTAATAGTAATAACTGCTGTTGGCCTAACAACACATACCGATAGTACTATTTTTTAAATTAAATATTTTTGAATATCATATCAAAAATTGACCGTTCCAGCGGGGATCGAACCTGCATCTCCGACTGACCGTTTCGGTGCTCTAGCCAATTAAGATATGGAACGATGTACACGTAAGATCGAAATTTTTGATATGATGATTTTATATTCGGTTTAAGCGAACCGTGGCGCCGTCAGGTCAGTCGGAGATGCAGGTTCGATCCCCGCTGGGACGGCCGATTTTTGATACGATATTCAAAAATGTTTAGAATTCCTAATAAGTTGGTAACACAAAAATAAAATCATATATATTCAATATTTCATATTAACATTATTATTGAAATCTTATTATTAATCTTCTTTATTTCCATAGCAAATAAAACTTGGAGTTCTCTTAATATAAATACTTAGCTTAGTTAAAGTAAATTTTAATTACTTATATATATATATTTGAAATAATTAATATCGCAGGTAAAGATATATGAGTTTAATATAATTAATATCGCAGGTAAAGATATATGAGTTTAATCATTTGCAAGTTTGGATTTGAAAATAACGTGTTTAAAGTAAAGCTTCTATTTTTAGAAAAAATAACCTCACAAGTACTACACATAAATTATATATCATTTTATAGATAATTGCTCACTCTACCAGCATAAACAACAAAAAAATTTAAACTATTTAAAAGGGTAGGTAAGGGGTAGGGGTTAAGACGAAAGAAGGTTATTTTTTCCTCAGATCAACGCGGGTGAAACCGGGGTTTTATTTATAATATATATGTGTGTGTGTGTGTGTATGTGTATGCGTAAATACCGTATATACAAAACGGTAATAATATTATCAGAAAGGAGTAAAAAATTTACAGATTTTAGATTACTTTTAAATTTAAATATATTATGCTTTTGATTTTCTTTTCTATATTATTTAATAGTTCCTTTTTAATCTTAATAACTTATTTCTCGTTTATTCTATGTATATATTCGATTATTGGAAAATAAATTGATATTTTAAATTAACATGATGTATATTAATTACTAAAATTATTTTAATGGATATTTACCACGTGGTTGCCAAGTCTCGTGCACAAGAAATTCGTAGATAATATCGGAATATCGAGCTTTGCAAAATAAAAAATAAAAAACAGTAATAAACTGATAGCTAATGTAAGATAAACAATGCAAATAATTAAAAATTGAACTCACCTTACAGCCTAATTGTAAGAACGAACTTGTAAATATTATCGACTGATACCTCCTACTGCGATTTATGTCTCTTATATAGGTTTGCGATAAAATCTTAGTTGCTTTCTTGATTGTAAAATAATCGTAACACGTTATAATCCGAGATAATAAATATGGAAGCAAACATTTTAATACGCGTTGAAAATAACAAATTAACTGATTAAATATCGAAGTGTATCTGCTTAAATTATATTATGGGAATAAATAATAAAATTTAATAAATAAATTATATTATTTATGGGAATAAATAATATAATTTCATCATTACAGCCTATACAGTCCACTGCTGGACATAGGCCTCCACAAGTTTACGCCAAAAATAACGTGAACTCATGTGTTTTGCCTATAGTCACCACGCTGGGCAGGCGGGTTGGTGACCGCAGGGCTGGCTTTGTCGCACCGAAGACGCTGCTGCCCGTCTTCGGCCTGTGTATTTCAAAGCCAGCAGTTGGATGGTCATCCCGCCACCGGTCGGCTTTTTAAGTTCCAAGGTGGTAGTGAAACTGTGATATCTCTTAGTCGCCTCTTACGACACCCACGGGAAGAGAGGGGGGGGGGGGGAAATAATATAATTTAAGCGTTTTATAAAACGGCTAGATATTCCGTAAAATGACGAGCTCATCCAGGTGATATAATTTGAAATATAATTTCCATTCTTAGACAAAGACCCTAAAGATTAATAAAAGAACTTCTGATATACGCAGCAAAGTTTAATGTAAGATCGCTAAAGACACCTGAAAGACCATTAGAACTTGAAATAACTATAACAAAAATAAAATGGAACACAATAGGTATAAGCTGTGTGGCTACGACAGTAAAGAATACGAGTATAGCCTTTACAGATTGTAAATAAAACAGTTTGATTACAAATAAAGATTATTAAAACACTTAGTAAATTCCTCAACGTTATTTAATTTTCATGTTTAGTTAAGGCTTCATTGTACATTCAAACATCGTGACATTCGCCTAATGCTCGCGTAGAAGTGATTAATAGCAAATCAGCATCTATCCGTAGCACAAAGGATCGTCATTTGTAGCATCGTTCGCTCACTAGATATCAAAGAAATATTAAACTTTAAATAAATTTAAAACACAGACAGCATAATTAGTAATAGATTTAATTGCATTTTCTTAAAGCAATTACATTTATAACTCAGATATATTTTAAA
This sequence comes from Melitaea cinxia, assembly GCF_905220565.1. Lineage (NCBI taxonomy): Eukaryota > Metazoa > Arthropoda > Insecta > Lepidoptera > Nymphalidae > Melitaea > Melitaea cinxia. The sequence goes on along the minus strand of NC_059402.1, from coordinate 11,519,299 downwards.
CTTTATATTCAAAAACAATTGCTAAACACGTCTTAGTTACTTTCTGATATAATGTAAAATTCGGTTCGCTCCAAAAAATCAATAAAAAAATGTATGTAGTTAATTAAATAACTGAATATTCAAGTCATTTCAAAAAATCTTAGCCATCAAATTTTCTCGGTCTTCCTTCTGTTTCTGTATGGCTACCTATAATAAAAAATACAATTGGTTTTTGAATATCTTACAATTATAATAGCTATAAATATGTTTTCTAATGTTTACGCGGATTTCACTCATTATAAAACAACTTTTTGGATTTTATCGCGGATTATTAAGTTTTTTAGAGGGAGGTCGTCCCGTGACCATGGTTGCTGTAAAGTATCCGAAACATCGGGCATCTAAAAAACCTAATAGACCGCGATAAAATACGAAAAAGTTGTTTCGCTATAATTTTGTCAGATCCGTATTACTTTTATTTATATTTATACAAGAATTTTAAAATATTTATTAAAATTATATAATCTATACATTCGAAAAAACAATCATAAAAAATAAATCTGTTATATGAGTACGCACAAATGGAATCATAACATGATAAAAGCATCCATTCGTGACACAAAGGATATCAGCTCATTAACGTTTAGTGATTACACATCAGCTTAATGCGAGGCTCGTTGTCATGGTAATGATTTCACTTACATTCGACTCTTGATAGATTAACGGTTCAGTTCGCGTCACTTGGATACTAGTTTTTCCTTTTGGTTTGCCTATTAAATATTTCAATTTGTTTATTAAATAAAACTAATTTAAAAAATAGGTATTTTTCTTCAAAATAGATATTAAAAAATTGTAGTTACGTCTTTAGGTTGTATGTTTTTTTTCCTACAATAAAAGTAGTATCCGTTTTAAACGGCTTAAGTCGCTTGAGCAGATATTTTAATCATATTTTGAATTTAATTCAGTCTCATTAAAATGTACATAAAGCGTCACTTAAAACATATTATTCTATTTTCCTTTAGGCAAAAACGCATACAACAATTTCTGGAACTCGTATTTATTTGCATAGATACTCTTTAGATTGCAAACGGTGCAGCTACAGTAACTAACTGGAATGAAAATGCAACAGGTAAGTATACGAATTGTTTTTGGTACCTCTTTGTCGGTCTTATGCGTATGGTAATTCCTTCACTACTGAAGTGATCAAACTGAATTCCCTGCCCAATAACATCCGTCAAGCACTCTATTAATATTTTTATGAATCGTTTGCACAAATATTAATTAACTCTTCCATAGTTTTAAACATACATATTCTATTGATATATTGTTATTATTTGTATGTTTGTATAGATATATTTTGTATGTGTTTACATACATTACAGGTATATATTATATAACTATGTTTAGTATTATAAATTGATTTAATTTTTTTTATTTCACTAGGTCGGCAAACAAGCGTACGGCTCACCTGATGGTAAGAGATTACCGTAGCTTATAGACGCCTGCAAAACCAGAAGCATCGCAAACGCGTTGCCGACCCAATCCCAATCCCCCAAGAGCTCTGGTCACCTTACTCACCAACAGGAACACAATACAGCTTGAAAACAGTATTATTTATCTGTGATCTTCTGTAAGGTCGAGGTACTACCCCAGTCGGGCTGCTCCATATTTTGAGCAGGAAATTCCTGCTGTGTCCTACCTCAGTTTTTAAAAATGTGTTTAAGTACGTGTAATAAACTTGCGTTGTTGATTGTGCACTATTACCGACATATTTTTCCTGTACTACTTTTATTAAAGATTGCCAGGAAAAGATAGCTATAAGCGATAAGGCCGCCTTTGCATACATTATTTTTGTATCTTATCGTTCTAAAATGAATCTTTTTTTTTGAGTGCAATAAAGTTTAATAAATAAATAAAATACCAAGTTTAACATACAAGGAAAATCGAACATATTATAAAAATATGACTTTATTTGTATTTTGAATGTTTCAATAGAGTTACATGTGTACAATTGTGTTTCTGTTTTTGTTTTCTTACAAGTATCGTCACTTCACAGTTTTGACTGTAACAAAAATTCATATTAATAACTAGCTGACTCGGCAAACGTTATCTTGCCGCTAAACGCTATGTAAAAATAGGGGTTGGTGGTAGAAGGGTGAAAATTTAGGATTGTATGTAGTTTTCAACACCAAATCATAATAAAATAAAAAATAAATAATTTATCTAAAAATTAAAAAAAAATTAGGGGTAATTTAACTACCCTTAACATTTAGGGGGATGAAAAATAGATGTTGTTCGATTCTCAGACCTACCCAATATTCACACAAAATTTCATGATAAAAGGTCAAGCCGTTTCGGAGGAGTTTAACTACAAACACCGCGACACGAGAATTTTATATATTAGATTACACAATAGTTTTAACATTTATTTTACGTACGATAATCACTATCTTATTAATTTGTTTTTGATAATGCCATTAAAATTAAAATTTCAATATTGCACAATATTGAGTATTTTATTAAAATAATTAAGCATCTGCTGTAGGTACCTCTATGCCAACGTGTATTGCGATTTGCATATCTTCAACGTTCATCGATATGTAGAAATATGCACGTCCGTTACGATCTACAGTCACAACAATGCATTTAGTACCGACTTTCTTACCAGATATAACATCGCAATATTTTCCTTGTCGCAAACCGGTCTGGTAATAAAATTAAGAACACTAACAAACGTATGATTATACCCTCTTTACAAAAAATAATCTTCTTTAAAAATCGAACTCTGTAGGGAACCAACTCTTTAGATGTTACTGTGTGTTTTCATTTTCATGCTGATGAAGATATTTTGTTTTTTTTTTATCTCAGGCTGGCATTGAATAAAAATTATGAATTATATAGGTTTGGGTTACTAAGAGATAATCATATTTTAGAAGTTTTAGGTATATTAATAACAGTCTTGTTACATGATTGTGTATATTATTATCAATATATTGATTGAGATAATTTCCTGATAAAGAGAAAACAAACAAACATACCTACTGATGATTTAATTTTGATTACTCTGATAATGATTAATATCTTTACCTATCCATTTTAAAAGCCTTTTTCTTACAAAAGTTTTAAGAGCATCATAAACAAAAATAAATTGTAAATTTCAAAATATACAATTGTTTCATTTTATTTAACATTGTCATCCACTTTATTATATTCTATTTTGGATATAACATTGTAACTATGGATTATGGCATCTATGAATATAATTTGAATACGAAACTATATCATTTGTTGAAGATATTTATATTGATAACAATGTTATTATTTTTTAATACTATAAAATTAATACGACCATAAATATTTTTATCTAAAATATAAATTTAATGTTTTCACTATCCATTATCAAAAATTCTCTCACAAAGATAAACATTAAGCGTATTTAAGACCCAACTTAGTTATAAATTTGTCAAGCACTTAAAACGTTCTTTAGAACTTAAAAAGTTACCTGCAAAGTTTGATTAAAATCAACATTGTCGCCATTAAAAGCAATAAATCCTCGTCTACCACTTCCAAAGGCAATTTGTTTATTTCCATTGTCCCACCAGTAACCAACTTCGGTGCTACCAACCGCGTTTCTAAATGCTACCATTTGGTATATTTGACGCAAACGGTGTTCACATACCCAGCCCTTACGACATGTCTCATTCTGTACAAAATTTTATCTGATTTAAAATTGTATTTCTATGAATTTTAGAACGAAGTTCCTTACGACAGACAGGCTTGACATTTGGCTGGGCGACCGAACGCGACGTAATATCGGTCACACGACTGTATAATATGACGTTTGGAAAACTAAAATATTAGTAGTAAACTTTTTTTTTAAATTATTTATGTAATTTTATACTCTCAACAAAAATAAATAAAGACATATTTTTTTATTTCACTTAATAGTTTAAATTATTATTATTATTTTGTTTGATTTATTTTATTTTACGGTAAGTATTTGTTATTTTCTAAAATACAAAATTTCCTAAATACTTTTATGTTCTTAGTTAAAAACCAATCGACAAAATTAAAAAAAAAAATAAATAACTAGAAAATATATGTAAAATTCAACATTTTTTTAAAACGAATTTATGCTATGGACTAACTCTAAAAGAGACGTAATATTGCTGTATAGCAATATAGTGTATAATGACGTACCACAGTCACTATGCTCTTGAAGGTTGAATTTAAATAGTTTAAATGGCGTAGAGACTTACTAAAAAAAATCAACGTTAACTAAAAAGAATTCTAAAACTGTTACAATTTCATTTGACAATTCTTAAGTTGAATCTTCTCGGTATAAAAGGCATAAGAAGTATGTATGACATTTGAAATATCATCACGTTTCCAAACTATTAGTGTAACTTAGTTGTGTAAGTTTTTACTTCAGCATATTGGTTCAGCATATTATAAAAGTTAGAAATGCCAATTATTCCTAAAATTTAACATCTACTGATCGAATCATTGTCGGAGTCTCTATTCTCTACCGGCGCCAAAGAGTTGGGTCAATGACGATTGGGCAATGTATTTTTCCTTGAATGTTGAAGTGTATTATGCCAAGACACATTTACGCTCGGAATACCGTTTAATCACCCGCATAGCTAACTTGATTTGCATTTTCATCGTCAATATTTGTAGTTTCTAACCTAGCTACTTTTTTATCAAAATTTAAATCCTATTTTAGTTTGGTTTGCCATCATAACGTGGGATACTTATAGGATACATACATTTAAATTTGATGGTTATTTAAGAATTAAAAACACACACAACCTCTGTTACTTCGAAAACTTTTTAAAATAAAGAAATATCACTAATTGAGTTTTTCAATTATCGTAACAAAGTTCTATAAAAGTCTTATTCAATATGCAATAACTTGAAGAAAAGTATCTCAAAACTTTTTTGATTCTCGCCTTCTGCGCTAATTAACTTTTTGTAGTTCTTTTGCTTCCATTTTTTATAGCCGTAGTCAGTATAGAGCCAGTGTGAACAAAACAAGACTAAATATTAAAAACCAAGTTAACAGCATACTATTTAATATTGTACGTACTAAATGTTTCAATATTTATTAAATTATCTCGATATGCAAAAAAAAATGATTAAAAAGTAGAGACGTTTCCAGAACTAATGATAATACTTACATTATTAATAGTCGGTGAAATAATATTTTCACTTTCATCAGTATCGTTAAAAAAAAAACTGCTCATGATACGAGGTTTGCCGTATGAATGAGCCAATATAAACGCTATAGCTGCCTACAATGAATACCAAACATTTATTAGGTTATAAACAATAGTAAAAATAAAAAAATAAAATACAATATAATATAATGATAAAAGTGAGTTAACTGTATAAAAATTTGAGAAAATATATTACGATTGACAAAAAGCATTAATTTATCAATTTCAGCTAGGTATATAGTTTTAAAATAATCAAAGTACGCTCAACATCCTAACAATGTGTTACTTAAAAAATCTGACTATTTTCTTATTTATGTAAAAATAATCTGTTTAATATAAAAAATCGTATATGTAAAACATTTAAATTGAGTATTATATAGATATTGAATATACGAAAAATACAAATTTTTATTTTTAAAAATTCGTGCTAGAGTTAAAGCGATTAATTACTATCCCTTCATTCCTGCAGTACTGGAAAGATCAGTAGTTATAAGCTTTTTAATCCAAATTTTATTTAAATGAAATCTGTTCTTGGATACTTCGATTAATTGGATCAGCTACAAATTTTTACAGTAAAATGATATTTGGTTGAAACAATTTAAAACAGTGTCATTTTCAGTCGAAAGTAAAAAAAAAAGGTTTATTATATTTACGTAATATGTATAAATACTGGTTATTTTTTATCAAACGCTATAGAAATAAATATAATACGTATACACTAAACTTAATATTCAACAGTAACTTACCTTATAAATTTTGAATTCCTTGTATGTTAATACATCATTACTTCTTTGAGTATCGTGGTTGTCAATAAAGGTTAACGCAGACTCACTGGGTGACAGTCCCCACTGTTCGCCCCAAGATATTAGCCACTTCATTGCATTGTTACCTCGAAATTCGTTCTTAAATTCTGACCCAACCTTAACATGTATCAAAAGAAGCAAATTATAACGCGGCAAAGTCTCCAAATATTATAAAAGGATATGTAAATCATTGTAATTAGTTACTCCAGACAATTGTGGAAAGATAAATAAATTGCAAATCAACAGAATATTTTAAGTTAACCATTAATCTATAAATATTTTCTAAGGGGAAAAACCTACCCATTGAAGTCAAAAGTGGCCTTTGTTAAAAATATCACAAATAAACAACTGCAAGTCTCTTGGATATACTTTACAAAGTGTTATAACATTTTTGTAGTAAGAATTTACCTGAAATCATCTGAATAAAATTTATTCTAATGCAAGTAAAATAATTTCGCTTGCAAAGTTTGGCATTATATTTTGGTAACATCATTCGATAGCTACTAAGATAACTACATTACGGATTTTAGAAGAAACACTAAAACTAACTTTCCTAACTAATTCAGAGTTGCCCATTACAAGTAAATTTACTTTGTGCTGCCGCATAAGTAATAAGTTTGTTTTTATCTACCCTAAATACAGTGACATCGCCAAGAGGCGTGTACTCCTCAGGTCGTATTGGTTCTCCGCCGTTATAAATCACTGCATGCTAAATATAAGGTTTCATTTTTAGAGGAAATCCGAACTCTGGATTCAAATCGTTTAGCCGTTTATAAATCAAGCTTAGATTATTCGGCCACGTGTGCTTCACAGCGTCAATTCTGAAGTTATTATTGTTATTTTGTTAGAGTTATTAAAAATGTAGAGACATAACACTGACATAATTTCCTTGTAACCTACGTTTAAATTTGTATTTATGTTTTTGAACAATTCTTTTAACTGTTATACATATACGTTAATTTATTATAATTACATACAAATGTGAAATAAAAATATTTTTCAAGTTTACATACTAGTTTTAGTTGTAAAGTAATGAAACGGTGTTTTCTAAGGGTAAAAATCCCTTGACCTATTTACGAGAGAATCTACACCACAAAACACAAAAGCGTTCAAGTTTTAAAGTGGCTTTTGTCAAAAAAAACGAGTAAGATACACAACGACATAAATTCTGAATGCGTATACATTATAAGCTTTTTTATGTTGTTTACAAATACAGGTATGAAAAATCAAATAAATAAATAAATAATATAAATAAATATATTATAATAATTTTAATTCACAGCTTTACTTAACAGTTAGGTATGTAGAGATAAGTGATGACAGAGTATGTAGAGCGCAGATGAACTAACTTTTGACTTATCTTAGATAACATACACTAGATGGCGCTGTGCAATAGCGTGATATTTCTGAATCGCGCTGGCTAGATTTTCAAGCGAATAATGACTACTTCGGACTCGAGCGAAGAAAAGCATACTTACCTGGCGTAGGGGACACCGTGATCATGAAGGCGGTTCCCCCAGAGCGAGGCCTATCCATTGCACTGCGGGTGGGTTGACCTCTGCGATTATCCCTAATGCGGATAACTCGGACGCGTAATTTTTGGTAGTGGGGACTGCGTACGCGCTGTCCCCCCATAATTACGGAGACTTAGAAAATAGAACTTACGACATACAAATCATATCTTAATAAATAAAAAAATTAAAATTATCTATAAACAAAAATATTTGGTGTATTTGACACACTTGGTTCTAGTTTAGCTGTTTACTGAAGTGCTACAGAAGTTTTATCATTTACAAAATATTTAAAAAACCTATCCCGCATCCGCGCTTATCCGTCAACCCGCATTGGAGCGGCGTGGTGGACTAAGCTCTGATCCTTCTCCTACATAAGGAAAGAGGCCAGTGCCCAGTAGTGGGATATTACAGGCCGAAGCGTATTTTAAGATTATTATTATATTATTTTTATTAAAAGAGCGTTGATTATACAAACATTTTGGAACGAAATTCTTTATGGGGCGTTGCGGAAAAAAATAAAGGCGTAAGATTCTTATGTATAGTCATGTATGATGGCTATACAGTGTCTAATAGTAGTCTAGTGATGACTACTATTATGACTACAGTTTGCTCCAGCCGTTTCAGATATTAGCCGGAAAAAACAGACAGACAGACAAAAAAAATACTAAAAAATATATTATTTTGGTATAAGTACCGTGTATACATCCATTTGCATTAATTAAAAAGCGGTTATTTTAATATATTACAAACAGATACTCCAATGTTATTTATTAGTATAGATAATGGAACAAATACAGTCGGCTTGATTATTTTTTTATACAAAATGTTGTACAAAAATATACCGACCTCATTGGCATTGTAGTGGTTTCTGATTTCGCAATGCGGATAGTGAAAATGTCTTTCTTTGTAAGGTACTGCGGGATAATTATAACTATTGAAGTCCGCCGTGCTGCCACCAGTGCCTTAATTATCTTTGTGTACACCAGTCATGTGACTAACGACTACGTCCGCATAGATTCTAAAACGAAGTTTGTATTATAAATAACTTCCTTGTTTATATAATTTTGTATCTTTCTTTAGAAGAAAACTGTAATAGGTCTAATTGTGTACATGATAGATATTTTGAAAACAAACTTCAGATGCCTTCTATAATCGTCAATCTAAATTTTTGCCTGCTTGTCTGTTTATACCTTGGCAGTGCATCACGCCAAAATTCCTGAATGAATTTTAATAATATTTGAATTCGGATTGAATAATTTTTATTCCAAAAATGTGTACGATTTCCTTGGGAGATGGTAATAAAAATCAAAATTTACGATTACGTTATTAAAGCCGCGGATACAATTACTAAATATTATGAGAGGGACAGGATAGACAATAAAAACAAGTTTTTAAACTAGATATCATGTTTATTTTCAACTCTGAATGAATTTTACGAAGGAAACGTACGTAAATCTAAAGCATTTAATTGCATGTATATATTACAATAATTAATTGTTTATCTATTCATCGCTGAAATAGTAGGTGTGTCATTATCCACGGCAAGCGATGTTTGTACATGACATATTGATAAAGACAATAGAATACGTATAGGTATATACTCGTATTAAGAGGGTAGGTAATATTCATACCATACTACAGATATTAATTTTGTTGATAATACGTTATCTATTAATGTTGAAGTTAATTATCGTAGCGGTTTTACCAGAATATATTTCAATTTATTTTACATTCGTCATAATTGTAATGTACTTAATGTTATACAGCCCGTCTACAACTTTCATTTTTCTTAATAAGCCCAGTTTTTGTTTTCGCGTTTGCAAAACAAACCCTTCCCCTAAATTGTAAAGTATTAAGTGCTATTTATTTTCAACTGCACTAACGTTGTTACTGTATCATGCATATAATTATATATTTTATCCGGAAAGCAACTAAAAGCAATATTATACAAAAGCGAAAAATAAAGATTTGACAATTAGTAGGTATAATTAAGTAGGGTAATAATCGCTTATTACCCTGATTAATGTCCAACAATGTCATATCTTATCCGCGTGAGAGTTACTTAGCTTTACAACATTGTCCTCATACACCTATCGTGAATGATAAAAAGTCGAAAAGGGAACCATACCTATTACATACATCTAACTCTATCATACTAAACGTTTTCAATTACATGTTATTGAGAGTTGCATACCTGTCTCGTTATATAACAGTTTGGACAGCAAAACAAGTAATGCAGGTACCCATATAATGCATTGAAATACTATAATTATTATTAACTTTATCGTATTATTAATATTAGGTAAGTATTGGCCGATAAAAGTATGTTATCAATAATAAAAATATCTGCATCTTTAGTTATCATATGCATTTTGTCATCAAGTCATACGTCGCTAGGTAGTGATAAGTATTCTACAAAGTGATAATTTAATAAGAAACGAGTCATTATTAATAGAACAAAAAATAACGATTTTAAATTTAGAGGAAAAAGACAAACAATTTATTTATCTTCTTTATTATAAAAGCGTAAGTACTTAGGTTATATTCGTATTTTACTTTATTTTTGTAATCCCTTCTAAATTTATTTTTGCTTCGCGATTCATAAAAATGAAAAAAAAAATCACGGAATGACGTATGTAACTGCTTAATACTTTCAACGATTATGCTCACGAATCACGTTTCTTATTTAATTATTATCTACCGTTCTTATCAGTTATATGTACGTTCCAAAACATCACGATACAAAACACAATCAAACGATAAAAATACGACACGGTCAGTCGGAGATGCAGGTTCGATCCCCGCTGGAACGGTCGATTTCTGATATGATATTTAAAATAATGTTTAGAATTTCCTAATGTGTGGGTAACACAAGAATAAAAAATCGTACAAATTAAAAAAAGCATGCTGTCGTCTCCTTTCAAAGATTTTCATTGTAATATGAAACTTTGAATAGTTACGGGTTTATGAAAAAAACTCACCATAGACGGCGCCACGGTCGCTTATACCGAATATAAAATTATCATATCAAAAATTTCGGTCTAGCGGGTACATCGTTCCATAGCTTAATTGGCTAGAGCACTGACACGGTCAGTCGGAGATGCAGGTTCGATCCCCGCTGGAACGATCAATTTTTGATAAGATATTTAAAAAAAAATGTTTATAAAAATATAAAACACGGATAACTCCTAAAAAATACATATACCTATAAACGCCTCACACTCCACGGCCTGTAGGATTCACTTATGTGATGGGGTCCGTAAGCACATATCATAGAAATACAGACGCCTAGTGTAACAATAACGTCTTTGTAGCCTACCTATATAGAAGCTTTTTTGTATGTAAGTGATATATCCACAGGCTTATAATGCCCGTGCTTTTGTTATTTCATATTTTTAATTTTTTTTTTTAAATGCATCAGTATCGGTCTATAGAAACTTGTAAAGAGCGAATATTGATACTACGAGCGCCAGTGCAACACCTAATTATGACACACCAGTGTGACATCCCACAATAAATGTAAGACAAATTCTCACCTCACACCAACATTAGGTAATATTTAGAAAGTCGATTTCATTACCCGATCTCGTCACCAGGTTATAAGACATGGGTTGGTATCTTTCATACCAAGGTCTCCGAGCGTTTTTATGTATGATGAGATTCTCTGATGGAGGAGATATCTACAATATGAAAATAAGATTTAACACACAGTAATAGATAATTTTACAATGTGTAATGACGAACCTACGAACTATATACTCGTACGTTTATACAACGTTCCTACCCACCATACCATCATCATCCACTGCTGGATATAGGCCTCCACAAGTTCGTGCCAAAAAATAACGTAAACTCATGTGTTTTGCCCATAGTCACCACGCTGGGCAGGCGGGTTGGTGACCGCAGGGCTGGCTTTGTCGCACTGAAGACACTGCTGCCCGTCTTCAGCCTGTGTATTTAAAAGCCAGCAGTTAGATGGTTATCCCGCCATCGGTCGGCTTTTTAAATTCCACGGTGGTAGTGGAACTGTGTTATCCCTTAGTCGCCTCTTACGACACCCACGGGAAGAGAGGGGGTGGCTATATTCTTATGGCGTAACCACACAGCAAAGAAAATCTATTTATTAATTAATTATAATTATAGGCAATAAAAAAATTGGTTGTCTGTAAAGTTACGGTTTACAGACGACAGTTTTATGTGATAACGTCATAAAGAAACATTGATGAAAAATTGCATACTTTTATCAATTGTATTGATTGAATTATTATCACTGAATTATTTCGAATCGCTAGCTCTGCCGTCATGCGAAAAGAGAGATAAATGTGCCACAAGCCAACGCTTGGGGTGATCGTGCCTCTCTATCGCTAGTTCCGCGCTCTCGCTTGCACGCTCAGGCTCAGGCGGAACGTGACACTTTTTCGTGCGTGCAGCCGATGTTCATCGATTTATTAGACGTTATCACGTTAAAATGCGTAACTCGGTAAAATCGCTCGGTTTTATTTTAAAAGAATGGGGAGTATCTAATTAACAAGTATGGTAAGCTTATTGCCGAAGTCAAAGGATGGGTGCCTAATAATTTATGAATAGCACAATGTATTGTAAGAGAATTTTTGCTAGATTTTTAAATATATTTTTTTATTAATAATTAAAATTAAATAAAAAAAAAAATTTGTTCCTACTGTATTTTACAGAAAGGATACTTTACCCGAACATCTCCGAAGCCTTTAGGGGACCGAAATCTCTCGCATTCATCGGCCATCTCATTTCCATTCAAATGGATGGACAATTGTGGACTCATTTTCTAACATGTTTGTATTATGATAACCACACACAAAACCAAATAATAATGTTGGCACCAAATACTTCATTCTTGCAAGAAAAACTACAAATAACCGATAACAGATATAAGGTATAGATAACATCCAAAAATGAAGTAAAAATAGGGTTACCTACTTCACACGAATAACTTGTTATTGTTATTATATTCATGTAGTGTTTACTACGTGAATTTAATACATCGACTAATGAAAATATAGTGTAAAGTCAACGAGTGCGCAATAGAGACCTGTTAAACTTAATTACTTGAGCCTATCACAGTCTACTGCTGGACATAGGCATCACCAAGTTCTCTTCATCAAGAACTCATGTGTTTTGCCCATAGTCACCACGCTGGGCAGGCGGTTTGGTGACCGCGGGGCTTGCGCAGGGGTGGCTTGTCGCACCGAAGACGCTGTTAAACTTAGTGAAATTAATTCATAAAATTATATAACGTAGGTACATTAAATATCATATGTTATTTCATTATATATCATATTTTATTGTATTTATATATCATATGTTATTTATTTCATAAACATTTCGTAATCTCTAAATCAAAACTTTGTCAACACGTCTATATAGATAATGAAATTATCATATTTTATCCTCTTTGATTATTCAAACATGAGTAGGGTTTCTATGTGATATTTCCTAGTCTGAAGGACACTTGAAAAGGACCCCTAGTTTTCTATACAAATAGAATTTGAAAGCGTAGAAAGGTATACCATTCACAATGCTAACTGATTTTACTAACATAGGCTTTAATTGTTTTCTCATAATTAAAACCGACCTGTCACTTTTTCACAATCATAACTTTTGGGCATTGTCTGTAGAGTTGTAGACTACGTTTTATTTAATGCGACAAAAAACTTAAACAATGTTTACATACTACGTTTGAAGTACAGTAGATGGCGCTGTATAATAAATAATTTAAGGCTTTACAACCTGTATTAGTAGATGGCGCTAAACATATCTTTTTTCAGTGTAATTATTAAAACTAGTGCTCGTCCAGTGGTCGAAATTCGACAATAATTAATTTAGTTTTTTTTTACTTTGCGTTTAATACTATGCGTGTGTATATTATATTTAATATATACACGTATAATACCTATGTAATTTTAAATTATAAGTTTGAACATCATTAAGGTCTATTATCAAAACCAATACATACTTCTATAAAAATAAACAAAAGAGTATGTATGCGTGTATGTGTGTCAAATACACGGTAGTGTGTGTAATGTTTTTTTTTATAGATTTGATGTATTTTTATGCATAATTTAAAAAAAAATATAAGCATTCTGCACTCCTTTGTATAAACTATAAGTGTGCGAAATTTCATACTCCGCCATTTTCCGCCGCGCGTTTTCGTAAAAACGGGTACCTACAAGTACAAAGTTTTTGCTTCACGTATTATAATATATGTATAGAAGAGTATTACGTAGTAATCGTTGATTTATATAGGGGTTTTTATAGATCAATGGTAATAATGCTAAATTTCTAATAATGTTTATGTTTTCGGTGTTTATTGACTGTAAAGACACCAAAATACACCTAAAATGTTTTTAATAAGGATTGCATTCCAAAAATTTTGCATAATTGTAAGGTTTATTGGGTACCTAGTATTTTTAATTTAAAAAAAAATAGTGTACAATGAAATAACTGTCAATTAATTAAAATACGAATCATTATTTATAATAAGTATTTTATAATTTTTATATTTATTCATTATTTATTATTTTTATATTCTTCATATAAATCCTCGTTTTGTATATTTTTTGTTCAAAGATAAATAATACATTTGCCCAGTTTTAAATGTCTCATTTCTAAGCAAACACCTTTATCTATATCGGAAAATCGTGTTGGATTGACAGTCATAAAAAAAATGACACAAAACTTATTGAAAGTTTCTTTAAAAACTTAATGAAAATACTAAAAATCGCTTGGGCAACAAGCCCACCTGTTAAAATTACAATCACAGTGACAATAAGCCTGATTTAAAATACATCGCGCGTGTTACTGTTATTTAACACAGTTATTTAATAAAAGATAAAAAGATTAATAATTTGTCGAGCTCGATAAGTTATCTACAAACACAATTAGTTAAATAAATATCTATAAGATACGGAACCTCTACTATATTACATATAAATAAATAAAAATATATAGGTATGTATGAATTTTAAACTGGTATTTTACAACAATAGTTAGTAACTTATAATAAAAACAAAATGTTCTAATAATTTGAAATATGTATTTTATCAACTCAATTGTTTTTCTTTATTACTAAATGGAAGATAAACGTTGAAAGTAAAAAACGTAAAATGTTATTTAAAACTTAAATCTGCTAACTCCCTGCTGAAAATTCCAAATAAAAAACGAGGATTTGTATGGGAAGTTATTGTTAACTATTGTGTGTCTGAAACAGGGGTTGAAAAATGTTCATAAAATTTTCATACAACTTTTATCTGAATATCTCGGGCTCGCTTACAAGAGTCTCACCGCTCCACACCCCGCACAGGTTTATTTAGACGGGTTCGATAGATGACTGTGTAGGATACTGTGTGATCCCAACCCCTAACTAGTGTGACGTCTCAAATTTTGCAATTTTCCACCTATAAATTATTTATTATTAAATTAAAAAATTATTTTTGTTTCATTTTAATTATTTTTTTTTTTTTTATAAAATCAGCATTCAAACATAAGCTTGAAAATAAAATTATTTTAATCTAACAATTGGGTGTTAGGTATATTTTGAAATATGATGTCATAAAATTTTGGACCACACCCTTACACGCAATATCACACTTAGTGGATACCCCCCTTTAAGATCTGGCGTAATATGTAGATGGACTCAAATAACGAATCTCACACACAAAAAAAAAATTCACGTAATAACAAAAATTGACGTAAGTTAATTAAATACAAACAGTACTCCACAAAATACTTAAGGCTTAAAAGATAAACGAATTCTTAGATTACAATAAAGCTAAATAGTTCCATCGATCATGAGAGCATTAATGTTTTGAAAATTTTTCAAGCAGGACGTGTATGAAAATGGAAACTCATATCATTTACTGCACTTGCGGTAGCCGGGTTCAACCTCTATACCGCGGCTGCAATGCTAACTTAGTATATAATATAACTTGTATACGAAATATTTCAAAAGCGTACGATTTTTTATGTAGAAGATAAGCATTTATAATTCAGCATTAAGTTCAACAAGACAACAAATCAGAATAGATAACAAATATCTGGATTTATATTTTAATTAATAATTGTGACTATGCAAGTTTAAATGGTCATAATTGCGTAATGATTCTAGACAGGGCTATAATAAAACAATAATTTATTTATTTAAACATTTATTTCAAGAAAATAATGCACTACATGTTATCATAAGTACTTAACCTATGACAGTGATATATGCTTTTATCTTCCTAAAAATATAATCTTATATAGATCTAAATTGAATATACTATATAACACATACTAAGAAAACAATTTAAAACAATTCAAAATTGTCTCAAGCAGAATATAATCTGGAATTTAAATAAAAATTTAATAAATGACTATGTGAAGTGTTTAAATTATATTTAAAATATGTCGTATGTACGTGTGTATCAAAAAATTACATAAATATATTTGGTATATATTGCCAATATTTAAAGACGTATAACGGAACCAAATTATGTTATAAAACTTTATATATTATAACTTAAAATATAACAGTTAAATTTTCAAATACAACACACACATACATATATATATATTATATATTTCACATACATACAAAAGAAATTTACCAAATAACACTGACCTATATTTTATATGAGAAATTGCAACTTCTCCCTTACAGCCAATAATCTACGTTAAAATTATGCAGACTTT
Source organism: Melitaea cinxia (assembly GCF_905220565.1). NCBI lineage: Eukaryota > Metazoa > Arthropoda > Insecta > Lepidoptera > Nymphalidae > Melitaea > Melitaea cinxia. Next base: position 11,503,081 of record NC_059402.1, on the reverse strand, counting down.
TTTTATTATATCTTATAATTAGTTACTGAACAATTTCTAGGTTCATCATCATCATTACAGCCTATACAGTCCACTGCTGGACATAGGCCTCCACAAGTTTACGCCAAAAATAACGTGAACTCATGTGTTTTGCCCATAGTCACCACGCTGGGCAGGCGGGTTGGTGACCGCAGGGCTGGCTTTGTCGCACCGAAGACGCTGCTGCCCGTCTTCCGCCTGTGTATTTCAAAGCCAACAGTTGGATGGTTATCCCGCCACCGGTCGGCTTTTTAAGTTCCAAGGTGGTAGCGGACTATCCCTTAGTCGCCTCTTACGACACCCACGGGAAGAGAGGGGGTGGCTATATTCTTTAGTACCGTAGCCACACAGTACAATTTCTAGGTTACTTAAATGTAATATGAATATCCTTTTAAATTGTTAGCAAAAATATATTATTAATTAATAATAATATTATAAGAATAGAATAATGAGCCATAAAAAGAACAACTTGAAGTTACGTTCATATTTAATTATTCATCACTGGTAATAAAAATTTATAGTCTGTATACTGTTGTCACACACAAACACCCAAACGATACCGAAAAGATGTTGTATATGACACGGTTATTTTATTTTTCTTACGTGTGGGTATTTTTTTTTTATGTCACTAGGTCGGCAAACAAGCGTACGGCTCACCTGATGGTAAGAGATTACCGTAGTTTATAGACACCTGCAACACCAGAAGCATCGCAAGCGCGTTGCCGACCCAATCCCCAATCCCCCCAGGAGCTCTGGTCACCTTACTCACCAACAGGAACACAATACTGCTTGAAAACAGTATTATTTTGCTGTGATCTTCTGTGAGGTCGAGGTACTACCCCAGTCGGGCTGCTCCATATTTTGAGCAGGAAATTTCTGCTGTGCCCTACCTCAGTTAAGATGGGGATGGAGGGTATGGTAGATGATTATTCCCCTAAGTAGTGGTACAAAATATATTAACGAAACAAATTTAAAAATAAAAATTAAATCAACCTTAAATTTAATAAACAAGCCCTAGGAAACTTGTATTTATAACTAAATCAGTCATTAATGATTTTGAATACGAGATCTACATTTAATATTAATTGACTATCATCATCTTATAAATATCAACTGCTGCAAATTTTATGACTACAATTTCATTTATAGCTGTCAAACAACTAATTTTAAATATTATTTGTGCCTATATATAATATTTTAATACTATATAATGTACATGTCGTACCACAATACACAATAAAAGGTACATATATGTATATAAATATAAATATAAATACGTATGTATATAATTTTATATTGAAATTGACATCAACAGCCTTTGTATATAAAAAATCTGGACAGTAATTCATAAATTGACACCTAACATCTTACATCATTAACACATTAAGTACAAGTTACAAATATGTAACAATTTTTTACCATTCTTGCCTGGATTATAAAGATTATAGTAATTAAAATGTAACATTTGAGCGCAATTTACTTGAAAACTGTCTTACTTCGATATTTTCTTAGAAAATGCATCAAATAATTCTAAAGAAAAAGTGCATCTTGGTACAAGCATTTTTCGCAGGCAGCTGTGACGTCATTACTATATTACTCAACATATAATTAGATATAATAAATATATTACGTGTGTATGAACATTGCATATACTTTTTTTAATCTTATCATAGGTTGTCAATTAATGTTGAACGTCAGGACTATTTTAAGGGCTTGTTTCAGTAATTACTGATAGTTTATCTTGTACATAAATTCATAACAAGACGTATCAGTAGGAAGTTCGAACAGATATTTCACCTTAAATAATAAATTAGAGCTTTTGGATTCACTCACTTTAGCCTATCGCAGTCCACTGTTGGACGTAGGTCTCCCCAAGTTCGCGACAAAAATGACGTGAACTCATGTGCTTTGCACACAGTCATCAGGCGGGTTGGTGACTTTGTCGCACCGAAGACTTTTGGATTCACAGGTTGCTAATAAAAATATCTGACACGTATAGGAATTTTTATCTATTGAAAATACCGTATTACGTCAGATAGACTCATCACCAAACGATGAAATTCGAGAGTAGAAGCGAATAAACTATAAAGAGTTTATGATAGTAGCATTAAAATGAGAAGATTACTTTCTTCAATTACATTAGGCTCAATTGACATTATATGTATATTGACATTTTATTTTCACCCGAAAACGTACTTCCAAACTTATAATACATTCATTTCATATATAAAAATTCTAAGGAAAAATAACAACATAAAATTATTTTATATTAATTAAATCAAATGACTGGTATATGGATATATATCACGATCAAAGTAATCAATCACAGTTTACATTTTGTATGTTTTTTACCTAATAATAATTCAAAACCTTACATCAAAACCAACATTTATGTATTAATTTCAAATATATAGTTTGTTCATTTGTAATACTAGCATTTAAATAAATTCATTATTATAGTTATTAGTTATAAAATGTTCTTCTCGTACTCTTTTTTTTTTTCGTTAATGGAAACTTACTTCGGACTTCAAATTCATTATGTATTAATACTAAATTGTGTGACAATTCATTCTTCATAAATGCTATAATTTTTGGGGCCATACATTAAACACATTGTAAAAAGAATATAACAAGTTTATCAGTCCTGTTAAAGAGATATGTAAATTGTAATGTATTGATTTACTGTTTCATTGAATCAGTACAAAAACCTGCCATAGATTCAACCACTACAACATTAAACATGACATCACTCAAGATTAAGTTTTAATTTTCATAAAATACAAATCAAATATTGTAATTTTATGTTTACCTATGACTGTGCGTGATCTATTTAATAAAAAATGCATTGACTTTATCAGATCATAGTATTAAAATTTATATTTTAGAAATAGTTTACCAGTCTACATATCCCATACCTATATGCGATACACTAAACTTTATTCATAAATAAAATGTAATGTAGTATAAATTGTATACTTAGTAAATAATTATAATTTAATCGTATATCATGTCTATTCCAAACTTGGAACTAGAAACAATGAATTTGGTGCAGTGTTGAGATTAGCTGATTGGAAAGAACGTTTAATACTAACATTCGGATACTGTTTTCGCCATTCGTGTACCTGGTAATCACACAAAATTTGATAAAAATAAAAGTATCTATCAACTTAAAAATAATAGAGCATCGATGAAAAAAAAAAAAAAAAAAAAAAACGAAAACGTGGAAAACATTTTAGAGAGCGTTGATGCCGATCGGTACTATTACAGACATACAATGTTCCACCTAATTTTGTGCTGACGAAGCCACAGGTAGAAAAGCTAGCAGAGACGGCTCATCCTAAAGAGCGCTAGAACAGTATACTCCCACGAAAATTACATATGTAATCGTAAATCTATATTTTCTATTCTTATATATAATCTCTAGATTACATTATATCTGTGCCTATACAATAGTATATTATATTAACTACACCTACGCGTACATTTGACGTCAATTTGTGACGAGTGGAGCGCCAGCCATTGTGCTCCTATAAAACGAAGTTTATTACGATTCCTAGCACTGTATTCAATGAGTGAGAAGGAGAAACATCGACACAGGCCGACGCGTGAAACAAAAGATTTCGTATGAGAAATTAGCCAATCTGAAGCGCCGCTCATGTGCAACGTGCATGGACGGAATAAATTTTCTGTACAAATGAAATAAATGTTACCATTTAGTTAGCTCTAGTTTTTCGTTTATTTTTTTGTGAACCCATACCAAAAAATGTCACGAGCCGCCTCTGGAGCAATAAGTACATTATAAAAAGCCATTCGTTGGTTACATAGTCTGTAATACTAAATTCTGGCCTCAGAAGATGAAAATGATCTTAAAATGTAAAATAATCTAAAAAAATTAACGAATACTAATTCAAGCAAAAATAAGAATTGTTCAATATAATATGAAATAATAGATTTTTTTTCCTAGCTGTGCCCGCGATTACGTCCGCGTGGAATTTAACAAAAAAGGTACTGTTTACTTCGCAGAGTTATAAAATAAATAAATTTCTAAAATAAAAGTAGCCTAAGTTACTTCTTACTACATCGGCTATCTGCTAGTGAAAGTTCCGCCAAAATCGGTGCAGCCGTTTCAGAGATTAGCCGGAACAAAAAAACAGACAAGAGTTAGTAAAAAGCGGTTATTTTAATATTACAAAGACACTCCAATTATATATATATGGGAATGGTGTGGGATATATATGAATTGAAGTATAGTAGAATAGATGTTACCTGAAATTCTTGAATCTGATCACAGAAACTGACGTCCAGCAACCTAAGCTCCCGACATTCAGCCAGTATGCTGGGGAAAAATATTATTAATAAATATTGTAATTCTAAAATATTATTCCACTTAAAGATAACTTAGTATACTAAGAACATTTATTGCATTGTGCCTTGAATATCAAAATCAAAAATTATTTACGATATACGAAAAAAAAACAACCCAACGAAGATACGTATTATTTATTGATATAGACTCGTTTTAGGACAACTTTCTGCAAGTCTTAAGTGGAAAAGCATTAAAAAAAACCTCGAATTTCCTTTTATATGGAGGAAGATACTTTGCCCAGCAGTGGGATGTTACTGTCATATTCAGATCAATTCATTTGAGTTCAAAACGTAACAAAAAAGAAACGAGGGCAATATCCTGCTCATTTTACTATCTTTTTTTTTAATATAAATAAAGATATTGCTGCGTGGTTCCCTTAGTTGCCTCTTCTCGTGGATGCCGTAAGAGGCGACTAAGGGATAACACAGTTCCACTACCACCTTGGAACTTAAAAAGTCGACCGATGGCGGGATAACCATCCAACTGCTGGCTTTGAAATACACAGGCCGAAGACGGGCAGCAGCGTCTTCGGTGCGACAAAGCCAGTACTGCGGTCACCAACCCGCCTACCCAGATTGGTGACTATGGGCAACGCACATGAGTTTACGCCATTTTTGGCGCGAGTTTATGGAGTGTCCAGCAGTGGATCGTGTTAGGCTGAAGTGAAATAAAGATAAACGTTTTTGATTATACTATTAGGAGTTAATTATTAATTGGTCATTTCCAAACATATATTTTTTGAACAACATTTTTCATATGCTTCTACTCAGTTTTGAAAGCATTTTAATTCAATGAAAGGTGATTAAAAATGGTAAAGTGAGGTGAGGCGGACGGGTTAGGCGTTCGGGTGAGGCGTTCGGGTGAGACGATCGGGTTAGGTGTTCGAGTGCAAGCGATCCCATAGCTCCTCCAACTTCGTGTCGAAGACGGCCATCGCAGAGGTTTTAGTGGGTAAGAATCACACATAACCCGTCTTTACTCCAAGAGCCGGGCATCTTCTTGAAGATTTCCACTGCGTAAAAAGTGTGCGAGTGAGGCGGTGAGGTGAGATGATGGAGTTAGGTAATTTGGTGAGGAGATCGAGTGAGACGGTCGCGTGAGATGGTCGAGTTAGGTGATCGGATGAGACGGTCGGGGTAGGCGAGCGGGGACTCACTCGGCGCAGACGTCGGGCGACACGGCGCGCACGCCCAGCAGGTCGAGCTGCGCCAGCTTGGTGGCGCGCGGCAGCAGCAGGCGCAGGTCGCGGTCGCACACGCCGCGCAGCGCGCCCAGGAACAGCTTGCGCAGCTCGCCGCCCGCCAGCGCCGCCAGCCACTCGCCCGACCCGCCCGCCTGCAGGCTGGAACGGTCCGCATAACATTATACTATTGTGCTATGTCAGCCGGCAAATTTCATAGCTTTTTTTTTTGTTTATATCATTTTTTTTTTCTTGTATACAAAACTTGACCTGACAATAACGAAGTTATGCACATATATTTGGCATTTTATTTTATATAGATATAGTGCTCTACTTATATGTCTATTGTCAATGATTTTCTACGTCTAGTTTGTGTGTGTAGGCATGAGATGGGTTTACAACTGAACTTTTATTTATTTTATTTATTTTATACTTTATTGTACACCACAAATATATTACAAACAAAGCATAAAGATAGTTACAGACAGTGAAGTACAATGGGCGGACTTATGGCTAATTAGCCATTTCTTCCAGACAACCCACACAACTTTTAGTACTGCTACTATTTGAATAATCTTGCTAATCCTCTCGCTTACTTCAACTCGGATTTTTTTTTAGATTTTAAAGGGCCGAGTTTACCTTCGTGGTGGTTACCTATATGGTAAGACAAAAATAGGAATTGATATAAATGATAATGATGATGATGAAATGAATGATGACAATGTACATGATACTCCGAAAATGATCTGAATGACCATTAGAAAATAGGAAAACGTAAATAAATTCAAATCTATAGATTTTTAAGCACATGTTTATTCTTCCTCTTAAATTTCAGTTTGCCTTAACGTTGGTGGTCTCGAATTCGATTAACATTTGGGCAGATATTTGTATTTTTAACCAACTTCCAAAAAGGAGGAGGTTCTCAATTCGTCTGACTTTTTTTTGTGTAGGTATGTTACCTCAAAAAAATTCTTTTTTTAATCGAAACGTGGTGCAAATCAAGCAGCCCCCAATAGGGTTCCGATAGATGGCGTTATTAAAAACTACTTCGGTTCGTACTGTCGTATAACGCAGTGAGCTATATTATCAACTGAAGGGCTGTGGCAGGTTACTGTATATAAATAATTTTGAAGATTCCTGTTTTAATCAAAATCTAATGCTTGCCTTGTGGATCTTTTTTAAATTTGAGAAAGATATAATGAATAATCTTTGATGACGCATATTTATATGACGGTGCGTACGCGTCGTTCTCGTAACGCCATCTACCGGATCCCAATAAGGTCCCGATAGATGGCGTTATTAAAAACTACTTCGGTTCGAACTGTCGTATAACGCAGTGAGCTATATTATCAACTGAAGGGCTGTGGCAGGTTACTGTTTATAAATAATTTTGATGATTCCTATTTTAATCAAAATCTAATGCTTGTCTTATGGTTCTTTTTTAAATTTGAGAAAGATATAATGAGTAATGTTTGAAGACGCATATTTATATGACGGTGCGTACGCGTTGTTCTCGTAACGCCATCTACCGGATCCCAATAAGGTTCCGATAGATGACGTTATTAAAAACTACTTCAGTTCGAACTGTCGTATAACGCAGTGAGCTATATTATCAACTGAAGGGCCGTGGCAGGTTACTGTTTATAATTTTGATGATACTTGTTTTAATCAAACTCTAATGCTTGTCTTGTGGTTCTTTTTCAAATTTGAGAAAGATATAATGAGTAATACTTGAAGACGCATATTTATATGACGGTGCGTACGCGTCGTTCTCGTAGCGCCATCTGTCAGATCCCAATAGGGTTCCGATAGACGACGTTATTAAAAACTATCTTTGATGACGCGTATTTATAACGGTGCGTACGCGTCGTTCTCGTAGCGCCATCTATCGGATCCCAATAGGGTTCCGATAGACGACGTTATTAAAAACTATCTTTGATGACGCGTATTTACGTGACGATGCGTACGCGTCGTTCTCGTAACTCAATCTATGAGGATGGTTATTAAAAACTACTTCGGTTCGAACTATCGTATTTTAGAGCTATATTATCCACTAGAGGACAAAGGTAGGTTATCGTTTATAAATCACAAATTCAAATTGAAAATTGGCAATTTTCAGCGGTCTCTGCAAAACCCATTTTTTACACTCCAAAGCTTTATTTTTTTATTAGAGTGCTGTTTTTTGATAAATTTCTCTTAGTTTACTACACAATTTAAAAAAAACGAAATTATTAAAATTCAGTATCAAAAAATGTAGGACTAACAAAATAAAACTTAAAATATCGTTGCTTATGATCATATATTAATGATATTACAAATTATAATATGCAAATATTGTCCGCAAACCTCAGATTCAGATTCAGAACCCCAAAATACGTATAGAATGAAAGAAATCAGAACTACCCCAAAACTTTCATAGTAAAAACACTATTTAACTGAATTAACTACATTTTCATAAAAGCCGGTCGGATAACAGAAATAAAGGTGAGTTTGTATGAACATAGGAAATCAATCTTCAAATTTGAGAACGAAAAGAAATAATCGATAGTACTATTAGTGTTGAGTTGAGCTTATTTTTTTGTAAATATGATTTTTTGACATTCGTTAAGTGTTGTATTATAGTGCTGTAGTATAGTAGTGTTGTATTTATAGCGAAATTTAAGTAATCTGTATGTATGTATGAATTAAAAAAGCAAACTATGTATTTCAAATGTAAACAAACATCCCAACACAATTCTGTCATCCGACAACTAAACTACGACTCAGCAAGAACGTAGAGCGCAACAGAACAGAGGTCGCAATAAGAGTCTTACACGGATTTTAGTTCCGAATGATACAATGCGTACAATACTCATCTTAATGTTTTAAATAATGAAATTTAAAGATTTTTTTAATGTTTTATTAATGAAATAAGCGAATGAGTGAAATGAAATATATATTATGTACACCTAAAACAAATTATGAATATGAGACTGTAAAAAATGAAACAAAAGGAACTTGATGAAACAGTTTCATTATAATATTGCTTGCGATTTTGCCAATTAGCAAAAGTCAATAAAAAATAAATAAAACTTATAAAAGAATCAAAATAAAACAAGATTTAATTTTATGTTTGATACACTTCTATATTTACAGTTTAACAAATTAAGTACAAATATTATTTTGAAGACCTACTAAAGCGCTTTGGATTCCAATATCTTGATTCCAGCCAATCCAGGACAGTTCGTCTTATCAATCGTTCAAACCATTTGAATGACTAGAATAAATCCAATCGTACATTGATTTTTTTTAACGTACAATACAGGCTATGGAATAATCTTTCTTTTTTTTTAATTTTCTCTTAGCCCTAATATTTTGCATTAGCACTCCTACGCGCTTTGCTCTTCTTTTTTTTATTCTTTTTGCTGTTATCCGCATCTGCTGGTTCGAAGATGTTCAAAAGTGGCTGAAACCACTGAATATCACATGGTTTCGTTGTTGTTATATTACTAAAATAAAAATAAGAAACAAAAAAAAGGTAGAGTGGCACATTTCAAGCAATACAATATCGATGACGCTTTATCAACTTCACAGAATGCTATTGATTACAGATGTTACAGAATTAGTCATCCGTTACCATATCCGAAATGTCATATTCATAACATCCCTCCACTTGATCTATTCCATGATTTATCAAAGGCATTATGTCAAAGTAATTAATCTTTTTGTATCAATAATATATAAAATATAAATATATATGTAAGATAATAATTCATATAAAAATTTTTATACCTGTCAAAATTAATTGTCCCTGGGTCTAGTACTTCAATATTATTATATTCCTCAATTTTCATACGGTATATCCAGATCAATATGATTAATTCGACAAAAAGTGTAACTAAAGTACCTATAAATTTTTTAGTATTTATAGTATAAATACACTCGAGAGCAAAGAAATCGCACACCCCCTACATTTTCATTTTGACCGCAAGTATTTCTTTAATTTAATGTTTTTTGCATATACAACTTGAATTAAATTGAAGTACACATTGTTAGCTTTCTAAAAACCCATTATGTGTAGCTTTGACCTTCGAAGTCATTACAATAGCAACAAAACAATAAAATTACCCAAATTCATTCGTTCGGGTAGTTCGGTTTGTAAGACTTTGAGCAGATATAAAAGGTTAAGGGATGATTGAAATGACATCATTTACATTTCAACTTGCAGTCAGAAAGGTCCTTTACCGAATACGTCATCAATCTGAACAAGAAAATGGATACCACACTGGAAGCAGCATGTCAAGTGGTTGCACTAATTGAAGCTGAACAGAACCAAAGTCAAGTGGCTCGTCAGTTAAATTTGAGCAGATATGCTGTTCGACGTGTATACGAGCGATATCAACAAACTGGTAGCTTTACCAGGCGACCAGGATCAGGCCGAAAACGTACGACAACTCAGCCCGATGAGTTATCTTGTGACGACATCACTGCGAAGCCGCCGGTTAATTGCAGTTCAACTCGGACAGCAACTCCAGGAAGTTAGAGAAGTGGAAGTTAGTCGATGGAGGGTTAAAAGAAGACTAGCCGAAGGAGGCCTGATAGCGCACAGAGCAGCAACTGGCCCAAAATTGACCCCAGTAGCACGAAATCACCTAAATTGGACAATGGATCAATGGAAGACAATACTGTTCTCTGACGAAACCAGGATTTGTCTCCATGGTAACGACGGACGGAGTAGAGTCTATCGAAGATGTGGTGAGCGTTTTTCTCAGTGCTGCATCTCCGAACGAGTCTCATACGGCGGTGGTTCGTGCATGTTTTGGGGAGGCATTTCACTGGAAGCGAAAACTGAACTTGTGTTCATCACAGGGGCCGATACCGACCGTCGATCGGGGGATTGACTTCCCGACGTTACATCGAGGAAATCCTGATATAACATGTTGTGCCTTTTTCCGCATTTATCGGCGCAAATTTCGTTTTTATGCATGATAACGCAAGATCACACACCGCCGCTATAGTACGCCAGTACTTGGAGGGGGTTGAAATACTCGTTATGGCGTCGCCTGCTCAAAGCCCTGATCTCAATCCTATTGAGCACTTATGGGATGATCTAAAGAAAAGAGTAAGGGGCAAGAAACGCACCACCGACAGGTCTAAGAGAGCTCCAAACCGCAATCAAGGAAGAATGGGACAGCATACCGCAAGTGTTTGTAAAAAAAATATTTCTATAATGAAAAATCGAATGGAAGCGGTTATTCAGGCTAGGGGGGCAATACCTCGTATTAACAAATCATTGTCTTCGAAAAAATATTTTTTTTTGACCTTTTATACCTGCTTAAAGTCTTACAAACCGAGCTACCTGTAACGAGTGAATTTGGGTCATTCTGTTGTTTTGTTCCTATTGTAATGATTTCGAAGGTCAAGGCTATACATAATGGGTTTTTAGAAAGCTAAAAATGTGTATTTTAATTTATTTTAAGTTGTATTCGCAAACAACATTAAATTTGAAAAATATTTGCTGTCAAAATGAAAATGTAGGGGTGTGCGATTTCTATGCTCTCGAGTGTACAAGCACGAACGATCAAACTGTAATTTCTAAGTTTTTGACATCACAAAGTAAAAGTGAAAACGTTTCGGCATCGGTATGTAAAACAAAATCGCACAAACGATTTTACAATTTCTATAAAATAAATTTTAAATTTATATCAATAGTTATTATTCTATATTAAAATTATTTAGTTAAATATGAATAATGAAATGAGTGAGGTTAATTGCGCTGACTGTCATGCAATATATGTATGAATATGAGGTATGTAATTATGTATATATAATGGAGTTTACAGTGGATGAGTAATGTATGGACTTACTTTCGAAAAACTAAGTATTTAAATAATTTTTTTGCTGATCCATTTCAGTAGAATCTATATTAAATAATACATTTCTACATTGCGTATCCATAGTAGCTGCACATTACCTATAATATGTTTTAATAGTAGAAGATTCAAAGTCGATCTTCACCGAGCTGATAATAGAAGAAACATACTTTATAATAAACATAGTATCTATATTAGATAATGCATTTAAAATGGGTTGCCTAAAAAATCCTGGACTGAATATACTAAGATTAAATAGAGATGAAAGACAAGAGACTTAGACTCGGATCTTAGACCATAACTCTTCTTAAATATAGAAATCTTTGATCTAGATTTACTGCAAAGTTAAGATGGAAAACCAAAATAGCTAAACGGGGCAATTTAGTATTTAACGTCAATCCTCTATCCATTTTATGTTATAGCTTCAGCTAGGCAAAGATAGACCAGTCAAAAAATTACTAATACCAATAAAATTTCCACTTACCACCATCCGAGGTCCAATTCTTGCAATTTTTTACAATTTCCTAGCGCTCTGATACCGACTGCTGTCAGGGAATATGATTTCCAAAAATCAACTGACATTAAATCAAGACAGTTCGATCCTAGAGCGATGGCAACTTCGTCCATAGCTGATATCATTTTACAGGAACCTGGAAAATATTATTTTATTTTTAATACAGTTATTCATTCATTTACTTTACAATATTTTTATATACAAAACGAATAAGCGAAATGCTTGTACGCAAAAATATTTCATTTTGTGCAATCAATTATATATAGTAATATTTATTGCATGCAATTTCTAATTATTACGACTAAGTTACGTTCTAAGTCTTTTTTTTAATACTAGTGTTACGCTTCAGCCTGTAATGTCCCACTTCTGGGCATAGGCCTCTTTCCCGATGTAGGAGAAGGATCAGAGCTTAATCCACCACGCTGCTCCAATGCGGGTTAGCGGGTATATTCCCCACTATAAGTAACGATCGCTATCAGGTGTACAAGTGATAACCGGGACCGACGGCTTAACGTGCTCTCCGAGGCACGGTGGGGAGATCCACAAGGACTGCACAAACACCCAGACTACGGCAAACACCTGTATGGCCAATGCAAATGTTTGTCCTGTGCGGGGATTGAACCCGCAACCGTTAGCGTAACAGGTACAAAAATACTAGTGTTGAAACTAATTAATTACTGAATTTTATCAACTTCATTCTATTTTAATCGTAATTAAATATTGTGTAAGATCACTATCTTTACTGAAAAATAAGAGCTTGGCGCTCAAAGCCGTAAATAATATTTTAGTTTGGCTAATAAACCACGATAAAATCCGAAAAAAAAAGTCTCATTAAAATAATTAAAATTCGTGTAAACATTAGAAAACAATATAAAAATGTAAAATAAAGACAAATGAACCTTTTGTACCGTTGTATTATTTCAAATTACCTACAATATTAAAGTTTAAGTTAAATTTCTGATCAGAATTTTAATCAAATGCATTTTACGTTACATAATAAAATCGATCAAATACTTATACAAACTTTAATCGATTTATTACTTTGAGTTACTTTACTTTTTACGTCTCGATGATAAATGTTAAAACGGGCCTCTTATTTTGTGACGACTATAGTCCATTGTACTGTCAAATATCGCTTCAGCCTGTAATATCCCACTACTGGACATAGGCCTCTTTTCCCCATGTAGGAGAAGGATCAGAGCTTAATCCACCATGCTGCTCCAATGCGGGTTGGCGGATATATTCCCTACTATGAGTAACGATCGCTATCAGGTAGTCTCTACATAGTACGTACATACTGTACAGACTACATAGGTAGACTTGTTTGAAATCTATTTGTGCTTTTCTTGTTTTAGTAAAAAAATTTGATGTACAATAAATAATAAATCATTATTATTATTATACGTACCAACATTAAGATGCTGTAGTCCAGGATTAGACCAAACAACAGCAACAGCCGCTGATGTTGTTATATGTGTTCTGTACAAGTCTAATCTTTTCAATTTTGTCAAGGACGACAAATACGACCATTCTGAACAGCTTACCACAGAGCGTAGGCATAGCTCTGTAAAATAAATTTTGATTTGGTTAAAAAATTATAGATTCTAATTTGATTTATATGTTTGCATGATATTCGACTGAACATTCAGGGGAATACTTGGGCGATTATATAAAAAAAAACTTTAGTGCCAGATAGTAAAAAGTCTAGGAAACAAGGTTAAAATACAAGAGTAAGACAAGAAGTTTTACCATACCTTGTAAATTAGACGAAGTGTCAACTATGGCTTTTAACACTGAGTTGTCAACGAACTTACAACAGTTCATTCGCAAATGTGTTAAGTTCGCCCCGCTCTGTCTTAAGAAACTGTAAATGAAACAACATTATCTTACAAACATGTAATAAATATTGAAATATAACAATTGTTTTAATACTCATCAGTCCAATAAAAAAAAATGTGTTCTTATAATACACTACATTTTTTTTTTTCGTATCTAACGAATTTACCTTAAAATAGAATTATTATTCATTTTCATATTTCTCAACAAGAAAAAATTCAAAATATACTATAATATTACAAGTATTATATGATTAACCGTCTTTACAAGGCAAGAAAAATCTACATAATTAAATCAATTAGTCAATAATTACAGTCATTAAGCAACGTTATTATTAAATATAGATGATTACATCTAACAATAATAACATTGTTTAAATGATGATGACAATTAATTTAAAAAAAAAAAAAAAAACTAATAAAATCCGTAGAAGCAACTCACTTCACGACGAAATTAGGTTGTATCATACAGTGACTGCCGCACCAGGATAAATCCAGTTTCTGCAGGAATTTGCACTTCATCGATAGTGTGACGAGTACCTGTACAAATAAAATAAAATATATGTTAATATTACAGGTATATGAAAAAAATCTGGCACGCTCTACATATTCAAATATTGCACCTTTGTGCTGTCTGTGAGTAAACGTATGGCATGACGTCATAATATAAAAGCAGTTATGCCTTTTATTAAGCTAATTTTGTAGCCTGTTTGAAAAGGCAGATTAAATCTATCAGATTTAAATAATTCATTATGCATTTTAAAGGTTGTTTTATGTGACATCATTTGAAATTAGAAAATTTACAATGTATGGCAACCATCCAAACCTAATACTCATGTCCTTAACACAAAAACATAAAAATACAATTACCACCTTACTATAAATAATGAATTACCTACCTTACATGCACAATATAAGCTTATTAAGCTCTTGTATACAAGTAATTAATACTATAAATGATGTCTATAAGATTAGTTAAAGATAATAATTAAACAAGCATTTAAGATCATGTAATTTCTTCTAAGTGGCCACACTGATAGTACTATAATGTCATAATTGTTGATCAATTACTTAATGACGGTAATTTTTGACATTTTTAGCTTATTACAAAGTTCGACCATAATTAAAAATTTAAATTGAAGAAAACCAAAAAAATAATAAAAATAATTTTTTTTTTTTTTTTTCAATTTGACTACAAACTTTGACAATCAACAAAAAAGCATAATAAGCGTGTGTCAAATACATGGTACTGTGTAATGTTTTTTTTTATTATTTATTTATTGATTTAATCACAGACATATAAGAGGAATATATCTGTATCTGTATATGTCTGTGGATTTAATGTACTTTTTATGCATAATTAAAAAAAAATATGCACATTCTGCACCTCTTCTCTATATAAACTATAAGTGTGCCAAATTTCATACTCCTCCGTCGCGTCGGCGTAATTTTAGTAAAAAGGGGTGCAAAGTTTGGTAAAGCTTTAGATTAGGAAAAACCGAATTTCGGGACCGTGGGGGGAAGGTGGGGGGGGACGCTACCCCTGGTACCACTGTCACACCTCAGAACCCCATGGTTATGGAGATATCCATGGTTAAAGTTTTGAGGTTAGAAGAAGAATTTCGAAAGTTAGAGGAACGCTTGGCTCCGACGCTGCGGGAAGTGCAGCCCTTCCGCCCTTGCGTGCGAAAGCACGCTCCCTCCGCGCCTCCGCGGCATAAAAAACACTCTAGGGGTAGGACAGACCAAGACCACGTGGACAGTGGGGTGCTCCGATTCGGTTTTGGGTATTTTTCGAATTTCTAAACCTATATTCTAGCACGCAATGTTACTAATTTTATTAGAATATTATGTCTAACGCGTTATTTTGTTTAAAAGTGTAGATTTGTCACACAATGCAAACAGTACGAGCTCAAAGGTATTATAATAGTTTTAAATTCTTCTTCTAACCTCAAAAATTTAACCATGGATATCTCCATAACCATGGGGTTTTGAGGTGTGACAGTGTTACCTTGTATAGATTCCCCTACACCCTCCGCCCTCCACACCCAAAAACCCCATAATTTGGTTTTTCTAATTCGGTTTTTCCTAGTCTAGATCTTAGCCCAAAGTTTTTCTTCACGTATTAATATAGACAATACAATCATGTCATAATGAAGGATATGTAAGAACTTGTACTAAAAATAGTCGTTGAAGCGTAATTATATAGTTAAATCGAACCTCAGCTATATTAATAATTTTATTGCAACAAATTCCAATAATATCACATACATCCTAAATTAGTAATAGCTGCGTTTTTGATACTAGTACCTTCCTAAAGATTTATTTCATTACAATATGTTATATTATAAATCTTAAGAATGCAATTATATTATATAACTTACCTGAGATCGTACACAATGCCAATATGGCCTTAAATCTATACATCGGTAGAGTATAGCATCAGATGCAAGTCGACGAAAATGTTTGTTCACTTGTGCACAGCGACATAGAGATTGCATGTCCAAATATTTGAACACTAACAGGATCGTTTCATCCTGAAAACAAAAAACAAATATGATTATTAATTCAATTTGTTTACCTATTTTAAAAGTTGTTATTGTAGACATTATATTTATGACACATACTTTTCCATATATTGCGGATAAAAAAGCAATTAAGGGTCCTAAAATGGCAATAATAAGGCGTTTAGAATGACGATTGGTAACATTTTATGCGTTTATCTTAGAGATAAACTCTAAAAACAAAATTATTTTAATCACGCCCTGCCCTGTGAGGTCACATCTGTCTACATATTAATCACAAAATATTATTATTAATACTTAATATACGCCTTGCAATAAATTCCGTAATATTCATTCATTGCCTACAATTGTTAACTAACTTTTTCATGTTCGCTGAAAAGTTATTGTTAATTGCAATTATCACCTTGATACATAATTAAACTAATCGACTTCCTTAGTTTTCTAACTACCGGTTGCAATAAATCTGTTCGTAATTTCGCCTACTAATTGGCAAGACGGTGACATCCATACTTCATATAAATTGTATAACTAGTTAAAATAGCAGATAACTAACTGGCACTGACATTTAACCTTAGGCTATCACAATACTATAAAAATATTTAAAAATAGTTTTTTGAAATATTTTAATACCAAGTTATTGTACATAACGGGAATATTTTTGTTTCTCAAGCTTTTATAAAATAAATTAGTATACGTATAGTAGATAATGTCGTTTCATTTTCAATAGTAATATATAATGAATGAGAATGACGACCGAGGAGTGAGAGTGGAAAGAGGTGAGAAAAACAAATGATGTAAGAATAATATACATATAACCTACATGTACATTGTACATCTTTGTTGTCATTTGTTACTGTTTATTTGTTATTTTTTTTTTAGGTGTTCAGTGAACAATATTATCTAACTGTATAACTGACAGTAATAAAGCTTATAATGGACATAATAGCCCTCTAGAAACGTCGGGTTCCTAAAAACTTTCTAAACCCCTTTATATTATAACAAAAGGGAATTTTGACATAGTGTATTCTTTCATTATTAACTGATTTTATTAAAAAAATCAACATTGCCATATCTGATCTTTTGAGTTCACTTTCCATAGCTTACAATTTTTTCAAGAGATAATATATATTACCCATAGTATTTTTTTTTTTTGTTTTTTGTTTACAATAAATAGTATAGACATCCTGTAAATCTACATAATAAAGATTTTTCTATTCAGGCTTAGAAAGCTGCATTATCAAGTAGAACTGTTACCATAAGTACTACTTGGTAGTAAAATCGTGCTGTATCTATAAAATCTCGCCTAACACTAAACGATTAGGGTACATAAACTCTATCTATCAATCGTTTTTAAAAGTAATCTAATTATATAAAAAATTATGAGATTTTGAAAACTCAAACAAAATTCAGATGTAAGTAGGTATATATCAATAACAAGTAGCGATGTTATGTAATGTGTGGGATTGTGTATGTGAGAGTGTGATATATGTATGAGTGTATCACAGACTATGGAGCTTATGTATACATAAAAAAAAACCGTCATCGTCGGACCACGTTCTAGCTTTACTAGGCAGTCACAGGACTGTCGATTTGTAGTTCTAATAATAAATAGCCTATGCTATTCTAATGCACGTTTAACGACAGGCAGACATTTAGAGCCGGTGGATGTTAATTTTTAATATAAAAAGTAAGTAGCGAAACAAACTAAGATCTTTTTTTTTGTTCATTTAAATCAGTTGCAGTAACGTAAGTATTGAAACAATAAGTTCTAAATAGTATTGAAGCCTACACTTAAAACAACATATTATATCCATTTTCGAGTATAGATTTTAACATCTCATATCATTATCAAATTGAACACGTTTTTTTACCGTCTGTACGTCCCAGTATCAATTGAATAATTTACAGTCTATTGTAACGTGAGTCATAGACTGCTAGGTCAGGTTGTATTGTTCAGTCACGATTCACTGTACATTTCTTAGCTAAGTTTCTTGGCAATCAGCTATGTCCGCGGTAACTTCCAGAAAGATTAGCTATTTTCCTAGATAATAAAAAAAATTGTCTTCATCCATATTTAAAATTGATGGCGAATAATCTGATACAATTTCAACAATACAAAACTGTAGTAAACTCGTCCAAATATTTTAAAATGAATAATAATGAAAAGTATACCATTTGGGATTGGACATTATAAAAAAATCATCTTTTGGGAAGGTATTGATTTAGTCTGTGTGAAAATTCGAATTCACCTATAATATTGAACCCGAGCAAATACAAGTCGGCCTGACTAAGTCTCGCACTGAAACAAATTTTTTTTACAGTATATTTTTCTTAACATCAAACAAAAACACGATTTTATGGCAAATTTGATTCTTAGTACTTCTCTTTATATCATATATATATATATATTTTTTACAGTAATTTGTCTAGCCCATTTTGCACATCACGCAGTTTGTAGTCCCTACTGTTCTGTTCCGGATATTTGTATTTATATAAGAAAACAAATATGTAAATTTATCAAAAAAAAAAAAATAGTTATAACAGTCGGCTGTTACCTATGACCATAAGAACAGACGACCGTGTGTGTATGTTATAAGATATTTATTTATATTTAGTGATTGTTATCATACAATCTTGAAAAAGTTTCCCTTTGAGAAGGGAACAAAATGCAAAATCTTAATATCCGCTATCTTTTGCTTTGTTATTGTTTAGAAAGCAAAAAATAGGGTTTAAAAAAATTACAAATAATAAAATAGTGTAGAGAACAAAACGAAAAATAAAACAAAGGTTTTAACGGGACATGATGACTAATAATAAAAATTAAAAAAAAAATCTTACCTGCCATTCGTAAAAAAAATAACGAAGGGCCAATAAAAGGTAAAACTAAATAATATCTATTATTATTGAAAGTCTACAAAACAAAATGCTTAAATGCACTGATTCGCACAGATTTTTTTTAAAACAATAGCCCAAAGATAAACTTTTTCGACCTCCCACACAAACATACAAAATTCTTCGAAAAAGTGAAACGCATCGTTATTTCTACGTACAATATTAAACAACATAGTTTTTATTCATAAGCAAAAGGCTTAAACAACCTTTTTTTTAACTATATATATAGGTATATAATATTAATACATAAAATTCTCGTGTCGCGGTGTTTGTAATTAAACTCCTCTGAAACGGCTTGACCGATTCTCATGAAATTTTGTGTGCATATTGGGTAGGTCTGAGAATCGAACAACGTCTATTTTTCATTCCCCTGAATGTTACGGGTAGTCCACCCTATTTTTTTTTTTTTACTTTTTAGGTTAAATTATTAATTCTTTATTTTATTATGATTTGGCGTTGAAAAATACATACAACCCTAAATTTTCAACCTTCTACCCCCAACCCCTATTTTTAAATAGCATTTAGCGGCAAGACGTCGTTTGCCGAGTCAGCTAGTAATCTTATAATAACCTATTTAACCGAATTACAAACAGAAATATCGACATTCTTATCGTGAGTCTACGGTAAAATTATAAATTTATAACCAAAAAGAATTTGATAAGGGCTAGAGGAAATCGTTAAAAAAAATATAAATATTTGATACAACAAAACATACTTTAACAATCATTGTAACATAAAAAAAATTTTTTTCTTACGTACCGTTATGTTTTAGACCTAATATAATTTAGATCTAATATTATAAAAATTTCAAGGTAGTTTCAGTCTCAGGAATGTTCAAGCTTCAATAGTATTAGACAAAAAAAAACCGAGTAGGTATGCTTTATTTAGATTACACGACTGAAGTAAAACTTACGAAACGTAACTCTCTATCTTTACTAATTTATATATCCATCAAAAGTGTTCGTCTCGCCCGATCACACTTTTCGTAACGCTCTAGTCACGCATTCAAATTTTATTATATATTTTTTATTATATTTATATTTTTAATTTTACTTCAAAAAATTTTCACCGTAAATAGCCCGTCTCTTGAGTAAGGTTATTACTATATTAATTATAGGCTTATAATCATCATACAATGACTAATAAGCAAAAACAGTAACCTTAAACGTTTTATTACTTAAATTATCTTATACCATCAAAATAGCGGAAACACGCTATACGACGCTACTAATTAACCGAAAAACGAATTATAGGTTTTAAAAATTCTTGTTATTGTACGAAAAAATTATATACAAATTTTGTCTAGATAATTTAATAGTACGTTATGCATGTGACTTCGCATAAACGATATCAACATAAAGATAAGCAGTAACAAAAACAAACTTACTGGTAAGCGATGGAAATCTCCCAATGGTGGACCTGTGTCAACATTTACATCTTTTGGCATTAAGTTTGACGGTTCCATAACTTTTTCATGGAGATTCGAAGCTATAACTTGCTTTAGTAGTACACCTAAAACAATATGAAATATTTACGATTACACATTTTCGATGAAACGAGTGAATTTCACTATAAAAATACTTTTTTATTAATTATTGTTTTCAGCTTTTTCGAAGAAAAAATATTCAGAGTAGGTAATTAAAAAGCAAATTTTCTATCTAAAAATTGGATCAATAATAGTCCCTTGTAAAAAGTAGATACAAATACCCCCCCCCCCCCCCCCCCGCCTACTCACGTTGTGATCATTTTAGTCGGATCTTTAATATTGCATATTTGCATTAAAATTAAATATATAAACTCTATATTAAAAATATTTCTTTCATTTAAAAACAAATATAGAATCAACAACATCTGTGAGAAAAAATAATAATCCTAAAGAAGAAGAAGAAAAAACATTTCAATATAAACACAAAAACGAAAATTGGGAAATTTGCTTTTCTTGAGTTAAATAAACGAAGCTATTGCGACACTTTAAAGTTGATAACAAGGGAAAAGTGTGAACGTTTAAAAGTGAAGCAATTACCTATATACAAAGGTATATTTTACAAAACGGTTATATAAAATTTATTTTTCTTGTCGCTCGATCTCAGACGTGTTAGAATGATCTAGAATCGTGTACCTCTGAAGGTGATGATATGGTAATATTATTTCATATTTTATACAGAAAATGTTGAAAATTCCATTCTGTATTGGAATAAATTTTTGAAAACTTCTCGCAACGTGTCACATTATTCCGGTCACGTTTTTATTTAAAGTTCACATTATATGATGGATCTTTAACTGAGGTAGCGCACAGCAGGAAATTTCCTGCTCAAAATTGAGCAGCCCGACTGGGGTAGTATCTCGACCTTACAGAAGATCACAGCTAAATAATACCGCTTTCAAAGCAGCGTTGTGTTCCTGTTGGTGAGTAAGGTGACCAGAGCTACTAGAGGGAATTTGGAATAGGGTCAGAAAGGCGCTTGTGATGCTTCTGGTGTTGCAGACGTCTATAAGCTACGGTAATCGCCTACAGTCAGGTGAGTACGCTTGTTTCCGACCTAGTTATATTAAACATATATATGATGGAAAAATCTTTGTAAATAAACAATACAATTAGATAGGTTTCGCAATGAAAAAGAGGAAAATAAATACGCAATCAGCTAACTAATCTACAGTTAAGACAGCTACGGCCAAGGTTACTACAGTGAGACATTAAAAAATCCAATTTTATTTCCATCGCTAATATTTGATTTCTTACGATAACGAGTTATTTATGTGTATATCACTAATCTCATATTAACTTTTGATGCAGTGGAAAAAACCTAACTACAATTTTTTCATGGACGAAACTCACACGAAACTGAACATTAAATACGCATTTCTTTAGAAAATTTTAAAACATTAATGTTCTAATTTAAATTGAGTCATGTTCGTATTTTCAGTGAGTAAACACGTTTGGTCTATTTTCATAATGTGACTGTAAAATTTTCATCCTAGTCTATTTACAACCATCGAGGTGTTTTGAAAAATCAAATACGGCACATTATGTATTTATCTCGGATAATCGAATCATGATTCGACTTACAAACGTCAAAATCCTATACCTACTTCAAGTGACTCAATTTGTGTATACGTTATATAAAAACAAGGTCCTTGGAACATGCTCCTACTATTCTTATTAAAATTTTATTTTATAAAAACTTAGTAGAACGTAGGTAGTAGTTGACTCCAACATATTTGTTAATAATCGTGTTTGCTGGCAAACGAAAAAAACCGACTTCAATTACATCGACAAGTAATAAATACAACGTAGGTAGACGAAAAAATAGTCAAGTAAATACGCATTATCTAAGATTACTCCAAAAGTTGTAATCAGATCTCGGATGAAATTTAAATGTGACCACATGATAAACATCAGCTTTCGATTAAATT
The DNA here is from genome assembly GCF_905220565.1 of Melitaea cinxia. Classification (NCBI taxonomy): domain Eukaryota; kingdom Metazoa; phylum Arthropoda; class Insecta; order Lepidoptera; family Nymphalidae; genus Melitaea; species Melitaea cinxia. Next base: position 11,480,485 of record NC_059402.1, on the reverse strand, counting down.
AAAAATTATTAAAATCGGTACACCCAGTAAAAAGTTATTGCGGATTTTCAAGAGTTTCCCTAGATTTCTCTGTGACCCCATCATCAGATCCTGGTTTCCTTATCATGGAACTAAACTAGGAATATCTCCTTTCCAACAAAAAAAGAATTATCAAAATCGGTACATCCAGTAAAAAGTTATGCGGTATAATACAACGTAGGTCGACGAAAAAAGCGTCAAGTAAAAACGCATTATTAGGTATAACTCGAAAAGTAGTTGTTAGATCTCAAATAAATTTAAATGGGACCAATTGACACACACCACCTTTCGATTAAAAAAACATTTGTCGAAATCGGTCCACACGGTCAAAAGTTCTGATGGAACATACATAAAAAAAAAATAAAAAAAAATAGTCGAATTGAGAACCTCCTCCTTTTTTGGAAGTCGGTTAAAAAATTCTTGTTTTCTGAACTAATATTAAAAATGAATATACATGTACGTACATTTGTTTTCGAAAACCTATTAAGAAATAAAATAGCCTAAGTAAAAAAGCACCACTATAATTATTAAGAACCTAGGCTATAATATCATTATTAATGTACTTAGCAACTGACTTTTCTGCTAGGACTTGTACCTAATAGCGCAAAAACTTGGCATTGATAAAAATAGTCTGCAAGTTAAAGTATATCAATATGAAGTCATCAAAACGGTAGTAAAACAATGATCCTCCTTACGTCATCTCTACGAATCTAATAATAACTATAGTCACGTGCAAACTTGCAAGTCTAACTTTAAATATGTAACGTATGATTTAATTTAGTTATATTTTAATTATAGAATCATATTAATTACTAACCGCGTTAGTTTGTGTTAATTTTTTAAGTTTTAAAAATAGAATTTTATTTTCCTTGTACGTGCAGAATTAGATAAATATTTGTTATTGAGTCTAACGTAGAAGATAAGGTAGGCTTAGGCCATCCATAAATTGCGCCACACGATGTGGAGAGGAGGGGAGTTTTGACGAAGTGTGACAAGTTTAAATAGTTTTAGGAGCTAACCTTTTATTTTAATAATGTTTTAAAAAAAAATCATACCTATGTTTGATTTGCAATATAATTTAAATGGAAGTATTTTTTTTTTTCTTCATTTAACCTGAATAACTTACCCTGTCGTCTTTGTAAGTTAACCGTTTGTCATAAGGACGAACCGTTACTAACCGACTTCAAAAAAGGAGGTTCTCCATTTGTATTCTTTTTTAGTCAAAAAGTGGTGCGTGCCATGTGGTCTCATTTACATTTATATAATTATATCATACCGAGATCTGCCGTAATTTTTAAGTAATATATAAATAAGGCAGGACTTGACTATTTTTTCGTCTACCTAAGTTGTATTACTAGTACATGTAATTAAAGTCGATTTTTTTTTATTGCAAGCAAACAATAATTATTTTTAAATATCATCATCAAGTCCTATGTCCCCTGGATGGGGTAGAGGGCGAGCTTCATCTCGGGCCAGGAAAGCCCGACATTCTTCATCTCCGCGGTGACGGAGCGACGCCACGTTTATTTTTTAATATAGTAACCGGGATTACATCATTTACTTAGCTCTTGATAATTTAGGCCGGATGTAATAAATTTTAAACATTAACCTCTTATATAAGAAACTCCTTATCATTTAATTACTACACAAGAGTATCCTACTAATATTATAATGCGAAAATTCTTGAGGGTGGACGTTTATTACTCTATCAAGCAAAAACTAAAAACTCATTGTAATAAAACTCGATATGTAGACAGCTGGAGATGCAGAGTAGTATATAGGCTACTTTTTATCTCGACAATACCGAGGAATCGGCAATTAAGCGAAGCAAATCTAGTTACATGATATGCAGGCAATTAAACAGACCATTTAACTGAATATACCAGATGTTGATTGTGTTTTGTGCCTTTGCCGTCATGTTTTTTATTTCTGAGCCTAGAATACAAAATTTCCATCCTGAAGTCCATTGAGTATGGAGCATTTTTTTATTTATTACACTTTCTCTTTTCTTTTAAAAGAACATTAGTACCTGGAGCTATTGTGTATTTGGGACAATAGAGCTATACATTTTTTTCAATAGTGAAATCTTTTATATGCAAACTAAAGGAAGAATAATAGTTAACAATGTATTATTGTATTCATTGGGACAAAACAGGTATAGTGTACAAAAAAAAAAAAATGAAATTTGAACATGAGTGAATAAAAAACTACTAATAAACATGAAATACTCATAAAATAAATAAGAGAACCTACAAATGAGGAAGAAAAAACCATTTTTGTAAATGTGATGTGTGTGATCATGGCTTTATACTTTGCTAATTATTAAAATAATGATGAAGTAAATAAATTTATCAATACTGATACTGATGCATATTTCTTTTATATTTTTAAATTAATTTACTTAAAATTTTCATATAACAATGATATTATGACCACATATAGTAGAATATATAACCAATACTAAGTATAACCTGACCATAACACTTACAACAATTTTAAAATATAGAAAACGAAAAACTTTAAAAGCTTGTAAAAAAAATTGTATTAATAAAACTATATGCAATTACAAAACATATTACTAACCTTTTTCAATCATCGGTTGACTTCTCTTAAAAAATGGGGATGAATATCCACTATTACTTTTTCTTTTGAATAAATTAGTTGACTCTTTCCCTTTCAACAAGACTGCGTCCAATTCAGTGTAGTATGGAAGTAGTTTGTGATTGAACTCTAGTCTCAAAATCCTAAAAAAAATACATTTCATTTTTATAATATTTATATATATTATTATAATTATTTAAATTTAAGTATAATTTTTGCTTGCTTAAAATCTTTGTTTTGTAATAACTGTATTAAAAAAATATAAATATTTTTACATTTACACAAAAAAAAAAAATTATTTACATGTATCTAAAAACTTAGTACATTTTAAATAATATTTTCTGTTAACTTATTCATAAAATATAATTTTAAAGTTTATAAATACCGTGTGGGAAAGTTGACCTCTCTGATAGGAGGACTGAAAATTCTTGGTGTATCTCCTACGTTTTCTGGTTCACCTTCCCACAGCAATACCCATGATGTAGGACCTAGAGCCCATATTCTCACCAGAGCTCCTGGATTGAATGTTTCAAACACTGCAACTTCTAAAGGGTATACTGCTCTCTCGAATGACACTTCTGTTAAAAAAATTACTTGTTTTAGTTAGGTGATTTGTAATTCAAATATATGTATAGAATTATACAAACGTACATACCTACAAAATCATGACTCTGTATTCTGCCACTATTTTGTGGTGTATAATCTTCTTGATAAGAAGGTGCTTCATCCCACCAAGGTCCATATGTTCTCTAAATAAAAGGATTAGTAATAAAATATTAAATACAGTTATATTTATTTAAATATCAATTATTACATACGAATAAATAATTATATTCCTTTATATTTATAATATTCGTAAGCTTACCATAACGAAGGCTTGAGGATAGTCTCCGTAATCAGGGAAATTAGACGGCGGACCACGAAGATTGAATGCTGTATACGACACACTTATTTCACTGCCATACTGAGAACTAAAATCTTCAACATTTTGCACAAATTGCTCAATGATTTGAGTATCTTTGTAATCTTCCATTATAGTATCTTCACTGAACCACGTTGAAATCAAATCAGATGCACTCTGCATCTTAATAAAAATTTGCTTTAATGTTACACGAAATCACAGAGGTGCTCACGACAACAACTCCAAACGAAGAATGAAATGAAAACAAACAAATGCGATACCTAGCGCTCGCGCTGGAATCAAAATAAAGAAAATTCAAATTGCAACAGATAATACAAAAGAAGCTTTGTTATCCAGATTATATTTTATGTTGTCTATGGTCACCAACAGCACAGCTACACCTACCCCACCCCAGCCTGCAAAGTAATGATACTTGTATTAAAAAAAATACTAATCGATAAATTTTCAATAGCTCAATTCAACTACGCTGTCCTTTTAAATTGCTCATCTTAAATTATTTAATTAAAAATTAAAAAAGTCTTTAAAAATTATTCATTTATCAATAACTTCAAACTCGTATATTTTTTGATGTATACAATATTTTAAATTGCTCAAAGTGTTAAAAAACTGCTCAAGTTGCATTTTTAATTGCTCAAGTATAGTTTGGAACAGATCCACTTTCCTTAATTTTTAAATAAATATAAATAGATCGAATAAATAAAATAATGATATTTAAAAAAAATTGTATATGAGCAATTATAAATGCAACTTGAGCTGTTTTTTAACACTTTTAGCAATTTAAAATTTTGTATACATGAAAAGATATAGGAGTTTGAAAATATTGATAATTTTTTTTTCAACGACTAAAGGACAACGTAGTTGAATTGAGCTATTGAAAATCTATCAATTAGAATTTTTTTTTTTTTACACTAATACATAATTTTTAAATTAATTTTTTTATTTTCACAGCTATCTGTATATTCAATGTACTCCACAGAGTATAGTATATATACTATGTACTCTGTGAGCACCAAGTGAGCACAGCTATTTTACAAGCTGACGTTTTCGATTTAGCGTCATTTCGGTTTTCTGTCATGTAAATAATTAAAAAATTCATCACAGAGCCAAAGAGTATGTATTTAAAGGTATAATACACAGAACTTAATAAGTGAGCCGTAAGCATAATGGCAGCGGGTCCTATAGCTGAAAGAAACCAAGGTAAAATATTAATGTTTTTCATTTCATTGTTAATTGTAGCTGTATTTGAGGTTATGCGATTTTTAATTTTGCTGTGGACCAAGTAAAAAAAATCCAATATTAGGTTATAATATTTACTATTTTTAAATTTCAGATGCCACGATTTATGTTGGAGGTTTGGACGACAGAGTTACTGAAAGTTTGTTATGGGAATTATTCGTACAAGCAGGTCCTGTGGGTATGTCATTTTTAAGTTTCAAAATATGGCTAATACTAAGGATCTCTTATAAGCTATGAATTAACTTTTACAGCAGGAGGTAGAATAGGCTATTAGGACATGTTTCGTCTCATTTAATAAGCTACAACTTTTAGATAGGGATGCATCAAAAATTATATCAACCAATACAATATCGGGTAAGTCTTTAGATTAAGAGCCGTTGAATAAAATTTTTTTTTTAACCTAACCTATCTAACTTCAAAATTAGACCGTTTATTGACATAATTTCATTACAAAATTAATTTGAGGCTCTTAATCTAAACACTAGCCCGATACTGATCAATGTGATAAAGATCAGAAAACTAAAATTAATAATTATAATTCAAGGTTATGATATTTTTATTAAGGAAACACAATTCTTAAATTATTTGGTGAAAGATTCATAAGCATGTTGGACGAGACCTGCTGTAGAGAATTGTCATTCAGATGAGACAGAACTCGTTTGGAAACTTAGTTTGGTGAATCAATTATCAGTATGCAAAATGTATCAGTAAAAAAATTAATATTGCTGTTTCGGATATATTGAAAAAACTGAACTTATATATCTATATTTGGAATCATAATAATTGTGAATACAAATAGGTATCTCATAACTAGATATAAACTTGCAATCATACATCACTTCAGCCTATCATAGTCCACTGCTTGATATAGGCCTCCCCAAGTTCGCACCAGACATTATGGTGCAAACTCATGAGTTTTGCCCATAGTCACTACGCTCGGCAGCCAGGTTGGTGACTTCGTCTTCTGTCACTCATAAAACCATGTGCAAACATTGGTTACATTGGTTGCAAATTGGTTACAATTATTTAATATGTACACACATAGCACATTTTTTCTCATATGTGTTGACCCTGGTAGAAAATAATAATATTTTAAACATTTGCAGTCAATGTTCACATGCCAAAGGATCGGGTGACACAGACACATCAAGGGTATGGGTTTGTGGAATTTATGGGAGAGGAAGATGCAGATTATGCCATTAAGGTATTATTTTCATACATTTACAAGAACCTCAAAGAATTAAAAAAAAAAAATATGCAAATTAAAAAATCTTATTTGTTACCCGTAGGTGATGAACATGATAAAACTATATGGCAAACCAGTGAGGGTCAATAAAGCATCGGCACATCAAAAGAATCTTGATGTTGGTGCCAATGTTTTTATTGGTAATTTGGATCCAGAAGTTGATGAAAAATTGTTATATGATACATTTTCAGCGTTCGGAGTAATTCTACAAACACCTAAGGTATTTTTCTTGATTATTGCATTGATAACAATGGTATGAATCATGCAGTTGTATATTAAAGTGATATATATTTGAAATCTGTGTAGTTCCTGCTTGTTCCACTTTCTTTGTCCTTAAAATTCTGAATTTTTAATACCCTATGCTTAGTCTAGATCAGGAATGTCAAAGATATGGCCCGTGATCTCAATGTGTCATAGAAAAAAAAGAATCATAACTTCACTCGATTCCTTTACGGAAGTTTAAAAATGCGCACACGACACTTTTTTTATTTGAATCTTGCCCACATACAAATTCTAAATTTAATATATGGCCCTCTGCAAAATTGAGTTTGACACCCCTGGTCTAGGTAGTTCTTTTTGGGATTAGATCTTTGTATTGCTGTAGAAAAATATAGATTAGATTTATCTTTTTTTTCTCTTATTTGGAAATATTTAAAATTATTATTAATTATTTATATTATTTCGTATGTATATGCTATTATGTATATATATATATACTAGCTGACCTGGCGAACTTCGTATCACCTTATTTTTTTCTGAAATATAATAATAACATTTATCAAAATAAAATATAGCCTATCTTTTAAGTTGGATCAAACTGCACACGGTGTGCAAATTTGACTAAAATCGGTTAAGTAGTTTAGGAGTCCATTGAGGACAAACATTGTGACACGAGATTTATATATATTAAGATACATGGGATTGTTTTACGTAGCTCAGTTTTTACTGTTATAGTAATAAAGTATTTATATGTTTATGTTTTGTAAGTTGTTTAAACTTCCACTTAATATGAATAACAATTTTTAATACTACTTTTCTTGTAAGCTACAATAACTTTCATACACAGATTCTTTGTAAAGTAATTTTTATTTTTATTTTTTTTCTTCTAGGTTATGAGAGATCCAGAAACTGGTAATTCTAAAGCCTTTGCCTTTATTAACTTTGCATCATTTGAAGCTTCCGATGCAGCAATTGAGGCTATGAATAATCAATATTTGTGTAACAGACCTATTTCTGTATCATACGCCTTCAAAAAGGATGTTAAAGGTGAAAGACACGGTTCGGCGGCTGAGAGGTATGAATTAAAAATTATAAAATTACCTTATTCATAATCAGAAAGTAATATTCAAAAGTAGAAGACTACTGTATTACAATTCCACCTACAACAACATTTAAATGTAAAATATCCCTGTGAAGACTATTCTTAAAACAAAATTTAAAATTAATATGTTAATATTTAAAGAATTAGTACCCGGGTGACCGAGCTAAGCTCGGTATTTTTAGTAAATCGTGTTTTTTGGAAATCATAAAGTATAAATACGAATTACATATTGATAAAATATGAATAATATTTTTCGATTTTACCGACATAATCATAAAAAATAAGAACAGTCTATTTAAATAAAAAATAACGAGTGCAATTAGAAAAAGAAAAAGAAAAAATAATTGATCAGGGACATGGGGATTTGAACCATGATCTTCTCGGTTGATCCCGAGCGGCCGATTTCCCACCGAGCTATTTCAACTACATAGACTTATGCGAAATTTACCTTCGTATTCTAACGATATTTTTTTCAATTCCTAAAAACAGGGATAAAACGACATTTCCTGAAAATGAATCCTAGCTAGATAGATTTATCTCCCCCGAAACCCCCTAAATACTAAATTTTATGAAAATCGTTGGAGCCGTTTCCGAGATTCAGATTCTATATATATATACAAGAATTGCTCGTTTAATAGTATAAGATTATTTGACGACGTGTTGGCGCAGCGGTCACAGCACTGACTGTTGCGGTGGCGGCAGCGGGTTTGATCCCTGCCCACGACAGACATTTGTATTGGCCATATAGATGTTTTTCGTAGTCTGGGCGTTTGTGCTTGTGCATTGTGTTTGATTCCGGACCCCCGACACAGGAGAAAATCCTACTGGTGGCCGTTGAGTGTGAAGTGATTAGCGTTTATTATTCTTTACACAAGGCTACATCAACTTCTTGTAGTTATTGATGTAGAGAAAATGTTGAAATGTTATTACTGTATCCAATGACAACATGAATAAAAATAGCAAGTCTAGAATATTCTTACACAAAATTATACTTAATTCCAGGTTGCTAGCTGCTCAAAACCCACTGTCGCACGCGGATCGTCCTCACCAGCTGTTCGCCGACGCACCACCAACTATGATGGGTCCCATACTAATGGCGCCACCCCCACCACCTACTCCATCCCCAATGCCCCCACCAGGTCCTCCAATGAACGCCAGGCCTCCTCCCCCTCTCCCAATGGCTGCACCACCACCACCACCTACTTCGATGCCACCTCCAGGACCACCACCACCACCAGGCCCTCCACCACCACCGCCACCTTTCCATCACTTCCCACCACCGCCATTCGGACCACCTGGCTTCGGCCCCCCGCCTCCTCCAGGAGCAAGACCTCCTCCGCCTTGGAGGCCCCCTCCTCCCTCCTTCAGGCCTCAGTTTCCTCCACGAGGCCCTCCTCCGTTTGGACATCCCCCTTTCCCCCCGCACCACCCGCCTGAACCGAATTACAACTATTAAATGTATTTAACTTTAAGAAATATAAGAATAATTTTATCATTAATGAGTTTTATTATTTTATTGAATCTTATTTCATTTTGAGATTTCGAAACGTTCTTGATTCGACAAAAATAAGCATAACGTCTTAGATATGTTGTGTACGTACAATTAAATCAACACGTTAAAAAAATTAATTCATGAACCGGGTTCCAGGCTCACCAAAAATTCTAATGTTTGCTAACTATTGTCATGTTTTGATAGTTTCTGATGAGTAAATACGTAATGTGGACTCACTCACACTCACTTCAGTCTATCACAGTCCACTGCTAAACATAGGCCTTCCCAAGTTCGCACCAGACATCCCGGTTGTCCGCAATCCTCATCCAGGCTACACCGGCATTCTTACGTAGATCGTCGGTCTAGCGGACCGGAGGACATCCCATACTTCGTTTGCTAAGACGCGATCTACTCCAGGACACGTCTGCTCCCACGGCCATCGGTCCTGCGACACAGATGACCAGCCCACTACTTCTTCAACTTGCTAATTCTGTGGACAAAAAGTACTTATTTATACGCGACTACATAAAAATCTAAATTATTTGTCATTGCGTCCATTCGATATTTATATAAGACTGAAAAGTCGCATGAATTTACAATTGGTATTTTGATTGGCACCTTATGTCCACTTCTAGGAACTTCAATAATATAAAAATCTAAATATTTCGCATACATGGACAAAGATGCATGGGATGTTACAGGCGGAAGCGACCACTTAAAAAAAAAAAAAAAAATATATATATATATATATAATTAAATAAATAAAAATAAAATAAATATATCCACTAACTGAATCTCAGTTGTGGTGGTAAATACCCCTTAGTCTTCTACTGTGAGTAAAGGAGTTTGGCCGGGACGGATAAAACTGGGTGGCAAACGTTTTGAAATTTATATGCCTAGCCTTTTCTATCACGTAAAGACTTTTCTGAAATTTCCGAAATTTCACCGAAGTATTATATAAATTTCTAACATTCAAAATTGTTAATACGATATCAGATTTCGAGTAACTTGGTTTTCAAAGAAGCGTTCGGCTCTCCTGATGGTAAGTGATTACCATAGTTTATAGACGCCTGCAACACCAGAAGCATCGCAAGCGCGTTGCCGACCCTCCTATCCCCAATCCCCCAGGAGCTCAGGTCAGCTTACTCAATATAAGGGGACAACATGTAAAGTCACCCAAAATAACACTTTATAAACGAAATTACATCTAAATATTTAGTGTATAATTAGTGTATTAGTAAGCTTATCTCTTAAATCAGATGTGGAAGGGACTTTAGATAGTTCTTTTAAGTCTTGCTGTTGTTTATTGGAACGAAGTTCCTTACGGCAAGCTTGACATTTGGCTGGGCGACCGAACTGAAAAAAATGTGATACTAAAACCGAAAGAAAAATATATAACGGAAGTGACGTAATATCAGTCACACGATTGTATAATAACGTTTGTAAAACCAAAATATTACTAGTAAACTTTTTAAAATTATTTATGTAATTTTATACTGTCGACAAAAATAAATAAAGACATATGTTTTTTTATTTCACATAATAGTTTGAATTATTATTATTATTATTTTCTTTTTAATTTATTTTATTTTACGGTATTTGTTATGTTTTAAAATACTAAATTTCGTAATTACTTTTATGTACGTAATTAAAAACCAATCAACAAAATTAAAAAAAATCAAGAACTAGAAAATATATATAAAATTCAACATTTTTTTTCTTCAAATTGTGTTGCTTCTATACTATCCGAAGGAACTTCGTTCCTACCTGGTGTTTATCAATTTTTATTCTTAACTAGCTGCCCGGACAGACTTTGTTCTATCAATAGTTAATAGTAAAAATTAAATAAATTTGTAGTAGTTCTAACGTTGTCAGTGTGATGACTTTGTTTTTAACCGACTTCAAAAAAAGAAGGAGGTTACTCAATTCGACCGTATATATTATATTTTTTTTATGTATGTTCGGGGATAACTTTGTCGTTTATGAACCGATTTTAATAATTCTTTATTTGGTGAAAAACAGATATCCCCGGTGTGGTACCATGATAAGGAAACCTGGATCTGATGAAGGGATCCTAGAGAAATCGAGGGAAACTCGAAAATCTGCATAACTTTTTACTGGGTGTACCGATTTTAATGATTTTTAATTCAATCGAAAGCCGATGTTTATCATGTGGTCACATTTAAATTTTAATGGAAATCTGATTACAACTTTTGGAGTAATTTTTGATAATGCGTATTTACTTTACTATTTTTTCATCTACCTACGTTGTATTACTTTTCGATATAATTGGAGTCGGTCTTTTTCGTTTGCCTGCAAACACAACTATTATTATTATTATTTTTTTAGTATTAAAATCTTCCGTGGGCCTTAACGAACATACAAAAAACAAAATTAGCCGAATTGGTCGAGCCATTCTCGATTTATGCACTTAGCAACATTCATTTTTATTTATATAGATATAATTATAATTCTCTTCTTATTTTTGTCTATTTCGACAGGAATTTTTTGGTAACATTTTTTAAGTGTACGTATAATTGGATATATCTTTCTAAACCAAGTTTTTAAAATGTCAGTTACTTATTATGTTCTATTTATAACCTTTTTTTGTGTCCCTTACATAAATATTGTACATAAATTCAAAAGCCGGCTATAAAATCTGAAAGCTTGAGCAAAATCTTGCTGATCTTTTGTTCCAGTATATTTACGAATACAGTACAGTCAATCACAATAAATGCTAATAAAAAAGACAGCAACCTACAACATTTGAAGAACACTTTACAGTGGTTATAAAAAACTTACTTTAAAGTACAAAAACAATTGCTCGCTCTTAAGAGCTATCTTTAAATTTATGAAAGCGTGAAGTTAGGAGTGAAAGGATGTGCACCGGTGCAGTTAAACAATAAATATACCTAGGGTGTTGATTCGAGATTGTTTTGTATTTTGCGAGTAATTTGAATAGTCCCTTTCAATACGTGTCCTTTCGACGTGACTTCTCTCCTACTCAAAAGAGTTATTTATATTATATACACATGAGTTCACGTTATTTTTGGCGTAAACTTGTGGAGGCCTATGACCAGCAGTGGACTGTTTAGGCTGTAATGATGATAATTATGCTAAATAAGAAAATTATTAGCTTATCTCTAGTCTCTCCGACTCTAAAATTTGTATCATCTGCAAAAGAAATTAAAATTTAAAATATAATTCATTCGTATAGTCTTATCTAAGCACTATTAAATCTTTCTTTATGGATAAATCATTTAAGCTTAGTGTTACGGTGACTACACAAAAGGGACGATAAGAAGTTTTTAGCCGATTTCAAAAATAGGAGGAGGTTTTCAATTCAAGTGTATTGAAGTGAACCTTCTTTAGAATCGTTATGATTCGAAACTCGATGAAACAAAAATACGTCACGAAAAAGAAACAAAGATATAAATGTATAGGAGAGAATGAGATAGAATACATACCTACGTACTGCTCAAAACGCATAGTAGGTATTATTTTAATAATTCTTTTTTTTTTAATCGAAAGCTGTCCTATTTAAATTTCACCGAGATCTGACGAGAATCTACTTGTTTAGTTATTCCTTATAATTCGTATTTAACGAAATATTTATTATATTAACGTAGGTACGCTGTATTATTTCGCGATGAAAATTGTAGTCGTTTTTTTTTCATTTGCCCACAAACAACAATTACCGAACAGAATTTGTTAAGAGACTTGTTACTTAGTTAATTATCAATTTTTAACTGACTTCAAAAATGGAGGAGGTGCCTCAATTCGACCGATTTTGATAAATTTTTTTGTTGGAAAGGAGATATCCCAAGGGTGGTACCGTGATAAGGAAACCAGTATCTGATGATGGAATCTTAGATAAATCGAGGGGAACCCTCGAAAATCGTAGTGATCTAGTGCATTTGTTTATTTTTTTTCGTCTACTTACGTTGTAGTACCTAATTGTCGATGTAACTGAAGTCGGCTTTTTTTGTTTGATAGCAAACACACATTCATAGTTATTTGTGAATTGCGTTTTATGTCAAATTTCACTAGAAAACTTAGGAAACTCGTTCCTTGCTTGTTTTTCATAAAAATAACGTGTCGCAATATTTCTCTATTTATTACTTGAAATAAAAAAGGTGCATTACGAAGGTGATTTAATTATACTTTCAAAATTGCTCCACTGTGTGCTGTGATATATTCCCTACTATGAGTAACGATCGCTATTAGTTGTATATGATAAGAACCAGGACCGATAGCATAACGTCTTCTCCGAGGCACGGTGGGGAGACCCACAACGACAGACATCAAAACTGGAAAGAAATATTTGTAAATAGAAATATCCTTCCCGAACGGGAATCGAATATCGCGCTCACAGAATTTATATTACAAACTATCTGCCCGGACAGACTTCGTTCTGTCAAAAGTTAATAGTTATATTAATTGTGTTTGCAGGCAAACGAAAAACATCGACCTCAATTATATCGACAAGTAATACAACGTAGGTAGATGAAAAAATAGTCAAGTAAATACGCATTATCAAAGATTATTCCAAAAGTTGTAATCAGGTCTCGATAATATTTAAATATGACCACATGATAAACATTGGCTTTCAATTGAATTAAAAATCATTAAAATCGGTACACCCAGTAAAAAGTTACGCAGATTTTCGAGAGTTTCCCTCGATTTCTCTGGGATCCCTTCATCAGATCCTGGTTTACTTATCATGGCACCACGGTGGGGATATCTTATTTCCAACAAAAAAAAAATTATCAAAATCGGTTCATAATCGACGAAGTTATCCCCAAACATACATAAAAAAGATATACGGTCGAATTGAGTAGCGTCCTCCTTTTTTTGAAGTCGGTTAAAAATAGTTTTTTTTAATACTTTAAAAAAAATTTTGTATTAAAACCTTCCGTGGACCTTAATGAACATACAAAAAAAAATATAAATTAGCCCAATTGGTTGAGACATTCTCGAGTTATGCGCTTAGCAACATTCATTTTTATTCATATAGATTTACTATCGAAGTAAGTCGGAACCGACAAACTGAGGTAGTTTAACTAAATAAAATTCCTAAAAAGAACCTCATTTGCTTACAAAGTAATTGTTTAAATAAGGTTCACACAATACATATACTGCGATAATTGAATTTATAAAAATGAAACTTTTAAAACGTTTAGATTGTGCACTGCGAAAAAGGCGACTCAATTCTGGGATGACAAAATATGTCCAATGCTCGTCGTGAAGTTCTTATTGGATGCGCTCCTTTGCGACTTGTAGAGTCAGATCTGCTTTTATAGAGAGAATATTTGAAATACGCAAGTATTGGAAATGTATTTTAATATACAAATAATAAAATATCTAGGACGTTACTGTAAAATGTCTAGGACTTACTTTTATTATAATTTGTATATAAAATGTAGATTTATAAAGTTACAATTTCTTTAGTAGTAACATATTATCCTGATTTCAGTGCAGATTTAAATGTGAATAATTGTGTATGCTCGCAAACGAAAAAAAAAACTGACTTCAATTACATCGACGAGTAATACAACGTACATCGACGAAAAAATAGTCAAGTAACTACGCGTTATCAAAGATTACTCAAAAAGTTATTATCAGATCTCGATAAAATTTATATGTGACCACATGATAAACATCAGCTTTCGATTAAATCAAAAATTATCAAAATCGGTACACCCAGTAAAAAGTTATTGCGGATTTTCGAGAGTTTCCCTCGATTTCTCTGGGATTCCATCATCAGATCCTGGTTTTCTTATCATGGTACCAAACTAGGGATATCCCCGTTCCAACGAAAAAAAAAAATTATCAAAATCGGTAAATCCAGTAGAAAGTTATGTGGTATAATACAACGTAGGTCGACGAAAAAAGCGTCAAGTAAAAACGCATTATTAGATATAACTCGAAAAGTAGTTGTTAGATCTCAAATAAATTTAAATGGGACCAATTGAAACACACCACCTTTCGATTAAAAAAAATTTGTCGAAATCGGTCCACATGGTCAAAAGTTCTGATGTAACATACATAAAAAAAAATACAGTCGAATTGAGAACTTCCTCCTTTTTTGGAAGTCGGTTAAAAATACGATAGAGCTAAAACACAAATAGTTTGACTCAGTCTTTGACATAATTATTATTAAATACCTAGTATTGCAAGAAAGTGACAATCTTCGTGTCTATGATTATTATCTGCGGAACCTACAGCTACCTTTTGATATAAATTCACATTTTCAATATACAATATTATTATTTTCGTTAAAGTTTTCGGATTATAAAACACACCGCACGATTTCACGAAACTTCAGTTAGATATAGATCAATAGATTACTATTCATTCGCTGCATTGCGATCAGCGAGCGATAATAGCCGGTCAGAGTGAGGATTAAAAACATCGTTAACTCGCAAAATGAAACACAAATATTTGTGTACGTTTGCACTTTCGATGGATTATACGTTCGAGTTTATACGATTTCTGAACGAGAGTTTATTTGGCTATTGTAATTTGCTAGACTATTGATATTTTTAAGTTATTGGACACATTTTTTCGTATCATCGTATCTACCAACATTTACGGAAGATTTCAATAATCTATCTATTTCTAATACAGCTTACTAGTGATAAATGTCTAATTACTATTCGTATGAAGTTTACATCTAAATTCATCTCCAGTACCTGCGCACAAAAATACTTGTCGGTACTTGCGCTGTCGTACGCAATTAGCAAGGAATTTATGTACAACAGATGCACCGATCACGCCACCTAGCACATGGTTCGATAGTCACCTACCCTCACTCATTATATTACTCCAGTTATTCTGACGCGTATAAAACGATCGGTGCGACCGCGGCTAAAGCTGTCTTGGCTCTGGCTTGGTAGGATGCACTTTTTGTATCCTGCTGGTAGCTAAACCTAGACTCTTGCAATAATTAATTCGTGCAAACGAATCAATTGTTGCATAACGATCTATAATTTGGCTAAGCAGGGCGGACAGCTCAAGCAGTGAAGGTGAACGTTGATGTACATCTCAAAGGAGATCTCCTAAAACCTACATCTAGGTCCGCAAGTCCTAGGAACTGCTCTGAGTTTCTTCCTCTGCCACAGGATGGACTCGGCACCCGCATGAATCCATCGAATGTTAAGAAATTAGTGTCTGCCCCGTTAACTAATAACTATCCCGCATTCCGCGCTGCGTACCTTTCTACTAAAATATCTTTCTGCTAAGTGATTCCTGTGTTATAAGAAATTGGTGCTATCATTATTATTACATTATTACAGCCTATACAGTCCACTGCTGGACATAGGCCTCCACAAGTTTACGCCAAAAACAACGTGAATTCATGTGTTTTGCCCATAGTCACCACGCTGGGCAGGCGGGTTGGTGACCGCAGTACTGGCTTTGTCGCACCGAAGACGCTGCTGCCCGTCTTCGGCCTGTGTATTTCAAAGCCAGCAGTTGGATGGTTATCCCGCCATCGGTCGGCTTCTTAGGTTCCAAGGTGGTTGTGGAACCTTGTTATCCCTTAGTCGCCTCTTACGACACCCACGGGAAGAGAGGGGGTGGCTAAATTCTTTAGTGCCGTAGCCACGCAGCGGTGCTATCATAAATTGTGTTTACTTGTGCCAACCTTGACCACTAAAGCCCACAGTAGACTGACTACTCAGAGACGATGAACGAGAGAAATCTACCTCATCCGACATCCTTATATTATTTAGACAAGCCTTAAGTTAAAAAGTAAATTCACCAAAAGATTTTCAAGCTTCAAAATGTAGCTTTTAATTTTTTTTTTCTCAAAATAATGTCGAAACATTGTCCCAACTAGAACCTAGAACCAACAATATAAATATTTGGCAATTTTGTAGAGAATGTTTTATCCCGGAATTTAGTATTACGCTTTTGTTTCAAGGATTATATGAAAGTCATGATTAATCTGCGTAGGCCATGAGTGTAGTTGGAATGTTGGGCCTGAACTATCAACGATACCTACATCAAATGTCAAATATATTTTCATGTGCAAAAATACAATTTATTATTCCAAGATCTGTAAATCTTATTTAAATTAATTTGATATTTAAAATTGTGCTTAAATTTCCAAACAAAATAAATAACTATGTCTACTACTACGAGCGGTCACCAACCCGCCTGCCCAGCGTGGTGACTATGGGCAACACATATGGGTTCACGGCATTTTTGGCGCGAACTTGTGGAGGCCTATGTCCAGCAGTGGACTGCAATAGGCTGTAGTGATGATTATGATGTGATGATGATGACTACTACGAGTATCCTTAGTTGGCTAATGATAATAACGACTTACTTAATTATTTACTTAGATGTAAGAACTAGCAAAAATTTTATATTAATTTCAATAAACGATAACAATAATCCATTGTATGAATAAATGAAACAAAATGTTTATTTTATATGAGTTTTGGAACATGTAATAGGTATTCGTATTATTCCTCAGCTCTACGATAGTGTATTAAGAACGGTTTTCTTTTGTGGGCCACACAATGATAATATCGGTTTGGATCTCATCTTCAAATGGAGGATTACTTTTACCTCTCGATTCATATAAAATATTTAATACTAACTATAGCTAGCTATTTTCCTTTGTGAATTCAATTCTGACATAAACAGAAGCGTACTTACTTACATTTGCAATAGATGTTTTAACTTAATTTGTATTTCTGAATACATTGTATCTAACAAATGAAGTTTATTCAAATGACAGGATAAAACGTAATTATTTATTCAATTAAAAGAAAATACCGCTTAAAAATTCTAGGAGTGTTTTAGTTGCTTTGTTTCCTTGTTGTTGATTACAGGTAACAAACTTTTACCAAATAAACTGGGGGTTTTCGCCACAAACGGGTAATAAAGGCATGGTGTTGATTTTGCAACATTTATGATATTTTGGTATCTCGTACGTAAAAAAATTAGCAGTTATCATTCAACATAGTATCTTTTTATATAAATCAATATCCGCAGCTAATCAGAAGTAGTAAATACTTAATTTGAGATAAAATTTGCACCCATGTATCAGACGCTTCATAAAAAAATTGTATTTATATAAAAAGACGGACAAATAAAGAAAATACATTTGTATATACTTATTTCAATACTGCTGATTTGAAAAACGTACCTTATACGGATTCGAATAAACCTGAAGGAATCGTGAGGGAAATTGGTAATATGAAATACAATACCCGATCTTTCATTTCGAGCAATTTGACGATACCTCTCTGCTTGAATGGCGAGGGTTGGTAAAAAATAATTGGTTTTGTTTATTTAAGCTTTCGATATTATTTCCATGTGAGAAAATTGAGCAAATATGTCGATTATGAATAAATATTTCGATGTTATTTTTAAATACATGTACAAGTATACGTACGTACAGCCAATATTGAGCGCTGTGATTTGTATTAATATTTTTTCATATATTTTTATTTAGTCGTCGTAATTATACATACCTATATATCTAATATATACAGAATTAGCAAGTTGAAGTGGTAGTGGGCTGGTCACATGTTTCGCAGGACCGATGACCGTTGGAGCAGACGTGTCCTAAAGTGGAGACCGCGTCTTGGCAAACGTAGTGTGGTACACGTCCTCCGGCCCGCTGGACCGACCGGGATGTCTGGCGCGAACTTGGGGAGGCTTGTGTCCAGCAGTAGACTGCGATAGGCTGAAATGAGTGAATGAGGTATATCTAAAACAAAAATAGGTCGAACGAATACTACTCCTTAAAACAGTAAGCGTTAAATTAAATTAGTTAGAGGCAGAGTTATTTGAAAGCTTTTTTACAAACGTTAGGGTAGATTGTAGAATTATAACCATTGCAAACTAATATCAAACAAAAAAACAAACTAAATATAACAAATATTGAACGAAATCCTGCAATAGGTTGTCATAGTTTTAATATTAAAATAAAGCCAATTTGGACTTTTATTCAGTTATATTTATTGAGAAACCTATTCCAAAAATTTATGTATTAAAGCAGACTGTTCAAAATTAAGCACATTTATAAGTTTAATCTCAACATTACGACGTTTGGCGTCGAAGATAGGAGTGAATGGACACTATCTATATCATATTTGAACGTTAAAACTTTTTCATTGGCCACTCCGATGACACATCGTTGCGACGCCAGCTCTTTAGTTCTGAAAATGTAGCAAAATGCGAATACCGAAAATGTTTTTAAACAAAACTTGTTTTAATACAAGTTTATTGAACTTTCGAAATTGTCAGACGATGTTATCACGAGTAATCCGTAATCTCGTCTTAATATTAATATCTGAACTATTTGATAATAAATTAATGAATATTAAGAAAATCAAATTAATAAAGCGAAAGCTTAATAAATTAAATTAAGAATCTTTGTGAGTATAGAAATATGGCATTTTGATTAAATTTGATAAGCCTTTTATACAAAATACCTTATAAATTATTTTGTAATGCGCTTCAGCCTGTAATATCCCACTACTGGGCATAGGCCTCTTTCCCCATGTAAAAAATGTATTTCCCCATGTAAGTATTTTGTAATTAATTAAATTTAAATATTTTTAATGTTATTTTCTGTTTTTACAATTTAGTTTTGATTTTCTTATAACATTATCTGTTTAACACATAGGGACATTTTATGTAAGCTTTGATAGAAGTTTACCAGTGTAGTGTTTATAAACACCTTTATGACTGCAATAAACAATACGACTCTTACAATTTTTGACGTCTCCATTTTAAGCACGTCAGCATTACCTTGCCGCCTATATTAATGTATTTTGTAAACTAAGGAACTTTATAATGAAGGTTATTCATCGTTTTACTCTGAGGCACTTTTGATACGAGCCCATTAATAGGAAAACTTTTTTCATTACCTCACATTTCGTTTTCGGATACATACTTTGAAATTATGTATTGTAAATAATATGATATACCATAAAGTAGGGCCTTAACGCGGTAGCCCATATAATAAAAAATATAATTTAATATGCTTTGAGAATAGAATAATATGAGAACGAGAGAGAATATTATGAGAACTTTTTTTATCATCACTTATTTCTTAGTAGCTTTTAAATGTTTCATTACTAGGCAATGGCTTTTTTATACTTGTTTATACGCAAACATTTGTATTATATTTATATTTTATAAAATATACCAAAATATGAAATTACATAGTATACACACACATATGTATGCAAAGTACAATTTAGTGGTGGTTATATATGAACCAACATTTTAATTTATCTGTATTAGAATGTAGTCTCTAAGAGTTTTTATTACTGTGACTTACTTAGTCTTATCCGTTTTACTGATTTTATCTTTCAAAAATAAATCTAATCAGAGCTCACACTTAAAAATATTTATTAAAAGTTGGCTAATAAACTTGACAAGGAAAACCGCGTTTTGTAAAGATGGGAATATTACAGTATCATAAAGCCTAAAAAATTTAGTTCTTTAAAATCATGCGAGTGATTTGATAATGTTCATAATGTAGTTTATAAAGTAAAGATAAACTGGTTGTCTTCTTAACTGTAGAAGTGTTAGACATGGAATCGTTTTAAGCCGATAAAATATCTACATACACATACGACATTCAAAACATTGCCTATGTAAATATATAATTGTACATACATGTATTTAGCGAGAAATTATTATCTCTCTGACAATAAATATACTGGTCTGTGTTTGCTGAATTGTCGATGCAGTACCCAAGCCTCGCTTTCATTATTCTGCTTTAATTAAACTTACGCATTACAAGTTTGTTAACACAATGAAAGACAACACATTATCACGCCATTAGCCCCTCGGGAGCAGCTTGGGGTAATTACCATTAGTATAGTACCCCTCGACCCATGGTCTATACAAAGAAGAATAGGTTTCGTTGGAGAAAATTAGGGTCTTATTGAATATGCCCTCGCTAAGACTTATACATTGTGTACCTACCTGCTTATAATTGTATAGAAATAGAACTCATAAAGCACTCTCGTTCGATCCTTATTAAATTTTAATAATAAATTCTCGATAATTGTAGCAACAGTAATAATTCAGTAGCCAATTACCAAAGTTCAATGAAAGTTATTGTATAAATATTTCATTGGTTATCGATTTAAATTATTTATAGAGATATAATATCGCTGTTTTATTATTCTAAATGCAAATCTTAGACGGTTATTTTTTTATTAAGTCGTTAAATGATTTTTGACAATATAATTCATTCTCGTAGCAAAATAAATTATAGATTACATTATGAAACTGATTTTTTTTTAAATAATAATAAGCTTTATTTCAAATAAGCATTTTGAACAAATGGTATCCCACCAAAAACATTCTCATGTAAAATGTTGCCAAGACGAGATCATATGGCTCGCACTGTCAAAAACTTATCAGATCTCATGTAGAGCCAAGCTTCTAACTCTACACGCCCTAACTCTACAAGCCCTAACTTCACAAACTCTACACCTTAGTCAAAATATGTGGCTTGGCCGTTTCGTTACTACCGGCTGCCGATGTTGTAGATGATGACTTTCCTGTCTCATTTTCTCTTTTTATTTTTTCTTTAATAGAACTATTGTATAACAGAAAAGTAATAAACAGTGAATACATTTTTCACCTTACGCCACGTAACGGTAGCGAAACGGCCAAGCGACATATTTGGACTAAGGTGGTTTGTGAAATTAGGGCTTGTAGAGTTAGGGCGTGTAGAGTTAGAAGCTTGGCTCTACATGAGATCTGATAACTTTTTGACAGTGCGAGCCATATGATCTCGTCTTGGCAACATTTTACATGAAAATGTTTTTAATGGGATTTCACTTCTTTTTGTAAGTTGCTTATGACAATATTATAGTTGCATTTTACCTCCGAGACATTTTATACCATTAATATTATCCAGTCTTCACCATATTCGGTTTAAGCACGCTGTTTTTGATTTTATGTTGAACTGATATGCAAACGGTGATCTCCGCCAAAACTTAAATACCAAAATTACAAAATGTAAATTTTCGACATAAACTAATAACCGATTTTTATTTTTTATGTATTTTATTATTATTATTAATAACAAGGAGTCCCTATATCAATTTTCAGACCTCTAGCATCAAAATTTGCGGAAGTCTCATACAAACTCCAACAAAACAACAAAATCCCTTAGTTTAAGGGGTTGGGGGGTAAAAGTTCCAAGTTTTAGAATTTTTTTGTTGTTTGTGTACTAATATTAGCTTACATACCAAATTTCAGCTTTCTGGGACTTCAGGAAGTACTCTAAGAATTTTGATGATCATCAGTGAGTGACGAAATCGGGGTTTTTTAGATATCAATAAAATCTAAAGTATAAGAGCTATGCAATTGAAACTTTATATGTTTAATAAGTCCACTATCGACACCATATCCCCAGAATTTTGTTTATCTGGTATAATCCAAACCCAAGTTATGAGGGTTCAAAAAAACGACGAAGCACTTCGAGAAAAGATAGGTAGTGCTTTTCGTTTTTTTTTTTTTTTTGGTTCGTCTTGGCGGGGGCACTACCGTGCCCCCAGATCCATAACAAAAATTTACTTATGCAAAGGGTTCAATAACACAAAAAAATTTCTTTTTTTGACTTCAGACTGATCATCTTATATGGATCATAGGTATAATCTGTAATTTTATTTATATTATTCGATTTCTCTCTGGTCTCTGCCTACTCCTACGGGAAAGAGGCGTGATTATAATTATGTATGTATGTATATATTATTCGACAGACATTTTTACCCTTTTATAATATGATAACTTTAGTAGTTTTTAATATACGAAGATTTTATGATTTTATTTTATGTAACTTAATTATATGCATTGTAAATCTTTATACGAAAATTTTATTAATTAATGAATAATTTTTAATTATAATATTTAGTTTACTAGTGTAGTTGTGTGTAAAGTAAAATAATATTATAAGTAGATAATAAATAGTCTGTACGTAATATTTTAATCAATAAGTTGTTACTCTTAGTTGAACAACTAACTGAAGTGAAAGTCTTGTTTTTTTTATTGATTTATAAAAAACCTCTTTATTAGATGCACGTCGCAAAGATAACAAACAATGAATAAGCTTAACTAATCTATCCCTTGTATTACAAGCATAAAATATCTTTCCTTGCAATAAAATCTGTATACACTTGATTTATAAGTGAAATACTGTATTTTCAAAATCTCGTTCACTAGTTATTCGTAGGGGCCGCGGGATGTCGTCACAAATTAGTTACGAAGACGTACTATTAGACCGAAGGGCGTTTCGGATTCTAAAGCAAATTGGCCTGAACGAGAGTTAGTGTTATTTTATTCATTGGGAATTTTCAGATCGACGAGTTTCTATTTCGTTGCTATTGAATGATATTATGTCAGTTTTAGATGAAAATTATATGATTTTGTAGGCAATGAAAGCATAAAAATAATTAATAGTAATTGGAATATCAAATACCAAAACATGCTACATAACTTACAAAGTTATAATAAATATTGGAATTAAAGTAAACAATAAATCTGTTTGTTTTTGTATTTAAATAAAAATGAACCTTTGCTTTTAAACTGGAGCTATAACTAATATTTCAGTGTTATACATAAATATAGCAAATAATAAAGTTACAAACGCACTTATATGTAATATATGTAAAAAATAGTGTATCGATTATTTAAATAATAGTTTTACTATGATGGTTTTTACAATGATTTTATATGATGCACTGTGTGGCTACGGCAGTAAAGAATATAGCCACCCCCTATCTTCCCGTGGGTGTCGTAAGAGGCGACTAAGGATAACACAGTGCCACTACCACCTTGGAACTTATAAAGCCAACCGATGGTGGGATCCAACTTCTGGCTTTGAAATACATAGACCGAAGACGGGCAGCAGCGTATAATTATATATACGGTCGAATTGAGTAACCTCCTCCTTTTTTGAAGTCGGTTGAAAAATAAGGTAATAAAATCTCAACATGTGATTAAACAGGTTATTTAAGTTGTTTAGAAGTTACCTTCGATTACAAAAATAATGAAAATACATTTACTTTAACAATATCATCTTATTCTGTAACTTCCTTAGACACCGTAATTTAACCTAGTAAGAAAACATTGCAGGCTAAGTTACAGGTATGATTTACCTCTATTCCCATATCGAAAACGATACTTTTTGTTCCCATAAATCACACGTTCCCAGAGGATACCTCAAAATAAGTCGAGCGAAACTGAGCGTGGGATATAAATTATGTAAAAATTACACTTTTGGACATTGGTCCGGTCGCGGTGTAAATCACAAACTACGAGTATATCAAATTGAAAATACAACGTTTTATTTAAAACTTTAGTACAAAAGTAGCTCTACAATTTATTACAATTTTGATTAAAAAAATTCCGAATTACCTACGATTTCAAATTACTTAAATATGTATATTTTTTTTAACATAAGAATTCTTTATTTTTCTGAGATAATCAATGATTGTATGATGAAAATTCTTAAATTACCCTGTGCACACAAATTTATTTAAATCAAAATCTTACTAATGATCCTTTTTTTAAACAAAATAGGAACCATATGTGCAAGCTTTTTTAATTGCAATAATCAGTACAAAAATTTGTATGCATATAATTATTGCTCCTTATAATAATAATAAAAAAAATGTTTTTACATAACAAGCAATTCTATGACACCATACATGATAATTTTACAAACTCTAAGATAACAACGCGGTTGTATTTTTTGTGCAGCAAATCATTTATAAAATAATAAAATGACTTCCATTACGTACAAAGAATAAATTTCTCGCCATTTGCGTTGAAGAAACTTGAGCACTGAGAGAGCAATTCAGAACAGTCATTATTAATAGTTTTGTATTATAGTTTGTTTTTTTTTTTTAATTTATATTAATAATTAGCAACCCGCCCTGGCTTCGCAAGGATCCAATGATGATACTAAATATAAAATATAAAATAAATATTTGCAATGTAAGCGCAAAAAAATTGTTTATTTAAGATATCACATTGGAAATATCTAAAACTATCAGTGTTCCTCTACTATGTTATGCATGTATTATACATATAAAACTTTATCCAGATCACTCTATTTATTAAAGAAAACCGCATCATAATCCGTTGCGTAGTTTTAAAGATCTAAGCATACAGACAGTATGTATATACAGCGGGAAGCCACTTTGTTTTATACCATTTAGTATTTATTAATAATGGAATATTATATTCTTCTTAGTCATTTAAAAAGTTTTCATGTTTTTTTTTAACATCTTGAAATTATTCGAAAACATCTTAACTTTTTTACCGCAAACGCGGTTTTTTTCTTTTTTTTTTTTTTGAGCTGTCAAAATTTATAACACTAGGGTATTTTTTTTTTACTTCTTCTTAGGGTTAATGAATTTTTTTTTATTTAATAATAGGAGGTAAATCTTCAAAAAAACACTTGTTAGCTATTGTCGGAAAGTAGTGTAGGATTTTTACCCATAAAAACCCTCCTCTTTTGCTTTAATAACCAACACCCCAGAACTGCGTTAGCATTTACTTTGAAGTGTTTGGTACTCTATCCTGCCGGTTTTGTCGCGGTATGTTCTCCAGTTCCTATTCTTTCTTATAGTAATACTAGGTAGTACAATAATATTTGCAAGATTCCAGTAACGTGGCGTTTCGAATTTAGGAGTTAAATTAAATTTTTATGGCAACATCCTCTTGATTCTCAACAGACATGACAATACTAAGCATTTATTAGCGGAAGAATATTATTATGAAAATTTGACGTTAGCATCAACCCATAACTTTATCTTCACATAAAATATTCAAGTTTTGGGAGTAATTAAACCCTAACCGTAAAACTATAACAAAATAGGAACGGCAATTAAATTATCTATAAATTAATATGAATATTGAGGAATGACGTTAAATAATCTATTACGGTAGTAACAGTTTATATAAAGCTTCATGTAATGACTCGAGCTGTCATTAGCCTGGCTCTAGGAGATTGAAAATTTAACGAGCATCATTTCCTTTATGCAGACCTCCGCTTCGCTGAAAATTAAAAAATAAACACAGCACGTCGAAGCAGTTACGATTTTTTCGTTTTTTGATTCCATTTTACTAGTTATTAATACATTTTGCAATGTATACACGTTTATATATCTACGCAATTTCATGAAATTACTTGACAAAATATCGTTGACATTTTCGCCAGTAGTTATTTTTTTTATTTATTGTTGTCACGCATTTGAATTCGTTATTGTTTTATTGTTGATTGAAATGTAATTAATTAGGAAAAAGGTAACCTGATGAAAAATAGCCAATTTTCACTAACATTCACACTAACATAGTAAAGAGATGTTTCAGATTCTTGAAAATTATTGGATTCGCAACAAATCTTATTGACCATTAAAAGGAAACACGACTCGCTAAGCTATCGACTCTAATAAATTAATAATATTCTTTCAATGTCCCATAAAGGCTTGGCAGTGTTCCACCATAACATATGCGTTTAAGGGCGCTTCTTAGTAAAAGGATATTTTCGTGAAATTGGTGCATAATTTTTACATTCGAGTACTCTACAGTCGATGGTCGTGAAGAGGTCGGTCACAGACGGGCAAAATTCCATTAGTGAGTTTTGGACGATCGCCAAAGCAGCTACGGAAAGATTTTTAATTTTTAAAGACTTTACATAGGTGTAAAGTGCAACTCTATAAACCGTTTAGTTTAATTGTGGATAGCTGAGACGGTAAAAAAAGTATGTATTTGATCACATTTACGTTAATTAGATTTTTAAATTAATATTTCAAAATAATAATTAATCAATAAAACAAAAACAAATATAAGAACAAATTTTTAAATATTTTACGGAAAAATAATGAAAAATTGTAAAAAAGATGTTCCTTTTTCTTCAAACAAAATTTTTTAGTAGCTTTTATTGTTACCATTACAAAACTACTACTAAGTTACACTTGCCGCTCTAAATGACTTAAAATTTGTTCAATCCTACAAAAATTTAACGTCTCTCCATCTAAACATCGCCTTTTTCGTAGCCTGTACTCGTCCATTACGTCCAATAATTAAAACTGTCTCTGCCCGTCCACTTCTTATAATAACGTAGTTTTCTAAATAAAGAAAAAAGCTGAACCCTCAAACGAATGTTTGAAAATAAAATGCCAAGTCACACTCGCTGTGCCTACCAGCAACTTTTTCGTACTCAAATTTAATTTCACATGAACTTCAAACAAAAGGCAAAATGACTACGAAATTTTTTGGCAACGAATTGTGGACGAAAATAACTGGTTTGCAATATGAATGCGTCACTAGTCATATATGCACACCTTTGGCCCCAAAAAACTACATGAACCTATTGCAGAAAAATAGATTTGTTTATGTCGTCATCTTACTTTCTAATAATTATACTGTTATTTTAATCTCGTCCGGATGAGCGTTCGTTGACCACATGAACCGGATAGTAATAAGCAGGAAAACCTTTTGCTCTTTCATATTAATTGCATCAAATCTATACATAGCTAATAAAGCCGGAACCTTATAACATAAATAAAATAATCCCATATCTAATATTATTTACAAATTTGTGCTAACATATTCGTAGTGAAGCCGAGTCGTAACATTAGTTTATGTTAAACGTAATTGGCAATACAAGTGGTAAAGAGAATACCCGGATACGACGCAGAGCTGAATTTACTGCGATGGCTCCATTAACAAAGCAATTGCTAAAGTAACCCATCGGATTTAATACCTTACGGGATTGACTCTAATATTGGTTGAAATTAGCAGATGAATTTCTATCTTTAGTTTGCTTGACGATGAATTTATTTAAAACGAGGACTTAAAAATAATGAGAGGAATGATATTCTAGAATATTTTCAATCACTTCAGTCTATGATATTCCACTGCTGGATATAAGCTTCTTTCCCAATGTAGGAGGAGGATCAAAGCTTAATCCACCATACTGCTCCAATGCGGGTTGGCGGATATATTCCCTACTATGAGTAACAATCGCTATCAGGTGTACATGATAACAACCGGGACCGATGGCTTAACGTGCTCTCCAAGGAACGGTGGGGAGGAGACCCACAAGGTTTGTACAAACGTCCAGACACGGCAAACATCTTTATGGCCAGTAAAAATGTTTGTCATGTGTGGGGATCGAACCCATATCCGCCAGCGCATCAGCCATAAACCAGTGCTATGACCGTTGCGCTAACGCGTCATATATTTTTAATCATTATAGTTTAATTAATCATAGTTGTCAACGATTGGAATGTACATTCTACTTAGGAGAATCGCCAAGAAACTTCTCAAAAAATATTCAGTACATTACAGAATCAATGTGAATCGAGCTACATAAAATACAGCACCACTCAATGCATACAACATAACATCGATAAATAAAACAGACATAAATTACAGGGACTTTTCTAAAATCAGTTTGATAATAGTTAGAAACTTTAAACGAAACTTTTGCAAACTTTTTACAAACACGATGAACCGGCGCAAACAAATATTCATTTATTCTTTGCAATATTTCACATATAGTCATACGAATACATATAAAGGTACCACATCAAAATTGATTCTAGTTGAGTTGAAAATAGGTACCATATTACAATGAAATAAATTGAGGTGCATCTCACGATAGCGATATTGCGGTTCAAACTCTGTTTGTGAATTAAACATGAGTTCAGATACTCTCAATCTATCTAGAGTCTCCAAATTACCTTGACCTTCCATACCTTTCTTGACAAGTTATAGGTTAGAATGTTTTGCGGTATTACCAGTTAGGAAGCAGGCCAACCTAAAATGGTGTATGATGTTCGTATTTTTGTGTGTGTAGTAAAGTTTGACAAATAGCTTGTTGTTTAACACATTATGTATGTCAATTACTATTTTGATAAAATGATGCTTAAGGCAACGATTAAAAAAAATTGAAATAAAATTTTTTTCATCTACCTACGTTGTATTACTTGTCGATATAATTGAAATCGTTGTTTTTTTGTTTGCCTGTAAACACAATTATATAGACACTGGTCAGATCAGAATAAAACCTTTACTCATTCGACACAATATGCGTGTCCTTACTTAATCTAAAACTATAATATACTCAAAAGTGTCACGGCATATTTACGTTCCATCGAGTCTGAAAGCGTGTAAATAATAATTAACGTCTTAATTGACTTTTGTGACCTCGAAATTATTTTTTATTCCATTGCAACAATAACGGCAATGCGACTTAAGCTTAATGAACAACTTCATTAATTTCGGTCCCTTTAGATGTCACAAAAAAAGTTACCCCTCATTTTTGTAGACGATTAGCGGAAGAGTCGAGAATTAGATTAAAATTTCTTTATTTTTAACATTTCCTTTTTTCTTTTACTGTTAAAGATTTTAATTTATTCAAATGTTACTAAATTTACGATTTATTTCTTAATGGGATTTCAGAGCCTTAGAGTACATACTTTTGGCAAATAACTAAAGTGAAATAAGACTCATTAAGCGTAAATAAGAAGTCTGACGTTTTATTCATTATTTAAGGTTTTTTCCTTTTAAAAGAACTGCGTAGTATCAAATTTTAATATATAAATACGTACCATATAGATAAAGACTTTTAGTATAATAACTTGTTTACTTGTTTATAGTAAAATAAAATGAAAATATTAACAAAATTTAATAGGCGCTTTTAATATGAGGCTTTATCAAATAATGCATGTAATAACGAACGCCGCACTGCCTGCATAAACGAACATTTAACTCCCAATTTTAAAAGGATTATAACCTGAAAATGTTCACGAGAAAATAGAACATCTATAATACGCTTGTTATGAAGACTTTGTTTTGTACACTTTCTTAAATATATAGTTCTAAACAATTTGTAAAGTATTATCAAAACTTTATATTTACAACATTACTTCTTAACGAAAACGTAATTAAACAAAAACTTTATGCTTTATTAGCTCATGTATATACAGTTGTCAAAATAATTTACATTTACATCCACATAGAGGGCTAGCAAGAGATTGGAGTAATAACGATGAAAGATTACATACAATACAGACCCTTCACACAAACGTATCAGCACACATCATTGATGACGAGAAGAAGTTTAATGTTATCAATATAGTTACAGATAAAAGTTCATAGTGATACATAATGTGTTAAACTTTTGCTCGTGCAGAGTCGTAATAAATGTAATGTAATGTTGAGGGTAATCTTTATAGCCATGTCATTATATTGCAGTCCATGAAATATAAACGCGAATATGACAAGATATGTGGAACTATATGTGTGTCGTAAAATGAAAACGACCTCTTTGTACAATATTAATAGCAATAACTTATAGTCGACCTAACCATTGAGAGGTGATTCCCATTAAAGGTCATCTAATAATGGCAATATGTTCTGAAAGGATAATAGGGACCGACGTAAATGGGTCTTAGTGACCTTTCCGTTGAGTTCCCGCAGCTCTAAACTGTAATAAGGATTTGGCTTTGGATTCACAATTAAGGGGCGAACTTTTAATAACCACGAACAATTTTATAGACGATACGAGTAAGTTGTGTGATTTGTGGTTTCGGTTTTAAAAGTCTGAAATGTAGAATAAGGCTTATGTTTATACATTGATACTTTTCTCATTTTAGAAATTGAATCGTAACTAATTTATTTTTATGAATACTGCTTCAATAAAAGTTAAGTTTCATTTATAATTTAGCCTTTAATAAAATATAATTATTTTGAACAAACTTAAAAGATCGCGTATTTAAGCTGTACCTAAATAATTAAAGATTGAATTTAAAATTTCAAGAATAACTTAAGTTTGCTAAAGTCGAACAGCTCGTTAAATTTATATTAAACGCTGTACTAATGCCCAACTTGAGTGTAAAGTCACGCTTACGAAAGGAACTTTAATAACGCCATCTTAGGATTATGAAGCTTCTCAGACATCGGTTGTTTGGTAAAGATTATACTGTAATTAGAATATGAAACAATTTTAGTAATGAGTTTCATATCACGAAGTTTATTTATAGGCTGTTCGAATCAACTGCGTTCCTTCAAATGTGGGGTATTGTAATACTAACTGCCACTTGCAACTAAAGAACTACATATGGAAACGAATTGTATTTCTCGTAAAATATTTTTCATATCAAACTATGGGCGTGTTAACGCGCACACTTAAGGTATCCGGACCAAATCTATCAAAGTAGCTCGTCGTAATTTAAAAATGGATTAAGATTTTTTTAAGCGGAACGTGTTCTCATCACACTTACAGTACATCTCATTTGAAGTAACGCAATTAGGAGTCGAACATGCTGTATATTTTTTGGTATGACTTATTTTTTTATTTTTTTATTAGTTAACATTTTATATACGTACTTATATCAATGATAAATTAACGTTACTTATTGCTACTTTTTAGATTTTTACTTTAGAAATATTATATATGATATATTATAATGAATATATTTTCAAGAGGTAATTTTTCTTTGGATGTTCTGTATTGGTTTAAGAAACATAAAATGTAGCTGTGGATTTTTGTACAAATAAATAAATAAATAAATGTTAAATATCGTTACACAATTTTTATTTCACTACGTTAAATTTATTCAACAAATCCACAAATTAATAGCTTTACATGTCGGTGTTTGACATAAAACAGAGTCAAGTGTTTCTATCAACAAGGGCTGTGTCACTCGCAACGCGACGCTAATTAGGTCACATCGTCAGGGTATTGGAACCAAATAGAGCTGGAATGAACGAGAATTTCGTGTCCAATCTGTAGTTAACATCACCTGCAATCTGTTGCAAACATATACGACGAAATAGCTTGCTAATTAGGTAAAGGTTATAGCAAAAGTTACGTCTTTATGTTCTAGATTCAACGAAAAATATTGTGAAGCGTGATTTAAAAATAAAATTTTACGGTACTTTGTACTATTTTATTGTGAATTTTTAGGTACACGGATTTACCACGATTGTCATTTAGTAATTTTCTCGATACTTCGTCGTTATTTCGTGTAAGTAAAAGTGCTACGATTGTAAAAGTCTTAAAAGTTGTGTTAGTGTAAATGTTAGAATATCGGTGCTTAGTAATAAGGAAATCCTGTTTCAGACGTTTCAAAGTAAAACAAAAAGTTTTTGGCGCAATGATTTCTGAATCAGCTAGAGATTTAATGCACTTGCAAGTAATTATAGTTAGCATTAATGTAATACTTATTTGTTCAGGTAGTGTATAGATTGGTGCTTGCGTGCATTATTTTTGTTTCCATACTGAGATAAAGAATAAAGATAGGATTACTATTCATTATATTATACATTTACTCATTTTAATTTTTGACAACTTCACTATAAAATCTTATTTAATTATTATTTTAATTCTCTTGTTTTAATCATTCTAATAACTGAGCGAAATAAGACAAATCTCTTGTTTTTGTACGCCGTCTCTTACGTTTCTTAATAAAAGTTATTATTTTGTCTATAGCGAGAAGGAATAGTAGGCATGGATACTTAATACTATGACTTTACTAAAGGCAAATTTGTTTTTAAATACTAATAATTTAACAAATACTAATCGATTTATATTTTTATACTATATACATATTTATTTGATAAGTAACATAGTATTTGTGACGTTAACGACACGTTGGCGCAGCGGTCACAGCACTGACTGTTGCGCTGGCGGTCGCGGGTTCGATCCCCAGTTACGACAGCCATG
The DNA here is from genome assembly GCF_905220565.1 of Melitaea cinxia. Classification (NCBI taxonomy): domain Eukaryota; kingdom Metazoa; phylum Arthropoda; class Insecta; order Lepidoptera; family Nymphalidae; genus Melitaea; species Melitaea cinxia. The sequence goes on along the minus strand of NC_059402.1, from coordinate 11,447,909 downwards.
TGTATTAGCCATATGGATGTTTGTCGTGGTTTGTGTTTGTGTGTTCTGTGTGTTTGTGGACCCCCGACACAGGAGAAAATCCTACTGGGGGCTGTTGAGTGTGAAGCGGTAATTTATTATACTGAAATAAAAATAGGTCCTTTTTATTGGTACCTATTAGCTTTAGTAAGAACTAAATGTACAAATAATGATAGGGTTGCAATAAGAAGTAATTTTGAACTTTCTCTGATTTCAAATACACTAAACAGTGATCACGTTACTTTTTTTTTAAATTTATTTATCAAATAAACAATATTGTACATATTTAATATAAATATCATTAAAAACCACGCAGGCTTATGACAATGCTATTTAGTAACCAATGAACTAAATATATATATATATATATATATATATATATATATATATATATATATATATATATATATATATATATATATATATATATATAAAATAATTACATAATTACTTGAAATGAGATTCGGTCAAAAATTTTTTAGGTTTAAACCACTCTCTCTCCGATGATCAGAATAATCACACAGAATATTAAGTTAGAGCACGTTCTACAAATTTAAAGTTTTCGTGCACTGAACAAGGAATTACACATACTTGGTTTTTATGTGTAAGTGTAAGGAACAAGTGTAATTCAACATTTGTTTAAAGATAGACACGTTGCATAAAGTTAAAGGTAAGCAGGGGTACAAATTCGTTCAATATCTCTTTTAATCCATCTACGTTGAACGCTAGGGAGTAACAAAATATGAAGCGCAGACAATATATTCAAAGATTTTTTCGATTAACAGGGAATAGCGATACAAAATGCATCAGCGAGTAGGGCTATCATCACCTTGTCATAGACAGTTACGTAATATTCTCAAGATTTACAAGAATTAAAAAATTGCATGTGTAAGTATCATACAAAATTTTGGAATACTTTGTTACTTCTTAAACAAATTATTCGATTGTTTAAATAAAAAATACGTAAACAATAAAAATAAGTTCCTATAATTGTAATGCGGTGCTATTACAGTAAAAAGTTCATTAGTTCGATTTGGTAATAATAATAACTTTATTGTAATCTTGATTTTATATAAAGCACATCAATATAACTTTTAATACTAAACATGACAAATACAATTAAGATTTTTAATACAGTATATATACCTAGTATTTTGATTTCTCTACAAAAAAAAAATTGTGTGTGTTAGCGCTGACGCACGACTAGAGTTTACTTCTTCAGATCGACTTGTCTAAATAGGCACAAAAAAGCCTTACTAGTCTAGGAAAAGGATTAATACCATATCTATAATGTAAATAAACGAATCAAATAGCGCCATATATCTATCTAAGATGGCGTTATTAGAAAGCGTCGTTACGCAATCAAACGGAACCCTATTGGTTTTCGATAGATGGCGTTACAAGAAATGTAACAAGCTCATTCGTTCAATAGATTTTATTCCTTATACTATTTTTATACTGGGGGCCTTATATGAAATAGCAAACTCCAAAAATGTTTACCACCTTATTTGAAAAATTATATAAAAATGATTTAAAGACATTCTGTAGTTGTTTCGACTTCCACGTCTTTAAAAATAGCTTTAACATAGTTAGTGCTAGTCTAAATCCTCGTCTAACTTAACTAAAACTTTCAAACTACCTTGATACAATCTTCAGAGCACACAAACATTATATTAAATGTTTACACTTACGTTGCATTGAAAGTTCGTATCATAACTTTAGTTCTGCAAGGTAAACGTATATACAGTCGTAGTTAGAGATAAGGTATAAAGATCTACTACAAAAAACTATGTAAATTTTATGTTGGAAAATAAGATTTAACTAATTATTTATCTATTGAAATTTGGACATTACATTTCTTTCTTCTAAGTTACCCAAAAACAACATAATTATAGATATACGTGAATATTTATTTTTCATTTTTTGTGAATTTCAAATTAATATCACTCTGTATTGAAATAAATACTTCTAAATGTCTAAATTTATCTGGAGGTTACTTTGTATTATAAATACTATAAAAAGTGGTATATTTGTGTCTGTATTTCATAAGGGCAATAGAAAGGGTTTTGGATAACTAAAGTTTTCTTATAAGGAAGGTTCAATTTTAGGTTAACAAATTTAGTAGCACTACTTCCGTTAAAATAATTCCAAAATCATTAGTATAGGTAATGTGTTGGGATGTATACGATCAGTTACCAATTTGCCTTCCAATTTTTAGAAAAAGGGTATTCCAGGAAGCCTGTTTTAGACACCCCGACAGTTATTCACTTTACGTTGGAAAATTGAAAAGTTAACGAGCCTATTTCACTTTGCTCGTGTTGCACTAACCACCTTTTGTTCGGCATCAGAACTATTGTTATTAAGCGGAATTACCTCAAGAAACATGTAAGATTTCCAGTAACCTAATTTGCCTTCCCTATGAAACTATGAAAGTTTGATACAGGTTCAACACATAATATTAGCATAAAAGTCGTTTGAATATAAAGCAGTCGCATGCTCCAGGAATGAAACGACTTTTGTAATCGTTATCTAAATTTTCGAATTCGATTATAATCAGTCCCCTTCACATTTATAATTAAAAAAATCATCTCTCTTAATGTATCTCTATCGGTCACCAACCCGCCTGACCAGCGTGGTGACTGTGGGCAAAACACATGACTTCACACCATTTTGGCACGAACTTGTGAGGCCTACGTCCAGTAGTGGACTGCTATAAGCTGATGTGTGTGAGATATAACTGGAAAAGTAGGTACTTGACAGATCTCTATTAAAATTAAAAGGGACCACTTGACAACCACCAACTTTCAATTAAAAAAAGAATCATTGAAATTGGTCCACCCAAAAAAAGGTTTTGAGGTAACATACATAAAAAAATGCAGTTGAATAGAGAATCTACTCCTTTTTAAAAAGTCGTTAAAAAGGAGTCAAAAATTTATTACTTCTTAACGTGCGAAATATTCTTCAGAATGATTAAAAAAAATTGGACCAAAATATTTTCAGATTAAAGGCGTAAAATTAAAATCGTACACCGTTTCAAGTTCGATACGGTGTATTTGGAATCAGCCTAATTGGTTATGGGATAAATAAATCAATTAAATTATTCCGCCGAGCGCGCCGTCTAATGGCGTCGGGTATCGTGCAAAATATTCTGACCTTCCCTACCCTCTACCCACTTTATTAGATAAATATTTTTTTTTTCGATGATGTTAGTGTTAATTTCCGAATAAAGGTTTCGAGTTATACATTTTAAACATAATTATTTTATGTAACTTGAAACTTAAGGTATTGTACTCTACCAAAAAAAAATTTTTAATGATGCGTCCTCATAACAAAAATAATAGCTTGAAACCTCATACTTTAAATAATAGCAACGACCCTTCTGCAAATCTTTTTCTCAATAAATTAAATTAGAATTTGTACCGTCGTTACCTATTATACTAATTTTCGTTAAAGTGTTTAGATATTTTCCTATGTTCAGCACCTGTTTTACTAGTGACTGATAAAGCTATGCCTAACCTATGTAACAGTACCAAACAGATAAAACGTTATGAGTTATATTAACTCGACTTACCTGTAAATCCAAAAGTTGTAGATTATAAGCGGTTCTACCTCCAACTGATAAATCTTATCGGTAACTTAAGTGCAAGAAAATTTTTCTTTTCTTTACAACTATGTCAACAAACAAACGCACGGCTCGCCTGATGGTAAACAATATCATAGCTTACATAGCCTGGAATACCAGAAGCATTGCAAGCGCGTTGCCGACTACCCCTAATCCACCTCAGCTCTGGTCCCCTTACTCACCACAGGAAGACAATACTGCTTGAAAGCAGTATTATTTGGCTGTGTGTGTGATCTTTGGTCGAGGTACTTCCACAGTCAGGCTCCTCCAGATTTTGCACAGGATATTTCCTACTCTGTTCTACCTTAGTTAAATAATTACAGGTTTTATCAGCAACCGACGTAACAGGCCTATAGTCTGCGGTCAGCCAGATACGAGTCGACCAGTAAGCAACGAGCACGCTTCAAATAAGGCTTAGTTAACACGAACAAGCTTGCATCTAAATCCAATACCTAATGAAATGGGACATTGTTAACGAGAGTTAAAACCGTGAACATGTCATGAGGCTGAACGCTGGAGAGTCGTTTATCAGACGGTCGAGTAGCGACGCGTAATTAAACGTTACACATATGACTCACGGATCTAACGTTTCTAGAACTTTAAATAGTAATTTTTGATGCAAACACTCGCTAAGTAGCGATTTTAGGTCATAATTTTTTTTAACCGTTTAAATATAATTTTGAGTCAAATGATACACAATATTGAGTTCATTTGCTTTACTACTGTTCATTTGCTTGTTACATTTATGATCGCAATTTAGACACGTCACATAAGTTTCTAATCTTTGTATGGGCATATACTAACTGACTCGGCAAACGTTGTCTTGCCGCTAAACGCTATTTAAAAATAGGGGTTGATCGTAGAGGGTTGAAAATTTAGTGTTGTATGTATTTTTTAATGTTGTACCCTAAAAAAATAAAAAAATAATTTATCTAGAAATTAAAAAAAATGTAGTGGTGGACAACCCTTAACATTTAGGGGGATGAAAAATAGGTGTTGTTCGATTCTCAGACCTACCCAATATGCCCACAAAATTTCATGAGAATCGGTCAAGCAGTTTCGGAGGAGTTTAACTACAAACACCGCGACACGAGAATTTTATATATTAGATTATCTAAACTTTTACTACGAGCAAGATTAAACTAGCGATTAGTGTATTTAGTTATGGATTTCTGCAGCAATAAATAATAAAATAAACTATAAAAATTGGCTTATTTTTTCGGTTGTATGTAATTCGGTTAATACAAACCATACGTTTTAGGCAAGAGAATTGAAATGATAGGAACGTAGCGCGAGATGTCGCTCAAGTGTCGTGACGCACGCGATTGCCTGTCTCCGTAACGTGTCCCATATAGCTTAAGAGAGGTGATTTAAGAGAACATTGAATTTTTATTACGACCGGATATTGGATTATTAGTATTGTGAATTGATTCATTGTTATTGAGGTTGGTTTAATATTTATGATCCGTATTGCACATTATTGTGAATAACAAAATTGAAAAGAATTTTGACATTATTTTTAATTAAGTACTCGGAGATTCAACCTTTTAAAAAATATATATTTTAATACTGGTAAAACGCTTAAAATGCTGCGCTATTTCTATTTATTTTCAATTTGAATAATTTATTATATACTTAATTATAATAAATGAAAAAATAATTTTCTACGTCAATTTAAATTTACTGAAATTGTTAATAAGCAGAGTTAAACTGGAACGGAATAACTTTTCATTGCAATGATACCTATACTAACGTGCATTAATTTCTAGAACAACGACAGAAACCTCACCTGGTAAAATATTTAAGTGCTCAAATGAGTAGGTGAAATATTTTAAACGTATTGTTTAAGCTCGGTCTGCGGGTGCTAGATAAGGATGTGATGCATTAACGGCGTGCCCGCCTTTCGGCCGGCAAAGTAAACAGTTGCGCCCCGTACACGACTTTTCTACTGCAGACGAAGAGCCTGGACCTATCCGAATAAATGATATCTAAACGAGATTTTTGGAGAAAAGTCTAACAAATGAATAGATGGATTGTGAACTAAAAACATTTGATGCATCATTTTTTAAATACATAAATTTCCTCAGCAACGATACTTCACTCTAACTTATAACAAACACAGTCAAACCCGAATAAGAACTGTATGTACTTGATTATTTTTTGCACTTATTTTTTACTGCAATCGCAGCTCACTGCTGGACATAGGGAGCCACAAGTTCGCGCCAAAAATGGCGTGAAATCATGTGTGTTGCTCATAGTAACCACGCTGGACAGGCGGGTTAGTGACCGCAGGGCTGGCTTTGTCGCACGAAGACGCTGCTGCCCGTCTTCGACCTCTGTATTTCAAAGCCAACTGTTGGATGGTTATCCCGCCATCATTTAAGTTCCATGGTGGTGGCGGAACTGTGTTATACCTTAGTCGCCTCTTATGACAGCCACGGGAACAGAGATGGTGGCTATATTCTTTACTGCAATAAATAAAGTATAACCTGAACACAATCGAAAGGCATTATACTATTTTTAAGCTACATCAAAAAAAAAGCTGGCAAATAGGAGCAGTAGATTAAGTTCAAATGTAAATGTATCTGATGAATAAATAAATAAATAAAAATAAAATAAAATAAAAAAATAAAAAAGCCTTTTATTCCTGATGATCTGATGAATAAGCTACTGTTATTATTTAATTAATCGATTCGTGATCGAAGTAAGAAGCCTATGCCAAGCAGTGAGATGTTATATGCTACTTGATTAGTCTGTAAGATTCCACTGCTGGGCAAAGGTTTCTTACTTCGTGTAGGAGAAAGATTGGAGCTTAGTACACTTCACGATCGCTATAAGGATTAACACAACAACCGGGACTGACAGCTTAACGTGCTCTCTGAGGCATGGTGAGGCGACCCACAACGATAGACTTCCAAAATGGAAAAGAATATCTGTACAATTACAAATATCCATTCCGAGCAGGAATCGAACCCACAAACCAACGGTGTTTAGGCACCTACACGGACCACTACACCAGAGCGGTTGTATTATTTATTATTATTTTTTTGCTTATAATATCGCTAAGGCAGATAAGTTACTTTATCTTCGTTTTTATTTCACATAATATTTCGGTACTTTATTGCAAATTTCCTTGCAGCAGGCTTCAATGATTTCTAGCTATGTGCTACTCGTATTCAAAGCGGAAGCGATCTGTCCGCATGATGCAGTGGTTTCGGTATAGTTCAACCATTGTATAAATCCAATTTGTAAAATAGATGGTATATCGAAGATTTGCTGTGGTAGTCAATAGACAAACAACCCTAGTCTTGTTCCTTTTAAAATAAATAATAATCTATATATTAATACGTGAAGCAAAAACTTTGTACCCCTTTTTACGAAAATTATGCGGTCGGATGAGTATGAAATTACGCACACCTATAGTTTATATATATATATTATTTATTTAATAGATACACCATCGACACATCATAAAAACATTGCAAATAGAAACACAAAGCTAGACATAGGTACAATACAGTATGATTTGTCTTTTAAGGTGTATACAGCACTTATTATACAATAGTTAGTGAGCACATAGAGTTGACAGATATGAATCAATACAATATAAAAGCTGAGTTAAGTCCTATAAACGTACACAAAATTCCAACAGATAAAAAGATTACAGTTTTAAATTAATAACGATATATATATATAATGCTGTGTGGTTACGGCATCAAAGAATATAGCCATCCCTATCCATAGGTATCTTGGTGTACGTTTTCATAGTTTTTAATATATTGAAAGATAAAAATGTAAGATCTGTTTTACTCATAATGTTATTAATATTATTCTTTTCATTTCAATAGTACCTAGGTGACCGAGCCCAGCTCGGTATTTTTAGTAAATCGTGAAGGATTAGTAGTAGAAGAGAGAGAGTTAAAATGATTCGCTGCCGGTTTGGATGAAGTCTTTTTTAACCGACTTCAAAAAAAGGAGGAGGTTACTCAATTCGGCTGAAGGAAACTCAATATATATGTATCGCATCTTTGGTGCAACAAAATCACAATTCAGGACACTTTTTTTGTTATGTCTTTTATTAGGACTTTTTGATAATTTAATATAAGATTTTTAAACTATTGCAAAGAAAGTAAACTATTAATTTTATAAAGATTTCAAACCTACTATAAATAGTAATCCAGAAATGAGGAAGTAAAAGCGAAAAAAATAATTAAAAGTCCTTTCCTGTAAAATTAAGAAATGAGCTGTTTTGACTTTGTTGCACCGAAGGTGCGATATATATATATATATATATATATATATATATATATATATATATCACTACATAGTATAAAAAAAAGGAGGAGGTTACTCAATTCGGCTGAAGGAAACTCAATATATATGTATCGCATCTTTGGTGCAACAAAATCACAATTCAGGACACTTTTTTTCTTATGTCTTTTATTAGGACTTTTTGATAATTTAATATAAGATTTTTAAACTATTGCAAAGAAAGTAAACTATTAATTTTATAAAGATTTCAAACCTACTATAAATAGTAATCCAGAAATGAGGAAGTAAAAGCGAAAAAAATAATTAAAAGTCCTTTCCTGTAAAATTAAGAAATGAGCTGTTTTGACTTTGTTGCACCGAAGGTGCGATATATATATATATATATATATATATATATATATATCACTACATAGTATAAAACAAAGACGCTTTCTCTGTACCTATGTCCCTCTGTATGCTTAAATCTTTTTTCGGATTTTGATGCGCTTTTTTTATTAGATAGAGTGATTAAAGAGGAAGATTTATATGTATAATAACATCCATTAAATAGTGGAGAAATACTGTTATTTTTGAGGTTTCTAATGTGATGTCGTAAATAATTACAATTTTTTCCGCTTACATTGCAAACGCAGCCTGAACCCTACGAGATTTATTAAAATAATGTACTAAGTATTATACACATTGAAAAGTTCTACAGAAAACTCCGCTATCTCTTATGGATATATCTCTTATGGATATCCCACAATAACATTTTTTTGTCATTTACTTTTTACAACAAATAATGGCTAATTTTCAAAGCGATTTTAACCAATACAGCATTAACCCTTATCTAATTAAACACCTTAAATACATTGTTGATTTTATATAAATCTATATGGCCCTTTACAGGATATGATTTAAATGAATATTTTTGAAGATTTAGATTTAAAAATTGCGATACGTAGCGTTTGCGGCAGTTCCGGCCGGCTTTTACTCTAAAGTTAACGCGTGCGGGCCACGGGCAGTAATGAATAAATCAAAACTACTGGATCGATTTTAATCATTTTTCAGTGAATGACATAGGCTATAATTATATTTTATACCCGTGCGAAGCTGGAGCGGGTCGCTAGTATATATATATATTTTAATGTATGTTCGGGGATAACTTCGTCGTCTATGAAAAGATTTTGATAATTCTTTTTTTGGTGGAAAGGAGATATCCTTGGTGTGGTAGCATTATAAGGAAACCAGGATCTGATGATGGATCCTAGAGAAATCGAGGGAAACTCTCGAAAATCCGCATAACTTTACATTAACTACATAATAGTTAAAATACTACTGGGTGTACTGATTTTGATAATTTTTAACTTAATCGAAAGCCGTTGTTTACCATGTGTATACTTCATCGAGATTTGATTACAACTTTTGGAGTAATCTTTGATAATGCGTATTTCTTGACTATTTTTTCGTGTACCTACATTATATTATTTTTCCATGTAATTGAAGTCGATTTTTTTTCGTTTGCCTGCAAACACAATTATTAATAATGAATTAACGCAAAATAAAAATAAAAAATAACGATAAAAATTGATACAAAATACACAATTACAACGCTTCAGCCTGTAATATCCTACTACTGGGCATAGGCCTCTTTCCCCATGTAGGAGAAGGATCAGAGCTTAAATCCACCACGCTGCTCCAATGCGGGTTGGCGGATATATTCCCTACTACATGTACGTGTACATGATAACAACCGGGGCCGACGGCTTAACGTGCTCTCTGAGGCACGGTGGGGAGACCCACAAGGACTGCACAAACACCCAGACCACGGCAAACACCTGTATGGCCAATACAAATGTTTGTCACGTCATGCAACTGGTACAATCCATAGCGTAACCGTTGCGCCAACGCGTGTCACACACAATTACAAGATTGAGAGTAATTGCTTCTCAAAACTGATAGGCGCTCCAACAAATCGTGTTTTTTTTTTTGAATTTCATATTTAAATACGAATTACATATTTATAAAATGTGAATAATATTTTTTTTACCAACAATAATAAAAAATATAAATAAATATAAAAAATCAAAAATAGAAAATAATAATGATAAAATATGTATAACATTTTTCGATTTTACCGACATAATATTAAAAAATAAGAACTGCCCATTTAAATAAAAAATAAAGAGTGTAATTAGAAAAAAAAAACAAAAATATTTTTTCAGGGACATGGGGATTTGAACCATGATCTTCTCGGTTGATCCCGACCGGCCGATTTCCCACCGAGCTATTGCAACTAAATTGACAAATTCGAAATTTATCTTCGTATTCTAACGATATTTTTTTCACTCCCTAAAAACAGGGATAAAACGACATTTTCTAAAAATGAATCCTAGCTAGATGGATTTATCTCCCTCGAAACCTCCTGTATACTAAATTTTATGAAAATCGTTGGAGCCATTTCCGAGATTCAGATTATATATATACATATATATATATATATATATATATATATATACAAGAATTGCTCGTTTAATAGTATAAGATTATTTTCTCATAATATGTTATTGTGATAAATATCGTCATTTGCTTGACTGGACGATAATAAATTAATTTGTGGCCCAATTATGTACTAATTGCGAGTTTAAAACTTGCAAAGTCCTGACAGAATGAACAATGTGAAAATAATATTCCGACCCTTTATTTAAGACATTGGAAGCAAATAAAATTGAATTATATTTTATATTTATCGTATTTTTATTACAGATTCGCTACATCTTTGTATGAATAAATAAAATAAATAATTCTAACAGGATCGAATCTGAAGGTTCCTAATGGGTTGAAAATCCGTAAGAACACAGCTATAGCATATACCAACTTATGTCCACTACTAGACTATTATTTACGATGACAAGTACATAAGACTTACCCTTACAAATGAATAGAAGGAACATTTTTTCCAAATAAAAAAATGGTCCCAAAGAAGAAGAAAATAGCGTAATTTTAATTATTCATCTACTTTAGTGGCATCCATCCTTACTTGTTAACGCATTTTCTTTACCCTACTCAATGTTAGGGGCTCGGATAATTAAGATCTTCAGTTATTAAGATTGAAGGTTAATTTTGTTTGTGGTTAGATTATCTATTTTTTTTATATTAATGACATTTCTATTCACTATTAGATATAAGAACTACGAAGGATTAATTAGGTAATGTATTTATAATATAATTTATAATTTTGAAACCAAATTAACAGGGAAACTAAAATATCAAGTTACAATATGCCTACAGCGACTAATTACCAATGGCTGTTTGTAATAACAGTTAGTTTGTGAATTGTATCTATTGATAGGTTAAGCCGTAAACCTATTGATTTTAGATCGCTAATTATTACCCTAGATACATGACATCGAAAATTCTGCTATAAAAGACAATAAACAACATTTGGGTCAAATGTATGTACATTTCTAACGAGAATTTACAAAGAGGGCAAAAAAAAAGAGGTATGTTAAAAGTTAGAATCAAAGAATAATATTTAATATATATCGACATTTTATTTATATGTTGTATGTTATGTGTCTTTGTTTTTTAAAAACAACTAACGTCACAATTTAATTGTAAAAACAAAGATATTTGGTTGTGGGCGTGCGTGTTTATGTTTTAATGGCGATTCAGCCGACAACACTATGAGTTGTACCACTACCCTCACAATATTTACAAACTTTTTTATTTTAGTCACAATCACTGATTTTACGATGAATCTGTGAAGTATGAACCTAGATTAACAAATGTGCAAAGTAGTACAATTCAAAAAAGAAGGTTAGGAAATTTAGGTTTAGGTACTAGGTTTTGAATTGATTTTTAGGAGACCAGCGTATCTGCGAATGAGTGCTAGAACGTACTACTTGTAAAAAAAAACTTAAAAAATAAATCTCGTTGAACTCATTAATACAAACACAAGTAAGGGATACAATAATTCGTCTAGACTTAGACAATAAAACATTTAGCTTCAGTCAATGAACAACGAAAACAAAGAAAGAAAGAATTTTTCGATAATATTTAATGTTTTATTGAAATAAAGATCAAAATATTTGTATTAAAGTCATACAACTTGAGTAAGTATAATAAATTAAAAAGGAGATTAATTTTATTTATTTTAATGTTTATGAATCCTTATTCGATAAAAATACGTATAACAAAAACAATTTATGAAATATATAAGAAATAGAAGCGGAAGAGTTTGTTTAGTTAAATGCGGTAATCTCACAAATTACTAGTTTGAATTGAGAAACATTTTAACATAACTAGGCTGAGTATCATTGAAAAATGTTGCAAAACAGGACTAAATTATTTTTGATAGCATAATAATAAGTATAATTTCTGTGCGAACGAAGTTACGAGCAAAAAAATGTTTATGTTGGAAAAATATAAAAATATATAATATTCATAATTTAAAGTAATTGGAAACCTACACAGTGTTGATATTTTTTTAGGCAACTTAAATTATCGTTTTCCACTGACTCGACAATAAGATAATATTTGACACGGAAAACCTCAAGACTACTTTATTTAAGTGAATATAGTGTAACTCAAAGCTAACGTTATCCATAATAGACTCTTCTTCAAGTCGATTAAGAGCTAGTTACGATCCTTTAAACTAAAACGTTCATACTAATTGTTTCAGAGTAAAGCGGCGCTTACACTATTCCTTTGCTAATGGCTTATTTTTGAAAACGAATGGTTTAGATATTAAGAAATTAAAATTTACTATTTTATTTAAGTGTTCCTAATTATTTTTTATTTATTCTATTAACTTAGCAGCTAAAAAGTAATATTTAGATACACACAATCAAATACATACACCGCTACTTTAGTGAATAGAACATTTTATATGACCTTATCATATACATATATGTTATAATATTCGATAAATAATTTTCAGTTAATAAATATTATGATGTGAATGAGTCCTAATTCTGTCCCTTACGTTTCATATTAACAAACAAACATAACACTTTGGCCCGAGGCTAACACGCTTAAGGCAAAGAAGAACCGCGTAAACCGCGACAAAGTAATCTTTCAAATTGATCATTCACTGTAAAATATCCCGAACCCTTAAAGGTCACGTGTCATAAGAAACGTGTAACAAACTTTGACGTCATCAATGGAGGTTTGACAAAGGTAAGAAATATTATTTACCTTTATTTTATTCAGACTTAGAAAAAAGGGACTCGTCGCTGTCATTTAGCCTAGCCACGTTACTTGACCAAGTCAATCGTAGTAAGTCAAAATGTCGTGTTCAAATATACCAATTGCAGTGAGCCATTTAGGCCGGTTTCTAACGTGTTGCTATTACATATTTTTGTTTTAATATCAACACGAAAATGTTATAAAAATTTGTTCGCCTCATTATACACTGCATATTTAATAAATTATATAAACTTTACATGTAAAGTATATTCAACCACTTAAAATTCATTTCTTGTAAATTCTCAACGATTACAAAACATGAAAGAGCACCAATTTGCATATATACAAAAACATTATACGCCTAACCCAGTTTCCGTAATTTCTTTATCATCTGTGTTTATTAACGTATTATAAAGCAAAGACGAAGGCTGAATACAAATTTACCTAGTAATGATTTTGCGCTTCGCCGCGCTGATCTTCACAGCATAAAATTTCTAATATTTTCATCTTTAAATTATAATAACATCTGTAAATAGATATGTGTACCTACCTCCGCCGTGTGCCTACCTCATGCCGTGTGGTTTCGGCCGAGTAGAATAGCACCACCCCCTTTCTTCCCGTGGGGGTCGTAAAAGGCGACCGAAGGATAAACCTGGCCCAAAATCATCAGGGTCCTGGAGAAGGAAAACTTCATTTGTAACCCGGAATGGGGTTTCCGTCAAGCATTCGTGGCATAGCTCTAAAATGCGAAAGACTCCTGCAGCCGAACTGGCTCCACACGTATCGACTCGTCGTTCCTGTGGGCCTAGCCAGTGAGGTCGAGAGGGTGGCGCAGAGCTTAGGCACAGTGTCCGTCTGACATTGTCTATATCGTCTGCAATAGGCGGCCAATGAGTACCTACCTCAATAATATTTCTTATACTTCTGTAGGTTAGCTGGTAGATAGGGCTATACGGCTTTAAATATGCCTTTTGCATAATGTATTTAGTCTTATTATGTAATAAAGTTAATTAATAAATAAAATTAATTTGAGGCTCAACAACTAATTTGATGTGTGATAAGTGTACTCAACAGATCTTCCTAGCAGTGATGGATTTAATTTTGCCTAGTATGAGATATGTACATAAAAAGTTTTGAAAGGCTTGTAAGCAGAGATCAACTTCTCACTGTATTCATGTATCTCTTACACTCCTTTAAAAATATGTTAAGAAAAGTGGAATATGTATGCTATTACGATTCTGCATATAAAAATAATAAAATAAAAAAGCCTTTATTTCCTTATCCTTAATTTCCATTTCAAATGTTTGTTAGTGTTTGGTTAGTTATGAATGATTTTCTTATTGTCTAAATGTTAGTAAGTTATTTATTTTTTTTTGCTATTGGATATGGACCCCTCCTCGGGTGAAGGCCTCCTCCAGTCCTTTCCACTCATCTCTGTCCCTGCTGATAGTTGGCCAGTCTTTTCCTAATAATTGGGTTGATTCTGCATATACTAAGCGATAATAATTATAAAAAAATCATCAATAGCACAAGATAGATTATATTGAAAACAATTGCAAATCAAAGTATATGAAATTAATAGCACTAATGTGCGAAAGTCTAAAACGTGCTATAAAGAGTACATGCATACTGGATGGAGTTGCTATGTTAAAAGAAACTTGTTTAATTATCAGAAGTAAATTAACAAACCACATACGTTGAAATATTTTTAACGAAAGCAGTAACATCGTTGCAAACTTTCCCACTTCTATAACGTTTTGTTATAATTATAATTATTACAGAGCAAATTTTCAATTTTACTTTAAACTGCCTACAACTTGTACTTATTCATTGTTCATTCATTGTTCAAAAAATTCAAGTGTATGTACTTGGGTCGTTTATGTATGTATCACATAAAGTCTAATATATGTACAGTCTTACATTTTACATATACACACTCATATATACATACTATTCCTATCAATAATACTTCTATAAGTATGATAAAAACGTAAATTCAGACAATTTATACAAATGCGAAGAAAAAAAATGGAATTTAATTTTTTCAGCGAGTCGAAAGAATGCTAAAGAATAATTTAAGTTATTCAATGTTGTTACACGAAGATAATGGAGTTAACACTTTTTAGTGCTAGATTAAGGCGCAAATACCTTCGGGAGTACCGCTGGTGTAATTATTTGCACAAAACGTTGCCTAATTGCATGCCCTGTCGGCGACACTTCGCACGTGACAAGCCCGCTGCAACCAGCGCGATGGTCCAATGTGAAAGCGATGTTCACTTGACATATTTTAATTAAAAACGTGTTATTAAATATAAATTTTATTTAATTATAACATTTGTATTTAAAATGAAATGAGGACGAACAGTCTTAAAAGCCTAGATCGTTATTAAGATCAATTTAAATAAAGGAACTCTTTTTTTAATTTAATTATATATTTTAAAATAGGTTAACGTTTTATACGTTTTATAGCAAGTATACAACACAAATTATGGTTAATCATTTTAAATCTGACTATCGTATTTATATTTGTTTTTATAAAAAATAAGTTAATTAAAAAAATAACATTAACGTTTTTTCTTTAATTTATAAAACGCCGAAGTTATCAGGATAAGTGAATGGCGAACATTTACCTACGTGAAATAACATACCTGTATGTGTATGCTTTTACATCTAAGTTTACAACCATTATGAAATAACGTCCCGGCGGGACATTGTAGCAAACAGTTCCGCGGGATAGTTTTGACACTTTGATATTTTGCTGCTACTCACTTTGTATGTCAACATGTGTTGTTTTAAAATGAAAGTTGTTTACAAGACGAAATAAGCTTCATCTATAAAATTTCTCAACAAAATTTTAACTTTGATTTTGTTAAAATTATAACAATGAAAGTATATTGTTATCAAGTATTCAATAGTCGCCCAACGGTTATGACGTAGTTCATATTAATTGTTATGATATAGCTTAGTATATATACATGTAATAATTTATTAAATAAATATTTATTATTCTTATTTATATATACACATTTATAATAGACATATATTTATATATACACATTCGCTTAATATTATAAATAAAGCAATCATCAACTTTGATTTGAAACATCGGTAAAATTATATCAAAATGGTAGATAATTATTTTAAGCATTCATTAATTATTATTTGACATGTTAATAACGTTACGCTGTTCAAAAATATAGACAGATTATAATAATCACCTTGGCTATTTAATTTACAAACCCGCTAGTGCTTAACAATATATATTTAGTTTCTTAAATCTGCTGATTCAAGTTTTAAAATAAAAATAGCAATAAAATAGTTAAAGGATTCCCATTTAAGGTTCTATTAAAAAATTAAAACAAAAGGTACAAGACAAGAAATAAACAGAAATGTAAAAAAGAATTCGCTGAGTTTCGAAAGAATACCAAATTTTCTGTCTCAATTTCTTTAAAAGCGTTTAATTTTAACAAAGATAAAAGTAAAGTTTTGTCTTTTGTGAACTCGGAATTTATTAGCGATGAGTTTCTGACAATTCTTTGATGACACTGAATTAATATTTGTTACATTTTAATGAACCAGCATTCATCGCTAATATTGCAATCTTCTCTGTTTCAACACTTTTTTATTTTTATTCCATCTTACATTTTAATTACTATCGCTTAAAGCAGAAAGTGTATTGTTGAATTTGTTTGTTAATTAAATGTGTAAAACTAAACAAAAATAATTCTCGTAATTGTAATCACGTTTCATACTAATTCTGGAATTCCAGTGAATTTTAAACTTTCCTTTATACGTATAAGCTTAAATTACTAATTTTTATCTTTTTTTGTTTTTCAAGACGTTTTCACTATATATAATTTCTTCTGCGGTAGAGTCCAGAAATAAGTTAAAGATTACTGCTGGTAGAATGGGATAGGTTCAACTGGGTAGTACCACACTCTCACGGAAGATCATTTGGCGATTTTTTAATAGAATGATTTGCTACTATATCTAATAATTGCTTTTTTCTTCACCGACAAAAAGTTACACTAAAAATCAATTTGAATACGTTTAACAATATACAAACAGCTACTGGTACTCTTGACTAGACGAGATATAAAGAAAATTTGTCGTCTCACGAATGACCTCAACCCAGTGATCAAGCTTTCGTGATATCAATGTTAAGCCTCTCTTTTCATGGCCAATTTTTATTCAATTGTACCTTCTAAATTTGTCTAGACTATAGACCGAAGAATCCACGAAGACGCCGCGTTGGCGCAACAGTCACAGCTATGGATTGTGCTTATTGCGCTGGCGGTTGCAGGTTCGATCCCCGCACATGGCAAACATTTGTATTGGCCACACAGCTGTTTGCCGTGGTCTGGGTGTATGTGCAGTCCTTGTGGATCTCCCTACCGTGCCTCGGAAGGCACGTTAAGCCGTAGGTCCCGGTTGTTATCATCTACGCCTGATAACGATCGTTACTCATAGTAGGGAATATTTCCGCCAACCCACATTGGAGCAGCGTGGTGGATTAAGCTCTGATCCTTCCCCTATGTGGGGAAAGAGGCCTATGCCCAGTAGTGGGATATTACAGGCTGAAGCGAAGCGATAGACCGAAGAATAAAATATTTTTGAACGTAATAGTGATCTGATGGAGTTGTGGAATCCATGCTATAAGAAATATTTATTAATAGTTTATCAGTAGGAAAGATAAGAGTAACACCAAATCTTTAATAGTAGCACTAAATCGTTTATCCATTGAAATTCTAGAAGTAATGTGATCTAATAAGGAAACACGCATTTACGTCAGTTTTAATTTGTTAGAAGTTTTAAGTAACAAAAATTAAACTTGACACACGCAACAACAGTTGGTTTATTTTAGCAAACATATGAAGCATTAGTATCTATTGATTAAGTGAACTGAGAAAAATATAACTATAGCCTTGTACATTAAAGTAAAGAAAAATAAAAATATACACTCCTATATATTAAAAGGGACATCGCGTGGGGTCTTCGCTATATTGCTCTGAGGATGCAGTAACTCTCAATGATAGATCGTCGCTTTTCCGGCTTTTTAACAGACCCTAAGCGACCTGTCCGTGCAGGCCTTATGAACTCGTGGCCTCATTACGGTAATTGAAAAAATATGTTTTTTTTTTAATAAATGTGTAAATATTTAAGTAATGTTGAAACTGGTTTCTTATCGTGAGTATTTTTTATTTTATTTTAGTTTCAGTATGATTTTATATTAATGTATTTATTTGTTTTTTAAAATAAGTTATGAGAAATTTTTTCCATCAAAATTCATATTTGATAAAATAAGGATATGATCAAATAATTTATTGAAATTAAATTTAGTATTATATATTATTAGATTATGAGCAATATGATAAAACTACAGAAGAGAAATAACTTCATATTTTATTTATTTCATGTGTTCTCACATAATTGATTTTTTAACCTTAAAAACAGCTATACAACTTAATATTGTAAATCTTACAGACAGATAAGTAATTTAATTATTTCTAAGCTATAAATTGAACCAAAAACTACTATGAAACGATTATTTGACATACGCAGATGTAAAATTTAAAATTAATTTTACAACCACTTTGGGTCGGAGCAAAGATAACAACTTCCGAGGATATTAAATCTCATCCAAAGTCAAACTTTTTCAAGATAACGCCGAAACGTAATTTCATTTGCACCATTTAAAACTTCACCTTCAAGGGCTGTGATTACGCTTGTAACAATGTTGTTCAAACTTAATAAACTTTTTAAATGTTTCTTATAAAATTAATGTACACTGTTATTATTTTGCAAGAAGATATTTTCTGATATCGTAAATCATTTTTACGATCATATTTATGACCTAGACATAACAGCGTAGACATAATAATCTTATCTTTACTTACATGAAATGTGTCGCCTCGAAAAGATAAAAATAAGATTTTCAATTTTTTTTCTCAATTTATAAAACAACTAGCTGACCCCGCAAATGTTGTTTTACCATATATGTTATTAACACACTTAATCTCGCCCCCCCCCCTTATAACTTAGGGGTATAAAAAATAGACGTTGGCCGATTCTCAGACCTACCCCGATATGTCCACAAAATTTCATAATAATCTGGTCAACTAGGAAGAGTATTATAACTCACATTGTGACACGAGAATTTTATATATAAGATAGGTAGTTTAAAGTTACAATCTACAAGAAAGTTTTTTAAGAAACTTACTAAAAAGTGGCATCGTTTTAAGAAGTTGTTGCCAAGTCGTACAATTAACTACATACAGCGTTGGCTAACGTGCGTGTAATCTATTCGAATGTTCCGGCTAGCTGCTAACTCGGAAGTCGTGATTAGAGTTAAGTATTGTACTGCTTTCTACATTGTTTGGAATGTTTATTGCATACAGCTAACTCGCGCCAGTTTTTGTTATTTTAATTTAGTACGAGTCACGTCAAAACAGAACAAAGTACGTAATTATAAATTATAACCTTCGCAGACGTTGCTAGGCTTTTTAATGTTTATTTTAAATTCTCAGGGATTAAAAATATTATAATGAAGAACGTTTTTGGTAAAATATACGCTTAGATTAATTGTGTGGTATATTTGAGCGTTAGAATGAAATTAAATGCTTAAAACGGTGGCATTCGTATGTTAGAAAAACCATGAAGTAGTTTTCCATTGAACAATTAATTAAAAATACAACAAATGTAATTAATTTGTTTTACCTACTATAAGAGTATGCTGTGTGATTACGGCATTAAAGAATATAGCCACCCCCTCTCTTCCCGTGGGTGTCGTAAGAAGCAACTAAAGGATAACACAGTTCTACTACCACTTAAAAAGCCGACTGATGGCGGGATAACCATCCAGCTACTGGCTTTGAAATACATAGGCCGAAGATGGGCAGCAGCGACTTCGGTGCGACAAAGCCATCCCTGCGGTCACCATTACGCCTGCCCAGCGTGGTGACTATGGGCAAGATACATGAATTCACGCCATTTTTGGCTCGAACTTGTGGAGGCCTTTGTCCAGTAGTGGACTGCGATAGGCTGATGTGATGATAATGATGACTATAAGAGTAACGTTTTTTTATAATTTTATTTAAATTTTAAAATTTTTGCATAAATAAAGGAAGAAAAAAAATTACAGTAAAGCAATATTGTTTAATACTTTCCTTTTACGGCTTAGCAATAGAATTATAGCGTGTGGTTTGTGGGTGGATCTAGATTATAAATAGAAGTTAACGCATATAAGCCTCTTCTGTTGTAAATATTAAGCATTTATTAGTCTCGTGTTTTCTTGTTTATTGCTAGCCCTTGTATGTCTTTCTCAATTTTTTTTTTACTCTAAGAGTAAGTAAAAAACGTGTAAAAAATATTGTCTACTGTATCTTCTCTGCGTAAAATGGTTGCAAGTATAACATATATAGTTATAGTTATATCGTTGGTTGGTTCAGGTTTGCTATTTTAAACGATACGATATAGTTATATCGTATCGTTTTAAATAGCAAACCTGTGGCGAAAAAATAGCCAACCTTCATTTCAACAATATATGTTTTGCGGTCTAGAGTGAATTTTTAAAGATATATTAGCGCCTCTACTTCAAAATCAAATAATATTGATTGTAAATGCAGTGAGATATATTAAAATAAGTAGAGTAATGTTGCCATTTAGTTGTATCATCTTTTTTTAGTCATCCCTGCCCTTAAGGCTGCCATGAAACGGAACTGGTGAATCAGCATTAAGCCAATAGGGGCAAGATGGTCGATACGAAAGCTCTTGACTGATTTAATTAAGGGAAACGGAAAATAGACAACTTTGTAAAAAAAGACCGTATGTCAGATATAATCAACCTCCTTTCCGCAAGTTAATTTGTGTTCAAAGCGCAGCAGTGATCCCAACCGAAGGTCTGCCGTGATACAAAAACTTAATTCACTCTAACATGTTTTAGATTTTTAGCCGATGTTGCGTGTAACCAGTGACCTGATTCTGTATTTGATGAAATTAGAAACCTAGTACGATTTCTGTCATTTTGAGAATTTTGAACGAAGTTTTTATTACTAATGTTAGGTAAAGAGTTATCCTAAATATCTTGTTTACTGATTTTTACTTATTTCGTTCGTGAAAACGTAAGAAAATATGTAATATATATTAATTTGGTGGGTACGTCAACAAGCAACTAAGCAATTACTTAAAAGAAAATGCAAAAAATTAAATCAAATATCAATAACAGTTATGTTACTTACATTTAAGTTTTAATTAGGATTTTCACAAACTGTGATATAAAAATGTATAAATGTATTATGTTATATAACCGTATAGTATATACATGTAGATAAAAATTTTGTATGTAAATGATACAGCGTTTCTCTTTGTTTCTTAGACAATACGTAATAACATTAACAGTGTTTGGGAGGTCCTTCCTAGTACAAAAGAAAGGTCATAGTAATTTTGTATAACAAAAGAGTTTCTGGTCGACATAACTTTAGCGGGAAATGTTCAGTTTCCGTCACACCGGGCGGTCTCCATGCCACATTTCACCCAAAACACTTGTCCCAATTTCCCAGTATAATTTACTCATTTCCCCTACAAATCCACATTACTAAAATCGTATCGGAATAGCAAATTTAACGATTCCATTTAAAGATTGTTCTCACTTTATACGAGTGCGTCTCCTTGTTCAAACAATAGCATGTATCTGACAGATCCTAATTGAAATAATTGAAGAGGATTATCCCAACAGTGTTCGCGACTTGAATCATAAAATTCATATTCACTTTTCAAAATAAACGTTCATTTCATCTCGTTATTTCGCGTAATATGAGTGAAAACAATTAAAATATTCGCATATGAATAATTTGTGAAATAAGGATAGTGTGCCTACTTATTAAATTGTTTATTTTTAAAATGTATTGTAGAGCAACAAATATTTTCGTATGTTTGTGATATTTTCGTTTATTATAATTATTATTTCAATTTTGATGTTTGTTATTTTTCGAAATATTTAATTGTCTACATTTTAATTATCTTTTCTTCAAATCGAATGAAATTGCTGTACTCGTACTACGAATTTTCACAATAGTATTTACATAGTTATACACTTGAATCACAGTGCTGGAATAAAACGGTGTGCTACATAAAATGGTGGTAAAGCTTTAGATTAAGAACCATCTAATTTTGAATTTTTGGGGGAAGGGTGGGATCACTACCCCCGGTACCACTCTTCGAAACTCGTATAAAAAAATATTATCACATTTCACACGTTATTTTTTTTTTTTTTTTAATATATAGACTGGCGCTTGACTGCGATCTCACCTGAAGGCAAGTGAAGATGCAGCCTATGGTGGTGCGCGCTTGCCTAGAAGATGCCTATTCACTCTTGATTTAAAGATACCCAAGTTATAGTTCGTTGGAAAAACGGAAGCCGGAAGGGCATTCCAAATTTTTGCGGTGCGTATTAGGAACGACGAAGCAAATCGTTTAGTGCGAGATCGTGGGATTTCAACCACATAGCGGTGCAGATTCATGCGATGCCTTGCGGTTCGGTGGTAGAAAGGTGATGGTGGAACCAAATTGTATAGTTCTAGAGCACACTCTCCGAAATATAATCTGTAAAATACCGACAAACAGGCAACCTTGCGCCGATGTTCGAGACTTTGAAGTCTAGAGCGAACCAACTCTAGAGATTTTAACGTTTTTACACGGTATTTTAACAAACAATACAATTTTATTTTTTTTATTTATTTTTTTATATTATATATATTTTTTTATTTCAACAGCAACAATGCCATTAAACTCTTATTAGGTTTGTCTTGGCATAGAATTGATGTTTAACGACTGAGAGATAGATGCTTTAAAAAAAATGGCGCACCACAGCGTTTCGCTGTAAAGCAATGTAAGCATAAATCCATTGTTTTTGTCTCATTAACTGTAAAAGGCAAAGATCTAAGACCATTATTTCATGTTACGTTTTTTACTTAAATATGTATATTTTATTTTTACTTATTTACTATCTGAAAATAACGTGTGAAAGCTACAGAACGGAGCATGAGTAACGTAAGTTGTATCGTTTGTTGATCTTGCAGTCGAGATCGTTTTTACGTACTCCTGTTAGAAAATAAGTTTTTAAAGCTGCAGAACGGAGCACGAGTGGCACTATGCGCAGCGCCAAAGCTAAGGTGGAGTCAAACGATGAGCTCCATGGATATCTTTATAAAATCTCCATAACCATTGGTTTCCGAATGATGGCACCTATTGTAGCTCCCCCTCCACCCTCCACCCCCCAAAACCCCATAATTCAATAGTTCTTAATCTAAAGCATAACCAAAATGGATATTTTTAATAGATTTTATACTTTCTTTCAACGTTTTTTCGATTTTTCCAGATGACTTATGTTTCCTTGTAGTTTTCTCAAAACATCTATTAATATTAGCTTAGTAATATATAAGTTACTATAACAATAACAGAGATTAAATTTTCCTACAGACGACATATTAGGAATAAAGTTCCAAATATTATAAATTTGTCACATATCCGCACCTCAAAGGATTCCTCCACACCCGATATAGGTTCAATAAAATTAAGCGCGAACAGGTCACATTGTTGAACAGGCCTTAAGTAGAGTTACAAAGTGATTTATTCCGTCCCCTGCCAATTCTTAGACGGTTGATTAAATTCCTTAGAGTTACAGCCGTCCTCAAACGTCGCGAAGTTTATATCGATTAGCCAGTAATTTCATTCCCCTGAAGGGACGCATTTATGGGCCCTGTTAGGAACACATGGTAATTCGTAATGCCAGCAACACGTCTCGACTTAATTAACTAGGTGTGTACCTTTGCCACATAATATCAAATTTAGTGATTAACCTTTTACGTTTGTGTTACCGTGTAGAGAGTTTGTTACGTTCGCGTGAATTTAGCTTTATTTTAGTAATTATTCTGATTTTAAATGTTTGGTAATAATATACGAAATTGTAGGTACTATGTGATTATTTTATTTGAACAAATTGTCAAGTGGCAAGTAATAGTCTCATGTCGTCAACCTACATTAAAGGGTACATTCATTAAAGAAACTAATTTTGTCCCATTTTGATGATGGCATTTATTTCGATTACAATTTAAGTAATAGTTGTTTTAATTCATATCAGAAATCAATAATAAATTATCACCGTTTCAAATTTTATTCAATTAAAACGAATATTAAACGACTACATTTTTGTAAAAAAAACTCACCACGATGATTTATTTACAGTCAAACGTATATTGAAAAAATAAATTCGATTTCATTCAACAATATATTTTCTATTCGAAAAACCCGATACTGGGTGTTCAAAAAACATTTCAGAGCAAAAATTTGCCCTACACACCAATCGTGTTGTTAAAACTGGGCGAAAAATAAAATGAACAAATGAACACGAGATCGTGTTGGGAGGCGCGTGACGATTAATTATCACTCATCTGGGATTTTCCCCAAACAATCCTCGTACGTGAAAAATAATTCCTCAAAAAAGTACTACCTACCTACTGAAAAAAAAATTTACGCCAACAATTACGATGGGGTAAAGCCGACATCATAATGTGTATAAACCTTTAGGCTTGATGGATTTCGCCATATATCGTGTGGAACACAAAAATTCACGTCTACGACAAAATATTATATTTTAAAAATAAATATAACCTAAACATTTTAGTTATTGCCATTGAGATTATAGACAATATTAAATTTGTTGAAGAATGTGCAATTTTTCTGATCTAATATTTTTGTCCTCCAAAAAAAAAACAACTTTATTTTAACTACAACTAACAACTTACGATACCTACGGAAGAGAGGGGGTGGCTATATTCTTTGATGCCGTAACCACACATACATATATCGTGATAATATTGTAAAGTGCAAAAAAAGATATTCAGTTGTTTATAAGTTAAAGGCTTTAAAAATTACGTCACCGCTTAAGCTAAATAATACAAAGAAATACAAACAGGCCATAAAAGCTTAATGAGAAACGGAATCGCGACGGACGTCTAGTAGTATACACAGACTTTTATATGTATATGAAAAATACCTTCACAACAAAGTAGGGTGAAAAGACAGGTCTTCGATCAACTCTGTTGTATTTTTATGAGTATTCATTTCAATCTTGGATACGAAATTTTAATTATCGACGCCGGAGCACAATGATCTGATGTCGACGTTCCGTTGATTAAATTCGGAAAATAATATTTTAAGCTGGGAACGTGATTTTCGCTATTGTTAATATAATACGAGTTTATCTTTATATTTTGTTTTCCTTCGATTTCTTTGTGATCTATTTTTTGCATATTCAATGATCAAATGTTTCCTTTATCTTTGTATAAAATGTTTGATTGAAAGATGTTACTAAAAGCTATTAGATTATGACTGAATGACTCGACTGTTTTGCGTGGTTGGAACGAATGGAGTTTAGAGTGTTTATTTTTTTCTTTTCCGTTTTCCAGAAAAGACGTTTACCCATTAAATCCTCTTAACAGACAAAAGACTTACACATGTAACATTACACACTAATATACTAATATAAAAGAAAGTTGGTGGGATAGTAATAATACTTCCTAGATCTAACTCAATTTGGTACATGAAAAATTACCTTGAAAATAATAAATATATTTCTTGAAATCCTTGTTGTAAATGAATACAAAGCTGTTGACAATGCTTAGTGATTACGATTATAAAGACTTAAATATAAATTCCAAATATTAAACGAATACAAATTTTACTGACCAAAACGTTGTTAGTAGAGTGTTAAACTTTAATGAACTGTCTGTAGTTCAATGACCTCTACGAATTTTTTTTAATGTTGCCATTTTATATCGATTTATCCTATAATATTCCACATATTCCACTACTGGGCATAGTTCTCCTTCCCATGTAGGAGAAGGATCAGAGCTTAATCCATCACGCTGTTCCAATGCGTACTATGTTTAACAACCGAGACAACCGACGGCTTAACATACTCTCCGAGGCACGATAGGGAGACTCACAAGAACTACATAAACACCCAGACTGTATGGTTTAAGTCTGTATGGTCAATACAAACGTTTGTCATGTGCGGGGATCGAACCCGCAACCGTCAGCGCAATATCCACAAGCCAGTGCTGTGACCCTTGCGCCAACGCGTCATCATTTTATATACTGGGTATCAGACCTTACGAAACATTTATTTATACGAATATACGTTACACGGTACGGTATACGTTTTTCTTTGTCTACCCGCGATGCTTGCTCAGCCATAAGTAACTTAAGTAACAGACTAACAAACTAGCCTTGTTTTTTGACGTCCTATGTTTCTTTTAATTAAAAGAGTGGAAGTGAAGTACGCAGTTATGTAAAATGTTAATTATTAATATTAAAAATTTCAAGTTTATATTATATTAATAAATTAAAAAAAATACTTGTAATGTGCAAAAACTGTCCAATTAATAAATGAATTCGTAGAATTAGATTGAAATAGCAAGAACGTATCTCTACAATAGCAAAGTAGATTTGATGCACGAAATTTGTCCTCAAAATAATTTCATACTCGCCGACAAAAGAACAAATAAAAAATAAATAAATAGAATACTCGAAAAGTAATTTTGAAACGTGTATTCACCAAGCAACTGCGGAGTAAGCGGTTGATTAAACTTCCATACTCCTACATAGGAAAAAAGGAGGGGTATCGATAAGCTAAGAAAATCGGCCCCTATTTTGACAAAAACTGACTTCTGTTGTTTTCCAAAATTTTGTCTCTTTCTAAATACTAGAGGACCCATATTTAATGGTGCGTATAAATATGATTATATATAGTCCCATTTTCTAGGGAAACTTATACCGTAAAGTGAAGTCTAAACGTCGTTTTTCAAGAAAAATCGCTTTTTTGGGGCATTCTCGTGATCATTGTATACAGAGCGCATTTTTTTAGCACTTTTATTGTTGCGTCTACACGTTACCCGACAGCCAAGGCACAATATATAAAAAAACTGATTTGCTAAAAAAATGCGCTCATGGTGTAATAAAACTTTTTTGAGTTATAGTACGTTAGGTCAAGTTTCCATACTCACATTATCAGTGTTTATTTTATCTTAATTGCGTTCGCTGGGTAGGCGGTGTTTATAATAAAATACTTCTACAAGTACCCTCTCAACGGTTTAAGCCTGCTACACACTATTCGCAACGTTTTCGCGTTTCGCGACTTTTACGTCTGTTTCGCGTTACATGGTTAAGGTGGCTACACACTATTCATTTTTTCGTAATTTTTTCGCGTTAAGTGAGTTTTCTTACTTTTTCGTGAATAGTGTGTAGGCCTTTTTCGTAATTTTTTCGCATTTCATGATTCGCGTATCGTGTTTCGTAGTGTTTCGCCCCTTCAAGCGGCTTTTTCACGAAATCAAAGGGGACACAAAAGAACATTTAGATGCTGAGGGACTTTATACAATCTTTGTGCATCGGGAAAATGACAATATAATAGGAATTAAGATACAGTCGCGACATATCTCTTCTAAAGTATACAATCTATGGCTACAATATAATGCCACCACCATAGAAGCGTGGTATTGTCAGTGCAAAGTAGGAGCGCGCACCGTTGGCTGTTGTGCTCACATAGCATCAGTTATATGGTATTTATCGTATGAAAGATACGAACGCCGAACACAACGAGTTGTGGACTTCAGCAGTTGTATACAAGATGCTGCTGCTGATACGCAGTGTGGATGGTCAGACGATTCAGAGTAGGCCTAGAATAGGATTTTTAATAAAAAATAATGTCATATAATGAATGTTGTTTCTTTCGTAGGTTATTATATCTGAAATAAAAATATTTTTATCTTATACTACTTTTATTCCATACATATATAGAGTGCTTCAATTAAAGTTAAATAACAGGACCTCCACGAAATAATCTATATTTTTTTTAAATATGAGTCATACACTAACTAAAAAGTATAAAAGAATTTTTTTTTAAAAGGGGCCGATTTTCTTACCTTATCGATACCCCTCCTTTACTTCGTGTTATAGCATTTAAAGGGTATCACAGTAAAAAATGAATTCGTCAAATGTGTTTTAATTGTTCAGTATATAGTTTTTGATGTTTTAATTGATTATAAATATACAGGCGGAGTCCCGTCAAAGTTTCGTCATAGAGATAACTCAGTTTTTATTATGTTACAAATGATCGCGGTCATGAATCCGGCCGGGGTTACACACGATTTATTTCGAACAAGGGACTTGTTTTTGCCATTACCCTAATGTGTAAATAAATAAATAAATGCGAGAGATAATTAAACTGAGTGTCGAATGAGGCGAAACTAATTGCTTTTGTACCCATTATGTTTTTTTAACGTGTGAACGATAAGTTTTTATTTTATACTTAATCGGTAACTATAAGTTATTCGTATTAAGAAAATAGTGACTCATTAAATTAAATCCTAATAAATTAGAAATAACTTCAGATTTACCATTTGAAGTGATTAGGGCTTACCCTTCGTACAAGCGTATAAGAGCGATATTATACTATTTTCTTAACGCGACTAGACTTTAATTGTAAATATTTCACTAAGTTAAAATAGAGATAGAGGTAAATAATTTAGTCTTCACTAACCAGCATTAGCCAAAACCGTTGCAGGTTAAGCCTTAATACTAGTTCATCTGAGAATCATATGGGACAGTATCATGACAATTTAAGTAAAGTTTTATTAAGTATATTACATATAAATTTATTTGTTATATGAGTTAGGCCAAATGCAGGCCGGCCTAAATGAGTCCCCCCGATGTGTCGGTCTCTGTATGAACTTGGAGAAGACGAAAGTTATGTTTAACAACCAAGTCATACGGAGACCGGTATCGGTCGATGGTACCCTTCTCGAAGTTGTTCAGGATTATATTTACCTTGACCTAGGTTTTTTGGGCTTGGTGGAATTTGGCAGGCTTCGTCGAGTCTTCACTTCGAAGATTCCGCAATGCTTGAAGATAAAAGTCTTCGAGCAATGCGTCCTGCCTGTGTTAACATACGGAGCCGAGACGTGGACAGTGATTAAGGGACTGGTCCACAAGTTTGAAGTTGCTCAACGTGCAATGGAACGGGCTATGCTTGGGGTTTCGGCTAAGATCTAGACTAGGTAAAACCGAATTAGAAAAACCGAATTATGGGGTTTTTGGGTGTGGAGAGTGGAGGGTGTAGGGGAATCTATACAAGGTAACACTGTCACACCTCAAAACCCCATGGTTATGGAGATATCCATGGTTAAAGTTTTGAGGTTAGAAGAAGAATTTAAAGCTATTATAATACCTTTGAGCTCTTACTGTTTGCATTGTGTGACAAATCGACACTTTTAAACAAAATAACGCGTCAGACATAATATTCTAATAAAATTAGTAACATTGCGTGCTAGAAATATAGGTTTAGAAATTCGAAAAATACCCAAAACCGAATCGGAGCACCCCACTGTCCACGTGGTCTTGGTCTGTCCTACCCCTAGAGTGTTTTTTTTGTGTCGCGGAGGCGCGGAGGGAGGGCTTCTACGGCGACCAGCCTCAGCCGCTCCTCTAAGCATTCGTTCGCGCGCTTTCGCACGGCGGGCGAGGGCTGCACTTCCCGCAGCGCCGGAGCCAAGCGTTCCTCTAACTTTCGAAATTCTTCTTCTAACCTCAAAACTTTAACCATGGATATCTCCATAACCATGGGGTTCTGAGGTGTGACAGTGGTAACAGGGGTAGCGTTCCCCACCCTCTCCCCCCCTTCCCCCACGGTACCGAAATTCGGTTTTACCTAATCTAAAGCTTTACCGGGGTTTCTATCAAAGATAGGATTAGAAATGAGACTATCTGCGAGAGAATGAAAGCAACCGACGTAGCCCACAGAATTAGCAAGTTGAAGTGGCAGTGGGCTGGTCATCTGTGTCGCAGGACCAATGGCCGGTGGAGCAGACGGGTCCTGGAGTGGAGACCGCATCATAGCAAACGCAGTGTGGGACGTCCTCCGGCCCGTAGGACCGACGATCTACGTAAGATTGCGTGTAGACTGGATGAGGATTGCGGAAAACCGGAATGTCTGGCGCGAACTTGAAGAAGCCTATGTCCAACAATGGACTGCAATAGGGTGAACTGATGCAATAAACATTAATGAAATAACTTACTTAGAACTACATCTAATATTTGCTTAAATATAAATACATTTATGACTTTTA
The DNA here is from genome assembly GCF_905220565.1 of Melitaea cinxia. Taxonomy (NCBI): domain Eukaryota; kingdom Metazoa; phylum Arthropoda; class Insecta; order Lepidoptera; family Nymphalidae; genus Melitaea; species Melitaea cinxia. The sequence goes on along the minus strand of NC_059402.1, from coordinate 11,417,645 downwards.
GTTAAAAAAAATCGAGTTTTGTAGAACATCACTACTAGAGATAATACGCATTGTCTCCCACCTGAAAAAATCTGTAGCAGGAAATTGATATAGCAAAGCAAAATTTGATTTATATGTTTTAATAGAGATTATTTATAAATACATACATATGTACATAATAAGAAAACGTTTTTAAGGAAGAACTTTAGAGCAGCCGTTAAAAACGTTAAAATTTTAGGTTGTTTGGTTATCAATCCTCGCGACATCTATGAAAAGTCAACGAACCTGCAAAAGTACGGTTCGAAAATCTGTCAGTAATGTTCTCGTAACTTATTTACATTTCAATTTCGATTTTTTCTGCTACGAGAGGCTTTTTATTTAAAAAAAATATATTAATTTGACCTTCGTTTTGAAATATTCGTTCATTAACTATGAGTTCAAAAAGAAAATATAAGGTGTTAGAAAAAATAGTATTACCTTTTTTAAGGATCTTTTTTTGAATTACGAATACGCCCCGTTTTTTATTTTGAAATATTATAATATTTTTTGCTCAAAATAACCAAATACTCTCGTTTTTATCTCTATCCATTCCTATGTAGAATATTAGTAGGTATCTAAAGAATTTATTATTCAATACAAAATATCTGATTATTTATTTGTAACATCTTTATTATTGTTACAAAGTCAAGCATTAATTTATCAAATATTCTACCATTACTCTTGTAAGAGGGATTTCAAAGTTATAAAACAGTTTAATATAGGAAAGTAGTCTTGAACGTGTTCTATTTCCGATCGTTCCTTCTTCAAGAATCTCTCGAAATTCTTTAGAAACGTTCAACAATGCTTGTTTAAGTATAGGTAGTGCTTAATATCAAATTTATAAGATTTTACGAAAACGATTTACGTCAATTTCAAATTTACGCTGTTTCATCATAGAACGATATATCGAATAATGCGCATAGGTAGTGCTTAATATCAAATTTATAAGATTTTACGAAAACGATTTACGTCAATTTCAAATTTACGCTGTTTCATCATAGAACGATATATCGAATAATGCGCATAGGTAGTGCTTAATATCAAATTTATAAGATTTTACGAAAACGATTTACGTCAATTTCAAATTTACGCTGTTTCATCATAGAACGATATATCGAATAATGCGCATAGGTAGTGCTTAATATCAAATTTATAAGATTTTACGAAAACGATTTACGTCAATTTCAAATTTACGCTGTTTCATCATAGAACGATATATCGAATAATGCGCATAATGACTGCAGACCACTACTGGATTATGGAATAATTTATCTATACGTTGATGTGATGGATTCTGCGAATTTATTATGAGTAGCTTAAATAGAGTTGAGAGGAAATATTTTATAAAAAAAATTATTTACAAAATGTTAAGTGATTACATAAATTGATGAATATTTAAACAGAGAACTATATAGAGTATAATAACAAAGATATTTTAGAAAATTATTCAATTATAAAGTATTCACAAAAAGTACGGTAAATATTGAGAGTATTTTTTATGATTCTAGAAAATTGTAATTATAATGTAAAACATACATGTATTGCACGAAACAAACTATCTCAAACTTCTCCGTCTAAATATTACAAACACTACTACTGCTGCTACTTACAATAACTATATTTCATATTTCATAAATAAAAAAGATTGTTCAATTATATATATTATTTCAAATAAATAAATGAAGTTTAATAGTTATAAAATAATAATAAAACGATTATATAAAATTTTAATTATAATGAAATGCTCAAGTAAATTTACCTGGAGATATCTTTAGATTGTTAGAACCCCTTGTAAGACTTGAAGTACTCACTGAATGGAATCCTTAAAAAGATTTGTTTTTGAAATGTTTGCTTCTAACTTTATTTCTTTCCATTTTATTTTTCTTTCCTGAAAAGAATAAAAAATGAAACCTTAACTCTTACCCTTACATATTTACCCTTATATATATAAGGAATTTTTTTTACAACTACTGACTCCTAAATGACTCACCTTGCCGTAAATTTTCGTATTATTTTATTTCTGCTTGATAGATTAGTTCAAACTATATTAGTTATGTTAATTCTTACTCAAGCAATTGATTTACATTAGTAGATGTGGTAAAAGGAAAACCTACATGCGCAGAAATACCGTATCATCGCTTAAGCCTTCTGTAGTATTATGGAACAAGTAATTATCTAATGAGTTAATTTCAATCGCATGGGTGTTCTAATTTGAAGATAAATTTTATTAATAATAAGCTGCCCGGACAGAATTCGTTCTGTCAAAAGTTAATATTGAAAATTAATTAAAAAATAGTATTAAAATCATCCGTGGGCCTTAAGGAACATACAAAAAAATAAATTAGCCGAATTGTTCGAGCCATTCTCGAGTTATGCGCTTAGTCATTTTTATTTATATACTAGCTGTCCGGACAGACTTCGTTCTGTCAAAAGTTAAATACTAAAAATATAAATTTTTTAATTTTTTTTTTAAATTTTGATTTAAACGATTAAAACCTTCCGTGGACCTTAAAGAACATACAGAAAAATAAATTAGCCGAATTGGTCGCGCCATTCTCTAGTTATGCACTAAGCAACACTCATTTTTATTTATATAGAAGACTATTCTAATACGAAAAATATTTTACATCAATATACATAGATTGTTACTCATACTTTTAACTTGCTCCGTCGTCTGCTGCTAGTGTTTGTCTACTGTTCGACATAGGATGTGTGTTATCTAACGTTCTCTACAAAATATTGTTCATCCACCTTCATTTTTCACTTTCCTGATTAGTATAGACTAGTTTCCTAGTATAGATTCACTTTTCTAGAAATTGACCTCGCAAGTGGATTAAGCATGCGTATTCGAAAAATGCGCCTCTCCCACATTCTTGCGTCATTGACAAGTCCAAAAATTATGTGAAGCATTATATATATATATAGATAGATAATGCTTCACATAATTTTTGTGATCGATTCCGCCTGTAACATCCCATGCATTTTTGTCCATGTATGCAAAATATTTAGATTTTTATATTATTGGAGTTCTTAGAGGAGGACATAGGTGCCAATCAAAATACTAACTGTAAATTCATGCGACTTTTCAGTCTATAGTTTCAGTATATTTATATAATTCGTCTCAGGCAATACACTAACATTGTCAGCACCGCTGTCATGTCTTTACGCCCAACGCGTAGATGACGAGGGCCTTGTGTTTTCGCTATCTTCGAATTCAGGCGTTTTATCGAAAATAAAGATAAATATAAACTTTATTGACGTCGACGTGTTATGACGGAGGTCACTTTATACACTCGATAGATAGAGAGCTTAAATTGTATTTAATGTTTTATGTTCTGATGGTATAACGAACAGCTGATTTTTTCCGTATGAGTATGTTTAATGTTTTTGTTGTCGCTTGTATGTGTGAGTGGATTGGTGTTCTATTTACATTATTATATAGATAACAAATGTCACCAATTGAACTCCTGTGACAATATTTCTTGAGTAATCTATTACTTAATACATCAAATCTTAAGTATAGTTCAGGAAGATTGATTTCACTCTATATATAGATAGTTCATTAAAATTTTGCGACGTGGCACTATTTATGCGTGAGTAAAGTCTAGTAATTAATTATTTTATCAGTATAAATTTTGTAAGCTTTGTTTTGATACAGACAAAAACAAAACCGGATTTAATCTTTACAAGCTGAAAGTACACATGACAACGTGGTTTGCCGCGTAGCATAACTAAGCATCAATAAGCTATTTAAGTTTTTACCATTACTTATGTGTTAAGCCCCCTTTACCGAGATTCAAATTCAATAAAAATGTATTACACATATTATAAAAACATCAGAACACAGATACAGTATCACTTGTATTGACTCTGACACTGTGGTTGACTAACTCTGTAATGCTTATTATTTACTGTAGAAGAGAAAGAGTCTGTAAAAATTCTACTGTTGGGCGAACGCTCACTAAACTTTACTGTTGATCACAAGGCGAATTTTTAAACAACTTTACTATTTAAAAATAGTTTAGTGTAGTCTAAAGTTTGATAACAGTTTTATAGAAAAAAATGTCTCGAATGTAATTTGTAGGTACATTTAGACTACAAATGTACGAATTCTCTTTAGAGAAATAAAAATTAAAGAAAATAAATATACACATACATATAAATGATTTTCATGTAGTCAGTATTTTTGAGTGGGTTAATGAAACACCTTAAAGTCTTCAGTAAAAGTCAGCTATCTTTTATTCAGAAAATTTTGTTCTTAACCATTGATTGTAACATTTCTTTGTAGTGTACAATAAAGAGTATTTATTATTATTATTATTATTGATTATAAAATCAATGTTTTTAACATAATTTTAAGATAGACCTTAATACCTTCTCTATTCTACGTGACGTTGATGAAATACTCCGTGCTATTTTAGAACTACTGAAAGCCTTCTATTTAAACGAATGATTAATATTTTGGTACGTTTTAGTAAGGCAGATATTTTTTTTTTATTAATACCGCTATCAAAATAAGCTTTTTATCCTCTTTAATCTCAGATAGTCTTGGAAAATATTTTTGGAGCTAGTTCATATTTAACTGTTGAAATTTCTAGACTCTAAGTATTTTATTTATGAGAATAAATATGTAATAATATATAATAAAACTTATTGTATGAGTAAAAATTTAACTATCTCGAAGGAAAACTTTATACAGATTCAGGATCTTTGTTTGGCAATTGTTAACTTATACAATAAAGTTCTGAATAGTAATGAAAATACTGACTTACCAACAAAACATTGTTGTACACCATTTTGGCCTCAAAATGCAAAACATTCTGTTCTTAAGAGACACTAGAGATCCTCCATTTTAATAGAGGATCGTTACTGGCAGGTAAGAAGGTAAGAGCTCTTCACGCAGCGCCGTACAAACGTTGCGTGTTCCAGATCTGGTTCTATTCAAAACAACAGCTATACTGTGATGTCGGGTAATGACGCTGGTTTTGTTTGCAAAAATGTACTTTCTTTATTTCATTTTAATTATTTACGTATTATTATGCAAAAAAAATAAAAGTAGCTTTAATACTACAGTCATGAGAAGGTCAGAGATTTATTTTAAGAAGCTCGTGTAACAGATATAAATCTCTTCGCTCGGCAAAATGACAAATTCTATACAAATCGTCCGAATGCCATGTGCCTATGATTTTATAAACTTAGTATATCTGGGAAATACTTTTGGAATACACAGCCTGATTGAGACAATTCTCGTAAGAATTAATTCTTAAGGAGCGCAATATCTGGGGCGTTAAACCACAAATACACCTCTGTATGCTTCTATTGACATAAAGATTTAGAGTATATTCGTTTACGCTTTTTCACTTAAAGAATGCGACGAATGTACATATAAGCTTTAGATATTCCCTCGTCTCAAAAAATATATTTTAGGTACGTACGAATACCTGTTAATAATAAAATTTCAAAACAAAAGTAATTTGTAATAGTACTTAAAATAATGTTACAAAGTAGTAATATATTTAAAAAATATCCTTTATAAGTCAATTTTATTTCAGATTAATTACGATATTATTTTGCTTGGTTTGTGTAAAATCTTGGTTGTGTATTTTTGAAGACCTAACTAACGGTCTTCAGAAATAGATTTCGGAAATTATTCACAAAGTTATTTTTGTGGGAAGTTTTAATTAAATAACAAAAAGTATAATCCAATTATGTTCTTGTTAATAATAAATAATAAAATATTTTTAGTCAATTGTGTTAATTCAGAATATTGCTGTTGTAATATTAACGTACAGACAAAGAAATACACTGATAGCAGTCAATTACGATTTTAGTTAATTAAGTCAGTCTCAATTTTGATTTTTTGGTCGTTGGGATAGTAAAATGTAACCTTTCAGCGTATTGAGTACAACAATATAGTCATCGTTCAGAATTATTTCAATAAAGTAAAATCTTCACTACAATTTCATATACAAATTAATACTATTATATTGGTGAAAACTTCGTTAATTATATATTTAAAAATTTCGCGTCACTATGTATGTGGGCGATAAACTTCGAAACTACAAACCAATTTTTATAAAATTTTGTAAGTATCTGTAATTTGGTCTAACTTGGGAGATAGGGTAGTTTTTATCTCAGTTTGACCCGGTAGGTGGCGCTGCTATCGGTATGTAACTCCGAAACTACTGAAATAATTTTTATCAAATTTTGTAAGCATCTGTAATTTTGTCCAACTTGAGAGATAGGGTAGTTTTTATCTCAATTTCACCCGGTAGGTGGTGCTGCTATCGGTATGTAAGCAATCAAATTTGGTAGCTGTTTTCCGGGCAGGACAACGTCTGCGGATCCGCTAGTATAAATTATATGTTTTTTATAATCATTCTTAATTATGAATGAATCATTAATAATTCATCCTTTTTAAAATCTATTTTTGAGTTAAAGAATCTATTACAGATTTTATACATTTCTTATTTGGATGTTTTAATTTTAGGGCAATTTCTATTACAGATTACTGTAAGTAATAGCCATTACAACTAACATGATTTACTCATAAACTCACAAAACTATCGATATGATTATATTTTCATGTAACGAAACACTTCTCACCTTATTCTCGATTTGTGTTGGCGAGCGTCCAGATTAGTCACATCCGATAAAGCTATCGAGGGTTTTCTACAAAGGCTCCGATTAACTTAATTGTTTATGCCACGTTCAATACAGTAACAATATTTTGAGACTATTCATATCTCGATCTGTTGAGTTATAATAGCATGATACATATCATTCCTCTACACTCGTATAATATAGTTAGTAGTTGTTGGTAGCAACCTATTCGATAGGTCGCATGTGAATATTTTGTTATTTTTTTTTTTTTTTTATGTCACTAGGTCGGCAAACAAGCGTACGGCTCACCTGATGGTAAGCGATTGCCGTAGCTTATAGATATATCATACTAAAAAAAGTTTCACTTTGTTATTTCATATTTTTATGACTTGAATGTTTTTTTATTTATTTCATGTTATTGAAATAAAACTTCTTAACGTACGCTTGACTTCGGGAGTAAGCCAGTGAATGCGTGACGAAAGCGTTACGAAATATGTGATCGGGCGAGGCGAACGGAAGTCAAGAGGGACATGTAAGATAGTGAAGATAGAAAGAGAGAGAGTGTTACGTTGAAGTAAGACCTCCTTACGCACGCTTGACCTGTGGAATAAACCTGGTGAATGCGTGAAGATTATGTGAAAAGTGCGATCAGGCGAGTCGAACGGAAGTTGAGAGAGATATTAGTTAGAGAATATAGATAGAGAGAGAGTAACGTTTTGTAAGTTTTACTATAGTCGTATGGTCTAAAGTACACACATTTTTCTTTAATAGCTGTAGGTTTATAAAAAAGTTTATATACATTTGTATAGAAAAATTGTTCTATTTTTTTATCAAGCTTCAATAATAATAATTTACCGTTCGCTTAATTTGAATTAAATGTAATGAACTAAATGTATAATATGGTATTCTTTATGTATTATCTATAAAATGTAAAGTTTTATGTTACAATTTTTACGCCAACAACGACACTAGACCATCTCCTCTGCTTGACCTCCCCTAGGTTGCCTGGAAGGAATCGCTTTTCAGCGATAATGCCGCCCATTGTACTTACACACTTTTTAAAATCTTTATTATGTAATATTTCTGTTTTTGATGTACAATAAAGTGTATTATCCCTGTATCTATCTAAAATTATCATAAAAAAATTATAATATCTGTCTTTGCCTATTTATAATGAAAATAAGTAACTTGTTTCAGGTTTTACCAGTCTGTGAATCAGTTTTGTGAACAATGTGTAAAAAATTTAGTACCAATTGACGTAGAGTTTACCGTGTAGGTCGGTTTCACGGCTGCAAATTGGTTTCATGTCACTTTTGTGTCACGTCTATCGAAAATCTGAATTGGTTTTAACCTCAGTATGAAATAACTTTCCTATATGCCTTTTTGGATAAGTTTTTTTTTCAAAAATTTAATATTTTACAGAAAAAAGAAGAATTTGCTGTGCGATAAGGCCGTTTTTTGTACTTTCTTTGTTTTTGTGATTTATTTTTATTTTGTTTTGGTATGTAATAATATAAAATAATAATAATAATCATATTCCTCATTAAAATACATTATAGGTAGGTGTAAAATGCAGTGATTCGAATAAATGTTGTTGAATTGTTGTTAGTATCGTACGTGTTTGATACGCGGTGACTCTAATGTATTTTTGATGGACATTAAATGATATTCGAAGCTCTACGATCATGTAGTCAATTTGGTACAAAGCTCTGAAATATTTATTTATTTATTTATTTATTTATTCATAAGTCAACACCAACAAGTAGTACAACAACAAATACAAAATTAATAAAGTTAACATCGGTATCTAGATAATTGCCTACTTTTTTACAGGTGTTCCTAAATTACTAAGAATATCGTCAAAATCGAAACAAGTCAAATTAAAAATTGTCCATTCAGTATACAGTAATAAATATTCGAAATTAAATTCAATATAAATATACAAAATAAAATCAACATTAATGTCAGAGAGCAATATTAAAACAAAAAGTCAAAAACATTCAAAGTTTGTTCACATTTAGTGTTAGTGCATAAATATAAATTACGTCCTTACAAAATAAATTAATTCAAATTAAGCTAGTAAGCTATAAAATTGTCAAGTTATACTATTGGAAATATTCAGATTTTAATTATATGGATTATGATGATTAGATCTTAACAAGTCTGAGTACAAAAAAAAAAAAAGTAGTTTTATACAAATATTATTACATGATGAAATATATAAATAATAAGATACTATACACAAAGTTGTACAAATTTATCAAAATTTATGAAATAAACTTACGATGTCGAGATATCTGATAATTTTTAATAATAAAATATTAAAATTTTTCCTTATTTATTTGATGGTCTTATTTCTTAAGAAAATTTTAATAAAATATACCAAAGAAGCATAATGGGTTATCAATTAATATAAAACAAAATATATATCAATAATTATAGGTCTATCCATCTCCTGATATATATTAAGAAAATCTAATTTTAACGATGTGTGTTTTCATACTCTCTTTTCATTTATGATTTCGTATTTATAAAAGGATAAATTCCATTTCCGTATTTCCCCAGCGTTAACGCACGGATCACTTTGAAATGTCTACGTGAAGAAATACGCACTGCCGTTCCACTGAACCACTGACCTAGCTGCGGTAAGTGAATTTCAGTGCAGAATGTTAAACTTTTCTACGCTAAAAAACTCATTTAGTAAAACAAACAAAAAATATGAGCGCACATTTTAGCGGATGATTTGCTTTGAGTATCGTATAATAGGTACGTTTAAAATGAACCAAAAAAACAGTGTTGAAATTAAATTACAAGTGCGAACATGTATTTAAAATTGGGAGTATTAAAACGTACAATTGATTTAAATCTCGTAACTAAAGTGTAAAAAAAAAATACTACGTATTAGAGTCGAACGTAGAAAAGGAAAGGTGGAAAGTTTGCATGAATCTATAGCATACGAATGGAACTAGAGGCGTGAGTTTTCTTTAAAAATATTTGAAAGTAGTAAATTCAAACTTACTACAAGTATGACAATGTGTGTGATTGCATAAAGACCTTCAATAAAAGGTGTTACGTGCATTACAGTTTTCTTATTTTGTTCTAAAAAAAATATAGGAGTCGCCAGAATGCGTAGCGTCTGCAAAGTCGACAAAATATTGGTGGTGCCAAAATGATCATCGCGGCAATAGTTGTGAAATACAGCACTAATAGTAAGTGCAAACCAATAGTAAGTTTTAATAATATAATTATACCTTAAAAAATTACACTCCGTTGTGAAATTATCTGCTAACCTACGATATCATAATTTAAATAAGGCTCGAGCTATATACCTGTATACAACAAGAGATATTCGCAAAACATATAATCATATAATGAGACTATTTCATTTCTGTTCAGTTAACATAATTATACTTTCAACGTTCGTACGATTTCACGCAACGAAAACATTTTAATAATAATTGTCTTTAAAGAATCTAATTGGTAAATCTTACTTAATAAGTTTATTACCTACCCAAAGTCTATAAATATCTGTTTAAAATCCCTATAATTCATTCGTATTAAAGCTTATACTACAAAGTAATAAATATTTCCGCAAAGCACAAACGTTGTCTACCTCAGGTGACTATTCACTTATCTTGTACCTCAGCGGTTAATTAGACTTTGTCTGCCAAGTCGCAGCCAAAGTGCCTACAAGACAAAACAAAGAGATCTAGTCTTAATGCCCACTGATAAGTGAACGGGCGGGTTCACAATTTATTTGTCATTACTCGTGCCAAGAACAGCAGGGTTCTCCATATAATTCAGGTCTACAATTCTAAAGGATACATTGTTCATATAAAAATATACTGTAATTTTTTTACATTTACCATTTTCATAAGTAGCGCGGAAGCCTCCAGCTCGTACTGCAGGCATTAATTTTTAAAAAACTTTTATACTGGTTTATATTTTTCTTCCTGGTTATATTTTGTTCGTTCTTGTAAAAGTATGATTGTTCTAGTTTTAACTTAAAATAACATGAAAATGAATATTACAATAATAATGTCCAAATTTATGAAAGTATTGTAATAAAGGTCTAGTAAAATATATCTATATTTATACAACACAATCTCGTTACAAAAAATATATATTGAATATATATACTAGCTACTATATATATACTAGCTGACCCCGCAAACGTTGTTATTAACCCCCTTAAGGAGGGGGGGGGGAGCTCCTTATAACTTAGGGGTATGAAAAATAGATGTTGGCCGATTCTCAGATATTCCCGATATGCAGAGAAAATTTCATAAAGATCGGTCCAGCCGTTTCGAAGGATTTACATTGTGACACGAGAATTTTATATACATATATCTTAACAAGTAGTAGGATGTTCCTTAAATGTTGGCAAATGTGGTTGTTTTTTTTTTGTGTTAAATAATACATTTCTGTCAGCAATTTGCGCCATCTTTTGCGCTAGTTAGAATATATCGTTAGAATATATAGTATATATATCGTTGCCATGGTTTGATGGTTTGCTAGTTGAGTCGGAAAAAAATGTTTAACAGAAATCATTTGTCGAATCTAAGCTCGGCCGAAAGTAACACGGCGTGTTAAGCTTCCTTTTCATTTTCCTTATCAGAAATAGAAGGATTTGTAAAGTTGTGTGGACATTGTAAAGAAATTAGTTAAGTTATTTTGTCCTAAGATTCCTAATTCTATTTATTTCTTAAATATGGCTTTTATAAGCAACCAATAATAAACCAAATAAAAATAAGAAATATACCAAGAAAGCCTAGTTATCAGAACTTCGGCTCCACGAAGCAGCGTCCATTTATTTATCTTTTGTAAATTTCAAACGGAAGTTTACTTTGTCACATTTTATATACTTTTTAAACAGTTGCCAGATTCGAATTTAACAATCGCTTAGATACAAACCTTGTTTATGAATTGTGTAAAACATATTCTTTTTATATTTTAGGTTCATAAGATTGTTTCTAATATGCGTGTAAATGCTATGATTAGTACTGAGTTTTACAATTTTTTTTATTATAATACAATTGTAGGTACTATTAATTTGTTCATTTTTCAAAAACGAAGAGATTGAACATCGATAAGCATTTTATATTTATAAATGTAATATCGTCCATTTATTGCGTCCAGTCGGGGCAAGTTTCCAGAGAAAAATAACATTTGAATAGGATGAAAAGCCAAAACCATTGCATTATTCATTCGAGCGATGCCGGGGTTCGCTTCTATAGACGCATTAATAACATCACATGCATGCGCTTAAAAATTACGATTCGACTTTATTATGTCTAAAAAATAGAAAAAAATACAGTGTACATAAAAATAAAGTTATTTAATGATACGTATTAGCGAACGAGCGAACGATTAAACGAACATGCGCATCTTGTGTGTGCAAGACAACTTAGATTAGATAAGTTGGCAACACATTAGAAATGTGAGATTAATATCTTATGTCTCTTACAACGCCAATATACCAGTAGAAGTGGTTAAATTTCACATGGGATGATTTGTTTACGCTTCTATTTTAATTCGTTTGTATCTGAAATGAAAATATGTTTTAAGAAAGCAAATTACTTAATTAATTTACACTTCAAAGACGTGAATCAAAAAGCGGAAAACTTGAAAAGCGTCCCGGATGCAAAATAAAAGGGGTGTCCATATTTTGACACTTAAAGCAATTTGTCTTGTCCATCATTTGTCTAGCTATTTGCTGAGACCTCATCTGCCCGAGACAGGGGAGGGAGGCAAAAACAGCCACTTGGTTGTCATCTACCGGATGATTTATTACTGACTGGTGTTCGTGATGAGCATGGCGCTGCTTCGTAACTTCACGACGGGAAGATCACGACGGGAAAAATAAGTCGGAAAGAAAATTGTATGGACTTCACGTTTAGTTAATCACCTTGAAGTCCTATTCAATATACATTTACCTTTTCCCTTTATCTTAAATATCATTAGATATAATAGATACTAGCTGTGCTCGCGACTTCATTCGTGTGGAATACAACAAAAAAAGTTATGTTTCAGTTCGTAGAGTTATAAAATAAATAAATTTGAAAATAAAAGTAACCTAATAAGTTACTCTCTCCTACATCAGCTATCTGCCAGTGAAATTTCCGTCAAAATCGATCCAGACAGACAGACAGGCAGACGGACAAAAATTGTAAAAAGTGTTATTTTATAATAATAACTTTATTTGTTATGTTTATTTTGATATATGTACCGTGTATACATCTATATCTTTTTAGTAAAAAGCGGTTATTTTAATATTACAAACAGACACTCCAATTTTATTTATTTGTATAGATTTCTAATTCTGTGTTACATTTAATGTTTTAAATTTGTATAAGAGACATTAGTTTGAGAGTAGTTCAAGATGTGTTAAAAATTATATAAAACACATGAGGATTTTACGCTTCGATACTAAAAATGTAATAGTGATATCAAAAAAGAACTTATTGTTCGTAAGGGGCAACTTAAGGGGATAATGAAACATATGGCGTCAATGAGAGAAATATAATAGACTCGACCAATAAACTCGATACAGTATAATAAACATTAATTGGATCTTCCTCGTAATGTAGCACCAATTCTACTAAGGGAATTGAAAATAAAATTGGCACTAGCTCAATTTTCCGCTTCAATAAGCGCAGTTTGGTGCAGTTTTGTAGTGTACACAGCCTGTAGTTTCCTTTACTTTGTAACTTAGGATGGACCGAATGGAAGATGTTTGTTTTTCTGAAGAGTGCAGTTCTTCTTCAAGCATTGGGCAGTGCGTGAAAGATTATATTTGCCTAGATTCTGTTGATCGTTGATTTTCAATTCATTTCATTGAAATTAATGAATTGTGGCTTAATAGTTACTTACTTGGTTCTTAATGTTTTACTTTGCTGTGTAACTTTTATAAAAAAAACGAAAGTTCAAAAAAAATCTGAATCAATAATTTTTTAAAGCCTATATTATCACTTTGGCAACGTTATGGATTTAATAAAAATTAGCTTTTTAAAACAAGTATAAGTACTGTAAATATAGTCGCAGCATAATTTTTTTTATCCTAAGTATCAAACATTCTTTATTTATTATACAAAGTCAGACAGTTTACAAAGTATGACGTCTATAATGCGCAAAACTTAGATCATTACGCACCTCGGCTCTGATATAATTATCTTTATTCCGCATTGTTTTCACTTCGTGGAAGGCTAATATCCAGGTATCCTATTACAGGCATGAAAGCTAACACGGAAAAGGCGGGAAGCAGTTTTAGGCGCCACGTCATTATATTAGTAGGGATAATACGCAACTTTAAAATTATTTACTATAGTTCTTTTAGCTGGATATATTTTCCTAATTACTTCCACTTTATATTTTTATCAAAAGAGTTTAACAGAGCTTTTCAAATATGTAAATACTTGTTTTATAATACGAAGACATCAGTCGTACATAACCGTTAGTAAGTTTTTGTGTCTATAATAAATTATTTCTAAATTTATAAATTTATTTAGTAAAGTAATTAAAATAAACTAGTAGTCGCCTAGTGGTCGAAATTATTAGTTTTAATTATAAGTTTGAACCTTATTAAGGTTTTAATGAATTTATTATGGTTATGTTTAACATTCAGTAAAGACAAACAATATTCATCTATAATCTATTCTCAATTTGACATCAGACCTTAACAGTAAACAAAATAGTATATTTGCGTGTGTTTGTGTCAAGTACACGGTAGTGCGTGTAATTTTTTTTTATTAATTTAATGTATATTTTATGCATAATTTAAAAAAAAATATTAGCATTCTGCACCCCTTCTCTATATAAATTATAAGTGTGCGAAATTTTGGACTCCTCCGTCCGCACTATTTCCGTAAAAAGGGGTACAAAGTTTTTGCTTTACATATTAACATATAGATGCCTTTTCTAGATTAATGTAGACTATAGTTTCAGTGGGTCAGTCACTTTTCGGTAAAAGTCGCCACAAGACTTATCCACTCATCTTGTTTGATTCATTATCAGTAGAATGAGATAGGCATTTCTATGATCGACAACAACATATTTTAATGACTTCTGACAGATTGCTTTGTTTTTTTTTTTACATTCAATAATTTAATCATCCAAACTGAAATATATGAATATAATATTTGTATACAGATCAAAAGTAGCAAAAACGGGCTTGAACATGTAATGTCATAGTAACAGAGTGTTACCATCTGCCATACATAAGTGACAGCTTGACTGACAGACGCTAACCCCAAAAGAGCAGAGTGCTTTTACTTTCCAAATTCGCTAAATTATTCACTTGAAAGTACATTTATTTCTTTCGTTTTGTTTTTAACGTAAATCATAAAATAAAACTGGTTACCTCATACAATATTGTTTACTGATAAAAATATTATAGCGGGGATTCATTTAAAGAAAATGAAATATATATTATCTCTATTTCTTATGGTTATCCATTGACCGGTTATCCGACGAAAAAAGTGTATAAGGCGAGTGTGAGTGGAAGTGTTGGAAGGGGTAGACCTAGGCGGACATTTCAAGACCAAATCGGGGACGTCTTGAAAAAAGGCCAGGTCAAGAGTACCCTAAACCGACGAGCATGTATGAAGGGAATAATGAAAGTGGATGAAGCGAAACAAGTATGTAAGGATCGTAGCAAGTGTAAAGAAGTGGTCTCTGCCTACCCCTACGGGAAAGAGGCGTGATTATATGTATGTATGTATGTATTTCTTATGATCTATACTAAAATCATCAGGTTTTATAATTTATATGTCTGTATTAAATATGTATTTTGCGAGATGAAACACAATCATTTAAATTATGTACAATATGAGTAAAATTACTTATTTCAAATTACGAAAACAATTTTATTCTTATTATTTTAAAACAAACAATGTAAGATGCAAACAATGATAGTAGTAAACGTATGGTAACTGGGAATATAATGTATAACTAATTATTAGATATGTAAAATGTTTTAATTAATCACTTCTTCAAAAGTATGTGCTGATTTGTTAGTTTAAGTTCACAATAACTACCCATGTATCCAATCACATGTTTTATTTTTTTTCATAAATTTTTTTAATGAAAAAAATATCAGTAAAAATATTCCTTTAAACAAAACCATGCACTATTTACGCTTCCAGTGCCTCGACAAACAATGGAATGTTTCGAAAACTTTTAATGGTGATCAAACAATCGTTTCATTCGTTTTTCAGTGCAACGCGAACGAGTCGGTTTTATTTAAATTTTGACGTAACAGGAATTGAATACTTCATTCTGTAATTATCGAATGAATTTCAAACTCTGTGATCTGTGGACGTCAATGGTTTTTTTAATTCAATTAACTGGCATTTCCTATGCTTTTTTATTTTCTGACAAAAAGGATTTTTTTAACACAGTATATAAACATTATTTATTTATTTGTTTATTCTATTATACTTTCTGATATTTTTTACTATTTTGAGGATTTTGATCTACACGGGGCCGCAAAGATAAAGTTTATATATATATATTTAAATATATATATATATATATATATATATATATATATATATATATATATATATATGTAATAATCATATAGGGTAAGTGAGACTTTATTGTATTGTAATATCAGTTTGGGGTACGTGAAAAATGACAACGTAAATTAAATATAATTATTATCTGCTAAAAATAGGAAAGTAATTGAAAAATTTTGTTCTTTTTCGGAATTGGAGACTCGACTATAACTAAACTGGATTAAGCTGTACCTTTTTTGGGTGGGTTGTTTTAGCGTAAAAGGATTGCATATTTTGAATAATCTTCATATTTGTATACTACGGATAGATTCTCGGTCCACTCACAGTGAGGCAAGAAACCGATGGAGCCGGTATAGTAGTATGTAGAATACGAATATGAAACGTGAACGTATTTAGTTTAAATTAAAGGTATAATTTTATTTGTGGACTACTACCCTTCCTTAATTTTGACATAATTCATTGAATAGTTGGATATATTTGGGGTTGCGTTTGTCAGAGGAAGCAATTTTATTTTATAGATTTAAAGGGGGGGGGGGATTAGGTTAGGTGTAAAGTTAAATCGAAGCTTCTGGGGTTGAAAGCCTTGCCCCACGGCCGCCATCTTAGAAAAAGAGGTTCAAATAGTTTTTATGGTTTATCTGCCAAACTATAAGTCTCACAAAAAAAATACAACAAACGCACGCTAAGACCAAAAATCTAACATTTTAATGGACTAAAAGGATTATACCAAAATTATATTATTTACATTAATACATGTATATATATTTTCGAGATATAATACATATGTTTTGTTTTTAAATTTTATGTAGGTGCAGGTTGTATGGGAAAATATTATTTTTTTAGAGAAATACAACGTAAGTTTGCCCGTGTTGTATAAATCGCGTAGAATTTTATAAGTAATTCTATTTCTTATGTTCTTCAACAAGGCGTATTTATATTCTATTAAAACATTTTTCTTGTATTGTTAAAAATCAATATCATATAATAATAGAAAACCTCACCTAGTTCCCTCAAGCTGTATTTTGTTTTCCGTTTCTTTTTTTTTGTTTGTTGTTGACATGAAATGTATCTCATCTTATATCGAAATCGTCAAACTGAGAATAATATTAATTTCCTATTTATCAAGTTGCTTTTTCATCAACATTCTTACACGTGCATCTTGTTCTAATCAAATGAAAGATCGGCGAAGTCGCAAAAAGTGTTATCGAATAATTAATTGTATGTTCATGTGAAATTGATATAAACATGTAAAAATGTTATTGTAAAATATATATCTACATCAGCTTTTCCCAAAGTTCGCGCCGCTATGTACCACATATTGCGCTCAGGTCTCAAGTTAACACCTGCGAGCTATAGTAAAAGTCTCGTTTAAAACAAATGTTTAATCGCTGCTAATATAGCTCGCAATAATTAATTTGATTTGATGTTATAGTGGTTTTTAAGTAGATGAAAAAGTGGGGGCACTAAAAATTAATTTATTCTCAAAGTGTACAGTAGACAAGATAAGTTTGGGAACTGCTGATCTACCAAAATTTATGTTAACAACACAATAATTCTTTTTTGTGTTAATTATTGTTTGAAGAAGTTTGTATAATAGAAAGTTTAAAAAAGAAACCGGTAATTTCACAAAAAGTATATACGACGGTACGAAGTTCACCGGGTAAGTTTGTCCGCGTGGAATTTAACAAAAAAAGATTATTTTTCAGTTCGCAGATTTATAAAATAAAAATTTCTAAAATAAAAGTAGCCTAAGTTACTCCTTATATCAGCTTTCTGCCATCGTAATTTCCGTCAAAATCGGTCAGCCGTTTCAGAGATAAGCCAGAACAAACAGACAGACAGAGAGACAAAAATTGTAAAAAATGTTATTTTGGTACCTTATATACATCCATATGCATTAAGTATAAGTGGTTATTTTAATATTACAAACAGACACTTCAATTATATATATATTCTCATAGGAAGAAAGCAAGGATTAAATGGCGTGCACTAGTCTAAGTGATATGTGACCGTACAATCACATGCTCGTAAAAAGTTCGTTACATTTTTATTAACCATAAAAATGAATTATATTAATGTATCAACGTAATTTTGCTTTCGAAAGTAAGTGAATATTCCGTGAATTAATCAAATTCTTATTTTGCGACATACATTCTACATGGATGACGACGATTATTAACCTTATATTATTTTATTATATTGTATAAATAATTTCAATATTTTAATAACAGTGACGATGTAAAATAAATTTGTGGAAACTTTGCTGTACCTACAGTGATAATGGACTAGACCGTTGGCGCAGTTTTTAGTGGCCCTGCTTTCTGTTCCGCGGGTTGCGGATTCGATTCCCGCCTGAGTCTGTTAGCTCTAATGTTTCATTTATTCATTTGTTTGTCCTTAAACGACTGGCTTCGTCGTGGCAAGTTATTAAAGAAAATATGTAGTTATAGTAATGAAGGAGCTACTACAGCCAACTTTCGTATGGTGAGCAAGAGAAACAAAAGTTAGTATACTTTTCTTTTTGTCCTAAAACAACTGCAATATAAAATATACTAACATTTAATCAATTTCAATATATGTAAAATATATAAAATAAAGCAAAACAAACGATAGAAAGGTCTTTGTTTACATAAGTCGATACTAAAATAACAATCACTTAAGGATTAAAATTTCATTTAATTTGAGTGATTAGTATACATAATACGTCCCTTATTGACAGCTAGATAGACAACTGTCTCATAAAATTCCCCTATGTTTAACAGTGCTTTGAATAATTCATTTAAAAGAGGGCGTGAACGAATTTATCCCAAGTTCTAAAATGCGACGAGTAAAATAAAACTTTTTGTTCCGTTTTAGCCTTCATTTCGACAACTGTGCTGTAAAATGCTCGAAATAGAATGAGTAAATCAAGGGGTTTTAGTGCTTACTAGGAAATAAGGCTTTTAGCAATAATGAAATATACTTAAAACAATTGTTATTTTGTACTCAACAAAAATTTAAACAATGGAGGAAACTTGCGGAAGCCCATGTCCAGCAGTGGACTGCGCTAGGCTGAAGTATAATATTAAAAAAAGGAAATAACAATAAATTTGGTACTAAAATTTAAAATAAAACAAACATTTCACGAAAGTATTGGCTCGTATTTCAGCCTACAATAAATAATAATGAATGGATCTTTTTGTTGAGAACAGAATTAATGGTCCGTATTTTAAGAGTTAATAAATATTTCTCTCATTTGATTGAGGTAATAATACTAGGTACTATCATATTTAGTATTAACGGAAGGAATAACATAATTTAAATACATTCTTTCCTTTTTCTTCTTTATTATTTAATGGTTTATTATTTTATAGTAAGCGTTTTAGTAAAATATAATTAAAAGAACAATTAATATAATATAATAATATCATGAAAAGTAAATATTATCATAACTTATAAAGACAAATCCATTAATCTATAGGTTAGTTACGTTAGAGTTGACACTTCAGTATTCTCGTTATACAGCGTCATCTATATTGGCTTTACTTATATATTACCACATTTGAATAATTTTGAGTAATAATATATTGCATTCATTATAAGTTACAACAACACGCCGCGTTAGCGCAACGGTCACAGCAAGATTGTAAATTGAAATATCACGTCAATATTTGCAACTGTAAAATACCAACGTAATAAATAAAAAATATATAGAATTTAAATGCATTAAAACCGAGCGGTTTTTTTAGTTAAAACTAGTAATTGTGGACTTAGGCGTGGTCGAGTTAAGGTTATTGATTTCGTTTATAAACAGTTTTAATTAGTGCCATATTTTGAAATAATATTTCTTTGTTTTAATATAAATAATATACTATAAGTAATAGACGCCACGTTGGCGCAACGGTTACAGCCATGGATTGTACCTGTTGAGCTGGCGGTTGCGGGTTCGATCCCCGCACATGACAAACGTTTGTATTGGCCATACAGGTGTTTGCCGTGGTCTGGGTGTTTGTGCAGTCCTTGTGGGTCTCCCCACCGTGCCTCGGAGAGTACGTTAAGCCGTCGGTCCCGGTTGTTATCATGTACACCTGACAGCGATCGTTACTCATAGTAGGGAATATATCCGCCAACCCGTATTGGAGCAGCGTGGTGGATTAAGCTCTGATCCTTCTCCTACATGGGAAAAGAGGCCTATGCCCAGTAGTGCGATATTACAGGCTGAAGCATATAAGCTACAAATATTTTACACTGAGCTATATATATCCAATTTTCGGATAACACTTAAATTCACTAACTTGTCCAATATCATTAATTAATATATTATAAGTAAAAAAAGTTAAAAGTTTAATTAAGCTGTGATCCTTCTCTTACATGGGAAAGAGGCTCAGCCGTGGGATATTACAGACTAAAGCTAAGTAAAAAAGTAATGATTTAAAGAAAAAATGTGATTACAGTGATTAGAATCTCATTAAAGTGACTGACTAAACTTCTAAAAATGATAACAGTACGTAAAATTTATACTTTCATGAGGTGTATTTCATGTATATATGGACAGACAAAATAGTTTGCAAGTGAATTTGGGTTTATTTTAATCAACAACTAACAGATATACTCGGGTAACATAAACATAGTTCACATATAATTCAAAATGTTGACAAACAAAAGGGACGAGGGACGTTTTGTAGCCTTAAGGTGTTTGGGCCGCGCCGCTCTGCTGCACTTTTAATAAGTACCGAACCCTCCTTTAATATAGAACGTACCCAAGGGACTACCCTAGTCTCTTTACTAACAGGGGAGCGTAATTCTTTAGCCATAAGATTTTCATGACTCTGATTTTTCCCTTCGTGAATTTTACGCGTTACATAATTGCATTCCTTTTCTTTATTTACTTTTTACGGATCACTTTAAAAAGACAAGTTATGTCTTTATTAAGACTATCCGAAGTTTTATTCTTGTTTTTGTCTTTTGTTAGTTGTAAATTATTTTTCCACATATTACATCTTTACCCAACTGACTATTATTTTATATTATTTATTTTGTGGCAAATTCGGGAAAGCGTGAGTTTTTAGAAATTATTTTTTATATTTACTGGTTATAAATGGTTTGGCTTTCCTGTATTTCCTGTATTTATACAAAGGCTTAAAAATAAACGAATTTTTTACAACTTATTATTTATAATTTCCATCCATAATATCTCTACATATATATCACGTAGTGAAAATCTCTCGATGTAAAGTTTCAAGTATTTATAGTTATAATTAAAAAAAACTTACTTGAAAATACTAAAAATTTCATAAAAGCCCAGAAACAAAAGAAGCGGTAATCTTAAAGTATTACGTTTTTGACGAATTGAGCCTTTTACAACTTTTTTTTTCAGAAATTCATTTTTCAACTAGCACCGTCTTCAACATCTCCAGATATCATTGAAAAGTTTGTTTTACTTTCGAGTTTCGATAGGGAACGCTTTCAATCCCAAGTTTTAATGAGTAAATAACTAGAACCTTGATTCGCGGAATTGCTCACTTCGCGAATTACTGTGTGATTTCGAGTTTTGATAAATATTCAAATGAAGATTATTTTTTTTTGATCTACGAATACTTTTCATATTACCGTGAAACGAATTGGTTTCTCCTTTTTACATTTTAATCATGTTATAAAAAAAAATGATTTCTTTGATATTTTATTATATGTAGTATGAATGTGTGTTTTATAACATTTTTTTATAGATCTAAATGAAGAACCTCTTATTTACTTATATGTTATTTACGTTTATGATATTATGTTAGTCATGTTTATTCATTACTTTTGATTATGTAAAAAGTTTACATACTAGACAGTAAAATATTACTCAATAACTTAAAGATGAATTGCAAAAAAATGTATGTTTTTTCGATCTAATTAGCTATTTATTTCATTACCATTTGAGTGTTTATTTTACGAGGAATAATTTCAGCGAGCTTCCCGTTGCAAACAATAGATTATGTGAGTCGAAGGAAGGAAGGCTAATTAATTATCTCCTAATGACACCTCAAGATGGATGGTAGGAGACAGCTTAATGAGATACGATTGTTCATATTATTATGTTTGGATTAAAGTGGTTTTACCACCTAAAACCAATTCGTAAACATTATTACCATATAATAGAGAACTTGATACATTACTTTCCAATCAGGGATTTATGTGGATATCACAGAAAATATAGCACATTTGATGAATAAATCTGTTATTTAATGCCAATCAAATATTCTTCATTGTACGTCAAGGAAACTTGTTGTTGCGCTTACATATATCTTAAGCGCTAGTAATTCCTTGTGATTTTACTGCCGTTAATGTTAATACTTTCACTACAGTAAAATGGTGTTTTGAAGTCAGCGTAATTAATGTAATTTTTAATAGTAATTTAAATTAAAAAATACATTATATTACGTTTCTCATTAGAAAGCGAATTCTTCATCAATTTTACTTGAAAATACATAAAAACCTAAAAACCAACGGTACAAATCAAAACTAAAATTGTTAACGTTTCATTCTATTTTATCATATCATTATTTAATCGACCTTTATTATACAAATATAATTTATTAAAACTATTATAAAACATATCGATCTACAGGAAGATTTACAACAATATGTTTCAATAAAAAGTTTGGACCTGTGTATTTACATCAAATACAGAAGCGAAAGTATTTTTTGCCAATTTGTGTTTGTGTACTTAAATAAAATACTCTTTGGTTTCAATTTTTAATTTTGCACACTCGTTTTGAATAAAAAATAATTGTGTTTGCTCGCAAACGAAAAAAAAACCGACTTCAATTACATCGAAGAGTAGTACAACGTAGATCGACGAAAAAATAGTAATACTTTGTTCGTATTCCATATAACGCGACATTATAAAATTGTAGAATTATATAATGTTCTACTGTTATTTCTTACATTTTGTTAGCGATTGTAGGCAGAAATTTCATAAAAGGCCCGTCGTCGATTCGCGCGAAGCGCTGACATCGCTTATTACGGCGGGTTTTTTAGTTGAAGCGGATTTATATTGAATTACGGTTTATGTCTTTTTTATTAAAAATATGTAATGTTCATGTTTTCACACAGCTCCGATGCACGACTGGAGTTTACCCCTTCAGATCAACTGTCTAAATAGGCACAAAAAGGCTTACTAGTCTAAGAAATATATTATTACTATATCAAATTGTAAATAAATTAATGCAATAACGCCATCTATCGGAACCTAATTGCGTTATTAGAAAACGTCTGAACGCCATCTCTAACAAGGTCATTCGTTCAGTAGATTTTACTGTTCAATTTTTTCATTCCGGGGCCTTAAATGAAAATCGATTCTTAAGGAGAAAACTCCAAAAACAGTCAAGTAAATACGCCATATCAGATATAGCTCAAAAAGTTCGAGTCAAATCTCAATTATATTTAAATGGGACCACATGACAAGCACCACCTATCGATTAAAAAAAGAATCATCGATATCGGTCCACCCAGTAAAATAGTAATGAGGTTAATATAACGTTGGTCGACGTAAAATAGCCAAGTAAATACCCAGTATTAGCGATAACTCAAAAATTAAAAGCTCAAATATATTTAGAACGAATAAACTGCTACTTTCTACTCTAGTGGAATATTGTAATTTGATCGATAGTGAACGAAGTAATTTCATTACATTTTGATAGATGGCGTTGTGGCAAAGTATTGAACATGACCACAGTCGTCTTAACATCGTCATGTAAATACGTGTCATCAAAGATTACTCAAAAATTGCTCATTATATCTCAATCATATTTAAAACGGACGACATGACAAGTATTAGCTTTTGATTTATACAAAAAAGATCAAAATCAGTGCACCCAGTAAAAAGATATAACGTATAATACAACGTAGGGTGACGAAAAAACCGTCAAGTAAATACGCAATATTAGATATAACTCACAAATTACGAATCAAATCTCAATTAAATTTGAATGGGACCACGTGACAAATAGTAGCTTTTAATTTATATAAGAAACGTCAAAATCGGTGCACCCAGTAAAAAGTTATGAGGTATAATACAACGTAAGGTGACGAAAATAATGTCAAGTAAATACGCGTTATCAAAGATTAATCAAAAAGTAGTTATCAGATCTCGATAAAATTTATATGTGACCACATGATAAACATCAGCTTTCGATTAAAGTAAAAATTATCAAAATCGATACACCCAGTAAAAAGTTATTGCGAATTTTCAAGAGTTTCTCTCGATTTCTCTGGGATCCCATCATCAGATCCTGGTTTCCTTATCATGGTACCAAACTAGGGATATCCCCTTTCCAACAAAAAAAGAATTATCAAAATCGGTACACCCAGTAGAAAGTTATGTGGTATAATACAACGTAGGTCGACGAAAAAAGCGTCAAGTAAAAACGCATTATTAGATATAATTCGAAAAGTAGTTGTTAGATCTCAAATAAATTTAAATGGGACCAATCGGCACACACCACCTTTCGATTAAAACAAAATTTGTCGAAATCGGTCTACCTGGTCAAAAGTTCTGATGTAACATACATAAAAAAAAAAAAAAAAAAAAAAAATACAGTCGAATTGAGAACCTCCTCCTTTTTTGGAAGTCGGTTAAAAAATGCGATTAAATGAGTCAAATTGCGATTGCGCTTAGATGAGGTATCAACGTCTGCGCTATTGTCAATGCATGTAACTAGAACAA
This sequence comes from Melitaea cinxia, assembly GCF_905220565.1. Lineage (NCBI taxonomy): Eukaryota > Metazoa > Arthropoda > Insecta > Lepidoptera > Nymphalidae > Melitaea > Melitaea cinxia. Next base: position 11,392,814 of record NC_059402.1, on the reverse strand, counting down.
ATTTTGTTACGTTCATAAAAATGTTTTAATATATTTCAACCTAAAAAAATCTAAGGAAACCAATAAAGTATAACATCAATCGTACGATATTAAAAGCGACGTGCTTGTTATGAAAACGTTTGATCGAGGAGTATCTATAAATAATAAAGTGTTTGTAAATCGATGTTTTCGATTTCGAGGGTCTTTAAGTTATAGAATCAAATAGGATTTAATATATTTTGTATTTTATTTAGGTGATAGGATAATTGGTTATATATCGAGATTTTGATTTGTGAGTCAAGTTAAACTCAATATTCACTTTATTTTTATTAATTAATATTAAAAACAAAAAATGTCTCTTCTTAGCAGTTTTTTTTTTTTTAAGAAAACTCGGATTTTTAGAGGACTGGAACGTGATGTGTGTGTGATAAGTTCACGCATACTACATATCAAAAGTTATATCAATCATTATCATTTGTTTATCATTATCAAAAACATATATCTAAATATAAATTAAAATGTATTACGATACTTTGCTGAAGCTTTACGAATTTTCTAAACAGTCACCCAATATTATATTTTTTAAAGCAATTACTTTTTAAATTAACGAAATCTTCTTAATAATATATTAATAAATAAGCGTTTTCGATGCGACAAAGCCAGCCCTGCGGTCACCAACCCGCCTGCCCAGCATGGTGACTATGAGCAAAACACATGAGTTCACTCCATTTTTGGCGCGAACTTGTAGATGCCTATATCTAGCTGTGGACTGAGATAGGCTAAAATTATGATGATGGACGAAATCTTGTGTTGAATTATATTTATAATTAATATCTTGAAAAAACAGCTTTAATAGCGACAGCTTGTATTCAATTAAAATAAATACCGAAAGTTCAAAAGAGATCTATTAAAAAATTAAAAGTTTGTGAAGTTTAAAGATCATTAAAAAAAATCAGGGTTTTTTTTAAAGCAGCCTTACGTTATGATTATTTTGTATGAGAGAAAATAACATATGTTAACTCTCTTATAGGTACTAGTATCTGTATCTCTATCTTAATATTACACATAAATTGTTTATCTTCTTTCTCCTACTTTGGCTCTTCTGGAGTTGCAGTTGCAGATGGACGACGTCAAGTCAAGATGACGCATTTTACACGCATTTTTGTATTCTTTATAAAAGTGTGTATTTTATAGAACATTGATGCATCGTTATAAAAATATTGAGGTTTTTTTAATCTATTGCACAGCTAATATATTTGTTCCGTTTCAAGAAACATAATGAAGCATACTATATAAATAAAAAGTTGTTTATGCGTTTGAAACTGTACAGTTGAGCTGTTGAGTTTCTTAACGATTCTTCTCAGCAATATGTACATTCCGAATCGATAGAAGTTCCACATTATCTGAAATTAATTTGCTAAAAACGATTCAAAAGTTCTTTTGATGCCTACTTTATTTTTTTGTTTAATTATTTTTTTCATTTGATTATTAAAATCATTACCAAACCAAAAAATAACTATGATTTTAAGAATCAAGTTTAAAATTTACCTACAGATAAAATTTTACTTTTAAAAATACGTTATAGGGAAAAATTAATAGTTTTTATTTCTTCGCTTGACAATGGAGCAGTATGACTAATGTTTATTCTACCAATAATACAAATTGAAACATTACTAACACCAGCGTTGCTAATACTCGGACGGACAACATCGTGAAGTATTAAATTTATTACGGTTCATTGTCCACACGTGTAACAAGCTAAGGTTGATTGCACACCAATTACATAGCTAAGCTAAATATTCTAAATATTCTTAAATAAAGGTAATATATAGGTATTAAGGTAAGGGATTTTAGTAGCAATTGTAAGCTAACCCTCAAAAGATGATAGGATTTATAGTTGAATATAAATTATAGATAAAATAGTGCTATACTTTGAAGTACGTACTGAATCATAAATTATTTATGTATCTAAACATTTTTTAAGTAGACATTATATGGCTTATATTTTTTATATGTTCAAAATAAACTTAAGGTCGTTTTTTTCTAAGGTAGACCAAAAAATAACTTAAGGCATATGTTTCAAGTAACAAACAAATTGAGCATTATATGGGCTTCTTACCATCACTATTTCTCACATTGTGACCTCGTTATATATATAAAAAATAAAATAAAAATCTTGTGCAGAATTTCATTAAATTTCAGCGCTTTATGCGTGACGCGTGCCTAGGCAGATAATATATTTAATAATCGTATTACTGTCTCGAATCGATGTCATTGTTTTTTATATATATATTTTTAATAATATTCTATGTGTACATATATTGGCTCTGTTGTGACTTATTCAGAGGGTAGTTAGGACAATTCCGCTTTTGGACAGCACATCGATCAGTTAGAAGTACGGGTACCTTTCTGCAAGTTACGACATGGTTCGCCTGTTTACGAGTTTGACCCACGAAAGTTGAAATAAACATTATGTGAGAACTGTACGAAACTAATTGTAAGAACGAAATTTATAGCTTTATTTAGTTTAGCTTTGAATTAAACTTTTTTTTATATCATGTACACCTGATAGCGATCGTTAATAGGGACATCCTACATAGTAGGGAATATATCCACCAACCCGCATTGGAGCAGCGTGGTGCATTAAGCTCTGATCCTTTTGCTACATGGGGAAAGAGGCCTATGCCTAGTAGTGGGATATTACAGGCTGAAGCGATATGTTGTAGAATGATACCAGTATCAAATTTTCTCAAAAATACTAATAATAATAATAAAATATAAATAATAGTTACATAAAACTAGAACATCGCTCTGGTGTAACGGTGCGTGTACCGTGTGTGTGCTCGCACAAACGCGGTTGCGGATTCGATTCCAAGGCACGGTGTGGAGACTCATTTCGACAGACCGAAAAGAAATATTTGTACAAACAAATATGCATCCCGAGCGGGAATCAGACCCGCAAAACCGTCAGATTAGAAGACGAGTACATGGCACACGCACTACTACATCAGCCTGATTATTCAGTCAATGTAAGTATCGGTATATTTATAAAAACTCCTCAATCATTAGCTCGTGTTATGTATTTGCACTCGCTTTAATTTGCGACATCCCTTTCATTATCCACAATAATAAAAAGTACAATAAATCGAAGTTTTAAAGCTTTTATATTGTTTAAGAATTTCGTTAATCGCATTTTGTGTCTGTTATATACAATAGAAAATTGTACAAATGTTTTAAAAAAGAACCCTACTTTGACTGGCACGTTGGTGCAGTTTGTTTCTGCTCCGGAGGTTGTGGGTTTGATTCCCTACCGTAACTTACAACACAAGCCATAAATTTTACTAGAAAATGACCAGTAAATATTAGGATTTCGATTAGTACGTCGGAAATCCCAGAGATTATCGTAAGTCTTGCAATGAAGTCTAAATGGTTTAAAAACTACAATTTACAGATTTTCTTTTCGTTACCTTAAGCTGGAGTTTTTTTTCGTCACCTTAAGCTGGAGTTTCACATATTGTTAGTCTTGTAAGCTGGACGTAAAGAGATAGCAGTCACGCGAGAGAAGTTGCGGTTACAACTAGTCTAATAATAATATTAGAGTAGTACTACACAAAACTTAAATATACTGCGTCAGAGGAATACTAAAAAGGTAGTACTTTTGCAGACAAGTCTCACCGCCACCCATTTTGTAAACGAGGACGAAGTAGAAATCAAAGCACATAGGAAATTGAAAATTACACTTAGATGAAATTTTGTAATCATAATATTGTGTTAGCTAAAATAAATCTTATTCATACATCCAAAAGATTTAAAATAAAATTTACATTATATATCGATATAACCTTTTCAATTTAAATAAGTCGAGGATCAGAAAGGGAATGTGAATTACAAGGAAATCTTGGACTGGTTTTAGATTCCAGTCTAGACAGCATCTAGACTTTAATGTGGCAGCTACAAAGTGCAGACGATGGCATCAAAGAACTATCGATATTATTGAATAACCTTAATAATATTATGTCTCAGCTTCTCCCGTTTCACAGTAGAGGAAATATCAGCGCTCCCTGAATATTGCTCTTTAGGAATATCTGATCAAGTTTGTGCAATTAGTGTTTTATTTAAATATATTATGACAAAATTTTGTTCATTTAAAAGCGTACAGTCTAAAACTTAGAAAATATTAAATGTTCTGTCATAACCCAGTATTATGCTACCGCTGGGCATGGGCCTCTTTCTCCATTTGGTAGAAGGATCGAAGCTTAAATCACTACGCTGCTCCAATGTGGGTTGGCGACTATATTTTATACTATGAGTTACGATCGCTATCATATGTATATGATAACAACTGGGACTGACGCTTAACGTGCTCGCCAAGACACGGTGGGGAGACCCACAAGGACAGACATCTGAACTGGAAACAAAATATTTTTACAAATACTGTTCTGAGCTGGAATCACCTACACAGCACACGTACCACACACACGCACACCAAAGTGGTTGTTGAAAATATTAAGTTAAATTAAAATAAAATTGTTTCCCTCAAGCAAGTGTAAGTAACATTAATACTTATGATTTAATATACATTTACACCAAATTTATTTAAGAACCACATTTCTAAAACAGTCTATAGTTTTGAGCAGCATTAAATATCCTAATCTTTGATAATGAATAAAGACCATTACTAAGGAAGTTTATAACCCAAAATCTATTATCATGCTTATTGAAAACCCACAATTCAACGTTTACTCAACACCCAGTTACCTGCCATTAGCCATCCGTCTGAGATTCCATCAAGATTCAGCCATTGTTTGTCCTCAATGGGTCTCGTTAGGGTCAAAGCGGGGAGTTTACGCGCCGTATCTTTTGTTGGTAAACGTTGATCGATCTCACAACAATGGACCTATTTTAGTGCAAGTTCAAAGTCAAAACTATATATCGTTATAATGAACTGGTAGAGCCAATGATTAGTATCGTAACTGAACAATGTAATGGGAATATTTTTAACAAGCTCTTTGGAATGTTACACGTATAGAAATGGTAATTAATTGTTTGGTATTTTTCTGTTCATTGACTGGTATTTTAAACTTCTGCTTGGTCTAAATAAATAAAATAAAAGTAGGAGTACAAAAAAAAGGTACGGAAAAAAACATTATTAGAAAGAAAAATAGCAAGTAAATAGTTACATATAAGTATGCCATTTGATCATCAATATTACTTTAAGAGATAAATACATCAAAGACATTTATCTCTATCGGAAGTATCTTGCAAAAGTTTGTTGAACTTTCCGAGTTGGACAGATGGAAGGAAACGACAAAATTATGAGGGAAATTGTTTACTATTGATACTTTTTCTTTTCTTTTATTAGTTTTGTTATCGAGTATAATTACCAAATATTTACGTCTTATATTTCATAAGATTGTAATCTAGAGATAAATTTAATGTATAAAATAATAAAATATCAGAATTATTTTACCATTCGATAATTAATTTTAATATAATAATTCTTAATATAGGTAGTAATTTTTCAAAAAAGATTATCTGAATCAATATAAATGAAAATATAGCTTTTATTTAATTTTCCTTTATATGAGAAAAACATTTAAATATTATAAAAAATAATTCGAAAAATCATTCGAACGTATGTTGCAAAAGCTTCCAACAAGTGCTCCACGATATTTCATTAAAATAAAATGTTATTTCAAATATATTTTAACTTGAACGAACAAAAGTAAGTGAAGGGAACAAATTAAACCCGGTACTGATTGTATCGAGGGTGCGTCAATGTTTCTCATTGGAAAGCGACCGAGGTATATCACTTTGAGTGACATTCTCTCACACATCGGGTAAGCTAATAGCGTGAAGCCATTATCGTATGCCACATATCGATTCAATTACTGGTTTTTACTTTAATAGCCAAAGTAAGTAATGTGTCTATAATGATTGATGTTTAGACTTAGATTTCTATTTTTATGGGCTAATGACTTGTTTTTTTGTTTGTTTAGATGACAATGATGATTTGATAGATGTATCTAGGTTTTTATTAATAGCATCTCAAAATTTTCAACATTGATTTCCAATAAGGAATTTTATTTATTTCACATGTATTATATTTTTATGTTAATTTTAATGACTTATATGCAATCTGTATGTTTTTTTTAGTTATGTTATAATATGTTTTATTGTTTTTCTACCGATTTCTATAATGAATTATATAGACGCAACAAGCAGAAGTAATTTATTTTATTCATATCAAAAATCGAACGTTCCAGCGAGGATCGAATCGAACTTGCATCTCCGGCTGACCGGTGCTCTAGGCAATTAAGCTATGGAACGATGTACCCGTTAGATCAAAACTTTTTATATGATGATTTTCATATTTGGTTCTGAGCACTGACATGATGCTCTTGAACTGTGTAAAGTGTACTGTGAATAAAACAATTAGTATTCAATTTGGTTCCACCAACACCATTTTACCACCGAACCGCAAGGCATCGCATGGGTCTGCACCGCTACGTGGTTGAAATCCCCCCCTCTCGCACTAAGTGTCTTGCTTCCTCTTTCTTAATACGCACCGCAAAATGCCCTTCCAGCTTCCGTTTTTCCAAATAATTATAACTTGGGTATCTTCAAATCAAGAGTGAATAGGCATCTTCTAGGCAAGCGCGCACTATCTTAGGCTGCATCTTCACTTACCATCAGGTGAGATCGCAGTCAAGTGCTAGTCTATATATTAAAAAACAGAAAAAAATTGTTTAAAATTTGTAATTAAAATAAAATGTCAAGCGTGTTGATGTCCATTTTCGAACCTTATGTCCTATATTTCTATATAATTAGTTAAATATAATTAGTTAAGCTATGGAGTAAAACTAAAAACTATCCAAAAAGTGCTAGTTAACTTTTTCATAGTTGTCGTAATATCTTAAATGATTAGAAAATAGTTTTATGGTCATTATGGATTATAAAATTGATTTTTTTTTATTAAAATTATCAATGAGATAATACTGTACTCATACTTAAGCCTAAGATTTGACTTTATACTGAATTAGAGTGTCTCCTGACCACGAGAATTACAACAAAATTCAACTTCAATATGTAGAAGAAGACTTACTGTCCAGATGTTCTAATAATTTCAGCGACAAAGTTACATTTTGCTGTGCTATTGAGAATAAACTTCTATCTTAGGAAAACTATCAATTATAATAGTAAATATTAGTGCTGTAGCTGATACATACATATTGGTACAATAATTTTATTAACATTAATTTGGTAAAGATAAGCAAGAAAATAGCAAGTTTTGAAACCATGCTACTGATAAAGCGTAACAGATAAATATTTTAAAGAATATACATAAAGTGTTATTTTATTTTTGGTGGACGCCGCGTTGGCGCAACGGTTACAGCCATGGACTGTACCTGTTGCGCTGGCGGTTGCGGGTTCGATCCCCGCACATGAACATTTGTATTGGCCATACAGGTGTTTGCCGTGGTCTGGGTGTTTGTGCAGTCCTTGTGGGTCTCCCCGCCGTGCCTTGGAGAGTACGTTAAGCCGTCGGTCCCGGTTGTTATCATGTACACCTGATAGCGATCGTTACTCATAGTAGGGAATATATCCGCCAACCCGCACTGGAGCAGCGTGGTGGATTAAGCTCTGATCCTTCTCCTACATGGGGAAAGAGGCCTATGCCCAGTAGTGGGATATTACAGGCTGAAGCGTTATTTTATTTTCAATTTTAAATTAGCAAAAAATTCCATTTCATTTAAAAATTTACAGAAAACTAGACAAATTATGTTTTCTGAAACAATGATTCACGGTTAAAAATATTATTATTTTTAACTGCGATTTTTATAGTTATTTGTGCATTTATTTTCAGAACATGCTTAGGGCGGTGACTAGGCACACCAACCTGTGTGTATTACACCACCTGTGTCTATTACACCGACGACCGTGACGACGCAATTGGTCGCTTTGTGGCGAAGGCAGCGGAAATTTCTGAAAAAGACATCCTCGAGCACAGCCTCAGGATGGCGATTCACCACAGGGATGCCGCCGTCATTGAGGGTGTGCTCGAAATGTTAAAATTGTAGCACACCTTATTTGTAGGAATAAATTGTAATTTAATGTAAGGAAAAAACTTAGGAGTAAGTAAAAAACAAAAATACTAATAATAACATATGTTAAGTGTATATTGTAAGTAGGCCAAGTAGGCCATAAGTGTACATATACGTTAACTAGACAATAAGTGTACATATATTATAGATAGCAAGTAAGTGTATATATAAACATAGATAATAATAATTATTATAATAGTGACAACGATAATTAAAGTAAGGCGCAATATAATTCTATGTCTTTTTGCATGTAAGATATCAATTAAGTTTAGCATAATTTTGGTCGGTGGACTCACGTCTGCATTAGGGATACTAAGACAGAATAATTAGTTCTCTTAATGTAAGCTGCAGTAGTGTAACAAGTAAACGATCAGTAATAAAACTAAAAATCGGAATAACAAAAGCATGGGCACCTTAAGCCTGTGGACATAACTTTATTTATAAAAAAAAAAGAATATGCTTAGGAAATCGAAACGGGTATTTAAAAGTTTTATGTTTCTATTTATGTTATCTCTTGAGTTAAAATTTGGGTAAATTAAAGTGATGGGTAAAGTTTATCCTCAAAATAAGTTACGACTAAACTTTAACAGCGAGAGTTAGAATATGTTATTAGGACCTGTCTCTCCTCAATTAATGAACTATAACTTTTAAATTCATATTTTCGAATAGAAATAATGTAAAAAGAATAATGTATCATAAACTTTTATCTTTTGGATACTACCATCTGTCAAATAGCGTTTTCCATAATCGGTGAAACTAGCCCTTAGTCAGTCGAATAGAACGGATTTGCAAGTAGAGCAGTTTTTTTTTTAACTTAAGTGTATACAGTAAACCGATCGTTACTTAATCAACTGTTTAGCTTAAAGACAATTGTATAACACATTTTACCGAAAACATATATCTATAGCACTAATTAAAAACCTAAAATCCAAATCAATGATAAATTTGCAGCATAATAATACTGACACTTAAACTTTGGTAAGTCATTGTCATCATACTTGCGGGATCTTGTACTAGGTTGCAATGACTACGAAACAAATTGACATCATTAAACGTATCCAAAACATAAATCGGTCAACAATTAATGTAATGAAATGCCAATCAAGGCGATGCCCTGTAATTAGACTGGTCTAGTTTGCATCGCAAACGAGCCTCGGATTATTAATTACCCACCTTACAAGTCTTGGTTGTGTGTTACTGCATACTTAATAAAGAATTTGCATAAGCTTCTTGTGCTGTTGAAAAAGAGAGTCCAGTGAAAGCGATACTGATTTTGTTCGCTGACTTTTAAAAACATTTTTTACTTTACAATAACCTTTTCACATATTATAAGGCTGGCGTAAATTTTATACATAAAAGATTATATATCTGATAGCTTATTTCTATTTAGAGAGATTTTGCTTAGAGTATCTAGATAAGCTAGGACGTATGTAAATAATAATTAATAAATATCATATAGCATACACACACGGTCATCTGTTCCTAAGCTACGTTACTTAATGCTTGTGATAATGGTAACAGCCGACTGTTATAACTAAATAGTTTTTTTTAGTGTACATAGAAATAAAACATATATAAGTATATAAATACAAATATTACCATTCAGACTCAGACGGGAATCGAACCCACAACCCGCGGAACCGAAAGCAGGGTCACTAACTGCGCCAACGGGCTAGTCAAACTTAGTCCGACGCTGACGGTTTTTTTGTTAAAAGTACGTAATTATTGTTATTTTTTTGAATCAAAAGCCTTTTTTATTATTGCTGAGTATAGTCGAGAACGAACAATAAATAATACTATCATTGCATAGGTCTTTTTAGCGTTTCTTTAGCATTGTAATGGATAACAAACTTAACGAGTAACTTGTTCTTTAAGTGTGATGAGATTTTCCTATAACTTGACAAGAAGTATATCAAGATTGACGCGATATTATTAAGAAGATTATTTATTTCCTTATCAATACACATGAGCCATAATTTCTCCGCTGTTACGCATTTATTACTAAGCACCTTTACTTTACCGCACGCGTATATGGCCGCTGTAATTGCAAAAGCGTAATCTAAGTATAAAAATGGTCGTTTATTTGTCAGCGATATTCTGGATTCGAATATATTTCTTATATTTGTATGTTACGCGATATTAAATCCAGCTGTGAACCATTTTGAATACTTTTAAAGACGGTCCTAAATAATGGTAAAATTCTCATCGTATTTAATGGTAAAACGGGTGATTAGTGGGATGGCCTTCATTGTTGAAACAATAATTAGTTAATATAATTAATTTTTTTTTCAATTGTTACACGTTTATAAACATACCTAAATGTAGGATTTTGGTATTTTTTTAATACACATAATGTAGACTCTACATTGTAGAAAAACTATTATTATAATATACAGTAGAATTTGTTTTATATTTTTAATAAATAAAGTCATTCTCTTTATAAATTCTATAACTTACTTATAAGTTATTGTGCAGTATAAACAAAATATAAAATTTTACTTCCTTTTTATTGTCAGACATTTAGAAACTTTTACTACAATTTTTGTATAAATTTAAATAAGTCAACTGAATTTTCTAGCAATATTTTAATATATGATTGCACATTTATTTGAATGAGCAATTTTTCATTTGTACATTTCCGCTTGCCAAGCGTAGCAGTCAGAGACATACTTGTAGATTAGTTTATATTAATACACACTTGATACAACAATACTTGAGGGCAAATTTTGTATTTTTTTAAATCTGTGTACTGCCTAAATTATTATTATCTATTTATTTATATTAAAAATAAATTATCCACTTACTCTAAAATTATCTGATTTTCTTATCGTTGAATTAATGTGGTACTATCCATTCGTAATATTAATTTTATTTAAGTATGTTTAGTTAATATATTGTTTTCTAATGTTTACGCGAATTTTACTCATTTAATAAAACACTTTTTTCGGATTTTATCGCGGTTTATTGTTAACTTTTGATTCCCGACGTTTCGGATACTTTACAGCAACCATGGTCACGGGAGGACTGAGGTGTCAGACGTCCCAACGTTACAAAGTTATTCGAAACTACCCGACATACATCAATATCTTATATAGTCCTATCTACGCAGAATGTGCTAATTGAGTCTTTAATCTGTGGTGAATTATGCTTGGTTTTTGATTTAATTATATTAATAATGGGGTCCCAAGCAGGTGGTAATTGCCAGCCATCTTCTCTATTGAAATTTGGATGTTTTTTAATTTCAATAGCCTCACGGATCATCCTTGGTTGGAATCGGTGTTCTTTTGCGAGGATCTGTGGTTTATCGAATCTAATATAATGGCTAGCTGTGTCTAGACTGTGTTCACAGATTGCAGACTTAGTATAGCGACGATGTTTTAAGTCAGCTATATGTTCCTTAACGCGAGTTTTAATCGATCGTTTTGTTTGTCCTATATAAGAGAGACCACAGTCACAATCAAGCTTGTATACTCCTGCATCTTGTAAGGGTATATGACACTTGACAGATGGTAAAAATTGACTTATCGTTTTTGGCGGCTTGAAAAAAGTTTTTATAGAAGCTCGCTTTAAGATGAAGCCAATCTTGTCAGTGACCCCTTTCATAAAAGGTAGCACAGCAGGTACTCGTTCGACGGTGGCTGGTTTCACACGTTCACTGCGATGAGGACGCGGTACCCGAAGCTTGTTGTCTCGCAGTACTTGCTTGACATGTTGATGTTCGGTCTCCAGGTGTCGCTCATCGCAGATCCCTCGTGCTCTCTGAAACAAAGATTTACCCACGGTAGCTAACTGTGTAGGATGATGGTGTGATTCGCCGTTTAAGTACCTATCCGTATGGGTATGCTTTCTATACACTGTATGGCTTAAGGTATTGTTGGGATTACGGATGACTAATACATCTAAGAAAGCTAAAGATTTATTTGCCTCCAACTCCATTGTGAATTGAATTTTGGAATTTATGGAGTTAAGATGTTGTAAGAATATGGATACTTTATCAGATGGTAATATTGTAAAAGTATCATCTACATACCGTTTGTAGAACCTGGGTGTTATGGGCGAGGTACGCAGAGCAGTTTCCTCGAAGTCCTCCATAAATATGTCGGCAACAACGGGGGATACTGGTGAACCCATCGCTACGCCATCTACTTGCTTGTAGAACTGATTATTCCACAACATGTAGCCAGATGTAAGGCAATGCTTGAGAAGGTCAGCATATTCTATCGGCATGTCATTTTCCTTCAGCTTTCTTGACACAATACTAGATGATTGAAGATTGCATTAGTAAGTAGTTATCAAGATCCCTTTGGAGTAGCTCACAGTCAGACCATGTATTGATTTTTTTAAAAATTTTCATGTCATCCGCGTACATTAAAAAATGAGATTGATCGAATATTTCGGCCACGTCATTAATAAATAAATTAAAAAGTAACGGAGCGAGATGTGAGCCTTGTGGTAAGCCCGAAGTAACCGGGAGAAATTTATTTAAAAAAACAAGTAGGCTTTAGACTACACGACTGAAGTAGGTAAAACTTCTATGTTCACTAACTTTATCTCCCTCTCTACTTCCGTCCAAATCGCCCAATCACACTTTTCGTAACACTCTCGTCATGAATTCATCAGCTTACCCCCCTAGTCAAGCATGCGTAAAGATGTTTTACTTAAAAAATTTACACCAACAATTTTTACAGAGGAAGCTCATATCAAAATGTGCACGAGCTGAATATTACCGTAGTAAAATTTAAAAACTTCACCAAAATCCTCCAGGTATAAAAAATCTTGATTATTTTACATATAAGTGTGCTTTTATGGAGTGAAAAAGTAATTAAATATAACAGCTAAAACTTTAACAGAAAGCCGCTCGATTATTATGCAAATTGGTTGTATTAGCCGGAATTCAATTTCTGAAAATTATAAGTTACTGCTATTTAATAGTTGCCGCCGTATTAGTAATTATATGAGGTATTGTATTAATTTTTTATGGTTCGATTCGACGTAACTCGGGTAGTAAATGGGTTGTAATTTCTTTTATTACTATCATTATTAATATTATATTTAATTATTTGATTTTACCAAAATTGTTTTGACGTGTTCCTTTATAATGATGTAATTGGCAAGATTTTGAGGCAATATTGCTTTAAAAGATAAAATCATTTATACATAAATCAAAAAGTCTATATTGACTTTAATGATAATTACTCGACCGCTTAAATTTTTTGTAGGGTGATAAGATAATATATTGCATGTACATACTTGTACCATGAACAGTGGCATTTTATAAGTAAAATAAACTTAAGGCCTTGACCTTTGAAGTCTCACGTTATCGCCTTAAAGGTGTCATTCACTCTAATACCTTTAAACTCATAACTGTTTAAGACAGTAAGTCTCCAAGTCAGGTCGGATAGCGCGAACTTGGTTTTTTATGTAAAAGTAACAATGAACAGATGGAATTACGAGTAGTACAAAGTAAATTTTAAGTTTCTACACTTTTAGACAAGAATGGATTCTAACGCTTTCATAAATCTTAGTATGAACTTCGTAACATGTGTGGTAATTGTTTCCAGATGGAAAACTACTGTAAAAAAATTAAATTAAATAAAAACAAACAAATCAGATGGATGTACACAACTGATTTTATATTTTACTAAGACAGCCTAAATTCATGAGCTAATGAGACAGAAAGTTCTTATAGTGTAGTCAACAAGTTGAAAAACGTGTTAATTAGAGATAATGTTCCTAAAATATGAGCCATAGCTCATTCGATCGGGAATCACGTCTAGAGAAACGGGTCAGAAGAATTTTCTGGCACGCAAAAAAATGCAAAAATTATCAACAAATTAAGTTGCAAAAAATAGATATTTTGTTTTTGTTAGAAGAAAATTTCCAATAGAAATCGCTAACTTTCTGAATTCCATACCTATTATTTATAACTTTAATTTAACGCTCAAATAGGGTATAAAAGTTCACCGCGTCAGTTTCAGTCAGTCAGACAGTCTTAAAGAGAATGTCACCTTTAACTTAACACGTGCTGGTATTTACGTCATAGAAGTAATTTTAGATATTGAAAAAAGTATCCTAACAAGTATTTACGATACATTTATAACAGTTTTCTTTGGTACAGTTTAAAAATAAAATCACTCCCAAAATTTAGTTGGCATTATACTAATAATTTAAGTTGTATTAGTTACATAATTTTAATAAATTCTTCTAATACTATTCAGTTCGACATCTTAAAATACTTCCTTATTTCCTATACACTTTATTAATGTGCTTATTATTCGAACAAATTGTAAGAGGTTTATGCAAAGATAATGTTATACGTTAGGATTCAAAGGAACAAAGAAATGGAATTGTTTCTATACGAATAAAGTAGTCTTTATCTGAACTAGTTTAAAATTATAATAATTTCATCTCATCTCAGATTGCAAAAGATTTACGTATGTAGAGTAAGCTACAAGTAAAGGCGCTTTGTATATTTTAGAAGCAATTACAGCTATAAAAACAATTATTATAATCTGTAGTGTTGTATTCAACAGACCTAAAGATATTGAAAATAATGTTATAAAAAAAACCCTAAATATACTATTTACTGTAATCAAATATTTAAATGTATGGTTTACGTAATTTATGTTTTAAAGATGAAAATTAATATAAAGAAGTAGAGTTGTCAACATGTGAATACCAGGGCTAAACGTGTTTTTGAATGAATTTCAATGACACCATATTTAATGAACGAGTAACAAAAGCTTCACATTCTTACAATGAGAAGTGATATGAGTATTTCTTAACGTAGTGGTGACGTTGTTGATTAATAACAAGCCTATGTCCTGAAATAGTAAACTGAGCTAAATAAGCCTGAAAACTTCCCACTGTTAATACAGATTATTAATAAGAAGGAGAATAGGTCATTATATCAGAAATTGACACTAAAGATCAACTACATTTACAGCCAAATATACACAATGGCCTACTTTTTACGATATCTATGTGTAGAAAATATCCACAACAATAATTTACTTACAAAAACCCAGTAGGTGCAGCATCTAAAGAGCAAATTACGAGGAGGTGCTGAAAGACTCCTTCAGCATCTAAACACCTCAGTAGATAACTATGACATAGCATGGGAATTGTTCACACATAGATATAACAGCCCACAATTATTATTTACAAAACAAATTGAAATCTTTCTCAAGCTACCAGCCGCTCACAAACAGTTCGCGTACGAGATTAAACGTATTTACGACACGTCAATATAATTTATCTACGCTATAGAGAACCTGGGTACAAGTACTTGGGACCTATTACTAATTCATATCATTACAAAGAAACTGGATACAGTAACCTATAACTACAAAGAAGTCCGAAAAATGCCACGAGGATTACCTTCACTCTCTGAGCTAATGGATTTCTTACAGAGCAAATTCGTCGCTTTAGAACCAATCAGTACAAGTGATAGAGAAACCTCGACATTATACAAAAAACTAATCAGCAAAAATCAATTAATAACAAGCCTTACAAGCTTCAATTTCAAAGAGAACATCGCTACGGAAAATTAATGAACAAGGAATTCCAAAGTGTTACAAAATACATGTCAAATTGGACGATTTGTAACAAAAATCATTACTTACACAAATGCGACAAATTCATCAAATACCGGACGAGCGTTTTCGAATTATCGAAAAACTTAACTTTTGCCACAATTATTTGTACGCGCATAATAAGAATTTATGTTTCCCTCATGATCTTCCCTCACATGTCATCTACCACTCAACCGCAGACTAGTATACCATGACCATGAATGAAATAGTACACACATATATTGCTCTTAATTTATTGTTCTACAATGATATCAGATACCTGATTACACTTTTAATACACAAATCTTTAAAGTCTTAAAAGTAACGGAAAATCAGGTGTCAAGCTGAACTTTTCGTGCAATCTAATAGTTCCAAAAATACGTTAAAACGGTTTATCTATTTCAACAAGACTTGCTAATAATTATATAATGGCACAAAACAGGTAATCTAATAGCTAATAAATAATTTTTACACCATGATGAAGCTGGCTAGCAAGGCTGTAATATCCCATTGCTGGGCGCAGGCCTCTTTCAACGTGTGGGATAAGGATTTTGTAGTACATTTATATTTTATTTCTAGATTTATACATCAGTACTTAGTAGAAAAGGATTTAAAAAAAGTTTTCTCGCTAAAATTAAAATCCTTAATATATTTTTACCGTCACAATATTGTTCTGTATTATTTGCATTTTGGCTGGTATTGTTGGCGCGAGTACACCACTCGTAAAGTCCAGACTCCATTTATATAGAAAGCATATATATTCCATATAAAAGACCGTTGACCTTTTATCGTTAAATGTCAATGAGTATATTTGTAAAGAATTCAAAGATGCCGTAAAAGATAATTATTGTAAAAAGCTAACCTGTGATTAGTAAAATAACAAACTAATACAGTTTTAGCAATTGTATGCTCTTATTGCTACGTCTTATGTATGTACTATGTCAATTTATATACTTTATTGCACTTAACAACAGAATATACAGAAAATTACATATATAGTTGAAGGCAAAGGTGGAATTGGTGGTGGTCATTGTGTGTTTTAAGCCATAACTTGCAATTACTATTTGAAGTAGTGATAGCAAATACATATTAGGAAAAAATTCAATATTGACGAATTGCTTAAAAAAATTAAAAAAAATACAAAGACATCCCTGCTTACACATTACTAAAACATGCATGATAACAGAAGCTAGGAAGAAAGATATACAAGCGATAAAGTGTTTTTAAGAAAAATATTTTAATCAAACTCTAAACATCGTTACTTTAATATCGATAATTCCGTATATGTTTATGCTTCAATATTTTATGTTGTTGTAAATGCGCAGTTCAAACCTTTACCTAATATGCTTATCTTAGATATCACTATTAAAACAGACCATTAAACTTCGTAATAAAATCGCCACAGATTTAGTGGATACATTTCGAACCAGTTACAACCAGTTTGCTCATCTATTTAATCGAGATAATCGCGTACATCGTGCATTGTCTCTGAGGACAATCGCGATCGTATTTATCGAGCTTGTTTGCTAGTCTATATTAATTATTCAAGAGATTTTTTAAGTTCATTATTCTATGTAATTTACTTTGCAAGCACTATTGTAAATAATAACATAATTTAAAATAGAATTTAAATTTAAATTATTATTATATCAAAATTACGTCACATTTGTATATTTTCAACCACAATATGACCCAGCTACAACTGTAATATATAACGAAATGGCTTTCTCCTGCGTTAATAGCAAAGATTTTTTTTGCTTATGTAGATAAATCGTTTTCATAAACTCATCTTAAAAATTGCTTCTAAAATCAGCATCGCTAGTATTTCAAATACGTAATGTCAAAACATACGTAATACATATAGGGATTATAATCTTATTATCTCTCAGCGAAAGTTTAAATCATCATATATATCACTCACCACTATAAATCTAAATTCATAAAATTTAGGAGAAATATGTCTACAATCTTTATTGTTGTCGACATCTGCTGCCATGTTTTAATGAAATACAGGGAGTAAAAATCAGTTTTGTGCGTGTCTCGTGAATTTCGTAACAGATGTGGCCGACGCCTTTTTTATATTGTTCTGTAGTGAAAGGGAAACCATATTTCAAGAGGGCCATTAGCACGTTCTCTTCTAAGTAAGGAAATAATGGAAGACTGACTTTTGTTGGTTCTTTTTACTTACTAGTTTCATAATAATGTTTATACATTCAAGGTAAGTAAACATCTTTTTACGGACGAATCGTTATGGTGTTTGAGTGTCCGGTATACTGCGGAAGGATATTACTAGTTAAACCAGCGAACTTCCTACCGCCATAGTTATTTTTCGAGTAAATATTGTATTTATCATTTTTTTTAAATTTTCTTTTATGCAAACATAAAAACTACACAAAAAAGAACTATTCTCTTGAAGCAATCGTTCGGAAGTTATATAAGCACATATATTTCGGCAATTAATTTTAATATAATCACATATACAGATTAGAGAATATTTGTTCTCAATTTACAGTAGGAATAAAACAAGTACTTTCCTATTATTTCGCCTTACGTAATCGTTATTAAATTGTAATAAAAACCATTTTGGTTCACAATAAAGACTATTTTAAAATTCATGTAAACAAAGGAATGTATTGATTTATGCATGTAATAGAAGATAATTAGTGTATCTGTGATAAATATTATAAATTATTTGCTATAACTATACTGTCGCATTAATTTTTCTCTGCATTATTAACTTCATTTCTTTGCAGAACTTCTTATGGCACTCGTCTCTACTATTATAATAATTAGAAAATATTTATATGTTAGTACTTATGTAATCCATCATAATTAGTAACAATAGTAAGAAATATCAAACTTTCTAACTCCGTAATATTCATAAGGCCGCTTTTGTAACTTGCGTGTCATTCGTGTTAGAAAGAGCACTTCAGTAAATATTTTCGAAGTTAGGCATAGTTTTTTTGGGATTAAAATTTACATGTACCATCAATCAACTTTATTTTATAACAACATATGTATTATTTAATTACGTTTTAACATTAAGCGTTGCTATGCGAGCTTAGGGATGTAAGCTTTACTTTTGTATTGTAATTTTCAAAATACATGTAAGATAAAATTTTCTTGTGATTTAGACGACACAATCAATTAAAACACAATTGAGTTTCTCTGTAATAAAAGATTTATTTTGTTGACTTTACTTAGGTACATGAAATTCACATAAATTAAAACATAATAACATAACTTTACCTGTAATAAAAGAAACGACATTTAATGTTATTAATTCCAGTGTCGAATCCAAAATCACAAATAATTTCTTAAATAACTATCTTTTAAATATTAATCAATAATTGTTTCGTCGTGACAGCTAGACAATCTTATCTATCAACCAGATATAACAAACCGAATAAAAAAGGTTTCCTATGTTGTCTATATAAATTATAAATATAGGGAATATTTAAAGTAAAGAAAATAATATTTTTTCTTTACATCTCCCCCTCCAAGAGAAGAAAAGCTTTAAGACTATGTCAGGGCAGGAGCTGGCGTCAGTTTTGAGATGTGGAAGAAATTGGACTCTGATTTTTTTTGATCAGTGCTTATTTTGTAAATTGTGTTCGATATTTTTTCCAAGATTTTGTAGGGTCCAATTCTCAATTCGTCGAGCTTTTTCCTGTTCAATTTGTTTCCATTTTCGACAAAAACTGCGTCACCCACTTTCAAGTCTACATTTCTTCGATTTTTATCGTAAATCGTCTTATTGTAATTATGTGATTTGATCGTGTTTTCCAGAGCTCTTTTCCTATCTTCGATTAAAGCATGATTGGCCTTCTTGAGTCTTAACTCATTTGGCAAAATTGTAACGTCCGTACCGTTTAATAGATATTCTGGTGCATATCCAGTGACAGAATGCTCTGTTTCATTATATGTTTTTACACAATTTTTTGCTATAGTTGTCCATGCTCTTTTTGTGTCCTTTTCGTTTATCTTGCACCTGATTTTGTTGACTAATGTTTGATTGAGTCTTTCATTTAAGCCATTTGAGAAGGGCGAGTTCGCAGCAGTAAATATTATTGGTATGTTATTTTCGTCTAAGAAACGTTTAAACTCTCTGGAGTTGATACCTGGGTATTGATCTGAGAGAATCAAGCCAATTTCGTGGGTTTCCGCACAATTTTTCACTAGTTTGATGAAATCATTTGCATTTTGCGTACTTGACGTCAAAATATATGCGTACCTAGTGAAATGATCTGATAGTAGGTGCAAGTATCTCTTGGTTGACCTCGAACCCCCAAAGCCTCCAATGGTATCGATGGAACATATCTCAAAAGGTTTTGTGGCGGGACCTAAGTGTGACATCAATCCATATTTGTTTTGTCCTCTTGATTTGTTTTTTATACATACTATACAACTTTCACATACCCTTTTTATGTTTTTCGACATATTTTCTGCTGTGTATAATGAACTGATCATTCTTTGCATTTGTTTAATTCCTATGTGTCCTAAGTCTTTATGTACCTTTTCGATAAGTTCTAAACTGAACTTCTCTGTTAGAATTATCTTATTTTTTTTCTGTACTGTCTTGTAATAAACGTTGTTTTTCTTTATTAACTTGTCTTTTCTGTTTTGTATCTTTTCATTTTTTTCTTGATTTTCTAAAATATCTTCTAGTTTTATTATGTTAACGATTTTAAGCTGTTCTTCCTGGTTTTCATTTGGCTCTAAAACTGGATTTCTGCTTAGGCAATCAGCTTCGATGTTGTATTTACCTGGGGAGTATTTAATTTGGAACTCATATTGTGATAGGTAGTATGTCAGATCTCCTAATTCTTCGTCAGTTCTTGATTTTATATTCATATTCTCCAATGGCTTGTGATCTGAGAATACCGTAAATTTTTTACCTATTAGCATGTGCTGCCAATACTTTACACATTCTTTGATTGCCAGGCACTCTAGGTATATAGCTTTCTTCCTCTTCTGTACTTCATTCAATTTTTTTGAGAAGTATGCTACCGGTTTTTCTTCATTATTCTCTTGTGGCTGTTTTAGAACTGCTCCTACTCCTAATATACTGGCATCTGTGTAAATGTGAATGGGCAAGTTTGGATCAAAAATGGTTAATATTGGTTGAGAACATAATATTTGTTTCATCTCTTCAAATGACTCCTGGCATGCTTTTGTCCAGTTAAAAGTTTGTCCTTTTCTCAACAGGTTATGTAATGGTTCTAATTTTATGGCTATGTTTGGTACATATTTGTGATAGAAATTTATTTTTCCCAAAAATTGTCTCACATTTTTTTGTGTTCTTGGGGTGGGGAAATTTTTTATTGATATTAAGTTGTCCTTCAGAGGTGTAACTGTATTATTCTGGATTATATGTCCCAGATATTTAACTGAGTCAGCTGCAAACTTGCATTTTAAAAATTTCAGTCGTAAACCCTCTTTTTTAATTGCTTGAAATATCTGTTTTAAGTGTTCGACATGGTCCGAGAACGTCTTTGAAAATATTAGGATGTCATCAATGTAACTTACTGTGAACTTTCCGAGTTTATGTTTCCTTATTATATTACACATTATTCTCTGGAATATGGCTGGTGAAGTCTTCAAGCCGAATGGTAAGCAAGTCCACTGATAATGACCTTCGTGCGTGACGAATGCAGTTTTGTGTCTGTCTGTGACTCGCAGAGGTATTGACCAAAACGCTGAATTCAGATCCAATGTTGAAAAAAACTTACAGTCCCTTGTTTTAACTACTAGGTCTTCAATAAGCGGGAATGGTTGTGATTGTGGAACCACTATCTTATTTAGGTCTCGAAAATCTATGCACAATCTTGATTTTTTATTTTCATCTCTTTTGTAGGCTAATGTAACTGGGGCTGCAAACGGGCTGTATGATTCTTCTATTATATTTTTTTCCAATAAGTGTGCTATCTGGTTTTCAATCTCTTTTTTATCTTCAATTGTGCAACGATATGGCCTTTTGCTGCAGTATTTTTCTACTAGCAGGTCAATGTGTGCTTCATAATCTGTTACCGTCCCGATGTCATACTTGTCCTTTGCAAATACAGATCTATTGGTTTCTATTAAGTCATCAATCACTTTTTGTTGTTGATAGTTCAGGTGATTTATGCTAATTTTGAAATTTTCTTCAATAATGTTTTCGTTGAAGTTTACTAAATTATCAAATTTCTGTTCCTTTGGAATATCAATGTTTGATTCTATTTCTTCGTTAGAAATTATTTCCCTTTCTTGTATAGGTATTTTTTGATTGATTTCCAAGTTTTCATCTTGAATTAAGTAAAACTCCTTTATACAATCTAGTCCAATTAGGAAGTCATGATCGAAATTTTCTTCGTCTATTACAAACACATTCATTGTTTTATCAACATTGAAAATTCTTATATTAAGTGCTATTAAGCCTTTTGCCTTTTTTACGCCATTAATCGTTTTTAAATTAGTATTATTTAAATAACTCGATTCCTTATTGTTTATTTTCAGCAATCTTGAATTTATCAATGACACATTAGAACCAGAGTCATAGATTCCAAATACTTCAACGTTTTTATTCAATACTAATTTCACTTTAATTAATGGCGGCACTATTAGTTTTTTGGGTCTTGATATTGTAGTTCACATTCTAATTCTGCATTGTTGATGAGCTTTATTTGTTTCTTTTCTTTTTCTTTTTCATTATTAATTCTTGTTTTGAACCAACATGAATCTTCCGAATGATAGCGCACTCCTTTCTTTAACTTCTCGCAGATGCTACAATTTTCTTTCACCGGCTTAGTATCTTCTTTTTTTTTAATAAATTTCTTCTTTGTAACCAAATGTTCTAACTTTCCAAGTTCATTAAATAAGTCGCTTGTGTGTTCAACTTCCTCTTTATTAATCCTTTCCGTTATAAAATCTGGTAAGCCGGCCGCAATTATGTCAATTAGGGTCCCGTGGTCAATTGTTTTTCTAATTTCAAGCATAAGCCTCTCTTTTTTTATTGCATATTCTAGTAAAGACCCTGACTGATATCTGAATGATAAGGCATATTTGCTAGTACTCCAACCTTTATTAGCATAGGTTTGCAAAAAATTTGATTTCCATTCCGACCACTTTGATTGAAAACCATGCTTGATCATCATGGAAGAGTACCAGTCAGTGCACGTTCTTTCTAGGAATAATCTGAAAATTTCAATTTTCTCTTCACATTCCACTAATTCAAACCTTGCACATTCTTTTTCAAATACTTCCATCCAGTGTGAGGCACTTATATTTCTTCCATCAAATTTCTCTATTACAAATTTGTCGGCTAGTTTTTTAATACTTTGTTTTTCTTTATTTTGTTGATCATCAACCAATTGTTCCAAAATTTTCACCATAGGATCTTCTGAGTTATTTTTATTGATAGCAGCCAACTGTCCTTGTGTAATTTCCTCTAAAAATTGGTCTTGAAAAATCATGTTCTCAGCTTCATCAAAGTATGTTTCTAAGATATCTTTTGTTGTTTTTATCCACACACTTCTAGTCTGATGTCTTTTTTTTAATGAATTTCTCACTGTAGCGTAAGCTTTAGAGGTTAGGATATGTTTGTGAAGTGATGCTGCTTGATATTCTTCAGGCACCAGGAAAACTTTTTCATCTTGTGTGAAAATTGAGGTTATGGCAATATAGTTTGACTTTCCGTCTGGCGTTGGTTTTACTTGAAATGAAAATTTCAGCTTTTCCATTTTTTTATTTTTTTTTTTTTTTTGACAAGAAATGTCGTTTTGTAAGATAAAATTTTCTTGTGATTTAGACGACACAATCAATTAAAACACAATTGAGTTTCTCTGTAATAAAAGATTTATTTTGTTGACTTTACTTAGGTACATGAAATTCACATAAATTAAAACATAATAACATAACTTTACCTGTAATAAAAGAAACGACATTTAATGTTATTAATTCCAGTGTCGAATCCAAAATCACAAATAATTTCTTAAATAACTATCTTTTAAATATTAATCAATAATTGTTTCGTCGTGACAGCTAGACAATCTTATCTATCAACCAGATATAACAAACCGAATAAAAAAGGTTTCCTATGTTGTCTATATAAATTATAAATATAGGGAATATTTAAAGTAAAGAAAATAATATTTTTTCTTTACATACATAATTGGTTTTTCAGCAGAAACCAGCAAGTTAATTGTCGAAGAACCTATAATATAAGCGACAAAATTTAAGTGTACCTTTTTGATTTAACTATTACTATCCTGTTTTTATAGTTACTATATATTTTCAATCGCGAAATTATTAAATGGCGGACAAGCGAACTTTGATTGAAAAACCTTCCAATCGAAATTTGAAGGTAGTCAGACCGGAGTGGATATCGTAAATCTGCACCTTCACAAAACCGTTGATTAATATGTGAGTGCACGCACACTCGATGACGCTTAGCAATTCAGCGAAGTGCTGTGTTCAGATTAAAATGCATTTTATAGGCTTCGAAAAAAAAACCTGACTTTAATTCTTTTTTATCGTAGCGTTGATGATCTAACATTGAAAAACGCTCATTCAGAAATATCTACATAATAGAAAAACGAGCAACCAGAATATGTAAGTATACAAAATGGACCGTCATATTATGGTGCTATTGGAAACATATGATTTATTGGTTTAGTTTCTTAATTACTACTAAATAACTCAATAAACGAATATGCATTAATTGTAAATAGTTAAATGATATATTTCTAGCTTGAAGCTAACACAATATACGACGTAAGTATTTTTAGTAATTTGATCTAAAATTTAATACTATTAAACGAGAAATTTTTGTATATATATAGAATCTGAATCTCGGAAATGTCTCCAACGATTTTCATGAAATTTAGTATGCAGGGGATTTCGGGGAAGATAAATAAATCTAGCTAGGATTCATTTTTAGGAAATGTCGTTTTATCCCAGTTTTTAGACAATGCAAAAATGGCTACAATATATTTAGAATATGAAGGTAAATTTCGCAATTGTTAATAAAGTTGTAATAGCTCAGGTGGGAAATCGGCCTGTCGCGATCGACCTAGAAGACCACAGTTTAAAATTACGGTTTAATATCGTTATTATTTTTTAACTATTTTTTTTTTTTTTGATTTTTTTTTATTTACTTATATTTTTATTATTGCCGGTAATAAAATATTTTCATATTTAAATATGATTTCCAAAAAACACGATTTACTAAAAATACCGAGCTAAGCTCGGTCACCCAGGTACACTGAAATACTGAAAAGGTATACTGAAAAGCTACAAAATTTGCGAAATTTGACACTTAGTTATGTCATTCAAACTCAAGAGTAAGTTTGTGTACAAATGAAGAAGCGTAGATGACACGAGTTTGTAATTTTCTTTATATTTTCCAACTGCAAGGTTAGGTAAAGGTTTAGGAAAATTTATCGTTACTAGAAGGTTCAAAATTTTAAAAAAATCCAACGAGGAATGGCTTTCTGTTCTATAATACCACGTTATCAATATTTTTGAAGATTTCTCTCATTTAATATTTCCCTATAAAATATATTCGGCTCCTAGCAGTCGTCTTTTATTTTATCCATCGCGGTTTAACAACTTGCACAAAAAGCAACTTTTATTGTACTTTTTGTAGTCAGTTTGATAGTTGATGACCTGTCCTCGTATCGAGTGTCTTTACGAGGGTCAGTGATTGATGATAAGCATGACTACACACTATGACTTGTTCGCAAATGTATGGACAATTGTGGTTTCAAAACTTTTGTTATCTCGACCAGCACACGTTGTGAAAGATACATAGAGCATGAGATACTATGAAAAAAGGTTTGCCTTTGATATTTACTCTTTTTTTTTACTATTACTGTTCTAAGATATATCGATCTATCGTAAATCTTAAATTTTCGATAAAAGTAATATTAATTCTTATATAAACCTTACTTTTTAAAAATCAGTTCCTTTTAATAAATACCTCATAATCAAAGTCTCTACCTGGTAACCCATTTTTGACTGATGGAAAGCATATACTCTTTTTTAAGTAGTGATCGAACTCTCGTATACAATGCAACAACCAGTTTAGTAAACACAGCGCTAATAGGTCACTGTTTTCAAATAAATTATACTTTTACCATTTTGTATGAAGCAAATAATAAAACCTCAACCTACAGGATTTATTTATTACTAATTTGTTTTATTGTAAGCGTTTGAAAAATTTAATTAGCACCTCCGTTCTAACCTTTAGTAAACCAAAACAATACCAGGGCCAGTAGATTGTATATTGTAAAACGAAGGACAAGTTTTAACCAATATCTAATTAAGCTTAAAGCCGCTCAATGTCCTTAAAGTTATTTAATTTATCCACTTATAATAACCGATGTTTGGACGGGATTTGAATAGAAAGTTAGTTGAAAAGGGTAAAAGACTTACAAATCAGCCCGAACATTAAAGTGCCTTAGCCAAGAAATTACAAAATGTAAAAGAGATTTGATGAATTATATTTAATGGTTCTCTCCGAACTTCAAAGTAATGTCTTAAGTTTTCAAACATAAATTTGTTTGTAAATAATAATAACAAGAAAACATTACTTTGACTTTATAAACAAGTGAAACGCTCAAAATTTAGGAGATATTAGATTTTTATTAATTAGCTTATTCGGGCGGTTTTATTTGCGTTAATGTTTTTGTGGATTTTTTTGTTATGTTACGGCAGTCGATTTTTAAAAAATGATTTTAATGATAATTGATGGAAAGCATATTTATGTATCTAATGTGATTCATTGTGATAAAATATTTTGTAATACATTCCTAAATATCTTTTATGATCAGACATAAGCCGGTTACGGTTTTATTACTTGTATTAACAATTAACTTTACACTTATGTTTATTTGTATAAAGACAAAATAATCTTATCTGATCTGAGTGAAAAACGGAATCAAATATATCAAAGAATCTTTATAAATTTTACTGTAGGTCGCTTAATAATTCGTTTGCCAAAATATTTCCTACTTATCCGAACTGGCCGCTTACTGGAAATGCCATGAACAATGCAAAGCATTGTGTGTTTTGAAACTCATGCGAGCCAACAA
Source organism: Melitaea cinxia (assembly GCF_905220565.1). Classification (NCBI taxonomy): domain Eukaryota; kingdom Metazoa; phylum Arthropoda; class Insecta; order Lepidoptera; family Nymphalidae; genus Melitaea; species Melitaea cinxia. Next base: position 11,366,084 of record NC_059402.1, on the reverse strand, counting down.
AATTAAATCACAAGAGCCAGCAGAACTGGATTAAGCGTTCTATTGTTACAAAGCGATAAATTTTCTATTCTGTCCGAATAAACGCAAGTATTGCAATGTACTCAGAATAAAAGAAAACTAAAGGTGACATGAATACTTAAACATTGTAAGAATTTTTGAAAAATTAATGTTTTAATTCCAGCACATAGACATACCTATTATTGTGCATTACATATGTAGAAATTTTTATCCATCATAGTCAGGTTTTAGTCATAAATGCTTTAAATCACAGACCTATATTTTTCTCGATAAGTTTTGGACTATAAAATCTACTGTAATTAAACATCAGAAAAATACAGTTTAATAAACATAACCGAATAATTGTTTTGAAACAAAGTATTGACAAAAAATGACTAAGAATCTTACAAATAAACGAAATTGTGATAATAACATTATTTAAAAATATTTTTTGTATTAGTGTCAGTAAATTTCCTGCAACATCTGTAGAAACTTTAATGCCATTTTTATTAAGTTAATTTTATCACTGCATATGAGGTGCTCGCTGGCTTAACGGATATCCAGGTATTGTTTCAACATTTCACCTTTTTATTGAATTTTCTGAAAAAACTATTTATTAACAATGTAAAGTTAGTAAATGAACGTCGAATACAAAGAGAAAGAAAATAAACTTTTAAAGAAAAAAGTTAGGTCATACTTAGACACAAATTAATATCTAACTTATTTGTATATTTAAGTTATATGTATTTTAGTTATATTTTATTGTAATAATATTTAGTGCTATCTTGACATAACAGTTATTTGATTTTTAACAAATATTAACAACGAGCTGTGCCCACAACTTAGTCCACGTGGAATATTGACGGATATATCTTTTGTTTGGTGTATAAACACCGCCGTTTGGGTATTTACATTTTAAACGTGATTTTTTAAATTGGTATAACTTTTTTGAAACACTTAATGTGAATTGAAGCTCACCACAATATATTAGTGAAAACCACATCTAAATCGGATTAGCCGTTTCTGAGATTAACGTGCACAGACAAAAAGACAAACAATCTAACAATCATTATTTTTGGTGCTACTTTCGTTGATAAAGGTCTCAATAATATTTTTTCTTATATATTTTCCATATGCAGACAGCGATCCGTTACATTTTTATTATATATATTGATTAAATACCAAATATTTAAAATAATAACTAATTTCTGCATTTTATAAGATCTAATGAACGTTTTTTTTAAACCACAACCACAGCTTAGAATTTTTCAAAGAACTAAATTCTTAAACAAAGATTATTATTCAAGTGACGTAGAGCGGCTACGAGTTTTTTAATCCAATTCCAAAGAACATGAAAGGCTTGTTAGGTTTTCTTTTTATTTTATCATTCGATTTTCAAGAAAATATAAAAACATTCTACAAATAATGTATATTACTTTCCAAACTTTTGTAATTTTTTTAAAAATAAATTAAGCTTTTTTATTACTTTTGCAAATATATAATAAAAAAGTATAATAAATAAGTTAAATACAATTTTCTTGTTGTGTTTTTCCGCACAGACAGATCCTGACCGGAAAACAGCTACCAAATTTTATGGATTACATACCGATAGCGGCGCCACCTATCGGGTCCAATTGAGATAAAACTACCCTATCTTTCGAATTGGACCAAATTACATATACTTAGAAAATTTGATAAAAATTGGTTCAGTAGTTTCGGAGTTACATATTGATAACAGCGCCACCTACCGGGTCCAATTGAGATAAAAACTACCCTACATTCCAACGTATTACGCGAAACGGGTCCGCTAGTATTTCTATAAGTAGGTAAAGTTTCATTAAGTAGTAAGTACTCGTAGACTCATCAAATTGACGGCCATTGACTCATCATGAAATTTAAAAAACGTTGTATGAAAATAAGTCATTTTTTGTGTTACACGTTTAAAATGTGACTGAGATGTAGATATTATTATTATTTAAAAGTTAGTAAAAATCCCCTAAGAACGGATTTTGTTATAGGACTGGATTAAGGGGTCTAAGGGACTCGAACAAGTTTGTATGACGATGCTACAAATAATTGTAATAACAAATTAATTGTTATAGACGTCCAATAAAAATAGATTTTGAATAATTATACCACTGAGGGTGTCATAATTGGTTGATGTTGTGATTGGTTTATCAAATTAGAAGCGTGAAACTTAATTTTTGCATTATTGATTGAAAATAATAAATAGTGGAAAATGTACCCTTAAAGGAATGAAATAGGGATTGAAAGTTTAAATGAGAAATTTATCGTTTTTGAAGCTGAAAATATCAAACTTTAGTTCTGTACTACTAATTAAAAATTAGTGAAACAAGTGTTGTGTTTCAGTTTTTGTAAAAGTACTAACCCATAGGTGAAAAAGAGGACGAAATTTATATGGAAATTCGTTATTTCTGGAGTTAGAAGCATTTAACTTTTTCCATAGATGTTTGATCAGCATTTTCCAGAAAAATCAGGGAAAATCACTCGCATCGAAATCATTGACGTTTCGTATAAAAGAGCTCTTATTCTCGCATACATATTATTTTACCCTTTATTTCTAGACCCGGTTAGGAATAGTTTAAAAGTAAATAAATAAATAATCAAATTTATTATATTTTTTAGTCTTAATATAATTTTTACCTCTCAATATCTTAACCGTTATCCTGCCATATCAGAAGTAGAAATTTTGGAAAAAAGGTCATGAATTGTTGTAATATACTGACAAGACACTACTTTAACCCCTCTATGTCATCATTACATCATCATCATTACAACCTATACAGTCCACTGCCGGACATAGGCCTCCATAAGTTTACGCCAAAAATAACGTGAACTCATGTGTTTTGCCTATAGTCACCACGCTGGGCATGCGGATTGGTGACCGCAGGGCTGGCTTGACCCCTCTATGTAAATATAATCAATTTCTACTATAAATATAACAAATATAACCATTTATAAAAACTAACCACTCCAATTCGACTCGAAGAATTTCGATCCGCGTTTTATAACGGTATTTTTATCTTATACAAATTAGTATAAGTCAATTAAGTCATCGTCATCATCACATCAGCCTGTCACAGTCCACTGTTGGACATAGGCCTCCATAAGTTCGCGCCAAAAATGGTGTAAATTCATGTGTTTTGCCCATAGTCACCAAGCTGGGCAGGCGATATGCACCCAAAATTTCATGAGAATCGGTCAAGCCTTTTCGGAGGAGTTTAACTACAAACACCGCGACACGAGAATTTTATATATTAGATAAATAAATAAATAAACGCTTTACACTCAACTACAACAAAAAAAGAAAAACAAATGACACATTGGAATTATATTTAAATTATTATTACTAATATTGTTTATAGAATATTGCTTGTTATCAATTTTATTACATATGACCTTAACAGTATAAAGAAGACTTCGGATTCAATGTGTATAAAACGATTTAATATGTAAGATTATGACAAATAGCCATTAATGGATGGTACGACAAACAAAACAAATATTTTTTTTCTCCAATAAACCATAAAACGTCATCCCATAAACATTGGACGTTATTAATTAACATGTACGAAGTGCATGACGAATAAAAAGTGTATCTCGTAACGTTTGCATATTCCTTTTGAAAGTTCCGTATCCGTACCCACGTAACAAAAAAGATAATAAAAGTTGAAACATTCACGAGAAACTCACTCGTACGAGTTTTTCATGTCCACATTTTTGTTTTTGTATTTATTTCTATTTTATTAAAAACGTACTAATTCTGTTAGGGTCGTATCTTTATCATATATCACCTATATTAAGAATACTCTTAGGGTTTAGTATCCAAAGTACTAACATAATCTTTTATTAATCATTATCCATATGTCCATCGGTCTATATCAGCTCTGTTTTTAAAATAGTAGTCAGTCAGTTCAGCCTGTTGAAGTCCACTGCTGAACATAGGCCTCCCCAAGTTCGCGCCAGACATCCTGGTTTTCCGCAATCCTCATCCAGTCTAAGCCGGCAATCTTACGTAGATCGTCGGTCCAGTGGGCCAGGGGATGTCCTATACTGTTTCCCAAGACGCAGTGTAGGGCATAGAATAGAAGAGTAGTAGTTAGACGCTAAAAAAATAAATAAATAGAATATGTACTATACCCGTTGTGAAGAATAATAAAAAATTACAATTTAATGAAATATTAAGACCACTGTAATAAATCAGTTTTGTTTGGGTTTTTAATTTATTTCAAGAATCCTTTAATTAAGTAATCGCTTTTATTACGTAATGTGAATGTTTTTTTTCAATAATTTACTATTTGTGTGTCTAGTACTGAAACGCTGGTCATAAAATTGTACGTCGTACGTAGTATATTTCGAAGCGAGCAAAGCCATGGGCAGAACGCTAGAATATTATAAATCAATTTTATTTAAAAATTTTATGGTAGAAAAACGATTAGTAATTAGCACTTCTATTTTCCTAATAAAAATATCTCATATTATATTAAAACAAAAACAAGTACTAATATTTTTTTCGGATATTAATTTTAACTAGGTCGATATTCGACCATAATTAAAAATTTAAATCAAACAAAACCAAAAAATAATAAAAATAAAGAACCTTTTTTAAATAAATTCAATTTGATTACAGACTTTGACAATAAAAAAAGGGTGTGTGTGTCAAATATATGGTCGTGTGTGTAATGTTTTTTTTTAATTGTTTTAACATACTTTTATGCATAATTTATAAAAAAATATATATTGGAACACTGCACTCCTTTTCTATATAAACTATAAGTGTACGAATTTTAATACTCCTCCGGCCGAGCAATTTTCGTAAAAAGTTGTACAAAGTTTTTGCTTCACGTATACATGTGGATTCCTTTTGAATTGTAATAGATTAGAAATACTACAAATCCAAACCAGAGCACCGTGTATAAGATTACTACTTTACTAATTAATATATCATATTAAATATACTAGTTAGGTAGATTTTGAGTTAAGTTGATGAGAACACAATTAATGTTTGCGATCTTGCGATCTAAAGCTCTGTTAATTATATTATTCGCTTTAGTTCTGCTCACGTAGCTGCTGTTACAGTTGTATTATCTATTGAACTAGTTACTAATTAAACGTTTAAGCAGTTTCCTTAAACAAATAAAATGTTAAGCGATAACCCTACACATGTAAGTCACTAGTAAAATATTTTAATCATTTAATAAATATATACGATATAAGATGGGTGAATTATAAATTACAATAAGTTTTTATCATTATAAGAAAATAATTTCTACCTCAAATTGTATGTTGTTAAGAAATTCATGTAAAAACATATGGAGAGATGAACATGAACATTAGTAACTGCCGCTGTTGGGCGTCAAATTTATCATTCTCCCCGTTAAGTAGCCATGGGTCCATTAGTCTGTTATAAAGAAAGAAAAAACATATTTAATCAATTATTGTTGAAAAATATATACATTATACAATAGTATGTACCGCAAAAATAGTAGCCTTAGAATGCTACGAGTGTTTCGACTAAAAATAAATCTGTGTACCAAAAAATAGTAGCATAAATTTTTCAATAAAACGAACAGCGCTACAAAATTCAAAAGGCAATGCATGAAAAGCAATTTCACTAACTTATTTATTTATTTTTATTTATTTATTCTTAATGTACACCAAAATACAGACACATATAAAGAAAGATACAATACAAGATGTACAAAGGCGATCTTATCGCTAAATAGCGATTTCTTCCAGATAACCTTTGGGAACTGGACACGATACAGTAGTAGACTAACAATACAAATGTTGAATTCAAAGTGTCAATAACAGTGTTACCGCACTCACAAACACACATACATCATCGGCCGGACATCCGTCGGTACTGCAAAGCAAAGAGGGCGAGAAAACATCTTGGTAATAGCGTGATTTATATGTATTGCTTCACGATTTCAATAAGCGGCTTGAAATGTTACACATTCTATACACCGTGTTTGAAAATATACAGTAGTTAATAGTAGCTTTTTATTAAATTGTTTATAATTAAAATATGATAATTACAATTTCAGTTTTATATTGTAATTGAAGCTTTAATACCAAGTAATGTAATTTTTGACGTTTTTGACACTTTGATAGGATTCGTTAGAAAATCGATATCTTATATTTTTTTAAACAATAAAGATAATGATGATTATATAAAAGTATACAGCTTTCTAATTTTCCTGAAAGTTCGTATTCTAACATACATGGTGTTCGAACTTCAAAGAAGATATATTAATAATTTTGCTTGAAACTTTGATGTAAAACTTCTTTACGCAAGCCTGACTTGAGGAGTAAGCTGGTGAATGCGTGGCGAGAGCTTTACGAAAAGTGTGATTGGGCAGGGCGAACGGAAGTTGAGAGAAAGATATCAGTTAGATGGAGCTAAAAAGTTTTACTTTAATCGTGTAGTCTAAAGCGCACTCGTTTTTTTTATATTATTTTAACTGCTTCTTTTGTCAGTTGTACTTTGTAACAGCAACAACGACTAAAATCCAATTAATGTCAAAGTTACAAAGTAAAGACAGTATTACAATAATTTGAAGAAAAAAAAACTCTTAACAAAGATTACAACATAATCTTAGTTGTATTTCAGTCTCAGAACTGAAGGACTTAAGGTGTGTTTGTATTCATATTTGATTGTGTAAATATTAGAATGCTCATAATGGATGTGCAGGGATACGAATATATGAGCTATAAAACACAATTTTTTAAATGCGGTAATTTATTATTAATTAATTATTTTGGGTTATATAAAATTTATGTATTAAAATGTGTCAAATATCATTTTTACACAAAGAAGTATAATCAACACACACCAAGAATAATGAATCAGAAACACTACGAGAGTCAAATGGCATCAGAAAGTCAACTTAACTACTGTAAAATGATCCTTTCTCTTTTCAGGATTATATCCGTTTGCGTTCATTTCCGCCTCTGGTTGTTGATATCACGGAGATCTCCATGAATTGGACATGATAGCATTCATGTTGTGAATAAACCATGAGTTGTTTTCAATTAAGCGTAAAAGGGTTCCGTCATAAAAGCCGGACCAAGCGTAATTGGCATATATAGAGGTACGTAATTTATTATTTGTGTCACAGTATGAATATGCTGGTGATAACTGCTGTGAATCACTGTGTTTTAATTAGTGAAATAGTATCTAAATATTTATTAATTCCTATTGTCATTGTTATTAGCATCATTTTCGAAGAATTTTAATTTTACAAATATCAACATACATCTGCAATTAATCTAAAAAGGGGAGTTATGCTTTTAACTTTAGGTATATCTATTTCTATTAGTATATTATTATAGGTATTGTGGATTTTCTGGATTATATTGGATATTCTGTCATATGCCGTCTAATTATAAAATCAACTTTTTAAAAAAAACTCTCCTTATTTGCTACTTTGGTTTGATATGAAAAAAATAAAATATAAAAATATAATAGTTTTTATTTTGCTCAAATTATGTGGTTAACATTATCTAGAAGCCCGAAGAAGAAGAAGAAGAGTAAATTATTTTTAATTGTGTTTTAATTGTAATTGGAGTTTTTTCTTTTCTTACAGCTATTTTCTTGTTGTGACACAAAATAATGTTACTGTCGGTTTGTACGTAATAATTGTGTTTTTGTACACACTTTTTAGGGTCAAAGTCTATCTGCTAACATAGTTTATCTGTCGAGGGGGAAAATAAGGTAAAAAAGAAAAATAACGTATTTTTTTAAAATTTTTGAATACTTTGAAGAGTAGTTTCCCGCGCAAAGATGTGCAATCGTTGTATAAATAACCAACACAAATACATACATAAGATTACTTTAACATTTTCTTTTAAGAGTACGAATAAGGTTAAATTATTTTTCGATCATGCAGGGGTTTTTGAGTAATATAGAAATAAGAATAGAGGCAGACAGAAACCTTTTTAGCTCATTTTTTTAGTGTTTCGCTCAAAAACATCTTAATAATTGTTTCTTATATTGTACATGAATGTACAGGTATTGGTGAAATATTACTATTATATTATATATAATGTATGTGTGTTGTTATTATTATTTTATTACTTGTGTTATATATGAGGTCAGTCACAATTTATATTCGAACAATAATATTATATAAAGCATTTAATTATTTTATTTATTTAATTATCATATTTACGTTTCACAGTAGAATAATAATCACCTATTGTGAGGGTTGAGCTTGGCTTAGTGAAATACCTTTAAAAGCGTCGTAACACAACCGTGATAACATGGCCTACTTACCTATATTCGTATACAAAACATATTTTAAATATCATGTAAGTGTAATTTTATTTTAAGTTCAATGATTATGCTATACAAAAATTAAGTTTACTCCAGTTCTAATTTATAACCGGAAATTTCTAATAATTAAATACGAAGTTATCGTGATAACTATTTTTTGAACCCAACAAACACAAATCAGACACAAAACACCATTTAAAATACAATTACTAAATCATATATTTCAAATAGTTTGTTGTTCATTACCTTCTTTATGAAAGGTGGGTTTAAGGGTTCTGAGTTTTTAGTAGCCAATTTTGTGATTGAAATTTGTTACATTTCTCCAAAAACGATTTCAAAATCTTAATGAATAAAATATGATGAAACTTTCAAAAAGTTTTACTGTAACAGCAATAGTTTTACAAGCTATCAGACGTTGCAATAAAATAAGCAATAAAAGTAACAATATTTTTCCAATTTTGAAATTACAGAAAATCTTAACTTATTTCACGACTCTGATCACATAAAACGATTACTGCCCACATAACGCCGCAGAACGACCGAAGTTGGTTATAGAATGGACGTTCTCGTACCGAATACGATTGGTCGTAGCCACAGAATGCGTTTTAATCTAGAACTCCCTCACTGCATCATCCACAATTCAAACTTTGGGATTCTTGCTTTTTTCCTGCTCTAAGTATTTACAAAATTAGCCGGCTATATACATATATACCTGTTTACTATATTCAATAAACACCAAAGAAAATAATAATAAAAGACTGTTTGTCTTTTTATAATTATAACATTGGTTTTTACTAAATATTGTTTATATATATCCTAAAAAAATATTTTTAAATATGTACAATCCGAGTAATACCATTTCCAGTTAGGTTTTTTTAAGGTATCAACTTTGGTCTGTTAAGTTAGCCTGAATCTTTCCGCAGCTAAACGACAGTTGCGGTAAGTCGGTCCAAGGTGAGTTTTGCGATAGTTTACTGCCGTCGACGACTTAAAGTTTATTTTTGATCTTTTTCAATTTGTTTGCGCTTCCGTTTTGTTGGGAAACTTTAAACAATTGGCGGAATCACAAATATAATCATAAAAACATGTTTGCCAAAAACTGTGTGTGTTTACGTACATCTAACTAAAATAAGTTTTTTTTTTTCAGTAACTTATTCTTAACATACATTCACTATTATGGGATATCATTCTATGTAATAGGATCAACAATTTCATGTGGAATTGCCATTTTTAAAAGTACAGAAAGATTTTTATCCAAACTGACCTGATGAACTTAATTCTTGACAATAACGAACACAAATAATTGTGTTTGAAAAAAAAACCGACTTCAATTACATCGACGAGACAACGTAGATCGACGAAAAAATAATCAAGTAACTACGCGTTATCAAAGATTACTCAAAAATTAGTTATTAGATCTCGATAAAATTTATATGTAACCACATGATAAACATCAGCTTTCGATCAAATTAAAAATTATCAAAATCGGTACACCCAGTAAAAAGTTATTGCGAATTTTCGAGAGTTTGCCTCGATTTCTCTAAGATCCCATCATCAGATCCTGGTTTCCTTATCATGGTACCTAACTAGGGATATTCCCTTTTCAACAAAAAAAAAGTTTATCAAAATCGGTACATCCAGTAGAAAGTTATGCTGTATAATACAACGTAGGTCGACGAAAAAAGCGTCAAGTAAAAACGCATTATTGCGATTATTACGAGATATAACTCGAAAAGTAGTTGTTAGATCTCAAATAAATTTAAATGGGACCAAATGACACACACCAACCACCTTTCGATCAAAAGAAAATTTTTCGAAATCGAAATTTTCCCAGTCAAAAGTTCTGAAGTAACATACATTAAAAAAAATACAGTCGAATTGAGAACCTCCTCCTTTTTTGGAAGTCGGTTAAAAAAGAATTATTCCATATGGTTTGTTCGGAACTTATGCGTATGAAGGAGTTTTCTTAATCTCTTATTATGGGGGTTTTCTCTTAATTTTGTAATGTATTATAGTTTATTCTGAGATTTTAGATATTTGTTCTAGTTGTTTATTGTTTTTATTACTAATCAAATAACTACAGTTGTTTATTTATTGACTATGTTGCACTTTGGATCTTTTCTGTGTTCTCTATTTGTTATATTCATTATTACTATTTTTTTTTAATTATTATCTTAAAGACCTAAGAAATTTTTAAATTATTAAGTTAGCACACCTGTAAATTCTTTTTAATCTAGAATAATTTTATTGTACTATAATTAACAAATGCGACGTTTTGATACTTTGCTAACATTATTGTACAATCATATTCAAATGTGACTAATTGTAAAAATATACTATTTGATTGATTGATTATTCGAGCGTCTGTGCCCATCTGTAATTGCGGGACACGAACATTTTAACAAAATGTACGTACACTGGATAGTTTGCTGTGTACCTTGCGTTGATGAGCCTTGAATAAATATATAAATAAATACATACATTTCGCCTATTCATTGTTATTATCCGCCTGCAAAGGAAGGGTTAATGAAATTGAAGGATAAGTAAATTAATTCTCTCTTTGTGAATGTCTCCGACTCATGTTATGTACGGTGTTGAATAAAATTTTGAAGGACTACCGTAATTTTTAAGTATACAGTACATAATTTTTCATATTGTTTCGCTGGCTTTGTGTAATTATTATTTTTTTTACTTGTTCCAGCCTTTTCAGTTGATTTTCTATTAGTTGTTCTTCACGCAGGCGGTTTTTTTATCGTTATTTTATTTTTATAACAATTTTTATTTGCAATACCATATCCTAGTCGCAATACGATTAGATCGAAATTAACATTAAAACGTTTAACTAAGCGTTATCAGAAACAGACGATGCTCCGGACGTATTTTAATTAACAAATATATACAATTAATTCTAAAATGTAACATCGATGTGTATCAGAAAACTAAATTAATTAAATAAATTTATTTATTAATTGATATTATACTGAGTCATTATACCATTCAAAGTATGTATTTAAAATACATTTTGTATGTGAATAGTCAAAAATTAAAAATAAAAGATTAAATATTATTATATAATTATGAAAGGTATTTAAATAACTAAAAATATTAAGGAACATTAAATTTTTTAAATAAACATGACATACATATAATGTAATCATCAATCGTGGAAACTTATGTCATATGAAAACTACGAAAAAACCCTTGCAACATCAGAGCAACCTCAAATATGTTGTTAGCTATATTTGTATCTAAGTAGGGGTAAGACGGAGCTAAGGATTGAAAAAGGGAGGCAGTATCCACTTCCGGCTTCTATGGGAATTTCTATACGAATGCCACGCTCGACTATATTAGTACGTGCTATGGTCAAAAGTGTCAAATAAAATTCCAGTTAGACTATATAAAAAAATTATAATTTGTAATTTATTTTATTTTCGTATCAAAAGTATTTTTAAACAACTAAATAAAATAAAAATACATAGGTACATACACAAATTTAATTATGGTCGGCTTAAATATTAGTAACAATAATAGACTAGCATAGTCAATGTCTGATTAAATAACTTTATTTTAATTCATTTCATTGACTACATTTCGTTGCGTGTAATAACTAAAAGCCTATGCATCTGTGAATGTAGTACTCATTTCTCAATTTATAAGCTTGTACTGTGTGTCAACATAGCACGGAAAAGTGATTGAACAATCAGAAATGCAATCATTTCGCCAATAGAACTTGCTGTTATACCGCACGTACATACATCACCCGCCGGACATCCGACTATATATATGAAAAGAAGGCAAGTGTGAACGGATTTGAAGAGATTTATACAACCACCCGTAGTTTGAAATTGCTCACATCAAGGCTTACCATCAATTGACTTGGAGAAAACTTTAAAAGAGAAAACTGTTATGTGTATAATTGTATATTTACAAAATCTTTTATTAAAGTCGTAGCTTAGTCTTTATAAAGTCTAATAAATTATTTTAGTACTACTATATATAGTACTAATAAATTTATTGATAAAAACATATTGTGCATCCTTATTGTGTGTACATTTTATTTTATTAAACTGATTTTAACGATAAAAATAAAGGTTGGTCTTTACTTTACTCCGATATCAGATACTACTAGTAACTAAATAGCTATTAATCTTTTAGCATTATCAGAAACAAAACTTTCGTAAAACTATCACAAAATTTTGAATAGCCAAAAGTTAAGACTAATAAATTCCACGTCTATGTTAAGAAATAAATATCATCTTAATTTCCAAACTAACAAATGTCGATAAAACTAAGCAAAAATTAAATAAAAATAAAGTATTAGTGTAAAAAAATAAAAATATATGTATTCATATTGTTTCCGAAGCAATATTGCAAGACTTATTTAAATATTCGAGTTCCGTAGCAGAGTTCCACTTTTCGACTTGACAACAAACTTGGATCCACTCCAGTATAAAATCCGCTGAAAAGATTCTTTAAAAAATATCAGTTCATTCATCTCTGGATTTTCATTTAGCCTGGATTAGTTAAAGCATAAGCGTTTACATTTCTTACTTTAGATTACTTCTCATCCATACTTATAATATTATTGAGTAGGTATTAAATTTTTAAAAGAAATTTTAAAAATTATATTTTTCATGTTATGAAATAAAAATGACAATAATGATGAACGCATAGACAACTACATAGAAAATATATTTTTTACTTATATTAGTTAATATTTGTACTGTTGTTATATTGTAGTAATTTATTATGGACATATCTTTTGTATCACATTTTGAATGAACTTGTTTCAAGATGTGAACTGTTCTTACGATAAATATACTATATAATATCCTGTAACCTCAAATGATCCTGTAATCTTCGTTGAAATCAAAAAAGGTTATACTTTATTCTATTACTTATTTAAATATTAATTAGAAGTAAATGCATAACTGCTGGATTACCGCTAAAGTGTTTAAAGTTTTCTTGTTTTAGCGAGTAAGTACAATGAACGCTGCTGCTGTACTAGAACATTTAAAGTGAAACGAAGTCTGCCTGCCGAGGATATGTGGATTACGAAGTTTGAACGCCATTGGACAAACTGTTAACGTTTTGTTCATAAAGTACTGAACGTAATATCACGATCTTACTCTGCTGTTGGTAATAACCTGTGAATTGTAAAGAGTAATGTAAAATAATGCAAATTTGGTAAAAGTTAGTTAAATAGTAACTACATGTCAGTGTAGGTAAACTAAAATTATAATTATTATTATCATCTACAGTTTTTAGATGATTATAATAAAATATTATAATAAAGATATATACCATACAAAATTAAAAATTATTATTATATTATGTTTCAATAAATGTCAAACAGTATACCTACTCGCACATTGTATGACAATATTAATAAAAAAAACTTAAACGTCTTTTCTTTGAATTTTAAATGAAAACATTGTCAAGGATATTTGTATTTTCAATAAAAACAATATCGTAAAATAATGAAAAACAGTAAAATCAAACAAGATGCAGTATTGCTACGTCGCTTAAGCTGCGATATTATTCCCAAGACGTCCACGAACTGCGGTAAAATTCAATAAATAAGTTACTTCAGATTTCTTCGAGGAAAAATATCAATGTCCCCGTGTCTCCTTACTGACAACCTTTTAGGGGCAGAAATTTATAATGGTAGTTTCCATTACCCGAAGTGGCTGTCTGGAGACTGATGCATGACGCACTCCTGAGAAAATAATATAAGACCACGTTCTTTGCTCGATAGGATGTAGGGCCCTTGTGATTATGTTTAACATTCACATTAGGGTTAAACAATGTAATAGTTTGAAGAAGTTGACTTTTTACACATATTATTTTTGTGAAACTTGAGATATTCTTATAAGGATTTGGGTAAAATTGCTTTAAATAAAGTGTTGTTATGCTTTTCTTTCCTTTTTTTAATTATACGTGAATGTTCATTTAAATAATAAATAAATTTTGTTTTGATTTAGGATAAGTCTAAGAAGTTGGTTATTAAAAGTTAAAACATATTTTTTCCTTGCAATTATATTTAGTAAGTAAATTTTTAAAGTCAATATTTAGTCAGCAAATTTTTTAAGTTAGTAGTTTTTATTTGTAAATTAAATTAAATGATGAATTGATAAAATGAATTAATTATGAATTTTGAATTATTAATGAATTTTTAATACCAAAAATTTTATAATAAACAAAAACATTTTTTTTAATTTACATTTTTTTTACTATTTTTAACACACATATTAAGTCTACATTTATGTTGTAGGTATATATTATAGTGTAAGAGAACTTACTTTAGTAGTAGGAAAATAAAATTGTATTTATTTTTACCATACCTTATCCTACGATAATATTATCCTTTTTTAATTTTTTTTTTATGTCAATAGGTCGGCAAACAAGCGTACGGCTCACCTGATGGTAAGCGATTACCGTAGCTTATAGACACCTGCAACACCAGAAGCATCGCAAGCGCGTTGCCGAGCCAATCCCCAATCCCCCCAGGAGCTCTGGTCACCTTTAATTTTAATTATTTTAAAACGACCCTCTTATGTATCTTTGTATATGTATGTGCCTATGTTTATTTTATTGATGGGTATTTCGTCATTAGAAATTCGTATAGATTTTTTAAATAAATTGAATTGTAAGATCATAAGTTACGTCACTTTATTTAAAGTTGGCTAAAAATGTCAGTTATTGAATAATTATTACCCAGTTTCACGCAAATATCAAAAATATACTCTTAACAGTAAATGCATATAAAAATCAGTTTTAAGTATATTGAAGAGCCTTTACGCTATATTAAAATGAGTCCTTTGTAAATCGCTGTGAAATTAACGTCATATTGAAACTACTGACATCTAATTGAACTTTCAAAGAAAACATGCTAGTGACAGAAAGCCCTGCGAGGATATCTGGTGGACATTAATATCTCTGCCCCTTCATCGGGATGAAATTTTGAATAAAGGAAAGTTTCCTTTTTAAAAAGTATTTACCAAATTAAATAACAATAAATAAATAAATAAATATCTTCACAATACACACACGGTCGTCTGTTCCTAAAGTAAGCAACTTGATGCTGTGTTTTAGGTAACAGCCAACTGGTATGGCTGCATATTTTTTTTTTTTTTCGATACACATACTTATAAATAATACATATATAAATAAATGATTATATTACACCCAGACTCGGAATGGTAATCGAATCCATAACCTCCAAGGGTACAGAAAGCAGTCATTACAAACTGCGCGAACGGGCTCGTCAAAAATAATCATTATTTTAGTGTCAAAATTCTGTATTTAATATAGATAAGAATAGAAAAATTAATAATTTATATAAAGTTGCATGATACTACAAATCAATATAAACACATGCACCTACTTATTTAACCACACACATACACTTTACATATATGCTTGTACATATACAATCAAAAAATTCCTTCGAACCAACACAAGCTTAAACCGCTCGCAATAAGCGCTGCACACAAACAAGTCCATAATATAAAGACCCGTATCCTCTAATAAAAGCCGGGAGGCATGTAACATGGTACTTTTGGTCAGTGGGTAAATAATAAATACTCTGAAGGGTTGGCGGTGATGGATGTTGCGCTTCCGTCGTCCGTCATATTGAAACCAACGAATTGTGACACACATTCCATTTTTTCCCACTCCAGCTGTAATTCCAACTAGGATTTTTTTATTTTTTGTTTTATTTTATTATGATTGAGATACAATTTAGTTTGAACGTGACTTGATATATGAGATTTTTTAACAAACATTAATACTTTCTGTCAATTGGTTTGTCTTAAGCAATTTGACCTGTTTAAATTATGATCATTCATTACTATTGTATAATTTAAACGATTTTGTTGTACAATACAAAATTTTAGTTTGTTATTTGCTTTTTTGTGTGTATTTATTTAAGCTCGTTAATTGTGTGGTTAATATTTTGTTATTTAAATAATCTAAAAGTAAAAAACAACATTCAAAAAACTTTCATAAACTGTGTCATCTTGTCAAATAAAAGAGTTTCATAATATATTCCAATAACAATATAATCGAAAAAGTCGCGGTACTAGCCTAAGACAAAATATATTAAATTCCTGTAACAAAGACTGTGCTATAAAGTTTTACGTTGCCTCTTTTCAACTCAACAATTTAAAGGATGAAATTCCGTGACAGGAACGTACAGGCCCGAAATTTTCTTTATTATTGCATTAAAAGATACAGGGAAGGTTGGTAGTTAAACTATGTAAGCGTGTGGTTTTGCGTCCATTATTCTGGCACAAAGTTATAAGTGGCGTACCCTTTGGGTCAAAGAGAGTCTGATTCAATTCACCTGCTCGGTCGCTTTGACAGTCGCTACAAATGGTCTATTGGCCGTAATATGTTCACATTACTTGATACGTTCGTTGAGAAGGTATAAATCGGCTATAGATATTACGTTTTATATTGATTGGTGTGGTACATATTGATTGGTGCGTTTGATTGATAATTCATTTACTGTTTCAATTCCCACTATATTTTGGTTAGGTTGTTGTGGCTTCAATACATTACTTATTAATATAGTACACTACATTTTTTATTCTATATTACAATATATAATACTAATAAGTCTTATTTTTTATTTTTTATTAACTGCCCTTAACATTCCGTAAGTATTCCAAAATTGCGCGAGCAGCGTGGTGGATTAAGCTCTGATCTTTCTCCTACGTGGGGAAAGAGGCCTATGCCCAGTAGGATATTACAGGCTGAAGCGAGCGATTCCAAAATTTACTAAAATACAAACTTAAAACTTTGACAGGCAAAAAAAGGATGAGTAGAATTGCAAAATTAAATACTTATAAAGTATTGCCACTTGTTTAACGTTTGTGTGTGTGTGTGTGTGTGTTTTGTGTGTGGGTGTGTGTGTGTGTGTGTTGTTTCTGTGTATGTGTTGTGTCTGTTTTTTTGTATCAACATGAAAGTATGATAAAATACATTACAACTATTTTAATTTTTATTATTTTATTTATTTAAAATCATTTGAAAGGACTTTTTTAAGACGCATGTTTTGTTTGGATTTAGCCTACATGCATTATATGTGACTACAAAAAAAAAACATATTATTGACTATGTATATAACTTCATTCAATATAGTGTACGGTAAAGTAAAATATATGCAGAATTTTTCTTTCATGAATTATTTGTACGCAATTACTACTAAAGCGTTTGTTGCCCGATCTTTATTATAAAACAAATTCCAAATCCTATTCGTCATCTAATTCCTATTTCTATTCTTATCGTTAAAATGCTATTTCTGTTTAAATTCGACGTACAGTTGCTGCTAGTTTAATGAAAACCAACTTATGATTGGCCCTGGTTTCTGTTACGAACAATTTAGCAGAAATATGATTGTATTGTAACTTCATTAAGCGGATTGTTCTCGTAAACAATACGTTGTACTAACATCATCAGTGATGATTGTGTTTCCCTTGTGATTTTATTTGGATTGTGAAAAGTAAACATGATAAAACAACCAAGTCAGTTTATAATTAAACAACTCGTTATTAATAGTGAATAATACAAACATGAAATTAGTAAAAGTTTTTAATTTTCTAGCAAAAAAGCGCGTGCTCCGCCGGGTGATAAGAGAATTCCGTAGCCTATCGACGCCTGCAACACCAGTAACATTGCGAGCACATTGCCAACCCTACCCCTGACGAATTTTGCTTTCTAATTATCACCATCGTGTAATCGACTAACTGAAAGAAGGTTGTCATAGCTTTAAGTGGTTTTTTCTATCACGAACAACTCCATTAAACTTAAAGAATATGTTAAATTTGTTCCTCTATTCACTCGGATGCTTCATTAGGCTTTTTGACGATGTGACTAACTGAATTTGAGTCTAGACATAACATATGTTTTTAACACTGTCTCAATACATGTTTTCGTCCTAATTTTTTAACGTTTTACTTTATCCATTCGTTTAATTACTAGGCTTAAGTGAATGAGAATAAAATAAATGATGGTAATATAAAGATAAGATAAAATATGGTAACTTCCTCGATACTTATCTGATTGGTTAATTCCTTTTAACAGCAGTAAATTTGTAACTTTACTTTTGACACAATCTTTATTTCTTTTCCGCTTTATAAAAACATGTTAATGTAGTCGTACAACGTAATGTCCACGCTAAGTCCAGAAAGGGATACAAAGTTAAGTTTAACATGAATTAATTTCCATATAAATAGAATATTCAGGAAAAATAACATATTTTCTCTCGTGAATATCTGAGTAGCCTTGTAAGAGGTAAAGATTTTCGTTGGATTTAAGAAGTTGCTGTACTTTCATACACGTTTTGTTTATTTATTAAAATATTGATATTATTAATACATGTAATATTATAAATAGCTATGTCAATTTACTATACAACACATATACAACTACACCATACAACTACTTGGCAATAAATTAAATCTTTGAGGTGAGTATCGTAAGGGTATTATCTTTATTTTAACTGCTGTATTTTAGTCGACTTATTAATAAAGCTACAAAAATTATAACTGAAACAATAAACAGAAAGATTTGATTTTCGTTTGCTTTTTTTGGTAAACATAAAAATTACTAGACCGATTTAAAAAAAATATTTTACTAACAGATTGATACGTTATTACTGAATGACAAAGGTTATATTTAAAGATAGAAAACGAAAGAGTCCACGCAGACGAATCCGCAGGCGGAAAACTAGTTTAAAATAAATTGCGAAATTTCGAAAGTAAAATACAATAGTACAAAAAGTTCTAAAACAATTCAATCACTTATATTGCGAAGACAGTATCGCACTTTCCTTATCTCCTATACTAAGAGAGGGTTAAGGGTGCAATTTATTAAAATCTAGATGGTAATCTTCATTATGCCACGGTCACTCAATAGAATACCATCACGGAAAAAACAGAGGGTAAAAACACTTTTTGTTTCAACAAACGTTGTGGAGGCAGAAGGCTGTTTGGAATTCCAACGACCTGATTAAGAAAGGTCACGTATTAAACAGTTTTATTTATTTAAGTTAAAGTGTAAATAGAAGTAGGAAAATTTAGACGATTCTTTTATTAAAATATGAGTATTACAATTAAAAAATTAAAGAAAATAATAGCATAGCGTTGCATGTTTGAAACAGGCTTTTTCAATTTATGAAATTAGTATAGGTAATATATATTGTGTTTGTGATTTAAAAACGAGTCTATTAGTCAGATTACCCGATTACTTCCTCGACGAACTTGACATGAAAATGCGTTAGCTTAAAAGTGTAGAAGAGTTGGAGAAAATGGAAAGTTCTGAGGTAACGTACTCGTACATATGAAAAAATACAGTCGAAATAAGAAACTCTTGTTTTTTTGAAGTCGGTTTAAAAAACAGACTACGTTTGTTTAGAGAATACTTTTCTTTACTTCTCATTGATACGGCGTTGGCGAATGAGGAAATGACAATTTATATAAGAAAAACAAGCAACAAATATTAACCCACACAAAACCAGTTATACTCAATATAATAAAATACAAAAGATCAGGAAATTTATGACAATACTATTATCTGCTTATATCGACAGACGTTACGTATGAGTATACTAGTAACTTTGCAAATAGCAAACAAACGAAAACGGTTGTTTTGTATTATTTATATTTTCTACTCACCTAAATTGTGTATTCTGTATTTGTATAGCTGATAAACGAAATAAGATTTTGAAATGCTAAAATGCAAATAATATTATTTACCTAAATGATTATCACTTTTGGTTAGCAGGTTATCTGCTAAGCTGTATTAGAGCAGCACGGTGCATGAAGCTCTAACCCTTTTTTTGTATTATAGCTTATAGTAGGAGATATTTGCAAGAATATATTATTAACACAAGCTTACATATTTATAGGCAGTTGCAGTTTAGTTTCACTAAAAAATATTCTATACATTAGAGATAAAAACTATATAAACATAGATGAAATAATAAATATTAATAATATAATATTGAATATCATTGTAGCACTGTGTATCATTTTTAATACACAACAAAAAATTTTATACTAATAAGAGCGAAGTTATTTAACTAGTTTTTAGAAAATTAAAATAGTTTAAACTTATATTAAACTTATACTAAACGTGGGCCCGTCGAAATATCTATTACTAATTATGTTTCGCTCAGCAGGAGTACGTCCTACGCATAGAAATATTTTTCTAATGTTATTTTAAACATCATCGAAAATAATAATATATTGGATAGTTCCATTAAGACATAAAACCGTAACGACTTGAAATATAGTTTAATAATAATTACAAAACTCAGTATTCTATCTAAAGTAATAATATAAAATGACTAAAATCTTTTTCTAGTTAAAATTATATAGAATAATTTTAATTATTAATAGAATGGAATATAAAAAATAATGGTATAAATAAATAATATATGAACTATTAACTTAAGCAAAAAAATAAAATGGTTTGTTGTACAACCACAATTACGATTCAAAAAATTAAATTGAATTAATATTTTAATAAGATTTTAAATTTGTTATATTGATATGATATTAAAAAATTGTTTAGAATTTCCTAATGTGTGGGTAACACAAAAATAAATCGTAAAAATTATTTAAAAAAAATGTTTAAAATTTAATAATGTCTAGTAACTTTTTGAAATGGTTAATTATATATAATGAATACGCACCTCATAAACTATGAAATTATTTAATAACGAAGTAATATATTCATACTTGAAATTCGTATCTCACTAATTTTGAAATGCAAAATAACTCGCGAAGTCTGCCGTCATCAAGTTTCTAAGAATTGAATAGGACATGGAAATGTCATGAAACATTAACATTTCTTTTTGCACCCATCTCATCGTATTATAATTAAGGTCCAATAATTTATAAACTATGTGAAAAAGAGTAGGTTTATCAAATAAGCTCAAACTGTACACGGATACTTACACTAATCTGTAGATGATCTCGTACCAGAGTATCAAAAGACAATTTTAAACATTTTTTGAATATCATATCAAAAATTGACCGCTCCAGCGGGATTCGAACCCGCGTCTCCGACTGACCGTGTCGGCGCTCTAGCCAATTAAGCTATGGAACGATGTACCCGCTAGAGCGAAATTTCTGATATGATGATTTTTATTTTCGGTTTAAGCGAACCGTGGCGCCGTCTATAGTGAGTTCTTTACAGAGACCCGTAACTATTCAAAGTTTCATATTACAATGAAAATATTTTGACAGGAGACGACACCATGCTATTATTAATACCTACGATTTTATTTTTGTGTTACCCCCACATTAGGAATTCTAAACATTTTTTGAATATCATATCAAAAATTGACCGCTCCAGCGGGATTCGAACCCGCGTCTCCGACTGACCGTGTCGGCGCTCTAGCCAATTAAGCTATGGAACGATGTACCCGCTAGAGCGAAATTTCTGATATGATGATTTTTATTTTCGGTTTAAGCGAACCGTGGCGCCGTCTATAGTGAGTTCTTTACAGAGACCCGTAACTATTCAAAGTTTCATATTACAATGAAAATATTTTGACAGGAGACGACACCATGCTATTATTAATACCTACGATTTTATTTTTGTGTTACCCCCACATTAGGAATTCTAAACATTTTTTGAATATCATATCAAAAATTGACCGCTCCAGCGGGATTCGAACCCGCGTCTCCGACTGACCGTGTCGGCGCTCTAGCCAATTAAGCTATGGAACGATGTACCCGCTAGATCGAAATTTTTGATATGATGATTTTATTTTCGGTAAAAATGTTTAGAATTCCTAATGTGTGAGTAACACATAAATAAAATCGTACATATTCAGTAATGGATGATATTAGGTTACCAGCCGGCCTAGCATGCATACAACGAGATATCTCTTGACGAGAGAGAGAGATAATGTCTACATCGAGTATTTTCTCGATTACCCTAACATGCGCACTACGAGAGACAAAATTCTCTTCCGAAGACTTCGCCTTGTCGAGTAGAGAAACATTATCAACCATTCCGGTTCCACAACACCGGTTCGCTTAAACCGAAAATAAAAATCATCATATCAGAAATTTCGCTCTAGCGAGTACATCGTTCCATAGCTTAATTGGCTAGAGCGCCGACACGGTCAGTCGGAGACGCGGGTTCGAATCCCGCTGGAGCGGTCAATTTTTGATATGATATTCAAAAAATGTTTAGAATTCCTAATGTGGGGGTAACACAAAAATAAAATCGTAGGTATTAATAATAGCATGGTGTCGTCTCCTGTCAAAATATTTTCATTGTAATATGAAATTTTGAATAGTTACGGGTCTCTGTAAAGAACTCACTATAGACGGCGCCACGGTTCGCTTAAACCGAAAATAAAAATCATCATATCAGAAATTTCGCTCTAGCGGGTACATCGTTCCATAGCTTAATTGGCTAGAGCGCCGACACGGTCAGTCGGAGACGCGGGTTCGAATCCCGCTGGAGCGGTCAATTTTTGATATGATATTCAAAAAATGTTTAGAATTCCTAATGTGGGGGTAACACAAAAATAAAATCGTAGGTATTAATAATAGCATGGTGTCGTCTCCTGTCAAAATATTTTCATTGTAATATGAAACTTTGAATAGTTACGGGTCTCTGTAAAGAACTCACTATAGACGGCGCCACGGTTCGCTTAAACCGAAAATAAAAATCATCATATCAGAAATTTCGCTCTAGCGGGTACATCGTTCCATAGCTTAATTGGCTAGAGCGCCGACACGGTCAGTCGGAGACGCGGGTTCGAATCCCGCTGGAGCGGTCAATTTTTGATATGATATTCAAAAAATGTTTAGAATTCCTAATGTGGGGGTAACACAAAAATAAAATCGTAGGTATTGACAATTTTAAATCTAATATCAGCCATTACAATTACCGTAACTACAACTATTGTAGTAGAAAATTAAAAAGAAATTACGTTGACCTTACGTCTTAAAATCTATTTAATATAAGTAAAAAAAATAAGTAAATATTGAGGTCACATACCATTTTCAATGAATTTTATTCTAAGTTCATAAGATATTCGCGTACGCACTAGATAAAGTTCTTTAGCGACATTAAGTTTCATGTCAGTTAGTTCTATTTCAATATCCTAATAACAAAAGTTGTATAATTTCAACTTTAACGATAAATTTATTGATTCTTATTACGATATGAGGTGAGTTAAAAGTGACATTAATATAGACCAAAAGCTAATAAAACAATTTGACTTTGATAAGTGAAAAATCGCCGGATAATAATATTAAAATAGATATATGTTATAAGCGTCGATGAACCTTGAATAAATAAATAAATAAATAAATATCAAATCCTCTTGCAAAGACTACGGGACAGCAACAACATCTATACATATAATAAAATGGTAGGAAATTCAAAACTGTACATTAAATTTTTTTTTTAAAGAATACTTGGGGTGTGATCTACAATCGATACCGAAGCCAATAATATAATTTTTAGAATTTTTGTCCGTTTATCTGTTTGTCTGTATGTATGTCTGAGATAAACTCAAAAAGTACTGCATGGATTTACTTCAAATTTGGCACGAATATTATTAAGAATTCGGGTCA
Source organism: Melitaea cinxia (assembly GCF_905220565.1). NCBI lineage: Eukaryota > Metazoa > Arthropoda > Insecta > Lepidoptera > Nymphalidae > Melitaea > Melitaea cinxia. The sequence continues at coordinate 11,342,171 of NC_059402.1, read as the reverse complement.
ACATATAGGCTACATATTATCACGCTATCACCTACCTGGTACTAGCAGTGAACCTTTATTTCTTCAAAGCATTCTGTAACAACGTGTAACCTAACGACGCATATTTGAATGATGTTGTTATTATGTTAATAACCATGTCATAAGCTAGCTTCACACTATAAATAAAGACATATATACTTACGATATATATATATATATCACCATCATCATCATTACAGCCTATACAGTCCACTGCTGGACATAGGCCTCCACAAGTTTACGCCAAAAATAACGTGAACTCATGTGTTTTGCCCATAATCACCACGCTGGGCAGGCGGGTTGGTGACCGCAGTACTGGCTTTGTCGCACCGACGACGCTGCTGCCCGTCTTCGGCCTGTGTATTTCAAAGCCAGCAGTTGAATGGTTATCCCGCCACCGGTCGGCTTTTTAAGTTTCAAGGTGGTAGCGGAACTGTGTTATCCCTTCTTACGACACCCACGGGAAGAGAGGGGATGGCTATATTCTTTAGTACCGTAGCCACACAGTACATTGAACATCTATATGTATATATATATATATATATATATATATATAGATAATTTCGTGTCACGATGTATGTTCCAGATAAACTCCGAAACTACTGAACCAATTTGGTAGCTGTTTTCCGGGCAGGACAACGTCTGCCGGGTCCGCTAGTACGAAAATATAATTAGAGTAAGCAGAAATAATGCGTGTGAGTAGTTTAGAAAAACTGCTCTAAGCTTGAGACATTCGCCTTCATTTCCTAACCTCTTTTTTTTGTTATAACTAATTTTGAAGCAAAAGCTACGTACAATATAAATCAAGTATCCATTTTATTTCTACCAAATTAAGTACAAAATTACGCTTCAGCCTGTAATATCCCACTGCTGGGCATAGGCCTCTTTCCCCGTGTAAAGAAGGATCAGAGCTTAATCCACCACGCTGCTCCAATGCGGGTTTGCTGATATATTCCCTACTATGAGTACCGATCGCTATCAGCTGTACATGATAACAAACGGGACCAACGACGGCTTAACGTGCTCTCCGAGGCTCGGTGGGGAAACCCATAAGGACTGCACAAACACCCTGACAACAGCAAATATCTGTGTGGCCAATACAAATGTATGTCATGTGCGGGGATCGAACCCGCAACCGCCAGCGCAACAGCCAGCAACCAGGTCTGTGACCGTTGCGCCAACGCGTCGTCGTCGTTTGTGCAAAATTACAAAAACCAAAATGTTTAAAAAAATATTAATGACCTATCGTATATGCAAATATATAAGTACTTTTAATATTTTAATATGGTTCCTTGTAAAATGGGCCAGTGTAATTACAAGGGCCACAATGTTGTGCATTGTCACGTCATTGTGTTTTCATTAGTCGTTGTACAAACAATTTTAATTGTCGCCCCAATATGAACACACCCTAATGCGAACCCTTCGTTCTTCAACTGTTTTAATTATTCGAAAAAGTTATTAGGGCTCGTCTGCTTGGTATGTAATATGATTGTTGATTTCAAATACCATTGGATTTCACAAGAGTTTGCTTATAAATTATCTGCCCAGATTACGCAGCTACGAGTAATAAATTAATCATAAATTTTCTTTCAGACACGTATTAACCTAATTAGGTTACTACGTGTCTGAAAGAAAATTTTGTGAAAGAATATAATTATTTTTAAACTTTTCCTAATATATATATATAGGATTTATTATTTATCATTTATTTAAAGCTTTTATTTAACTTGCAATGTATGTAAGTATGCCTGTAATAGCATGTACATGCGTAAATGCCTGTTTAGTTAAGTGACGCCATTCTAAATCAAACATTGCGTCCAAGCCCAAGATGGCGGACTAGATATATTTAATGCAATTCTATAATATGGATACCAAATGAAAGGGCTTTCTGAGAGCAATACGAAAAATAAAGTGACGTAAGCTATTAATAATTTAATATGGATTTCTAAAGATGGTAGACTAACTTTTTATGTTTTCCTATATAATAGGTATTAAACGAAAGGATTTGCTGAGAATACCAGACTGAAAAACCTCTCCAGCGAAAACTAAAAATTAAAAAATAAATAAAACTTTTTAAAAATAAGCTTTTATTTTAAATGCACTAAAAATAATAAATCTTTATTTTCCTTGATAACATTTACTATCAGCACATAAGGGCTTATTATTTAAAAAGTTTTTTTTTTTTATTTATTTTACATTCGCAATAAGCCGTCTTTCTTTTACTAAATGTTTATTACTGGATTGATTATTCTTACCAATAATTTGTGTTTTCGATCAAATAAAAATGTTTTAATATAAACTATATAAGTGTACTATATATTATTTCTCATAATGTTTAGTATTTCTCATAATGTGTAGTCTTAAGTCTTACGATCAATGGCCAAGTAGGAATGTCCCCTGTGCCGGTAGTTCCCAAACACACACAATACACAAGCACAAGATCCTAGACTAGTAATGTTTGTGGTGAGTGGAGATCAAACCCGTGACCGCACGAGCAACAGCCAGTGACACGTTCTACGACCGCCGCGCCAACGAGTCATATAGTAAGTAAGATAAAAAAAATCAACAGTTTAGCTGTTTCAACGACAGCAACAAAATATGAGTACGATATTGAATTGCTTTGAAGATCTACTATTTTTTCTTTTTCTGTAATTATATGAAAACCACATAGATGACGACAGATTTTTCTCGTTGTTGCCTTTGCTTGCCTTGTGTGTGTGATTTCTGATAAAGAATTCATGTTGTACAGTAAGTCATTATATTATACTAGCTGACCGGACAGACGCTTTTAAAGTTCTATGGTGAACTTTGACAGGTGACATAAAAATTAAAAAATCGTACATTTTTCTGAAATTTTTCATTTTTCTACGACACTTGTTTATTTTTTCATTCCATAAGAACCACCTACAAAGTATAAAAAAAGTTATAGAACAAATCTAGCCGAATCAGTCCAGGCCTAATTTTATTTATTTACATTATGTAACACTACTAATAGAACTGTAAAAACATAAAGCCCTGCACATTTTAATAAACTTATTACAACAAGCTAGATATTGTTACGAACACATAAAGAAACTAACATCTAGCAGCAACCATTGAAACCACACGAAGACAGCGACAACATGAAACTCTCTACTCAATACTAGATGGCGTTAGAGGAACTACTGTGGAACTATATAGAAGTATAGTCTCGAAAACCGGGTACATGCGCGAACTTTCCAGGATAATCTGGGCCTCGTCTCGGCCGATATAAATAGCCGCAGAGAGGCGAGCGAGTTCAGTTCAGTTTGAGCGATCTTCGAGGCGACTTCAAGAGTGAAAACTAGTGATCAAGAGTGGTACCAGCGAAACCTACGACATTGGCTACGACTTAGGACATCGATAGTGCTTAGTGTTTGAACCTAGTGCTTTGTGTTGGACCTAGTGCTAGTGAATAAAGTTTTGGAAAGAGTCAGCAGGTTTTTCTCTCCAAATCCTTCGAACCCTAACACGTAACAACTGGTGTCGGAAGTGAGATTTGGAGATGCCATTGACTCCGAGAGAAGACTTTAAGGACTTCAAGGGCGTCAGGACAAGGGCGCAACGAGCTGCGGAGGCCACACCTACTGGGAACCAAGCTCCGCCCACCGTGGACCAAGCGCCGCCCACTGACCCCGCCTATCGTGCCCCGCCCACTGACCACGCCCACCAGGCCCCAATCACTCGGGCTCAGGCCCCGCCCACTCGGGCCAGTAAGTGGCAGTAGCAACAGTCTGGAATTGTTGACGATAAGCGTTCCACGGAGTAGTGCCGTTGTATGGAGGCACTTTCACTCTTGGTCCTTGCGCCACTCCGGTACTTCCACTAGACATCGCGACTCCCGTGGTTTCAAGGCGCACTACTTTCTTCTGTAGTTCAGTGAGGCCGGTTTTTACATTTTCAACATCCAATCCTAACCCGGTAACTCGTTCTTCCACTACGTCGACATCTTTTCGAAGCTTAGTCACCGCGTCACTAACATATTTTATAGCCCAAAGCGTTTTTCCTTGGAGATCTTTTTGTTGCTCTTGTGATTCTTGAAATTTGAAAATTGTTTGCTCTTGTAATTCTTGCAATTTGAAATTTGTTTGCTCTTGTGATTCTTGCAAAGCACTACGAATTTCAACCCTTTGCAGCTCCATTAATTTAATTAAATTTCCTAATTGAAGAGCCAATTGAAGGTCTGTAGAAGTTACGGTGTCACTGGTGGGCGTGGTAAGGTGGGCGTATCCGGTGGGCGGGGCTTGCGAAAAAGTGGGCGGGGCCTGAGTCCGAGTGGGCGGATCCTGACTCTGAGTGGGCGGGGCCTGAGCCCGAGTTGGCGGGCCTGACTCTGAGTGGGTGGGGCCTGGGCCCGAGTGGGCGGGGCCTGGTGGGCGTGGTCGTTAGTGTGTCTAGTCACCGCGACCACCGCGTGCGAGACACTATCATGGATTCGAAGCCTCTCCGCCCTCGTCTGGATAACAATGACGTTTTCACTCGTCTGTCCCTGCGCCTCATGAATGGTCAGGATTCTCGACCCCTCCCCAGCTCCGTATCCCCGACCTATCAACGCCTTCTTCTCCTCTTGCGTGAAAGTCAGGTACAGGGTCCGGTCCTGTTCTGCTGGTATTCGTGAGTCGGTGAATGCTTCCATGCGCAACGAGTGGATGATCGGGCTCGAGCTGTAGATCCCGTCGTACACCTCACTGATGGCGAAAGCAACGTCTTTTGGGTTTTCCAAGACTTTATTCACTAGCACTAGGTCCAACACAAAGCACTAGGTTCAAACACTAAGCGATATCGATGTTCTAAGTCGTAGCCAATGTCGTAGGTTTCGCTGGTACCACTCTTGATCACTAGTTTTCACTCTTGAAGTCGCCTCGAAGATCGCTCAAACTGAACTGAACTCGCTCGCCTCCCTGCGGCTATTTATATCGGCCGAGAAGAGGCCCAGATTATTCTGGAAAGTTCGCGCATGTACCCGGTTTTCAAGATCATACTTCTATATAGTTCCACAGTAGTTCCTCTAACGCCATCTAGTATTGAGTAGAGAGTTTCATGCTATCGCAGTCTTTGTGTGGTTTCAATGGTTGCCGCTTGATGGCGCTAGTTTCTTTGTGTGTTCGTAACAATATATTAGTTATTTATCCTTAGTTTCCGTACCTTGTTTAAATTTTTCTGAATATTTAATGACAAAGTTAATGCGTCTTAACAAATCTATAAATTAAGCTGTAGTTGTTGCTTTCAAAGCTATATGTAGTAGTTTGATTGTAGATTAAGGTAAAGAATTTTTTCTGTTAGAATATAATATTAAATATAATATTTATAAGGAAATTGAATGTTATAACAACTAGATAAATAACTTTAAGTATTTCTCAAACATATATGGGGGACAAGATTATAAAGATATATTTAAAAAATATGTTTGTAGATATATATGTACTTTATCTAAGCGGTGGTTATATATTTTTAATTTTTAAATGAATTTATATCTAAAGATTAAGTCAGTATTTGTGCAAATTAATGTATGTTATTGATAGTTTTTAAATTAAAATAGTCTTTAAAATGCCTACTTTTACGTCGTCATTTTAAAAACGTATCGCTCTTTAGTTAACTATTATAAATGTAAATCTACTTCTGGCAAGAAACTCATCAGTTACTCTTTTAAATACTATTAATACATTACTCAATTACTTTCAATTTACACATACATGTGTTCTGCATAAAAGCCGAAGTTTGTTAATATACTCTTGTATCGAATAAAAGCTTTACTTCATAAACAATTGTATTGAAATGATTTAAAATATTAATGAAAACATTATTGAGAATTCAGAGACAATGATTGAAATGTTAAAATCATTGACAAATCGTTCGATTAATTGTATGCGATTTACGCACCTGTAAATTTTGCTCAGGATTTAACATAATATACAGTGGTATGCCTCGAAAGCATCACACCGACCGCCCGGCTGAATCACAACAAAAGTCCATTAGCCCTACCTGCCGTTGAACGGATTAATTAATTCACATACTTAACACCCCTGTGTCCCAAGTTTCACGATATAAAATAATGCTGTCAAATTGATTGATAAAATATTAATTATTATTAAATTGCCGATAGATGGTTTCAGCCATTGGCGTTTATTATTATGTCAACTGTTGCGTACACATATTTCAATTTAAATCACATATTATTTTAGATATAATGAAGAAAATTTTTATTGTTATTTCATTTATGTCTACATGTTGATAGGCGAGACAGATAGGCGACACAATTAGAGTCCATTTTCTTCTGTTAAGTAGCGTTCTTCCGCAGCCGACAGGTCTTTTGTCTTTATATTTTCATGAGAAAAGCGCACCACACTAACCCGTACAAAATAGCTTTCATGAACAATACTTTAAACACATTACCTCATTCTATTTGAAACAGAGTTTTTGTAAAATGTTATAGTTGGTTTTTTTTTATGTCAAGATAATGACTGTCATCGCCCAACGCACAGTACCCACTGCTAAGTCAAATAGTCTCTTACATTTAGGTTCTCCTTAGCTTAGTCACGGGTAAAGAGTCGAAATGTGATTAAACGTTAAACAATTAAATACATTTTCTTAGATATTTTGAAGTCAAAGCCTCACATGTTATACGATACAATACAAGTATCCTGTAAGATAAAAATAAATATCAATAAGTTAAACAACAAAAAATAAATGTACATACGCCTTCTTATCATAATGACATGATGAGAATAAAACAGAAAGAAGATGTATCAATGACAAAAAGAAAAATATATAATACACGACATACAATTAAAAAAATTAAAATATTATTATTATTATTATTTATTTATTATACATATAATTTAAAAAATTCAATATTCAAAGACAAATTCGATTTTTAAATTATTATTTTTTATAAAAACCTCGATGCTAGATTTGGATTAACTTGAAAGAATTGTAAACTTCTTTTTATGTGTACAATAAAGAGTAAATTATTAATTATTATTATTATTAAAGAATGTGTAATTATTATTTTTTTTTGGTCTTATCATAAAATTATCATCCTACTAAATCAGACTTTTTAAAATTTCATAATAACCTTTACAATTCTTTCACATTAAAAAAGCAGTGTGCATAAACTACGGCCATATACGTTTAATCAGTAATTATTACTTAAGAACATTAAAAGCACGCCCGCGATGTAAACTTCTTATAAACTTGAAATTGTTGCTTGGCACGAGAAGTCAGGAAGCACGAAGTATATTATGCGATATTTTATGCATGTAAGTAATTAAAATTAAACATATTTTTAATTAATAATTAATAAGGCTGGTTAAAATTTTTAATGAACTTTCTTCTCACGATATTAGGACGTGACTGTAAAATATTTAATCACATTTATCATTGTTATGTACTTAAGGATAAGATGGTTTAAATATATAATTATTGTAGCGTGCGCCTACGTAATTATCGCAACTTTAGCTATAGTCCTTTGTACTAGATTTTTTTATAAACAAAAATTAGAATATGGATAAGATACATTTTAGTTTTTAAACATATTTCAACTTAATCTGCACGTTCTTATAAAAAATAATCTAACCAAATTTTATTAAAATTGTTTTCAAGACAAGATAAAAATAGAATTAGATACTAAATTAATGTTCAATCATTATCACCGATTAAAAAATAATAATAATAATAATACACTTTATTGTACACCAAAAACAGAAATAATACATAGCAAAGAAAGAAAAATATTAACAATATATTCATTAGGTACAAAGGGCGGCCTTATCGCTAAAAAGCGATCTCTTCCAGGTAACCTTAGGGCAAAGGAAATGGTCTAGCATCAGCATCACAAGTTACAAAAAAAAATTATATATTACAAAAAAAAAATATATATTACAAAAAAAAAATATTAGCGAATGCCTATAATTTTTGCTGCTTAAAGAAAGTAGCTCTGTTGGTAGAGCCGCAGTAATTGTAGAGTTTTAACTTCTTTTATTTCGATAAAATACTAAATTTCATGCAAACATCAACCTTTGTCCATTAAAATCGTTACGTCGCCAACGCTAATGCTTCACACATTCGCTAGGTGAACGTCTGACATCGTAAAAGCGACGTCGAAGCGTCGTTTAAGTGCAAACCAATAAAAAACGCGAAGTCTACACATCGTTAAAACGTGTCTCTTACAGAGGCGTCGTATGTACTAAACATTCAATAATAAACTTTTGCGAGAATTAAATCTCTGATTTATTTAATCGTATACCAAGATTAAATATTATAATAAAAATAATATTAAATTAAACTTAATTAATTAATTAATTTTTATTTCACTTATTTGTCTTTTTTATAAATATTAAATTGTAACAATAAAGAAAAGAAATATACTGAGTAAAAGATAAATGATAATATATTTTTTATTGAACACTAAAATACAAACATGGCAGAAAAAAGGGTGTGTAAAGGCCGTGTTATCACTTAAGAAGCGATTTTATTCAGATAACCTTTAGGCATATGTATGATTTAACTTTGTTAAACAGGTGCTTAGTTTCTTGGGCTACGAGACATCCATAACAGATTTCCCCTGGGCACTGGGTGGTGGATGTACGTGGTACTCGTCCGGTTTTAATATAATTCGTTCAAAAAACATTTCGAACAAAACGGCCGCAAACAAAAAAAGGTGACTTTTTCCATTCATTATATCATGTGTCATTCCAGACATAAAAATATTTATTTAATGTTGTAAGACAAATTTAATAATGTACAATTGCTAACCGACTTAAAAAAAGATGTTATCGATTCGTCTGTATCTTTTATGTATTTTACCCCAGAACTTTTTAGTAATTCCGATTTCGATTAATCTTTTTCAAATCGAAAGGTCTCATGTGTTTCCATTTAAATGTAATCGAGATTTGATGACTACTTTTTGAGTAGTCTTTGATAACACGTATTTACTTGACTAATTTTTCGTCGACCTACGTTGTAACCTACATACTTGTCGATGTAATTGAAGCAGGTTTTTTTCGTCTACAAGAAAACAATATTATTAATATATAGTATTAAAATATTTTCTTAGCGATTTATGTAGAATATGAAAACCCTTAAATGATTTAATTAAAAAGTTTTTTTAATAATGACAATTGTTAGCTGTGTTCAACGATTTGTAACTAACTAAGTGTCTGGTTTCGGTTTGATTAAAACTTTTAATGGATGTACGTAGCATTTGTCCGCTTTTAATATAATTTGTTCAAACAATATTTCGGACAAAACGGCCGCAAACAAAAGTTACTCAACTGTAATAAAATAACATTAAAATGATTGCACATAATGTAATTTTCAATAAGCTATATTATCATGGCATATGACTATAAAAAATATGACTGGAGTAACGAAATTAATAAAATGATTGAATGTAGATGGATAATTACATTAATCAAAATAAATAAGATTCATATATTCTGTAATATCCCACTGCTGGGCATAGGCCTCTTTCCCCGTATAGGATAAGGATCAAAGCCACTACGCTGCACCAATGCGGGTTGGCAATTGCAGATGGCGGTTATTCCCTACTGTGAGTAACGATCGCTATCAGATGTACATAATAACAACCAGGATCGACGGCTTAACGTACTCTCCGAGGGACGGTGAGGAGACTCACAAGGACTGCACAAACATTCAGACCATGGCAAACATCTGTATGGTCAATACAAATGTTTGTCATGTGCGGGGATCGAACCCGCTACCTACAACGCAATAGCTAGAAACCAGTGATGTGACCGCTGCGCCAAATTATACAGATAAAATATATTTAAACGTAAACAAACCTAGAGGCCCAACTTTTGTTTTATAAGCTTTATAATAATACATAATATTTCAGTAATATAGAAGTCACTTTTTTTATCACAGCACGCTTTATTGATTAAACTTGTCCATATTTTTAATTTTTGCAATTAAAACTTAAACTGTTCAACCTTTTTAAATTAAAACATGACAATGTTAAGTAACGCACTCGACACTAGAGGTCGCTGTCCTCAGTTAGATCACGCTATTAAAGTTACCATGTTGTTCATGTTCATAGTTGACCCATGTCTCCGTGTCTACGTGTCGTCGTGCTGCACCTGCATCACTGATGTCCATCCACCTACGACAACTTATAACACTTTTAAAACCTAATTTTATAATTTAAATAAAGTAAAATGTATTTTCTCTTGCTTTACAAAAAATACTGAAGAGATAAAATAAAAAAAGTATAAAACTAGACATTTCGTGTCGACCTCGGTTAGCTTGCAACAATTATTCTTATCAGACTAAGCATTTTCAACCACGCCAAAACAGCTAAAGCTATAATTTGGTAAAGCACTTGTTTAGTTTTTAGGGTCCCCTACTCCATGGTAATAGCAATATTACTGCTAGTGCATAGTCCTACTGGTCGTCCGTTTGCTTGTCTGTCGCAAGTTTTTATCTAAAATGAAAGTCATAACAACAGACCAAAGACATTCCCTACGAAACGCCAAATCTTATAACAGATCCAAAAGTTTATTATTCTATAATTAGTAATATGTTGAACAAAAAGATAATATACTTCAATAATAAGTTGAAAATATTCCAATTTTCATAAGAGCGTCTCGTATTTAACACAACCAAATGCCATAGACTTAGATCACAATAGAGTTCTAAAAAATATAGAGCTAATACTGTAAACATAATAAAACACATATTTCTCTTTCGTAACATTAACAAGAGCTAAGTTTCCGTTATGGGGTAGAAGTGGCTTTAGCCCCCAATAAGTTGTTAGAAGAGCCCTCACGTAGCAATAAAATATACATATTTCAATCTCAAGTCCTGGCGTGAATGACACAGCGCTATACAAATAATGTATACCTCAGGATATCCTACTACTAGTTCACGAATATACTCGTACGAGTTTCAGTTTTATTAATCTTCATTTCAAGCAGACGCTAGCTTTAAGTAGAACTGAAAATAAACTTGTAAAGAGACATTTCAAAAGTGCTACTAAAATTTTGTTGTTTTTCGATGTTTTAAAAGTAGTACAAACTATTTGTATGACTTTTTGTGTCATAATATGATATATTAAATAATTTATTGTTCGTCTTTAAATTATTATATATGTTAGTAGAAACCTAATCGTTTTTAAATTTCTAATAAATATAACATATTTGTTATACAGAACAAAGTTTCACAACACAAATGCCCAAGAGTCGTTTAGTTGTTATCGAAGGCTTTTTAATAGAGTCAATAAATAATTTTATTTTTGTATAGATTTTTTCTTTATGACTAGAATTTAGATTTTTTAATGGCTCTATTTGTAAAATAATTATAGAAAAATATAAAACCTTATGTAAAATTTAAATATGTAAATATTTTTACTAAGCTCATAGTAGTAACGGGCTGTGTCCCTATTGTAAGTTCGACAAGGGACGGGACAGGACAGGCGTTTCCATTTAGCTCTATTTCCAAATTGTAATATATTCTCGTTTCAATACCTAGTAAAATTTCTAGCATCTTCTATACATTTTATCAATTTACGCTTATATTTCCAAGGAATGAAAATATTACCATTATTTTTTTTCGTTTAGGAATGATGACATAATTACGTGGTGGTAATTTTGTCACATAAATCATCGGTATACCGTAGCTGTTACAGAGTATGGTGAATGAATGTTACTAAAAAAAATTCTCTTCTTTTTACTACCTCCTATCCTGCATTTATGAGCGGTGGCGATGATAATGGACCATCGTCCAGCACACCTACTTATTCAATTAAAATTATTATGGTTATTTTAAAATTGAATTTAAACATTTCTACTAAACCTTTAATTGAATAAAACTTACTTAATAATCAATAACTACATTGTTGCACTTTAGCTTGAGCTACTACAACGTCCACGTGTTATTTATTTATTGTACATCACAATTACATTACATTAAACATATTTAAATACAGCTACAGACTGTGAAGTACAATGGGCGGCCTTGTGGCTATTTATCCATTTCTTCTAGACAAACCAAGTAAAGGAAGAATTAATTTATTATCAGCTAGAGACTGAACACTAACTGAATAAGACTTGTAGATTTTAAAACTTTAAATTAAAATATTTTGTTATCTTGATTATGACCTACGCTTCACTGCTTTATCAGTTATACTATAAATATATCAATTTCAATATTAAGCTCATTATAATCGCCGCTATCATTAAACACGATCTCTTAATTAGGGCTTAATTATAATCGCCGCATCTCAAACTTTTCTTATCAAGCCCGAGAATGCTGATTACCCTTCGAATGAACTAGAACGAGTTCGAGTGGATCGCTATCAGTGGGGTTCACATCTCCCGAGTGTCATTAGTTAATGTTGCGGGAAGTTCCTACCGAGATTTCATCTGGCGGTCTGAGATCAGTCGACTCGCCCTCTTGATCTTATCTTGGTTCCATTACCGTTCCACGATATCGCGCCCGTTGACGGACTGCGTACAACTCCACTACGTTCACTTTTACGTTATAAGACGTGGGATGAGACCGAAGCCCGTCTAATTTCTACCACTAGTACGTCAAACGAAATCAAAAATAATGTGTCATAATATACATGTACATATTACCAATTTTCAAATGTATTGCATTGCATTTTAATATTGAAATACGGTAGCAGCTCTACCTGCGTACCCGTTTCACAAGTAATCCGATTTTAATGAAGCATGCAGGAGGTTTGAACCCTTGGTAAACGTTAGGTACTATTTATAAGGGTGTGAAATAAGAGATAATATTTCTATGAGAATTATATACACGTATATACATAATTAAAAAGGCGTTTGGTGTTTATTATTTGTTTTTATTACTTTTAAATTTTTATATATATATTTTTTTTTTGTTTGATCGAATAATTTTTATTTCTAAACTAAAATTCTATAATTGGAATAAAATAATTGTTTGCTTACTACTCAAATGTGATGATTGTACATATGATATGTGTCTATTGTCTTTATATGGATAAACATTTTTTGATGATATTTCCGGAAGTAAAATACTAAATAAAAATTTACAAGTATAGTTATGAAAGATACAATATTTTTTATAATCTACGTGCGTACTTACGCTGCTTTAAATAATTAAATAAGTTGTTTGATGTTTATTCAAGTAACGACAACAACTATGTAAAGTAATTTTTCTTTTACGGCATTATGTAATTTTACGTATTTAATAAAATAATTCCGATGAAATCGCTAAATATTCTTTCTACGTTAAAGATAGGAAAATATTTGGATATATTATAGATACAATCGAGAACGCCGTAGGATCGAGAATCTAAATAGAAATATTTTGGCCCTGGGAAATTACGATAGACCCCCGGGGTCACGGGAATGAATTTTGATTTTGCTTTTTCGCAAGATCGAAGTTGGATCATTGTGTACGTTGTCCACACCCTTCACTCCGTTTACCTATTCAAACATACCTGTCCCATCCGAATTTTGATTTTGAATATTTATTACACGCACGCAAAAATTCTTTTAACGCACACGTTAAAAGAATTTTATATATCAAAAGTCGTATTATCCACTCGTAAATTTATAAAATGCTCGAAAATTTTATGAAATGGTATATCTCGCCACATTCGTGAAATTTCAATGCTTAAGGTCTTTTGACGGCTCGCGTTTGGTGGCTCGTTGATGTCGTATGACGCTCGTACCTATATTTTCACTCATCCGTCATATTACACTTTGCGGGGCGGAAACACGAGCTCAAATAACAAATATCATTGTCTGTATTTGGTAAAGAGTTGGCTCGTAAACAAGCAATAAACGTCCCGTATTTCATTGCGGAAGGGTGGAGACTGCTCTATCGCGGCTAACAGTAAATTCGCTTGTAAAAAATTTCAACCCAGCTTGTTTATTGTTTCCGTTTAATTGTGAAATTCTCATGTTTATAACCTCGTGTAATTTTATAGCGTCAGACCAAGTAAAGATTTGAAGCACCCGTATCAAACATAAAAATGAGAAAGAATTTCTTATTGAAACATTTTGATATTGCATGCTTCCAAGTAGGCTGTGCTTTATTCTCACAAAACGAAAAGTACGGGAAGCGCTTACACTTAAACCTCTATATTTTTATAACAACGGATTAATATGCTAAAAAATACACTTTTTTTGTTCAGAATACACAACAAATTATAAATTAAATATAATGATATTGGTTTTTTTTTACCAAAAAAATTGAATATATAAATACTATGTTGAATATCAACTTTTTGGATGTACAGATGATGCAAAATAACACAAGAACCACTTAACGAAATAAGCTGTTTCTTATTATCTGAGGAAATTATGAACTTAGAAGCTTATTGAATATGAAAGATAAAAAGTGATTAAATGTTTAAGTAATAACTGTACTATTTTCTATTATCTGTGAGCTAGTAATTGAATTGTGAACTATACGAAAACTAAGTTATAAATTGTATTTTCATGAGTAGTAAACTAATAATTAATTATCTAATAAATACAACTTGCACCGTGCACTTCGGGATTTCTTATTATTTTCATTTTACACACAGTGTTTGTTTTTAGATTTAAAATGGCTTTGAATGATATATATATTATATAAAATAATAATATACAGTGCGTGAAAATATGTGTAAGTCGAATCAAAAGATCAAATGAATTTTGGAAATGTTGGCAAGTACGTTTGTACATATACCTGAAGTATCACTTCCGCTTAAAATATTAAAGTTTATATCGGACATAGAGTTGTGAAGTATATTTGCTTTATGAAGCTAAAATAAATTTCAACATAAAACGCTTTCATTGAAATTCATATAAGTTCCAAAATGAAATATATTATAGTACAAATGCAAATCAAATATGGATGAACACAATATATAATCATGAAATCATAAAAACTTTACGATTGCCGCAACTATAAGCGCGATGAAGCAATTTTATTTAACTATCAACAAAGGAAAAGTTGTAAAAAATATTCTAGTATGGGATCAATTCCAGGAGTATTCGCCAAAAAAAATATCAATGAACCGTTCCTAATAGATTTTTATTACTTAAATCAAACAATTTCGTTTCATCTAATGTTATTTCTTTCGCGGGCATTTTCTTATCGCATTGATTAGACTGAATTAACTTCATAGCAGTTTGTAAAGAGTTACATCTTAATCTTCGAGGGGTGAATTAAGGAAATGAAAGTAAAAACAAGTCCTCGAAAACACTTAGTTTGCGTGCGTAGATTTTTATCTCCCGATCTTTTCGAGCCGAAATCCGCTGGAGACATTTATGTAGAGCCCGGGGAGTAAACATCCTGATACTGCACCCTTTTTCGTGTACTTTGAGAATACTCTCCGGTTTTTATGTTTCCGTAGGGTTGTATTTCGTTCAACTGTAGAGTTTCTCATATTTTTATTGCGCACAACGTTAAATCAAGATCAAATAGAATGATGGTAAATAGCCTCGAATGTTTAAGGTTTCATTGTAATTTTTTGATAATAAAAATATGTTGTTATTTTTATGGTTTGATATGGCAAAGCCAAAGAGTAGTAGTTTCTCAGCTTTTACATGTGTATTATTTAGGCTTTTTTCTTTCTATATTCATTTTTTAAGAAAGTTTTCAGCATTTTACATATAAAAGCAACATTAATTTTAACAATTCAGTATAATAATACAATTATACTATGTTTGTTATAAACATGTTTCGGAGAAAATATTTGGCGTAAATAAGGGGAATAGCAATTATATGGTATTATATTCTAATACTAGCTGTGCCTGCGACTTCTTCCGCGTGGAATTTAACAAAAAAGCTATTGTTTAGTTCGCAAAGTTATAAAATAAATTTTCTAAAATAAAAGTAGCCGAAGTTACTCCTTACTACATCAGCTATCTCACCAGTGAGTCTCGTCAAAGTCGCCCGCACCACACCGCACCGCCCCGCACCGCCGCGCACCGCCCCGTATCGCCCCGCTCCTCCCTGCACCGCAACGTTCCACACCGCACCGCCCCGCTCCTCCCCGCAACGCACCACACCGCACTGCACCGCACCGCACCGCACCGCACTGCACCGCACCGCACCGCACTGCACCGCACCCCACCGCACCATCAGAATAGCTCTAATATTTTGTCTCTGATCCCAAAGTTATAAAACATTCATTTAAACCTTACATATTTCCATACAAACTTTCATGCTCTATTGTTATTTTATACTGTTGAGAGAAAAAACATTACAAATTTTGAATGTAATATTTATATAAGACGCGGCGTTGGCGCAACGGTTACAGCCATGGATTATGCCTGTTGCGCTGGCGGTTACTAGGTTATCTGTGTATCGAATTTAATTTAAATCGGTAAATCGGTTCAGTAGTTTTGGTGTGAAAACGCAACAGACAGACAGACAGACAGAGTTACTTTCGCATTTATAATATTAGTAAGGATTAGGAATGATTTCATTAATTATACTTTTGTGCAGACTAACAGGGTGGCATTATAAAATTAGTCGCATGTGTTAAAATCTGCATTTTTGTATATGTAATTAACGTTTCATATATATGTATATTTTTTTCAATTCCCTATTAACTAACCTATACTCATAGTCGTACGTATATATATATAATAGCTGTTCTTTTTTTTATGTAACTAGATCGGCGAATAAGCATACGGCTCACCGGATGGTAAGCGATTATCGTAGCTTAGAGACGTCAGCAACACCAGAAGCATCGCAAGAGCGATGACTACCCAATCTTCAGTTTCCCCCAGGAGCTCTGTACGTCTACCATGAGTTTTTGTTACAAGCGCACATGACATAACTACAGTAGTAAACGTAGAAACGCAACAGTACGTCTACCATGAGTTTTTGTTACAAGCGCACATGACATAACTACAGTAGTAAACGTAGAAACGCAACAGGAATAGTTATCTATACCATACCTATTATGAGTATTTCTAAATTTCACTATAGAGTCTATCGAGCACTCGATAAGACTTATAGTTTTAAATCCGTTATATTGGTATTAGTTACTAATATCTTTATCTCTTTCTTCCGTATAGAAAAAAGAAAGAGTAAACATGATGACTTTCGAATGAAGTGAGGTCTAAACGAAGTTTAAAATAATCCGACAAAAATGCAAAGCAGCATATTACAGTGTATTCATGCGAGCTCAAGAACTTCTAAATTTTTTCAATTTATTCCGTCAGTTTAAATGTCTAACTTAAGTTGTTGTCAAACACTTGTGAAACAATCATATTGTTTACTTGTTATACAATAATTCTAAAACAACAAAATATAAAAAAATGAGAACTAATGCTTCCCAGTTCGAACTTATGGTGGATTATATGAAAAAGTAAGTGTTTATTTAAGTGTTATGGTTATTTATATCTTTCTTTATTAACGTAAATCGTGATCATAATGTTATAAATAAATTGTATAATTTGTATTATATTATTATATTATTTCGTAAATTGAATATAGAAAATAATATTATTATATTGTAAATTGTGTTTTAGGAACGGGGCTATGTTCTACCAAATATAATGCAATTAAATAGTATATAAACCTAATAATTATAAACTTCTCGCACGATTTTTTCAAGTGAGTGACGCAACTATAATAGTAACGTTAAACAGGGGATTATGTTACTCATGGTAGCGAATTGTATGAAAATATCGGCGCTCTAGAATGACATTTACGAGTGTAGTTAACTTAACTGTCCTGAGAAAACTTATGGTACCAAATATAGTAATGATAGTATCCGGCAGAGGCGCTGTTCAACTTGCCATACAAATTTTCTACTACACTCGCTAACGTGTATCGTCTCTGGAAACTCATGGTAGACGTACAGGAATAGTTATCTATACCATACCTATTATGAGTATTTCTAAATTTCACTATAGAGTCTATCGAGCACTCGATAAGACTTATAGTTTTAAATCCGTTATATTGGTATTAGTTACTAATATCTTTATCTCTTTCTTCCGTATAGAAAAAAGAAAGAGTAAACATGATGATTTTCGAATGAAGTGAGGTCTAAACGAAGCTTAAAATAATCCGACAAAAATGCAAAGCAGCATATTACAGTGTATTCATGCGAGCTCAAGAACTTCTAAATTTTTTCAATTTATTCCGTCAGTTTAAATGTCTAACTTAA
Source organism: Melitaea cinxia (assembly GCF_905220565.1). Taxonomy (NCBI): domain Eukaryota; kingdom Metazoa; phylum Arthropoda; class Insecta; order Lepidoptera; family Nymphalidae; genus Melitaea; species Melitaea cinxia. Next base: position 11,324,008 of record NC_059402.1, on the reverse strand, counting down.
GTTGTTGTCAAACACTTGTGAAACAATCATATTGTTTACTTGTTATACAATAATCCTAAAACAACAAAATATAAAAAATGAGAACTAATGCTTCCCAGTTCGAACTTATGGTGGATTATATGAAAAAGTAAGTGTTTATTTAAGTGTTATGGTTATTTATCTCTTTCTTTATTAACGTAAATCGTGATCATAATTTTATAAATAAATTGTATAATTTGTATTATATTATTATGTTATTTCGTAAATTGAATATAGAAAATAATATTGTTATATCGTAAATTGTGTTTTAGGAACGGGGCTATGTTCTACCAAATATAATGCAATTAAATAGTATATAAACCTAATAATTATAAACTTCTCGCACGATTTTTTCAAGTGAGTGACGCAACTATAATAGTAACGTTAAACAGGGTGACATCTGTCAAAAATGTTACTCATGGTAGCGAATTGTATGAAAATATCGGCGCTCTAGAATGACATTTACGAGTGTAGTTAACTTAACTGTCCTGAGAAAACTTATGGTACCAAATATAGTAATGATAGTATCCGGTAGAGGCGCTGCTCAACTTGCCATACAAATTTTCTACTACACTCGCTAACGTGTATCGTCTCTGGAAACTCATGGTAGACGTACTGGTTACCTTACTCACCAACAGGAACACAATACTGCTTGAAAACAGTATTATTTAGCTGTGATCTTCTGTAAGGTCGAGGTACTACCCCAGTCGGGCTGCTCCATATTTTTAACCGACTTCCAAAAAAGGAGGAGGACTGTATTTTTTGTATGTATGTTACATCAGAACTTTTGACCGGGTGGACCGAGTTCGACAATTTTATTTTAATCGAAAGGTGGTGTGTGTCAATTGGTCCCATTTAAATTTATTTGAGATCTAACAACTACTTTTCGAGTTATATCTCGTAATAATCGCAATAATGCGTTTTTACTTAACGCTTTTTTCGTCGACCTACGTTGTATTATACCGCATAACTTTCTACTGGATGTACCGATTTTGATAATTCTTTTTTTTTGGAAAGGAGATATCCCAAATTTAGTACCATGATAAGGAAACCAGGATCTGATGATGGGATCCCAGAGAAATTGAGGGAAACTCTCAAAAATCTGCAATAACTTTTTACTGGGTGTACCGATTTTGATAATTTTTAATTTAATCGAAAGCTGATGTTTATCATGTGGTCACATATAAATTTTATCGAGATCTGATAACTAATTTTTGAGTAATCTTTGATAACGCGTAGTTACTTGACTATTTTTTCGTCGATCTACGTTGTATTACTCGTCGATGAAATTGAAGTCGGTTTTTTTTCGTTTATGAGCAAACACAATTATGAGTAGGAAATTTTCTGCTCTGCCCTACCTCAGTTAAAAAAATGTTTTTAATCTTTATGTTAAAAGTTATACACATACAACGTATCAACTTTCATTCTCACAAGCTTTCACGTTTATGATATTTATAAGAATTTCCTTTATCACAAAGATATAAATATATTTTCATTTCAGCTCATAGCCAATAACGGCAAGTGAAGTATCAGATCTTAAGTCAAGCTAACAGAAGTCGGTACGTGACCGGAAATGAATTTTCCGGACGCATCTACACTTTCAACAAACTACGCAGAAGATATTCAATTTGCTTTATGAAATATGAATTCATTCGTTTAGAGAGCTTAATTTTGTTGAATAGGGTGGGAACGTATTGATTTGGTCGATTGTTTGCATTTTTCTTCTAGTATTAAAAATATAATGAATGTTAAAAATAATAAATAATGTAATAGTTATGATATTCATATAATTAATTATGACTAAATAGTCTTACATTTTGTATGTTTATAGGCTATGCCAAAAGAAGAAGGAACAAGAAAAATAAAGTTACAGAATTTATCTCTGACTTTTGTATCCAAGTGTCAATACTACTAGGAGGAATAAGGATACAAGGACTTAAGGATACTAGCAACTGTGCCTCAAAACTACAATTTATTCATTAAATCATTTTTAAATCATCACAATAATTAGTATAATTGGTAATTATATTATAAATGAACGCTAAGACGTCTCTTAGTATACTCCTCACAACATATATCACTTAAAGTACACTTCAGTTACAGGGGAGAGGCTATATAACACTGTTATCGTAATGAAATAAAATTACCTCGTGAAATGTGTATGTATGAGCGGAGCAATCAGTACTTCGAGTGCTCATGTAGTTAAAATTTTATATTGTGTAAATATATGTTATTCCTTACAAAATAAATGTAAACCTAATTGGATAGACGCAGAAATGACTATATCTCAAATAATTGATAGCTCCAAAATTAAGGGTTTTATATCTTTTTTTTTTTTTATACGTGGGGAAAATCCATCATGGATACCCTCCAGCACGGGGGCGCCAGAGGGTTATGTCAGACTCCTACTGACTAAAAACCACCACGTGTGAGCAGTCGTCCGCCTGAGTGGGGCGAGATGGGGTCGCGTTAGCATTCGCCATCTCACCCCGGCGGTAGGCCCGGATAAAGCCTCCGGGCCCCGGCACAATGGTTGGGTGGCCTCGCTCACAACAAGGCCACCCCTCAGAAGTGTGGGGCCGTGTCGCTCGGCCGGCCGAAGTCCCCCGACTATCGGCCGGCGACCCCACTATTACGAGGGGGGGAGGAGGTGGGCAAACCGTCTCCTCCTTGCCCCCGTACGTCTGCGCCGGAGTGGGTCAGCGGAGACGTCATTCTCCCTGGCCCGCTCCGCGGTCTCCTTCTGCGTCATTACCTCTTCGCAGAAGGAGACCGCCGCCTGCCACGATCTCTCACTGTCGAGCATGGCTTTTACGACGCTCGGCAGTGAGAGATCCCGTCCGAGGACCGCCGAAAGCGCGCGCCGCTATGACTCCCACGCGGCGCACACCTCCAGCGTGTGGAGCGCCGTATCCTCTGGTGCCCCACACTCGTGGCAGGCTGGAGTCGCCTCCCGTCTCGCGATTTGGTGCAGGTACTTGCCGAAGCACCCGTGTCCGGAAAATACCTGCACCAAACGGAAGGTCAGCGGCCCGAACCGCCGCCTCACCCACTTTTGAAGGACCGGCCTGATCGCGTCCACCGTCCACTGCCCGGGGACCGGTGGGGCCAGGTCCTCCGTCCACCGCCGCAACAGGGTGTCCTGCGCCTGCCTCCGCATGCGTGCGACCTCCTCCAACGTTGGGGGCTCCCCCCGGGATCTCCTCGCCGCCACGAAGTGGTAAATTTCTGCGAGGATCTCCGCCTGTAATTCCCAGGGGGGATCGCCGGCCAGCACGCACGCCGCCGTCCAGGACACCGTCCGGTAACTGCGTATCGCCCTCGTCGCGATGACCCGCTGCGGACGTCGCAGCAGGGTCTTGTTGCTGCGACTGAGGGCGTCCGCCCAGACAGGTGCCCCGTACATGGCCATACTCCGGATGACTCCGGAGTACAGCCGACGGCAATGGGCACTCGGACCACCCACGTTCGGCAGCAGCCTCCCCAGTGAGGCAGCGGCTCTCACGACTCTCGGGGCTAGCTGGTTAAAATGAGCCCCGAAAGCCCACCTCCCGTCCAGGTTGAGACCCAGGTACCTCATCTGGGCCCCAACCAAGGGTTTTATATCTAGACTAGCACGTTTGATTTTTGAATTAATATACCTATTTTAATTTGCTGTGTGATTACGGCAGTAAGAATATAGCCACTCCCTCTCTTCCTGTGAGTATCGTATGAGGCCACTAAGGAATAACACAGTTCCACTACCACCTTGAAACTTAAAAAACCGACCGATGGCGGGATAACCATCCAACTGCTGGCTTTAAAATACACAGACCGAAGACTGGCAGCAGCATTTTCGGTGCGACAAAGCCAGCCCTGCGGTCACCAACCCACCTGCTCAGCGTGGTGACTATGAGCAAAACACATGAGTTCACGCCATTTTTATTGCGAACTTGTGGAGACCTATGTTCAACAGTGGACTGCAATAGGCTGAAATGATGATGATGATGACTCCCTTTTTATTAATATTTAGTAATAATTTAATCCAACAGCATTCGAATTTTTTAATAAACATAACATAACGTCATAACAATGCTAACCTTCACCGGAAACGAAGTAAATTTTGAAGAAATCAATCGTTTGATAAGTATACGATACCGTACGAGCCCACCCACGCCCTTCAGCTTCGATTTGTGTTCTATTCACCGGACCGTCTTGGTCATCACTCATTGCTTGGATATCTGACCCCATTTGACCTCTTAGACGAGCTAAACACTAACATTCTTTGTATAACATCATCAGGAGTAAATACTACTTAATAATTCTCATTATAAAGACACGCAAATAATTCTAAAACAAAATGTTGAAGATTTAGTCATGACGTCTTGAACCCATTTACGAGTATAATATATACGGTGGCTATTCACAATACCAATTTTTAATAGAAATATAATAGCTACATTATAAATCACGTATATATGACTTTATAATCATTTTAATATCAATTTATACAGAAAAGAAATGAAATAACTAATTTTTTGCCCGCGGCCTTACGCTCGTAATTGACTTCCTGTATGATGATCCATGGGTTATAACAAAGGTTTTTTTTAATGATTTATGAACAATTTTGAATGATAAACGGCATTCATATTTATTAGCCATAGATAATGAAAATTGCGTTATAAATAGTTAAGTAATTTGGAATGCACGAATTGACAATAAAAATTTATACCTACCTTATTTTTAATGAATTATTTAATTTGAAATAATTTTTAATCCATTTCTATTTCTTCTTGGGTAGTTTAGTTATAGAAAGCGTTAGTTAACATTCACATCAAGTGATAGCTATAAAAATAGATAAATTCAAAAGGATTGCTGAAAATTAAAATGGTAATAATATCTATATTTATTTTTATTAAAAAATAATATATAGTTATAATTGTATAGCAGCTAGAATGTTCAAATTATCCAATCCCTTTGATAGAAGATCGATTTAGTTTAAATCACATTTTTTTTAATAGAAAAGTAAGAATTGCAAAATAAGTAATATTTATAGTAGCAATTTTCGTTCTGTAATCTTTTGTAAATATTCCGTCGATCTATAACTTATCACGTATAATTTAAATATTATTTCACGAATATTGTCCCGTTAAAAATAGTCAACAGCACGAAAGCCTTTTATCCATTCGACATAAAATGTGGATAATTCGCTTTAAAGAGGTTATTTCTGTTCAACGATATTGCTCCGATATCGCGGATCCAATGGCAAGCCGCCATTTGTATTCCGTACCCGTTTAAAAATACCGCCACTAATACCACTTAGCGAACCAAATAATTAGAGTATACCCTACATCTGGTAGTCATTATTATGATAAAATTTTTTTTTTATTAATATAGCTTATAGTTAACTACAATAGTAGAGATACGATTAATATCATTAAGAGGGAATCTAATGTATCTAGTATTGATGATTAGTAATGATAATATATTTCGCTAATAAGTAAGTATAATAATTATAGCAATAGAATGGAAAAAACTAATAAAAGTAAAACTAATAGAAATAAAAAATATGTTGGTACAGTTAAAATATATTCAAAAATATTTCAAAACTATTTGTGTATCATATTTTTAGCAATTGTTATATTTTATTACATTGCGTTTTTTTCTTAAATAGTTGTTAATAGGTTTGTTTTTAAAAGTCATTCATTTATTCATTTATTAAATAAGATTTTTCTTTTATATATTAATACGTGAAGCAAAAACTTTGTAACCTTTTTTACGGAAATTGCGCGGACGGAGGAGTATGAAATTTCACACGCTTATTATTTATATAGAGGAGGAGTGCAGAATGCTAATATTTTTTTAATTATGCATAAAATATATATTAAATCAACAAAAAAAAAACATTACACACACGACCATGTATTTGACACACACACGTATATACTATTTTGTTTATTGTTAAAATTTGTGGCTAAATTATGGTCGGATTTCGACCAATAGGCTACTACTAGTTTGTATAAAGTACAAAAAATATTTAATAAAAAATGTTGAAATTTCACGAGAGATTTATCTCTCAATATCACTCGCGTCACTTAAAATATCCCGTCTCACTTTCGTCGACAATCAGCAAGTGACTGCTAACCGAGTTTCACTAACGAACTCCTTAACTGGATAGTAACGATGCAACCGAACTTCATAATTAGGCCAACCGACGATTGTGAGAGAACTTTTTGTTTTATTCCTGCAGTTTCGGCGCATTCGCTGAGCTGATGACTTCGTACTCTGTTACTTAAAAGCTGAATTAGCAAGTCTGTCGTCAACGGGATCAAGTTCCTTTACAGCGGAAATGTTAGTTTTAATAATGATTGTAGTTACTGTCTTTTTTTGTTTACATATTAGTAGCCTATTTTCAAAATTAGTATATTTTTCCTGGACGCTGGCTTTGATAGCCACGGCTTAATTGATTACACATTGTTAACGTCTGATTGTACGAAAAAACTCTTTAACGTTCATATTTACACCCTACTGATATGTAAAATATCGTTATGCAACAAATGAAAAAAAAACAATATGTGTATAACACAGATGATTGTCGCTCACACTTTTGTGTGTGCGCAACGCGCATTACGCTCAGATATGCCTAAGAAGTGGGTAATGGCACATTAAGACACTTATGGCACTTAATGTACACCGAAATACAGACACATACAAAGAAAGATACAATACAAGATGTACAAAGGCGATCTTATCGCTAAATAGCGATTTCCTCCAGATAACCTTTGGGTACTGGATACGATACAGTAGCAGTGGTTAGAAGTGTGCACAAATTAAGGAGGAAAAATCAATAATAAATAGATAAAAACTACGATATGATAGACTTACATAATTATTGTAAAAAAACATAAATAAGTAAATATTATAGTATATCATATATAATATATATATACACACACATATACATACATACATACACACATAAAAATATATACATGTATATACACATAAAGTAAACTACAAATCGCGACAGTTATGATTTAATGAGCGACATACAATGCTTTTTAGGGCGTTGCTTGAAGCAAGCTTGCATAGGAGCTTGTTTTATTGAAAGCAGAAAAGAGTTCTACAGACGAAGAGGATTAACAGTAAATGAATTGGAGTAGAAGGAGGTATAATGGGGAGGAATTTTGAGAAGCAATTGGATTCAGATCTTAGGGAGCGTTCATGGGAATTGCAAAGAAACGTAAACCGTTCTTTAAGGTAATTTATTAATATTATAATTTTATTCATTAGAATTAAAAAGAACACAGTAGAGTAGAGTAAGTACGTGGGTATTCCTGCGAAGGCGAATTGGGAGCTACTTGAGTTTACTGCGACTAAAATCGAAGACGTGGTCATATTTGCGAAGACCAAATATGAACCTTATACAGAGATTTTGAAGGCGTTTAATCTTATTTGGTTGCTTCTCTTTGAGACACGTATCTGCATAGTCAATGATTGGTAAGGATTTGGAAGTTAGTAGTGATTGTGCCAGCGTACCAATTTTACCAATTTTGGTAGGCAAGGGAAGAAAGTACGGAGTCGACGGAGTGAACCGACAGCTGCAAACAATTTCCGGCTTAGCTCAGTTAATTGAGGTGACCAAGAAAGATGACGATCGAAAGTTATTCCTAGATTTTCCACTTTATCGCTAACATTCAAAACAACTTTGTTGAAGAGTACAGAAGGTACAAGTAATCCATCAATGCTACTGACTAGTTTTGGACACCCAATCACTTGAGACTTAGAAGGATTAACTTTTAACCCGTACGAGTTACTCCATTTAAAAATAAGGTCCAAGTCATGATTTAGTTGGTAAATACTCGTGGGTAGATTAGCCAGCTTAGAGAGAGTGTATATTTGAAGATCGTCTGCATACAGGTGATAGAGAGAAAATGAGTTTGTAGTTACTGAATTTATAAATAAAGAAAAAAGAAGAGGAGACAACACGCCACCTTGCGGTACACCAGCAAATACGTTAGCCCAGTCAGAGAAAGTATCTTGAACTTGCAAACGCTGCCGACGCCCATACAAGTAACTTTGAAACCAGTAAATTACTGGTAGGGATATGTTAAAGGAACCTTACAGAGACCTTACAGTATATCGAAGTCCACAGTATTAAAGGCATTACTACTAAAGTCAAGTAAAGCCAGAACCGTAAGTTTTCAATCGTCCATTGCGTGTCTGATGTCGTCAGAGATTTCGACAAGTGCTGTTAGCGTGCTGCCCCTCCTGAAGCCGGATTGAAATGGATTTAGAAGATTGTTTAAGGAAAGGAATGATGTTAGCTGTTGATGAATAAGACGCTCTAGAACCTTGGACAAGAAATATAGGATAGATATTTGGCGGAAATCAGAGAAGTTAAATGGTATATGACGCCGCGTTGGCTCAATGGTTACAGCCATGGATTGTACCTGTTGCGCTGGCGGTTGCGGGTACGATCCCCGCACAACACAAACATTTGTATTGGCCATACAGGTGTTTACCGTGGTCTGGGTGTTTGTGCAAGTCCTTGTGGGTCTCCCCACCGTGCCTCGGAGAGCACGTTAAGCCGTCGGTCCCGGTTGTTATCATGTATACCTGATAGCGATCGTTACTCATAGTAAGGAATATATCCGCCAACCCGCATTGGAGCAGCGTCATGGATTAAGCTCTGATCCTTTTCCTACACGGGGAAAGAGGCCTATGCCCAGTAGTGGGATGTTACAATATATATATATATATATATATATATATATATATATATATATATATATTGTAGTATAGTTTTTATTAAACGGTTTTATTTAGCTCACCCCGTTTGTTTTATTTTTTATTATTTATTCTTGGGTCAAATTTAGTAATTCAAATTTCACCCTCTTCCTGTCAACCGATTAATCTGAAATTTTGTATACACTTTGGATTTTGGTGACAATACAATTATGTTTATTCATTATCATTATAAATTCAAGATGGCCGCCGCTACAAAATGGCGGATAATTTATGTTTTATTAATCCCATCAATATGGGTATCAAATGAAAGGGCTCAACAAGCAGAATACAATATACTATAAAAAATTGAAATCCAAGATGGCGGCCGCTACAAAATGGCGGATAACGTAGGTTTTATCAATCCCATCAATATGGGTATCAAATGAAAGGGCTCAACAAGCAGAATACATTATACTATAAAAAATTGAAATACAAGATGGCGGCCGCTACAAAATGGCGGATAACGTAGGTTTTATCGATCCCATCAATATGGGTATCAAATGAAAGTGCTCAACCAGTATAATCAATGTACTATATAAAATTAAAATCCAAGATGGCGGCCTCTACAAAATGGCGGATAACTTAGGTTTTATCAATCCCATCAACATGGGTATCAAATGAAAGGTCTCAACAAGTAGAATACAATTTACTATGCAAAATTGAAATCTAAGCTGGCCGCCGCTACCAAATGTCTGATAACAATTTTTTATCAATCCCACCAATATGGGTATCAAATAAAAGGGCTTGACAAGAAGAATACAGTGCACTATACAACCTCAATATTTAAGATGGGCCTTGCAATAATGAAGCACTAAATGAATTAAACAGAATGCGAAATAAAAACTAAAAACTAGAAAATAAAAATAGGTAAAAAAACTTTTTAAGTTAAACGGTTTTATGTTAAACATACATTCCAATGTTTAAGATAAATGTACTAAAAACCAAAAAATAATAAAATAGATACAGTCGTGGGAATTATAAACATATGCATAGACTAGACTAAAATAAAACCGTGGGGCACGTCAATTGTCTACAAATTATCGACTTAATGTGCGATAGAAGAATCGTTTAATTCGTCGTTAAAATAGGCAGTTGGCCCGCAGACGGTGAGGGAATTACTTACTATTTTCTTGCTCATGGAAATTCCCATAGTTATACACTCCATGTAAATAAAAGAGATGTTTCAACTAGTTTATCGTTGGACATTCACACTGCTGGCTGGCGAGGAATCGTTTCACTGCTCGTAGTTTGTCTTTAATCGACAAAACATATGATAAAAGTACTACTCGCTCACCACTATGAAACCCTAAAACTCGCTTATAATCGAGCTTGCTAGCTTGTTTCCACATTCTAGCCCTACTTATCACACGTCCATCGTTGTCGGTTGAACAACTGCCTAATTATAGTGTAACATTACAAAACAAACATTTTAATCAACGATTGTAGACAATTGACGTGCCCCACGGTTTTATTTTAGTCTAGTCTATGCATATGTTTATAATTCCCACGACTGTATCTATTTTATTATTTTTTGGTTTTTAGTACATTTATCTTAAACATTGCAATGTATGTTTAACATAAAACCGTTTAACTTAAAAAGTTTTTTTACCTATTTTTATTCATATCAGTTTCTAATGCAATAATATCTTTTGAGTTTTTAAAATTATTGCGATAAAAAAAGCCAATTAAGCTCTCACCATACGAAAATGCGAATAAAATACAACGCAAAATATGATAAGTCAAACATTATTTATTACGTTCCATAATCAAAATATTCAAATAACCAGAAGGAAAAAAAACGGCAAATTCGCGAGTATCGATGAAAAATTCAATTTGGTAAAGCTAATGTTTGATATTTCTTTATCAGGAGACCCAATTACCGTGTCTCGAGCGCTACTTGCTTTACGAGTGATTTGAATTTGAATAATGATCCTTTATACTTCATAAGATTTTTCCAAAATATTATTATAATCTTGATTTATTTTTTGTTTACGCAAAACAATTATTCATATTCTTTTCTAGCTTTTCCTTAATTTTTTTTAAATAAAATGATAATTTAGCTATGAAAATAATTTGTTAGATCGGATAAGATACTACATGTTAATATTTGTTAATTTAATGTGTTACAAACAAAATTTTTTAACAAACTAGGTTTTGTGAAATATGGGCACGGATTTGATTGAAAAATGATTATGTTAGTGCAATCAGGCTATAATAAATAAGTAGTTCTAATTTCTTACTTTCTATTTTACTTGTTTAAATAGTCGCTTAACGTTACAAATACCGTTGCTGGACATAGGCAGGCGTCTTTATTATTAAACGGAATCAAATAAAATATCATAAAAATGCTATTTTTATAGGGCCCTTGTACTTTGTGATTTTAGAACAATTAATTTATTCACCTGAAATAATAAAATTGCTTAAATCATTGAAAATAACAGGTTACTTGATAAAAAGCTTATTTTACCAAAAAGTATTTAAACCAAGAAAAACTTTCATCACTAATTTAAGGTAAAAATCGCCTACTTGCGGATAAAATGATGAAAGAGTGTAAAAAACAGAAATATTCTCATTCAAATGGTAAAATATTTCATATTTAAGGCTTATACTTATTCTATTTTTGTATTACCTTTTCATTTCTAAAAATAAATTTAACCTTTACATGTTACTTTTGAAAATAAAGAATATATTCTTTATTTTGTTTTTTGTATGAGTATTAAACACACATGTATTTAACACACCTTATAGTTAACGTTTTTTTTTCCGGAAAGTATCTAATAGAGCACTTGTTAATTAGTTTGTAATATATTATAAACTAGGTATTTATTAAAAATATAAATTAAGTAACACTTACAATGTTCACAATGATCAAAGTTATTTTATCTATGATTACAGATACATATGTATAAAATGAGCTAAATCTGTAGCAGCCCCGCTGCGATTTATACGATCACTAAATAAAATTGATTGTTGATTTGAGGTATATTTTATTATAGATACAAATAATTAATATGACAGAACAATAAACAACGAAAAGAAATTGAAATCGTGAAAAAAGCCCGTGAACCTCAACGTCACCCCTCACCTATTTGACTTTTCGAGTGACAAAAGCATTAAAACGTCTCCCGAGAATTAATCGCCTTTTACATTAAGGTTAAGTGCTATTTTAGATTATATGTTGAAAGTTGAAAACTTCCATTCTTCGAACATTTTGTTGTTTCAGGCTTGTTCCAGCCGATTGCCGCCCGTCACTTCAATTACGTATCAAATTTCGCACAAGTATACAAAATATTGGGAACTGTTTATATTACTCTCCTTACTTAAATAATATATAATTCATTCACAATTATGTGCTATTACTTTAAGATTGATAGATTAGATACATTTATATATAGACTGCTTAACATATTTTGGAATTGGGTGGATACTTTTAATTTGACAACTTTGAGGTGTGTGTCAATGACGTAATTAGCGAATCAGCAACATAATTATGTTATTTTTTATATTATGTAATGGTGCCAAGCATCTGATCTGCCTGATGGTAAGTAGATACCGTAGACTATAGACGCCCTGCACACCAGGACCATTTCTAACACAACATTATTTGAGTGCAGTATTAGGCAATTAGCTTTGATCTCTTGTAACGTCAATTTACTTCCTTAATTCGGCTGCTCCAAATTTTAGCCAAGATATTTACTCCTTAATAATGCGCTTGTCGTTTTGTTGTGTTAGCGCTGCGTCACGAGTGAATGTCAAAAGTACACGGCAGTTATAGTAAATAATTAGATACCGTAATATTTCTTTTTATGTTTATATAGCAGTTTGATTTTAAAAAGAAATCGTTGAAATTAATAATCTGTTTCAATAGTCTTGACAATTCGATTGAGGTTGTAGTCTTTACTGCACCGATTTTTCGTGTCTTCTCTATTTTATATGACATTGGCACAATAATTCTTGCTGTTTTGGTGCTATTGAGGACTAAATAATATAATGAAGTCCTCTTAATTTATTCCGATAAATTAACGATAAATACGCAATGTGCGTTCAAATACAAATATGTTGTTTCATCATACAAAGTCGCTTCCCGCTGTCTCTAAGCTTTTATCTTTAAAACTACGCAACGGATTTTGATGCGGTTTTCTTTAGTAAATAGAGTGATTCTATTATGTATAATACATGCATAACATAGTAGAGGAACACTGATAGTTTCTGCAACTGTGCGAAGCCGGGGCTAGTTATTTATATTTCAAAAGTCACGCAGTTTCTAATTTTATGAATTATAAACAAACAATTCGTATATTATTATTCGTATATTACCATTTCTTTTATAGAAATCAGATTTTCTAAAGTTTTTTAGCGTTATAACTAACGAACAAGTTTTAATTACTAAACTTCCCTTACTTATACCAAAGCAAAATATTGCTGTTAAAAATTACACGTCTCTCGGTGCTTTTGTGATAATAAAAATGCAGCCTCGACTTAAACTTCGCAACTTCGGAAACTTTTATGTAGGTGACATGATTATAATTACTTATTTAGTTAAGTAATTGTTTGTCTACAGAGGTATACCATTATGAATTCGTCAAAGCTGTAAAAAATATATTAAAAACTGTTACAATTTCAAATAGCATTTGCACGTAACTTTTTTTGTACTTTTTTATTTCTTGGTATTGTTAAACTATCAGTGTGAGTCATAAAACTACTTTCCTTTTTAATTTTCAGGGATTTGACTATAGATGAATAATGATGTGGTGCAAGGAATTAAAAACTCATTCAAGACTTTAATAATAATCATTCCTGTATGAACATTAATGACGTACACACGCGTAAATCAAAAAATGAAATGTTTATTTGATAGTATTTCTTTTACTTATGTTGTAATAGTAATAATAGAACAGTTAACAAAAAACATACATTCCATCACTTTAATTACAACTTTTCAGGTAAATCAAATCAACAAACTTTATCCTGAAAAGGATTTCAGTGACAAATGAGTAATGCGCTTACCGAACCCTATGGACCAACTCGTTTTCCTCGTTGTTTACTTTCAATACATGACTTTGACTAATAACAACTATCTCTGCTAGTGTGCGGTCAGCGGCGTGCTTGTGGCACTACGGACTGTGCGGCTACGAATATTCTTCCCTCACCATTAGATTATGACTTTTATTACCAACATCATAAAGGTTAGAAACGTATAAATATGTTCGTCTTATATGTATGTGAGGTTAAAATTGCATCCTCTATTCCACTCTACGTCTGAACGGCTTCTAATGCGAATCATAAATCATTACTCAAACAAATACGCGGTCTCTCGAGCTCTGGTCGGACGTAACAATAGAATTTGATGGAGTCATTTATATTAAGCGCTAGTAGTTTTATATGTGCGTTAAATTTATTATATCTTTTATTTAAAGTTTGCAAAGTTTTGTATTTTCAACTGTACTTTATACCACTGTCTTCCTATTTAATGTAACCGGAGAAAAGTTCCATTTTAGTTAATATTTGCTGACATCGCGAAATAAAGATTTTTAAGACAAACTAATTTTGTAAAATGTACCATGTGATACGTAACCTTAGTAGAAAATGACTGATACGCAAAATTCGTTTTTTGCTAGAATAGTTCTTGTCAAAAAATATAAGTCTACGGTACAATGGAGGTAGCAGGACGCATAAACATCGTTCAAATAATGTTATTATTCCGGTTGATTTGATATAAAATAACAAAAGGACTTGTAGGTTTTAGGTATATAGTTATTATTCAATAGTATTGTGGTATTTAAGGAAATATATAAGAACATATTATTTGTTACTAAAAGAGATTGCAGTATCCCATTAACATATATATCATATTATATTGTAGTTCCTTGGAAGGGATTAAAGCTGGAACGATTTTGCATAAGGTTATTAATCTCATATTACTAATGTAGTCTAATAAATCATAGGTTTAATGATTTATAAGAGAAACTTCTAAAAGTGTAGTGTAGTTAAAAGAGCTCTCATTAAAGCAACGATTAACACTATTTTAATTTTATAACTAGCTGTACCCGCGACTTCGTCCACGTGGAATTTAATAAAAATAAATATTTTTCGGTTCACAGAGTTATAAAATAAATAGATTATTAAAATAAAAGTAGCCTAAGTTACTTCTTATGACATCAGCTATCTGCCAGTGAAAGTCCCATCAAAATTGGTTTAACCGTTTTAGAGATTAGTTGGAACAAACAGAAAGACAGACAGACAGACAAAAATTGTAAAAAATGTTATTTTGGTATACGTTCCGTGTACTATATGCACTTAGTAAAAAGCGGTTATTTTAATAGTACAAACAGGCACTCCAATTTCATTTATTTCTATAGACAGGTATATAGATAAGAGATGTACGAGTTCATGACCACTAGCTAGCACGAGCGTTGTCTACATTTTTACTCTGTTAATAAAATACAAATAGCAATTGTTTCTTAATTTACGTCATTTACTTATCGCCGAAATAGCTCAGTTGGGAGAGCGTTAGACTGAAGATCTAAAGGTCCCCGGTTCAATCCCGGGTTTCGGCAACTTATTTGTATTTTAATTTTTTTAATCGATTAGCATGTTATAATACTATTTCTATACTTCAACTAATCTATACAAATAAATAAAATTGAAGTGTCTGTTTGTAACATTAAAATAATCGCTTTTTACTAAATGCACATGGATCACATTTTTTACATTTTTTGTCTGTCTGTCTGTTTGTTCCGGCTAATCTCTGAAACGGCTGGACCGATTTTGACGGGACTTTCACTGGCAGATAGTTGACGTAGTAAGAAGTAACTTAGGTTACGTTTATTTTAAATATTTATTTATTTTATAACTCGGCGAACTGAACTATAACTTTTTTTAATTCCACGCGGGCGAAGTCGCGGGCACAACTAGTTATTAATTAAAATTATATTACTACTTACAAATTTAAAATTCAATTAAATTTTATATCCTCTATAATTTACTTGAGTTGCTCAAAAGTGAATGTATTTATTAGATTCTACCAGTACCTATTAGTAAATAGGTAAAGTAGTATAGGTAGGTGTAGGTAGGTAACAGGTATTAGGTACTCGGTATTAGGTACTCGGTATTTCATTGACACCAGATTTAAAAACGCAATCGTTATTTACAACGGACGATCCATTGACTTCCATCTCAGTTTTGACAAAAAATCAATTTAAATTGTTTGTAAAAATAGTTTTTTAATAATATTTTGTGAAAAAAATATTTGTAAAATAATTATTGTAATTTTGTAAATAATTGTTTTAAACAGTAATTGATTGTAAATTATTTTTTAAAATAATTTTTAATAAACAATCCAACAATTATAAATATAAAGAAATACTACTTTCAAAATAAATCAAATATACCGTAAAATAAATGAAACACAAAATCACTTCACGAAACTAATATTTTGATTATTATCTAGTTTATCTTTTTCAGTTAACAACCGATCGATTCCAAATAAGCTTAAATTAATTCAGTTTCATTGTTCTATTTACTTTTGAAAATACAAGTCATTCTTAACATTAATATGATTATATTATATATCTCTCTTATCTAACCTATATACTAACTGTATAAGTTACATCAAAAACATTATCTTTAATAAAATATTTATGCAAATAATATTCATAACTTGAACGAAGTAAGTCACCTTCGTAGTCATTATTACGATATCCCTCTACGGAGGAAAAAATAAAGTGAGAAAATAATTTATTATGTATAAATTCCTAATGTAAACAAATTATTTAGTAGCACGTGATTCGTAAAAGCTATATCACATTTTGTACTTTGTTAAAATAATAGATATACAAGTCTCCTGCGCCACTCCCGATGGGGGATGAATAATAATAATCGGAGCTCATGTTGCACTTTTAGGCCACGCGACACACACGTGGCGACAACGAGTATTCTTTATTTTTCGTTCCCTTTAGTTGTCATCTGTTGGTTTGTATGTCATTAATAGATACAAAAATATACTCCACATTTTTATAAGAAACAAAATTACCAAATGTTGTAATCGAACATTGTAGCGAGTGATAATAATTCTTCAACGCTTCTAAATTCG
Source organism: Melitaea cinxia (assembly GCF_905220565.1). Taxonomy (NCBI): domain Eukaryota; kingdom Metazoa; phylum Arthropoda; class Insecta; order Lepidoptera; family Nymphalidae; genus Melitaea; species Melitaea cinxia. Next base: position 11,307,129 of record NC_059402.1, on the reverse strand, counting down.
TGATCTTGTTTAAGTCATTACAAGAAATTTAAACTTTGAGAAACCGGTAATCTAATTTGATTTTATTTCGCTTGCTTGCTCAAGCCTTTCCCTACATTTGATTCAACGGCTATCGGTCCTGCGACCGAGGTGACCAGCCCACTGCCACTTCAGCTTGCTTATTCTATTAAAATTTATTATTATTTATTAGATTTTATTCGTGGATATTAAATTTTACATATGATGTATGTGAAATTACATAGAATTTATATTTAGAAATGTATATAGCATTTTATTTAATGAAGAATTGACGAAGTTCAAGTTATTCCAGACCTTTAATAGTAGATTGTCTTCTTTCCTAGGAATTAAAACTTTTCCAACCATAAAATCGATGTGAGAACTAGCAAAAGTTATTGTTATAAAAGTTGTTTATGATGACTTGAGGAACTAAACTACTTTTAAGTGTAATTCCATAAACTTCACGATAGTAATAACAACACGTGGCTTTATTGTTAAAAAAAAAGATAAATTTAATTATTTTAAATTTCATGTGATTGGAAGGAAAGTTTAAGTACAAAGGAAAGTTTCAATAAATGTAATTATCGGGGTTGTACAGTTCCCGACCACAAATAATTCCCGTCGAACTTTAGAAAGGGACAATCGGCTAATTTTAACTCCGTACAGCGTTTTCTTTGACGCACATTACCTTTGTGGCCTATCGGACTGTCAGTATTTCGTATGATAGATTTAATAGTGTAAAATCCCGGGATTTTCAGACCTTTCTCATTTTTTTAAGATCAAAATATATACAATTACTGTTACTGATACTGTAGTCTTCGGTGCTTTTAATATTAATGTATGGAAATGTAAAGTATGGCTTATATTCGTAATATGATGAAATACGTACAAATATTTACATAATCATGGCATCAAAAAAACATCTACTAATTTTCAAAGCAAAATCTACTTTCGTTACCGTATAAAATTAAAATATTGAAAAGAAGTACACAAAATCAATAACTACTCCATATTACTAAATGTAATTAATTTAATCAACTCGAGAGGAGAAAACAAATATTTTTATTTCGTTAGGAAAGTTCACGAGGTATCTTAAAGCATTCATCAGTCATAATTTATTACTCCATTATTATTGTTCCCTTGTATAATCGTCCATACCCGAAACAACAAAAAAGGCGCGTTTACACCAGCGCAAGGAAAACAATAATCCTATTTCATTTCTACTTAATAATTTTGAAATAGCTGGTAATTTTTTATTTAATTAATTAAATAGGCAAGCGTTTATTTATTATTTATTTATTAAAATGAAAACATAAAACGGATACATATATACTGATTACGATATAAATAATAAGTTATTGCAATAAATTTATACTAACTAAAATTGAAGTCAATCATAAAATATAATAAAATAAGCAAAGAAGAGCAGATGAGCCAGACGGCTCTGTTAAAACCTTTAAAGCTCCACGCCGTACACTTTAGTGACAAGTGCTTTTAAGTTAATTAACTTAGTTATTGATGACCGCAGTCTCTCTATCCTCGGATTATATTTCACTTAATACTTTAAAGGTGTCAATTGATTTTAGAGTAGATATTAGAGTAGACACTGTAGGTTGTAGAGCTTTTTATTATTTATAGAAGGATTAGATGTCTAAGTCTCGTTTGTAAATAAATATTTTTTTTAAACGTAATACATTAAAAATATCTATTTACATTTAAAAAAAAAGAGTCATTTTATTTTCATGAAAAAAAAGTTGAACTGTCAATAATGTTAAATGTTAACTAGGACATATACCCATGAAATTTGGAAATATCCGATTAATACAGGCGAAATTATATTTTAGTGTCATCTCTTAAAATATGTAAAAATAATACAAAATAAGTTTACATAGCTATCATGCTATATGTTATTAAAATTTAATAGACTACAATCACATAACTTTGCGATCTTGACTTAGCCTGTAGCATCCCACTGCTGGGCATAGGCCTCTTTCTCAATGTAGGAGAAGAATTTCACACTTATATAATTTACGATTAATTTTTCAGTATAGCAATACTTTTATACTTACAATTTTGATAATCTAGTTTACGATAAAATAACAATAAGGTTATTCCTCATTTTAAATTATCAAATTACATATTAACGTATTTTTAATTAAATTACCTTTTATTAAGCTCTCTTGTTACATGAACACTTTTAGATTTATTTTAAAACCTCACATGAAAGGGTAAATTATCTTATTATTTTTATTATCATCTAGATATCCTTTACAGTTCCACGTTAATATCATTCAAGACTAATTGGTTTAACAATAGATTGATTTATGAGTATTATATATTACCAAGCTTCTTAATGTTCTATCCTACGTAAAAATGCTACGCGAAACAGTGCAATGCAATAAATTATTTTTCATAACTTAGATGTAAGAACATTGAAACAAAAAAAAACACCCTTCACTGGTTACTTTAACACACAGGTGCCTACTTCCAAGATTTTTACGATTACTAAATAACATTTACGCTAAAAGAATAAAGATAAATGATGATTAGAGAACTATCCTCTCCATTGTGCACGCGACCCAAAGGACCTCCTTACGTCCCTTCAGTAATGCAAGCAAGGAAATTGGATTTTTCTTTATTCTCGCGCGGGTAACTTGATATTGTGTGAGTTATGGAAATGGCGATGCTAAATTGTTGATTTATTGCCTTGATATATGTGATTGGTTACTGAAACGCGCCCCACTTTTGTTATCACGAAATTGTTAATACTTACCTTTACACCTCCTAACATTAAGGGCCTGTTTTACCAATTGTGCATAACGCTATTTGAAGGATGATGATACAAATAGACTTTGATAGCGGGAGATAGAATAGGTCATTAGGACCTGTTTTTCTTCAATAAATAAATTACACATTTAACGTTAGTATACGCGAAATACAAATATCTCATAAATTTAATAGAATTCGATGGTAGTAGAAAATAATAGTAGTAAAAAAGAATAATGAATCCAAAAACGAATGTGCTTTAGAACACACGACTGAAGTAAAACTTCTTTAGCAATAGGCCTGCATAATTTTGAACAGTCTTTTTCCCGAGAAGATCCGCTAGGAACAGCACCTGTGAGGGTTACATATGTTTTAAATTCTCAATTGACAACAACATCAAACGTATAGAATTATAATGGAACCGAAGTGATGTATCTGGAGCAAAATTAAAATTTGAAAATGTGCAAGATCAGTCAGACACCGTCATCTGTCAAATAGCGTTATCCAAAACTGGCGAAACAGACCCTTAGTCGCTCGAAGTTATGCTGAAATTTTGTTTGACGTCATAATTTGTGGTATAAAATTTATAAATGATTTTATTTACATTTCGTTTATATGTATATTTGTTAGTACACATGTATACACGTATAATACTTTTATTTTTAACCGACTTCAAACAAACGTACTTGATTTAGTTGTATTTTTTGTGTAACCTTATAGCGTTTTTTGATAGATGTATATGTGATACATACATACATTACAGCCTATACAGTCCACTGCTGGACATGGGCCTCCACAAGTTTACGCCAAAAATAACGTGAACTCATGTGTTTTGCCATAGTCACCACGCTGGGCAGGCGGGTTGGTGACCGCAGTACTGGCTTTATCGCACCGAAGACGCTGCTGCCCGTCTTCGGCCTGTGTATTTCAAAGCCAGCAGTTGGATGGTTATCCCGCCATCGGTCGGCTTCTTAAGTTCCAAGGTGGTTGTGGAACCTTGTTATCCCTTAGTCGCCTCTTACGACACCCACGGGAAGAGAAGGGGTGGCTAAATTCTTTAGTGCCGTAGCCACACAGCACGTATATGTGATATGTGAATGTGATATGTGAATATTATTATTTAAAAGTAAGTGGACGCGGTAGCTTAAAGTTACAACTACAATATATTTTAATTAATCGTAAAAGAATTTATTACCGTTTCTTGTTACGTTAAAATTACTAGGTTTGCAAATATATTCAAATAACATAAAAAAATATAACCAAGTTATTTCAATTAAGGCAAAGTAGGTCATAACAATCGTGATACTAATGAGGGTTTCCGTAATTAAAATAAAATTCTGTTACATGTACAAACTCTAATAATGTGGGCTTTTTAATTTTTACTTTACAGCACACACAGATAGTTCTGGTGTAATAGTGCGTGCAATCGTCTAAAAGGGTCTATCTCTATTCGTCTTCTTATTCGTCTACTCGAGTTTGGTTGCCACTTAAAGCATTTGTGTTTGTACAAATATATATAAAAATTGCTTGAATCAACTAGGCTTCAAAATCACTTTTAAGCCGTCATTTTTCATTATCATTTGAGTTACGGTGAATTTTGAACCGCTTCAGCCTGTAATATGCTGCTCGGCATAGGAGAAGGATCGAGCTTAAACTACCATGCTGCTCCATTGCGGGTTGGCGGATATATTCTACTTTTTTTTTATATCACTAGGTCGACAAACAAGCGTGCGGCTCACCTGATGGTAAGAGTAACGATCTATGAGTAACGATCGCTATCAGGTGTACATGATAACAAGCGGGGCCGACGGCTTAACGTGCTCTCCGAGGATCGGTGGGGAGACCCAGAAGGACTGCATAAACACCCAGACTACGGCAAACATTTGTATGACCAATAAAAATGTTTGTCATGTGCGGGGATCGAACCCGCAACCCCCAGCGCAACAGCCACAAACTAGTGCTGTGATCGTTACGCCAACGCGATCAAATCAAAGTCAAGCTCAAAGGGTAGGAAATTTTGAATATTTCAGGTAATTTCAGTATAAAATTTCATTTTAACAACCTTTCATATTTTATAAATTACACTACAGTCGACTTACTATTTCCAGATACAAGAAGTAGGTCATGACCGTCAGTGGAGTAAGTCACCTAATCTAAGACATCCCACTAATTACTAACACACTTTGTTCTCATAATTAATAGCCACCCAACAAACCAAACAAGTTGTTTTGGTTTAATGAAAGGGACTATCTGCTTTGTTTTGGAATAAAATAATTATACATTCTTTACGTGGATTATTAAATTGTTTAGAAAGGTTATTTATTATTAAGTTAAACGTACAGAAAATAATGTTGTTTTATTTTTTCTTTAGAAAAAAGATCAAAGTGCTACTTTGGATATAATCGCTCTATAGATTTTTTTTTATGAAATATAATAAAAATCAATGAATATAATAAAATGGAAACACATGGTTACCATTTTACCACATGTAACTACCAAAGGTTTTACCTTTGCTAGATCAATTCATCAATCAATTCTCAAATCAATCACTAATCATTGCGGTTTTCGAACAATTCTTTTTTGTCTATAAAATTACTAATATTGGCTATTATCTCAAAAATATCTATTTAATGAATAGATTATGTTAACTAAACATACTTATTAACCATTATACACCATGTAACCTAATTTTCTACTTATTTAATGTATGATCTATTGGAAATATAGTCAGTATCTACTCAGTAGTCTCGGCTTTCATTCTCTCAGGACACGACTTTACAAATTACATTACTGTACTAAACATAAATTTATCTACTTTATTAAAATTGCACATCATCAGAAAACAAAAACATTGAGATACAGATAAATACTTACGAATACATGTAGATGAAACTTATTAATATTCTTACCACATACAAAAACATGCCATACTCTCTAAATACATACAAACTGCCATATTTTATATACGGAGCTAAAATAAATGAAAGATATATTAAGCCAACCAATAAAATTTCGCTATATTACCATTATGTGTATTTGAAACAAAAAATCTTATTTATTCAACATCAAATATCAGTCCTAAAATAATAAGTAGGTACTAAGCATACAAAAGACATATTATTAATGTTATTAGAAATATTTACTATATAATTGTGTATTAAACGAAATGTTCATATGTTTCTTAGAAAGAAACATTGCCATATAAAGAACTTATACAAATAAATTGTAGACTAAAGGTAAATATATCGCAAATGTAATATTTGCGTAAAAGAAACAATTTCTTAACAAAATATATAATATATCCCAATATCTAAGAATCTTTTTATCTTTTGTAGTGGTTGGGGAGTAATACACCTCGGCCTTTCTATGAAATCTGAAAGAACGCCTTTGAATTACTCGTAAAATAATGTAGCTTTTCTAATTACGTTATATAATATAAATTAACGAAATATTTAAATATTTAACTTTTGTACTAGTCTATTTTATAAGTCATCCTGTTTTGTAAAGATTTAGCCTACTTCAAGAAACAAGGAGTTTCTATATTCGACTTTATTTTTTGTGTGCCTCATAACTTTTTAATACGTATAGCGATTTTGATGATTCTTTTTTTTTCAATTAAGAGCTGGTGCTTGTAACGTGATCCTATTTAAAACTATTAATTTTGACTGTTTTACTTGTCATTATCAATCGAACTCGATTTTTTTTCGTTTCTAAACAAGGAATATTATCAAATGCATAATTTAAGTAATTAGATCTTCTCTTAAAGCTTTAACTTCACTACCTCAGTCATCAGATTCACTTAACGTCATTTAACAATTTTAATCAACAAATTCCTAACAAGTAAGTTCGTTACGTACAGACATAGATGTACATTTTAGTTAAGAAAAATATTTTTAATAAAATTATTTATATACAAATTTTTGAGACGCCTACGAAAAAAAAATATAATTTAAGACCTTTCTTGTTGTAATAAAGGATTAGAGAGAAAACCTGACTTGTAATCGTAAGCTTTAGTCTACGATGGATAACAAGTTTAAAGATTTCTCTTATAACATAAACCTTAACTCATAATATTAACGAACACGATATGAACTTTAAAACAATATTATTAGAAAAGTCAATGACGCTAGCCTACATTTAACCTTTGGTTAAGATCTTCTTCTACAATCATTTGATCTCTTTTCATTTTAACTTTTGTACTGACTTTAAACCTATCAGTAGATCATCACATCATCATCATCATCATCATCATCACTTAAGCCTATTGCAGTTCACTACTGGACATAGGCGCCAAAAATGTTGTAAAATCATGTGTGTTGCCCATAGTCACCGCGCTGGGCAGGCGGGTTGGTGACCGCAGGGCTGGCTTTAACATACAGAAAACGCTGCTGGCCGTTTTCGGTCTGTGTATTTCAAACCCAGCAGTTGGATGGTTATCCCACCATTGGTCGGCTTTATAAGTTCCAAGGTGGTTGTGAAACTGTGTTATACCTTAGACGCCTCTTACGACACCCACGAGAAGAGAGGGGATAGTTATTTTCTTTAATGCCGTAGCTACAAAGCAGTCAGTAGATAGCACATACAAATTATAGTATTTTATCAAAGGTAGTAGGAAGTTTGCATAAAAAGACGTATTTCAAATGAAATCTTTATTGAGTTTTTGGTTTTTTTATGTCGGTTTTTTTAAACTTAGTTTTTTATTGTGAAGTTTATTGTAACTAATAATACCACAGTGAAGTTGAAAGCAAGTTATTTAGCCACAAATCCTTATTAAAGTTAAGTTGTCGTTGAAAATGTAATTCAACATATATGTGAAATCAATTATACATTAGTGATAGAGAACTTTCTAGGATAAACAATAGATTTACCATGAAATTATTTTTTGTATTGACGTCACTTAGTAAAATTGATAACTTATGCCTCATACTTAACAGTTGGAACACCTGAAGCCCAGAAAGATGCACAACATACAAGCAAACACACAGAGCGCAAAAATCTTAGCGACCTGTACAAATGTTTGTTACGAACGGGGATTATCACAATAGCCAATTGAATAATAGCTGCGCTAATGCGTTGCCATGCGGCATGTAAGTCTCGAACTCAACTAAAAGTTATTACTTAACATTTCGCTAGAATAACAAGAGCTTGATGTATGCTATGTTCACTCATACTAAAATCGTACCGGTAAGGACGTCTTCGCTCTATGTTCATAAATAATTATGTCCAAAAATATTTGATGATGCGACTAAAGTATGGCTAGATAATATTTTTTTTACATTACTCTTACTTAGTGATACCGTATTCTTTGTAAGACAGTACATTTCTAAGTAAGTGAAAGTGAAGTACATTTCCATCAAAAAATGTTAATCGTTTTCATGGTGACAGCAAAAAATTCGAATCGAGTTTTTAACATACACAACAGGTTTGTGCATAAACATTTCATTGCTCGTTCTTTCTTATAGTTCATATACATACATACCGATTCCAAATATTTAAAAATCTTTCGAAGCAATCATAAATTCGTTTAAAATTTTTTATCAAAAGGCTACTAGCTAATGGAATTGATATAAAACTTTGAAACCGACTTTTAAGTAATTAATCTTTCAATACCAAACTCGAACCAATCTCGAAGACGTAGATCACTTATAAAGATCCCTCAGGCCCTTTTATTTTTTCTTGTTAGCTCCTTATTTTTGTTATTAAGATCGAATGAACTAAAGCACTCCTCTTATAATCCCTCTTATACTTGTTACGGGTGATAGCAAAGTTTTGTTTATTGCGTTGTTAACAAAGGCTTCAAATAATTGTTCGCTAAATTTTAGACAGCACTTTAAAAGCGATAAAAGTTATAATCTTTAAACATTCAACATTCTAATATAAATTAGTATTGAGATAGTTTGACCCTTGTAGAATTATTAGCTGTAAGAAGATTCATTTTATTAAATTTTAATTTATAATATTTATATCAAATATCAAATATTAAATATAAATAAATTTCAAACAAGTAATACGTTTTCGTGTGTCACGATTAGGCCAAACGAAAATGTAAGTTTGTACGGAGAGATTTAAGTTACCATCACGCCCATCTTTGGTATGTGCACATACATAATGAGGATGTGTAATATAAAAATTGAAATATTTTTATAATTAAATTTATATGTTGCTAAGCGAGTACACACTTTTCCGGCGTTTTCAAGTATCTGCATCCTCTTTTGTCGACCAGCGATGGGTGAGTATATTTTTAAAACAATTTGTTACGAGATTCTTGAAACATAAAGCAAAGAACAGTAGCTTACAAGAGCTTGCAATTTCATTCTACAACTAATCTTCTGTTATTGATAAAAATAACTCCACAGATAATGAATATAATATAATTCATACCTTAAAAATAAATTTAGATACACATAATTGCTGCGCAACCGTCCGCGTGGAGTATTTCCCCGTTCGCCATTTTGTTTAAAATTTATACTAAAAGGTCTGATTTATCAGTGTTACCCATATTTGAAATATAGCTGTAGTTTATTACCATATTAAAATGCCATATGCTAGGTAATATAATGCGGTCATAAATCTAGAATAAGCAAACTCGCCAGTAGGTCTTTAATGGTCATTATAAACTTTTTTCTAGTTATTCCGAGTTTTATAGTAAAATAATATAATATAATTTGCAACAAATAATGAAGCTATGTTTTTTATTTAGCAATAATATATCATTTGTTGATTTGAAACTAAGCAATTGGTACTTTTATAAAACTTCAATAAATGTCACTGTAAATAGCAATGAAAATCAAATAGTTATTAAATTCTTCATAATATTAATTATCACAGCAGCCTTCCACAGTCCACTACTGGACATAGGACTCCACAAGTTCACGCCAAAAATGGCGTGAACTCATGTGTGTTGCCCATAGTCACCACGCTGGGCAGGCATTTATTAATTATATCTTAATTTAGTATTTATATATACTAGCTTACACTTTAAAAATAGTGGCAAATCTTTATTCCCTAAATAAATGCGATTTCACATATTATTCATAAAACTTTCTTACTAAGTCTTTGCAACCATAGAATCAAAATGATCTATATCTTATAATAAAATCGCAAAATCATCTTACACAACGTTTCAATCTCTATCGTAAATGATATTTAATAGACAATTATGTATTCAATGTTTAAAATCTTTCTACATAAAAATACACGAAAGCAATTACAAACTGTCCCTATGAATCCCTTTAATTATTATCTACGAGCCTAGCCCCTAACACGAGCGATGACACGGGACAATTAGTTGTACGCATATGCGTACGGAAGGAAGACTTATGACGACCCTCGTCAAACGTCACTCTCTACCCACTACACGGAAAACGTTTTACAAGAACCAGCATTTTATTGGTTTCAATTTCACCGTTGCCTTACCACAGATATATTCTTAGAGTTGAAAATTAAACTAAATTCCATCAAACTTATTAATAACACCAAATAGGTTCTATATAAAAAAAAAACCAAATCAAAAATGTTATATCTCGTTCGACATTTGGATTCAAAGTTTAAGCAATTTACATAGTGATCGTATAAAGACAAGTAAAAGGGACATTAAAGAGATGGTTATCATTAAAATGTGGTTTAATTAGTAAACCATTGAAGTACCTACGTAAATAACACAGAGCAATAAAAAAATCTATTTGATAGTGCACATAATTGCATATGCATACAGAAATAGATATACATATACGCTTCAGCCTGTAATATCCCACTAGTGGGCATAGGCCTCTTTCCCCATGTAGGAGAAGAATCAGAGCTTAATCCACCACGCTGCTCCAATGCGGGTTGGCGGATATATTCCCTACTATGAGTAACAATCGCTATCAGGTGTACATGTTAACAACCGGGACCAACGGCTTAACGTGCTCTCCGAGGCACGGTGGGGAGACCCACAAGGACTGCACAAACACCCAGACCACGGCAAACACCTGTATGGCCAATACAAATGTTTGTCATGTGCGGGGATCGAACCCGCAACCGCCAGCGGTTGCGCTGGTAGATAGATCCAATCCATGGCTGTAACCGTTGCGCCAACGCGGCGTCATATACATATATTCATCCATTACTAAGTAAACTTAAACATGCATAGAACAGAAAAATAAAATCTATTTCATGATTTAAGCAGTATAATATACATAAATTTCACTGAGCAAATATCAAAATACGCAATTATTCCAATGCGCCTCAAAAACACACAAACATTGTAATAAAGGCAAGCTAAACGCACTTCATATTTCATAACCATACATACGTAACTTCAAAAACATACAACTTGTTCGAACCGTTGTTTACAGTACAAATAAACATCAAATATGACGCCTAATAAAAGTATACTAAATTGTTTTGACGAGTATTTTAACATGTCATCTGTAGTCGCTTTATTAAATTTCTCGTTATATCACGTTTAACATATCCCGGCGTTTTAGTTTTATTACTTTTCATTTCATATTGTTAAGCGCGAACATTTATTACATCGTATATATCAAGTACATAACACAACAACACAACACAAGTACACAAGTACAAGTAGTATAAATACATGCAACAAAATTATCGATTTTGAAGTAATATATAATTGTATTTACCTGTTACGTACATATGTATGTGTTATTGCATCAGTAACTTTACTTTTCTGTCTATTATTCACATCAGCCTATCGCAGTCCACTACTGGACATAGGCCTCCACAAGTTCGAGCCAAAAATGGCGTGAACTCATGTGTTTTACCCATAGTCACCACGCTGGGCAGGCGAGTAGGTGTTATATTATATATATCTGTCTATTATTATTGTTGAAATATTAGAAAATATAATGTTTTACTTATTTTATGGGACTAATACTTAACTTAAAATGACATATAAGCAATTGAAAATATTAAAAATTGTTAAAAATAGCTAGTCAACACACATGTAACGCTTACATCGTTACACATATGGATAGACTTCCCTTGTCCTTGTGGGCCTCATCACCACGCCTCGAAGAGCATTGAAAGCCGTCGGTGTCAGTGTCGGTCTCATAAATGGAGAGAAAAGCCTAAGCCTAGCATTGGTTACATGTTGATCAAAAAAAAAATAAAAAAATAGGGCGATGACACATATCACTTCCGTCAAATGTTTTAGTCATGGGATAATACGGTAACGATATCTATCACTATGTTATTAGTACAGTTTGTCGAATACGGAACGCGGAGATATTGTCATACTCGTGAATCATATTCTTTAATACGATAGTCGGATTAAATTGATTCTCCGAAAGAAGTATGATGCTACCGTACTTGAGATAAAGGATATTAGATATTATTAGACAATTGTTTTATTGTTGACCTACTTGTACTATTTTATAGCGAATAACTCGAAAATGGCTCAACCAATTCGGCTCATTTATTTTTTGTATGTTCCTTAAGGCCCAAGGCAGGTTTTAATACTAAAAAAAAAAAACATTTTTTTTTACTATTAACTATTGACACAACGAAGTCTGTCTGGGCAGCTACTATAACATGTCACGTGTCACAAATATAGTTTTGGTTTCATAAATATACGAATTTAAAAATTGTTTAGTCTAGTTTTCATTTATGAACCAAGTCTTTAATTTTGTGTTTTCTTAAGAATTAAATTTGACAAAGAAATTGACCACTAACCAGATGCTATAAGTTAAGTGAAATAAGCAAATCTATCTTTAAAACTATGTGAGTAATCACTATCGAGTCTAACTCGAATAAAAAAAATTCTTATATGTTTTGTAATTATTATAAAGTAATTAATTTTGATTGAAAAGATGAGTAAGAAAGGAGTCCGTATCATAGTTTATTTATTTTTTGAACCTTTTAGAAGAGTTCACATGTTAATTAAGAAAAAACAATTGTGCCTTTATACTTATGTATGCTAAAGTTATTAAAAATTCTACATTATTTTGCATGAATCTTAGATGAATATAGTAATAGTTAATCGTGAGTAAAACATCTACAAGAAGGCAGTATATTAAAATTAAAATAAATGAAGCATCCAAACCATTAAGAAATTCAGGGTTTTACTTTTCATCTTACACAACGCTGCGATCTCTATTATACACTGTCTTGGAACTTGAAACTCCGTGTAACCGCATTATGTAAAATAGGTACAGATCTGGGACGCTTCACAACACTCCTACAATCCGCCGGCTCGAGTTGAACAACTGTCGCAACTGAGATCCTTTACAAAACTTTGCACTATCAGATCGCGCTAAGTTTAATTGGCAAGTTTCGATTGATTAAACAACAGAGGAGAACCAAATGTTGGCATCGATACTTCAATAACTTGGAGAAGAATAATGGGGAAAACGTAAATACAATTCTTAGCCATACTTACTTTAATTGTACTTGTGAATGTTCTAGTTAACTATCACAATTAAGGAAATAAAAAATATTTATTTGTGTTATTTTTGATGAAACTTAAAATATTCTTCGTACAATGCTTTATATTTTTTCGTCCAATCATAGTTTAAAAAATGAATTCGTCACTTACAAAATAAGCTTACTCACTTAGGCGTCTTCTATCTTGTAAGATTTTCAAATTCTTGTGTGATATTTATTTCAGATGATTTTTAAGTAAAAAGCATGCGTATGTACATAATGTCAATATAATTTATTAAATATATTTTCAGATAAATAATCATAAGAAAGCTTATCATCCGTATATTTTGTTTTCACAACTGCATAGTAGCCATATAAAATATTTAAAAGCAATAAAATCCATCCAATAAGTCATATTAGTTCTTTATATCAAGTTTAGTTCCTCAGAATCACAATAAAATCTTATAAACTTTTAAAGTTATATCAACTTTTGATAGTCTTTTACTAACTACGTTTTTCTAGTAGTCTACGTTTTGCAATATGTTCTTTTCTAGATAAAAGATGACTTCTAAAATATCGTCCTAGAATATCCTTTATTTCTAACTTATTTTACAGTAATCATCAAAACAAGATTATTTAGAAATTCTGCGACTACTGTTGTTGTCATGATGTTAATAAAATAACTTGAAATTCATACTATAAAAAAGTCACTATATCAATGTAATTGTTTTTCAACTTTTCTAAATATAAAATAATATAAGTTAAAAAGAATGTTTTAAATCGTCTCAGTGACAAACAAGCAAACTTTTCTATTTTAATAACTAAACATACATTTGTTTTGTATGTCAATGAACTTTTACAAAAGTAAATGAAACTCGTTTCGCCTTATTTCTGTTACGAGGGTAGAATGAGAATTTGGATGGAAGACAATAGTGCAGTGAAATAAATGAGCGTGCAAATTTCACAGTCGGACTTAGTTCGCCTTGAGGTGTGAAGGTATTTTTTATAATAAAGTCTCTTTCATACTTTGTAAATAAAAACCTTAAAAATAATTATTATTTTCCATGATTTTATTTACACAATTTAGTTCTCTGTCGTGACTATTTAAGTGTCATAAATTACATTGATTTTACAAATAAATATGCCGAAACATTTAATCATTAAATTTAATGAAGCGTTGCAGAGGAAAAAATATGATTAAAAATATTTATATAAAATAAAAAAGTGAATGTGGTCATTGCACTACTACTTAAACCATTTATGGTACTTTTAATTTAGCGTAAATTAAATCTAAAAACAAAACTGTGCAGTACGAAAAGGGCCTTAAGGGATTAACGAGGGGTTAGCCTCACTTCGTTATAGAGACCGTATTGACGGTTCAAAGCCCTATCGCTGCTGAAATAGACATCCACTTTTCGTTAAACATTTTTATTTAAAAGTTTAACACTTGAATTTGTGAACTATTTTTATTTAGAATAAAAGTATATTAACAATATATTTTTAGAATTAAACGTAAAACGATTATAATTAACGCAAAATTTCATTTTAAATATTCTACAAAATATAACAAGATATTTTAAAATGCAACCGAAAATGAAGTTAAAGAAGTCACAATAATACCCCGAACAAAAGTTTTAGGCGATAACTTAACATTAAAAGCACCGTTATTCTCCTTACTCGTAATTGTGTGTAATATACTCGTAGAACTCGTTCCTGGTTACACATTTTCGGTAACGCATATATCTACACGTCGTTCCGTACATTTAACTATGAATTAAGAATTATTCATAGTATAAATAGAATACTGCATTTATTTAAATCGTTAAACTGTACCACACGTTTCTTACATGAATTTCCATTTTTGTGGGTAATATCTTCTAAAACGGGAAAGTATAAATTCATAAAGCGCGCGATGTGAAAAAATATAGTCGTCGTGAAATCGTATGAAACAATGGAACAGCAGTGACGCTGAGAATGACACTATACAGTGCTTTTAGTTGTAGCAAAATAAACGTATTGTACCTTAATACCTAAATCTTGGAACTTAAGAAGCCGACCGATGGCGGGATAACCATCCAACTGCTGGCTTTGAAATACACAGGCCGAAGACGGGCAGCAGCGTCTTCGGTGCGACAAAGCCAGTACTGCGGTCACCAACCCGCCTGCCCAGCGTGGTGACTATGGGCAACACACATGAGTTCACGTTATTTTTGACGTAAACTTGTGGAGGCCTATGTCCAGCAGTGGACTGTATAGGCTGTAATGATGACCTTAATGTAAACCAGCATTTACTGTACCGATACGATTAACAGCGTAAATTTTGTTTTTTCATTTTACGGTTTTATTGTTTGAATTAATTACAATTTGATTCAATAACAGAACATTTTAATATTTAAACATCACCGTACACATCGTAAGTTGGTTGAAGATTATACCATCAACGTTAGATTAAATTTTTCCTTCGCAGATTGTTCCCGATTAAATTTATTTCTCGTAGCTATCTTTTTATATCACGAATGAAAAGTATATATATTATGATAACATTTTTAAGGATCCACATTCGTAGTTCTAGGCACGTAGAGGCGATAACACTAAAAGGGTTATACACTTCATAGCGGTAAAGCTCATGGGGTAATTCTTAGAACAATTTTCTAAGTAATCCGACTCTTTTGGATTTTGATGCATGTTACCAGTAAAGAAAATTTCTGCTGCTATATAATGAAAACAAGCTGATAAAAAAGGTTCATGTAAAATTCAGTAGAATTGATAGTACGAACGTATACTTACTAAGCGATAACTAAATATATCTCGTTAAGAAAATCTTAATCAAGAGACTACTCTGTTCGAGAATCAGTGAAAACGATTTTAGCTACAGAACGAAAATCTGCTACGAAAGACAGCAGATCTCTAGTAATTAATGCATCCTGATAAAAAGTACAATACACATTTCTCGCTACAAAATTGGAAAAATAAAATTATTACTGTCGGAATTATAATGAAGTGTTTGATACATCTTCGTAATGAAAATGTCCCTTTTTCTATGGTTTAAGACAGTAAACTTATCTTAGATAAGATTTATAATGAAGTTTCATCCCTAATAATTTAATTTTTCTGTAACAATCAAGATTACTTTAACATTATACATCAAGTGCTATTGTTTGCCAAGGCAAGTCAAAGTAAGAATAGATCTCAAATTCCTCTAGACATTTATGACAGGACTTGAAATGACTTACTGTGACAAGGGGGAGAGGATAGAATAAAAATCCGACCCGTCACATACGCCGGATCAGACTGCAACCACGTCATTCAGAAAAAGGAATCTAGGCTAAGAGACACATACTATGTATGTATATTTATGAATTTGTTACTAAAATGTCTTGAGCTTTTAGATTTTAAGGGAGGTTTCAGAGCATGATAAGAGGGTGTGTTCAGATCAAATCGGGGTCACCAGTTTGGTGGTGTGTGGGGGGAACAGGGTGTAAAGTTCCTCATCCACCATTGTAAAGGGAGGAGTTCGGGTTCTTGTATATATTATTCAATCGCTCTGATAATTAAATATAATATTCAATCCTAGAGATACATAAAATATATACATTATACATATGTGTAGGAATGAAGTCACACTGGTTAATTATAATGTTAGGTAACACAAGATAGTTATTAATTAACAACTATAGTTTTATACTGGTTAAAATGACTCAAGTATTAGGATGAGAGAGGGTAAGTGAGTATCGAACGATGTGGTAGGTTGCGTTATCGGTGCATCTGTTGTTTATTTAATCTTTGCTAATTACGTATACAGCGCAGATGCCGATATGTGCACTGTATACGTTTCATATATGCTATGTTGATTAAATTACGTAGGAAAAAGGTGTGCTCTAAAATAATTATTTAATGAGATTTTAAACACCTCATATTGTTAATAATTGATTAAATCTAAAAGTAGCTACTGTCCCGATTAATAGCCTTTTTACCTTAAGATAAACGATTGAAGTCGTGAGGGGCGATCAGCCACTTATTATTTATCTAGACTACATAATACCTCAGTCGATATATGCTAGTTGCAAAATTCAACTTATTATGTTTTTATCGATTGGCATTTTATATATTTTTTTAATGATCACATAATTTAGGCCTTAACTTAAACTTGAAAAAAAATATTACATTGTAGCCTTAACGCAAAACAAACTGAAAAAAAAAACATTTTTATACACTTTTCCTGACAATTTATATATAACTCGAATACATAAACATAAAAATTTTACAATATTAACAAAAACTAAACTCCACCAGATCTCGAACTAAAAAGTAAGATTTTCTCGTTTCCCAAGTCAGTCTTTTTCATCTTTTATAAATTTCCTTGACGATCTCTCATTTATTTTCTTTAAAAGCGAAAAAATGTAGACCGATCCTCTTTGACGCAACTATGTCGAGGATAAAACGCTATGACGTTTTTTAGTGATCCGCATCCAAAGGGTAGCAGTGTCCTGTTTTACCGTCCTGTATTCTGTATTACGCTCAGTTTTTCGTCAGCTTATCTTTCACATAACTGCATATTTTTAATCGTAACATCTTGTTGTTGTGTCAATTTTTTTAGTATTTATCCTAATGTATAAAAATAAAAAAATATAGAGGCTTCCCACATAGACCTTATTACTTGACGTGAAAAATATTCCACAAGCTCCAATGATAAACTAAATTCATTTTTATGTAAATTTTGCGTAACTACAATGATTTTGCAGACATGTAGTACTTATTCATATTCATAGAAAAACATTAGACCTAATCCCCTCCTTCCTTGTCATTTGTAGTAACGTTTTCAACTTGTTCCCTTTTTAAAAAATAATTTAAAATAAAACCAATCAGCTGGTAAAAAATACAAATATAGAAAGCGCTCAGAATGATTTTACTCGATTTTACACCAGATCTTACCTAGGTACTTAATTATTTTCTTATATTGTACATGACATTATAATTTAAAAAACATTGCCACTAATCGTTGCATTGACATGTTAGTAAAAACGTTTCGTTCATTATTTAGTACAAATGAAATAAATAATAAACATATTGTAGTAGTACTTATTAAGTATTGACTGTGTGGCAATTATTTATATAACATAATATTAACGTTGGGACATTTTTCGTCGTTTCCGGCACAAGCGCCTAGACCGGAAATTACCATCAGTGCCCTTATCATGAACAACATCCGGAGTAAAAATACAATATTATTATATCATCCTAAGGGTTTATATTAGTTAGAAGCTTATGTACGAGACTACCAGACAGCTGTTATGTTTTGTATTTAATTTACAAACATACTTAATCAGTTTCGAAAATTAAGTAATATTTAAATAAAAAAATTCAACATATAAATTGTTACAGATATTTTAGCAAACAGAAAATAAATATCATTTTGTAAACTTCTTAATGATAATATGAAACTCCGTTTAATATTATTAGACATAATGATAAAACATTGAAAAAAAATTAAAAACACAACACTATTTTGATAAAAGAAAAAATGCAAATTAATTAAGATACCCACTAATCCATAAAAATAAATAGTAATAGAAAGCATATAATTTTTAAAACAACTTTTAAGTAGTACAAAAACATAATGAAACTGCTTGAAATAAAAATGCGAAAACAAAAGTAATACACAAATTGCACGTAACAAATGGAACCACTTCAAAAAAATTGCATAGACTACACATAATGAAAATTCATATATCGACGGTACAAGATAAAAAGATGGATATATACACAAGTCTCATTTTCCACTGTTCAATTATAATGCTTCTCTTCGAAAGACAAATACGACTAATAAAAGTGAACTATACAATTAAATGTCATCAGGAACTATTGTTCTATAGATGTACATTTTAATTATTTTTTTATTATTTATTTATACTATCGCGAGTTGCTTTCAGTACTTTTATTTTGTACAGTACTTTTATAATTTCTCAGTATAAGAGATCTGCTCTGGAAGGAATTAGGTCGTAAAGTAACGGATTTTATTTACATTTGTTCGTTTATTTTTAAAATAAAATTATTTTTGTATTTTGTACACCGAGGACGTCTGCTTTAACAACAAATGCAATTACAGTTTTTCAATAAACGAAATTTTCGATTGTGTGACTGACAAATAATTGATACAATTTCCATCGCTGCTGCTATGATTCCTTGGATAGTGGTTTTTCCAACGATAACTTAAAAATTAAAACCTGTAAAGTATCGCTTCAGCCTGTAATATCCCACTACTGGGCATAGGCCTCTTTTCCCGTGTAGGAGAAGGATCAGAGCTTAACCCACCATGCTGCTCCAATGCGGGTTGGCGGATATATTCGCTACTATGAGTAACGATTGCTATCAGGTGCACATGATAACAACCGAGACCAACGGCTTAACGTGCTCTCCGAGGCACGGTGGGGAGACCCGCACTCAAGTATGCATAACGCGATATTTTAGTGTAAACTGTTTAAAGGTACATTTTTTTTTATTTCAACATTAAATTTAATTTATATGAAATAGATACTATTATGTTCTTCTATCCTTTTAAAACTGTCTGCAACTGACGTAACGTGCATGAGATCGTTTGATTGCACGCATCACTAACGTTACACTTCCATTATACGATGCACTCCATGATCTCCGTGAAGGTCATATATGATTCAGAGCTAAAATGAAAAAGATTGATGATCCGTCAACGAGCAGCGGGTTATCGTGAAACCATTATTAACGTTATTAATATCGACCTGTTTTATTCTTGTGACATAAAGTTGGAAATTCTGATAAAATATGCTACGAAAATTTTAGCGTTCATTACTCAAGTCCAATGTGTATTTAAACGAATTAGGGTCGAGAAACCCCAATATTTTCATCAAGCGAATTATTAGTGATAGCTTTAACATATAAATGTAACTTAATTTCAGAGTATAAAATTATTGTCTCCCAAAAAGTGAATTTGTAGGGAATGATGCGAGTATATTAAATATTCAATACTTAGGTCACTGTTTTTAATCTTTAAGTAAAATATGTCATATTGAATTGCTTAGAGCCTTTTGAAATTTAATGATCGGCGAAAATAATAGCTTAGATAGGTACTGCTTTATTATTGTGAGTTTATTAATATAATATTAATTTCAAGTCATGAAAATGTTTACAAAAAAATTATATGTTAAAGATAAGTTCGATTCGATTTATAATCGATAAACAGACACTGAACTACATAGGCCTCTTACTCCAACATGGAGAATGAGGGCTATGCCCAACAGTAGGACGTAACAAGCTGAATGCGAATACAGGTACTGACGAATTTAATAATACGACTCATAGAAATATACGGTAGTCATTACCAAACCGGGAAAAACCAGTCATATCTCATATCAAATATACTTAAAAAATAATCAAAGCGTGACATAATATATCAGTTTAGCGATAAAAACTTTCAAGTGTAAATGGTAATTTCATATTTAATAAGTAATATTCCTTCGGTATGCAAATTTCGACGATAAAAGTAATGAGAAGTGGCAGCCGCTCAAAGATTTCATGTTTTTATTTCCTGGCGCAAGTATCATTAAGATAATGTGCTGGGGTGCTAGCTAATATGACTAAGTGATTAAGTCCAGACGTTATCTCTCAAGCACACGTATAATCCTTGGCTAGAAAAATTGATTGGAATGTGAATACATAATTATCTTTCCAGACCGCAGTTTCTTGTTCCAGTTCCTAGTTACCTCAGCTAGTTGGATAATGAAAGATGATCTAGTGTTCTTGATATTGTGTGGATTTTTTTTTTATTCTTTTAGTTTTGTTAGTTTTATGAGCATCGCTTATATGATTAAAATGTTCCTGACTTGTTAATAATTTTTTATACTTTTTAAAACTTAACGCTTGACATATTTTTTTAAAGTTATTTTTTTACGCATTGTATTACGAAAAATCTAAGCTAAAAGCTACTGTTACTTGTTAGATTTTTTACGTGTACTCAATGATAAGCTTCGAAATGTACAAATAAAGACTACGTTATAATGTTTTATAAAAAGTATAATACAATAAAACACATGCCTTAACAGCACAATATTTATTTATTTATCATTTTACAATCTATACATATAAATAAAATTAGAGTGTCTGTTTGTAATAATAAAATAACCGCTTTTTACTAAATGCATATGGATACATGGTACATATACCGAAATAACATTTTTTACAATTTTTGTCTATCTTTCTGTCTGTTTATTTGTTCCGGCTAATCTCTGAAATGGCGGGATCGATTTTGACGGGACTTTCACTGGCAGATAGCTGATGTAATAAGGAGTAACTTAGGCTACTTTTAATTTAGACATTTATTTTATAACTCTGCGAACTGTACAATAACTTTTTTGTTAAATTCTACGCGGACGTAGTCGCGGGTACAAGTAATTTTAATTTGAATAATATTTTGTTTTTTCTTTCTTACTTTGTATTTATGAAGCGCGGCGAAATATTAACCCTACTTTTTTATATTTGTGAATGTTTGAACCACTTAGCACCGAAATGCCTTACGGCACTTTGAGAAAGCCTTTAAAACTTTACGTTTTTTCTTTCTATAAATTTTCGAATCGTATAACAGCCTAATTAGGGTTTCAACAACTTTTGAGTATTACATTATGGAAGTCCAAGATTGTTTGCTGCAGGATATTTGGTGGATAACGAAAATCCTATTAACACTACGGCCGTGGCTTCGATTCCCGATCGGAAGAGATGTTTATATGTGCAAAAAATTATTTCTGATCTAGGATTTTGGTTCATGTTGGTCTACCAATCCTCAAACACGTCCAGTTCTCTATTGCAATATTATCATAAACGCCAGAAATACTCCTGGAAACAAAACCGTTATCCTATTTAGGTGTCACCTACCCTAGCCCCGCCTTCATTTATATTTAATTGTCAATTCATGCTATGTATATTCATAGTGTTCACAAATTTTATACTAGAAGGTTATTTTGAAGCTACATTTTGTATCGAGTTTCATCCAGTATTGATCATGAATTAGACTGATTTAAAATAGATCCTGAGGTAGGGCACAGCAGGAATTTCGTGCTCAATATATGGAGCACCCCGACTGGGGTAGTACCACAGCTAAATAATACTGTTTTTAAGCAGTATTGTGTTCCTGTTGGTGAGTAAGGTGACCAGAGCTCCAGAGCCAGACCAGACCAGAGCTGGGCGGGCGGGATTGGATCGGCAACGCGCTCGCGATGCTTCTGGTGTTGCAGGCATCTATAAACTACGGTAATCTCTTGCCATCAGGTGAGCCGTACGCTTGTTTTTATGAGTGCACTTTCATTATAATGAAACCAAATTTTCAACTATACTGCGCGTGTATCCTTTCTAAAGTGTCATAATTCCTAATAAAGGCTCCTTTTCTGGCTAAAAAGAAGGATTGGAATAATCCGTTATACTACTCTACTACGGATTGGCGGCGGACAAACAGTTTTTCCTTACTTCTTTTGCCTCGTAATGCGTAAATTGACTGATGGCGACTTAAATTTAAATCCACAACCTTTCAAATAAGATAAGTGTGTTCTAATTACTCGTCAGCACAACTCGTGTTCATTAAATACAGATAACACTATAATATTTAATGATAATACATTAAGGCTTGATTGTCAACATTGAATGATTGCATTTATCTGCAGGGAAAATCGCTACTAATATTAACTAAAATTCAGTAATACATCACGGCTGCAGTGGAGGGAATCGATGTGGATGAGGGATGCTAGTTTAGAGATAAGTCACATACTACAGTGAGACCAGACACGCACTGCAAGTTTTATTTTGAACTAAAAATAACTCATGTTAAAAACCCGTTCTGTATTAAGATTTCTGTAATAATTGTAACTGAAGTGCAATTTATTCGAACGTTTATCGTGCAGCATAAGTTTTATAAAGAAAATCGTACAGATATTTCCTTCATTGCGCGCAGGATCTCACAAAGGATATAGGAAGAAATAGTCTCCGCAAGTAAATTTTATTGAAATGCGTTCACATAGCCTTTCACTTAACACTTATCTTACAGTGTACTTTATTCTTCTTTTATTAAATCGAAAGCGATTTCGAACGAAGAGAGCTTCAAAAGAGGCAGACGATAAGGATATCGGCCTTAACTCAACGGGAAGAATTTTATACGTTCATTCGGTTAAGTTCTGGTACTCGTTTTATAACTTCTTTAAATGTAATAACTATAGGTATAGAAGTTACGTTTCAATTTATTCGTACTTATCAATGGAAAGAAAGTGATATATTTAAAAGAAATATGTTAATGGGTAATAATAGGTATTTGTCGATTTTTGTACCCATTTATTGTTACTGTAATCAAATAATTGCTCCTTTATTTGCTGACTTGACAATATTTTAGTGATAACATTGCGTGTCGTAAAATATTTTAGGTATTTCTCTAAAGGGATATTTTTCCATCGCGAATTCGGAAGAAAAAAAAAACGTAAAAAACTAGACTTAGAAACGTCAATCACATTAAAATATCATAATAAACCTTTAAATATGCTATTATTAACTGCTACTACACTTTCAATTAACGCTGTTTTACTTTTCAAACATGTATCTTAATTATAAAAAATAAATTACAAATTATTTAATTTTAAAAGAAACAAAGCTTTTCTAAAACAACAAAAATAATAAGAGTACTAGTATAAAATTTACGCAACAGTAATTAACAAATATCCTAATTAATATTATTCCAGATAGAATCTATCAAACATTTTTCAACCAATATAACAAACATTTACACAACTCACGAAAACTTCAACACCAGACGCCGTATCCATTCGAATATTAACCAAAAACAACAAACAGTCAACACACAACAATATCGGTAATGTACCAAACAGAAGCAAACAGAAATGATTCCGAATGATATTGATTAGGAAAACTCGATTGTTCCAGATCCTCATTTAGTGTAATTAATCCGATCCCCTGATTTACTATCGACTCGCTACGGTTAATTAGATTGGCAGTAATTAATTGAAAGTGAAAAGGGATGAGTAAATTTTGGATCAAGTTCTCCATTAATTAGAATCTCACACTTTGTCAGGTACGTGTATTGTGTGTTACGTGTAATTGTCTATTATTTAATTATAGTTAGAAGGTGTCGTGGTCTATGTGTGTGTTGAATACTAAATACGTGTATATGTGTAAAGTGGTAAGACCGCCTGATATAATGTTCTTCAATCACAAGAAATTAAAAATGTTTATTTTTAAGGTAGCTGACCTGGTGAATTTTACGCGCCGTGTCTTTTTTTTTCTTATAAATATAGTTTTTTTTTAAACCATACAAACCTTATCCCGACTACAAGGAACACAAAAAAATCCAAATCGGTAGGTACAGTCGTTCCGAGTTATAGCACATACACACATTTCGGCGAAAATTTTTATTTATATAAATAGATATAAATGATAAATAAATACTACTAAGAAATTTTAACTAATATTAACCACAGCTTAATAAGCTAAATATAATAAGTTTATAAACATAATATGAAACATATGCCGCTTTCGAACGTAATTCATCAAGCGCTGTAAATATCTACGACGCGTTTATTTTGACACGCAAAACGCTATAAAAACACCATTTATCTCGCACCCTCTCTATACGGAACACTTACCACCATCCTAATCCTGGGAATATGCATGTCGGTCCATATTTTAGGGTTCCGCTCACCTAAGATAAGAGCACATCAATCACACTTTGCGTTATAAACAGAGGCGAAACCATTGAACAGAATTTAATGCAGAAACTACATGACGCTTATCAAAATGTAGTTTTTCCTACCTCTTCCCATCAGAACGAAATTTTGAGGTATGTTGAGTCAATTTATTAGCAAAAATCATTTGATAATAAAAATATAAATCATAGCCTCCAACTGCAAAACCTGCTTATATTTTTAATCATTCATATTATTTACACGTAAAAAGTTTAACTTAATTTAATTAAAAAAATATTTAGTAGCTAAATATTAATAATTGTACAAAGTTTTGTAACACAAAATTAGGACCTACAACATCAGAAGCATTCTCGATGCCATTTCTAATTTTCTATTCCGCGATGTTGAGAGTGTGTAAGTGCGATGGGGAATGCAGGCAATATTTCACGTCTAAGTTTATAATCGTTGTTTGCTACAAAGGACGTTTTCACGGATGATACGAAAAGGGATAAAATTATCTGATAGCATAATATATATTAGCTTTAATGCATATAAGAATGATTATTACCAAAAAAATTGTTAAATTTTTTCAAATTTGTCGATTTTACATAGGCTTTACCTGTGTATTTCAGATTAAGTTAGATTATTTTATAGAATTATGAAGAACGTATGATCGATTATGACTACGTTTTATTAGTATTTAGGTGATGAATCGTGAGTATTATTTATGAATGTGAATTTTTTTTTTTTTGTCATAAGAGATAATTCTGCAAAAAATGGAACATGAGGGTCTCTACCCTCATGTTCCATTTTTTGATTTTTAACACAAAGATGCGCTAAATAGAACGTTGTGTTCTATAAATAATTGATAAATATTAAATTTGTATTTATCATTTATTATTTTATATTTTTTCTTTAACAAAACTAATTAGATTAGCAGAAAGGTATACCAGTCTAAAATGTTTTGTAAAATTTAATTTTATCAGTAACATGAACCTCTCCGAAACTTAAAGAACAATGTCTTAGTTTCTTTGCAAATAAAAGTAACTATTTGCTTTATATTTCTCGTCGTATTCAACGCTGCACTTGAACTCTTATCAACACCCAAAACTCTTTCGAGACCTTCTGGTAGCAATATTCTAGTCAACATTTCTTCCTGTTGTGAAATTTGGTACCTCCTTCTATTTTGTCAAATTTTTACGAGACAATAATATTTAACATTATTAGGTTATTTATACTTTGTAACGAGTATATATTTGAACAATGTATGTTAAATTTGATTATGATTTTTTTAAATTATGTTTTTATTTTTTTTTTAATATTTTTTTGTTCCATAACGCTCTCATTTATTTTAAAATTTCTTTATCACTGATTTTTTTCATTCTTGCTATTACTCAAGTTGTAATAATTATTGTAATTAGTATTATAATTTAATATTGGAAATGTTAATATTGAGCATATCTTCTCGTTATATGTTCTATTGTAATATCGGAAACTGTTTTAGGTTGAGTAATAATATTTTGCTTGTCATCCTGCATATTATTGTACTACAGTCGGTTTTCAAAATAAAATAAAAATAAAATAAAATATTTCATTTTTTTATACGACTTCATTGATTGACTAAGGAAGAAGAATTGGGAATATTAAAATCACTATAAATACATTTAAAAAAGTAAATACTGACGTCACTAAAATGGGCAGGATTCAGCCAGTAGCATATCACTGCAAGACATAGGCCACTTGCTTCGTGTAGAAGAAGGATTGGTGCTTTATGCATCACCCACCTTCATCCACTGGTGGTAGAAGTATACTAAAAAAGTTAGTAATTGAAATGAATTATTGTTAGTCAGTATTTGTCGTTTTTATTTTTGTGACATTATTAAATGACCGTACTTCTTTCAAGTACGAAAGCTTCTCGTTTTCTAAGAAACACCTTGATAAAATTATTTTACATTAAAGACATTATACATCTCTATTTATAGGTTACGTAAGTTTTTTATTTTACAAATTAATTTAATAATATTTTTTTTGTATTTTTTTTAATCTCTTTTGTTATATGATAGTATGTTCTTATAACCAACATTTTAAATTTAATTTAGTGATTTTTTTTACTTAAAAAAAGTCATCCGGCAGTTAAATCATAAATTTTATTCATTATTATGAACCGAATTGTAGGTATGATCATTTTCGCAGTATAATTAAGGTTATTTTAAGGTTTAAGGTTATTTAATTAGTAGATTATTTTTGGGCGGCATTTAATCTTACTGATTCATCAAATATGTACATGAATTAATTTGAGATAAAATTACAAAGGGTTAGACGATATATTCCCCTTACTTTTGGTTTAACTATCGAAAAATATTATAGAAAATAAATGTAATTCTAAATTTTTATTTTTCTGGTTACATATTAATTATTCTTATTAGACTTATATCTACATATATAATATATTTAACATTAACACATTCCTATTTAATTTTTTCTCTACTTAGATTTATTCTGTTACTTTGATTTATTTAAAATAACATTCGCTTTTGCTCAGTAGCTCTTCTGTTCACTTTAATCTCCGCTCTCAAAACGAAAATAAATTAATCGAGCCTATACGTCATTCGCAAACATATATGTATTCGTTCACCACAAAAGCTAAATAAAATGTATTTTCAACGGGAAATCGCCAATATCCGTCTACTGCCATTTTTATAATATATGCTGAAGCATATTATTTGACTTCAACTATATATATTTTATAACATATACATACATAACATAATATAACATAGTGGTGCGAGTAGTCTCCTAAAACACCGACGGTTTCCGGATTCGATTCCAGCTCGGGAAAGATTAACAATTTTATGTAATTGTGACAAAATTGTTCTAGAGCTATATGTGTGATGGTACACCAAATGAAGTCCATAAAAATAAATATGTGGTATAAAACTGTTGTAGTGGTGCATGTAGACGCCTAAAACACCGGCAGTTTACGGATTAGATTCCCGCCCGGGATGGATATTTGTATCTGTACAAATATTTCTTTCTGGTTTTGATGTCTTCCCACAGTGCCTCGAAGAACACGGTAAGCCGTCGGTTCCGGTTGTTATCGTAAATACCTGATAGCGATCGTTACTCATAGTAGGGAACATACCCGTCAATCCGCAGTGGCGCAGCGTGGTGGATTAAGCTCCGATCCTTCTTCTACATGGAGAAAGAGGCTTATGCACAGCAGTGGGATGATACAGGCTGAATGCATGCACATATATTTTATTCATCGATTCTACCTGTGTTGGGAGCATGCGGTAACAAACTTTCAGCTTTATATATGTATAATTTCATGGTCATTTATACTTAAAAACTCCTTCTAAAAGTCAAATAAAGAATATGAAAGACAACACTGTTTAGTTATAAGATCACTATTTGCTCGCTTTTATCTGTATCATTTCAAGTTGCGCTTTGCTGCAGAAAAACAAAATTTTCTTTTGTCTTATATTGTAAGTGCAAGAGAAAATTTTAGAATACAGTTTTGATAATCATGATAAGTAATGATATCTGTGGTTATTTAGCTTGACATATATTTCAAGTAAATAAGGTCAACAAGTCCTTTCAAAATAATTTAATTACAAACAGCATATACATTTCTTTAATTAAATCGTTATTTATGTTCATATTATTCCAGATGCAAACAATTCAAGCATAAATATGATTCCGAGAGCGGGACAAACGGTACATATTCCGAATGCCATTAAATGGAACTCACTAGCAGGATTAAATACCGGTCCACATAACTATCTTACAACGGAATCAAATAATTTTATGGGCCATTTATAATAATCTGAAGCTTACAAGTTCATAATTACTTACGTTAGTATTAACGGCCAATCCGTTGATTAGAAATTATAGACCATATAGGAAACTGTACACTTTTTCCACTCCCTTTTAAGTTATTTTAAATAGAATTAGTTTTTAATTTATTTTAACAACTTCTAATATTAATTTATATACTACAAAAATATAAATTTATTATAGACAGCTTAATTGGAGGAATTAATTATAGAGACCAGAAAAATATTTTTGCGGTTTTTCTCGAACACTTATGACTATGTTTTAGAAATCAAAACGATATCTTGAAATTGAGGAACGTTATAACGTAATAGAAAATAAACAAAAAAAGTGTAACTAGTAAAAATGCATAAAAATATTAGAAATTAAACGATTACTGATAACAATTAGAATTAAGATTTCTCTATCATATTCAAGTCGTTACCTATAGCTACAGTTAAGAAAGTTTTGATAGCGAAGTTTCGTTGTTTTGTTTCCAATATTCGCTCCAGTTAGTCTTGGAATTCGAATCTAAAATTTCACCAGCTTAACCTGATTCCAGCTGTTATCCGCAACTAAACTCTAAAGCGAGATTTCTAGTAAAATACATATTTAACTATTGTAATTGAAAAAATAATTCAAGATTTAAAAGCAGAAATAATTATTAATGTAAAACAGATAACTTTATTTTATTTATATAAAATATTTTTATGTAACATTTGCAGTCACGCGAATTTCTTTCGTATTTTCGTATTTAATTGTTTAAGTGTTTAAATTAATTTCAACAATTATCAAATTGAAAATATATTTAGTACTAGCTGTGACCGCGACTTTTTTGAAGTTGAAAATTAACAAAAAAAATATTGTTCAGTTTTCTGAGTTATAAAATAAACAATTTTCTAAACAAAAGTAACCTAAGTTACTCTTTACTCAAACAGCTATCTGCCAATGAAATTCCCGTCAAAATCGGTCCAGCCGTTTCAGAGATTAGCCGACATTAGACAGACAGACAAAAGTTGTAAAAAAGTTCATTTTGGTATATGTACCGTATATAAAAAATAACAAGTGGTACGGCCTCCCCTCCTAGCCACTTCTCTATGAAATAGCCTTTGACGGGCTAAAATTTTCCGCATATAAGTTATCTTAAAATAGCAATAAATAAGCAAGCGTATATAATTTAAAGAAGATTCTACAACTTTCTTAAAATATTGTAGATGTTTTATTTTTTTGCATTTTCTGAAAACGTTTACCATAGTAACGTATATTTTTTTATACCGTCAGAAAGTAGGGATTTCAAAAAACAAAAACTCCACCGAGTATCTCTGATTGAAAATGAGGGTGCCTTTTCGATATTGAGGTCAAAATAAGGAGATATCAAAAAAATTACAGTGTGCTTTGAACATGAAAAGTAAGTTTTCACCAAATTTTGTAAAAAAGAAAGAATTTGGTAAAAGATAAAAATAAAAAACAAAAAACTTAGTTTTTTTAATTTTTCACGTGAATTTTGAGGTGATGTGAAAAAGGTGTTTTTTTTTTATGTCACTAGGTCGGCAAACAAGCGTACGGCTCACCTGATGGTAAGCGATTACCGTAGCTTATAGACACCTGCAACACCAGAAGCATCGCAAGCGCGTTGCCGACCCAATGCCCAATCTCCCCAGGAGCTCTGGTCACCTTACTCACCAACAGGAACACAATACTGCTTGAAAACAGTATTATTTTACTGTGATCATCTGTAAGGTCGAGGTACTACCCCAGTCGGGCTGCTCCATATTTTGAGCAGGAAATTCCTGCTGTGCCCTAACCTCAGTAAACTGTACATATTTTATGTTCCTCTGGGATTGAATATTATATTTAATTATCAGAGCGATTGAATATATATACAAGAACCCGAACTCCTCGTATTCCTCCATAGTATGTGTCTCTTAGTCTACATTCCTTTTTCTGAATGACGTGGTTGCAGTCTGATCCGGCGTATGTGACGGGTCGGATTTTTATTCTATCTTCCCCCTTGTCACAGTAAGTCGTTTCAAGTCCTGTCATAAATGTCTAGAGGAATTCGAGATCTATTCTTACTTTAACTTGCCTTGGCAAACAATAGCACTTGATGTATAATGTTAAAGTAATCTTGATTTTTACAGAAAAATTAAATTATTAGGGATGAAATTTCATTATAAATCTTATCTCAGATATGTTTCCTGTCTTAAACCATAGAAAAAGGGACATTTTTATTACGAAGATGTATTCAAACACTTCATTATAATTCCGATAGTAATAATTGTATTTTTCCAATTTTGTAGCGAGAAATGTATTAAAGAAGAGAAGAGAATTTTTTTAAAGTTATAAATAGTCAAAAAGTGAAATTAAACATTGTTTTTTTATTATAAAGCTTCTTTATTTAACGTCATGTTTTGCAAAATAGACAAATATACATCATTTTAAATCGTCATTTCACTTAAAAATTCCGCAACATTTAACAATACTACGTATATTAATTACATAGGTACACATTTATATTATGATAAATGTAAAACAAAAACAAAAATAAACTAAATTCTATATATTGTGACTTAAATAAAACAACACAGTTACAAATAAGGCATTATTCACAATAATGATTTACGTATAATAAATTAAATAATTAAAGTTACGATCCTAATTATTGTCGTGGAGCTTTTTTTAATTTTATTCCAATTTAAAGAAAATATTATATAGATTTTTTTAAATGATTTAAACTTACGAATTTTACTCTTGGTACACATTTCTAATATTAGACAAACCATCAAATAAAATACGTAAGACATAATTAAAAAGAAAAAATAAACAGAATTTTAATAAAATTAAGCTTAAACAGAAATTATTTAGTTTTACCTTCTATTCAAAATACACATAATTAGTTCTTGAAATAAATTTACTTAGATAATTCTAATAAAATATTTTGAAAAAGAAAATTCACAGTAATAAAATATACATTTACGTAGGTACTATACATTTTGTTCAAATAATTACAATTTATTTAAAATTAAACATAAGCATTCTAGAAGCTAACAATTACTTAATCCAACCTTGTTATTGTAAGTAATAAAATTTTAACTACCAATAAACTTAAGACAAATATTAAATGTATCGTTATGTATTATTAAAAATAAATTAGACACCATTATATCTATACATATCTCATAGCGTTAGTTAATTACTATATTATGACTAGCTCTCAAAAAGGAAATAAGTCGCACCATACATTTTCTAGTATAACCTACCTTTATGGCACTAAATTGTCTTATAAAGTCCATAAAACAAAAGGGACTCGATTTGCACTTAAACACTATAACCATTAACATCTTGGTCACCAGTTTTTATTTATAAAAATATGTTTTTCCTTACGATTAATATTAACAATAGTTACAACAAGCTGTGAGACCCACTCATCACTGAGGCGTAACTTATTTCATTCTATTTAAAAAAAGAGACTTGATAAGAAAGTACATAGTAATTAATAATTAAAATTTGTCGATATACATGATCAACGTTATTTCAAAAAAATTGTGATATTGATCTAGTCTAGTCTCAGTTAAAATTAAGTTATAAAAAATTAAAAATTCACACAAAACAAATCTTAGTGGTCATCAAACAATAATAAGAAAAAAATTATGAATGTTAATTAAATTATATATGCAACATAATGATAAAGTTACGCCTTAGTGTAAAAGTTGCCAAACGCAACAATCGGTAACTACGACGAAACACATTCAGCTACTTGTTTCACAAAGCAATTTATATAATTGTGCATATGTTGTATTAGTAACAGATTTAGGAACAAAAGTACATTAGTAATGCAATAGTGAAGGCGCAGAACGATATTTTACATATATGAATCAGCTATGTATTTATATCTAAGAAAATAATTTCATATACAACCAATTGTAGCGTACCTATATTATTGTAGCCAACCTATGTAGCGTTTCATAAATATGAAGGCTTCCTGAAAGCCAGCAGAAATAGCCTCAGTTTAGGAATATTATAGCGCATTTAAATATTTAAAAACGCCTGTTAGATAGTTTTCGCAAATACTTATGTTTATAAAACATACTAGCAATACCCGTGCGAATTATTCGCACTAAATAAATAAAAAAATTATCGACCGTCAATCATGTTGACGTTCTTTCAAAATTAAATCCATCATATATATAATTTTAACAATTAATTATTTTTCAAAATCAAAATCAATAATAAATTTTATAGTTGTGGATGCCGGTAGATCAAACAATTATCTATAAAATGATATATAATTTATGTGGATTAACTATGACGTTTTTTCTAAAAAGGGAGGCAAACATCTTTAACTTAACGTATTAATATATATGAAAATTACAAAACAAAAATTCTTAACGTATATCAAATAACAAACAAAAATCTTTATTATATTTCTGTTATATTAAAAACTGTAAACCTACAGATGACTTTTTATGTTCTTAATAGATATAAATAAGAAATAATTTTACTACAAAAATTCATTTTATATTCTTCTTGTTACTTTCTTCGTGGAAAAACAAATACAAATTATTCACTTGGTCCATTTATCTGTCACGCATTGTTTCATAAACATGACTATTTAGAGGAACAATACGCTTTATCACAAACTTTATTCCTTATGGGCCATTTTTTAAGAAACTTTGCGAAAACACTATACGTAATCATGAAACTACGGTGAATTTTTAAATAAACAATTTGAGGTGCTATCACAGGAATAACGTTATGATGTTTGTAATTTATCGTGTGTAAAATCTAAATGCAGCATTGTAGTATTTTTAAGAATACTTGGAATATCATTCTCAATTATCAAGACCAAGCACAAAAAGTAGGTACAGCTTTTACACGGAAAGAATCTAATGTATGTAATATGTGATAATAATATACAATCACACTCTCACCAAATGGCACCCAGAAATTATGAAGCGACATTTCTTCGCGTATAAAATTAAACCAAATTAATGGGTCCCAATATTTCCATTCACGAAAACTGCATTTGATGGCGTATCCTAAAATCCAACCAATGGGTAATACTGTTACCGGTATCAGTCTCGGCGTCGTTCACATTGTATATATACATAGTATAACCATACGAATGGTCCATTTTCATAGTTTATTGAAGTCACACACTAAACGTAGTCCCTACGCCCCGATCCGACGATACTATTCCTGTCACTTACTACTGATACCTCCGACCCATCCTTTTTTCTTCTGCACGTTTCGCATAATTTTGAGATCTGATGACAAGAAAAATAAATATATAATTGAATATCTTTACTTCTTCTGCCACATATGTATATATATAGCATTACAAGATTAAAATTAATTTGAATTTTTATTTATTTATTTACACTTTATTGTACACCAAACGAGAAATAAAATAAGCAAGCAACAAAAAAATGTACGACAGATTACCGGTCTTTCCACATTATGCTGTCTGTTTGGTTTTCATATGATATTAGTATTACAAATTGTATTCACCTCAACTTAAAAAAAAGATAATAAATGATTTCAACTGTTTTTATGTTCTATTCTGATTTTACACCTCGTCGCTTGATTTTTAATTTTTTTTCCATTGAAAATAGTTTTCCAACGCAAAAATAAATAAATATATATATATATATATATATATCTATAATATATATAAAAGCGAAAGGTCACTCACTCATCACGAAATCTCCGAAACTATAACACCTACAAACTTGAAATTTGGCAGGTAGGTTCCTTATAAGACGTAGGCATCCGCTAAGAACGGATTTTACGACATTCGACCCCAAAGGGGGTAAAACGGGGGTTGGAAGTTTGTATGAAAATCCTATGTTTTTGAAGTAAGAGACTTGAAATTTAAAATGTATGCTCTATAGATGGTGAAAAGGTGTCCAAATAATGTATCTTTAGAAATTAACTCCCTTTTGGGGTTAAAACGGGGGATGGTAGGCTGACTCACTCATCGCGAAATCTCCGAAACTATAATAGCTACAAACTTGAAATTTGCCAGGAAGGCTCCTTATAGAGCGTAAACATCCGCTAAGAACGAATTTTACAAAATTCGACCCTTAAAGGGGTTAAACGGGGGTTGAAAGTTTATGTGAAAGTCCCCTGTTTTTGAAGTAAGAGACTTGAAATTTAAAATGTATGCCTTATAGATGATGAGAAGGTGCCCAAATAATGTGTCTTTAGAAATCAACTCCCTTTTGGGGTTAAAACGGGGGATGGTAGGTTTACTCACTCATCACGAAATCTCCGAAACTATAACACCTACAAACTTGAAATTTGGCCGATAGGCTCTTTTTAGGGCGTAAACATTCGCTAAGAATGGGTTTTACGAAATTTGACCCCTAAGGGGGTAAAAAGGGGGTTGGAAGTTTGTATGAAAGTCCTATGTTTTTGAAGTAAGACACTTCAAATTTAAAATGGACGCTCTTTAGATAGTGAGATGATGTCCAAATAATGTACCTTTAGAAGTCAACTCCTTTTTGGGGTTAAAACGGGGAATGGTAGGTTGACTCCCTCATTACGAAATCTCCGAAACTATAACACCTACAAACTTGAAATTTCGCAAGTAGATTCCTTATAGGGCGTAAACATCCGCTAAGAGCTGATTTTATGAAACTCGACCCTTAAAGTGATAAAACGGGGGTCGGAAGTTTGTATGAAAGTCCTATGTTTTTGAAGTAAGAGACTTGAAATTTAAAATGTATGCTCTATAGATGGTAGAAAGGTGACCAAATAGTGTATCTTTAGAAATCAACTCTCTTTTGGAGTTAAAACGGGAGATGGTAGGTTGACACACTCATCACGAAACCTCCGAAACTATAACAGCTACAAACTTGAAATTTGGCAGGTAGGTTCCTTATGGGGCCTAAACATCTGCTAAGAACTGATTTTACGAAAACCGATTCCTAAGGGGATAAAACGCTGGTCGGAAGTTTGTATGAAAGTCTTATGTTTTTGAAGTAAGAGACTTGAAATTTAAAATATATGCTCTATAGATGGTGAGGAGGTGTCCAAATAATGCATCGTAATTTATATATATAAAAGAGAAAGGTCACTGACTCACTCATCACGAAAACTCAAAAATCGCTGGATGGTCTATCCATCCAGGTTGGACAAAGACAAAGTTTGGCAGGGATGTAGATTATAGTTAGCAGACGTCCGCTAAGAACAGATTTTACGATATTCCATCGCTAAGGGGGTTTAATTGGGGTTGATAGTTTGTATGAAACATATACAGTCTGAAAATAAAACTAAAAATGTGGTGTATAGAGAGATTTTATAAAAATAACTATTAAATTATACTAAATTGTGCCTTTTAAAAAGTTACTCAGTTTGATAAGCATTTCAAGTGACTGAAATAAAAAAATAATTTGCCTTAAACATCTTAATAGTAATTACATATCTTCATAACCACGCGGACGTAGTCGCGGGCAACAGTTTGTGTATTATAAACAAAGTCCCCAAAAGTATATGTGATCAATTCGCTCAAAATTTACTGAACGTATTTTCATGCGGTTTCACCATTATAGAGGGCTCCACCATTGGCAAGAGGAAGGTTTACGGAACGGCTAAGCCAATTTTGATGAGAGTTTCACTGGAAGTTTGCCGGCAAAACTTTGTGACACACTAATTTCAACGCGGGCGAAGCCGCGTTATAATAATATATATATATATATATATATATATTAAAAGAGATCTTTAGAATACTATTTCAATATTCATTTTTTTTTTAAATTTTTGAAATAGATAAATAATAACTTAATATTTAATTGGACATACCTTAACATAAGAACGGACGGGTTGTTGCAGAACGAAGATAGCGAATATGACTACGCCCTGCAAGGCGTTAATAAGGTCGAACACAGACCACACAGAAACCGCTGTCGTGCCTGCTCCAGCGGCCCACGACACCACTTCTAGGACCCACGATAAGCCCATGATCACGGACAGGAGGCAGCAAGTACGGAATCTGTATTTTAGGGTTTAATTAAAAATATGATACCAATTTGCTAATTTTTCAATTTTGCGTTAACCACGCATTTTAATACAAAAAATGTATGCGAATAACTAAAACTGTAACGCTTTTAAATACGTAATACATTTGCTAAAAACATTATGAAAATTAATAAATGGATCATGCAAATACACTCACATCTTTTTATACTTCTTAAGCCTTTGATTGAAGTTAACTTGTGGCTCCCGTGGAGGTGGTGACGTCCTATCCTGGACTGGCACTGGTTGACCTAACACAGTTCCCAGCCTAACCCAATCTTCTGACGTGCTGAAGTCTGAATGCGCTATATCTAAAGCTATAGTAAAGAAAAACGACAAAAAAATTAGCAACAATTTTTTTAAATATGGTATGAACAATTATATAATTATGAAGAAGGAATATTATTGTATTTATGCAGAACATCAAAATATAACCACTAACTTAATTAAGGGACGAATCAATAAAATACATTATTTAAATACACAAAAGAAAGCAAAAAATACAATTTACAAATTGGAAAACACATAAATTTATTTAACTTACGAGAGACATCCTTTAGTTTGTCGTAATGTTTGGCAAAGGCTCTTGAAGTAAACAAAAATATGATGAAATTGCTAAACAAAATTACCGCCACAGGTCCATAGAAATAAGGTAACGCAGCTTGATCCGCTAAAAAGGAAATTTTTTTATTAACCTTTGATCGATCACCAAAAACAAAATATATATAAAACTACTTGAATTTAAATTTATGATATCAAAATTTAGACTAGTTATAAAAGTAAATTTGAAATGAAGGATTAGTAAATATATTCTTACTTTTGAACCAGCAGCCTTTCACGCCAAAGTTGGGTTTTAAGTATGTACTGGGTACAGCTGGAGATAAGTCCATTGTAATTGTTACGACCAGTAAAATAATTGGTAATACTATAGCGTACACACAATACCAAGCAAATCTACGTCTCATGCTCCTTCTGGTTACCGATGAATGTATATATCGTCTGAAAAGAAATATTGATTATAACTCGTAAAGAATAAAATAATAAAATCAACATTCTAATACGAGTATACACCCATAGATTTTCTAAAAATCAACGTAACGAAATCAAATAAGATTAAAACAGTTTTATTTATAACTCACCGTACATTCAAGTAAGTATCGAAACACATAACATTCAGCCAAAAGAAGCACGATACAAAGGAAAACTGTATGAGATACGCTGCAATAAAGAAAAGATTATTTTAAAATTTTAAAATAATACTAAAACAGGTAAGACTTTAAACTATTGCACAATTTAACTTACCCATTATATTGCAAATTGTCGCTGGAAACGCATGACCAGCTAATTGTGTAGTAGCTAAGCAACTAAATGCTATTGCTAGACATATAGAGTGACAAGCTAATGCCTTTCCATGAGTATCTCTTAACTCAATAATAAATACGTACACACAAGCTGTCATTAATAAAAATGGAACAGATATTATAAGACCTGAAAAAAAACCAAAAATTAAATCAAAAACAAGTTGTTAAAAATTTTACACGTGGATGGAGATCAATACTAACCTACAGCGTAAGCTATTAGAGTGAAAGAAGTTTTAGCTTCTTCTATGGGTGTAGAGAAACAAACTAATGGAAGTGTAATCCCTGCTGGATTGGATTCATTCCAGAATGTTTCCATACAAAAGTCCCTTGTTCCAAGAAGAGGCGTCTCACTGAATGGGACGAATAGGGAACCGTTGAACAAAAGATAAAATTCATCTTTGCTGAATTTGTCGGGCTCCAGTTTGAACCTAAAAATGGATATATTATTTTTTTAGAAAAAATTATATATTAGTTTTAAATATATTTAAAAATAATTTATTTAAGTTTGTTACTTTATAAGAATACCAATAACACCGAAGAAAATCGAAGTCTTTCTAAACAAAATTACCAGTAGGGAACAAAGACAATTACCTATCGTAAGTACAGGGGTTTCCAACGATTGTCTCAAATACGTTGCTATCGTAGCTCCAAATGTGTGTTTCGTTGGCTTTGTGGAACATCGGTTGAAAGGTGAGCGACGACCGAGAACACACTGTTTTAAACTTCCCATTTTCGAAAGTTACGGTGAGATTTTGACCACTCGCACAGCATTTTGGTACCACCGGTAATTGCTTCTTGACCTCCTCGTCCTGTTAAAATAATAAACATTGTACTGACATAACGTTGCATCATCATCTATTAGTTTAATTGCATCGTAGGCAATTTAAAGAAAGGCCAAGTTAATTTGGTTGTCATTTAAACAATGATATATTGTACGGATCATATGACAAGTGCCTAATCAGAATTCAAGACGAGCGTTTGAACTTTTGATGTATTCATGAAAGAAATTTGACTGAGGTTAGCTGACGTAATATTTGCCTTTGAAATTGGTCACGTAAATAACGAACATCTTAACCTAAATTTACATTATTTTAAAGTTTAAATGTACTATTTAAATTTACGACTTTGCATAAAATATTTAAAAAAACCAGAACTTTGGATGTCTTATCAAGACATAACTTTAATTCTTATTGGCACAGGCTAGTCTATATCTAATTATTTAAACTCCACTTATTCTGTAATACGTTTTTATTCGCAATTCAGGATAATGACAAAGAGTAGTATTCTCTAATATTCTTAAATGAATTAGTAACATTTACAAAGAAATAGCTATACAAGTAGTGTTGACAAAATTAAATCTTCATATTACAATACTTCCAACATATTCATTGTAAACATAAACCCTCCGCTTGTAAATATGATACGTTATTAATTAGGTATAAATTGTTATACAATGCTTTTCTTATAAAGGACGCACAGACAAACATTATTTAAAACTATAATGAGAAATTGTAAACAAAATGTAAAGAACTTTTTGGTCTAACCCTAAGGCTTAATAATAATCATAACAATGACATAAATGCAAAATTAGCGTCCGCCCGTAGCGTCCATCTGTAATATTTTCAAGGCCAAACTATTAAACTATTATTACAATTTGAAGTATAAATCGCAACTAAGTATGTTTTTGTACTGGACATAGGACTTGTGTGACTATGTGAAGATCAAAAAATACATTTATTAAAATATTTTGGTTTATTGTGGCGTATTTACGGCGTGTATTTATTTTTACTCATTTTTGGTTACGACGGATTTCCATTTCGGTTATTTTTATAAAGCGTGCAATTTTTTAATATTTATAGTTATCCTTTTTAGACCTTGTTTTAATATCTTATTAAACGAGCTTCGCAGAAAAAGTCTGTTTTCACATCTTCACATTTTAAATCATAGGTACGTACAAAAGATATCATAAATAAAAAGTTGTGCTCCGAAGACTAAAAATCTATATAATATATATATATATATATATATATATATATATATATATATATATATATATATATATATATATATATATAGTTATATCTATCTAAATATATAGTTGTTGTATTTATTTTATATATTATTTACAAAAAAAAAATCATCTACACACATTCTTTATTGATTGTCTCATGTCCGTAGAGGACAAAGGTTGTCTGGAAAAGATCGCTCTTTTAGCGATAGAGGCACTTTTGTAGAAATTTTTGTATTTTATCTGTATAACACGTTTTATTGTACAGTAAAGAATATGATTGCTTTGTAACGACTATTCACACTGGACATTATAACAATTGAAATTTTAAGAAACATAAATAATTTGCCTGTAGTCTGAATCGAATAAAACTGTGTTCAAGGAGATCGTCGTCTCAACTATCAGTCGGTTTGGTTGTTTTTACTGCATTTCAATTAAACTGAACTGCCTTATGAATATGTGGAAGCGTTTAGCTTTAAGTATTTTTTTTATGAACGAGTATGTTTTTTGTCAGAAGAAATACTTGATAAATATTTCGTAGTTTTACAGTTTTATCTTACAGACAATCATCAATGAAGCCAAGGCCATCGGACAGTTCTGGACTGAGATCAAGCGAGACGCTCAGGACCGCTCGGGATGGAGATGCACTGTGGATACCCTCTGCCCTAGCTAGGGGACACAGGAACCTAATACTAATAGACATTGAGAAGTGCCCTAATTGTCAAAAAATTTTCACGTTTAGATGTTTTAACAAATATATATAAAAACATGTTTATTATTTGTTAAGCATGTAATTTTCTACATCATTATTTTAATTTAACATTCCTCCGAGTTAATCAAATGTTTCCAATGCATAAGTAAATTCATATTAAATATTTCAGTAATTTTGACGCGCGGATTTCGATCGCTATTGTCACGGTTCGTTGCTTTTAAATATTTATTGATGTCATTCATTCGTTTCATATGATTCATATAATCTGTGTGATTCATTTAATACCAATGTATTTAATTAGATAACAATTATAGAAATAAGTAATTAAATTTCAAATTTCAATACGTTATAAGCGAATACTTTTTAATGTTAACATAATCACAACCTTGGCGTTGGCGTATCGATCACACATCGGGCTGTGGCACTGACGGTCGCGGGTTCAATCACCAAACATTTAGGCCATAAAGGTCATATAGAATATAGGGGGTCATAAAGGTTATATAGGAGACCGCTGTGCCTATTGATATTGTTATTGTTTATATTTATATACCAAAGTCAATATTAATATTTTTGAGTAATTTTTCTACTGCGTATAACATTTATTTGTTAATGAATTCCTTTTATAAGAGATATTGATATTAGATTCGTTATAATGTCACGGTATGTGATTCAAAATGACATACTATTTTCCTTGAAACAGATAAATATTGAGAAAGTATCATTTTCTTTCTTACTGTAATATGGTTACGTACATATTTTTTTAAATGTAGATATTTATTAAATAAATCAGCTTTTCAATTGAAAAACAAATATTTTTTATTTTAAAAATATACTCAGTAATAAAGTTAGAAAAGCGAACAGACGTAAACACCGGTGGAGAAATACAAGCTCCCTTCCTTCGTAAAGTTAAAAACTTTCCAGCTTTACGAAACGTTGGAACAATTTGTTTTATACGGGTTTATACGAGTTTTTCCTTTCTCTAAAAATATTCAGTTTGGAGCACGGGAGGTCGTGACGTCACTGTCAACTAGCGGAACAATCGCGACAGGTAACACCGTAAATATTTACTTTTCCCTCGAAACTTTCAACGTTGCTCAATTATTTGTTCAATTATTTAAAAAACATACTTGAGGAAAATTCCACAACTACAGTTCAATTATTGTATTTATATACGAAAACTAGCTTTTCCCTTGCGGTATCACTTTCGTTGATTTTAATTATTACATGTACGATTTAGGACAGGTCTACGACAGGCTATTTAGGGTACGACAACGTAGCATTCTCCTGGTTAAAGAGTTTTTGTTTATATAGTCAAATAGCTTTTTGATTTATGCATTACAAATTAACAAAAATAAAATTATTCTTCTTTATGTTCTTATTATGTGTGTGTGTGTATAAGTGATATCATTCACAAACGCTCATAAAAATATTACAGTATTCAATGTCATGGTTCTATAAATAAAAAACAATTGATTCAAATCAGTCTATTGAGACAATTGCATAGAATTATAAATATAATCATAGCAATTTGTATAGAATTTTCGAGAACGAAAACACCGTTGTAGTTCTAGGAAAAAATTGTCATTTTAATTAAACGGTTATAAATGTTAATGTTTTAGTTTAACTGGCGAGCTTCTTATCTAATTTCTTGATACAGTTGGAATTTTGGCGCACGATAAACGGATAAGTAGAAGTTTTGATATCAGTTCCATGATTTACTTGCTGTTATGACGCTATCTACTGATTTTAATTTAATCAGTTGCTACTGGATTCAATCCTCGTATACATATTTGATATGAATTAAATTATTCAATATGAATGGATATTTATACATACAAATTTCATATATCTGATACTTTTATTAACAACCTTCATCTTTTGACGACTTTTCTGGTAGTTCTATTCCGCAGAGTATATATTTTTATTTAAACAAATATTCGTTTTCCGTTCAATATCTATACCCATTTTTCCCTTTAATATGTGTATATACTCGTATATGCGTAAAATATTACTACTTAGTATAAAACAAAGTTGCTTCCCGCTGTCTGTATGCTTAGATCTTTAAAATTACGCATCGGATTTTGATGCGATTTTCTTTAGTAAACAGAGTGATTCCAGAGGAAGGTAAGTAGATATATTCCTCTTGTATCTTATGTATGTATAATACATGCATAATATAGAACACTGATAGTTTTAGAAGTTTCTAATGTGATGTCGTAATTAAACATTTTTTTGCGCTTACATTGCAAACATATATTTTATATTTTATATTGAGTGACATTGCACCCATGCGAAGTCGGGACGGGTCGCTAGTTAAGACAATAAGTAAAAGTTGATTTATTCTAAATTAAGAAAGATAACAGTTTAAGTTAGATAACCTATACCTTATATTTTAATTTAAGCTTTCAGCGTAATAGAAACTACAAAGAAAACCAGTTTCTCTATATGAATATGCTTTCGCTGCCCTCCAAATATTTTCCTTAAATATGGAGTAAAGTATATTATGGGTATCTTATCAGTAAATGTAACTAATACAACAAAGGGTTTACTATCGATAGTACAACAAAAGGTGTATCCCTTTTCGGTACTCGTACTTATTTAATATGATTGATGTAAAAGAGAATAATCTGCAAACAATAAATAAACCCAATACACAGTTTTACTCCTATTCTCGAATTACATTAGCTATCCCCAATTCTATTTTTGAACTACGTATATTTGTAATATATTTATAAAAATATATAAAATACTTTTAATGTGATTTAACTAGAAAATACATAAAATTACATTCGAGATTTATACCTATAAATAAAGTTAAAAGGCAGCAATTAAATCGTGTACAACGATCTACATCTAACCTCAAAGTCTTAAGATACGAAATGTTCGTCTGGAGCTTCCAGATCCCTAACATAGATTTGTCTTCAGTCTTCCGTGAGTACATTATCCAAAATAACACTGGCTTAGTGGTACTGGTGATTGAGTGCTTCACTGAACGTAATTTCTAAGAAAATAAATAATTCGAGGAATTTCAGAACGCAGGACTTCTGAATAAAAGCTCCATAATATCTTGTAG
Source organism: Melitaea cinxia (assembly GCF_905220565.1). Classification (NCBI taxonomy): domain Eukaryota; kingdom Metazoa; phylum Arthropoda; class Insecta; order Lepidoptera; family Nymphalidae; genus Melitaea; species Melitaea cinxia. The sequence continues at coordinate 11,263,307 of NC_059402.1, read as the reverse complement.
TCGATTATTGAAAATATTCGTTTATTCTGATAGGTTTAGATAATTATATCATTGTCCTTTTTTCATATTTTTACCATTATGAAAACATCTATTCAACCGATTACCTATTTTTGAGTTCTCGACTCGAGCACAATACGTTAGAAACTTAATAGTTCTTCAATAAAACGAATCGTTATCTGAATACAGGAACCAGACAGATAGAGTGTCAGTTTCAATTATTATTCTCGCATCTTAATTACAGACCACTCATATAACACTACAAGATTTGGAACCAAATACATGATCAGGAATATATAATTTTTGTTTCATTTCCTTTAATACAACTGTAACCACATCTTATTTGACGTACCGAATTTGTGGGTATAGTTTTTCGACGATCCTTTGGGAGTCCTTTCATTTCCTGGGCTTAATAGAATTCTTTATATTGACCAAAAGAATAATATACTATCCCATTTACTTATTTTCATTCACACTCATTTAGTGGTTTTCGTATAAATTCAATACATAAAATATAATTGCATATTCAATTATATATAAATAAACATATAATATATATGTTGAAAAAGTCTACAACATATATATGCAGCAAAGAACTCTAAAAGGAAATAGGCTCTAATAGATACATATCACACAGGCAGTTCACGTAAGAGAGATTTATTAAAAAGTAGTACTCGTTTTATACAAAACTGATAGAAATAATTGTGTTTGCTCGCAAACGAAAAAAAAACCGACTTCAATTACATCGACGAGTAATACAACGTAGATCGACGAAAAAATAGTCAAGTAACAACGCATTATCAAAGATTACTCAAAAAGTAGTTATCAGATCTCGATGAAATTTAAATGTGACCACATGATAAACTTCGGCTTTCGATTAAATTAAAAATCATTAAAATCGGTAAACCGAATAAAAAGTTATTGCGGATTTTCAAGAAGTTCCCTCGATTTCTCTGGGATCCCATCATCAGATCCTGGTTTTCCTATCATGGTACTAAACTAGGGATATCTTCTTTCCAACAAAAGAAGAATTATCAAAATCGGTACACCTAGTAAAAAGTTATTGCGGATTTTCAAGAGTTTCCCTCGATTTCTCTAGAATCTCATCATCAGATCCTGATTTCCTTATCATGTTACTAAGCTTGGGATATTTCCTTCCCAACAAAAAAAGAATTATCAAAATCCGTACATTCAGTAGAAAGTTATGCGGTATAATACAACGTAGGTCGACGAAAAAAGCGTCAAGTAAAAGCGCATTATTAGATATAGCTCGAAAAGTAGTGGTTAGATCTCAAATAAATTTAAATGGGACTAATTGGCACACACCACCTTTCGATTAAAAGAAAATTTGTCGAAATCGCTCCACCGAGTCAAAAGTTCTGATGTAACATACATAAAAAAAAAAAAAATACAGTCGAATTGAGAACCTCCTCCTTTTTTGGAAGTCGGTTAAAAATATGGCCATTGAAATTTTTTAGATTCAAACGCATTGGTGACACATATACATCTATAAAGATATATAAAAAATCAAAACGATGAAATATAGATTGGCTCATTTCTATTTATGCAGATGCCTATCAGATTTAACTCTGCACATGTAACTACATCGGCAATAAGAATTACTGAGATCATTGAAATCTATCTATAATATATATAAACGCGAAAGGTCATTCATCACGAAATCTCCGAAACTATAACACCTAGAAACTTGAAATTTGGCAGGTAGGCTCATAAGACGTAGGCATCTGCTAAGAACGGATTTTACAAAACTCGACCCCTAAGGGGGTAAAACGGGGGTTGGAAGTTCGTATGAAAGTCCTGTTTTTGAAGTAAGAGACTTGAAATTTAAAATGTAAGCTTTATAGATGGTGAAAAGGTGTCCAAATAATGTATCTTTAGAAATCAACTCCCTTTTGGGGTTAAAACGGGGGATCATAGGCTGACTCACTGGTCACGAAATCTCCAAAACTATAACACCTATAAACTTGAAATTTAGCAAGTAGGCTCCTTATAGGGTGTAAACTACGCTAAGAATGGATTTTACGAAACTCGACCCCTAAGAAGGTAAAACGCGGGTTGGAAAGTTTGCATGAAAGTCCTATGTTTTTGAAGTAAGAGACTTGAAATTTCAAATGTATGCTCTATAGATGATGAAAAGGTGTCCAAATAATGTATCTTTAGAAATTAACTCCCTTTTGGAGTTAAAACGGGGGATGGTAGGTTGACTTACTCATCACGAAATCTCCGAAATTATAACAGTTACAAACTTGAAATTTTGGCAAGTAGGTTTCTTATAGGACGTAGACATTCGTTAAGAACGAATTTTATGAAATTCGACCCCTAAGGGGATAAAACGGGGGTTGGAAGTTTGTATGAAAGTCCTATGTTTTTGAAGTAAGAGACTTGAAATTTAAAATGTATGCTCTATAGATGATAAGAAGGTGTCCAAATAATGTATCTTTAGAAATCAACTCCCTTTTGGGGTTAAAACGGGGGATGGTAAGTTGACTCACTCATCACGAAATCTCCGAAACTATAATAGCTACAAACTTGGAATTTGATAGGTAGGTTCCTTATACAGCCTAAACATCCGCTAAGAACAGATTTTACGAAACTCGACCCCTAAGGGGGTAAAACGGGGTTGGAAGTTTGTATGAAAGTCCTATGTTTTTGAAGTAAGAGACTTGAAATTTAAAATGTGTGCTCTTTAGATAGTGAGAAGGTGTCCAAATAATGTATCTTTAGGAATCAACTCCCTTTTGTGGTTAAAACGGTGGATGCTAAGTTGACTCACTCATCATGAAATCTCCGAAATTATGATAGCTACATACTTGGAATTTGACAGGTAGGTTTCTTATACAGCGTAGACATCCGCTAAGAACGGATTTTACGAAACTCGACCCCTAAGGGGATAAAACGGGGGTTGGAAGTTTGTATGAAAGTCCTATGTTTTTTAAGTAAGAGACTTGAAATTTTAAATGTATACTAATCTATAGATGGTGAGTGTGAGTAGGTGTCCAAATAATGCATCGTAATCTATATATACAAAAGAGAAAGGTCACTGACTCACTCATCACGAGAACTCAAAAACCGCTGGATAATCCATCTATCCAGGATGGACGAAGATGAAATTTGGCAGGTAGATGACAGTTAGTAGACGTCCGCTAAGTATGGATTTTGCGATATTCCACCGCTAAGGGGGTTTAATTGGGGTTGATAGTTTGTATGAAACATATACAGCAGCTATAAGTTCGCCTGATAGGTTATTTATACTGGAGCCTGAAAATAAAACTAAAAATGTGGTGTATAGAGAGGTTTTATAAAAAAAACTATTAAATTATACTAAATGGTGCCTTTTAAAAAGTTACTCAGTTTGATAAGCATTTCAAGTGACTGAAATAAAATAATAATTTGCGTTAAACATCTTAATAGTAATGCATATCTTCATAACCACGCGGACGTAGTCGCGGGCAACAGTTAGTGTATTATAAAACAAAGTCCCTGTATGGGATCGAATCTCTCAAAATCTACTAAACGAATTTTCATGCGGTTTCACCATTGGAGAGAGGGCTCCACCATTGGCAAGAGGAAGGTTTACGGAACGGCTATGCCGATTTTGATGAGAGTTTCACTGGAAGTTTGCCGAGAATACTTTGTGACACACTGATTTCAACGCGGGCGAAGCCGCGGGCACAGCTAGTTTTATATATTACTAACTGCAGTAAACTCAAACTCAAGGCATAATATATGAGAGCATTCGAGTACATATATTGAACTTGCAAAATAATTCATTCCTTAAAATGAGGTGCTACTTACATTCATATCGTTGTTAAACAAAAAATTTATGAAAACTGCATTTTTAATCGTTTGAGTAGAAAATAAACAATTTTTGATTAAAAAATTTCTATGTTATGGAAATATTGTGGATGGTTTATAATTTTTACATTTACTGCTATATTCATCATCATCATCATTCCAGCCTATTGCAGTCCACTGATGGACATAGGCCTCCACAAGTTTGCGCCAAAAATGCGTAAACTCATGTGTATTGCCCATAGTCACCACGCTGTGGAGGCGGTTTGGTGACCACAGGGCTGGCTTAGTCGCACCTAAAACGCTGCTGCCCGTCTTCGGCCTGTGTGTTTCAAAGCCAGCGGTTAAATAGTTATCCCGCCATCGGTCGGCTTCTTAAGTTCCAAGGTGGTAGTGGAACCTTGTTATCCCTTAGCCGCCTCTCACGACACCCACGGGAAGAGAGGGGGTGGCTATATTCTTTGGTACCGTAGCCACACATCACTGCTATATTCAAAACACTAGTATCAATAAATAATCTAATACTGATAATAATATATTTTTGAAAACAAAAAAAATGTTATAGCTTACAAAAAACAAACACAAAACCTTCTGTTAGTGTATAAATCTTCTAATAGATGGCGCTGATGGCAATTTAAATCGCGCTTAAATTATTTCTTTTCGATTGCACATAGTTTAAAAGTTGATTTGAATAAATTAGTACGGTTCGGTAATATTACGGCGTTTCATTACACATTTCGTGGTCCTTCGAGCCGGATAAGTGTTAAGTAGTGAAAAAGTGCAAGTGTCGTGTAGTGAAGTTGTGTGGTACAAAATTAGTGAACTGTGAAGTGACGCATAACAGGATTGCAGTGATAGTGACGGGACTGCTCTTCTTTGTTTATGGACTTAGCGGTAACGTGAGTACAGTGGTGTTAAATCAACTTAGTCTCTGGTGCATAATCGAACTTAGAATAATTTCGTAAAGTGACTTAGAATTCTTACGTGTTGTGTGGACTTAGCGAATTCAATTATTAGGCGTTGTGTGGACTTAGAAAATTTTCAAACAAACTGGACTTAGTAAAATTATTGTTTTCAAAATTAACTGTAACAACTGTCAGTGACATAATAAAAATAGACTTTAGAAATTGTGCTTGAATTGTTTTTAAACTTAAAATTACGAAATATGGCTGATATTAAAACGCAAATAGGAATTATTACTGAATTGTCAAACAAAATCATAAAGTTGTTAACTAATACTAAGAAATGTAGCCGATCCAAAATAACAAGAGGTTATTTGGACACGCGATTAGAGACATTAAACGAGTATATGGATTCATATAACAAACAATATCATTATTTTCAAACAAAATATTCGGAAAAGGAATTAAAAAGTTGTGACTTCGATTCAGAGAATAACTATAGTATTACGGAAGATGCCTATTTGGATTTAAAAACGTTGTTAAAGGATTATTTATATGAATTAGATTCTACTCATACCTCCGGTAAGAATGCTAATGACACTTCTGACTTCTCAAAATTGAAACCAAAATTGCCACCAATACCAATACCAAAATTTAATGGAGATTACAGTAATTGGATAAGTTTCAGAGATCTGTATCTATCACTCATACATAATGATAATAACTTGTCAAATATTGAGAAACATCATTACTTGAAATCTAGTTTGACCGGAGAAGCCGAACAATTGCTTCAAAATTTTAGTCTCAGTGATGCAAATTACCAAGATGCGTGGCAAAAATTAGTTGACAGATTTGACAATCAAAGAGTTATAGTAAACAATATCTTAAACCGCTTATTGAACCAAAAGAAGATGACAACGGAATCTACACAAGGTATTAAAGACTTATTAGATACTACTACTCAATGCCTCGACTCGCTAAAGAATATCAGAATTGATGTATCAAATTGGGATGCAATCATAGTGCATATAACTGTTAAAAAATTAGATACTGAATCACACAAGTTGTGGGAACAGTCCCTCGAAAACTCAACTGATATACCTACGTTTCACCAATTAACCTTGTTTTTAGAAAAAAGATTTCGCTCTATGGAAATGATATACACTACACAACCTAAGGATTATGTAAGAAAACCTATGCCGCAAAAAGTCACTAACGTCAAATCTTTTGTAACAGAAATGAAAAATGCTTGCACATATTGTTCACAGAATCATTATATTTGCCACTGTAAAGATTTTGCCAACTTAAAGGTTTCAGAACGCCAGGACTTCATTAAGAGAAACAACATATGCTTTAATTGCCTTATTAAGGGACATAATGTTTTGAACTGTAGACAGAGTACAACTTGTAAGAAATGTGGGCGACGCCATCACACTCTGCTGCATTACACACCCCTCAATAAGACAGACTTATTAAGTGGTAGCTCATCTTCAACTGAAGAAAAGAGAGAACATCCTGCTTCATCTTGCAACACAGTTTGTATGAAAACTGAAACTCAGAGCCACCAAGTAATTTTAGCGACAGCTCAATTGGCTGTAAAGGCACAAAAGGGTAATACATACATCTTACGAGCGCTAATAGATCAAGGTTCTCAGGCCTCATTCCTTACTGAAGCAGCTGCACAACTATTACAACTGGACCGTATTCCTGTGCATGGCAAAGTCACTGGTGTATCCAATTCAACAGTGGTTACAATAAGGTCTATGGTGAAATTTACAATACAATCTACTAAGCAATGTACACAACCAATTGAAGTTAAAGCTTATATACTTAAAAAACTTACTTCATTACTACCTTCAAGGGAATTCGCACAAGATGCCTGGCCTTCTACAATGTCTTTAGATCTAGCAGATCCAGAGTATTACAAGCCAAGGCATATTGATATTTTGTTGGGTGCCGACGTGCATGCTGAAATAATACAAGAAGGTATACACAAACACAAGTCTCTTGTCGCAGTCAATTCTCGCTTGGGCTGGTTAATATCTGGAAGAGTCTCACAAATAGAACCACAAAAACATGATGTCATTGTCACTCACACAAAAGTTGATGTGGATCAGTTGCTCAGGCAGTTTTGGGAAATAGAAGAGCCCTTATCTCATGAGAAACCTCTCACAGAACTGGAAGTATTGTGCGAGGAGCACTTTAAGAAAACTCACACTCGTACTGATGAAGGACGATATGTTGTTCACTTACCTTTTCGAGAAACTCCACCAACAGCGCTCGGTGACACTAAACTTGTAGCGCTGCGTCGTCTGCAACAGATGGAAAAGCGTTTCACACAATCATATGACCTGAAAGAAAAATACATAAGGTTTATGGATGAATATTTAACAAGTGGACATATGGAACCTGTACCTGAAAGAGAACTTAAAGCAAAAAATCAATGTTACTACTTACCTCATCATGCTGTAGTGCGACCAGAGAATATCAGCACTAAATTAAGAGTAGTGTTTGATGGAAGTGCTACACCTGTCAATGGAAAATCATTAAATGAAGAATTATTAACAGGACCTTCTATACTACAAGATATAAGGAAGCTGATCACTCGCTGGAGACAACACAAAATTTGCTTGATTGGTGACATTATGAAGATGTACAGACAGATTTTGATATCAAAGGAAGACCGTGATTATCAAAGGATATTATGGCGAAAATCTCCCAAGGATCCAGTAGAAGAGTACAGACTACTTACTGTAACATATGGTACATCCTCGGCACCATTTCTTGCAATGCGTACCTTGCATCAGCTCGCTGAAGATGAAGCTGTTAACTTCCCTCAAGAATCTGCAATAATAAAATCAGATATTTACATGGATGACCTGATGACAGGAGCCTCCACCGAAGAAGATGCAGTAAGGCTACAAAGTGGCTTGACAGAGCTACTTAATCGTGGTGGTTTCAAACTACACAAGTGGTCGTCTAACAGTGAATCAGTGTTGTCTAAAATCCCAAATGACGATAGAGAGTCACAAAGTGTAGTGCATATTAAGGTTCAAGGTACAATTAAGGCATTAGGTATAGTATGGAATTCACAGACAGACAATTTTGAGCTAAAATTAAATTTAGATTGTGATACTGAACTCATTACTAAAAGAAATGTACTCTCTGCTATAGCTAAGACTTTTGACCCTCTGGGTTGGTTGGCACCGGCTATCATTTGTCTTAAAATATTTATGCAAAAGCTGTGGTTAGCGGGCTTGGATTGGGATGAAGAATTGACTCCAGAGTTGAAAGCTGAATGGTTGACTTACATTGAAAATTTTGCAAATGCACAAACCATTGAGCTTCCACGCTGGTTCTTCATTTCAAATGTAACGTCTGAAATTGAACTTCATGGATTTTGTGATGCATCTTGTGTTGCTTATGCTTGTGTTGTGTACCTCAGAGTTCGGGATGGTGACAAAGTTAATATTCGTTTGATTGCTGCCAAATCACGGGTAGCTCCCGTAAAACAAGTATCACTACCTCGTCTTGAACTTTGTGGTGCAGTATTACTGGCTAGGATGCTAAGAGTATTGATACTGGAATTAAAGATTGATAAAAGTAATGTTTACGCTTGGACAGATTCTACCATCGTTTTGGCTTGGTTGCGGAAAACTCCTAATAACTGGTCTACTTTTGTTGCTAATCGCACGGCTGAAATTTTGACTTGTACAAATAGCTCTCAATGGCATCACATTCCCTCTATTTGTAATCCTGCTGATGTAGCCTCGCGTGGAATTAATCCAATTGAATTACAGCAGTCAGAACTATGGTGGAATGGCCCTACATTTTTAAAAACAACCCACTGTTATTGCAAATGATAGTCACATTCCTGAAACAAATTTAGAATTAAAAACAAAAGTACTTACTCATGTTTGTTTAAATGAAAATTTTATTGATTCTTATCTGTATAAATTCTCAAACCTTTCCAAATTAGTCCGTGTGACAGCATATTGTCAGAGATTCATACAAAATTGTAAACTTAAAGGGCAAAGGAATATTAGTTCATTTTTAACTGCAACTGAACTAAAAAGTTCATTAAATCTTTGTATTAAATTATCACAACACAAATATTTTGAAATTGAAATTGATTGTTTGTCACAAGGGAAATGTGTCCCTAAGAAAAGTAAATTGTATACTCTTAATCCTTACCTTGATAAAGATCAAATTGTAAGAGTGGGTGGGCGACTCCGCAATGCAGAAATACCTCCTTATCAAAAGTCACCTATTGTTTTAAGTCACAATTGTCAACTATCCAAATTAATAACTATTGATGCTCACATTAGGACACTGCATGGAGGTCATCAACTCACATTAAACTATATAAGACAAAAATACTGGATATTTAGAGTTAAAAACTTAACCAAAATTGTTATTAGAAAATGTATTCCTTGTTTTAAACAAAGCGCTGTACCTCACTTTCCATTTATGGGTAATCTACCTCACTATAGAGTACGGCCTGATCGTCCCTTCAGGACTACAGGCACAGACTTTGCAGGACCTTTTAGCTTAAAACTGTACCCAGGTAGATGTAAAAAACTTTGTAAAGCTTATATTTGTCTTTTTGTGTGTACTGTAACAAAAGCCATTCACCTGGAAGTAGTAAGTGACTTGACCTCTTCTGCCTTTATAGCCGCGTTTAAAAGATTTACAGCTCGACGTGGTCACTGTAAGGATATGTGGAGTGACTGCGGTACAAATTTTGTTGGGGCTTCACGGGAATTAGATGTAGTTTTTAAAAATGTTAAATCTCATGTTGTTTCAGAAATTTCAGAATTATTAGCTAATGACCAAACAAACTGGCACTTTATACCACCTCACTCTCCTCACTTCGGGGGATTGTGGGAGTCCGGGGTGAAATCAGTAAAAACACATTTGAAAAGAGTTATTGGTCAAACTTCCCTTACTTTTGAGGAATTTTATACTCTTTTAACACAAATCGAGTCATGTGTAAACTCCCGTCCTTTAACCTTAATTAATTCTTCCTTAGATGAACCTCCATTAACACCTGGACATTTTTTGATTGGCGAACCTCCGTTCGTTGTGCCTGATGAACCACTTGAAAATGTAAAATTGAGTCCTCTTCAACGCTGGCGCATGTTACAGCAAATGATGCAAAGCTTTTGGCACCGCTGGCAAAATGAATATTTAGTTTCCCTCCAAAACCGTTCTAAATGGAATAAGGGTTGTCCAGACATAAAGATTGGTACTATTGTTCTATTTATTTATTTATTTATTTATACTTTATTACACAACTCCAAAAAAAAAAAACAACAAAACAACACATCAAGATAACACGTTGCGCAAAAGGCGGACTTAAGGCCGTACAGCCTTATCTACCAGTCAACCTTAAGGCGTAAAAAAAAAATAGCAAAAGTAAGTGTTGAGGTAGGACTATAAAACAATACAAGCAAAATAAACATACGCATATAAATACATAAATATACTTATATATATACATATATACATATTACAAACAAAATATATAAAAAAAAGAGAAAAAGAAAAAAAATATGTTCAAACAAAAGTAAACACACGAAGAAATGTCATGACATGAAGTTATATTAATGTAAGCCTAAGATGAGGAGAGTAAAAAGATAAATAAGGAGGGGCTATTGACAGAGTTTTTTTAGGTACCACTTTTTAACCTGGGTTTTAAAAGAAAGTTGAGAAGGAGAGTTCCTGATGTTGACCGGTAACTCATTCCACAGTCTGATGGCATTAACTGTAAAAGAATTAGACACAAAACCAGATTTATGAGAAGGTATGCATAGAGTAAGGTTAAGAGAAGAACGAAGATCCCTAGAATGAGTGTTAGAGAGAAAATTAAATTTAGATTTTAAATAAGAAGGAGCAAAAGGGTTGGAAATTACAGAATAGAGGGTACAGAGAATTCTCAATTTTCGCCTTTCTTTAATCGGCAGCCATTGCAGTTGAGACCGGTAGGACGAAATATGGTCGTATTTGCGCAGCCCATAAATGAAGCGAATGCAAGTATTTTGCAGTCTTTGCAGCTTGATCAGGAGCTCCTCGCTTAAGTCAGGGTAGCAAGCATCGCCGTAATCAATAATAGGTAAAAGAAAACAATTTACTAAATCAATCTTGGCCTTCACGGGAAGAAAATTTTTAAAGCGCAAGATAGAATGAAAGAATGCATAAAACCTGCGAGATATCTCACGAACCTGATCCGCCCAACTGAGAGAGCAATCCAAAGTCACACCCAAATCCTTAACCTTACAGGAAAACGGGATAACCACGTTATTGAAAAAGAGAGGTGATGTAGGTTGTTGAATTTTTGATAGTTGACGAGAACTCCCAACAATCATAGCCTGACACTTAGAGGGATTGACATTAATTCCAAAATTTTTGGTCCAGACCGAGATACGCGAAAGATCATCATTAAGCTTAGCAATGGTATCATCAAGACGGTCGATGCTAGTTTGTGCATAAAGCTGCAAGTCATCAGCGTAAAGGTGGTACTGACAGGAAAGTATAGAAGTAATAGAATTAATGAATAGTGAGAATAGTAGTGGGGAGAGAATTCCACCCTGAGGAACGCCCGCAGCAACGTCGCACCAATCAGAACGCTTAGAGCCAATGCATATCGCTTGCTTGCGTCCCCAAAGATATGAAGAAAACCACTGAAGAGCAACGTCAGAGATGTTAATTCGAGATATTAGAGCGAGTAACAAATCGTGGTCCACCGCGTTAAAAGCGTTACTAAAATCTATAAGTGTTAGAATTGTCACGTATTTGTTCTCCATCCCCTCTCTTATATCCTCGGTCACTTTAATCAGAGCAGTAGTAGTGCTGTGGCCTACACGAAATCCGGATTGAAAATGATCCAATAAGTTGCAAGATAAAAGATATTCAGACAGCTGGCTGTGGACGATAGATTCGAGAATTTTGGAGAGAAACGGGAGAACAGAAATAGGACGGTAATGATTCGGAAGGGATGCGTTAGAAATTTTTGGTAATGGGAGAACCAGAGCCCGCCGCCACAAATCCGGAAAGGTAGCTGAAGTTAGAGAAAAGTTGACAATGTGAGTAACAGCAGGTAGTATAGATTCCAAAATATGAATAATCATTGTGCGACCAATTTCATCACAACCTAGAGCCTTGGATTTAAGTGACAACACACGTTTGCGTACATCGGCATCACTTACTTGTGAGAAACTAAATGTGGACTTTTCATATTTCGGCAGACTTAGAATCGTAGATAAAGTGTCATGTTTGGTGTTATCATCAAAAACATGAGAAGTATTAAAGTGGCGGCTTAGGTCATCAATATCTACGGAAATGTTGTTATTAGAGTTAGTGTCTTTGCCTATACCTAAAGATTTAAGAAATTTTAAAGTGTCTGTAGTTGAGGAGTTACATATTTTATCCGAAATAAATCGGCGCTTGTGATTCCTGCACATTTGGTTACACCTATTCCTAGCAGCTTTGTAGATTGACCAATTGATTTCCGATCGATACAGCTTAAATTTTCGAAATGCACTGTCCCTCTTGGCCATGGCTTTTCGTATATCCAAATTAATCCAGGGGGCTGTCCCGTTCCTCCTTATTATTACTTTACGTAAAGGTGCGTGCTTGTTATAAAGGTAAGTGATATTGGAACAAAGAAAATTGACCTTAGCATCAATAGTCTGCATCTCGTAAACACAAGCCCAGGGAATGGAAGACGCATCAGTAGATAATTTTTCAATATCAAGGATGCCAAAATTCCTTAGAAATAAAGTAGGAGGCTTAGGCTTTGGGGTTTTAAGATTATAAGAGACGTAAATTAAATCGTGATGAGAGAAAGCGGGGGCTGGGTATTGGCCAAATCTGGAAACACGTTTAATATCTGAACAAATGACAAGGTCTAAAAGAGAATCAGAAGTTTTTGTAAAGTGTGTAGGTAAAAGTGGCAGAAATTCCAAGTTAACTGAATCAACAATTGCACGAAGTTTGGATGATCTATGATCATTTCTGAGTAAGCAGGTATTAAAGTCTCCCATTATCACAAGTTCTTTGTAATCAGACAAAACACGCTCGAAAACGTCCTCCAAAGGCGAAAAGTAATCAATCGTTGGAGGACAATAGATCACTCCAAGAGCTATTTTACGCCCCAAATTTATCTCCAAAAAAATATATTCTATAGAAGCGTTATGAGTTGGAGAAGATTGGCATATAAGTTTAAAGGATAGATGACTTTTAATATATATAGCTACACCACCACCTCTTCTGCCAATACGATCGTTTCTTACTAATATGAAGCCAGGAATAGGAAAATAAGAAGAAGAAAGTGAAGGTTTTAACCAAGACTCAGAGATAAGAATAGCGTGCAAAGTATCAAGAGAGAACTCAGTAAGCAGGTCTTTGTAGTGACTAGGTATGCTTTGAGCATTTATATGACATATATTAAAATTTTTTGCAAAACCCTCGAACGCATTGCTTAAAACATCGCCAAGCGAAAAACAATTGTTGCTTAAATTTAAACACAACGAAGGCTCATTGAGAGAATCGGCGGAGTAAAAAGAATCATCGCTGGATGTCATGTGTGTGTTTGCAAGTTACTAAATAGTTCAAAAGACAAATTAAATTTAGAAAGATACAAAAAAATAAATAAATAATGGGAGTATATGTATCTATAAATATAATAAAATAATAGTAAAATATAATAATAACTAACAGTAATAATTATGAAGTTAAAAGAAAAATGATAATAGCATATGATAAAAAAATATATATGTAAATAATGAAGCATTATTTTACTGCACAAACTGCCGGCACTGATAGAAAAAAAAAAAAAAAATGTGAGAAGAGAGTACACCACACACAATAAAAAGTGAAAATAGTAAATAATGAATCCATTCAGTGCATAATTAATATTTATGCAAGGTATGTTAAGATCAAAAAAAAAAATAAACTAAAAAACAATAAGATTAAAAAAAAAAAAAAAAAACTAAGAAACAATAAGCTAAATTAATCAAATGACTCAAAATAAAAGAGTCCAAGGCTATATTTTTGTCTTTGACAGATGTCAACTATGTCAGTATTACTTGTAAAGTGTAAACAAAACACATTACGTAGCGATAAATATTAAATTAAAAAAATTGTTAAAAACAAAATATACAAGAAAATAAAACATAGTTACAACCCAAACAATAAATTGGATTTAAACAAAACATACCAAGTAGTTTATAGTAAGAAATTTAAATATTATCATGTATATAATGTACAAAGTGCAAAATCAAGTCAAAGATTTTAAAAGCAAAAGCATGAGACATAAATGGATATTAACATATACAAACTAGTTACAGACAGACAGGACAGCGACAATACAAAAAGCAAAAAAATAAATAACTACAAGAATTAAGCTAACATACGAGTATTAACAGTTTTTTTTGCTACTTGTTTAAACATTATCATGTATGTAGTGTACAAGGCGCAAAATCACATCATATGTTTCAAAAGCATAAGCATGAGGCATAAATAGACATTAACATATACAAACTAGTTACAAACAGGCAGGACAACACAATACAAAAGCGAAAGAAAAGAAAAAAAAAAAAAAAAAAAAACAAAAAAGAGATGAGCTAACATATTAACAGGTTATTTTTTTTTCCCTGCTACTTGATTAAATATTCTCATGTATGTAATGTAAAAAAGTGCAAAATCACATCATATATTACAAAAGCAAAAGCATGAGACAAATGGACATTAACATATACAAACTAGTTCTACAAATGGGCAGTACAGTAACAACACAAAAGCAAAAAAAAAAAAAAAAAAAAAAGAGTAAAAAGAAGTGAACTAACATATTACAGTTTTTTTGCTGCATTCCTACGGGTACCGATCATATGTGAGGAGGGACTCACCCTCTTAGAGCGCTCTGGAACGTTGTTAACCGAACCCTTCTGAAGCGAACCATTGTTCGACGGCAATTCGACAACAGGAACATCAGAGGGAGAAGAGTCTGTATTCTTAGGGAACTGTTCAATTAACTCTTCTAAGAACTTCTTGTCTGTCAAGCGTTTCCGGTCATTGTTAGGGAGCTTTACATATACTATGCCATTGCTAGTCCAGGAATTTGAAATGCCAAAGTGTTTCCTGGCCATCAGGAAGATGGCTTGACGAGACTTAGTCAAGAACTCGCTTACTGACACTGGTGATGATTTAAGCTTTTTCTTATTGCTCCAAATTAATGACCTTACATTGAGATCATTAAAGCGAACCAATACAGGCCGTATTTTATTGTCAGATTTCACCCCAATACGCTGACAGTATTGAATTGTAGTTGAGTGAACATTCGAAAGACCCATTGTATCCTGCAACGTGTTGGTTATGATGGACACAAGAGATTCATCATCTGACTCTTTAACTCCATAAAAAAGTAGAGCGTTCCCCCTGGTACGGTTATCAATGTCATCAATTTGAGTAGCCAGATTCATTGTAAGAGATTTGAGTAAGCCTAGGATGTTAAAGACTGACTTTTTAAACTCCTTAAATTCGCTCTCCAACCTGTCAATGCTTGATGCTGAAGAATGTCTGTCTGGTGACCTCCTCAACTGACTCTCAAATTCAGACATCCGTTGTCCAAGAGAGTCAGCAATGCTTTTGTGAACCTCAAGGATGTCTTCAAATCTTGTCATTTTGATGCACTAGTATACAATACAGGAAAAACAGATCACACAGAAGATATAAGATGAGTGATGAGTGCGGTGCCAACAGTTGTGCAGATTAGGCCAAATTAGTGCATAAGCACTGCAACCTTCATTTACTTCACTAATTTATTTGTATACAATAAAGGAAATTACAGGTTTTAATCACTTATTAAATTAATTACTGTATATTTTTTTAAATAAAAACTGAGGAGAAACATAAAAGACGTGTTGACTTTTTCACACCTACCCGCCAAAAAAAACTGTTCTAGTGAAAGATGATAGACTGCCACCAGGCAAATGGCTTTTGGGTCGAGTAATTGATAAACATCCAGGTGTGGATGGCATAACTAGAGTAGTGACACTTCAAAATAAAACTAAAAAGTTTAAAAGACCTATAGTCAAGCTATGCCCTCTACCCATGGACGATTGAGTGATCTTCAATATTATGATTATGAATTTAGTTGTTAATTTACTTTTGTTAATTAAGGACTAAGTCGTCCTTGGGGTGGCGGGATGTTAGTGTATAAATCTTCTAATAGATGGCGCTGATGGCAATTTAAATCGCGCTTAAATTATTTCTTTTCGATTGCACATAGTTTAAAAGTTGATTTGAATAAATTAGTACGGTTCGGTAATATTACGGCGTTTCATTACACACCTTCCGATTCTGATACTTCACTATTTCATGAAACAAATCAAGCGTGTAGAAAATTTGACTGCCACAAAAGAAACCTTCTAGTAGTGACAAGCATTTGAATGAACTTACAGACATTTGCTGAGCACGTGAGCAGGTAATAATAAAACCTCAAGAACTCAAGTCACGTTTTGGATACGTCGAAATAAGTAGGATAACAAGGAAAGGGGTAAACAACGTTAGAAGTCTCGGTTAAGGCGAACGTATTTGGCAATACTCGATGAATAAAAAACCGTTACAATTTCAACTCTCTTTGAACCTGTTATAGGGATCAATCTAATACACTAGTTCCTTTTTGGTGTATTTGCGGAAGGAATATTATAAACATATTTTATTTACACGTTTTCTTGTTTGTATTGATCTACTTAAAGTTAAACTGTACGCTACAAATAATATTTGCAAATAAACCCAATAAAAATAGTACGTTTTATTTTGAAAATCACAATGTCATTAATAACTCACTCATACATGTAGTGTCAATTTAGAACTACAACTTTAATTGAAATGTTACCATTTAATCAATTAAGAACTTAAAATATATGATCTTTTCTTATTATAATTAAAAATAAAAATAATTTACGTATAATGTATGAAATATCTTTTTCAAATAGTTTTATACGATCTACAATACCGTACGATTCACATGTAACATCCCAATGCCGGGAATATAATTATTTCTCCATGTAAGAGAAGGATTGGAGCTTAATCCACCACACTGCTCCACTGCGGATTAGCGGATATAGTAAATAAATAACGACGAATAACGATTGGTATCAAATATTTACGTAACAACCCCAGTTATTACCAACAGCTTAACGTGCTCTCCTAGGCACAACGGAGAAACCCAGAAGTTAATTTGGAAAAATATATTTGTATAGATACAAATATCCATCACGAGCGGGAATTAAACCCGCAAGCCGCCAAGTGTTTAAGGCGCCTACACGCAAAACTACAACAAAACAGTTTTATACCACGCATTTATTTTTATGGCATTTATTTGGTCTACCATCATACGTATAGATCTAGAACAACTTTGTCACAATTATACAAAATTGTTGACTAAAGGGAAAAAAAATTAGTAAATACTACTCTTACTAGGCGATACTCATATTTAATCTCAGTAATTTTCATTCTATTATTTAAAGTAAATAATATAAAAAACAACAAAATATAAACTTTAACGTTTAATATCATGCTAAAATTCACCGACCAAGTCAGACTGACTTCCACGAATGGTTCCGTGACACCAAATAATATATTAAATACAAAGTATCGCTGGAAATATGCATAAAACACGGTTCTTTTATAGCAACCTCTTTTAATTTTTAATTTTATTTGTTCGTATAAACCCATAATAATTATGCGACATTGTAATTAAAAAAACAAGTGCAGTATCTTTATCGGCAGGTCGTAATAACAGAGTCTTAGTAATAAGTCTGTTGATAATTCTACTTTTAGGATTGCTTGATGGAAGTTAGATGCTTAATATAATTTATAAAAGATCTCTAACTGACCCACACAACCGTCCTAAGAACCTTCCTAAAGAAAGCAACTTAATATTTGTGGCAAAGACCGACTGATATAGAAATATTTTTAGGCAGTTTAAAACGTTTCGTATGAATAGATAAACACAAAAAACTAACAGTATATAAAGCGAGTATAATTAAACGAGTCCATTCCGGTTTGTCATATTTCTGAAAAAGCGGTTCTTGGTTAATGTTAAAAATAAAATTATATGAAAATAAAACTGTTTTATGTAGATTTTTAGTTTTTATTCTCTCTTCCTCAAAAACTTAATATCAGACTAATTTCATAGTTCCTAATGGTAGAACTATAACTTGTAACTTTTTGCACTAGGAGCTGCGTTATGTTCATAATATTTTTTTTTTCAACAAAGAAATGTTTTTAATAAAATCCAAACAGGCTTTAATAACACCCAATAAATAATTTCTAATAGTAAAGTGATACTACTAAAAAGCATACTCCACGATAAATTTACAGCAGAACGAGTAATAATTAGGAATTATTAGATTCAAAGGTAAATTATTTTATTTAAAATTATTTTACGTTCAAGTGAAAAAGTTTACGTTTGGCAACAATATATTAAAGATTGACTTAAACGTGACTTTTATACAAATTCTTAATATCTGTTTTTCATGTCAAAAGGTATTCAGATGTAATCACAAGCCGCTTATAGTGTATCATATATTATAGATTGCAACTTTATTCGCGAGGAAATCCACGGAAACCATACAGTTATTGTGAAAAAACTGAGGTAGGGCACAGCAGGAATTTCCTGCTCAAAATATGGAGCAGCCCGACTGGGGTAGTACCTCAACCTTACAGAAGATTACAGCTAAATAATACTGTTTTCAAACAGTATTGTGTTCCTGTTGGTGAGTAAGGTGACCAGAGCTCCTGGGGAGATTGGGGATTGGGTCGGCAACGCGCTTGCGATGCTTCTGGTGTTGCAGGTGTCTATAAGCTACGGTAATCGCTTACCATCAGGTGAGCCGTACGATTGTTTGCCGACCTAGTGATATAAAAAAAAAAGAAGAAAAGTAGCCTTATATCATTTTCGCATAAAAATAGCGTTATTGCATTCTAGACTATACGATATAAGCTATTTCTATGTCAAATTTTATACAAATCCAGTCGATTATCAGCCGATCCAATGTGATTGGGTAAAACATCCATCCATCAAAATCTTTGCATTTATAAAGTAAGATCTATATGACGTATACAAACATAAAAGGAAAAGTATTTTTCCATACCCAAAACAATAATAATAGGCGATTATAAATGCGTTGCACTGACGCTCTTCACTTCACTCAAGTAATTGTATAATTACATCGTAATAAAAAACGCACTCCTGCTCCTTGCCTAAACCGCTGCAGGCGAATTTTTAATTGAATAAACCTGAACTCGAGAATTTCGTCGCGTTCTGAGAAAGTATTTTAATAGGACGTTTTGTGGAAATGCAGTCGAAGGACAGATAAGACAAATTAATTTCTTTTATTTTTGATTATCCGGCATCGCAATCTCTCGCAGCCCTAATATATATCGCTTAGCATTTCTGCTCTCGACAGCGGAGTTTGTACTTAACAATATTTATTTCGGCACTTTGGCTAGTATCACGCGGAGAAAATAGTCATATTAACAGGATTCTATCTCGTAGGAGTAAATTCAGTGCGTTGATGCCTCAGGGCAATCTCTTTAAGTGCCCTCCGTAGAAGCTCTGCCTTATCGGACTTTATTAGTTATTTATTCCGAATTAGATCCCAAGGTCTGGGATGTCTTTTATGTGAATTGCATTATTTTTCTTTTGTTCCGATGCCACGATAAAGATATTATTACCCGACTGCCAAGGAAGGGTTATGTTTTTCGCGCGTATCTTGTATGTATGTATGTATGTTTGTATGTAATATTCTTTACTACTTCATATTTCCAGAACCACTGAACGGATTTACATAATTGAGGTATCGTTAGGTTGGTCTTAGCTGCCCAAGTGTTCTTAGATAAGGTGACATTAAAAAAAATCAAACATGGCGGCTGCGCGAAGCCATTGTAGTTAATGAAAAAAAAATTTTTTTTTCTCGAATACTACAATATGGGTATCAAATTGAAGGGCACAATACAAGGATTTTAAAAAAGTAATGAAATTGAAGGATAAGTCAAATCATTCTCTCTTTGTGCATGTCTCCGACTGCATGTTATGTACGACGTTGCATAAAGTTTCGAAGGACTACCGTATAAATATATTTTGAATGTACAGCACAAAATGTTTGATATTGTTTCTATTTATTTCGCTGACTTTGTGTGCATATTGAATTTTTATCTTGTTCCAGCTTTTTCAGTTGATTTTCTATTAGCTGTTCTTCACGCAGGCGGGTTTTTTTTTAATTATTATTTTATTTATGTCTTTTTTTTAGATTACTGTTTGAATATACAGTTATACAGTTATTAATATTGTCTTAAAGGAATAAAAAAATATATATACAAATAATACGAACATAAATTTAACCTGTTCCTTAAGAATTACTTACAAGAAATACGCAAATGGTATCAAACATAATCTAAAAATACTGAAGTAGACATGTTTTTATAATTTTAAAAAGTGTCTGTTGATTTTTTATAATACTGAAACGTACCTATTTGTTATATAGTGTATTAGTATGTTTTAACGTTGAAATAATGCAATAAGATCACCTCCTCTCCTTCAACCATCTTTCAATTAGCCTTTAATTAATACAAATCGGCTTAAGCTGTCGAAAGCTGTTGTATATATCTACTTACTATGGAGGTACTTTGAACGTAAGCCCAATGTTTGAATGTAAGCCCAAGTATTCCTATTTATAAATATAATTATTGACAAGTAATAACGCCGAAGATCGTATAAAAAGTAAACAAAACAACTGTATTATTTATTCTATAAAACGGTTAAATTACTATACAATTATATTGTGATAAATTGTTACTATTATTTTATTGCGTAGTAATGCATTAATCGATCAAGTTGAATTTTTTGTTCAACAATTTTGACAGCATCGTTATATTAGATGACGGACTCTGATTCGTTCGGGAATCTAACAAGCCAAGATTCTTAAAGTACCTGTAGTCGTTTATTTTTGGATGACATCTGTCACGGTCACTGCTCAATATAATTTGAATCCCAAATTCAATAGTCCACTCAATCTCTATAAACGATCGTAAGCCCTTAACTGAGATAACAAAATAAATAAACTTACATCAAAATATCTATTTTATATACGTCCGTTTCTTACATTGAGTTGTCAACGTGTCTACTTTATTTTTTCGTTACTTTACCGATGTATTTCTTATAGAAGTCGAATTATAAGTTAACATAAAAATAATGACTCGAAAGTCTGTTAAGTAATAACCTTTAACTGATACTGGCATATCCTTAAGAGGCTTAACAGAGAAACAATACAATATCTTACGTGTTCCCACTCCGTGACGTATACGGCGGTTATAATGCGGCTCCCATAAAATGTGTATTTAATAGCCTGTATTGGCTTATCTCGAGACATGACGAGATATCGACGTGCAGCCGGTAGCCCGTCGGTGACAGTCGAGATAACATGCGCCCACGCAGACCTCAGCCAGCATCTATATAAATCACGTTTCACGACAACCGAGTTCCCCGAACGACGCCTAATTGAATGTCATTCTATTTATAAACCACAAAAATATGATAATACGACTTCAAACGCTCGTAATTTTGTAAATTGAATAAGTATTGAGGTTTTCATATTGCAACCCACGCATTTTACTACGCTAGGGATGGGGTATATACCAACACTCGAACACGTTATGTTAATTGTATAATATCATTGAACCCTAGAAGCATGTCGTGAGGATTTATAATAAAACAAGTAGTAACATATATTCATCGATGTCCCTTGTCGAGTTTATTTGATTGCGCTTAAGCCTTGTTCATTTATGCACATTATTCAAACGGAATAAATTGTTATTAGTCTGAAGACGTTTCATAAATCACTGCAGTTGTTAATAGCAATAAATCTTAATCACTATTAAATTATTACTAAACGGCTGACTTTAACAATCTAAATGTTAATCTTTATGTTATACTATAAATTAATATTACTGTAAATTATGTAATTATGTTTAAAAGTATGACATTAAATTTTATTACTTGTGGCTCTTACATAACCTACGATTGTAAAAAATACTTACCGATACAAAGTAAAGTATAGATATTTTCAACAATAAACCACAAATTCGAACAACAAATAACCACAATTTCGAAATACAAACATAAAAACGATTCAAGAAATTGTCCACAAAGAGTGCATCCTGATAAAAAAACCTAAATATGGAAGTCTACTATCTCGTACTCATGTAGAGCACCTATCATCTCACGGTTATTTGTTGACACGTACAACCGCGGGGGCGTGTGACAAATTCAATAACATACGCAGCTTTTTAGGTAAACCACCTACCTCATACATTGCTTCGTGTAGCTTTTCAACTTATATTACGTTCACATTATTCTTTATTTATCATCTTTATCAAGAAATGATAGTGTAAAATAAAAAATATATAATTATTGTCTACTAACAATATACTATTTTTATATAAAATAACGGGTGTGCTTTAGACCACACGACTGAAGTAAAACTTACGAAATTTAACTCTCTCTCTTTCTATCTTCACTGACTTAAATCTCCCTCTCACACTTCTCGTGACGCTCTCGTCACGCATTCACGTCACGCATTCACCAGCTTACTCCCCAACTCAAGCGTGCGTAAAGAAGTTTTACTTCAAAAAGTATTGAATTTTAGGTCATCGTAATCAAACTCAATATTAACACCAAACTTTTACTTTAAAATTATTAATGTATTTTACTTGCTGCCAATTTACAAAGATGCTCGTAAATGTTTAGTAAGATGACCAATACACAGCAAGGCACAATTGTATTAATATTATTATACGCAGAATATTTTTATTACGCACTAATACACAATTCTTGGTAATATTACGCCAGAATTAATGAAGACTTGTTTATAATTGTACAATAAATATCTTTAGCTATGCGATGCGAAGACAAAAAGCAAGTGGTTACCCAGCTTTATTTAGAAAAGGTATAAAATTTGTTTGTCGTCTGAGGCTACAAATAGAGCCCTATAACCGGCGCCCACGAAGACCGGTACATTACACCATACTGTTAAGTAGACCACTTCCTTAGACGCCGATATATTTAATTATTTTGTGTAAATCAGTTAGTCTAAATAGAAACTTACTTAAATAACCGATTTAGTATTTTAAGTTCCGACACAAGAATAAGTTTCTTGGAAATGGCATAATGTTACGAAATTTGTAAAGAAATGTAGCTTTTAGTAAATAATTTATTCTGAAAATAATTTATCTACTAAAGTAATCCGTAACTAAGTGTGTGAGTGTTTGTGTGTGTGTTTGTGAATTGAATAACTCTCAGACGCACCAAAGTAATCCAACCTGGGAAGGTTAAAATAGAATTAAAATTAATAATATTAATAAGCACTTCACACTCAACGGATGTCCCAGTAGGATTTTCTCCTGTGGTGGGGGTCCGGAAACAAACACAGTACACAAACAACGCCCAGACCACGACTAACATCTATATGGTCGATACAAATGTCTGCGGTGAGTGGGAATCGAACCCGCGACCGCCAGCGCAACAGCCAGTGCTGTTACCACTGCGCCAACGCGTCGTCAGAGAAATGACGAGAATGTCAGAGAATAAGACGAATGCGAAAGATATTTTGTTTGTGTTTCATCTCTTGAAGTTAAAGGTCAAATGATTATTATCGGCCAGTTTCAATATTATCTATATCTATCTCTGAATTTCCTCACTTGATGTAATTTTGACGTAAACTTCATACAAATTGTTTCAACATAATACAACGACAGTTTCAAATTTTTATATGGATATGAACAGGATATGTCAGATATATAGTAAAGTTATACGCTGGTAGAGAAAAGAAGACGAAATCACAAATACGTTTTGTCAAAGAATTGAAAATATAAACGCAATTCAAATAAATTTTGCACTATTAATAAATAATAGTATTTTAGTCTTGATATTTCTATTTGAACCACTAACATTAAATACTGAAAAATACGTATATGAATATTATATCATAAAATAAATATGCAATAAAACTCACGGATGACTAGAAGTAGCAACGAAATTTTATATATGAATTTTTAATGTACATTATTGACCCTAATCACTGAACTAAACATATCCACTGGTTAGTGGTAATAAGACATTTGCTTACGTTAAAATTAACATTTGTTTAATTTGATAAAACTGTTTCGAACAAGAAACTAGATCAAAATACAAGTTTCAATAACCCAACAACCGCTAAAAGATAATATGAGCAAAGAATTATATTCTATAAACAAATGAAAGCGCCTAAATCGTGACTGTTTCATTTATTTCAACAATACGGCTCGTTTGCATTATTCCAATAGCATCTTATAACTGTTGCTTCATAAATCCATCCTAAACTTTAACCCGTTGGAGGCGGACCGGAGAATTCAATAACATTATGATTGCTCCAGAGATTGCACAGTGCTCGCATAACATTCTGTGCATTCTGTGCATTTATCTGAGGCGCTTCGGTTGCATTTCCTTGCCCTGATACACTGTATCCAATCGTAAATAAGACAGCTTACATTATGAAACCTATAATTGTAATTTATGTACCAAGTTACGTTATTTCCTTGTTTATATTTATGTATTGTTATTTTCGTTTACAAATGACTGATTTTGCTTAAATTTTACTGCCATTTCATCATTAACGCATTTGTTCCGACAACTACTTATTTTATTTATTTGAGGCACTCACTTGTTTACAATTAGAAATAAATTATCTCTGACGTAGTCATAAATTATCATTCGATAAAAATACCTATCACATAAACAAGATTACGGGAGAATCTTACAAAAGCACTATCTCCATCGTTCACACGCAATTACGTTAATTTAAAATGGAGGTGTCAAGTAGCATTCATACCTAACGAAGGCTGCGTTCCCGTAATACCTTATCGACGGTATCGATAAATTTTCATCAAGATAAAATGAATTTGCCTCACGCGAACCCAGCTGGTATCCATCCCGTCAAGATGCCGGTCGCGTGAAAGATAATGGAAGGTAAATATTTGCTGAAGCTGCCACAACGTGAGGGCGCGTTGCCATTGTTCGACGAAACACTCTATTCAGTATCGATAATGGAATTCTTTTTTATTTATAAGTACTAAAAGTGGGCAATATAAGTGATATAATTGGTAATCACGACAGAAAAACACAAAATTATTTCAATCTAAAAATAACATTAAATATATTAAGCAAACGACGCCGCGTTGGCGCAACGGTTATAGCCATGGATTACTGTACCAGTTGCGCTGGCGGTTGCGGGTTCGATCCCCGCACATGACAAACATTTGTATTGGCCATACAGGTGTTTGCCGTGGTCTGGGTATTTGTGCAGTCCTTGTGGGTCTCCCCACCGTGTCTCGGAGAGCACGTTAAGCCGTCGGTCCCGGTTGTTATCATGTACACCTGATAGCGATCGTTGCTCATAGTAGGGAATATATCCGCCAACCCGCATTGGAGCAGCGCGATGTATTAAGCTCCGATCCTTCTCCTACATGGGAAAAAGGCCTATGCCCAGTAGTGGGATATTACAGGCTGAAGCGTTTATTAAGCAAACAGTTTCATTTTTAGTATTTGTTATTATATATAAAAAATTAAATGTTTACTTTAAACTACTTACCAAAAAATATACCTAACCAATATTTCGTCCTTGGTATAATTTTACTGCCTCGTTTACGAACAATAATCGATTTTTAAATTAGCGCAATTGCATAATATCTCAAAATAAACAAATGACAACACGGTATGAACTGAAGAAGTAACGAAGTCCATAATAATGCTATCACATTTAGATATCAAAGTATGCTTCGTATATTAATAATAATTCCTTTGTCAGATAAACTTATCGTAACATTATTTTCTGTACTATGAAACTGTAATAATATTATCTTCTGCGTTATGTATCTACTATTTCACATTAATCTTTAAATTAAGTGTAATAGAAATGTATATATTTTTAACGATAAATATTTTAGCAATAGAATTTCATATCCCTATTTTAGACTAAGAAAATGTCTTTTCTTTTTATTACTATTTTGGTGTATCTTAAAACACCTTATCGAAATAACAAAAATTAAACCGTACTAAATTACTAACCTAACGTATCTGCTTTATAATTTTGTGTTGTTTTGACAGGAATCTACTCGATTAATTATCTTTTCTTACGAAAACGTTAATGATTACGCTCGTAGAGATATTGTCGAGATTTGAGGTCTCATAACAAAAAAAATCTAGTTTAAATTTTATACTTCTGCTTCTTTTATACTTCTGCTTCGTTCGAACTATACTGGAATACGCTTGTAATATATGGGCCCCTGTATACAATGTACACATCGACAGGATTGAATCACTCCAGAAAAAATTTATAAAACTTTTAAATTTCAAAAGTTACAGAATCTGTCCCACCTATGTTGATTCATGTAAACACTACCAAATAGAATCCCTATCCCAACGTCGTAAGCAGTACGATATTATCCTATTGCATGATATCGTGAGTGGGAAAATAGATTGCAGTGAGCTTTTATCCCAGATTGAATTCCGAATACCATCAAGACACTCTAGACATATTAAACCATTGTTCCATACACCTCGAGTAAGAACTAATTACGCACGTAACTCGGTCCTCTGCCGTATTGTCAATACGTATAACACGCAGTATCCAAACTTAGACCTGTTTTACCTAAGAACGAAGACGGCACTTAAAAAAGAAATCAAAATGATGCATTTTTCGTAGTATTATCAAAAATATTCAAAACCAGCACCTACAGATTTACACACAAACCCACACTAACACACCTTCGTCTTACATGCACACACCTACACGAACACGCATTCACCTTTTCATGTCTTACACTCACCTCTAACTGCAGTGGAGGAGACGGAACATAGCCGTTTACTTTTCATTACTTTCTGTTATTTTTTAAATATAGTGTCTAGTTATGTATTTTATAAAGAATAATATTTTTATATATCAGTGTGATCCTATTTTGGCCATATTTGTAAATTATATTGTAA
Source organism: Melitaea cinxia (assembly GCF_905220565.1). Taxonomy (NCBI): domain Eukaryota; kingdom Metazoa; phylum Arthropoda; class Insecta; order Lepidoptera; family Nymphalidae; genus Melitaea; species Melitaea cinxia. The sequence goes on along the minus strand of NC_059402.1, from coordinate 11,236,508 downwards.
CATACTATTGTAACATAACGCTGTCGGATTGCCTATAAAATAAATAAATAAATAAATTTTTTCTTCATCTAGCTATGTATATTTCTTTAGCATCTATCAAATTAAATTAATTGCAATAAACAATGAACATACATTATGTTTATTCATGAGTAAAATACATTTCAATTACGAAAATATCACATAAAATAAGATGTTAATATTTTATGTTTCAATGATAGAATTTTGAATTAACCTCGCTGACGTACCATCACAATGCGAACACTCTAAGTACGGTCCGCATCTTATCTAAACAGAAGCACATAATAGAAACTCGCTATACCAGAACCTGTCCCATTTCATTTCGTATCCATCCAATGTTTGCATAGTATTATTATCTTTAAATCACTATCTACTCATCTACTTATCTGGTCATTTTAATCACTACACTTGGTATGTATCGAATGTTAGACACTCATTTATAATTGAAGATTGAATTAAAAACATGAATAATTACAAACATAAATTCTATCTGGTTGTTGCATTTTACAATAAATTTATAACAGTCCATTGAACTGGTTATAAACGCATGTAGGTACATATATAATGAAGGTGTATATTTGCATACATACAATGTGTATTCAAGAATACAAATTGAAGAAAATACTTTAAATCCTGAATCAGTCTTGTCAGATATTAAGTCTTAGAGGAATAAACTAAATGTTGCAACTCTCAATCACTTCAATCATTATTTACGTATCTGAGCGCAATCAATAAAAATTTATTCGACACTCAAGACTCTCACACAAGGGCGACTAGTGTCTTGAATCTCAAAAAGCCGGTTCCATTAATCTCTGATTTCGTTTACTATACCTACAATTTTAACACAAGTCGTAAGTTTTTGTTAAAATTGTAGCTATTGTTAGCAAAATCAGAGACAGATACATTTTTGAAAACGGTTAAACGTTAGTGTAGTGATGGACATACTGGCGAATTTAGATCGATTTAAAAATATCACAACTGGAAACAAAGATGAGAGATTGAGACAAATTGAATCGATTTAAAATACATCAGATCCACTTCAATCAAAATTATAAAACGTGTAACGCAAGTTGAAGGTGCAATTATATATAACACATGTTTAATTCCTTCAAATTTTAGATATATTAATTGCAAAGTACTTTTAAGTTTGATCTCTAATTTATACTTTCTTATTGAAATCCACACGGTAAAAATTTATAACATAAACTCGTTCCATTGATAGTTATAAAGTATGGTATTTTAAAGAGTTACTGATAATTGGCTTGAAATGATTCAAAAAAAATTCAAAATCAAGTGCCTACTTCAACGGTTAGGTGACTCCTTTTATTATTTGTACATTCATTAAAGTTATTTTTCTCGGAGTTAATGTTTGCTTTTGATTGTTTTTAACTATCCAGAACCTATTCATGGATAACTACTGTATATAAATAAATAATAAGGATAAATTTAAATGTAAAGTGTAAGTTTAGATTCATAAAATAAAAACATGCTCTAGCTAGAAAGATCATTATCTCTGCTGCAGAAAACTGGCTCCGTAATCTTTAATGGTGTTTAGTTTTAACATTATTACACCTACATCGGTTTTATATTATAAGAATTTCCTATAAAACGTGCACATTATATTTTAATATTACCGTAACCTCCCCTTCCTGTTTTCTTTTATTAGACTTTCATAACATTTTCACGTCCCTGCCAGCCTGGTCATTATATACTCATTTAGCCGACCTTAAAAAAAGGAGGAGGTTACTCAATTTGACCGTATATAAATATATATCTATTTTTTAAGGCATTTTTGGGGATAAATTTATCGTTTATGAACCGATTTTGATAATTATTTTTTTGTTGGAAAGGAGATATCTCAAGTGTAGTACCATGATAAGGAAAGGATCTGATGATGGGCTCCCAGAGAAATCCAGGGAAACTCTCGAAAATCGTAGTGACGACTAATGTGTATTTTTTCGTCTACTTGCGTTGTATTATTAGATACTTGTCGGTGTAACTGAAGTCGATTTTTTTCGTTTGCGAGCAAACACAATTATTTATTTTAAATTTAATTGTACAATTATCGCTGACGTGTTGCAATTAAAAGTAATAACCAAGATAATAGACGGTTCTGACTTTGTTGAGTCGTTGACTTACTAAATAGTAGCGTAAGCTAATTTCTTTTTGATCTGGCTTCAATGCAAAAGGTATATTCGATGAGTAAGCAATTAGCAATTCTTATTTCATGTAATGTGAATATAATTTATATATAGAGCAATCGATCACGCGATTTAATATTATTTTTAGCAATAAAGTCATGCGGGTTCATAATTGTAAGAAAATAACATACCAGATTTATTTTATTATAAGTTTAAGTAATTTAGTAAATAAATGAATCATTTTAAAAGAGCGTATTGTTGCGTATTTCTCAAACTAACAGCCATGTAAAATGGATAATGCTGTAAGTGACCTTCCATATTAGTAACAGTTGATGTTTTTACAAAAGTCAATGATCTTAATCAAATAACAAAAAATAAATTGATCATTACATTGTACTGTTTTTTACAACCTCATAATGACTCGCGTGACTACGATATTTTGTTGTGTCATAACATATGGACATATTTTGAAAGAGAAATTTAATAAACATTAATTATTAGGTCTTAATGTATCCACAACAACCATAAACGTAAACCAGAGATACCTAATATTACTTCGATAGATAATATAAGTTTTTTTAGTAATACGACCTGTCGATACAAAAAAAAAACCATCTTTTAACACGAAATAGCAAGGTAATTTAAAAAAAAACCGGCCAAGTGCGAGTCGGATACGCACACCGAGGGTTCCGTACAAACAAAATTATAAAAATTATATATTAAAATTTATGCTTTTTGCAATTATTCCTTTATTTGTGCTATAAGACGTTGCTTCATACCAAGTTTCAAGATTCTGAGTAGGGGAAGTATCCTGTAGGTTTAGATTCCTTTGCGAGTGTCAATAATTTCCGTCATAAACGGGCTGTATCTTTTGAAGGCTTTGGTTTAGAAATTTGTTTTTTTTTTTCACACACAGTTCCAAGGGACAGTAGACTTGAGTATTTGATAATAATTTCAGCTTTACAGCTCCACGCGCTCTTGAGAAAAAGGGTATTTACAGACAGACGGACAGCAAAGTGTCAAAATCCTTATAGGATGTATACCGTTTTTTTTTTTTTTTTGAGGTCCGGAACCCTAATGAGCAAATGTGATATTCATTCGATTTTAATTTCTTTAACAATGTAAAATATACAACTGAATCATGTTTTATCAATTACAGAAACATTAAAGATTAATAAAGACATAATTCATTTTGATCTCTAGGCTGCGCCAAACGTCTCTCGTAACTCGGAATAACATAATTATACCCTTCACGAAGCAACTTGGAATGTGTTCGCTGAAAATTTCAAATTAAAGCGTTTAATTTAATAAAAACCTACATAATTCCTTGTACTTTTTCGAAGAATTATATCATTAATTATAATATCTAATACTAAGTTCCGTACTGAATTAAGTATAGCATCATAATAATTTCAAAGGAATATTTTATGAATGATGCATTGTATAAAGTAAGTACAATTACGAATACGTTTGCTTTTTGTTTTAGAGATATAATTTTCATAGATTTAAAATGATTTCCGACGTACATAAAAACTGAAAACTATTTTTTTTTTGGTATGATCATACAGTTCAGACGATATAATGAAAATGTCCCAGTAATTTAATTCAAATTCTGAAAGCTTATTTTAAAACGCTACTTATTCAATTTTAATCAAATTCAATAAATAGGCTTTAACACTTCAAAATGTATTAGCATTCATTGGAAAAGAAATTGTAGAGAAACTTAACGTCTTAAGACGCGGTTTATTTAAGCAGCTAGAACGTCTTAGCCGAACGCAATTATCGGAACCAAATTAAATTATTTCCTAATATCAAATAGGTAGGATTACTCTAACGGAGACACGATAGAGAGTTCTACACTCAATAGTCATTATAGCTAATAGGCTTACTTTTTTTGATGGCTTCTTATATTATTAATACAATACGAGTTACCCTCAAGCAATATTTTTGTTCTGAGTTAGATTATTTATAGTAGTTTTAAGTCTTATATTGAGGATTTTAGAGTTCAGTTTTCCTTAACTTGAAGGGACAAAATATAAAAATATATATTTATTTATTTAGATTCAAAATTTTAAGATATAGACTGTAAAATAATTGAACGAATTTTTACGTAAGCAGAACGAATCATATAACATCGAATCAATCATATAATAACGAATCACAACATATGTATATATATATATATATATATATATATATATATACATATGTTATGATTCGTTCGTTTTCGTTAAATAAAATAAAGGATATAAAATAAATAAAGGACCAACTAATACGTAGGCCCAAGTTTGATATTTTTTGGTATTTATTATTAATCAAATCCGACTACCTATATCCTTAGTTAGACGTCATTTCCCTGGTTTTCAAAACTACTACTAAATTCTTTTAGTTCCATAAAAAAATTAAAACATAACGATACGCGTTACGTACATTAGATTTATTTATTTATATGTAATATCGTACAAATTTACTTTTTGTTGCATTATTAGAAAAATATGTAATACCAGGATTATTCCTTGTATCGTTAGACTTGTTGTAAAAAAGTAAAATAAAACGATAAATTAAAACAGACTAATAGTAAATGGTATCAATATGCAAACAATTGAAATAGCAGATCTAGTCTAGGTTTGATTAAATCTTATACACGCATCGCTAATTAAAATACATTGACCATTAGCCTATTCACAGATGTTATCTTTTTCGTATCAATCGCCTGTAAAATCAAGAATACAAGCAAAGGAAATCTTCTAATTAGATAAGTAATTTGATTGACTATTATCTGTACGAGCAAAAATTTATTTTAAAAACTCATTTTGAACCGAATTAAAAAAAATATGGTGGTTCCTAATCCGAATGTATTTTTTTTAAAATGTAACATTCATTTTACTGGGTGGATCGATTTCCATTATTCTTTTTTTATCAAAAGGTGTGCTTCACATGTAGTCCTATTTAAATTTAATCAAGATCTGGCCATAACTTTTCAAGTTATAATTAATAATGCGTATTTACTATCTGCGTTGTATCGTACCTCATAACTATTTACTGGTTGTACCGATTTTGATGATTCTTATTCTAATCGAAAGCCGATGCTAGTCATGTAGTCTCATTTTATTTGATCGACGTCTGATAGCTACTTTTCAAGTAATATAAATAGTAATAAATAATTTTCGTGTGCCGTGTGGTTACGGAATCAAAGAATATAGCCACCCCCTCTCTTCCCGTGGGTATCGTAAGAGACGAATAAGACCACTACCACCTTGAAACTTAAAAAGCCGAAAAGACCGATGGCGGGATAACCATCCAACTGCTGGCTTTGAAATACACAGGCCGAAGACGGGCAGCAGCGTCTTCAGTGCGACAATGCCAGCCCTGCGGTCACCAACCCGCCTGCCCAGCGTGGTGACTATGGACAATACACATGAGTTCTTGGCATTTTTGGCGCAAGCTTGTGGAGGCTTATGTCCAGCAGTGGACCGCAACAGGCTGAACTGATGATGATGATGATAATGATGAATTTTCGTGTAATTACGTTATATTACTTATCGATGTAACTAAAGTCGGTTTTTTCGTTTGCGAGCAAAAACAAAATATTTTTTAGATGTTCCGTACTATTTTGCTTGAAAATTATCCTATTTGTTGTTCACTTTATACATTTCGGTGTCTCATGTTACTATTGTTTATGAAAAATAATTAATTTTAATAACTCATAGCAAATTTCTATTATACGTTCCGTAAGATTTTACTCACTTCAAATTTATGTTCTACACATTTAGATAGAGATATATTTGTGTGATAACATTTGATATTTCTTTATTTATATCTACAACAGTCTTGGTTTTCTTTATAAAAGTAGTATAAAATAAATGGTGACGCTCAAAGCCTCGCCCTCAAAATATCGTAATATCTAATTTAGGTCAACCGCTAATAACTAAAACACAACATTAGCACTTGCTGAATAAATGATAATATGTGCTTACTAGTAAGCAGAAAAACCTTTGCTTTTGTTGTTGAATTTTGATGACTAATGATTAAATACTGTATATAATATAAAGCTAAAAATTATTTTGACCAGGTTGACCACAGACTGATTAAAATTAAAAAATTACTTGATGAAGGCTTTAGGCTATATAACATCACACTTCAAGTAATATTATCAGAGTATTTATGCAAAATTTTGCAAAATTGCAGCTGCTGGTATACGCGAATTACATATGCCGGCATACACAAATTAATGTGGCCGAAGCCGTCTGTGGAAATTAGTTATTTAATGTTAATCGAAAATATTATTTTATACTTTAATAAAAACCTTTTTAACCAATGATCATCTGTGTGTTGTATCTCCAAGCACTTTTGTTACTATCTCAACATTCAATCTAATAAATTAAAAAGTCAATGACAAATGTAAACAGAATGCTATCGAGATATACTGTTCGTTTCTGTTATATCTTTATTAAATAAACTGATATAAGATATAAAGTAGATAAGACAAGACAATACGATTAAGAAATTGTATTATAAAAATAAAATTGTAATAGGACCGATAGAGTCAGACACTAGCAGCGCATTTAACTCACGAACAGCAATATCGAAAATAAAATAAAAATTAGAATTTATCTTTAAAAAAAAAAACAAGTTTTATTTTAAAGTATTATTTACTAAAACCATTGTTTATTATACGTCCATATATGTATATGATTTAACTAATAATTGTAGAAGGATTAGGTTTTAAAGTGTTTTTGCACAAAACTTTCAGATAAATAAATTTCTTTAATTTATAACTTTTTTAATTTTTAATTTAATAAAGGTTATATTACTTTTTATCTTTAATTAATTCTTATTTGAATTTCATGTCGTGTTAGTCAATTCAAATTAACAAGATTTTTGCAGCGTAATATTAATTCCCTTAGGAATAATGTAGACCCTGAACAACTTAATAAAACATCGTTTATACGTAATACAATATCATTTTAATCTTAGCCTCATTTTGTAATTGTACTAAGAAAATAAGAAAACAATGAAAATTTAGACGGTAAAAGATAATATTATTAGTATTGTAAGTACATCTTGTGCGCATTTGTTATGTAGTGATTCAAATGTGAATGACATCAACATTATTTCTGATTATCTGGGTACAAATATTTAAAAATACTTATCATAAATATATTTAAATAATATGATTTTAAGAATGGTAAGCAATTATAATAATTTAAAAATAAATGTTGCACATTTGTATACAAACAACGAAATACGGAAACAATATAAAACTACTTTTGAACCAATATATTTGTGTTAGCCATTCGGATCACGAAAACTAATAAAGTTTATAATACATCGAAGACAATCTACATATTAATCGTTTCATACGATTATAAACCTTCAATGTATAATAAATCATTGTGTAAATTCGTTTAATTTACGTGAACACTGCAAGCGCAATAAATCTTTGGAGCCAACAGATACATTTGTTTCAGGCATTACTCAGACGTACAAATATTAGTTCGAGAACACAAACAGATTGAAAAGAGCTTTAATAGACCCAGGTGTTGAAAGATTACAGCTAGTTTTATTATAAATACAACAATTTAGATGTTCCTGTTTATTTTAAACAATGCAGTCTTCAATAAGTAATGCGAATAATAGTAAGTGTACATTATTAGAATCACTTCAGTGTTTTCACCCCAATTTCTTGTATTATTAAAAAGTTTGTCACTATTTTAGGTTGTTTGTTTGTAAAGAATGTTATTTGATTATGTTCATCGCTTACGAATAAGTGCAGTGTTTGCTTATACAACAATACTTTATTACATTAAATCAGATTATGTTAAGTTATACTAGTATACGAATGAATGCAACAAAAACAAAAACACCAGAAAATTATCGTAAAACAAATATTAAAAATAAAAATCCAAAATAACAACATTAAAATATTCTTAATAAACAATACAGAGATTTTTATTTATAACAACTTATCTAAGAAAGTAGCTTCTCGGGCATTTATTTTAAAACTCTTACTAAGAAGAATTGTTTTGACTGGATTCATCGCGATGCTATTTTATGAATTATCTACTATTATACTTATGTATATAATAAGGATTTCTCAAAAGATTTTGATATATATGTCATCATAATATTTTCTTCCACCATACAAACATTTACAGTTTAAAAAAAACAGCTAATCATTCAACGACGCTAACCTGGATTTCTATATTGAAATAATTCACGTGTTCCGTGACAGAAGATCGTCATATCACCTTGATAGAAGGTAATTATTGTGAACACTTTTCAAAGAAATAAATATAACTGGAAATTTAAAAGGTATTTATATATAAAGTAGAAAAGTACGAAAGGTAAAAGTAGAGAATTACAAAGAACAAGCCAATTAAATTGCAAAATATTTATGCACATATAACCTTGACACAATTAGCTTTTATAAAGACGGTGCAAAAATGTCACGAATAACAAGAAACAAACAGCAAAGAAAAATAACAGTTTTAGAGCCGTTGGAGTTTTAAAACGTATTACGTAACAAGGTTCTCTACACGAACAAACAGACGCTCCATTAGTGCTAATTGTGTTAGCCGGTTAGACGTTTACTTACACATTCCTTGTACATCATGTACCTCACAAAAGTTCATTAGGGATTTTAAGGATATTACGAGATATGCCATAAAAAGAGCACAGAGTTAAAAATTTGAACAAGAAAAAAAGTTGAAAAAAAATATGTTTTAAAATAGAAAAAGTTTGAACATTAAAACTTGTTATTTATTTAAATCAATTCCATATTTAAAATACTTAAAAACATTCATACTTTATATTAATTTAAGCTCTTTATAATTATTCATTAATTCAAACATTTTAATCCTGCAAATAACAAGTATCAAGTCAAAACATTGGCTTCATTTCGTGACGGCAATCAGGCGAGAGAAGTTATAAAAAAGTGTATTTTACTACTCAGCAATCGCCTAGTAGTACAACTTTTTATTGTTCTTTTAACCATTTATAAAACACTTATTTAGGAACATGATATTTTTATTAAACATCATAAAAGCTAAACATTTACCATTACAATATGTACCGGATTTACAACCTTGTTTTTTTAGTTAGTTACTTTTATTATTTATAGAAAATATTAATCTCCAACTCCTCAGATTTACCTTATACTTAACAACAAATTGCCTGATACAATTTGAAAACAACAAAAAATAAATAAACCGTATCTGCGTTTGTTGTCATAAAAAATAGGATGTATTGCGATTTAAAGATCCGCATCATGATCCGAACAAAATGATTTATTCATGACACATGCACACAAATCACGCAGATGACATCAACAAACGCTATAACGAACGTAAATAGTCGAACAGTTCAGTCTGAAATACCTTCACACACCAGTAATTGTGTAAAAATTTATATGCATGCTAAGCAATCCATCAGGATGCATGCGTTATTTGCCACATAAAGAAGTATGACGATAATTTTATGAAACAATGTTGCATACCTGCACTCTAAAGAATACTTCTAAGAACAATTATTGATTACTACAAGGATGCGTCGGGGTAATGTGAAAACGGTTTAACAAAACGAATGATATGTTATCTGTACCTACTAAGTGAAAAAGTTTCCAACTTTACAAAACAAAAACCTTCTTTTCCTTTAAAATAAAAGCGTAAGAAGAAACTTTCCCAGCTGTCAAAATATAAAATAGAAAATAGAGCATGTATACGGAAAAACCGACTGAAAATGAGACAAGTTTTTGCGTCGAAAACACGCAAAGTACGCAGAAGTTTTTGCTGCAAAAATAACTGTTGCAAGTCTGGAATATTCAGACTCACCACAGCTTTATCGCACACCTGGGTGTTTGTGGAGATCTGAAGTTAAATTACAACTTCACAACTAACGAAAACCTGTATTTTCATAAAAGACCAAAGCAAAGAACGTTTGAATAAATTTTCTCTAACTTTGTTTTGCGTAAATTCCTTTGCTCTCCAATTCTAAAAATAACGTCACATACATAGATAAAATATAAAGGTAAGTAATAAAGTTTTGTGATTTTAGTTTTCGTAAAATTTAATCTATACAAATAAATAAAATTGGAGCGTCTGTTTGTAATATTAAAATAATCGCTTTTTACTAAATGCATATACCAAAACAACTTTTTTTTTTCAACATTTGTCTATCTGTCTGTCTGTCTGTTTGTTCCAGCAAATCTCTGAAACGGCTGGACCGATTTGGATGGGACTTTCATAGGCAGATAGCTGATATAGTAAGGAACAAATTAGGCTACTTTTATTTTAGAAATTTATTTATTTTGTAACTCTGCGAACCGAACAATAACTTTTTTGTTAAATTTCACGCGGACGAAGTCGCGGGCACAGCTAGTGTATTGATATAATTGCATTCAAATATATGCATACATGTTGTATCTTCTTCACCCGTTTACACCTATATGTCAACACCAGCATTATTCAAAAGAACTTCCCAGCCCATATTTGTTGTTGTCCGCTTGTCAAGATGATTGTCGTCTGTCATGATTGATCCAAACATGGCGAAGAGTTCGGGACCTACATACATTTATCGAGACAATTTCAAACAACTAGAACATACTAACTTTTTTTGGTATTGCAGGGGAACCCAGTTACGGATAATATCCAGGATGCCCGGGTAGGCATACCTAGACAATTTATCAACTTGATCAACTTAGTTCTAGATCTCAACACATTTGATTAGTTATGCGCTTCACAACATAATAAAATTTAATATAAACATACAATCGAAAATAAATTATCGTCAATTCTTAAAAGTAAGTAGAGCTTACTTAAATATTATGAAGAAATAGATAAGTTGACAAGCAACGACATTTCTCGAAATCTAATATATAAAATTCTCGTGACGCGGTGTTTGTAGATAAACTCCTCCGAAACGGCTTGACCGATTCTCATGAAATTTTATGTGCATATCGGGTAGGTCTGAGAATCGAACATCTATTTTTCATCCGCCTAAAAGTTAAGAGAAGTCCACCCCAATTTTTTTTTTAATTTTTAGAAAATTATTTTTTTATTTTTTTAGGGTACAACATTAAAAAATACATACAACCCTAAATTTTCACCCTTCTACCACCAACCCATATTTTTAAATAGCGTTTAGCGGCAAGACAACGTTTGCCGAGTCAGCTAGTATTTATATATCTGTCTGTACTCAGTTGGCATTTGTTTAAAATTTTAATAAACGTCACTACTTACTTAACTTACTTAAGAGAAGTAAATATCTTCCATGATTTAGGAACAAAAAGGATATGTGTATAATAAGTTTACGAATTGCGAATTAGTAAGTAAAAAAAAAGATAGAAAACAAAACCGGACAATAAAACTAGTACTGTTTTAAATCCTAAAGCCCTAGATATTCTAATTCATTAACATTGGAATATCTTATTTCCAGCAGATACCAAAGTGTAAAGTATAATAACAGTTCGTATCGGATATCTTTATTTATATCAATTATATTTATACTATATATTGCAAGACAAATTTATGTATTAACCGAGATTGAGTACCAACAAATGATAGCTTAGAAATACAGTAGCGGCCTCCCGCAACTAAAGTTTGATTTCTATTCCTTTACTAGCTATGTCCGCGAATTCGTTCGCGTGGCATTATTATTTTTTTAATTATTGTAATTATCTTAGATCCTAAGCGGCGTATTAAGATCAAACATGTTTTTAAGTTAGACCTCCAGCAGTACAACTGCCAAAACTGCATCCATTCAGTAGTTTTTGCGTGACACGCGGACAAACACTTTTTTTTTCTCAAATATCTCTTATGTGCAGACATAAAACGGTTATAGTTTTATTATTGGTATAGATAGGTGCAGCACTAATAGGTTCACCTTAAGACGGAACTGAGCCCTGACTAATGCCCGCGCCTATCACGACTGTCTTTTATATCAATTTATTCCTTGAAGTGTCATCGAACAATTCTTCGTACAAAGTGCACGACGCATATTCAATTACGATGTGCAACTGTAAATACGTTAGCGTAGCTCGTAATAACAATTTTTCATTTTCTATCTTTTTTTTCTTAGTTTGATTTCTTCGTACTCAAAAAAGGTTTAATGAATAAGATTGACGAAAATTCGTGTCTTAAGATTTTTATACTTTACGATCGGCGATTGCGAATTGACCGATTGGGTCTTATAACAAATGTTAATATTAATTTTAAATTAATAATTACTTACTAATACAACCAATTAAATTATTAACATATTACTTTCGTCCAATCTTCTGTCATTAGTATACCTATGCATAAAAACAAAAAAGTGGCCGTATAAAAACACATTATTTATACCTTTTTAGTAATTAGATACACAAAATTATAAGCTTACAAGTATTTAAATAAAATGTAAATTTTGTTTCGCAAAGGTATCATCCCTTTCTGTTGAAATTAAACACTTTTTCTTTGATACTTCTAAGTTCATAAAGGCGAAGTCCCGGACGAGTAAATAAGAACCGCTAAGCAATCTAAATATAAACCAGAAAGACGAGTAACGTTAAAATTTCATACGTTTTAATGCGTATAACACGAGTAGCACACGTCATTAGACGCGCCTCTAGACGTTATAATAAGTGTACTTCAGAACGGTAATTACCATCCAAAACGTAATGGCTATGCCATATCGTAATATATAATGTGTAACTGAATTTTACTTTGTAACAAAATATAAAGAGTGATGCCACTCACGACGTATCTAAGAATATAATAGAATGAATCATAAGAGATAATCCTAACGATGATTCTTTTTTTTTTTTTCGACGACAGATAAAACAGTTTTAATTTAACGGTTTTAACTATACAAGTGCAGTATTTTACGCAATAATGGCCAATCGTAAACGTATTTAATGGATGAAAAATAAGGTTAACAAAATAAAGGCTGTTAGTAAGTTTATTAAACTTACTTGAAAAAATATATACTAACATATAAACTGACAGATTGGGGTCACGCTGATACCGTAAAAATTATTTATTCCCGAAAATTCGTAGGCAATTATTATTGAAATAATAAATAAATAATAGTTTTAAAAAAACTAAAAAAACACTCTTTTATAAATAAAAAACTAAACTAAAAAGTAATAATCTTATCAAATTAATTTATGATCATCGGTCCTCGATAAGTCCACTAAGTTTAAATAAAATCTGAACGTTAGAAGTTGGTCAAAATGAAGTCCAAAGCAGTAGGTTACAAGCATTAAAATATACAGGTGAGGCTAATAGAAAGTGTGTAAATACTGCACTATAGTCAAATTTAAATGTTTACCATTAAAAAAGGGGTTCTTCTCCTATAAATAAGATATGTTACAAAAATTTCGTGAAGCTCTACTCAATTAAAATTCATTTTTTTTGCGAATCAGTTATATTTAATATTGTTAATGTATTTTTTAACCGACTTCAAAAAAGGAGGAGGTTACTCAATTCGACCGTATATATATTATTTTTTTATGTATATTCGGGGATAACTCCTTCGTTTATGAACCGATTTTGATTATTCTTTTTTTGTTGGAAAGGAGATATACCTAGTTTGGTACCATGATAAGGAAACCAGGATCTGATGATGGGATCCCAGAAAAATCGAGAGAAACTCTCGAAAAACCGCATAACTTTTTACTGGGTGTACCGATTTTAATGATTTTTAATTTAATCGAAAGGCGATGTTTATCATGTGGCCACATTTAAATTTCATCGTGATCTGATTACAACTTTTGGAGTAATCTTTGATAATGCGTATTTACTTGACTATTCTTCCGTCTACCTACGTTGTATTACTTGTCGATGTAATTGAAGTCGGTTTTTATTCGTTTACATGCAAACACAATTATTCTTTAAAATTTTAACTTAGCTGTGGATATATTAGGATAAGTGAGTCAGACACAATATACTGTTATAACATATATACTATTATTACATATATATTTTATAATACTTTTATATATGTCTCAAACTGTTTTGTACATGTTATAAAATAAATTAAAACAATGTCGAATATTATTTGAATCAAATGATTAAATTATTCAAGTGCATTTATGACAAAAATACTCAACAAATAATATTAATTACAAAACATTCCTAAAGTTCTGTAAGGTAAAATAAACTTAACATTTGTTAGATAAACCTACATTGAAAGAGATTGCAAACGTCAAAATATTAGTCTTGACTTTACGAAAGATATAAAACTATTTTTAAGTTATATGAGGTACGCGAAATACGTGACAGGGAAAGTTTCAACAAATATGTCACGTGCGTGTGAAGTGAAAATAAACCAGCAATAAATCCTATTTTCATAATAGATTAAGAGGCCAGTTATAAAAAAAGCTGCAACCATACCATATACTTACTAGTTAATACTATTACTTGTTTACTACTTATAGTTCAAAAATATATTTTCACAAAATCAGCATCATGTTAGGTGCAGACAAATTCTCCCGTCTGTCTTCCAGTTTCTTCGGATCTTAACAAGCGGATTATAATTGAAATACTGCTTACAGGTACTTTTTAAATTTCAAGATATTAATTACAACGCCCATATTAAATATTAACTAGCTTATGTTAAACTTTTACAAAATAATTGTGTTTGCTCGCAAACGAAAAAAAAACCGACTTCAATTACATCGACGAGTAATACAACGTAGATCGACGAAAAAATAGTCAAGTAACAACGCATTATCAAAGATTACTCAAAAAGTAGTTATTAGATCTCGATGAAATTTAAATGTGACCACATGATAAACATCGGCTTTCGATTAAATTAAAAATCATTAAAATCGGTACACCTAATAAAAAGTTATTGCGGATTTTCAAGAAGTTCCGTCGATTTCTCTAGGATCCCATCATCAGATCCTGGTTTCCTTATCATGGTACTAAACTAAGAATATCTTCTTTCCAACAAAAAAAGAATTATCAAAATCGGTACACCTAGTAAAAAGTTATTGCGGATTTTCAAGAGTTTCCCTCGATTTCTCCAAGATCCCATCATCAGATCCCAGTTTCCTTATCATGGTACTAAACTTGGGATATCTCCTTTCTAACAAAAAAAAAAAATATTAAAATCGGTACATCCAGTAGAAAGTTATGCGGTATAATACAACGTAGGTCGACGAATAAAGCGTCAAGTAAAAACGCATTATTAGATATAGCTCGAAAAGTAGTTGTTAGATCTCAAATAAATTTAAATGGGACCAATTGGCACACAACACCTTTCGATTAAAAGAAAATTTGTCGAAATCGCTCCACCCAGTCAAAAGTTCTGATGTAACATACATAAAAAAAAAAAAAAAAAAAAAAAAAAAATACAGTCGAATTGAGAACCTCCTCCTTTTTTGGAAGTCGGTTAACAAGAAGACAAGACGGCGATCTATATCATAATAATATTCATTGCAATTAAAACATAACAATAAAAAATATGAATTCAGCCCTTCTTAAGCATTTTTTGTCGATATCATCCTCTAGGTACCAAACAAAAGTTTTTTTTTTTTAAATAAAATATAGAGCTTACATACTTGAAGTACGTAAACGTCTTAATAATAAATAGATAATGAAATTGAAAACTTAGAACAATAGAATCCCCAGCAGAATACGAAGGTCGGATGGACAATTTAATTTATCTTACACCCGATTACGAACGCTTCAAGTAAGATACAACCAAAATATTAACAATAATGCTAAAACAGTTGATAGTAAATTTTAGGATGGTAAAAATACATACTTTGAGACTTAATAGACGTGTTTATTCGAAAAAATGACACTAACTATAACGGAAATTCATTAAAATTGGTACATTGTATTGTTTTTATTAAGGCTTTGTTCTTAAATTATTTACGACAAAATTGCAACATAGTCGAAAAAAGTCGCAACCAGTAAATATCTTACTGCCAGACGAACCGCCTTTACGTATTTTAAGCACTTTACTCACAAAGCAGCTTCACCGCGGCTTGGCAGATATACTCAACTCGTTATTTCTGTAGAAATATAGAATTACCGACAATTTTCCTGCCTTTTAGCCACTTCATCGACTATTCCTTAATCGCTCTTTATGAAATGATTTGAATTGATTTTTAGTAACTCTTGTGCTTGCAAAACGCTCTATAATTCAATGAATGTAAAATTAAGACTTTCACGTAAAATTAAATTTCGCGACAGAAAATTTATAATTTATATCTTTAGTTTTTTTTTTATTTTATTTATAAGTTTTGATCAAAAAGAAATTAATAGAAAAAACGTATTATTCGGTGCAGGATTACATATGTAATTGATAAAGTTGTGTGAACTTAGTGACGCTGTATTTCTTTTGTACCTACTAAAACTAATTATTTTTTAGACTAAAACATAATTTGTATATTATTTTCAAAAGAGTAACTGCGGGGTTTTTTGTTGATTCTTCTCTGCCGAATCTACATTTCGAATCGGTGGTAACTTTACTTTTAAATACTTTGATATTTTAATTTGTAAAATGACGATTCGAAATTGCTTTTGAAGCATACGTGAATAAATTTGTTTTTGGTTTTGACAACACAGTTTGACTCACAGTTTCACTTACGAACACTTTTGAACCGCATAATTTTTTTACTGCCTACTAACTTCCTCTATAACAAACTGTCATTTATTTTTTTAGATAACCTCAGGTATTTATTGATTAAAATAAAAAATGACACAACAAAATGACAAAATAGCCAGTATCGGCATTGAGTTTAGTAAAATAGCGTGTTTCCGTATCTCTATGCGGAAATATCACCGCTCTCTCGATTCCAATCTAATCTTAAGGGGCATATAAAATTCAATATTTATTTCTGATTAGAAACTTTAAATTTTACGCAATTGTATAAAGAAGCCAAGTAAAAATTTGTGCTCTATTTCAAAAATAAGTATGTTTATTAGAGAGATTGACACTGATATTTTAAATGTTCTATTGTAATAAAATACCTTAACGAAATCTTGATAAAGTTGTTTATCAATCATCTGACAGGCTGTTAAAATATCACTTGACTTGTCATAATTATGTTATAACTAAGCATGGATAAATTAAGCAAAAAATAATTCAAAGTCGTTACGATGTACGCGTTAAAACTTTTATCTTCGAGTTGTCTCAATATATGTTTTAATCGCTTTTAACATGACTTGCGTTTTTGTTTGATCATTTTTGTTGTATAAATAAATAACTGTAATTAATTTATTTAAATAACGTAAAATCTTCTGTAGCGGTACAGGCCTCATTTCTGTCGGGTTTTGGTTTAATCGTAGGTATTACGAGATGAATAAAACTAAGCCGAAACGTCCGAACGAAAACAACTCTTCAATTACATGGACTTAAAACATATCATTATACAAATTTTTCTGAGTCGCGACGTTTTTACGATCAGTTTATGTTTTCTAGTGAAAACATCGTAAAGTACTGAGACTTTGTGTCATAGTCTTATATACGACATTCAGTATCTAGTATTTTACCAGAGCGAACAAACTCTATAATGGAAACCCGTTGTTTGTCTAGTATTTATCAAATACCATTTAAAATGAATTTCGTTCTTCTTACAGAAATGAATAATGTGTAAGGGTCAGTTTGAATTTATCTTACACGTACCTTATACTCTACTATAAATCAGGCTATATTTGTATTGATTTTCTAAAAGAGAATATTACGAATCATGTTTTTAATGGAAAGTTTTAGTAAACTACTGTAAAACTCCTACAACAAGAGAACGTCATAAATCATGATTCGTTTTCATTTATGTTCTGATTCTTTGATTCTTGATTATAGAGTTATAATGGAAACCCGTTGTTTGTCTAGTATTTAGCTTTAGGCATACAAAAGTCACATGACTTATAATTATTTTTGATTATTGAAAGTCTTTGTGTTTTAAGTGTGAAACATCACAAAACATCGTTCGCATTGATATTCGAAAACCTAAACAATTATAAAGATTATTAGAAAATAGTGCACTAACTAGCTAGTAATATGTTTGTACAGACGCAAACATGAGCTAATGGAAGCTTATTTTACTTTGAGATATTTATTTAAAAGGTCAAGTTTTATCGGAAAAAAACTAAAACGAACGTGAACATTGAATGAAACATGCTAACAATGCTGACTGCATTTATTGACGTAACATTTGACGCGAGTGGGTTTACCTGTAGATAAGTAGCATCGATTAATACGAATTTTACACGAACAATGTAGGAATGCCTGACTTTACCGGATATATAACGCACCTAGGCAATAATGTATGATATAAATTATTAGTTGTTAGTTTATGTTGTGTTAATTGTACAGTTTTAAATTTTTTAAAATGTATCGATTTTTTAATACTATGAGTAATGTTTATAATGAAAAGCAATCAAGGTCAGCAACATCTTTATTAAATAAATTATTAAGAAACGCCTACTGCTGATTTTAAAGAGGCTATTAAAAATATGATTAATATATCTAAATGTTAAGGTTCATCACAAAAAAAGATTATCTGGCCATCAATACAAGGCATTTTTCCATTCCATTAAGCCATGAGCGTTCGTTTTTATAAACGCTCATTAATCATAATTAATCTCGTAATAATAAGGTAAATTTATCTCATAATAAATGTATTAAAGAATCGTTATCTTTGCATTAGGTTTCAACAAACAGGTTAATCTCTTCCGCTCCAGAATTTCTTCTGAATGGCGCCTTTTATCATTTTATACTTGACGGGTTTACGTGTGAGCGAATATCAAATACCATTTAAAATGAATTTCGTTCTTCTTACAGAAATGAATAATGTGTAAGGGTCAGTTTGAATTTATCTTACACGTACCTTATACTCTACTATAAATCAGGCTATATTTGTATTGATTTTCTAAAAGAGAATATTACGAATCATGTTTTTGATGGAAAGTTTTAGTCAACTACTGTAAAACTCCTACAACAAGAGAACGTCATAAATCATGATTCGTTTTCATTTATGTTCTGATTCTTTGAATTATATAACTATTTTCGTTTATAACGATTTGTATGATACACACATTAAAAAATTGTGATGCTATAGAGGAGCTTGAAAAATATATTTTATTCGATGGTATCCAACTCCATATGGAACAGCCTCAACCTTACAGAAGTTCACAGGTAAACTCTCAAGTTGATGTGGTCCTGTGGTGAGTGAGGTAGCCAGAGCTCCGGGAGAAGATCAGGCGTAAGGATTGCAATTAGATTGTGATACTTATGGTGTTTTAGCCATCTATAGACTATCAAGACAATTAAGTATATGTGATAATATGATAACTATACGATGTATGATACACTAAACGAAGTTTTGTCACAATTTAAACAATATCAATCAAAGGTGTAGTAGGATTCCGTTCGCAATTCGGTCAACGAGCTAACATTAAATAAATAGTCGTTTAAATTATTAACTTTTATAGATTAATCGTACGATCGCACGTATCGGGGATTCCCAGTAGACCAGTTAAGAGAAATATTATTACATTTCCAATAACAATAGTTTCCTCAGTCAGTACAAACTTAAAAGTATGAAGGTATCTCTTTTATTTTCTACTAACTTTCCACCTGTGGTTTCGTTCGAGTGGATTTTGGATTTAGACAAAGTACTTAATAATTAAAATTAAATTTGGATTATTTATTTATACACTGAGTAGCTTAAATGTTAATGTTTTTAACCACTTAAATTTTCTAACTATTAGTGACATATACCCACTCCATATTTTGATAAGAACAAGACTATTTTTGTGCACTTTTTAACTGACTTCCAATAAAGGAGGAGGTTCTCAATTCGCGACACAAAATAGTCAAGTAATACGTGTTGTATTACTTGACTATTTTGCGTCTACTTACGTTGTATACTCGTCGATGTAATTGAAGTCGATTTTTTTTTTCGTTTACAAGCATAACCAATTATAATACCATTTTTAAATTTCTCAAGATTTATACACACCGGGTTCGGACATACTTTTTGCATATATAATGTGTCTAAGGCACTGCTTTAAATTATCTGATATTTTTCGGATATCTTGTGGGTCTTTATCGGAGCTTAGCAATTGTAGTATAAGTCATTTAATTTACCTCTTGGTGGGATATACCTGTATAGTAAATATATAATAGAGTATTTTAATCATAGTTTATCTTATCAGCTAGTTTATCAAAGTAGATTATAGCTATTTCTATTCAAGACTAGTAATGCTTACTATCATCACGTGTTTATAAGATAATGTTAAACAACAAAAAAAAAACAATATTATTACACTTATTTTTTATTTTATTTTTTGATAACTCAAATTGCACTTTCATATAAATAAGTCTATAATGGTTAGATAAGTTATTATAAGCAATTCAAGTTTTCAAAAATAAAATAAAAATAAACCTAAAATCAAGTAAGTTCAAAGTTAATCAAACTAAAAGAGCTTTGGCAATGAAATCAAATGAAGTAGTTATAGAACATTAATAATTAAAATAAGTTTCTGATGAAAGTCAATACAAAACACAGTAAATGACCATTTCAAAGGATGGATTAAATCAGAGAAATGTTCGAGTCGCAAGGGGCGACCAGCACTACATTCTCATTACTGTGACACTTTATTAAATTACAAGCATCGGTGGAGAACCGGAGAGATATTTAGAAGACTTGAACGTTAGATACTATAAGAAATACGATACATGAATACTTAAAAATTAATTCTAAATTCTAATAACTTGCACACATCACAAAAACCCATGTTTCCTAATACGTATGAGTATATGTGTACATTTTGAAAACAAAAATACATATATTAAAAATATTATTGGAAAAAAAGACAAAATAAGCCAACATTCGTAGAGCTACTATATTCTAAAGTACAACGTAGGTAGATAAAGGCTTACAGTAGAACATATTACAACAAATAACATGATAATAATAATTTTAATTTCAATGCATTACACACCGAAAAATTCAATTAAAATCAATTATCTTTTTCCGCTTTTTAATTGGTTTTAAGATATTTAGATAATTTGACACTGACAAATGAATAAAATTTGTATAACAGATTTTAAAATAGTGAGTATTCTGTAACTGAGATGGACATTGCCATTTATTCTTAGTAAAACAATTTTGCCTAGCGACTTCTAAGTCTAAGACATTCTAATTCGCTCTTTCAAATTGTAGATCTCTAAGCAAATCGCTACCGCATCGCACCACGGTGATCGTGAACGTGTGATTACGACTGTAACGCCTTACTGTTGTTTATCAGAAGCATGAGTCATGTGGTAAGGAAACTCGTACGTCATAATTGGTTTGATAAGGAACTAGGTGTAACCCATTGTTATTCGTTGTCACTCTGTTTTATTTAAGTGACATTGAAATTACAATACCGGAATTTGTGGCATTATTTTTTTAATCAAATCGTTTTTATTATTTAAATCTTCATAATTATCTTTATACATTATGTAAAGAGCCAAATCTAGCTTAATATAGATAAAATAAAATTGTGTAATTTTTTACAAGAAATGAATGTCAATAAATAAATTAATAATTAAATATGGGATATAATAGAATATGGTACAGTATTTTATGGTATTTATTTATTATTAATTGTTCCTCCTTAATATGTGTACGCTGCTACTGTATCGTGTCCACCCAAAGGTTATCTGAAAGAAACCGCTATTTAGCAATAAGATCGCCTTTGTACATCTTGTATTGTATCTTTCTTTATATGTCTGTATTTTGGTGTACATTAACTAAATAACTTGTTGAACGTTGCTAGTGACTATACAAAAATAAGTTTAAGGATTTTTTTTTTTAATTTCTAAAATCAATTTTCTGCTCCTCCTTGGTAATAGCGTATTTATAACTATAAGTATTAAAAAACAAAGTACCATATTACGACATCTGAGCAATATCTATGTAGACCTCAAAAGTAGGAAGTAGAACAGGCATTTGGACTAGTTACCCTCAATTAAGAAACTGCAACTTTTAGACTTAGAATTGCAAAAAGAAATATGTCATAAATATAAAGAATTTTGATAGTAAAAAAGAATAATTCTTCATACTTTCATCTGTTGGATACTGTCATCCGCTTAATAGCGTTGTCCACAATCAGTGAACTAGGATCTTAGGGCTGGTTTCACCCGGTGAGGAAGTTTATCCTACAAAAAAGTTAAGATTAGACTTTAACAGCAGGAAGTAGAATAGGGCATTAATACCACATATTAAGCCTGTAACATCCTAATGCTGGACATAGGCCTCTTTCTCCATGTATTCCATTACAGGTTGGCGGATAAGTTCCCTACTATATAACGACCGCTTTCGGGTATTTATGATTACGATCGGGACCGAAGGCTTAAAGTGTTCTCCGAAGTGAGATGGGGCCTACCAAGACTTACAAGGACAGACATCCAAACCGGAAAGAAATATTTGTACAAATACAAATATCCATCCCGAGCGGGAATCGAACCCGCAAACCGTCGTTGTTTTGGACAATTACAACACTCCACCAGAGTGGGTGTTGTTAAATATGTGTATATTTAACAACAACCGATATAGTCGAAGTCAAATAATATGTTTGTCTGTATTATAAAAATGGCAGTAGACGGATATTGGCGTTTATTAAATTTAAACTAAAGTTTTAGTTATTCATATTTACTAATAGAAATATTTCATAAATACAGTAGAATGCGATTGTGAAAAAGAATAATACATCAAAAACTTGTGATCTTTAGAATATGGTCACCCATTAAATAGCGTTCACTGTCCACAACTGATGAAACAGGCCCTTAACCTTTAAACTTACAAATCACACTCAGACTATTTTAACTTCTCGTAAACCTGAACAGTGCGTTAACATTTCCGAATAAGCATAGGCCTCATACATCAGTCTTAGTCCGAAGAGCATTGACCAAAAACGATAATATTTATAACTTTATCAAAAACCCGATTTTTATCGTAAACGCAATGTTGTAAATTATATCATTTTACATTTTTAATCAATTTATTTATTTCGAATAATTTACGTAATCCTCCTAAAATTAGCTAAACTTTTGCAATCAAGGCAGACTTCATTTTGAAAAGGATAAAGATTAAAAAATAATTTATAAAATACAATATTTATTCTGTGATATAAATTATGCTTTACTTGTCAAAATTTTATGTTGATTCTAAACTGAACTGTCAAAAATTTATGCTGGTTAAATACATTTTTTCTCATTAAAATTATTGAGTTAAAAAAAAAACTTTTTCTAATGGTTTTGAGAATACTATCTTTATTTTTCTTTAGTTTTTGAAGTAAACGCACGCTTGACTTGGGCAGTACGCTGGTGAATGCGTGTCGAGACCGTCACGAAAAGTGTGATCGTGCGAGCAAACATTTTCTTTCTCTTTTTCTCTCATAGACAGTTACGTTTCGTATATCTAAGACACAGTGCCCATTGCTAAAGAAGTTTTACTTCAGTCGTGTGGTCTAAAGCACGCTCGTTTTTTCTTTCGTGTTGTTGGTTTGTTCTTTATTTATCTATCAAACGAAAAGGTGCATGACTTAATGTTTGGGATCGAAAACCATTATTGAACATTTTTAGAATGCGAAGCGTCTATCACAAGTATTTTATAAGCCTGAAGAACGAAAGATGGCGAAGACAAAATTGTAAGCACACAATTAGCTATAGTTAATTTCTCTTAAAATAAGTATGTACATCTCCTTACGAGAACTTTCACTTTAAAAAAAAAGTAAATTGGTAATACCATTCGCTGCCAAAACCAAATTACTTATACATAACACTAAATTTTTTCTTTTTTTCGTATGTTTGAATTCTCAAAAAAAAAATCCAAAAAAAATTTACAAAAATACATAAGTTTTTTGTCAAATAATATATATAAAGAAATATCAACATAAATAATTACGATATTCTAAATGATGTGATCGTGTTACAGATTTTAGATCACAAGGAAGAGGTGTAACTTTACGCATGACGTTATCGTACTCTTCTAGAAAATAAAATCCATAACTAAATGCTAATAAGGCACTAATATACCACACAAAACTACAGCTAATAAGCACATTACACACACTTACTTATACATTCATTGCTACGTACCTACTAACAGATTTCGTGCTAAAAGTATTGAAAATGAATTAGGATAGAGATCAGATAATCAGAAAAGAAAAAAACTCTGGCTTTGAAATATCACAAAGTATAAAAACCGATTAGATTGAGTTCATTTAAGGAAATACTACATAATCAGTAAGTGCGAAACTAAACATAAAATAAAAAAAGGCGTTTGTGAACAGTTAAAACTAAAAATAGGTTTCAAAAGGTAGGATTAATTACGTAAGCCTCTTGTAATAGATTGAATTATTTCTGGAGCTGTGTAGGTAAACCTTATCAAATTAATTATAGTCTTATTCTTCAGAAGGTGAGACAAAGACGAGGATTTACGGATCAATAACATCAGAACCCGATTCTAATTAATTTTTGGTATAATACCCAAAACAACACAAAGGTTTTGTGTAAAGGAGTTTTAATTGTTTCAGAATTCATAAGAATATTCTCTTCTTTGATAAATGTTCAACGCCTTCCAGAGAACCACTTTAATGAATAAAATAAACGATACTGGCAACAATTACCTTAACAAAGCTGATGACAGACAGCCTTGTAAACAAAACAAGATAAGAGTTTTTTTTTTTTAGTTTATCTAGAACAAACTATCGCCACAGTCACGACCACATTAAGTCGTGAATCATTCTGTTTTCACAGTTTTCTGTTTGTGATATAAGTATTAAATCAAATAAAACTAATTTTAATCTAACATTTAGATTTCATAAAACTGTAAAATAATTAATTTGCATTACAATTTCTAAGATAGTTTACGATAATACACATAATAAAGTACATATACATAATTTTACTGAATAAATATTAAAAAATGCCATATTTTTATAATGATCTTAGGAACAAATTTGTAAAATACAAAATTTATACTTATAAATTTGTAGAGACCTTATTACTGAGATTTGTCTGCGTAACCGTATTTGGTAGACGATTGAAATTGTTCTGAGTTTTCAATTTTATGCAACAGTTAAAATAAAATATAGGCCCGAAACGTACGTAGATCAAAACGGACCGTATCTTTAAATGCTTAAAATTATAACGAAAAGTTTTATTTTGATAACAAACCCGCAACATTATTATTTAATAAATGAACGCACAAAACTGGATCTAAATAATAATTACATTTCCCTACAACCACAATGCATCGTTCGGAAACTGTTTACAGTCAAAAAAGGAATGGATTTTTTTCCATCCTTATCTCAAAAGAGGAGCAAACAAGTGGATAGAAAAAGAACGAGTTCTCTTACCTCTTGTCCCCCTTTCCTTTTAAACACTATGCATTCAAACCAAGTACTAACTAGTTCAAAAAATGCAAAGACTACTCACCTCGTGCTTACGACAAAAGCTTAATATCGTGTTTAAAAAGTTAAAAATATTTTAACCTAGTTATAAACCATTTATCTCGTTGTTTTAAGCGCATTATGTCAATCTCGTGGGAGTTACGAAGTAAAAAATTGCTTTTGCGTTATTATGAATTATGTAAAATTTGGTCTACAGATCAAGTTTTCCATAGACCAAGTTTTACATACTAAGCTATTCTCACAAACTTTTGCATTTATTGTATTACAAAATAGTATAGCGTAAAAACGTATTAACAACTATAATAATTTTCGACTCCGCAAAATCAACGTTAATTTTTTGTTACAAGTACATAAAACTTTTATAGGTAGTTAATTTTTTGTATATTAAATAAACATAAATTTTCAAACATAAATATTTTAATACCCAAAACATATTATCACAATCCTTATACTTGTATTTATGACGACGTTTAGAGCCATTGCCTTTTATGTAGGACATAACTAAATAAATTTTTAGAAAAGGTATGGACAAATTTTAAATTACAGCTCGATATCATTACATGTGTATATTTTCTTACTTTAATGGAGAATATTTAATAAATGTTTATTATTTTCATAACTAGTAATTATTTGCGCTATTTAGTATTTGACTTTACACAGACTAGGATAATACAAAATATATTTTATGAACGTAAAGCAATAAAGATCATTCCGTACCTTGACACTCATCTTGATAAGGTATTACAATAAACGAATCGACAGTCAAGAAAATACAATGCCCATACTTCATATCACCAATAAATGTACTAGCATAATCCTCGATATAACAAATGAAACCATCTATGCGACTACAAATGTCACTCGTAAAATATTGCAGAGGACCACGATACAATATTGAATTAAACACATAATCCTTATGTGTATACAGATAAGGTTTACAAATGTGAGTTTGTCGGCCGTCATGTGTAGTAGTTTGTAGTGTTATCTACAGTCGGTCTCGGTCACTACAAATGTAGGACGTCTCTCTTCATGACAAGGGTCGTCGAGTCACAGCCCTCGCACGAAGTCAGTTGGGACGAGACGAGAATAGAAAGAAAAAATACAGCACGTAATACCTCTTCATCCAACTAGTGTAATCTAATCTGATCTAAAGAAATTGACTTCGTTTAGATAATTTGATTTGACTTTTCATTGAGATACTACTCTATTAGAGATAATTTTAATTCAAGTAGGATTTTAATAATGACATCAACTACGACTGACGCATCGTTTATCACAAACTCATAATTTTTTGTAAATTATCCGATATAAATACATATGCACTGAAACAGTAAAATAACGTGGATCTTTCTCGCGGATTCTTTTCAAAAGTTTAATTCTATTCTATTTCCTTTTCTTTTTGTTTAGGTTTTAATCTGCTACTTTACCCTATTCCAGTCTTCATACAATTTTTTTCTCCATTGCCGATAGCGACATGAATTTTTAAAAATATAAAATAAAAAATTCAAATTTTAACTCTACAAACATTTTATTTGAAGTTGGCGTATTAAGTCCGACTCTGCTTTTCTACAATAATTAACACTTTAGGTTACACAACTGTTAAGCATAATATCGTGGTAACTATTTTATTTTATCACAGTAATGCGGTGAGCTCAATACATAAGCAAACATAAAACGAGCTTTAGTTGTACGATACAAATTGATGTTGCTGCTAAAAATTGAAATTAACAAATTAATGTTTTATCGCTCTGATTGGCGATATGTTTAGTTAAATTGTAATGAATTCATTCTGGACATCAATAATTCAAACTACCGAATTTATATTAATGTGATATGTCAGTAAACAATATTAATTATCTTTGTTAATGACATTGTTATACTAATTTATTTGACCAGAATGTGTCTATAGATCAATTTATAACTAATCAATTTATAAATAATTAGGTTCATTATCAACCTTTTCTTAAAATAACATACGGAGCCGACACGTGGACACTGACGAAGGGACTGGTCCACAAGTTTAAAGTCGCTCAACGTGCAATGGAACGGGCTATGCTTGGGGTTTCTCTCAAAGATAGGATTAGAAATGAGACTATCCGCGAGAGAACGAAAGTAACCAACATAGCCCACAGAATTAGCAAGTTACAGTGTAAATTTGATCAATATCTGTTTACAAATTTTTGGGTAATCCCTGATAACTCGTATTTACTTAACAATTTTTTCGTCTACTTATGTTGTATACTTACTTGTCAATGTAATTAAAGATTTTTTTTTTTTTCGTTTGCGAGCAAACACAATTACGTAGTTTTGAGGTTCTATCGCAAAGCTTAGTACTTATCTATGTAGTTTGATAAAAGCATTATTGTTTTCTAATGTTTACACGATTTTAATGAAACAATTATAATGAAACATCTTTTTCAACAACCATGGTCACGGGAGGTAAAGTATCCGAAACGTCGGTCATATAAAAAACACAATAAACCGCGATAAAATCCAAAAATAGTTGTTTCTTTATAAAGGTATTCTTGTTTAAAATTTTTGAATATATAAGTTGTAGTTGTATATGTTGTAAAAGTAATAAAGTAAAAGCCATTATCCTTTTATAAATTTAGTTACTAGATCCTGTAATCATAATTTTATTATTATTATTATCAATATATAAGATTCAATGTCCCTACACATAGACTATTTAATTAAGAGTAAACAAAATTTTTAAGCCATTTTAAATTAAAGCAAACCTAAGCTTTTTAAACTTTTGTTTTTGCTTCATTACCTACATTGATATAAAAAATAAACAACCCAGATATATATCATTAAAATTTCACTATAAAATTATACAAATATTATGTTTCATTAAATAGGTACTCTCAAAACGATGAAGTTACCTGTTAATCCTCCACAACTCTGGTTGAGCAGGCTGTGGTGACGTAATCACCAAGGTTATGACTTGTTGAGCATTGGAAACTTAATTGCAACTTGACATGGCCTATTTTTGTGTACAATCGACATCTCGATCTTTTGATGTTGTGGCGTGAAGATTCCGCTTTGAACTACGTCTTTTTGAATATGAAATAAAAACGTTAAACCAAACAAAGAAGGTGAGAGTGGAATATAATTATTTGATAGGAAATGTTTTTGACAGAATAGAAAAAACTTTGAAGAGGTGGAAGATTAGATTTAATTATGCTAATTGTGTACGAGTTGTGTTCAGATATCATTGCCAATGTATGTATGTTATCTGTTCCTGAGGTAAGCAACTTATTTATTTATTTATTTAACACTTTATTGTACACCAAACAAATAAAATAAGCTAGCAACTTAATACTTTTGTTATAGGTAACAGCTGACTGTTATAGCTAAATGTTTCTATATATACAAATATTACACGCAGACTCAGGTTGGAACCGAACCCGCAACCGCAGAACAGAAAACTGCACTAACGGGCCAGTAAAAATTCAAAAAAATTCCACTCTCTATTTCAACAACTTAGCAAAACTAAGTCAATTTTTACGAAAAAATAATGAAAACGCGAACCAAAAAAATTTTATCTCCTAAGACTAATTGAGTAACAAATAATCATCTTATCAAATAAACAAACATCTCAAATTTTGCTTAAAAACATAAATGAGTATTTCCTTCGCCATTAGTAAAATGTTGTATTAGCTGAAACGCACACTTTATCAAAGAAGAATAATAGTTTTTATTGATGTCCTCACTCCAAGACCTATTTACTTTGTCTAATTTCATTTTTGTTACTTTAACGTTATCAATGTTAACGTTTAACTTTGAGAACCAGAAGGTTGAACAACGCAAAGCAAGGGCCGCACCTGAGTCTAAGCCGAGCTCGATGTCATTGGCGACCTTTATCCAGGCAACCATCTCCCCGAAACAAGGTAAGCTCCCGCATCACCCCTCTCCCAAAAAGGCTGGACAGGGAGAGCGACTATCGGGGACGCTGAGCGGGTTCACCAAAGACGACAGTCCGAGGCACCCGGAGGCGTCACTCGCCGCTCGAACTAGGGCCGATATGGGACAAGTAGAACCACCGAGACTTCGACCTGCGTCCACACCGTTTCAACATGCAGAGAACGCCCTAATCGAGTTCCTGGCCATAATAAAGGCAAACCGCGAGGTAAGCCTGGCCACCTGCAAAAAGATCATGCAGGCCTACCAGTACGATCACCAAAGGCTACTGGAGGTGGAACTCGAGGAAGCCGAAGCAGCCATATACAACAGCAAAACCCGACAAATACTCAAGGGCAAGATGTCGGGTAGGTATATGGCTGCATATAACACCACAGCAGGTTTTGTGAGCGCGGTCGAGTCTGAGGGGAGTGACGAGGAGTCTCAAACCTTCGACACACCTGAAGGGGACCCGGTGGTGGTAGTGGCCAGATGCACGAAAGTAATGCTGGGCGACCGGATACTGCGGATGGCGAAAACCATCTCGGGCGACCGGGAAGCCGGTTTACCGTCCGTGACCTGGGGGCTACCATCGCTGGAGTGGATAAACGGTGTACCGGGATGCGGTAAGACAACTCGCATAGTCAGGGACTTCGATGAGGACACGGAGGTCGTGATTACGACCACAGTCGAGGCGGCCAAAGACCTAAAGGAAAAACTGGCGCACCGCTATGGCAACAAGGCCAAGCAAAAGGTGCGCACTATGGCATCCGTGCTGGTAAATGGTTTCCGTGAGGGCTCAAAAATCAAACGCCTAACGGTGGACGAAGCCCTCATGAACCATTTCGGAGCCATAGTAATGGCCGCCCGACTATCGGGAGCAGAGAAGGTAGTCCTCATTGGAGATATAAATCAGCTGCCGTACATCGACAGGGACAACCTGTTCGAAATGCGGTACCGCAGACCAAACCTGTTAACAACCATCTCATGTGAGTTGTCATGCACGCATCGTAACCCCAAAGACGTCGCCTTTGCCATCAGTGAGGTTTACAAGACCGTGTACAGCTCAAGCACAAAGATCCGATCTTTGCGAGTGGAGAGCCTCACGGGCGCGCGCATTCCTGTAGGAAGGGACCGGACCTTGTACCTGGTCTTTACGCAAGAGGAGAAGAGATTGCTGACTGACCAGGGATACGGGTCTGGTGAGGGATCGCGCGTCTTAACCATCCATGAGGCGCAGGGCCAGACCTATGAGGACGTCGTTGTCCTCCAGACGAAGACAAGGAGGCTCAAGATTCACGACAGCGTCTCGCACGCTGTAGTCGCGGTGACTAGGCATACCAACACCTGTGTCTATTACACCGACGACCGTGACGACGCAATTGGTCGCTTTGTGACGAAGGCAGCGGAAACTTCTGAAAAAGACATCCTCGAGCACAGCCTCAGGATGGCGATTCACCACAGGGATGCCGCCGTCATTGAGGGTGTGCTCGAAATGTTAAAATTGTAGCACACCTTACTTGTAGGAATAAATTGTATAAGGAAAAAACTTAGGAGTAAGAAAAAAAAAAAAAAAAAAAAAAAAAAAAAAAAAAAAAAAAAAAAAAAAATACTAATAATAACATAGGTTAAGTGTATATTGTAAGTAGGCCAAGTAGGCCATAAGTGTACATATACGTTAGCTAGACAATAAGTGTACATATATTATAGATAGCAAGTAAGTGTATATATAAACATAGATAATAATAATTATTATAATAGTGACAACAATAATTAAAGTAAGGCGTAATATAATTCTATGTCTTTTTGCATGTAAGATATCAATTAAGTTTAGCATAATTTTGGTCGGTGGACTCACGTCTGCATTAGGGATACTAAGATAGAATAATTAGGTCTCTTAGTGTAAGCTGCAGTAGTGTAACAAGTAAACGATCAGTAATAAAACTAAAAATCGGAATAACAAAAGCATGGGCACTTTAAGCCTGTGGACATAACTTTATTTAAAAAAAAAAAAAAAAAAAAAAAAACGTTATCAATGAATCAAGGTTGTCAACATTAACAAAAACGAATAAATCTTCATTAACCAAAACAAACTCTTACCAAACAAATTAATTTGACAATAAATTTAAGAAACAAACAGACAGATTTTTTTTATACAACATTGCCAGCAAACAAGCGTACGGCTGTTCACTACAAGCATCGCAAACGCGTTGCCGACCTTACCCCCAACCCCCTCAGGAGCTCTGGTCACCTTATTCATCAACAGGAATATAACACTGTCAAAAACATTATGATTTGACGGGAAATTTCCTGCTCAAAATACGGAGCAGCCTGACTGGGGTAGTACGTGGACCTTACAGAAGATCACAGTTAAAAAAATATTGTTTTCAATCAGTGTTGTTTTCCTGTTACGCTATATTTTATGGAACATATTACTAATTTTGTACTAAAACACAGTTTATATATTATTTTTCAAAATAGTAGCTGATGAGTTTCTTGCAAATTCTTCTCTGCAGAATCCGAATCGGTAGTAGCTTTATTTTTACAAAAATAGTAATTTATTTATAAAGTTTTAATTTGTGAAAGGACGATTCGAAAGTGCTCATGGAGCCTATTTGAATAAAGCTCTTTTTGATTTTGATTTTAATTTTGTTGGTGAGTAAGGTGACCAGGGCTCCTAGTGGAAGCTAGGGTCACCAACGCTCTTGCGATGCTTCTGGTGTTGCAGACGTCTATAAGCTACGATGATCGCTTACCATTAGGTGAGCCGTACGTTTGTTTGCCGATCTAGCTACATAAAAAAAAAAAAAAAAACTTAGAAGTACGTTCGGAAACGTTTGACTAATCTATAAATTGAAGCTTTGAATTACCTAGTCTTTTTGGGCTGCTTCAATAAAGACTAAAATAGCTTTTTTAAGTAGTAAATATCTAAATTAGTCGTTTCGTATAAGAGTGATATCGATTCCTAATGCAGTTTGCATGTTCCTAAAACTCTGAAGCAACGACTCTCTAACTATACATATATAAGTAATCTAAAGATCTCTCTATCTATCTATAAGTGGTAATTAATGATAATAGTATTTAATATTAACATAATTTAATTGTCAATTAAACAATTTATACTCGTACTTATCTCGCTATTGAGTTACAAAAAGCCATCAAACTTTTATGATATACACACCGTATTTACCTGAAATACCTCATTTCAAAAGATACCAAACAAATGCTAATACCATCTTAATTTGAGGCGTATTTCCGCTGGTTATATTCACGACCTAGCTAAATGCCTTTATTCGAATCTGAATGTCACCGCTTCATAATTTATGAGTCGGGGAGCTTTTACGGTTGTTCATAGCCGTGAGTTATTATCCTATCGAACGCGCCCTCTATAATTTAGAACATTTCGGAATTTGCCAATGTATAGCCGTGGTAAATGACGCGGTATCGGTATAACGAATTCCCCTACGAAACGGTATAATTTTAATATGAAAAAAGAGCCTTTTTGTAGTAATACTTTTTTGGATTTAATAAATAAACTGTAAACTTTTTTTATCATTATACTATAATACTCATGGTTTTTTGCCAATAGTCATCACGCTGAGCAGGCGGGTTGGTGATCGCAGGGCTGGCTTAGTAGCACCAAAGACACTGCTGCCCGTCTTCGGTCTGTGTATTTGGAAGCCAGCAGTTGGGATGGCTATCCCGCCATCGGTCGGTTTTAACAGTTCCAAGGTGATAGAGGAACTGTGTTATTCCTTAGTCGCCTCTTACGATATCCACGGGAAGAGGTGGCTAAATTTTTTACTGCCGTAACCACACGGCGCAAATCTGGATGACGATTACGGAAAACCGGGATGTTTGGCGTGAACTTGGGGAGGCCTATGTCCAGTATTGGACTGCAATAGGCTCTTATCTCGTAAGTCACTGCATGATGTTTTAATCGCTTATAACATGCGCTAAGTTGAAATTATCTTAACATTTTCTTTTTAATTTTTATGTAAAATTTTCTTAACTATTCACTTCGTTGTACTCCGTAAAATACAATTTAACTTACTTTATTGAACCACTTCAAAAAATATCAAATTATTCTAGTCGTTCTCTAGTTTTTGGTTTGTTATTCGTCTAAATTTTAAGGCCATTTGAATAATTGTGTTTTTTTGTAGCTCTTATTTATTTATGGCATCAGAAATATCAAATCTAAGTGGCTGCAATGGAATAACTCCCATTTGTTTATGCATCCAAGTCGGTAAACAAGCGTACGGTTGTTTACCGACGAATGAAAATGATAGTAAGTGATTACCTTAGCTTATAGACATCTGTAACACGAGAAGAATCATAAGCGCGCTGCCGACCCTACTCCCAACCTTCCCCAAAATGCTCTGGTCACCTTACTCACCAACAGGAATACAAAACACTATTATTTACCTGTGATTTTCTGTAAGTTTGATGTACTTCCCTTATGGGGCTGCTCCAGATTTTAAACAGGATATATCCACACTATATACGGCATATATATACTATAGACTGCGCCACGGTCGCTTAGACCGAATATGAAATCATCATATCAAAAATTTCGATCTAGCGAGTACATCGTTCCATAGCTTAATTGGCTAGAGCACCGACACGGTCAGTCGGAGATGCAGGTTCGATCCCCGCTGAAACGGTCGATTTTTGATATGATATTAAATTTTTTTTGGATATATCCACCTGTGCAACTACCTCAATAGAATTGTTGTTTAATTTATTTTCTTTATTTAGTTTATTGTTCTGTAGGCAATGAGGATTATGTTGTTGTTAAAAACTATCTTAAATGTTTATTCTTGTCATATTGTTTTCACAATCCGTTATGATTATTATCCATGAAAGAGCTATTTTCTCAACTGACTCGAAGAGCAGCTGAAGGTAAATTCGTTTTCTCAGACTCAACATAATTATGTACATTCAATACAAAGATGGGACATATTTGAGTAGGAAAAGGCACCTGATTCTACGTCCATTAAACACTGTGAGCTCCGTCATACCTTATTATACGAGCCCTCTGCAAAACAAAGAAATTGACAAATTACTAACAAATAAATCCTTCGTCTCCGTAAAGATTGATGTTAATTTGAGTTACGTCATTTATACGATATTTAGATCAAGATACACATGGAATTGCTACCAGTTGGGTTAGTTTTTTTTTTTTTAACAGAGAGCGAGAATATCGCTGTCCCCGGGCAATAAAGCGGTAATATCAAAAATCAAATTTTACAGGAGAAATAAAAGAAGCTAATTTGTTTATAGTGCAGTGTACAGTGATCCAAAACAGACGTTCAATATGTCAAATGAAAGCTATTTTTTTTACCAATTTAAGCTTTTAAAAATAATTTTTTAAAAACAAATCGTATAATTTTTTAATGAAATAATTAAAAAAATGTATAATACAATTCATAGATGATACTATTTTAATTGCAAGATCATTAACAATTACTGTAAAGATGTTCACCGGTTTTTTGTGTTATTTTTCTTAGAGTAATGCAATAATACATAGCTTAGTCGTAAGAGAATTCTCCATGCAATAAAACGGTTATTGTCATTTATTCTAACGAAATATTAATAAAAAAAAACTGAAAAAAATAAGAGTGATAGATTGATACTCAGAGAAGCCAAAAATTAAATAACATTAAAAAGGGTGTAACCGGCGTATACCGCTTTATTGCCCGGGGCCAGCGATATGTTAGCTGTATATGCTTAACTTTACATTCCCATCCTTTTTTTTTATAAGTCACACATAATTTATAGTGCTGCGTCAAGAAGACATTTTTATGTGATGCACTGACTACAAACAATTATACTAAAATTAATAAAATCTGCATAACGCATTTCAATATTGAAATTAAGCATAATAATTTAAATACGTTCAGTGAAATATTAATAATTTTAGCTCATTGCAGTTTTGCTAATGTTTAGGCAAAATAAATTTTCCATATGAATGCGTGTATCAAATCAAAGTATTTATCAATTTAATGAAGTACCCGATGCGATAAATAAATACATTTAAATTGGAGAGCTTCTAATTTGAAATCGCGCTAACCGCAAACTGAATTAGTTACATTTGCTTGTTTAATTGAACGATTCATTTATAACCTACCGTACGCTTTACTCGCCACAAAGTAAAATTTTATTTTTACTTCTACTATAATAACAAATAACAAAGAAATCGAGGATACGTGTGTTTAAATGTAAGAAGTAATTAACCTGCGTGAATAAAAATTCGACAATAATCTGACTTTTAACAAACACATAGAAACAGTTTAGGATATTTGTATATATAGATAGCTATATATATATATATATATAATAGGAAATGTACACCAAAGGCTATTAAAAATTCACCTTAGGTACTTACCTCGAAATTATCTCAGATCTTTCTTGAAATGCCTGAGAATTTTATTTTACCCAAAAGGTCATAAATTAAGTACATTGATGTACTATTGTAGGTGGATATGATAGTAATATAAGTATAATTAGAGAACGTGTTAGGCTCTTTCCCCAAAGCAAGAGAATTTTAAAGCTAAAAATATACTATCACCATAATAGGGAATCCGAGAGAATCTGTGTATCAATCTTAATCATCTTTGCTGTGTGGTTACGGTATTTAAGAATATAGCCACCCCCTCTCTTCCTGTGGGTGTCGTAAAAGGCGACTAAGGGATAACACAGTTCCACTACCACCTTGGAACTTAAAAAGACGACCGATGGCGGGATAACCATCCAACTACTGGCCTTGAAATACACAGACCGTAGACGAGAAGTAGCGTCTTCGGTACGACAAAGCCAGCCCTGCGGTCACCAATCCGCCTGCCCAGCGCGGTGACTATGCGCAAGACACACGAGTTCGCGCATATTTTTGACCCGAACTTGTGGAGGCCTATGTCCAGCAGTGGACTGCGATAGGCTGAACTGATGATGATCATTATATATTATAAATACTTGTACCCAGATAATCTGAAATAATGTTGATGTCATTCACATTTGAATCACTACATAATAAATGCGCATAAGATGTACAATACTAATTATATTATCTTTTACTGTCTACCTTTCTTAGTAGACACAATTCTAAAATGAGGCTAAGATTAAAATGAAGTTGTATTACGTATAAACGATCTTTTATTTAGCTGTTTCAGGGCTTACATTGTACCGACGAATTATTCCTAAGGGAATTAATATCACACTGCAAAAATCTTGTTAATTTGAATTGACTTACAAACACGAGACCAAAATTGAAAGCAGGTTATCAATATTTACAAAAAAAAAATTAAGTCGAATTGAGAACCTCCTCCTTTTTTGGAAGTCGGTTAAAAATACATTGCGCGCTTAAAGCACTTTTAAGGCTTATACAACAAGATAAATATGAAAGTATCAAGACCGTCTTAATTCACCAAATCACTTTGTTAAAAAAAGTAAAATTAAAATTGACATTTTATAATACATATATATCGCTTCAGCCTGTAATATCCCACTGGTGGGATAGGCCATCTTCCCCGTGTTGGAGAAGGATCAGAGTTTAATCCACCACGCTGCTCCATTGCGAGTTGGCGGATATATTCCCTACTATGAGTAACGATCGCTATCAGGTGTACATGATAACAACCAGGACCGACGGCTTAACGTGCTCTTCGAAGCACGGTGGGGAGACCCACAAGGACTACACAAACACCCAGACCATGGCAACCACCTGTATGGCCAATACAAATGTATGTCATGTGCGGGGATCGAACCCGCAACCGCCAGCGCAACCGGCACAATCCATAGCTGTGACCGTTGCGCCAACGCGGCGTCACATACATATATATAAAATTTTGAACTTATGTTTCCATTTTTTTTTTTGACCTTCTAAAGGTCCTTTTGAAAAAGTAACCACTTGTCAATTATTATTAAACGAAAGTGTAACTGTAGCTAAAGCCTAGTCTAGTCGACTGACATAAAACGAATAACCACGGCTAATGTTGCGGTCTTCTTAGATTATATAAAAGCTTATTATGACTAAGTTTATGACTTTCGAAATCTAAAGGTAATTAAAACTGGTATATTAATGGAACATTAATACTTTACTTATTACCGTTTTGTTGTATAAATGTGATTTTAATTATATTTTATAGTGTAAATTACAAGTGTAATATTTCCGTCTATTTTAATAAAGCTATTGCTGGACATTAAAGATAATACCAATATTAATAATCAGAAAACCATAATTTCGCTCTTTTTGCACCCCATATTCTGCAGCTAATAAAATTCTACTACAGAGAAAAAGTTTCTTAGGGAAACATAATAATGGTCTTTACTTCTATTTGTAAGTACCGGAAAAACATTTAGCACAAATAAAGCAAAATGAACAAAATATCCAACGTGTAATATTTAGATACATTTATGAGGCCATACCTCGTCCTATTTTTATGATAACTACTACTCAGTGTAGATCGTTCTAATAATGTATACTGTAATTATAAAGATATTGACAACTATTTATAATTGGCTTCTTATATTTAATACTCATGAAGTTATTTATTTATACAATCACAAATTTAACAAATTTTAAAAGAAAATACAGCAACTATTGTATATACTAAACTAACTAAAAATAAAGTAACTAAAATTATTGTAACGAAAACAGTTTTATCAATATTTGATGCGAGTGAATCTGCGGGAAATGCTTTACAAGAAACAAAACAGATAATACGAAAACCGCGGCTTAAAGCCGTAAACTCATTATTACCGAGACTAACTTCTAACGATAATCGTAAAGACGTAATTCAGCTAAAATAAAATTAATTTCGTTTTACAAGGCATAACTTCAAAGAATTTAATGTTGATTTAAATATTAACTTATATCTTCAAAGTCGTTTAAAATCATATTTTGAAATAAAAAGGAAAAACTCAGTGAGTTATTTTCGTTACTATTAGTATGACAATGTTCATGGTAAATTACAACATGTAATAATAAATCAAGAGATTTGAACAGATTTTAAAATATATGAAAAAATTAATTACGAGTACGTCAGACAAAAGGCAATCTTCACGAATCTTGGACAATTAATTGAACGTCGTTTGCAAAACGGTATTTATTTTAAAAAAAAAGATAATTTCCTTAATTCGAGCGATTTTAGAAATTCTCTATATTCCGACAGTCCGATTCTTTTGTCAGACCACTGATTACAGAAAAGTTTGTTGTATTTTCACGTTTCGACAATTCATAATTTTTTTTGTGTAAATTTTGATATTAGTATTAAAAATATAAGCAATATTTACGAGTAAATTTATTTGCTTAATAATATTATATACTTATGTAAATACTAGTGACCCGCCCCGGCTTCGCACGGGTGCATTGCTGATACTAAATATACTACAGAATGACTTTATTTATAGTATGAAGCTAGCTTATAGCATGGTTATCTATACATATAATAAAATGGTAGGAAAGTCAAAACTACATTGAATATTTTTTAAAAGAATACTTGGGGTGTGATTCATACAGACATAATAATAATAATAATAATCATAATAACGTGGACAGTAAGGCCTCCGTGCAGTGGCTGCGATTCGGCGACCTCTTTGGGGAAACCGAAGGTTTTGTCTGTGCAATACAAGATCAGGTGGTCAGGACGAACAACTACCGAAAGCACGTCCTGAAGGATGGCACTCCCGACTTCTGTCGAGCCTGTCGTCATCCCGGTGAGTCACTCAGGCATGTGCTTTCGGGTTGTTCCGCGCTTGCTAATACTGAGTACTTGCACAGACACAACCAAGTGGCCAAGATTCTCCACCAAGAGCTTGCTCTTATGTACGGTCTCCTGGAACAGAGGATGCCGTATTACCAATACTCACCGGTGCCAGTACTCGAACGCGACGGAGTCCGGCTCTACTGGGACCTGCCTATCGCCACAGACAGGACGATACTGGCGAACAAGCCTGATATCGTGGTGATGGACAGGGCACGGTCGAGGGTATTTTTAGTGGACATCACCGTCCCGCATGACGAGAACCTCGTGAAAGCCGAGACTGAGAAAAAACGTAAATATCTGGATCTGGCGCACGAGATTGTCGACATGTGGGGTGTGGGGTCTGCTGAAATAATCGTAATATCTGCCAACGGTTTGATCCCGGTTAGCCTCGCTCACCATCTGAGGCAACTGGGGATCCGGGACGGTTCGCTCGCAGCCAGGATGCAGAAGGCGGTGTTACTTGACTCGGCTAGGATTGTCCGCCGGTTTCTCAGCCTACAGCCCTAACCCCCGGCCGTTTGATCTCCCTGCCGGGGCGTATTCCTCCACCCGCTTATATTTATATATGTAAGTATAAGTAAATTTACTATATTATTTATATAAGTAGTTATTATAATATATGTATCTATTATGTATTGGGCGGGCGGAGTGACATTCAGGATCATAATAATAATCTTTATTGCACACCATTAAAAGATACAAACATAATTTTGTTTGCTCGCAAACGAAAAAAAAACCGACTTCAATTATAATAATATTTCGAATAAATTTATTTACTATTAGCCCTTACTAGATAGTATTTCTCTCTTTTAGCCTTTGAGCATTTTTAATAACATTTGATATATTGATAACATAATTGTGTTTGCTCGCAAACGAAAAAAAAACCGACTTCAATTATATCGACAAGTAATACAACGTAGATCGACGAAAAAATAGTCAAGCAACTACGCGTTATCAAAGATTACTCAAAAAGTAGTTATCAGATCTCGATAAAATTTATATGTGACCACATGATAAACATCAGCTTTCGATTAAATTAAAAATTATCAAAATCGGTAAAAAAAGTAAAAAGTTATTACGGATTTTCGAGAGTTTCCCTCGATTTCTCTGGGATCCCATCATCAGATCCTGGTTTCCTTATCACGGTACCAAACTAGGTATATCCCCTTTCCAACAAAAAAAGAATTAGCAAAATCGGTACATCCAGTAGAAAGTTATGCGGTATAATACAACGTAGGTCGACGAAAAAAGCGTCAAGTAAAAACGCATTATTAGATATAACTCGAAAATTAGTTGTTAGATCTCAAATAAATTTAAATGGGACCAATTGGCACACACCACCTTTCAATTAAAACAAAATTTGTCGAAATCGGTCTACCCGGTCAAAAGTTCTGATGTAACATACATAAAAAAAAAAAAAAAATACAGTCGAATTGAGAACCTCCTCCTTTTTTGGAAGTCGGTTAAAAAGTAGTATAATTAGAGGAAGATGTACAAAGGCGGTCTTATCGCTAAAAGAGCGATTTCTTCCAGACAACCTTTGGGTATAGGACAGCGCATAGAAAAGCGGTTAGGAAGTGTACAAATAATTGTTATAGAAATTAGAATACATCACAATAGATTATAAAATTATACATACATATATATACATACATACATATGCTTACACACTTACATACATTCACATATACGCATATAAAAACAGATAAACAGACCAAAATTCTAAAAATTATATATTTTTGGCTTCGGTATCGATTGTGGATCACACCCCAAGTATTCTTTTAAAAAAATATTCAATGTACAGTGTTGACTTTCCTACCATTTTATTATATGTATAGATACTATATGAATAAATTACTTGTTTATTCATTATATTATGCAGTAAATCAATGTTCTACGACTACACTTCAAAAATAATGAATGTTTCTATATTTATGTTATCATCATTCATGTTGTATCAGTTAAAGTGCTATAATTATAATAATATCTACTATTTTATTAACTTAATGAAACGATTTTATTGTGTTCGATAAATCCATACATATCCTATCAAATTGTTAATGTCCTTACTTATTGTTAGTTCTAAGACCATAATTTGCAAAAAAAAACTATGTATATTTAAAATCATTCTTGCACATTTACCGTATTATGAACAAGTATTGTAGTGTAATATTCGTAGCGTAAGCTGTTTACATTACAGTAACATACATTACGAGCATTACAGGCATCATGAATCGCTGTTTTTTCAGTCTTGGTAAAACTTATTACAACATATAACAACATTTGCGAAGTATATTACATTAGCTTCTAGCCTCGTGTTATTATTGTAACGATGTTTCTTAGAAAGGAAAATTGTGTGAACTTTTTCGCGCTAATGATTATATAGGCATTAAGATTTTTTTAGCAAAATTACTGGCAATATTACCTTGTACTCAAACTGTTACCATAAATGACGGTAGTTATAATAATAACTCAATCTATAACCATGACTCACATGAACATAATTAACTTCTTTTTAAATATTTTACTTTGATTGCTTTTTTATACATATACATGCGATAAGCATATATACCAAAAGGAATAAAGAATATATTGTTATCTATTGTTAAAAATTTTATAGAAACAACCAAATAAGAGGAATAATTTAAATAATATCAAGACCAAGCATACTGCCAATGAAATTGGTCCTCCAAATAACCAAATAGGAGAGCCCGTAAGGCTAGTCCGGTGCAAGACAAAGCCCGGCTATCTCACGGGATTGCATCGTCCCGTAAAACAATTGGTGTCCGTGTCCCATTTAAGCAGTCTCACATTGATTCAAGGTTCATAATTCACCCTCTTGCCAGCCTGGGAATTGAATATCTTAATAGTACCTACAGACATGCAAGACCCATGATTAGATATGTGATGGCTTTACGTAATTAACTCTACATACATGGAAGGTATAATAAAAGTTGATAAAGTCGAACAGAACAATAATAATAATGTTTGTTTATTTGAAAGTTTAATAATTATATTCGAAAATAGTTTTATTTTAGGATTTAAATATTTTTTTAAATTGAAAATGTTTGATTCTCTACTTTTGTCGTAATTTTTTAAAGGGTGTGCAGTTTTTAGTGCCAAAACAGTATGGGAAACGGTCTATTATTAAAGTTATTATTATTATTTATTTTTATTTTTATATTTAACCACGCACCATAGTTTAGGTTAGACAAACAAAGTAGCACAAACGATATTCTTTATTGCATTCTTTATAGTTGATATAGTTTTTTAATCTGTTCCGATAGAGATTGTACACACAGAGCGGTTATTGTAAAAAAATCGAATATTGCCTATGTTGCAAGGTATTTGGAATATTGCAATATGAATTCAGAAACAGCAAATAAAATTGTAGAAACAACACCGTATGATTTGTTATAATTTATTGTCTACAAAGATTCGCACAAATGCACAGCAATTTTATAAGATAAATATAAAATTTACGATAATTATTTCGTATAAAATGACTCTAAACTATGATAATTGCCAAGTATGTAATAAATTGAATTACTGTGTTAAGAAACAGCAGTGCATTACCAAAAAGTTAAGTGATATATTGACTAAGTAAAAGCAAAATCACAAGTTATAAAAATAAATAACAATAAAAAACAATTCCAAAATTCTCATTTATTTTCTTTATTTTTCTTGTTGCAATGTTACAAGGAAACTTTTTACAATAGTAGCGGGCACGCACTAACGTTTTGTGGGAACCGATAAAGGACAGAAAGGATTCTACTTATAGCATTCCGTGTCGAATGAATGTTCCCGACAAACGCTTTTCCACCAGCGCGGCCATGAAGAACAATAGTCTTCCGAAATATTTTATTGTGGCTTTTCTAAAACCGTAAAAAATCGTTCATACTAATTCAACAGTTATAAACATTGTCGTAATCTGTATAAAAATACAGCTTTTTGATACTACTATCACTTTTAAGTTTTTTCTGTCATTATCAACACTTTTATTGATACGGAACTTAACCACAAATATTATTTGAAACTCGCGGACTTAAAAATTAAGAATGTAAAAGTTTTTAGAATATTTCACCAACTTATTCGAAATAGTC
Source organism: Melitaea cinxia (assembly GCF_905220565.1). Classification (NCBI taxonomy): domain Eukaryota; kingdom Metazoa; phylum Arthropoda; class Insecta; order Lepidoptera; family Nymphalidae; genus Melitaea; species Melitaea cinxia. Next base: position 11,193,180 of record NC_059402.1, on the reverse strand, counting down.
ACAAATTATTTAACAATAAAGCATATTCTATACGAAGAGGAAAAACAAGGTTTGCATTACGGAATAAAATTTCACAGAAAGCTTCGCAAACAGACTGATCCGGTGCCATTAGGCCTATGCATAAATTGTTGGTTTAGTGACAACAGCGGAGCGCTCCGTCAGCGCCGAATTGTTAATATTTTTATAATGTTTTCTAAAGAAATACAGATTTAATAGTGAACAATATCTATCAAAAATAAAGTTTGCTATACTTGAAATTGCGTGAGCTTCAAATGAAAGCAAAATATTTTTTATAGTACGAATACTAATCAAAAGCACTCAATATAATATTTAGATAATGTAAAGTAAAACTAAGAAATAATACCCTTTAAATATTTTTTTTTTTCGTGTGATTTTGTGCATCTGTATATTCGTGAACTATTTTATGCGAATTAAAAGTAAAATTTTCTTGTAACTGTTTCGTTTAAATAAATTCTTATCTCTACTGGTAACAGCCCTAAGAACTCTTAGTAATCAATCTGTTCTAGCATTGCATTAATTTTAAATTGCGTGCATATTATCATTTCTTCATGAAGGCTGTCATTATAATTCATTATTCAGAACAGTTAACTCTTATTGTAAAGTTATACAGTCTTTAATGTGTTATTTATAGTTGAGTAGAATAAATTAGAAGAATAGATAGAGAAAAAAGTAAACAATACATACATTACAATTATCCACTGGTTGCTTATGTGCAGTAAATTTGTGGTCACACCACTTCAAGCGAAAAGCTTAGTTTTAATAATTCATCGTATGCCTGGCGCAAAAAATAGACTTCGCAGTCAGCCGAAAGCTACATGTGTCAGTAGAAATTCAAGATATACCTATTTGGATATATTACATCAACTGAATTAAGGTCCGCATCTATACTAATATTACAAAGCTGAAGAGTTTGTTTGTTTGTTTGTTTGAACGCGCTTATCTTAGGAACTATTGGTCCAGTTTGAAAAATTCTTTCAGTGTTAGATAGCCCATTTATCGAGCTTGTTTTAAATAAAAATACTAATCAAAAAGACACGATAATTTTGATTATGCTCCAAACAAGAAGTTGTTCGAAATGCTACCCACCCGTGGCCATGCCGTCTGCAACTTCACCGAAATATCGGGAGTTTTAAAATTACAATCGCACACGATATGATGTGACATACGCTGTAAGTCCCGTACAAAAGCGTTGGTATAAAACTAACAATAAAAAACATATGTAAAAATATAAACTTTGTTTCTTATAATAATAAGACAATGTAAACATAAAACACAAAACATTTAAAAGCAATAAATTCAATTCATCCGATAAAGTATAGAAGTCCTTAATTTACATGAACCAAAATACGACACAACTTCCATATTTACATTCAAAGACTTGTTAACATACTATTAATCGTGTTCACTTTATAGCTGTAAGCCGTGACAAGTTTGGAAGACTACACTCTAAGAAATTAAATGCGTTCCATTTTGATCTTTAAGGTTCTGGAAATAAACACTAAACACTCAAATACAGGTGTTCATATTGTCATATGTACATGCGTGTGACAAATTGCTCGGTGAGCACATTGTTTGGTCCCACGGAATAGGCAAGTGGGTCCTATCTCTCACTTTGTGCTCGCGTGTACTCGTACCTTGTTATGTAGAGGGAATGACTATGATTAAAGATCGTTACTGTACAGAAATATGGGAGGTTCATTGGCAAGTGAATACTTCTAGATTATAAACGTATGCATGTTTACAGCTTGGTATTCTTTGTTCCTAAGTTTTACGATCTGTAGTAAAATGATTTTTTAATTTCTTTCAATGTCGAAAGTAGTGGTAAAAGCCTTACATCGAAGTTTGGTTTCATATAAGTTTTACGGTAACCATAAATCAATTTCTTTTCCATCGTACAAGTTAGAACAACACAATTACGAAGGTATATTCTTTAACTAGTATACAGTTTATAGATACATTTTTATTATACAATTTGAACAGATGTTATATTTTACTGTAATAAGGGACTAAATTTTATTACTGTAGATAAACAATAAATTAATTTTAATTGAATCCGTGGACCAACCGGCTATAACAAACGAAATATTGAGTTTCTGTTTTTATTCCCAAAACAATTTATTCAATCTCTTAAACGTAATACGACTAATTTCTCGTGTTAAATCCTCTGTCAAATACAAATCCTTATTATTATTTAATTTATATAATTGTATATTATGTATATCAATACGCAATATTAAAATTATTATATTAAATACTAGCGGCCGCCCGCGACTTCGTACGCGTGAAGTTAGTTATTTGCACATAATTATTTTTAATTATGACTCGGTCCGCACGGTCGACGCTAAAATACTTTTTATTGTTATAATAAAACAACCCTCCTTATAATATTAAGAAGTGTTTTTTAATAATTCTTATACTTAAATACCATTTAGAACCCTTCTGCTATAATTATTTTAACTTCAATAACATTGGACTTTCATACAAACTACCGTCCCATGTTTTAACCCCAAAAGGGGGTTGATTTTTAAAGATACGTTATTAGTACACCTCTACACCATTTATAGAGCACACATGTTAAATTTTAAGTCTCTTACTTCAAAAACATAGGACTTTCATACAAACTTCCAACTCCCGTTTTAGCCCCTCAGGGGTGGAGTTTCGTAAAATACGTTCTTAGCGGATGTCTACACCCTATAAGGAACCTACCTGCTAAATTTCAAGTTTGTTGTCATAGGTGTCATAGTTTCTAAGATTAATCAGTGAGTGGTATTTCGCTTATATCTTATACTAGCGACCCGCCCCGGCTCCTCACGGGTGCAATGCTGATACTAAATATAAAATATATAAATATTTGCAATGTAAGCGCAAAAAAAATGTGTTTATTCACGACATCACATTAGACACCTCTAAAACTATCAGTGTTCCTCTACTATATTATGCATGTATTATACATATAAATCTTCCTCTGGAATCACTTTTTTTACTACAGAAAACCGCATCAAAATCCGTTACGTAGTTTTAAAGATCTAATTATACCTACAGACAGCGGGAAGTGAGTTTGTTTTATACTATGTGTTGTCTTATATATAAATTTCTCATTTCACAATGTTAGTCACCATACTCCTCCGAAACGGCTGGGCCGATTTTTATGAAACTTTATGTGCATATCGGGTAGGTCTGAGAATTGGCCAACATCTGTTTTTCATACCCCTAAGTAATACGGAAGGGGTGTAAGCGGGTTAATAACATATATGGCAAAACAAGGTTTGCGGGGTCAGCTAGTATTTTATATTATTTATTTTATACGTATTGATATCGACAACAATCGAAGTACCTAAGTCTCGAATCGAACTATCGAACATGTGATAATGGATTAATATATTGTAACAGTAACAGAAACCATTGCTATTGTGGACAGATTAAAATTCTTGCTTTATTTATTTATATTAAGTGAAATTACTTAAAATTGTTGTAGAAAATTTATTTGTTTTTATGTTTGTGTAATATATAAAAAATATTTAATTATTTTTTGTTAGCTTGATATCCTTAAATCGTATTAAATATTTGATGACAAGATGGATAGAAATAGATATAAATAAAATAAAAAGGGGTTACAATGAAATGAAGATTTTTTTTAAATATATGATGCAACATAATTATATTTTTTTTTATGTCACTAGGTCGGCAAACAAGCGTACGGCTCACCTGATGGTAAGCGATTACCGTAGCTTATAGATATAGAGAGAGAGATTATACGAATATATTATGCTAATAGTAACTAACAATCTCATTCACGTATCGTTTTTATAAAGATATCACCATCCCATATTTTATCTTTGACAAACACACGTTAACATATATTTCATATCCGACTTTTAATTAGCATTATCAATTATGGTAAAATAATCAGTGACTACAAAACTTAACAAAACGCCATTTGCATTATACTATTTGTTATAAAAAGAAATGGTTTTTATTCCATGTGCCATAAGGCTTTCTTTCGATTAGAAAGTAAGACAAAAAGATCGTTAAGACGTAGATATTCCCGCCTACATATTGTTCGGACCCACGAGAACTTAATTAGTGGCATTTCAATATGCCCGCGGCCTCGTATTATTTATTATCACGAGATTCAACTAAATGTGACTTCTTTCATAATATGATGAATGTTATGTATGTATCTAATAGAAATGATTGTTGTATCGACAATTTAACATTAAGTAATGTTGTCTTTACCTTTCTTTTACGAAATATCAGTTTTGATTAGGTAGGGTACGTGTTCGACTAATCGTGTGATGATATTGGAAACCCTTAATAAAAAAAATAATTTCAACACCTTAATTGTTTTTTTACGTATATATTTGTCAAAACAAATGTTTTACCTAAATTTGTAGAGACCGTATATTTTATAACTCCTATAGTGAGTCTTTCATACTATAGCAATATATTCCATTTCGTACGTCGTTCGACTATTCATAGTCGAGTCGTGTGAATAGTGAGCCCGTGTCAGCCAAGGAACATAACAACTTGGAATTCCATGACGAGCGACGAGTTGACAATCTAAGGAATAGCTAATGTCTTACACAATGGGAATATCTCTGAACGGAAGCTTCAACTCATTTGCTAATAAGCATTTCAACTACAAACAAGTATTCATATTCGCTTCGCTCCAACCTATAATATCCTATATAGGCATAGGTCTCTTTTCCCATGTAGGAGAAGGATCAGAGCTTAATCTATCCACCTGCTCCAATGCGGGTTGGCGGATATATTGCCTACTATGAATAGCGATCACTATCAGGTCATGTTTTATTTAATTTAATTCATAAAATAAATTATCTAAAGTTTTTAGTATAATTTGAATATGATTCTTAAGATAAATACCAGGAGAATAGAGATTAATCGAAGCGAAGAGCTTAACGTTTAAATACAATTCACCCGCATCCATACAACAGTGCTTTTTGGGCAGCTACATAAAAATTAGACTAGTGCCAGCGGAACTACATTTATTCTTATATTAATTAACACAGATTATTCATTACCAGTGCAACATTTAACTTAAAAAAAATACTTATCCGAAAAGCGTTTCAAACAGAAAAAATTAGACTTTGATCTGAGGTGTAGTGTTTAACAATTATAAAACAGTAAATTTATAAAGCTTTATATTCTTTATGCAAAAAGTCTTTATTACGAAGAATCGAAGCTGTACTAAAAAATGTGTGTTAAAATTAATAAACTAATAAACTGGTGGATTCTTCAATTCACGGAAATATTAATTGGTAAAAAAACGACTTCAATTAAATCGACAAGATAAAAACGTAGTTAGATGAAAAAAATGTCAAGTAAATACGCGTTATAAAAGGTTACTCAAAAAGTAGTCATCAGATCTCAACAAGACAAGAATCAGCTTTCGATTCAAACAAGAGTCATAAAACCATCGGTACACCCAGTGAAAAGTTATGCGGTATAATGCAACGTAGGTCGACAAACAAATAGTTGAGTAAAGACGCATTATTATATATAACCCAAAAGCTGTTCTTGTCAGATCTCAGTTAAATTAAAATAGGATTAAAATACATGCGCCACCTTTCGATTTAAAAAAAATCATCGAATCAGTCCACCTGTCAAAAGTTCTGAGGTATCTAACATAAATTCAAAGAAATACAATTAAACACAACCTATTGAAGTGAGATCAGCCATAGATGTCAACGCGAGAAAAATCACGTGAATTGTCTAGCAATTTCAATAAAATCGTTTAGTATGCATGATAGCTTTACTAGAGATTTTGAATTTAGTCGATCGCGCAGGTTACTGCAGCTCTGCGGATTATTCATCTATATTCAAACGCCTTCGCTTCGCTTAAACGTACAGATGCTTTTGTTCTCACTGTTTGATGAAACATTTCTATATGCATAATTTTTCGTATAAACTGAACGTGAGATAAGAGGTATCATGTCTGATCAAATCCTTCAATTGATGCAATTGGAATTGACTAGCCTGTTAGCGTAGTTTACAGTGATCCTATTTTCTGTTCCGAAGGTTGTGAGTTGGAGTTCTACACCAAGTCTGGCTCTAATACTGTGGTGTAATATATGTTTATATATCATAGATCAATAATAATAAAAAATTGATTGAATGTTAATTGTTACCTAAAACTGGCTTGCGAAAACATATTTAAATTTGTATTATTTATTTTGCATATTAGTGTAGTTATTTTTATCAGTATTCTAAGTGTCACCTTGACTGAAATGAGTTTGACTGAATTGTTAATTGTATGTGTGCAAGACATATAGAAGCGAACATAAATCTCAATAAATATATTGTTTAACAAAATTTAACATTACGAAAGAAAAAACATTGGATTTTCATTAGGATCGGATAAATTCCATGACAGGGAAGCGGATACTCAATAAACTATAATTAGCTATGTCTAAAAAAGAAAATGACAAAAAGTTAACTCTCGAACACATTTCAACAATGTACAACATTTGATTGCTATGATTGCATTAATTGCGAACGATTTGCCGTCGTCCGGTGCGGAGATCCGTTCCAGTTCGAATAGTTTTCATCGTTTTTATTTATCGAACTATATTGGACCTCTAGGGGAATAGACGACCCGTGCCTATTCATCCGATTTGATATTTATGATTACTGATTCAATCTTTTAACTCAATGTTATATATAACTTATGGAATGTAATCCATAAATACAAATTTTAAAATCAAAATAACAAACTCTTTGGTTTTGTAATATTTCAAAAAAAAGGTGAATCATATGTTTATTGTTATAAAATACACATAAAAATCAAAGGGGGAAAGAGAGATTCAGACGAAATAAGTTTTAGAAAAATTCCTCTATTTTAAATAAAACCTCTTTCGCGCGCGATGCTATTTTTACCTCAAACTTGTAAAAGTATAGTAACAATATATATGTACATATTAAGAGCTACAATCGATTCCGTTTTGTAACACAATTGTATTATGAAAACGATAACTTCTTGTTTTAGTACAATCTTTAATTTTTATTTTTATTAGTTAATGTCAGGACAATATTTTTATAGAAAATAAAAATAATAATTAAACAAATCGATATATTCACGAAAACAAGTTATCGGTTTAAAATTCATTGGTTCGGGTAATTTAAAATAATTCAAAACAACATTTTTGGTGTTGATAGTAATGGCACAACCAAGAAGCTTATACAAATAAGCTTCTTGGGCGCAACAAATCAATAAATATCAGTTCAGTTCTTTGCTTGATGGCTTTTAGTTGTGTCAATAAATAGCAATAAGTTTCTTAGTCGACAACTGCTGCGTCACTGTTATACATCTGTCCAGAAGTCAACATTGCTTATTCACAAACATATATCCCCTATAAATCCATGCCCTATAAATCCATGCGCTAAGTAGAACTTCCTCAACCTATATTTATCAAAGATAAACTAGCGATTAATATAATACATTACCACATATACCATAGTATTATATTTTTATTTAAAACCTGTAAAATCGGCAAAATAAGAATGTAAATGAAATGTAAATTAATGTTAAAAAAAATTAGTCCTAAGAAGGTATCAAAACCTCGATCTCTCGGAACAACAGAAAGATGCAGTTATCAAAGGTACAACAGTCGCGTCATTGATATTAATAGCATATATTTAAAAAACAAATAAATACACATTGTATAAACGAGGATCTCTTTAATTCTGAACTCCATATTGTGTTTTTTTTTAGTGTAGCCTTCAACAACAGACAAATGTTTCAACATTACCTCAAAATTTCTACTAATCGAAAACAATATGTTTTTGATGTTCTGAAGTTGTAATAATTTATTATAATTAAAATGTTACGTTTATTAAAATATATGTAAAATGAAAATTAAAGAACAAAAAAAAAACAATTGTACAAGCCCGTGTTATTAAATTATTTTTAGTATCATTTGAAAAATAGAATAGACTTTAAGATGAATAATGTTGAGGTTAAAACTTTATTTCGTAACAAAAAATGATAGACATTTTATTATCATTAAATATTTTATGTATTTTACTTACTTTAATATCAATAACAGACGTGTCCACTCTGATTCATACATTTCGTGAACAACATGTTGTTGAGATTATCTTCGTATTTCTAGAGATAATAAAGATGGTTTATTGATACATTTACTAGAAATCTTAAAAAAAATATTCCGACTACCTATTTTTTAACAAGTTTTTATTTTTTATTTTAATGCAATTCGTTTTCTTAAAATTATATTTCTAGATCACCATCAATATGAACATCTTAAGTTATTTATCGTATTTTCGAAACTTTATATCTAATAAGTCTAATCTCACATAGGTTTATATTTCCACAAAATAAATAAACCACGATAGTGTACAAAAAATATATCTTGACTTTATTTATCGTAGTTTAGCTCCGGTTATATCTAGTCTTATCTTTTTTAACACCCCGATACTTGTTGCAATCTATCTACAGGCTCCCTAGGGATCGCTCCGATAGCTATCTTTATTACTAATGAAGGTTATTTACAGAGTCTACATTAACATGTTACGAAAACCAGAGATAACCAATATTAAACGCTTATTAGAAACGGCACGCACGTCTGGAGACAAGTTTTATACTTAATTATTTATAGATAATAAATTATTAATAATCGAAAGATGAGTCGTTAGTTAATAGTGGCGTGAATAGTAAAAATAAATTATTGAATCTCTTACATATTATAATGATTAAAAAAATTATTAAAATTTAAAAACACTAAATCTTATACAACACTACTGTATTTTCTGTATTACTTATTCAAAAATTCAGTTATTAATTTTTAAACGTATTTTTGTATTTTTATTGTTATAATTTAATAATTATATAATTAGTAGGTATGCTTCATCAATTGCCAAATATTAATCAAAATTATATTACTTAAAATCCATTTAAAACGAAAATCCTTTGAATCTATCCATTCAACAAAACTAAACGCTATGTGACGTCCACGTACTTTGTCCACATTCAGTTGTTCGGAATCGTATTTTATTACAAACATGAGCTTACATTACTTACCATAAATGTTTTGTAACAATACAAATAAAGGCGCTATGACTACAACAGGAGTAATAATCATAATTCCTTCCCAGTTTCTAAACTACATTTATTATGTAAAAGTTCGTAGGTAGTCGAGAATACAAAGCATCGTACATTAATTTAGCATTCGACTTTTATTGGACTTTTTTGTTGTTTTGTTGAATAATCAAGGTTTTACCAATATTGTCGTGTTATTAGTATATTAGGGAAATAAAGAGCATTTCATTTTGAGTAAATCGCAACACACATCTGGAACAGATAAGCAATTTAAAAAGTCTTTCGATAATATTAACTACGTGACTCGAAGTTAAGCTGGAGATCGAAGATTCGAGGAATATTCCTTATCAACGATCAGACATATTTTTAACTGATTATCAGTTCAGTAATAAACCATTTAAACATGACATACATTTCATACGTGTTTTAAAATACGAGCACATAAATATTAAAAATTGAGTGGTCAAAACATGATTTCATATATATTTAAATATTTTTTTACAAAAATGATAAGTTTATAAGTAAATTCACTACGAATTAGATTTTTTAATACAATATTAAAAAACTTGAAATTGAAAAAAAAGTTATCTCCACGAGAATTTGTAAGACCGCGAGTTTTGTTACAAAAGAAGACAATAACAATAAAATTGTATTAATACTAAAATGAATAATACAATTTAACTGAATTGCCAAAGAAATAAAGAAACATTAAATAAGTTGAATTATAACGAAAATTCTGGCCGATTACTTTTTTCATAGTTTTGCGTCACGCAAAAATATAATAAGTTTTTGAAATGTAAACTACAAGTAATTTATTCGCTAAAGGTAAAGAGAAATGCGGCGTCGATTCCATCCATGATAATATCACTAATTTCTTCGTAAAATACAATAATTTACTATTGACATTTTAAATACGTCTCTCTATAGTTGTACAGTAAAGTAATTTATTGTTTATTTTGACATTCATTTGTTGTTTAATAATGAAAACTAATCGTTGATTTTATCTTTAAGGGCTTATAAACAAAATTAAATAACCTTTAGTTCTTTGTATGCCTAATGATATTGTATTTTTTATAAAGTAACAAAAAGAAGTGTTGTTGATTTAATTAAAAATATATATTACATTTGGCTTTTGCGTGTACAACTCCCGTGTCCAGTTAATCCATTTAAATAATTAATTACATTTCTTTATTCAATTATATTCTTATACATAATTTTTTAGTAACATTATAGCACCTTGTCATAAAACTAAATGAAGTAAAAATGTAAAACTTTTTAACACACTTCTTTTAATACAAGTATTTATTTATAATTATATATACAAATGATAAATTATACCTTAAAAGAACTTCTAACAGACTAATATTAGCAAAACAACTTCTCAATTACTTCTTTTTGTCACATTAATAGGAAAAGAAATTAAAATTAGAAAATAAAATTAAAATATTAATTTTGAAGTTCCAGGTATGCGTGTAATAAAGTAATAGCACTATAAGTTAATTTCACTTAATGTAAACAGGTTTTAAAGACGAACTTACACATTCTTCTTACTGTTGTGAAAAATGTTTAATTTTGTAAAATTGTCAATATTGAACGGAACGAGCAATTTTATGTGTAAGTAAATGAAATGAAGCGCACATCGGTATAGTAGTTGTATGTAGTTTATAGTCCACGGTTACAGTATGACTTTTTTCTTAAACCAATTATCAACCAACTACAAAAAAAAATTATATTTTATAACCTCAAAAATACTTTTTTATTATTATTTATAATATTCAGTTCCGAGAAATAATAATGAAAAGGCTTAACATTTGTTGCGGATTAGTCTTACGGTGCGGTTACCGACTATTTGAAATTTTTGAAGTAAGACTTCTTTATGCACGCTTGAGTAATAAGGATAAATGCGTGACGAGAGCGCTGCGAAAAGTGTGATCGGACGAGGCGAACGGAAGTTGAGAGGGAGATATAAGTCAGATGGAAGTAAAGAAGCTCTACTTTGGTTGTGTGGTATAAAGCACACTCTTTTTTGAATATTATAACTACATCTGTAATTTAATGTTAATATAAGTTAACCTTACACTGAGTTCTAATTTTGTAGAATTCACATACTCTTATATCTTATGTAGTAAGAAAATGTATTTAAAACATTGTAACGTTAATTGTGTTTAATCAAAAAATCCATAACGACATAATGTATTATATTACAAAAGTTAATTTATTATTCCCATCTTTAATATAAATCTCACTTGTTTCGTAAATTTTATTAAGAAAATACAGATCATGTTGAACATTAGAACGCTTTATTGCTGGAATTTTTTGTACAAAAGCAATAATGTGTAGAACAGAACAAAACAATGTTTTATTAAACTTAATTAAAGCACAACATTGTTCATTATCGTCGAAATAAAATCAAATTACATGAATGTTAAAATAAAGTACGTAATTTGAGGTAAATTGCCAAGTACTCGTAACAATGTTTCATCTTTACAATAACGTCAAGTAGGTACTGTATCTTAATAAAAATCTTAAATGGTCACCATATATTCGGATAAATTATAAAAAGACCTAATAATATGTTGATTTATAGATTGTGTACTTAGCAGTTTATAATAAGTAGATATGGTATTTTAGTTTTAATGTTTCGATTGAATCTATTTCTTTATATAGACAGACACATACCTAATAACATACTGCAAGATAAATGCTTTTATTTTCGTATATTTCGTATCAGCGGCTCTATTATATCTATGTTTTTTTTTTTTCAATTCAATTTTAATAACTTTAAAGACTCGTACGATTTCGATGAAACAGACTAATAAAATGAAGCCCAAGTAGCGGTAGTAAGACTAGCACATAATTTGTTTCTCAAATGTGGGAAAGTGAGATAACTAAAACAACGAACTAATTCGTGAAGAAATATTATGAGCAAGATTTTTATAACAACGAAAAACTGATCCTTGGGGATTTTCGGGGTTTCCTGATTTCATTTTTTCTAAACGACCATTTAAGTTGAAGCGGATAAAACAAAAATAATATTCAAATCACTTGAACTATTTTCAAGTTTTTTTAGTAGTAACTAGTGTATTTTTTTTTAATAAGTTATTTGGTAATGTTACTACAAAACTACTGAGAAATTATTTTTATTTATACTTTGTACAGGTTACGCCGGAGTACCTTAATTGACAAAAATTCGCTATGACACAAATATTTAAAGTTAACTTACGCGGCAGGTGTGTTAAAAATATTATTCTATTTGTGAAGATAATCATTACAGCCTATATAGTCCACTGCTGGACATAGGCCTCCACAAGCTTACGCCAAAAATAACGTGAACTCATGTGTTTTGCCCATAGACACCATGCTGTGAAGATAAAAATCATCTTAATTTTTTACACTAGCGGAATACAATCCCATATTTGAAAAGAAAGCGTGTTTCCTAGGCGACTTAAAAATCCATTTCGCAAACTGAAAGAATATTCCAGCGAACGCTAACTTTTGAAAGCAGTTCTATTGTAACAGTTTACTGGCTTACGGTACTTGAATATTCATAATACCACGAACAAGAGCAGGAATGGAGTTTTGTTTTTAACCTAAAGCTATAACAAAATCACATTTGTATTAGAAGTATTATTTACATATTCATACAAGAAATTTGTGTATGACAAGATTGATCACCAAAAAAACCTTGTTTAGCAAACCAGTATCACTATAATAAATATAAAACAAATTTAATACCACACGAAATTGAATAATTTTAAATTGACATATCTAGTTCTTCTTCTTCTTCTTTTTATTTTTATTTTTGGCATACGATCGCCATTAGAGACGTTCTGCCATTGTCAAGTAAAAATAAATAAAAAAATAAAAAGCGCACTTAAAATTTTAATTTTGAATTGTTTTGTTAAAAAATGCACATATTTGTAGTGTTAGAAAGTAGTTAGTTATCTAGTTTCGAAATGCTTTTTCTAGGTGATTTCAATGTAGGACAAAATATGTCATTAATAAAATGACATAAAAATGTCATTAATATTTATAACGATTCAAGCCTGTACTTATCCCACAATATAATAAATAAATATTTGTAAACCTATATCATACTCAACTGGGAGGTCTCATAAGAAATTATATAAATTAAAATTATATAACAAAACAGTATTAACGAAAAATTTATTTATTTGCAATAATTTAATTATATAATAGTAGGAGAGAGATTGCTGTGTGGCTACGGCACCAAAGAATATAGCCACCCCCTCTCTTCCCGTGAGTGTCGTAAGAGGCGACTAAGGGATAACAAGGTTCCAATAACACCTTGGAACTAAAGAAGCTGACCGATAGTGGGATAACCATCTAACCGCTGGCTTTGAAACACACAGGCCGAAGACGGGCAGCAGCGTCTTAGGTGGTTTTGGGCGCGAACTTGTGGAGGCCTATGTCCAGCAATGGACTGCAATAGGCTGGAATGATGATGATGATGATGAGAAGGAGAGAGAATTTATAAACGCATTTTTATATTCAAGTCTGATTAGGTTTTCCTGTTTTTTCCTGAACTTTAGAAATAAACTTCAATTCATAATGATTTTATCACTCCCGAAGGAAGCATTAGAAGGGTTTTCACGTTTAAATAATTTTAATGCAAATGCTTTATTTGTAATTCATTTAACGGCGAATAATTAATATTAACTCAATTTTAACGTTCAAACAATTTTGATTATGAGACTATGACTAACCAAAGAGTGTTGCTCTATGTAACTATTTTTTATAAATTTTATTACGCATCACATTAAAAATCAAATAAGCTAGTATAGATCAATTTAATAAAATGTTTCTACTAACTTTATATTTTTATTTTAGAGTACAAAAATAATTACTGTGTATTTAATATACAATTGTAATTGTATTTTAATGGTATTTAAAAACCTTCAGGTCATAATTAATCAAATTACATTTCTTTGTGTATTTACTTAATTACTTTCTTGAAACACGCACTTTAATGTATAATTTTATCAACAATATATATGAGATAAGACTTTTCGTATTAAGCCAAACCATAAATTTATTATATATATAAGTTAAGATTCAATTCATATCAGATTAATTAGCATTTATTGTTGCTACTCCCATTATAGGCGTCATAGCATGATTTAAGAGCCCTTCTAACCTACCCTACCTGTATTTAGATTGAAATTATTTTAATACACAATATTAATCTATTTATTTTCACTGAAAAAACGTCATGTGATAGGTTCTATTAATCGGGAATCGTGCATCAGCCTGGATATAACATTCGAGCAAGTCAATCAGACTCTATTAGTGCTTCGTAGCGCGTTCTGTGGACATCGTAGTGAGGAAATTATTGATTTGTGCCTAATTTCCGGCCGATAGCAGTCCACCGTCCTGCGGGCGGCGGGCGTGGACGCGGTCAGGGCTGTCGACCAGTTATTACAACAGACATCTCGATACATATTCGATAACGCGAATTGCCAATCCAAAGCCCAATCATATAACCGTGCCCACTGACTAGAAGACTTTTTGGTTTTATCTCGTCCTTCTTTGAACTTCAATTCGTTTCGAACTATCCGACAATTGATTGAACACAGCAATAAAAAAAATGTTAATTTACGAATGAACCACGATGAATAATCGTATTAAGGAATGTGTTTAAAGTTTTTGACGTACAAAGGATATTTATCGAATAAACTTGATGATTAAGACACTTTCATAAATTTATGGATGTCCTTCTCGACAGTTTCTTGATACCCTTTGAATGCCAAGGGCAAATTGCTCCCGCGACGATCATATTCATTTATCAGTCTTTATTTACGATTACATGACACTTGTCTTTCTCGACCTACACTTTTTAGATTTTTAAGATAATTTTACTACTACTATATTTCATTCGTATATTTCCGAACCTAAGAATCAAGTTTTTATGCGAAAACCAAATGTACGTCCCGATTATACCGAAATAGGTACGATACCTTACTGATTAATTTAATGTAAATAAATAAATAAATGTACTTTAATACTTCATTACTATATGCAAACATTGTTAGTTTGTAATAACCTATTTTGACGTAATAACGTCTTATAAATCGATGAACACTGACGGCACGGTCGAAAAAGTGTCACGTTCCGCCTGAGCCTGATAGTGCAAGTGTGAGCGGAATAAGCGATAGAGAGGCACGATCGGTGCAATCATTGACTTGTGACACATTCTCTCTCTCGTCGCGTGACGTCAGACCTAGCAGTTCTAGTAAATAAATGTTAATTTATCGGAAAAAAATTAATTTTTAACTAACTCCTTTTTTGTTTTATACAAAATAATGATAATTCAGTGATAATAATTCAATTCAATTCATAAAAGTATGCAATTTTTTATCCATATTTCTTTACGAGGTTATCACGTAAAACTATCGTCTGTAAACCGACTTTACAAACAACCATTTTTTTTTTCTTTTTATACATTATTTTCTGCGTAATTGTCTATTACCTCTGCGTCTATTGCAAAATGCCTCATCATCATTTTCATCTAGTATATCATGAAATACGTGAAATCCAATTATGGGAAGTCATAAAAACATTACAGGAATGTATTTAATCTTTTAATTCATATGACTGAAATTTTCATAAATTTTACAATTATTAATATGAGGACACAACGAAACGTCCACAAAGTTACAGTAATTACGACATCAAAGTAATAAAAATAATAAAGTTCATTATTTATTCGTGAGGCGTAACCCTTGTTACAATTGAATTAACAATATGTGTAAAGATCGAATGACAAAACTTACAGAGAGTCCGCAGTATGTCCGGAAAAAACATTGAGCCTGTGACACTAAATGAATAATATTTATAAATATAAGTTACAAAAAAAAAATAAAGTCAATTCCTACTATATATTGTACAATATATGTATATAAATATATATAGTAGAAAAAAGTTCAATAAATTAATTAAATTTAATTAGTGTGGGACGTCCTCCGGCCCGTTGGACCGACGATATACGTAAGATTGCCGGTGTCGGCTGGATGAGGATTGCGGAAGACCGGGATGTCTGGCGCGAACTTGGGGAGGCCTATGTCCAGCAGTGGACTGCGATAGGCTGAAGTGATGATAATGAGTTGATTTATATTTGAAACAACTGTATTAACATCAAGTGTCATCCACTACAAGCTTAATAAATGTGTACTCGTAAATGGTTGAATAGTTTATATTAACGCGTAAACACTAATAGTAGGAATAAAAAAATGTCTAGAGTACATAAATGCAGAATTATTTAATTTTAATTTTTTATTTCATTATTATTAAACGCAAAGTAAATAATAATAGATTAATAATGTATATTTTATATTATTTTAATAGTGGCGAAACAACAATTAAAACGTGACAAAAGCTTAACGCCGTTTTATTTTTACGCGGATATCCAACACGAAGAGTATCGTAATAACATTATTGTTAGACGTTAATGATGTTCGTTCGTCGATTGCCATTTCATATTTTTATTCATCTTTCTCATGCGATATATAATTTTTCGAGACATCAGAAGAGCAATTTTTAATTTCTTTTACAAAATCATGAAACTGTCCTAAAAAGATTTTAAGCAGATAAGTAAGTAATATTTTTTAATATCTTATAATTTAAAGATGCTCTATAAATGCATTAAGTACTATTTGTCTACTCAATCATTGTAAACAGCTAAGCCAGCCAAGCTCAGAAAATAAAGAAGCTAAGCTTCTGTTACATAATCTTAGGTTTTTTATTTTCTCTACTGTAAGGTGATTATTGTGTTCGGTAAAATTCGGTACCTCTTCGGTTGTCTTTATATTACTTTATACAACGACGTACATTTATTGCAATGATAATTTAATTTTTTTATTTAATAATTTGATTAATATAATAATATGAGTGATTTCTCTCACCCTAATATTTGTGAGATTACTGCGTATTTATAGGTTACAAAGTGATATTTTACAGTCTGCAACATACTTCATCAAGCAGGCTTTCTACCTTAAAAATAAACTTTAATATCGGTAAAAATTAAATTCTGTGATATGCACTTCCAATTAAACGACATTTTATCAAAACGTATTTTTTTTTTCTAAATAACGAAAATTAATATTTATCTATATACAAATAAATAAAATTGGAGTGTCTGTTTGTAATATTAAAATATGCATATAGATGAATACACGGTACATATACCAAAATAACATTTTTTACAATTTTTGTCTGTCTGTCTGTCTGTTTGTTCCGGCTAATCTCTAAAACAACTGGACCAATTTTGACGGGAATTTCACTGGCAGATAGCTGATGTAATAAGGAGTAACTTAGGCTTCCTTTATTTTAGAAATTGATTTATTTTGTAACTCTGCGAACTGAACAGTATTTTTTTTTTCATTTCATGCGGACGATGTCGCGGACGCAGCTAGTATATTAATAAATTACATTATTGTACAAGTATACTTTTTTATTGTTTTTGAAACATTTTACGATTGTTTCTATAATGTTTACCATGTTTGTTTATCTAACTAATCCCATAGTCCCGTCTCGAGTTTGTTCAAATCTCACTAGGGATTAATAGCGAGTTAAGTATTAAAACAACATTATAACTTTGTGTTCTTGTGAAAATCTTAGAACATCTACTCAGACAGTCGCTATTTTCATGTCAACGTTTACTCACGGCAACAATGTTACTGAATTGCATCTTGTTCGGATGTTTCTCATCTCTCAACGTTGGGATGACTGGCAAGAACACAGCTTTAGTTTAGTTCTGAAGTACCTATCACTGCAGTCTGGTGTCTAGACTACGATTTGTTCTAAGCAATGAGGAATTTCGTTTAGTTTATAAGTGTATGTGTTTAAAGTTATTAAAAGAAAGAAAATATTTTGATTATAAGTATTTATATTCAAACAAAGTGTGGATTACGTATACTTAATTATTTATAAATAAGTTTTAGAATATATCAATCTTAATAGAAAAAATGAGACTGAAATTTGACTGGCACTTTTAAGCTTTTAATGGCCAGTCTTGTACAAAGATAATTTTATTTCCCATAGTAAAAGAAAATAGCAAAAACCTAGCAACACTAAATATTACACACAGTCTTCCATTTTTATAGTAGGCAACTCAATGTCTGTGCGAAGTAAATCGAACCAAAAAGCATGGAGCAAAAATGAGTTAATGATAACTGCGCTAACGGAGTAGTTAACAAGAACAACAAGAACAAGAAATAAGAGGACACATAGCTATTGTTACCCTTAATTTCCGCACAACGTGTACTCTTATGTTGAGTCTTAAGTTTAACGGGACAACTCATTTGCAAGCGCCGTTTGCTGGAAAGGTAACAAACAGATCTACAGAGAGATTTGAGACTTTATATGCAGAACACGACGACCGAGGTTTTACGTTAAAATCCTTAAATATATATTTTTTTTTATTTTATATTTCTTTGTTCCTTTTTTGTATTTTAATATCTTTAATCTAAACGTCCATAATTTCGTTCTCCTGGTAGAGTATGAGTTCAATGAAATGACTAGTCGTCAAACTGAAATCATACTTTTAAAGATTTGCTACAAGATAAACATATTATTGTGAAGTGTAACTTGAGCGTTACTTAGGGTATTAAATAAATATTAAATTTATGTCGAACCACAACCAATCCATCAATGTGCATCTTGGAATTTAAATGTGTCATTTCAACTCCAAGATGCAAATCCAAACTATCTACATAATTATTCGTAAAGTCTATGACTATGTCAATCATATAACTGATATGATAATATCATACTTATAATAGTTTGTATTTTGGTAATGATATGATAAAAAATATCTAAAATAAAAAAAAAATAGACAAAAGAATTGCCTATTTTGAGTACAAATTATTGAAGCAACAGTCGAAGAAGAAGTATTAATTCAATTTAATAAGAAAAAAAAAACAATAAAAATTGCATTTTAATCAAATTTTATAAAGATTACTACATTAATCAGATAACTCATTAACACTTTATCTATTTATAATAACAAAAATTTAAAATTTAATTGATAAAATTATGTCATATTATAAAATAAACCTTGTTTTAAAATATTTTACCTACAAGTAGTAGATAAGAGAAAGCATAAATTTAGTTTACAGTTGTCGTACATAACCTACAAGTAATAGATAAAAGAAAGCATAAATTTAGTTTACAGTTGTCGTACATAATAGCTACACAATGTGACATCACTAATAGCGAAACCATAGAAAGGAATAGTATTCGGACCTATTTCTACAATAGAATTAATTTTTGTTTTACTCTACTATTCAAGTTGTTAGTAAATGTAAAATTAGAGACAGATCTCATAGTTATCAAGTTACATTACAGTCCTATTTATGAATATAAATTAACAAATAAGTTTAAAGTAAATAAAAGTTACTTAAAAAATATTATTAAAAGTTATAACTAGATTAAATAGAAGGAAAATATTTTGTTTCACAGACATCGATTGCACAATAGAGATAACCTAATAAAAACATATCTCAAGATAAGTGAAGTGAATTCCCCTTGAAAATATTTTACTCCATTTCGACGCCGGCCGAACACGATATCATCTACATTCAGCAAAAAAAAAACATATTTTCAAAACAATAAAGCGTGTACACTTTTATCATCGCATCGCCCCTCAAGGAGTAAGACTGAAAGGAAGGCAAGGCTTAAATAAAAGAACTCCCGGTGTCAGCACAGACTGACTTCTTAGATATTCACTATTAACCACCTCGAGGAAGCGATAAGAACGAAGTGTTACATCTTTTCAGAAAGTTTACCCTCATTCCTACCTCCTCGTCCTGTCGCAGTGTCATCGGCGGCGACACTTCTCTCTCCACATTCACTGGGACACTCGAATCACTCACAGCACTTGCATACACGCTTCCAGAATATTTATTTTCTATCACGTCCCAGGGCACATCGAAGTTGTACACCTCCACGTTCCTCAGTCCGGATCCCGAGTGAAACCTCCAAGGCAGATCGGTACCGCTCTGCCGAGGCCGTCGTCTCTTGTGCCTCACTTTGTGCCTCGCAAACCTCTCGGTCCCGTGATATTCGTCACCCATCATCGCATCGTATAAAATGTCCAAGTTAACTTTTAGTTTGTGGTGTTTGACGGGAGCTGGAGATGGCTCAGTGATGGATTCCCGGCTGAGCCCTTCGGCGTCCCATAATTGTATTCGAAGTATGTTATCGTGGGAAGGAGGCGTCATGTGGGCGCGCGCGACAACGAGCGCGAACGCCGCGAGTGCGAGAACGAACGCGCGCACGGACCCGTCCATCTCTAGCGGCGGTCGCGAGCCTACTGAGGTAGAGCCGAGCTAGCTGAATGGCTGATAGCCGCTTTTCCCGCGCTTTCCCGATAACGCCGCTACGAGCTACGCGCTCACATTCGACATCAACGCCGCGGCCACCTCGCTTCGACGAGATAAACATCGCCCGTAATGCCGCGCTTATCACTCCACGATTTGTTTGATAAGAGCAAACATTGCACCTATACGATTATCGACGCACGTAATACTTTCATTTTACGATCAGATATATAGGAAGTAATTAAACAAAGATTTTACCAAGCAAATTACTTTATTGCAGCTAATCTTGTGACTTACATAAATGTACTTGTACTTAACATTACAACGCGTAACCAAAACTATCGAGCGTAGCGATGACAAAAATATTATGTTATTTGTTCCATAACCTATATAGCTATAAATTAGACAAAGAGCGAGAATATCATATGCACACCCTTTAATAAAATTACCTATTCAAAAACGGCATATTTAACATGTTTTGTATTTTCATTTTATTTTATTTATTTTCTCGTGAACATTCGCAGTTAATGTCGAAATATCGAGCTCCGCAAATGAAAATAAAAAACATGGTAAATATGCCGTTTTTGTATAATTTTAGTAATAAAAATAACCATGTTAATTTAAAATCTTATAAAAGAATCTAACATTTATTTTTACTTAAAATATTTAAGGAAACAATCTAAAACAATGATGGCAAGCATTTCTGGAGGTAAAAAAATTAAAAATATTTACAATAAACAAAGTGCAACAAAATTTAATAATTTATGCGTAACAACTGTATAAGATAATATAAAGATGTTTCTATTTGTGTAATAACAGTATGCCAATACAAAAAAAAAACAATGCATATTCGGTGGTACGTTTATATTAATAACATTATTAGGTAAACAGCGTTCTATCCCTATTCTTGCATGTTAAGCACCTCTAAACACGATTGCTTTATTAATTAAACCGAACGAGCGATCATATTACGCTTAAGGTATCAACTAGTCTATATAAGGGTAAACACACACAAAGCACTTATTGGGATGACTTGCAAAATCGTAAGATATATCTAATTATCTATTACACAAAAATTATTATTAATTTAAATAAACGTAAAATCTACTTAGTCACTATTGTCAAAAAAATTATAGCAATTAATATAGGTATATATAAAGGATATATTAACATTGTACACATTATTTACTGAGGCACTTTTAATAAATAATTAATAGTAATAACTTAATAACAATTTTTGTTTTGCCGGTCCTTGGAGAAAAGAAATTATGTAATTAACTTGATCACAATCTTACTATACTTAGTCTTAATATAGTGATTACTAGGTAAGGACATCCATTAATTACGTGAGTTCAGAATGGGGAGGAGGGGTCCAATGAAATCTTACCAAATCTCATTAAAACCGTGAGGGGGGATAATCGAAAACCTCACCTCAACTTAAAACAATAAAAAATATTACACGAAAAAGTACACAAGTCTCCATGGATTGAGTAAAAATTAAAAAAAAAGTGTTGTGTTTCTGTTTTCGCTTTGAATTTTATTTAACTTAACTATACCTTGACGGTTTATTTTCCCGAATAATAAAAATAAATTGTTTAAAACATTTTTAGCGTCCATCCCACGTAAGGGGTCCTAGGCAAATCTTACTAGATCTCACTTAGGGGAAGGGTTTAAACTGATAGAAAAATAGCTCACGTAATATAATGGATGCCCTCTAATACAATAATTAGTGTTGTTAAAGGTCAAAATAACAAATGTATACAAGGCAAGCAATTAAAATAAGGCTCATCCTACGCAAAACAAATAGTTCTCAAGACATAATTGTTTACATACTATCAGATACTTGCTCTAATTAAAGACGTGATATGCTACGCTTTGTTTGACAAGCTACGTACGTATAAATGATTCTTGAAAGTCGATACTGTTTAGAAGATCGACACTTACACAACAGTGTGGAAGCGCTGTGCGGTTAAACGTTCCTAGGGCAACAACAAATCAAATAATTCGAAGTGTTTGACAATTTCAATTAACAATTAAGATCTGAAAATAAAGCAATTGTTGCTCGCCTTTTGGTATATGAAGGAATAGCAAACAATTGTTATTAAATTGATGTCAATTGAGCCACTGATTGTTTGTAATGGACATTTAAAACACATTTCTAAATGCAATTATTAACGCATAATAATGGTACTGAGTGTTCCAAAGCGTGAATACGCAAATATGCCGAAAAACCGAACTCAGGAACATTAAAATATGATAATAAATAGCAGAAATTATCTCTTCAACGTCGTAATAATTTTCTAATCGATCGGAAATTTGCAAATATATCTATGGTACGTATCGAAATTGTATTCGTCTTAATTGGTAATCGTCCTCCTAAATATAGATTGTAAAGTAAGCTCTGTTCCATGCGCTTCAGTCAATAATTATTATTTTCATAAAAATGTTTGCAGCAGTCACGTCACACCTCATCACGTTACACTTCAGCTTGTAATATCCAACTGCTGGGCCGACGGCTCAACGTGCTCTCCGAGGCACGGTGGGGAGACCCACAAGGACAAACACCCAGACCACGGCAAACATCTGTATGGCAAATACAAATGTTTGTCATATGCGGCGATCGAACCCGCAACCGCCAGCACAACAGCCATAAACCAGTGCTGTAACCGTTGAGCCAACGCGTCGTCATTCACAACACGTTAAATTCTCACTAAACCACACATACACATTTACTTAGATATACGTAGATATATTTAAAAAGATTATGTGTGTACATTAGAGTGGACCAAATAAATTACTATTTTTTTTTCTAAACTATACTGTGAAAATATCATTCATGATGATAAAAAAAGGTTATTGTAAAAGTTTGAGCCCTCATTAGTAATATTAAGGGGTATCGTTACGACATTAGGGTTTTTAAAAGCCTTCCCTTTTCAAATATATTTTTTTTTAATTTTAAATTAAATATAGGCCTGACCAGGAATTTTTCAGTTACACCTTTCGCGACATTATTCTGATATTCTAAAATAAGTATAAAATAATTTTCACCCATTAAGCATATGGGTGAAGTTCGTCGCTAGTTCGGATCTCCTAATATTTCATATTTTATTATTGTCCGCGTGAGCTACATACGAGTATTGAGATTTGATCTTTTGATCCCTTTTAATTCTACAAAAAAAAATTATAAAAACAATTACGTTTAGACTAAAGATGAAAATGGTAGCATTTACTATATTTATGTTAAAAAAATTGGGCTGTTTTTGTTCTATTCCTGCAATTTTTTTATTACTTACTCGCCTTGCTTGTAAAGAAATTAACAAACTCAAGTAATACAAAATATTATATATATACAATGATTATAAAAAGGTATAATTAACTTTTCAAATGAACTCTATTTAATAAAATAAATTTAAAAAAAACTCAAAAAATAAAAAATTGACTCCATTAGCTATAAGTATTTTGCTTAAGTGTAAACTGTACTCATTAATTTGCACTGTAATAATAAAATAATAAAACTATATATATATATATATATATATATATATATATATAATAAGCTTTATGAGTGATTCATATTTCACTTATCATGAAATAATGTAATTGCGTATATATTTGAATATCTCCCGGAATTATTACATGATCAAACACTTTGCTAAAGTAATGAGCCCTACGTTACGAGCTTTCCTAGTTTAGGGACTAAGATTCCAATGAATTTTGTAACAAAGTTTAAAAATAAACATCATTTATTGTGTATTTTATACACGGTTAAATCAGGTTGTAATTAGATTCCGTTCTCGATCCGAAGAAGTAACTAAGAACTTTTAAATTACATAATAATGGGAGCATTCAAATTACTAGTAAGGTTCAAATTTGTTCAATTATTAAAAAACTGTTGCTGTCATGATCTTACATCACCCAACCGAAATCAGACAGAGTAAACTGTATTAAGAAAATATAGTATCATCTCTAAGTTAACTGATATTTTTTTCTTACTCCTTTTCCTACCTACTTCCTTGCACCTACGTTTTAAACTTGGCTGGTAGATAAGCCTGCTTAAGTTTACCAGCGTATTTTATATAGTTGTGCAATAAATTAAAATAAATAAATTTATTTAAGTACTAGATAAAAGTCGAATTGTAAATGATCGTACCGAGACATTGTATTGTTGATAAATAAAACCGTAACAAATTCACTCATCTACACTTCTCGCACAATAAATCCATTACAAGTACTGGATTAAGATAATTGTGTTAGTAATACCTTCCTTGATCCTCATATGCATACCTATCAATTATCTTACAAGCGATTAAGCTCGTCTTGTCCTGCGTAGCAAATCTTTAATATGAACAGCTTTCAGATACTACTAATCATATGTCTAATAACGCCGATATATTATAATATTAAATTTTTAAATTTGCTTTATTATGTAAATAATATATAAAAAATAATTTATCTACTCCCATGCTTTAAATCATCTGTAAAAGATTCTGAAACAGTTAACTTATTGCCAACATTAAAACACCCAATATCCTAATAACCGTAATATCATTCAAGCGGATGACATAACGTTTTTACTGAATTTCTCAATAACACTCCTTTGTTTTCTTCCTTCATTCCTTCTTACATTATTCCTTCATTAAGGAACATATTCAAATGAATTTTAATAATTGCACTCTACAAAATGTTAATTACTACCTACTAATTAAATAATTCCTTCATTAATACTTAGTTTGTTTGGATGTAAACACTTGGTAATGGATATTTTTGAATATCATATCAAAAATTTACTGTTCCAGCAGGGATTGAACCTGCGTCTCCGACCGACTGTGTCGGCGCTCTAGCCAATTAAGCTATAGAACGATGTACCCGCTAGATCGAAATTTTTGATATGATGATTTTATTTTCGGTTTTCGGTAAAAATGTTTAGAATTCCTAATGTGTGGGTAACACAAAAATAAAATCGTACATATTCGGTAATGGATGATATTAGGTTACCAGGACTAGCTTTTTTAGTGTTATCAGTTAAGCTAACTGCTTCAGAATCTTTTATAGAGGATTCATATTATGGGTGTAGATAGTATTGTATGCAGCTGTTCATAATTAGGTATTAAAACATTCATGTGATATTATTCCCACCCCACATTCGTGTTTTAATACCCCTTATTATAACAGTTGCATAATTAACAATTGTTACACGTGGAGCATCTATATATGTATATATAAAAATAAATGTTTGTCTATATGTCCTTTCTAGAATCGCAAACTATGCATATGATCATGTCATGATCTTCAGCAATGCGTTGTGCATGAGCCAACAAAGATTTCGGAGTTGATACGACTGAAAAAAAAAAATAAGCGTAGCAACGCGCGCAGGGTTGATCTAGTTATCTATAAAACTGATAGTGTTATTGATTTCGGCACGTATCAGTTGATACCCGTCAAAACTGCTCGAAAACGAATTGAGCACAATTTACTGTCAACATATTAATTCCTATGGGGCATGTAACTCAACAAAGGGCCCCGGGCCATAATTAATATTTAATTTCATTTTTTGTTGAAACAATTATATTTCCCAAGAGTTAATAAAATTAATAATAACACGCAAGTAATAAAAAAAAAAAAACAATAACCGAAAACGTGACAAATGAAAAAAAAACCTTATTTAATTTATAACGTTATATAAAAACCTGACAGTTTAAAGACCTTATAAAATTATTCAATTGTATTTAAAAGATAGAACTGATAATATAGATCAAGGATATAAGTGAATGTGATTTATCATGTAACAAGAAATTTCGTCATAATTCGTCGAGATAAAGAATGTAGGTATACTCATGTTAATTGCTGCGAAACTATAATTACGAACTCCATTAATTTCATTACCATTTAATTAACAAAACGTAATTGTATATACGAGTATTACATACGAATTAAATAGGAAACAGTTAATCTTTCACTCCTGTAAAAATATAACAAAAAGGCTAAACTCAATTGAAAATTAGGGCCTTTCTAAGAGTAAATCTGTACTGAAAATAACGATTTTATTTAAAGTAGCCCTACGAACGGCTTCGTTACATTGTCATGCCTTTTATTAATCGATAATGTGTGTGTTGAGGCATCGTAGCTCTCAAAAGTATTTATTATACACAAATATATTATCGTCAGAATTAGCTCAGCTGACAAAGATCTGAAAATATGGAAAAAAAGAAATGGTTCGATTTCGACATACTTTTATTTACGTGAAAGCGAGTTTCCTTGAGATCGTTCTTAGCTAATTTTGATAAAAATCGATCAAGCAGTATGAAACCATCAGATTCTTTCAAAATTCTATAAATCATTTTCGAAATAAAATAGAACTATTATTAAAAGTATTTTTGCATAGATTTATTTTTAATTTTTTAAATTAATAGTTATTCATTTTTGGCTTCGGTATAAAGTATAGACTACCCTCGAAAATGTTTTTAAAAATATGTAAAGTCGCTATTTACAATTTGGTCTTCTAACATATTTAAGAGGATATGTAGTCTGAACATAATCAATCGTAACATTAAATCGTGTTATATGGTATTTAATCCACTTGACGGTATTAAATAAATTTAATTGGGTTAATGCTGTTAAAGCACATATTTGATAAAGACAATAAATAAATAAATAAACACATGGGTATACATTGTGACAAATAGAACTCCTTATACTTATAAAAAAATCGTCAACTTGATTCAACAGTGTTTTGTTTCTTGCAACGCTAGCACGACTGTGTAATGCTATTTAAGAAATTATAACGATTTATTATTCAGTTAATATTAGGTTAACGAAATTGTTAGTAAATAGGTTGTTACGTTGGTTATTAGCGCTCCGACTATTTCCCTAAATCAAATAAACCAATCAGATAAATTAGACAATAATTAGTACCGATCCACTGGCGCGAAATTTTCGTTACCATTAGAAGACTATACAACTATACGTTGATATGTAACCTTGTACGTTTTGTATATTTAATATACATGAACTGTACTTTTTATGCTAACACTATAAAGCCGAAGAGTTCGTTTGTTTGTTTGAACACACTAATCTCAATAACTACTTAGTCCAGTAGTGATAGTCCATTTACCAGGCCGATATTTTTATATACGTTTTTATCCTCAAATTAAGCGGGTCATAGCTAGGTGTATTGTATTATCGTACACTAAGGGCAAGTTTGTCCAGTTGTTGAAAACGCTATTTGACGGATGACGGTATCCAAATGATAAAAAAATTGACTTATTATTCTTTTTTACCATCGAATTCCATATCATTCTAAATCCATGAGATATTTCTCTCTCAAATATGTACCTAAAAGTTCTAGTTTATTAATTGAAGAGCAACAGGTCCTAATAGCCTATTGTACTTCCTGCTGTTAAAGTCTATATGTAATTTATTTGCCGGATAAACTCTAACCACAACTGGTAAATCAGGCCCTTAGTAATTTATAGTTATTCGTTACTTACCTATATCAAAAAAATAAAACTAAATAGTTCGTAACTATGTAGGTACTCCTAAGCGATAACCACTTAAGTTGCGTCATTGCAAACCACAGTTTAAGGTGATAAGTATGTATGCGTAGTGCTTAAGTATCAAATAATAGTTATTTACGGCTATGACCTACAATAATAAATGTTAAACCATCAGGAACTTATAGTCCTGAAACAAATATCATTGTTTAAAAGATAGCCATAACTTTTAAACTATTGTTCTTATGAAATTATGTCTATATAAGTCTGTGTAAAATTAAAATAAAAAAAATCAACAAAGTATTTTACTCGTTAAAAAAATTAAATATAAAGCATTGCCACTTAAATTCTGCACTTAAGCAGTTTAATTTTACTATAAATAGATATTAATATCTATATAATAGTATCCGAAGGCAGCAGCGTCTTCGGTGCGACAATGCCAGCCCTGCGGTCACCGACCCGTCTGCTCAGCGTGGCACAAAACACGTAAGTTCACCCCGTGTATGCCGCAAACTTTTAGAGGCCTATGTCCAGTGGACTGCGATAGGCTGAAGTGATGACATATTAATATTTCCGTTAAGTGACAAATTAAAGCAATAGCAATAAAAATTCACATATTAGCCGATAATTACATAACTAACTGACTCGACAGACATATTGTGTTATGAAGTATCAAGCGCGCGAAGTTGAAATAGTAGTAGTAAAAGTAGGTACGAGCATTTTTAATTTATTAAAGATATACAAAATAAAATTGCATTAATTTGTGTAATTTCCTAATAAAAAATAATCCTTAGAAACGAAAAGAAACAAAAACCTAACTAATTTATATTTCGTTCTATTTGTAAGATTTTCGTTAAGTATTATCGAAGTTTACTTGTAATAGCAAAATCGAAATATAACATTTAAAAAAATAAGTTCAATAACTTTTTATATAAATATCGCTCCAGAAGATTCACAATACAATTATGTACGCTACTGCGTTCTTTAGTTGGCCGAAATCTATGTATACATATACAGGTTACTTGTAATCACGATCCTTTGAAGGGGTTGTCAGGAGGGGTATGGGCAATCACAGAAAAATATTTTAAAAAATCCATGTTCAACTATTTTAGATTGTTTTAAATTTTATTATTATTAGTAAAAAATTCCCGAATCTATCACTTTAAAGGGCATTAGAAAAAAATAATTGACGAATATTCGTAAAATTGTTATAGGATGATAAACAATATTCTAAAAAATAATAAATAACAACAAACATAACGATAACTTATTGAATTTTTAACCCTTGACTCACCAATTGGGGTCACACGAAGAGTATAGCGTATGATGTGTCACCTGTTTCTCCGAACATCGAAATATTGAAAACTCGCATTAGGGGATCATGACATATTAAAAGTAATCCTGTATACCTATATAAAAATTTCGTGTCACGGGGTATGAGGGCGATAAACTTCGAAACTACTGAACCAATTTTTATCAAATTTTGTAAGCATCTGTAATTTTGTCTAACTTGAGAGATAGGGTAGTTTTCATCTCAATTGGACCCGATAGGTGGCGCTGCTATCGGTATGTAAGCAATCAAATTTGGTAGCTGTTTTTCGGGTGGACAATGTCTGCCGGTTCCGCTAGTATTAATTCAAAATAACATTTTGAATTTACCTATCATTTATGTAAAGACCTCTTTAGCGATACTGTTGTCTTATGTGTCATACATATATTTGTTCTTTTCTTGTACATTTCTATGTTACACCTTTTTTTTCTGTTATACAATAAAAAATACTCGTATTTCCATACCAGTTGTGTCATGAAGTGTAAAATATTCTAATGATTCAACCTTTGAAAAAAATAATTAAACATGTAAATTGTATATAATATGTACAATAATTTTGAGCTTTGTGTGACCTTAAACAAGAAAATGGATGCTCTCAAGACTTAAACACAATTCTGGGTACCCTTAAACTATTAAATATACACCTTACATAGTCTATTGATGCAAGAAGAAACATTTATCTACCCTTGTTATTATTGTATTTATCATTTAACAATATAGAATGGCATAGTTTTTACATAACAATAAATATATCTACAAATTGCACTAATTTTAATGTACATTGTTATACAAATTGTACTAACTGAATCACAAAATATTATATGTTAATATTTTTATTAACTATATTACAACAATTAACACAACGTTTATTGTCTAAAGCCATGGGGTGTTACTCGTACGACATAACTGTTTAGATTTGATAATTACTCTAAATTAAGGCTAATTTAGGCTTTAATATTAAAATATATACCTCACACTGATTTGGTATTTCAACATTCTACTGACAATATTTATTGGAATGGTAAATATCATCAAAAATTCTCAAACATAAATCGACGTTGAAACATCAAAGGTCTGATGATAATACTGATCAATTTCACAATTATTTTAATATGTTTTTCAAAAAATTGTACTGCTGACTTGTTCTCAAAACTATTTTAAATATAGAGATACTTTGAATATTTTAACTACGATTTAATTTTAATTTGTGACTATTTTTCACTAATACGTTTATTTGTAATGATATCAAGTGTCTTTAAGAATATCGATAAATACATATTTAACCAATAATTTGCTTAAATAATGTTCGGATTTGAAAAATATCTGAAAACCTTCATTATTATTATTATCACTTACTATATAGAAAACTACGATCAAAGTACATTTGCCATTAACTTTTAACCAACCAACTAAGCAACTAAGAACGGAATTTTTAACTACGTTATAGCGATTAAATATTCTGAACGTTCATTTGCCGTATATGTCATGATATATGAGTCAAATATTTTTTTCTATTTAAGTCTACATGCTGAACACGAGACAGCTTTTATCTCACAGTTGAAGAGTAGTTCAATCCCAAAAAAGTATTCAATATATATATCAAGTATTTATATCCCTCCTTTATTTTAAATTAATAATCATCTTTTAAGTGCATGTGAATTAAGATGGACTTTACAAGGGTGGTCCGACAAGTACTTAGCCTACAAAAGTAAAAATAAAATTTCGGACAACTGGTAATTTATTTCTCAACATAGTCTCCTTTTAGTTCTATACTCTTGAACCAGTAATGCTGCAACTTCTTTAACGCATCTAAAAAATTAGTTTTCTAGAGATCTGCAAAGTAGTGGCCGCACTGTGGAATATGGCTAACAAATTTTCGACGGTCGGCATTGAAGGAGAAGAGTCACCGTACACAGCATACAAATTCTATTCCATTCAAAAAACAAGAATGAAATCACCGTCCCATATTACTCTTTCACCATTTTTCTAAAATCCGCGGACACGTCCACTTCCACACACAAAACAAAACTACAAGTCCGAACCGGCTAAAACTTTGACAGTAGCCATCTACAAAAATATTCTAAACGATATTATATCTTTCTTGCGATGGTGGCGCTATCGTGCGGTGAGGCTAAGTACTTATCGGACGACCCTCGTATATGAGTGAAATGAAATATAGAAATAAATAAATTTTTGGTGGATTGACAGCTCTTCTGAGTGCTTCAAATAAATTGTGACAGTTTGCAATTTTACTTAAAAACTAAGGGCCAGCTTTCCGTCTATTCGCCGGTGAGCCAGGCAGGTAACCCTTTAGTCAGTCAATACTGAGGTCGTTTGAGAAATGGCGTGAAAGTTTAGCTACATCGAGGCCAGTGAAGTCTGTGAATATGTCCGTTGTGGCTGTAGAGGGTTTAGAGCGACCGGGGGATGAACTCGTTGACGCCTCGACACAGGGGTCGATTGTTACTAACCTGTCTTCTTTGCTACTTACCTCGAACGGTTCGGATATACCTAGAAAAAAAAAATGAGTTAAATATATAAAACTTAAGGTATAAAACATTAGGTAGGGCACATCAGGAAATATTCTATATAATGTGGAGGTCTAATATTGAGTGAAAATAAAATGAAAAATAAAAGAAATCTTCTACAATGTGGAGGTACCTCCACATTATAGAAGACCATAGTTAGATAATACTGGTCTCAAGCAGTATTGTGATCTTATGGCGAGAAAGGTAGTTAGAGCTACGAAGAATGGTCGAGGTTAGGGTCAGCAAAGTAACCGCTTACAACATCAAATGGATATTACGCTAGTTTATTAATAAAAAAAATAATCCACTTGTTCTATGCGATCAAAAATATTATATTGAGACAAAAAAAAATTTAAATTATTTAGTTACCAACCTAAAACGCTCTTGACTTCGCTATTAGGCTGACTGAAGTATATAAGCCGGTAGAAGCCGGGCGTTCGTACTCCACTACCAACAGGGAAGCTAAGAGTCACTTTTCGAAGCGTCCCCGGAGCAGCTGTAGGGGCCACGCTGACCTTCGCGAGGTACTCGTACACTATGTAATTGTCCAAATTTTGGAAATCGGCCTGAAAAATGACATTTATGGGATTTTTTTTAAATAAATAAATAAACGCCTCACACTCGACGGCCACTACGATTATCTCCAGTGTTGGAGGTCCGGAAACTACTACGATAAACAGCTGTATCGCCAATACAAATGTACAGGGATCGAACCCGCACCGTCAGCGAAACAGCCACAAACCAGTGCTGTGACTATTGCACCAATGCGTCGTCGTATTTAAGGGATTAAAAATTGAATAATTCTGCAATTATTATACGTGCGAAAGGTTTTGACTTTTTCTACAAGGGTCTACTACATGTTCATTTTATACCAAAGATTTTATTGTCATTTTTTTTTCATTTTTTATTAAGGAAGTTTTGTAGTACTTACATCGTATATTCCAATCCAATCATTAGGATGTATTTCCACATCAGGAGACAAAGTACACTGTGTCCTAAAATCGGCATCGCCTATGTACCAAATACGAACAATTGGATCAAACTCCACCGTCTTAACTGTGTAGTTGGAAAACGCCTGAAAGGAAACAGAAAAATCAACAACGTGTTTTGTGACACAAATTTAATTATTTAGGATCATTTTATTTTCAGTCAATATTAGAAGAAAACTATTAATTTTGGTGCAAATATAAGAAAATCTATTTAAAAAAAAAACCTTTTGAAAGTACCTAATTTATTTTCTATTTTGTTATTATCTAAAAATCTTATATTAACATACATTATGTACTTTACATTTTATTATATTAATTGCAGGTAGGAAAATTTTTACTACTTAACTCAAAAAGAAAAATTTAAAGATTATAACAATATTTTAGTGTAGTGACCATGTGAACGCAGACAATATAGTTCCTATTACATGAAATATAACCTCTTAGTTTTACAGAATTAATCTGGACACAGACGGATTATTCGTAACAACGGGTAGAAAATAAAAATGTAAAGCTCGGAAATATTTATTAAAACATATCTCACCTCTTCCTCTTGTTCTGTAGAATCTATACCAATATTATCGTCTAAAGCCGAAAAGGCAGCTATTGGTTCTACCATTGAAGCATCACCCTCAGGCGGTATTAGAGCAGAACGCATGCGTATCTGTGTCTTCTTTATTTTTGGTACCTCTACGGGGACAGCGGATCGAATCTACCGTGCATTGTTGGTGTGTTAGTTAGTGCAAATTAAAAATACTTTATCAAAAGCAAAACTAAAGCACATGTCTACAATTATGTACAAAACATCATACATTACGAAAAAAAAACAAAAAACGTTGTTATAATAGAAAATAATAATAAACATTTTTATTATAAAATAGAAGAAGACATGTTTGCAGAAATATATAAATAAATTATTTACTATGTCGTTTGTTAAGTTTGCGGTAAACATAAAATAGTGATGTCATATGTGATGTGATAAGATGTATATTTCAATTAATTTTAATAGTAATAGTATTTAAATAATTGACTAATATAAACGGAATCACATGATGTAATAATATAATAAAAACAATAATATATAAAAAAAAATACATTGTCTCGGGACTGGTCTTTGTGAATATTTCTTAAGACAAAGAAGAAAAAAAAATGATTGCGTTGATCTCGAGTATAACATAATATAATATTATTTTGTATACTTGAAAATATAAACACTCTTTAAAACATATTCTCCCAAACATTGTAACAGAAACAACTAACAATATAAAACTACACAAACTTATTGTAAACAATATCATTTAACTTTAAGCAACATTATATTAATATAGATATTTTTAACGTATACATATGAGAATCGAGTTCTATCTCAAATCTTCGAGCGTAAACAAGTTATATGTAAAGAATCTTTACATGTTGTGGAGATTATGTGATAAGAGTTTTACTTAAATATTGTGTAACTACGATAGTAAAATTGTAACAAAAAAAGGAAAAGTAACATTTGGTGCGTTTTCTCATTTAACGACGAATTATTTCAGAAATAAATTCAACAATATCGTCGGATTGTCTATAATAGTCTTTCGATCAGATTACGACTTTGATATATTGACGGATATACTATCATCGACGACATGTTTAGAAATACGATTGTTATAAGAAATATAGTTTCAGAAATATACATTATTTACTTTACTAATAATATTTAATCTTTAAAATACTTGAAGTATGTAAAACACATGATAACAAAACTGAGATTAACATTGAATTTGTTTTGCTAAACACAAAAAAAAACAGTACACCATACTATTTATGAGAAGTAATAATTACGATCATACCGAGTTATAACTAATTTCAATATTTATTTTATCAATCATTGATTTATCTTATTAGAGATAGACTTTGCCATAAAGCACAGTCATATAAATTGTGTCAAAATCAAATTTGTGTCAAAAATGGTAAGCAAATTACATACTACTAACTACTGAAAGCGATAGTTTTATTTTCAAGAATCATCTTAGAGATGTTGTCTACTACACCACACAACTACTGCACTGCATACAACCAATATTAAAACTATGTCAAATAATTATTATTAGTATGAAAAACCACAAATAGATAAGTTATGGAATCACAACATATTAAATACAAGCAAACAAATACAAGCAAAAACAATCCACCTTTTTCCATACAAACCACAAAACAACCTTATATTACAATGAATTTATTATGAAAAAGATAACGCACAAGTAACGCATTTTTTACATCATAAGCAGTTTAAAAAGACATAAATTATTTTCCAAACTTACGGTTTAAACGTTTATCAATGTTCAAATAAAATATATTTTTAAAAGTTGAACTTTATTGTTATAATAATAAGGTATATTTTGTGTTTATGAAAAGTTAGAATAGATAAAATACAATACTAACTTTTATGTTAAACTGTGCGACAACAGGCTTGTGGTCGCTGACCATATAGTGGGGCATGTGGTTGTAAGATATCAAATCAGCCCTCAACGTTATATTTTCATAGTTGTTCGCTATCACTTTGTACAATATTCTGTCTGTCCACGATGGTTTACGTCTGAAATACACATTATTACCAATTAGCATTACACTTCAGAATATATTGCACTAGATTAGCTAGATTTATTCTCCGTTTTGGTCACCCGATTAGTTTTACTAAATGCATATGATACAGGGAAAATATAATATTTAATTTATAAGTTCATTAACATACAATATGTCAAAGACATTTATTTTAATTATCAAAACTATTTACCAGTCTTAACGGTACAGGTTATCAAGTATGTTTATAAATACAGTGCAGAAAAATTATAAACATTATAAATATGGATTTACTTAAGAAGTAGGCATTATTAATATTTAATTAAAATTATAATAAAGGTACAACCGATCGAGTTTGTAGATTGTTCATATTTTTTGGAAAATAAATACAAAAAAGCCAAACTCTTTGTGTCTTGGCCGCAAATCAAACCAATATTAATTAATTAATTAAAGCTAAGAAGGCACAATATGAATTATTCTTACCAGCTAGGAAACTGGGTATGATTTATCCCAAAACGCAGTAACCTTCATTCGAGAGAAAGTTAAAGTTAAAATTCATTAAGACATAATCCGATTTCATTTATGCTTTTTGAAAGTGATAACCCTCGGTATATTTTCCAAATTACTTGAAACCCGAAATATCCCGAAAGCTTTAAACGTACGGTTCATCATAAACTGGTCCAATACTTAACTTTACAGGGTCGAAAAAAGGGACAGCAATCATAAACGAAATTGCAGATATAACTAGTGGTGAAACACGTTAAAGAAACAGCGCAATATGCTATATTACAAATAAATAATATATCTACTTAAAGAGATATAGTTTCCAACATGTAAACGCTTAATCATAACACACTCACTTCAAATCATAATCGTCGGTCCCAATATTAAATTTGTATGTAGGAGGGAACTTGATCTCAGGTTCACTAAATTCTGAAAATGCTTCCCCGCTGTTCATCACAGCCAACAATTGATCGTGTTTTAATAACGACGTGTATTTATCCTTCTCAACTTTTTCTAAAGCAGCTACGATTTCCTCTGATGATGGACTACTATCAGAAGGATGGTCCAAACGAAAGTTGAGATCACCCACCCAAAATACGTAGCTGAAATTAAAAATGCAATTAACACTTGGTTCATATCTCTTAGCATATTTTAAATAACTTAAAGTAAATGTGGGGTAACCATTACATAAACGTAAGTAATAGTATTTTGACACCACAACAGCGCTTCAATTTTTTTATACTACAAAGGTGGCAACACGTGAACAGTGCACCTGAAGTTAAGTAGATACCGTAGCTTATGGACGCCTGATACTCCTCTTACCTTACTCAACACAGGAACCCAACACTCGAGAGTGGTGTAATTTAGATGTGATCTTCTGTAAGCTTGAGATCCAAATGTTGAGCGAGATATTTACAACTTTGCCCTACCTCAAAAAAATTATTTCAAAGGCATATCATAACTTAAACTTAAAACTATTTTGATTCTAATAAAATTTAAATTAATATTGCAGAACAAATTGTTGTCGAAAAATTGTTGTTCTTGCTTTTATTCTATTTATCAAGCTAAATAATAGATTAATTAATTCATACCACTTAATTTATCACGACTACGACTATACGTGTTACTTTTAGTTTTTTTTTTTTTTTTTTCCTTATAAACGTTATTAATGCTACAGCGGAACAAATGTTGTACTGCATTTCAAAATGGTAACGATTATTACCATAACAGTTATTTTTCATGTGTATAGCCAAACTTATCCTATAAAACATTTACACTCCGCTATGTGTACAGACTACGCATTATTTATTTACATTTTTTCAATAACAAGTCACTTTAATGTAATATCTAATAATATCATTAATTATAATAAATTATCTGTTGTATCTCTAATCCGTTTAGAGTGTATGACTAAACGCATTGTGATAACACTGCTGTGTGACAGGACAGTATCAGGTAGCAAATTTATTTTAAAACAACTTCCTACTACTATTATCTACTACAATCTGGTGTTATCTATTGAAACTTAGTATCGTCTTCGCCTATAAAATTGCCGTTTCATCGTACTGGCTATTCCAAAACTAAACAAAAATCGCTAAGAACTCGAATTTCAAATTTTTATTATTAAAAATATAGAATTCTTTTATATTATAATTAGTCATTTGTTTAATGGTTAGCGTTTTGTTTACATCGCATTTGTACGTTTTTTCGTCATCATGGATATGTTAAAAATTCGAGTGATTATATGAGTTCCGTCGTGGTAGCAAAGCGGCAGAAGCGGCACACAACATTAACAACGTTTACGGTGCGAACACTACTAAGGATCGTATCACCCGTTATTGGTTTGCTCGCTTTCGTTTCGTTAATTTTGACCTAAGAAATGAACCACGTGGTCGACCAAAAATGTTGGTCGAGAATGACGAATTAAAGGCGATCGTGGAGGCTGATGATTCTCAAACTACAGCTGAATTAGCAGCAGCTTTCGAAGTTAGCACTAAAACAATATTGGTCCATTTGGCTCAAATTGGCAAGGTAAAGAAGCTCGACAAATGGGCGCCTCACGAATTGAATGAACGCCAGCGCGAAATACGCGTCGAGACGTGCCTTGCTATGCTCAACAGACACACAAACGAAGGCATATTGAATCGCGTTGTTACTTGTGACGAAAATGGATTCTATTCAACAATCGCAAGCGCTCAGCTAGATGGTTAGATCCTAGTTCAATACCTAAACAATGCCCTAAACGAAAAATGACCCCTAAGAAAGTGATCGTAACTGTTTTGTGGTCTAGCGCCGCTGTAACTCATCACAGCTTCTTACCAAACGACATGAGCATTACTGCAGATGTGTACTATGAAGAACTTAACACAATGATGGGGAAGCTCAAACGTCTCCAACCAGCTTTGGTCAATCGCTCGGCTCCGCTGCTCCTCCACGACAACGCACGACCTTATACTGCACAGCAAACAGTCTCCAAGTTACAAGAGCTGGGGTTGGAGGTTTTCCGTCATCCACCGTACTCACCAGATATTGCCCCTACAGACTCCCACTTTTTCCAGAATTTGGATAACTTTTTGGCAGGAAAAAAAATTCAATACCCGAGAGGCAGTACAAAATGCCTTTAAAGAGTTTGTTGCCTCCCGTCCAGCAGAGTTTTTCAAGAAAGGCATCAATAAGTTACCACGACGTTGGCAAAAATGCATTGATTCCATGGGTAATTACTTTGAATATTAAAAATAAAAAATATATTTTTACGTTTTAATGCGAAGTATTCTTTACACGCTTGAAAATAACGGATATAATTGTTTGCTCGCAAACGAAAAAAAACCGACTTCAATTACATCGATAATTAAATACGCGCTATCAAAGATTACTCGAAAAGTATTCATCAAATCTCGATCGAATTTAAATAGAACCCTAAGCCAAATATCAGCTTTCGATTAAAATAAGAATCATCAAAATCGGTATACCCAGTGAAAAGTTATGCGCCATAATACAACGTAAAATAATAATAATGATGAAGAAGAAATTGTAAAGTATTTGTAATGTAAAGTAGGTCGACGAAAAAGTAATCAAGCAAATAAGCATTATTACTCGAAAAATACTTGTTAGATCTCAATTAAAATTATATAGGACCACACGACACGCAACATCTTTGGATTTAAAAAATCATCGAAATCGATCCACCCAGTCAAAAGTTCCGATGTAACAATGTACGAAAATAATTGTGTTTGCTCGCAAACGAAAAAAAAAACCGACTTCAATTACATCGACGAGTAGTACAACGTAGATCGACAAAAAATAGTCAAGTAACTGCGCGTTATCAAAGATTACTCAAAAAGTAGTTATCAGATCTCAATAAAATTTATATGTGACCACATGACAAACATCAGCTTTCGATTAAATTAAAAATTATTAAAATCGGTACACCCAGTAAAAAGTTATTGCGGATTTTCAAGAAGTTCCCTCGATTTCTCTGGGATCCCATCATCAGATCCTGGTTTCCTTATCATGGTACCAAATTAGGGATATCCTCTTTCCAACAAAAAAAGAATTATCAAAATCGGTACAACCAGTAAAAAGTTATTGCGGATTTTCAAGAATTTCCATCAATTTCTCCGGGATCCCATCATCAGATCCTGGTTTCCTTATCATGGTACTAAACTTAGGATATCTCCTTTCCAACAAAAAAAGAATTATCAAAATCGGTACATCCAGTAGAAAGTTATGTGGTATAATACAACGTAGGTCGACGAAAAAAGCGTCAAGTAAAAACGCATTATTAGATATAGCTCGAAAAGTAGTTGTTAGATCTCAAATAAATTTAAATGGGACCAATTGGCACACACCACCTTTCGATTAAAAGAAAATTTGTCGAAATCGCTCCACCCAGTCAAAAGTTCTGATGTAACATACATAAAAAAAATAAAAAAAAAATACAGTCGAATTGAGAACCTCCTCCTTTTTTGGAAGTCGGTTAAAAAAAGTACAAACGAAGAATCCGAACGGAACTTGAAACAGACGAACGTAGAAAGATCAAAATAATGACAATTCAAAAGTGTAGATATTTAGAACTTTGTTAAATGAAGATTTTTTTTTTTTAATTTGGAAGAGCTAGTTATATAAACATCATCACAAGAAAAGTACCTATTTGCTAATTACTTTAGAATACATTTAAACCTACGACAAAGCCAGCCCTGCGGTCACCAACCCGCCTGCCCAACGTGGTGACTATGGGCAACACACATGAGTTCACGTTCATCATTATCATTACAGCCTATACAGTCCACTGCTGGATATAGGCCTCCACAAGTTCACGCCAAAAATTTCACGTTATTTTTGGCGTAAACTTGTGGGGGCCCATGTCCAGCAGTGGACTGTATAGGCTGTAATGATGATGATGACATTTAAACCTTATTCACGTTTTATTTCGAATATGACACAGTTGTGTTATTTATATGATACTTACTCATGATATAAAATGTTTGAAGTCTCGGCAATGTGATAGCAGTGTTCTTTAATTATTGTGTTGTATTCGCTTATACGCTCCTCGAGCATATAATCGTGGGCGGCCAAGTGACAATTTACTAGGCACACCGAACAACCGTATATGTTAAACCTGACGCTCACCGCTCCTTTGTTACCCTGGAACAAAGAACTCATATAAAACAATAAAGAACAAGAGCCATAGCCCTTGTTAATACTATGATTGTTTGACCGATTCATCCTGTAACTGCCCACAGCTGGGTGTATATAAGAGAAGGTTCAACACTACATAATTTGCAAATTATATTTGTAAGATACCCTCCGAATTGAGGAGTATGCCCAGCAGTGGTATGCTACAGGCTGAATCAAGCAGTCAAACATAAGCGTATGCTGAAAGTCTTTTCAACATAAAGGTCTATAGATAGGAACAGGCGCTGTAAACGGCCCGACCAATTTGGTATATTTCTTGGAGTTTACTCTTTAAGAATC
Organism: Melitaea cinxia; assembly: GCF_905220565.1. Lineage (NCBI taxonomy): Eukaryota > Metazoa > Arthropoda > Insecta > Lepidoptera > Nymphalidae > Melitaea > Melitaea cinxia. The sequence continues at coordinate 11,152,370 of NC_059402.1, read as the reverse complement.
GATTTTCATAAAAGGTATGAAAAAAATATGAGGAGTAAAACCTACGGAACGAGTGGCCAAGTTATTTTTCTCGTTAGGCCATCTATCGGAACCCAATAGGGTTCCAATAAACGACGACGTTTTCTAATAACGCCATCTATCGATAGATAGATGGAATTATTCCATCGTACCATATCAAATGGTAAATTTATTTACCATTTGATATGTATTAATCTTTTTCTTAGACTAGTAAGCCTTTTTTGTGTCTATTTAGAGAGTCGATCTGAAGGAGTAAACTCTAGTCGTGCGTAGAAGCTGACACAGACATTTTTTTCTTAGAATTTGGGGCGTTTATGCTACTTATTGTAGTTATTTTAACGCTTTTGGGAGTTGACTCCTTTAAAAACAATACAAGGCCCGTGGTATGAAAAATTATGGAGAGTGAAATCGTCTGACATAGTGACGCTGACTTATCCTGAGTGACGTTTTAGAGTGCAACGTCTCTTGCGAGAAAGAATATTATATGTTTGAATATTACGATAATCGTTATTAAGAAATAAACTCAAATTGCGTGTCGGAACTGACAGACAAACGTATGATTTTAGTAATAAAACAAACAACAAATAACGTGTACCTATCTGACTAATTACTTTGACTTAAATACTAAAAGTTTTTTTTTTATCAAATTTACGGGCTTTAATTTATTACATTTTTGTAACATTACAAGGGCTTACCATGCGTAGGACATATTATGTATCTATTTGGCCTTGGTCAAATTTGATTGCCCTGAAGTCGCTTTTGTATGGTAGTTTATTTTATTCCGAATATTAAGCTGATAAATAGAAAATCCTTCCCTATTACTACCATTTATATTTATAGCTTATGAACTCTTAGAAATTATAAAAAATAATTTACTATCGTTCATCGACGATAAACATAACACTGTGACAATATTATTAAGTACAAAAATGATTTAACAAACTCGATTGGCAAATATTTAATAATGGTTCGAATTTGCGACTGTTCGTTAACATAATATTTAGTTTTTGTGACCTCAGCGTGTCTTTGTCATTTTCAAATGCAATTAACGTTTACTATTTACTCATTATTTTAAAATAAACCAATTATTTTTATATATCAATCCCGTGACCAAATATTTTAACATATTAACCTAGTTTTATCTGTAAAGTCTTTGATTATAATCGAAAAGTTAACGAACTTTGAGAACTATGTTAATTTTATAAACAATTTATATTACAGATTACTAAACGTCAAGTGCAAGGTAAGCTAAAGTAGGTACTAACCATGAGAAGATTACGATCTAAGCTGTTCTCATTGAGAGATTAAAAAATTCATAATAACGTCAAACATTACATACGCAGGTAATTCATAAGATATACTCGTAATATTTAAGTATGCTTTACTTAATTAATTTATTATTTTAGCAGATCTGCATAATAAATAAATAATATTTTATTGAGTTGTAAAAATAATCTTAATTCTAATTTCATTAATGTTGTTACCTACCTTTAAGATACTACTATTTTTTTTTTTATTGTATGATACCACCTACACACGTTATGTAATTGCAATGATTTCAGTGTACATGTTGTTGGTGATATAATTTTTTGCTCGCAAACGAAAACCTAGTTCAATAGATCGAGTAGGTAAACAAAAAAAAATAACTGAGACCACACGACAAGTACCACCTTTCGATTAAAAAAAGAATCATCGAAATCAACTCATGCACTAAAAAGTTCCGAGGTAACATACGAAAAAAAAAGGACAGTCGAATTGAGGACACCATCCTTTTTCAAGTCGGTTAATAACAAATAAAATAATATATACATTTAAGTATTTTAGTACAAATGTTTGAGCCATCAAAAAGTGAAAACCATTCCTAATATATTTTTGTCTCCAACTCTCCTAAAACTAATCCTCTATTGATTTCGTATTTGTTTAAATATCTTGAAATAAATCGACAAATTTGCTACAAACGTTACCAAGTATTCAGAAATCTGATGCAGCAACCCACGTCAAAACCAAATGATGTAAGGTTTACTTATATTTAAGTTATATAAATAATGCGTCGTTATTTTCGTTCACTTCAAAAATCTTACAAAGCATGTCTGTGTCCTCACGCGTGTATTTGCTAAACATTATGCAACGAACTGATTTCGCAAATGAAATGGCAGTATAAACTGTGTTTTATTTCAGATAAGTTTTAAGAAATTTTTTACACCGCTTATTAAATTGACGACCGTGGTTTAAAGTTTGGACAACATTGTAAGTGTTAATAATTTTTTATCAAAGTAAAATTCCATTTTTTTTAAATCTATTAACAACAAAGCAAGTTTCTTTTCTTAAATTGTTTTAAAAAAATAAACATTGAAAAACACAACAGTTACATACCATATTTATTTTTGAAAGTAATCATACTGAAATATTGTCTGTTTTTTATTGTATTGAGATAGGCCGTTTACGAAAATTGATAACCGATTTTTTTACAACAATCCTGAATTTGACTACAGTGAGGCAAGCTAAGCATTTAGGGTTTACTTCTCATAGCCTCAGCATTCTAAGCACATGTTTGCTTTTTTTGGTTGTGTACCAACAAAAGCACAAAATTAGTTTAAAAATAATAATGAGCTCTATATCATAAAAACATCAATGGTAAGGTAGTGAATTCAAATTTAATTTCTACATTTTCAATTAAGACAATTGTAAAAATCTACACATACAATTTTATTTTAAATATTGACCACCTATATCACAAAACTTAATATCAATAATTAATATATTATAGGAATTATAATTACGAAAAAAAATAACATGATAAAAACTAACAGTACACAATCTAAAGGGTAGAACATAATCTCGAGTGTAATTAATTAAAATCACTATTAACTTTACACACAAATATTAATTATGATTTATAATTGAAAACAAATACATAAAAGGCAATTTTACATATTTATCCTTATTAGTTAGTTACTGTTATAAATAAACCATGATTTGTAAAAAGATATTTCCCAAACATTTGCACATTTTGTGTCAATTTATTTTATTTTTTTATTTTATTTAAAAATAGTTTATAACTTCTCTGGTATTGACGTTTTATTTCAGGTTTAAAAACTATGATGCAATTGTTCATGTTACTAACTGAATCATTCACAGTAATAAGTCCTTCTAAGAACATTATAATTTTTTGCTTCAGCCTGTAGTATCCCACTACTGGGCATAGGCCTCTTTCCCCATATAGGAGAAGGATCAGAGCTTAATCAACCACGCTGCTTCAATGCGGGTTACCGGATATATTCCCTACTATGAGTAACAATCGCAATCAGGTGTACATCATAACAACTGAGACCGACAGCTTAACGTGCTCTCCCAGGCACGATGGGGAGACCCACAAGGACTGCACAAACACCCAGACCACGGCAAACACCTGTATGGCCAATACAAATGTTTGTCATGTACAGGAATCGAACCCGCAACCGCCAGCGCAACAGGTACAATCCATGGCTGTGACCGTTGCATCAACGCAACATTGTAATAGAAAATAAATAATATGATAAGAATTTTTGTAATCTATAAAGCAAAACCAATACTTCTTTAGGCTTATCTTATCATCTATCTTGTAAAAAATATCATAAAAAGGTATAAAAATGAATACCCAAAATATACATATATTTTAAAAACAGTAACACAATTCAAAGCAAAGCAAGAAAGTACACAAGTATTATGTAAAAATAAGCAATATGCACTTACCCATAATCCACCCAATCCTGTTTTAGTAAACTGTGCCTCAATATCTCTTAGGTGTGTTACATGTTTCAATTTAGTATATACAATCAAGATGATTCCTTGCAACCTTATGCTCTTGGCTACTACAAAGCCTTGTCTGCACAGAATTTTATTGAACATTGATGTCCATTGATCGGTGAAAAGACTGTCCATTAACATATTCTGTGGTTGAGATTTAACTTCTTGCAATCTTAAAAATAACACAAATTCATATTTTATAATAATATAGACCGTAAAAACGACTTAATTAATCTTAATATAAGAATTAGAAAATAATTTCCAAATATTAACAGTCATTCTTGTTAAGATGCTGCAATGGTGAGATAATGCGGTTTCAGTAAACCTCTTATTTTACAGAGATCATTGTACAAGCAATTACATGTGTCAGCATAAATTCTGAAGCTTACTCTTAATTGCATTTAAACTTTCACTTATTGTAACTATACCAGAATTGAAAAATATTAAATTGATTTTTGGAAGGAAAGAACATACAGAAATTGAGACGCGATTATAATAATTTAACAATACCCAATAACATAAAAATCTGGTAAAGGTTTGTTTTTATTAAACTGCGATGGAAAATCCAGTAATGAGTTGAGGTCTTGACCTGGAGACCTAGTTGCTACATTCCAGGTCACGAAATAAAACCTGTAAAAAATTGTATGAATTACTAACATATATAACTACATATCACACAATATCAATAATATTATTATAATCATAAAAATTGATTTCATTTAATTAAATATTTACTTACCTGAGGGTATCCATTATCAGATATAGGTTTTAGACACTTATATATTTTTAAAATAACACTTTTATACTCTTAGAAATAAAAAACTCTTATCTAATAATTTATAGATGAAAGATAAAACGGTATCGATATGAAAACACATTCACATCTTCAAAGCAATAAATAAAACTAACTGTTATAGGTATTGACAAATTAACGTTGTTGACATTAAAAGTGACATTTTTAATAGGGTTGCAAAATTTTAATATACAGATCATAATTTTACATTTTGAAAAAAAAAACTTGTTTCAACATTATTCGTTTCTCTGCATTGTCCGAAAAATTTGGCATAGTAATATATTCATTTTACTGTATCAACAGAAAGACGAAAACTTAACAAACAAAAAGCATATCCTATTACCTGTCCTCAATTTATTCCGACTCAAAACTTATGGATTTTTATGTACGTATTTTCAAGCTGTATTTTAGTTTACTCACTGTCCTCATCTGGTTTTCCACATCTTTGCTTCTATAGTTTTATACAGCTTTCTAACAAGTCTACACATAGTTTTCTGGTCCTCAAATAAGACATCTAAGCCGTGATGGTGCCTTATAGTATTTACATACCAAGTTTTCCCTGGCTGAAGGTTGCTTTTTGGAATGTTTACGGTGATAAACATTTTAATTCTTACACTAACACTGGTGACTCAGAAGAAGATTTTTTTTGATTGGGCTGAACTTGATTTTTTTTATTATATCTAAGTTAATTTTAAATTTTTATAATCAGTGTAATTGAGATAATGTTTGCTTTTTTGCAATAAAAAGGTTAATAAATATATCGTACAATTTTTGAAGTCAATAATTTTTTTTTTATCATTAGATGACAGCTAATGAATAAATAAATGACAATGATTTTAAGTTTGAGTAAACATAGTTTGATATATAATACCTACTATTTTGGCAGTCTTCAAAATTCTACTGAGGTTGCTACCTCTAATTCACCGACCAATCTCCGTCGTGTCTTCTCCATCTTACGTGACATTGGCGAAATCATCTGTGCTATTCGGCACTAGTGAAAGTCATTAATTCTAAATTCATTCATTCACATTTTTTTTTTCAATACATGGCTACAGCCTAGTGTTACGATGTCATCACTCATGACTCATGACAAGCGTTACATTTATACGATTTTTACGTTTTTATTCAATATTCAACAAATTAAATCTGAGTGTTTTAATCTTATTCGTCATTTGCTATTGTTTTTTCAAATGTTTTAACTGGATTTGCCAAATTAGGAACTATGTAATAAATAACCTTACAGGCTTATATGCTTGAATGGAAAGCAATCAGCATTTAATAAATTATTTAAAAATTAAATATATCACTCATCAAGTCTTTATGTAGCCAACTGATTAAATTGTCTTTGTTATACAGCCACATATAAAGATTTATTTTAGTTTTACACACATAAATAATAACTTGAACTTTGAAGAAATTTCGTAAAATAAGCTAATTCTCAACGTTTTAACGATACAACATACCTAGTCTAATTAAAGCAGTTGAAAACAAAAACTGGTGGCTGTATGCTAAGATACCCTTGCCTACACGAAATATAGAGGTTAAGGCCACCTTTTGGTTAAGGCTACCTTTAGTCCTTTACCCATGGTCCTTTACCTTCATACTCTTTGGTTAAGACGACATGCAAAAGTTTGTCAAGTCTACTTTTAAACTTTGTTATAACTGGGGCTATGAAGACTACGCCTATTAATGTCCTGCAAGTTGAATGTTGTGAACCACCCTTACAGTTACGCAGACAATATTTAGCAGACAAATTCTTCTTCCGCTTTGTACAGAACTCTAATCATCCACTTTTTTAATAAACTCAAATTATTGTCAGAAATAGTTAACACCTCCGCTTATTGGAGACATAAGTCCTTACCCTGTTTAATAATTAGTTTTCGAAAATTTTTGTCCATTCAATCACCTGTTTATCGTTGTCCTTCACTTCCTTTGTTCTCCTGTAGTTTTGAAAGTTTGACTATCTCACCTTATATTTGTTTGAACTTGGGCTTTAATTCTGTGATAGACGATAATTTCCACAATTGGCATCACATTTACACTGATGCTTCGAAACATACTACTCATGTTGGAATTGGGGTTTATCACAAAAAATTGAATATAGTCCAAAAAATTAAGTTTCCTCCCGAAACATCTGTTTTTACAGGGGAATGTTTTGGTATCCTCAATACATTAGAATACATTTTGTTAATAAAATTAGAAAAAACCCTTATATTATCTGATTCTAAAAGCACTTTAATGGCGATTCAAATATATCCATTTCAGTCTAAACCCATGTATCCTGTAATATTTAATATTAGAACTGCTTTACATAATTGTGTTTTAAGAGGCTATGTCGCGATGTTTGCCTGGATTCCAGGACACGTAGATATTGTTGGTAATGTTGTAGCTGATCGTCTAGCTAATGAGGCCATGGTGTGCGGTGACATTTATCCTTACATTAATTACTGCCATGATTTGACTACGCTGCCTAGGCTCTATCTTAAGAAAACTTAGGATGAAGCTTGGGAAACTAGTGGGAGGATCAAGGGGAAATTTTTTAAGTCTTTACAACCTAATATTCCTAGTAAGCCATGGTTTTCATCTCTGAGGTTTGGTAAACAAGTTACTTCATCAATTATTCGAAAGAGATTGGGTCATGCATGCACACCTGTACATTTGGCCAGGTTTAATATAATTGATTCAGATTTGTGTGCTTGTGGGGATGTGGGTAATCTTAATCATATTTTTTTTACCTGCCCTTTGAATGACGTTTTTTCCTTTTATAATCATCTGGTCTCCATCCGTGTACCATTTCCTACTTCTATCAAATCTCTTCTTTCATGTTCTAATCCTGATATATATACAGCTTTATCTATTTTCCTGTTAGATAATAATTTCAAATCATAAATCCGTATACTTATCCTATCATAGTAATCCTATCTGATCCTTTTCCAATTCCGTGTCCTTTGTAGTAGTAATATCCTTTCAAATCTTGATAAACGTTTCCCTGCTTTTGTTAGTGGCATATGCGCAAACCGCGCGATGCCAAAATTAAAAAAAAAAAAACTTTGTTATACTCTATATAAGTGTATAATCTATGACTCTATCTCTTTGGTCAAGTCAACCAAAACAGACAACAGACAATTTTGTTGGCGGCAAAACTCTACCGTATATTAAAGTTATTGTTTTACTTATTTCAAACGCTAGATTTACTTCATAGGTAAATTTTATAGTGTTATAAAAGATTTTAATTTACAAGTCTCAATAATTTTCTTTACTTTCGTTAAACTGAGCGGTCTGAATTTACAGGTTATTTTAATAATTTATAAAAGGCTTAAGAAGATTTTCTCATTGAATTAGTGTTGTTTCTTTCAGAAAATGCCTCGCACTACTAGAAGATCCCTTAAAACCCTACAACACACCGCCACTGACACAGAAAATTTAGTGGGTAGACCATCAAAAAGTTTGAAACACCATATTGCTCAGGATACTGCTATGTATGTCAATGGTTTATATTACGGTCATTACTTAGTGGTACCATTTAAATAACAGCTGAATTACTTAGTGGTATCTTAATATTACATACTATGTTTGTTCTTTTTAGAAATGTAGAAATAAAGAAGAAAAATGTATCTACAAAGGAAACCCAAGTCAATCTTGAGAATAAAATAAGTGCAGAAGATTTGACAAATCCAGACGGTGCCTCAGAAAGATACTGGCAAATTTTAGCTGAGAAGCGTCAGTAAGTGAAATTGTTAATAAATTATTTGATGTAATATAATATTTTAAGGTTTGCAGTTCTATTATACTACATTTTTATTTATAGAGTAGCTTTGCAAGAAGCACTAGATGAGAATGAAAAACTGCGGAAAGTGATTGAAGATTTAAAACAAGAGAATCTACAGTATAAACAAATGTTGGACGAGGCCAATAGTTTCGTTGAAGTTATTAAGGTACATGCCATTTAAAACAATGTATTTCATGCAGGTTTCCTTATTATTATAAGCCTACTATATATCTTGAACGGTAATGTATTCATTGACACTTCTCCACTCTATTCAATCACAGCAACATTTAAGTTTTTAATAATAATATAGATTATTTTTTATATTGGATAATTCTTGGGTTCAGAGATAAGCATGTTGAAGCAAAAACACATACATTACTATAGACTAATTGTAAAGACAGATTAGACAATATTATAAGTACATAAAAATTACCATAAATTATAAAAATATATTTTCATTCTATTAAATTTTAATATATCGTAACTTCCATCATGATTTAGGTTGATTATTATTAGATTGTTTTTCAAATTATAAGAAAATCTTTTAAATAATATTTTTAATTATTTTAGGAGGAACTTGCAAATAGCAGCAAAGATGACACAGGTATTGACGTCAATGATGTTAGCACTGCAGACGAAACCACAGAGGAAGATACAAATAATTCTGAACTGTCCAAAAAGTAGAAATAATAATAATAAACATATTTGTGTGTTATATGTAAGGTTAAGTCTATATAATATATCCTGTTTTTCGTAAGTATGTCTATTGATTTACAGTATTAAAGAATATTTAGTTCAATACTTATCTACATCAAATTATCTCTAACAGCACCATAATTTACTTTAAAAACTAAACTTGTACTTTTCTCATTTAAACAGGAATTTTAGTAAATTTTCTTTCACTACTACTGCTCGGACTAACTTGGGAATCTACTGACTATTTAGAGAATTAAGTTTAGAATGTAATTTTTGGATAATAAAGTAATAAATAAAATAGTATCTGCTTATTAAACTATGATATTTTACTATTAACTGCCAAAATACAGGTACATTTGCATAACAAAGCTAAAACACTTTTCTATGAGTTATTTTATATTTTGATTTATTAAAAGTAAGTATAAAAATATTTTATTAATCGTTTTTATTTTAAAAAGTTAATCCTTTTTTAAAAATGCTTTAAAATTTTCTTCAAAATTACTTTCATAAGTCCACGGCATTAAATCTGGATACATTGAGATTTCTTTCAATACATCTACGTTGGCATTACAGGGCAAAACACTTCTGACTTTCTCATTGAGACAACCAGTTACATATATGTAGTGATTAATTATTAAATTGTAAATATAATTAACATATTTATAATCTAAATTATCATTTGTACTAGGAACCTGCGGTTGATGAGATTTGATTCTGTGTAGATATCCTGAGGTAATAATTGGTACTATAAAATCCGCCTGAAATCAATGAATTAGTATTGCAGTATACAATCATTTACAAATATCTTTGCCTTGATATAAGATCTTAATTAAGATTAACTATTAGGCCATTGATATATCTTTCAAATATATATTCTGTTCTGCAAAAGTGTAATGAGGAAACTCAAGGAAATTAACAATAGATATAACAACATACTAATGAACTTTGTAATGCAGAATAGAGAACGAGCAATGATATTCTCCTCTTATTAACTTCAAATAACTCACTTTTTTATATAGTATTGGTTACCCAAATATTAGTATAAACTATTTTACTTATTTTTCATGTAATAATAATATAGCATAGCATATATTTAATTTTATTAATTAATTTTATAATTTAAATTTTGAAATAAAAATAATGATTAAATCAATAATTACAATAACCATTGATTATTATGATAAAAAATAAGAAATAATTTGTGAAATCAAATTTTAAACCAACCTTTTCAAAATATTCCCTAATAATTTTTTCTGGATTTTGATACACCTCTTCCCTTCTTCCATTTAGAGTAAATATTTCTACATTTATATCATCCCAATCGCTAATATACTGCTGAATATTCACAGCAGTATCTAAACCATCTTCTGTATATGTCAAGAACAATATTGGACGGTCATTTTTAACTTTCACGTTGTCAGTCTTCTTGGATGGACTTAAAGATGGCTGTTTCGGTTTCTGGTCCTTATCTTTAGTCACATATTTTTTTTTCAAAGCTGGCGGCAAATCAATTTTTAAATTATTTGTTAGGCTTATGATTTCTCTAATGCCACTTGTTTTACTTGTGCTGTGATAACCACTGTCTTCTTTGTTAAAACACTGAGATAAATTTGAAAATGGTTCTTGAACAGCTTTCAATATATCGTATCTGTTCATCTTTACTAAAGCGTCTAATATCTTATCTAATGTGGCAGTTTCGTTTTGCAAAAATACTTTTATAACTATATCAGCTGGATCTTCTTTTACTGAATTTGTTATGTACTGAAAAATTTAACAGAATACAGAACGGAAATATACAAAAAAACAATGTTATACCTAAACTTATATTATGAATCTGAATAGTTTGGATGAATGCACCAATCTCTCACTACTGGTTAGATTTAAGGATTTTTTTCAGTGTGGGATGGCTCATACATCACCAAAAGTTAAGAGCTTTATATCTAAGAAATGTTTAAGCTTATTTTAAGAAAGTTAAAATGAAAATATGGGAAATTATTATTTTATAATGATTCCAATTAAATAATGGAAAGACCTCTCCAACTACAAAAGGGGGATTTTGAATTACATATTGGATTTGGATCATTAGGTTTTAGTTGTATTTCTAATATGAACACTGGGTTCTAAGGGACTTACCACAATTATTAATTTGAAACTTTATTTTCAATGTCTGATACTTCATGATTGCGGCTGCATAGAATCAAGTGTTCATAATGCCCATGAAAATTTAAAAACTTAATTTTTTTTTAATATTTAACCTAATTTATATTTCACATAATTCAGATATTTAAAAACATATATTTTTATGATAATTAATGAAATATGTTGAATTTGTTTACTTTATATATTGAAAAAGTCGCAGCGAGATCACTGTATGTGACTTGATATATAAAGCAGAATTGCAAAATTACATATTCGGCTACAGTGTTGAAAAAAAGAGTTTCCTTCGAAAATCTTCTGAACATCTTCTGAGAACAGAATTAAACCTGTACAGTTTTATTATAAGTAAAGATTATCCAAACTACTATAACTATTTAAAATTTATCTTCATAAAATAGAAATTACACAAAATTGTAAGGTTGCGAATAACTTTTAAAAATAAAATTGTATTTAGTAACTTTCTCTGAATCAGAAAAGTTTGTTTTCATCCTATCAATGCGAAATTTTGTATACAATCACTAAAAAAAGCTTACATCTAAATCATCCTGTGATATATCTAGAGCATATCCAAGATCTTTCCATGTATTGAGAGATCCTCCAACTTTCTTTATGAGAGTTTTCCACGCTTCGTAACATATCGCACCAGTTTTCGTCTTAGGGTTTCTGTAATACAACAAACTCGTGTGAAGAAAGCACACTTTTTTACTAAGCGTTTTTAATTCCGATATTTCTTTTTCTCTTTCCTCTTGCAATATTTCTTCAAGAGCTAGTGTATCAATACTTATAGTATCTGCATTTTCATAGTTTTTTAAATCATCCCTGTAATGAAAATAATATAGTTCTTAAATAACAATAATATAACTAAAACAAGGACATTACAACGCTTTTTACATACATTTTCAGTTATATAAATGTATTAATGGATAATTTGTACGATAGAAATCTACGAATTCTTAGAAATATTGACTTAATCCATAATTTTATTTTGAGGAAAATTATTTGAAAAATTATTGAAGGTAAATTAATAACAAGTATTACGTTGTTGTTTTAAAATTTATCCCCAATAGGGAAAGGCAAAGGACTATAATCCATACAGCCTAGTCTGAATTTGTAAGTTTCGTTCTGATATATCAAAAGGCCGGAGCCAAGTCTGAAGTAACTTTATTGTTCTTCTGATTCGATGACTGGTAGAGTAAGGCCGAAACCAAGTCTGAAATTTCATATTTTCGTCTACTCTTCTTTGTCTATAAGTGATAGGCGAGGTCGAAACCAAGTCTGTAATAGGCCGAAGCCTGAAATATCAAAATAAAATTTCACATCCGATGAATGAAGGTCCTGATCCTGTTTCAAATATCATTGATAGTATTGCAAATAAATTCAAATATACTAGTATAGTTATCCAAATTAGTCAATAAATCTTGTGTATTGCGCGGGACATTTTTTGGTCCAGAAGTTGATAACAAGTTGGCTATAAATAAGAGGCGTTCCAGATTAAAAGCGGAGCATTCAAAAAATATGTGATCTAAAGACTGTGTAGAGTTGTTGGTGCAATGTGGGCAAACGGGCGATGAGATGATACGCATACGATTCAAATGTGCATTAAATCTGCAATGTCCAAATCTCAAGCGGCATAGTATTGTATAATATTTTCTGCTTCTATGTTGATGCGATTTAGTAAACCAAGGACTTTTTCCAATATCTTGATTTATCTGAGCATACCAAGATCCTTTTCTTAACAAGGTTTGTCGCCAAAGATCACGCCAATCAGATAGGATTTTTGATTTAATAGCAACTAATAGATCAGTGTATGGTACGGCAACATTCTCATCAACAGGGCTGCCGCTGTCACTGTCAACAATTGAACGTGCCAGAAAGTCCACATGTTCATTTCCCCTTACTCCTATATGTGAAGGTGTCCACAATAATTTGATGTTGTAGTTTCTTCTGGATAGTTGATAAAGGAGATGTCTTATTTCTAAAATGATGAAGTTTGTATTAGCACTGAATTGATAATTATCTAAAGCCTTTAGAACGCTCATACTGTCAGTAATGATCAGCCAATATTGATTAGTTTGTTTTTTAATGAATTCTAGGGCAGCAGTAATTGCTAGAGCTTCAGCTGTAAATATTGATATCTCCTTTTTCAATCTGACGCCTTGGCCAAACTTCAGATGAGGTACATAATAGGCCATGGAAACATTTATATCATTTTTTGATCCATCTGTGTAAACTTGTTTGAACTTATCAGAGTATTGTGCTATGAGGTTGTAAACTTCCTGGCGCTCTTTTAGCTTATGGTCAATAATAATATCGATTTGATTAATAAGACAGTCAAACTCCTTTTCGTAACACATCCAATTGCTAGAACTGTGTATTTTGTGTTGGTTATTTAGATTTAACATGAATGAATATTCGAAGAGAATAAATGGGTTATTAGAAGTTAATGGAGCATTTACAGGATATTTACTATGTAAGTAATTAAGCTTTTTAATTAGAGGATGATTACTAATGGAAAACAGTTTTAGCAAAAAACAGTATTTCAAATATTTAAATCTAAGGTGTAAAGGGGAAATGTTGCACTCGACCTGTAACGAATTAATTGGGGTTGTTTTCATGGCGCCAGTGATAAGTCTCAGGCTGTGATTTTGAATAATATTTAATTTGTTAACCAACTTGTCATTAGCAGAAAAACATAGAAATCCATATTCAAAATGACTGCGTACAAGAGATTTATATAGGGTAAGAAGGATTTTTGGATCAGAACCCCAATATGTTTTTGCAAGAGACTTTAAAATATTAAGAGCCTTAAGAGCTCTATCAACTATGTGGTCTACATATTTGTTCCATGATAAGTTATTCATGAATATAACACCTAAAAATTTAACTTCATTTGTGATAAGAAGAGATATATTATTATAGTTTATTTTAATTCTTTCAGACCCTACTTTATTAAAAACTATGACTTTAGACTTTTCAAAGCTAATGTCCAATGCAAGATAATTAAAATAAGAATTTAATTTAACTAAAGCTTCGTTTAACTTAAGATTTAGGGTAGTTATATTATTACTAGAACAATAGACTACCAAATCATCAGCAAACTGTAAATTGTATATATGAGAGCCTAGAATTAAGTTTAATCTATGTATATAAAGTGTGAAAATCAATGGACTCAAAATGCTACCTTGACATGTACCTTTATGAGAAAGCCTTGGACCAATAAGTCTATTATTATACTTAACAAATACCTTCCTACTGTGCAAAAAATTAAAAATCCATTGTATAACTTTTACAGGTAAACCAATCGCAGCTAATTCCGTGGATAGAATATGATGGTTAACATTATTAAAGGCTCCAACTACATCGAAGAAAACTCCAGCGAGAGCTTGCTTTGATTGTATAGCATTATAAATATCAAGATGTAAGTGAGCAATGCTCTCCCTTGAAGACCTGCCTCTTCTAAAACCAAACTGATTAGAAGGTAAAATATGATTAGACTCTATGAAATGTTCCAATCTTTGTTTTAAAAGTTGTTCAAATATTTTTCCCATGCAAGAAGTCAATGCTATAGGTCTATATGAATCAAAGTTAAACTTGTCCTTGTTGGGTTTTAAGATAGGTACTAAACAATCAACCTTCCAATCCATAGGAATAAGATTATGCTCCCAAAGAAGATTCAGGATATTTAATAAAATTAGTTTAGATTGAGAAGACAGGTGTTTAAGCATTTTATATGAAATGTAGTCAAGGCCAGGTGTAGAGTCTTTTCTGGATGAAATAGCAGAATTTAATTCGACAATGGTAAAAGATTTTATAATAAAATTTTGATTAGGAAGAATATGGCAGAAAGAATTAAGATTAAAGGCTGGCTCTACAGTATCTGGAGTATATTTTTTGAGAAAATCAAAGATCCAAGAATAGTCAGAGTTGTTATGGGAAGGTGGAGAATAGCTTTTGTTAAATTTTCGCATATACGTCCAAATGACTGATATAGGAGTCGATCTGTTAAATTGTTCACAAAGTTTTATCCAACTGTTTCTTCTCTCATTTCTGATAATATATTTTTTGGTGGCTTGTAGTCTTTTAAAATTAATGTAATTAGCCTCAGTGGGATCAGATTTAAAAGTCAAATAAGCGTTTTTGCTATTTAATACGGCTTTGGTGCAATTGAAATTCCACCAAGGAAGAAGTTTTTTTTTTTTATTTAAGTTAGAAGGAGAGCATGAAGATAAAGCTGTATTAACCAAAGAGTGCTTAGAAATAGAAGATGATTTCCACAGTGCTGAGTGTAAAATATCTGTAAATTTTGTGTAGTTATGAAGGGGGTCTTGTGTATCAAGAGAAAATTCAGTGAGCAATAGTTGGACATTTAAATTATAAATGTTCCAATCAACGTTGTTCAGGAGAGGGAAGCAGGGTAGTGAGCTACTATTGGGAATAGGAGTGGCATTGTAATGATTGTTATTAAGTAAAATTTTTGTGATTACAGGAAAGTGGTAGCTGCCTAAGGGATCGTCATGTACTGACCAGTCACACTCTAGAGCCAATGAAGGTGATACTATGGTTAAGTCAAGAGCATTCTGTCTCCATATGTGCGAACCAACAGTGGTCATACTTCCGTCATTAAGTATAACCAAATTATTGTTATTGATAGACTCTAAAATGTCTTTGCCTCGACAATTAGAAGTAGAACAGCCCCAGGCTGAGTTTAGGCCATTAAAATCTCCTGCTAGGAAGATTGGTTCTGGTAAACTTTTAATTAACCTGTCTAGTTTAGATTTAGAAAAAGCAGGATTGCAATTAGTTGGACTGTAAAAGCTTATGATAGTAAGTTCTTTGTTGCTAGAGTATTTTATACGAACAACAACATTTTGAATGGAGTCATCATAAAAAGTATCAATTTTAGAATAAGAAATAGAGCTATGTATTAATATGGCTACGCCATTGTGGGTGTTTCCTGAATCAAGACGAATTACATTGTAATGACGTATCTTAAATTTTTGACAAGGCTTTAACCAAGTCTCACAAATTAACGCAATGTGAATATTTTTGTCCAAAAGGAAATAATTAAAAATATGTTGATTGTGTAGAATACTCTGAGCATTCCATTGCACAATATTTAAAGTATCCATAAAGTACAAATTATTTATTAGTAACCTTTTTTAATGTATCTTGCAGGACATTTTTAATATTTTGGGAAGAGATAGGTATTTCATTATTTTTGTTTAGTGTTATAAGTTTTACTAAAGCTTCTGTAATAGATTTGAGTATTATTTCGGAATTTAAAAGAGATAAGAACTGATCAGTTTTGTTTAATGATGGAAAGTGAGAGCTGTTTAAAACATCAACAAAGCTTTTTTTCTGAAATTTATCTCTGTTAAGCTGGATTTTTTCTTTTTTAACAGGGCATGCAGGGGATATGGCAATGTGATTGCCAGAGCAGTGACAGCAACTGGCTGCAGTATAAGGAGTCTGACAATCTTTAAAATTGTGACCTTCGCCACAAATGCTGCATCTTTGTGAATTTTTACAGAATTTTGCAATATGACCATATCTTAAACACTTTAGACACTGCTTTACTGGCGGGATGTACTGCCGTACTTCGAACCGCCAGCTGTTGAGGTCCACACTATCTGGTAAATTGGGACAGGAAAAGGTTATAGAAATTGTTTTTGTGGGGATTAATTTTATTTCTCCATTTTCTCTTACACGTCGCATAAATCTACGTATAGATATAATATTTTTCGTGCTAGTTAGAGCTGAATATATTTCTTTATTAGATAATTCTATAGGCACATGAGAAATTACCCCAGTGACCTCTGTAGCGGCAGCCGGAAGGGAAGCTTTAAGTTTGTACCCATCAAGATATTTTTTGTTGCCTAAGACCGCGTTAGCAAAAGCAGGTCTATCAAAGATAACTCCAACTTTACTTTTATTAATGCGTTTTAGTTGTTTCACGCCTTTATTATATTTTTTTATGCTATTAGCGAGTGTCATCATGTCTCTTGTTCCGATTGGCTTGTCAGCCTCTGTACTCTCCAGGAATACAATATAGTCAAAATTACCCCCGTTCTCAGGGTAGTGCCGCACGTAATCGGCTACCCGAAACGGGGCATACCTTTCGGCGTCTGTTAGCTCAACAGATTTTATGGACTCGGAGTCGGAGCTCAACGAGTCGTCCTCAGCGTTACCTTCCTCCTTCTTTTTCCTTTTCTTACTTCTCCCCATCTCTTGATTAATTTATAAGTATTTATTTATAAAAAACTCCAGTGAATGAATTATAAAATTAATAAAATATTTTTGAAAAAAAAAAGACCGCCTTTTCACTTCAAAGTTCCCGCGCTTTTTTTCAAAACAAGTATTACTTTGACAATGACAATTTTGTATAATGTTGCCCTTTGTTTGTTGGTATAATTCACAATGTAATATTAAATAGCTGTTTGGGACTTAGGGTCTTATAAGTAATATTGTGGGCACTTATAACATGGATTTAACTACCTCAAACTTTCTTAATGTTCCTACATAAAAAGTTTACAATTCTACTTTTGTTTATCAAAGTACAAGCATCATATTAAATTTAAATATATTCAACATCTACCTATTTTTCATTTTGATTTGATTTTGTCCATTGAAGAGCATGTCAAGCTTTTTGTCCCGGTTGTTATAGTCGGAAATATATCCTCCAACCCGTAGTGGATTAGCGTGGTGGATTAAGTTCCGATCCTTGTCCTATATAGGAAAAGAGGCCTACACCCAAATATAGGATGTGTAGTAAAAAAGTATAAAATGAATGTGAACTATAAAACTAATGACATATCAGAACGAAACTTACAAATTCAAACTAGGCTGTATGGATTATAGTCCTTTGCTTTTCCTTATTGGGGATAAATTTTAAAACAACAACATATAAAACTAATGTTGTGAGACTATTTTTTTAATCTGTATGATAGAACTTTCGCGCGGTTTAAGTTTTATTTTAAATAAGATTTTGTAATATTTAATGATTTAGGTTGTTTCATCGTATACAATATGGTAGAACAAATGTAAGTATTGAGAAAAAATATTTTAAACTTAATTTCGGTACTTATTTATATTCAAGTTATTACATTCTATTATACTCATATACAGTTTACTGTATGGAAATATTTTAATATTTTTTTTTTGTAGTCCAAATATTACAGGTATTTCAGACGACGAAATAGGCAATTCGCAACCTATTTCATTACCATCATCTAACAACTCAAATTCTCAAGAAATGCCTATATCAATGCACAATCGACCACCAAAGAAAACGGGCCAGAAGGGAAATTTTCGAAGCATTGAAGAAATAGGCAAGTCTTTTTGTAATAATCTTATATCATCTAACTTACAAATTTTAAACTATTTTTCGGAATTTAATAATTGTTACTTTTTCAGATTCCAAATATAGGCACGTATTTTCTTATCCGTATTTTAATTTTGTGCAGTCGAGTGTTATTGAAGATGCTTTGTATACTGGTAAGTAGAAACCTTTATTTGTTTAGTTTTAATTTATAATCCAAAATCCAAACGAGAACAAATAAAATGAAAAAATATAATTATGTTTGTATGTGTATAGTGTATTCGTATTGTTTTTTTACTTTTACTTAAAATTACAAATGTAAGTACTTCATTAATTTCTTTATTTGTGTATTAGCTTAAATATTTTCCGTAACTTAAATGTCGTAGAATTAAATTTAGTTAAATGAACTCACAAATTATAAATTATGTAATTCTTTCTTATCTTGTGTAACTATTATTGTATCATGAAGGTAAAAATAATTTTTATTTAATGTAATATTCTTTCATAACGAAATGTTTAATTACAGACAAATCTATGGTTGTATGCGCTCCTACTGGTTCTGGTAAAACAGTTGTATTTGAAATGGCTATAGTACATTTGCTTATGGAACTTGAAGATATCAATTACACTGACGATTTTAAAATTATATACAGTTAGTTAATTTTATTACGTGACTGTTTTGGTTTGATTTAATTTTAATTCTTTAGATATGATTTTGAGTGAATACATGGAGTTATATTTTCGTGTGAAATACAAAAATGCTTGTTTCAAAAACCGATTACTCATCATCCACAAATTTTTAGTGGCTCCAGTAAAGGCTCTTTGCACAGAAAGGCTCACAGAATGGTACCCAAAGTTCAACAAACTGGGTTTATTATGTATCGAAGTGACCGGTGATACAGATGTTGACTTCCCACAATTAAAGCCTTACAGGTTATATTCATATTTAAATATTTATTGGTGGACTAATAGCTATTGACGTGATATTTTTACTATTTTGATTCAAGTATTTGCAGTTTACGCTACTCTATTCGCGTATATTTCTCTTAATGTAGGCTTTTGTGTATGTTTCGTATTTCCGGAACCAAAACATTATATATATTTACTAATTTAACATAATTACATACAACACTAAGTAAGGCATGTGAAATTTATGTCCCGAAAATAATCGTTAAAACTCAATTGGTATACTTTAAGAATTCCTACTTACATTTGGTACCAAAAAATTTAACAAATAATAGTTATTTTCAAGGTCTGAGAATGGAACCTTTACAATATTTCCGATATTTTGGTACTGTTGCAAACCCCATGATCACCTAAAAATAAATTTCAAGAGTATCAATGCCCATGAAGGTTAAAAAAGTTAAAAAAAGTTTAAAGCAAAAAAAAATCCTCTATAAAGTAATAATTTTGATTGGTAGGATAATAATAACAACTCCGGAAAAGTGGGACATGTTGACTCGTAGGTGGAAAGACCACAGGTCATTGGTCGAAGTTATAAAACTGTTTCTAATCGATGAAGTTCATATACTGAATGATGAACTACGTGGACCGGTTTTAGAAGCTGTCGTTAGTCGAATGAAGACGATCGAAGTAAGCCCGTAAATATATAGACCTGAAAATTTTGTTGATGGTTGCATGTATGATGTAGGTGTATGGAATGTGTCTGTCAGCACAAGACTACTGAATCGTTTGCACGAAGTATGAAACTTGATATGAGTAGGTATAGTTACATATGCAGAATATTTTTAACTGGAATTAAATTCTCCTATAATTGTGAGTTTGTGACACATACCTAGGACTAAAAATGAGGTGCAAAAGCAATTTATAAATCGTTAATTGCCTTAGAAATATCGGCTGATACCATTTTAGTTTTTATTGTTTGTTTATTTATATACACGTATTAATTTGGAATAGTGCTAAAACAATTTTAGTAAATTTGCGTTTGCGACTCTTCTGGTGTTGCAGGCGTTTATAAGCTACGGTAATCACTTATCAGCAGGTAAACCGTACGCTTGTTTGCCGATCTAGTTGTATAAAAAAATTAAGCTCAAAAAGACTGAGGATAATAGATAACTTTTTTTTGTAATAATTATAATAGTTTTTATAATTTCTATATCAAATTATTTTATTGTGATGCGTTAATAAAACCTACGTATGTAACAAAATAAATATGTAATTTTAGTAGATATTACTCATCCAGACAGAAAGATGATTTAGGTCATGGTTTGTCTAAATCCATTCATATAAAAATATTTCTCGACTACCCAATATATCAAATATTTTTACCTCATAAACTCAGTCATCAGTCCAATCGGCTCACCGTATAGAGAAACTGAAAGCGCAGTACCAAGGAACAGATGCAATATCTACTTCAACTAATACGTCAGTAGCTAGAATAAGATTTATAGCAGTGTCAGCCACTGTTAGTAACCCAGAAGACGTAGCTGCCTGGCTTGGTACCAAAGATCGACAGGCAGTTTATTATAAGTAAGTCAAACTACTAGAAACATAAATATCTAGAATAATTTTCACTGATCACGTGATAAGGGCTTTGGCAATAAGTCAAATTTATTTAAGTAGAAGTAAAAGTTAAAAGAATAATGTACGAGGGCGCGTTTTTATATTTTCGGAATAAAGGTATTGAGTAAAAATAATAACAGAAATTTATTTTTCCTTTTAAATATATTTACGACGAATACATTTTCAGACCTTTCAATTAAATTATTTATACTATCGTACAATTTTTTTTGTGTTCATCCCCCGGTTCATTTCCCGGCCGTATGTGACACCTTAAACTTCTTTGGTAATGTTGTATACCCTTTTTATGCCACTGCACGGAGTCTTGTTTGGACTCAGGTTCATAATGATGAACCCAAGTTTCTTCACCAGTAATAATTCGATTCAACACGCCATCCTTTTCTTCATTGCAGAGGTTCAAAAACGCATGGGAATATTCCACGCGTTGTTCTTTTTGCGCTGCTATGAGCATTCGCGGAATCCATCTTGCATTAACCTTAGTCATGCCAAAATGATTGTGTAGAGTTTTGAAAATTTTTTTTTCCGATACTTAAACCGCTCTTCTCAAAATTGTTTCTTTTTTAGACCAGCATCTTCCAATACTAATTTTTCTACTTTTGCATAAGTTCTGGCAAGGTCACCTCTATGGAGCGACCCAGCCTTGGATCGTCTTCAAGTGACTCCCTGCCATGCTTAAACAAATAATGCCACTTGTAAACTATTGTTATTCCTGGGTAATAGTCCTCGTAAACCAATATCTATTTCAGTATGGTTTAAGCAGATTTTCCTTGCTTTGGTATGAAATTTTACTACCGCACGATATTCGATATTCTTCATATTTGGCACTTTGTTCCCGATTCAGTTGCTTGGTTAACAATAGTTGAAAGTCTAATGATCTATACGCACTAAGCGATTCGCGAGTACATTCTTGATCCGTACAGCCAAAGAATGGAACTCTCTACCAGCGTCTGTGTTTCCGGAAAACTATAACCTGGAGATCTTTAAGTAGCGAGTGAACAGGTTAATTCTAGGTAAGCGTGCTCATCTTAGACCGCATTTTCACTTATCATCAGGTGAAATAGTGGTCAAACGCAAGCCTATCATTGTATCAAAAAAATAATTAAAGTCTTTTATCGTGTTGAAATAATAACGATCCCGCCTACCCTCTTCTAATATAATCATTTCGTGAACTTAAAAGCGCACCCTCGTATTACAGAACATTACTAGAGCTCTATTTAGGTACATTTATTCTAAACTAGCTTCCCGGACAGAATTCGTTCTGTCAAAAGTTAATAGTGATTTTTTTTTTTTTGATTTTTTTTTTAATTTTTTATTTTTTATTAGTTTTTTTTTTTGTATCAAAACCCTCCGCGGGCCTTAAGGAATTGGTTGAGCTATTCTCGAGTTATGCGCTTAGCCACATTCATTTTTATTTACATAGAAAAATTAAAACAGGCCGATACAAAGAGCTACACTGGTATTCTTTTGCATATTCTCTTAGTCGCTTATCAGCATTCCCAGTTCAAATTACTGATTGTTTAAACTAGATTTTGACACACTTTATTTCGACTAGATTCGGTAATGAAAGTCGTCCAGTAAAATTAAAGCGCGTCGTGGAAGGGTATCCTTGCGCAGAAGGTACTAGCATATTTAAATTCGACATAATCCTCAGTTATAAACTTTGGCCTATCATCCAAAAATATCACAATGGAAAACCTACTTTGGTAACTATACTAAATATTTCTTATTGGTTAGTCTGAAATAATACTTAATATGTGTTCTGGAAAAGTTTTTTCATTTTCCGATACTATAAATAAATTAATGCTATATCCTTGACAGTATGTAATTAATCACAAGTACAATAAAACATGTATATGAGAATTTAATACTAAAAATAATGTAAAATGTTATTTATTTTGGAAATATAAGTTTTAGAAAAAGTACATATATATTACATTTTTATAGTACATTTTTTTTAAGCTGTTAAAAATGAATAAATATCTTACTAACATAATACATATTATTATCACAACTAGATCTTCTGTAACACAAGAAAAAGTGTAGTCTTAACTGCTGAAACCTTATCAAAAGAGATCACGGTTAGCTTTAACTCAGAACAGAGGATGAAATTGACAGCATTGGCGTCTACTATAAAGACTAAGAAAATTCAGGTAGGTACTATTGGAGTTTTATCAATCGATATTTTGATTGTATATCAAAATGCAAACCCTTAAATAAGAAATTAAAAATAGAAGGAACCAAAACTTTAAAATGTTCCAGTATTTTTGTAATAAATCTGTAGTAATGTTATTAAAATGACGTGTTGGTTTGATTTACGCCGAGTTGTACGAAACAAAATTAAAATTTAAGTAGATATTAAACTAATTTAATCACAAGAATTTTATACAATTCCTGCGATTAAATTAGTTTAATCACTACTTAAATTTTAATTTCTTTTCGTGCAACTCGGCGTTAACCTGTTAAACGAAGGAACTTCTGGTTCGAAACGACTAATTAAAACATTACGGAAGTCAAGATAGGTTTCAAGAAAATATTATTAGTTTTGTATCCTAAATATTGATGATAAAAAGTCAAAATGCAAAATCTTCATTTAATTAAAATTTTGTAAATTAAGGTTCGGCCTTTTCTTCTAGACACAAAATACGTACCTATTTAATAAGACGCGTAGCGCAAAGTCGGTATTATTTTTAAAATAATGTAAATTTTCCACTAAGCATATAATATTTATATATGATATTTAATATATATATTTTTTATTAGTCATTAGTCATGAGTGGTATCGGGTGTCATCACGCTGGCTTGCTTTTCGAAGAGCGTATGAACATAGAACACGCTTTCCGGAACAGAGATCTGCCCATACTTATCACTACAACTACATTAGGTAAACAAATTAAAACACTTTTAATACATAAATTTTTTTCTTGATAATATTTTGACTTTCTATTACGCTATTTTGAAAAAAAGGCCATGTGCCTACTTAATGTAGATGATTTCATTTAGGTAACTCATATTTTGACCGATTTCTTAATATATAACGAAAAGCCATTGAAAAAATAACCAATTCCTTATAAAGTTTTCCTTTTAAGTTTTAATTCGATCATCATCATCATAATTTTAGCCTATCGCAGTCCACTGCTGGACATAGGCCTCCATAAGTTCGTGCCAAAAACGGCGTGAACTCATGTGTGTTGCCCATAGTTACCACGCTGGGCAGGCGGGTTGGTGACCGCAGCGCTGACTTTGTTGCACCGAAGACGTTGCTGCCCGTCTTCAGCCTGTGTATTTCAAAGCCAGCAGTTAGATTTTTATCCCGTCATCGATCGGCTTTTTAAGTTCCAAGGTGGTAGTGGAACAAACGTTTCAATTTATTTTATTTTTATTAAGATTTAAAAAATAACTCGTGAACATACTAAGTATCCACTTACTACAACATCATTGATACAGAGTTATAACGTATGAACGGACAAACATCAGGGCCTTACAACTAGTTCTAGATTTCCGTTTTTACCCTTTACATATATTTAGCCTGAAATTGTCAAACTCCTGGGAAAAATCCTTTTCTTCTACAAAGAAAAGGATTGTATCCTAATGACCTAACCTCCTACACTGCCCCATTGCGAATTTACGGATATACCTAAAACTAAATATTTCAGAATATCCTCACCATTATTTCAGCTCTCTTGCTCTCAGATTTTTGTTCATTAAAATGTTACAAGTTTTAAAAAATGTAGTAATTTACGTAAAGGACGTATTTTTATCAATTTTTATATTATTTACCTGCCAGCCTCACCCAATTCCTCAATTTCGATTACATAATCCAATTGCATAAGCGCACGTAATATAAACAACAAAACCGAAATCCCGTTACCGAGAACAGTTCAGTTTCCTAAAGATTCGTTGATAGTCAGTACCGTAAGGATAACACACATCACGTCTACGACCTCATGCTTTGGACACGCCGCACTCGCTAAAAGCTAAAATATATTCGCAAATATAACCCAAGAACTCAACTAAATATCCACAAATGAAGTATTATAGGCCTTATTGTGTATCAAATAAATTTTATATTTGTACAAAATAATAGGTTACTTGTACCATATTTTGGTATCCCATAATCTCCCTGATCAGAGATAAGCAAGTCTGAGACGAAACGTGACGTCTCCAAAAGATTGTTTGAAAAACGGAAACCGTTGCATTTTGATCATTTTCCTAATAAACAGCTTCCGTACTTTTTGAATTAAGCACGTAAAGCCTTTCACTGCACGACATTAGTGTTTTATCGTTTTAAGCAAACTTTATTTTTACTCTTTTTCATGTCCTTTGCTAGAGGTTGTTTGGAACTGATATATCTTGTATCTTTTAGCGATAATAACGCTATTTTAGACAATACATTTGGATTGCATCGTAAATATTATATATTATTGATACAGTCTAATTAAAAAAAAGATACATAGAAACACTATGGTTCTATCATACAAATTATCTACTTAATAAAATAAAAAGAAAAGACTCGAATAGATTATATAAAATACTTTCTCGTTATGACAAGCTACAAATGACAAAGTATAAGTAAGGTGTGGTTACGGCAGTAAAGAACATAGCCACCCCCTCTCTTCCCGTGGGTGTCTTAAGAGGCGAATTAGATATAACAAAGTTTCACTACCACCTTGAGACCTATAAAGTCGACCGATGGCGGGATAACCATCCAGCTAGCTTTGAAATACACAGGCCGAAGACGGGCAGCGGAGTCTTGAGTGCGACAAAGCCAGCTCTGTGGTCACCAACCCTGCCTTGCGTGGTGACTATGGGCAAAACACATGAGTTCGCGCCATAATGTCTGACGGGATCTTAGGGAAGCCTATGACCAGCAATGGACTGCGATAGGCTGAAGTGATAACAAATTATGATCCATTCTAGTCTAATAAAATATTTTATTTTTTCTAAACAGCGATGGGTGTTAATTTACCGGCACATCTAGTTATTATCAAGAATACTCAGCAGTATGTCAATGGAGCATATCAGGTACGAATTTTAAATACGCACTTATTGGGGAATAGATTTTAAGAATCAAAAAAAAAATGTTGAAAAATGATGTTGTTACTGTCAACTTCGAATTTGTCGCCTAATAAAAAAAAAATTAAAAGAGAAACAATTGCAGAAATCACATCGATTGTAACAACGACTTAGATTAGACCTCAGATTTAGATTTGAGAAGAGACATAAATACATAAGTTCAATTTTGTTTCGTTATGATAACATAAGATGCTCTTTGTTTTTAACGGTAAATATTACCTAATCAAAATATTAAATTGTATTCCACATGTCCTGAGGGTTATTAAATTAGGAATTGTCAGTAGCCCGCCGCAAATGTCTGATTCCTCCGTTTGACCCGACTGCTAAAAAGGTTGAGCTGCCTTGTTCTACCTGCTAAATACAATTAACATTAACAATATCTGTTAAAATGATGACGTCAATAGATTCGACATCAAATGTAACGAAACATACCAATCAATAATTTTGTAACATAAGAAAGAGGTCACAATTATTATACGGAACAATTGCCAGGTTACTTCTGCGGTTGCAGTTTGTCAATAAGCACACGCGTTGCGCTATTTTCCCACGACAAATGTTATCTCGAAAATAAAAAATATGAAATCCGTGTTCATTTTTTATGCACCAAAGTCACCTATTTGATGAATCTTTTCATATATCCCACAAAAATGTATGGCGATGTTATTGATTAAAGAGGTGCAGATTGAAAGAGTATGTATATTATTTGTGTTCGTAGTTCTGATTATAGATGTTTCTTTTTTTATGTAAGGGAAAGGTTGAACCGATTGTCTTCTATTCTTAATAAATAAATTCGACATACCTTTATTGCTTCATGACGTCTTTACATAATTGCGTTTAAATAATATTGGTTTCCTAATAATAATTTCCATTAAGAATTTCGAAGATATGTACATTAATAATCCTATAGGAATACAGCATTAGCACCATATTACAAATGGTGGGACGCGCGGGTAGACCACAATTCGACACTGAAGCTACAGCAGTTATTATGACAAGATTACAGGACAAGGTGCGTTTTACGTTGACTTCAAACTTTTACGTAGACTTTTATACAGATCAGAACAGAATTGTATCTCATTGGTCGATCAGTGACATTTGGGATATGAGTTCATTTAGTGAGTTTATGAGTAATCCATTCAAGTATTTATTTTCACTGTTACACCTATCATAAAAATTAAAAATTTGGAAAATCCAAAAGTTCACGCCTCCAATGAGATGAAATGTTACAACTCCGCCCTCAACCTATCACTAAACCGATGCTACATGCCGATGGCATATACTTATTAACTTCATCTTAAAATAATTATTATAATAATGTCCATGAAAACCTTTACTCATTACTTAAAAATCCTCTGACTGGTTAGATGTTCATCATCTTAAAATGAATTTTGAAACAACTAACATAATAACTTTTCATCCTTATTATAAAAAGGACTAAACTAAAATTACACATATGAAGACACTAAATTAGAATGCGTAAATAAAGTCACTTTGCTCGGTTTTGTTATAGACACTCATATTAGCTGAAAAAACTTTAATCAAAGTTGGCCAGTTTTTCTGACGCATTACGAGAGAAAGAAAACCACGAGTGTAGTCAGTACCTATTATGCTTATATACGTTCTTGGCTTTAGTTAAGTGGCGCGATTCTACGTGGCAATAGCACCGATGCTTCTATTTTATATACCTTCCAAAAAAATAGTAGAATTATTGCTAATACTTGCTGTTCCCGCGACTTCGTCCGCGTGGAATCTAACAATAAAGTTTTTGTTCGGTTCGAAGAGATAAAATAAATTTAACTATCTGCCAGTAAAAGTCTCGTCAAAATCGGTCCAGCCGTTTCAGAGATTAGCCGGAACAAACAGATAGACAGACAGACAAAAACTGTAAAAAAATGTTATTTTGGTATATATACCGTGTGTACATCCATATGCATTTAATAAAAAGCGGGTGTTTTAATATCACAAACAGACATTCTAATTTTATTTATTTGTATAGAATATAGATGTATAGATGTATTGATAACCCAAACCGAAAGCTGCCGACTCTATTTCCAAAAATACAAAATACTCACCTAACCTTGCCTTTATATTTTAGAAATACGCAAATTTTTAAGAAAATACAAACACTCACACAAAACAGAGAATTACCGAATAAATAAATATTCATTACGAAATAAAAATAAATTGATACTATCAACACACATCATCCGGCACGTATAATATAGTCGATAAAAATATATAATAAGTTACCTAAAGAGTGGGTTAAAGAATGTGATTACAATTTTATAAATAAACTAGCTGTGCCCGCGGCTTCGCCCGCGTTTAAATCAGTGAGTCACAAAGTTTTCCCGGCAAACTTCCAGTGAAACTCAAAATCTCATCAAAATCGGCTTAGTCGTTCCGTAAACCTTCCTCTTGAAGCCCAGTAAATTTTGAGGGAATCGATCATATACACTTTTGGGGACTTATTGTTATAATACACTAACTGTTGCCCGCGACTACGTTCGCGTGGTTATGAAGATATGCATTACTATCAAGATGTTTAAGCAAATTATTTTTTTATTTCAGTCACTTGAAATGCTTGTCACGCTAAGTAATTTTTTATAAGGCACAATTTAGTATAATTTATTAATTATTTTTATAAAACCTCTATACACCACATTTTTAGTTTTATTTTCAGGCTGCAGTATAAATAACCTAGCAGGCGAACTTATAGCTGCTGTATATGTTTCATACAAACTGTCAACCCCAATCAAACGCCCTTAGCAGTGGAATATCAAAAAATCCGTTCTTAGCGGACGTTTACTAACTATAATCTACCTCCCTGCTAAATTTCATCTTTGTCCATCCTGGATGGATGGATCATCCAGCGGTTTTTGAGTTCTCGTGATGAGTGAGTCAGTGACCTTTCTCTTTTATATACATATATAGATTACGATGTATTATTTGGACATCTTCTCACCATCTATAGACCATACATTTTAAATTTCAAGTCTCTTACTTTAAAAACATAGGCCTTTCATACAAACTTCCGACCCCCGTTTTAACCTCTTAGGTGTCGAGTTTCGTAAAATTCGTTCTTAGCGGATGTTTACGTCCTATACAAAACCTACTTGCCAAATTTCAAGTATGTAGGTGTTATAGTTTCGGAGATTTCGTGATGAGCGAGTCAACCTACCATAACCCGTTTTAACCCCAAAAAGGGAGTTGATTTGTAAAGATAAATTATTTAGACACCTTCTCACCATCTATAGAGCATACATTTTAAATTTCAAGTCTCTTACTTCAAAAACATAGGATTTTCATACAAACTTCCAACCCCCATTTCACCCCCTTAGGGGTCGAGTTTCGTAAAATCCGTTCTTAGCGGAAGTCTACGTCCTATAAAGAGCCTACATGCCAAATTTTAAGTTTGTAAGTGTTATAGTTTTGAAGATTTCGTGATGAGTACCCTTTCGCTTTTATATAGATATAGACTAGCCTTGCAGTGACTCCGATAACAACGAATAATTTGTTAAATAACATGATTACCCTGATTATGTTCCCGGGTAAGGAGGGTAACCTCGAGGCCCGTACCCGGACAGACCCTCGGGCCTGTCAGGAAGACCCACACATGATTACTGATTTAATGTCATTAAATGCTCTTACACAGTATAATTGTTGTAAAAATAATAAAAATCGCGTTTTAGACCTAGTAATTAGCTCTCTGGTTATCTCCCAATTGAGCGAAAGCAAGGACCCTCTTTCCGGGATAGAACCATTACACCCTCCTATTGAGTTTTCCGTTAAAATTAACTTTCAGGAAAAGCTCGAATCTTGTATTGGGGCTAGGTTCCGCTTCTACAAAGCTAACTATGACAAAATTACAAGTGCCCTGAGTAATATTCTTCGGAGAAGAAATTGTCGAGTTATGATTGCTGTTCCGAGAATTATCATTGCTAAACATGTGCCCAAATCCAAAACACGGTCTAGTAAATATCCGCTATGGTTTTCTGCAGCACTGATAAAAGTCATCAATGAAAAATTTAAATATCGTAAAAATAGCAACCCTCGTGATTTAATTACTTTTAAGTTGCTCAGGGAGCGTTGCGCGAAGCTTCATAATCTAAACTATAAATTGTATTTGAATAGCCTGGAAACAACTTTGTCTTCAAACCCTAAACTTTTTTGGAGCTTTATCAAGCGCAAAAAGGGTAAGTCAATTTCCTATCCTGCCACGATGTGCTTAGATGGCGAAGTGGCTTCTTCCGGACCTGGACAGATATAATATCATAAATAACGGTTCGTTATTAAACAGGTTTGTTATTTTTGTTGGCGTCCTGTCGTGTTGGCGCATTGGCGCGTTGGCACGTTGGCGCATTGGCGTGTTAGCGTGTTGGCGCATTGGCGTGTTGGCGTGTTGGCGTATTGGCGTGTTGGCGTATTTGCGTGTTGGCGTATTGGCACATTGGCGTGTTGGCGCATTGGTGTATTGACGTGTTGGC
This sequence comes from Melitaea cinxia, assembly GCF_905220565.1. NCBI lineage: Eukaryota > Metazoa > Arthropoda > Insecta > Lepidoptera > Nymphalidae > Melitaea > Melitaea cinxia. Next base: position 11,121,735 of record NC_059402.1, on the reverse strand, counting down.
GTGTTGGCGCATTGGCGTGTTGGCGTATTGGCACATTGACGTGTTGGACTGTTGGCAAATTGGCGTATTGGCGTATTGGCACATTGACATGTTGGACTGTTGGCACATTGGGGTGTTGGGGTGTTGGCGTATTGGCACATTGGCGTGTTGGCGTATTGGCGTGTTGGCACGTTGGCGCATTGGAGTGTTGGCGTGTTGGCGCATTGGCGTGTTGGCGTATTGGCACATTGGCGTGTTGGCGCATTGGCGTATTGGCGTGTTGGCGTGTTGAGGTTTTGGCATGTTGGGGTATTGGGTTGTTGGCGTATTGGCGTGTTGGAGTGTTGGCGTATTGGCGTGTTGGCGCATTGGCGTGTTTAAGTTAAGCGGACAATAAAAAAAATGTCGATGTTTCCGATTTTAGTAATTTACCAATATGCAATGAAACAAAACTAATGAATGAAAACTATTGCTAACGGGCATCAGATGTAGCCCGGACGACGACCACTGACTACTGCGCTCAGTCAGGCGTTATACACATTATATAATTTATATGTAGAAAGCCTGGAGAAAGGTGGCGGGATATCCATCCAACTGCTGGATTTGAAATACACAGGCTGAAGACGGACAGCAGCGTCTTCGGTGCGACAAAGCCAGCCCTGCGGTCACCAATCCGCCTGCCCACCGTGGTGACTATGGCAAACACACATGAGGAGCTTGAACTTGCGGAGGCCTATGTCCAGCAGTAGACTGTAGCTAAAGTGAAGATGATGATGATGAACACATAATCGATAGATAGATTAAAGAAGCTATTAATTATATATGTTACTATGATATAGACGAATATTTATAAGATAAAAAAGTAACTGCATTATTATATACTTATATTAAAAGTAATTGTAAATAATTATATTTACCTAACAAAGCGCTTCCTCTCTAAACATTTCGTGCCCCTGAGGGGTTCATTCATTGATTCATTTATTTATTTATCGTATTTGTATCGTATTTTATATTACTAATTTTAAATGTGTGTACTATAGAATAAGTTTGTAGCTATATTATTGTTATTAAATATTTTGTTTGTTCTATAACTTATCACTCTTGCTGCTTGCACTACTGCACCCCGCGGTAACATCGTTTCTCACCACCAGGGGTTGATAGAGATCTCTTTTAGAGATAAGTTCGGCCTTGCCAACTTTGTAAATATGATTATATTTATTTTTTAAAGTGTAATATAGAATATAATAAACTGGACAATCGATTTGATTCAAATCAATTGATTTGAATTTTATTATTATTATTATTATATACTTTATTGCACTCAAAAAAATAGATATAAAACATACAATAATAGAAAGGTTTATGGCAAAGGTGGACTTATCTCTGAAAGAGATTTCTTCCAGTCAACCCATGGTCATGAGTAAGTGTTTCATATAGCGAGGCAAACAGTGCAAGAAGTATTCATTCAGAAGAAAATAAAAAATAGATAATAAATATTAAAAAAAAAACACCAAAGAAAAAATAAATAAAATAAAAGAATAAAATTTATATATATATACAAAAATGTAACATACTACATATTAACAAATACATATAAAGATACATACCAAAATATAAATATACTTATACATATACATAAACATATACATATACATACTCACTATAATATATAAGTAAATACATACATATTCTATAATGTACAGATGATTACACATTAGCTAGTGAAAGCAAGTGTTTCTTCTTTTATGGTAGGTACTACATTGAAAATCGAATATTATTTTACATTTTCCGTTTTTTATACACGTAGAATCATCAAAAAAATTTTTTTATGCATCTTTTATTTTATGTGGCATTAAATATTCTTTAATTTTGTCTTTATTTCAAAAAGTTAGGTCAGGTATTTTTGAAAATATTGAAGATTTTCTAACCGACCCCTTTTCTTTGCGGTGTAGTTTCTTGTCAGTGTATAATCCTATCAGTATTTTTATACAAATTGCCATTTCCCTGTTAGGATTAGGACTCAGGTATATAAATTCTCCGATCTAAATTTGTATGTGATGGTAAATAATTTTTATATTATATACAAAAAATTACAGTTTTGTATTTCACAAAGGTGCTTCCTTATTATTTTAACGTATTTAAAGATTCAAATAACTAAGCGGCTTGCAACGAATGCAATTATAATTATATACTTAACAGCGATTATTTTTATGCTCAAAATTAACGGATTTAGTTTATCAGCGAATTGTGTGTGAGTTTGTGTGCCTGCGTGTGAGTCTACAAGCGTATGTCCTGTGTGCGTACATGCGTGTGATTAGACAGATGTGTGTAGCAGGTAGAATTAAAAAATTAGTAAATGAATCAGAATCAACAAGATCATATTAATTAAGAGACTTAATAACCGCGGAAGTCATTAGGACTATTTAACCTCTGAAATCTTGGGTTGCGTTTTAATTTAAGATGAATAGCTTTTTGCTATTATTTTTTTTCATGGAGTTCTTATTCTAATTTTATATTGTTTAATAATAATATTTATAACTGTGCAAAAACTGAGTTGTTTGTCAATATATTTTAACAGTCTAAGATCCGTACTAGACCTGACGTTCATCCATCTCCTTAGTGGATACAAATTATTTTATATTTCATCACAGCAGCCTTTCGCAGTCCACTACTGGACATAGGCCTCCACAACTTCACGCCAAAAATGGCGTGAACTCATCTGTGTTTCCCATAGTCACCACGCTGGGCAGGCGGGTTGGTGACCGCAGGGCTGGCTTTGTCGCACCGAAGACGCTGCTGCCCGTCTTCGGTCTGTGTATTTCAAAGCCAGCAGTTAGATAGTTATTCTGCCATTGGTCGGCTTTTTAAGTTCCAAGGTGGTAGTGGAACCTTGTTATCCCTTAATCGCCTCTTACGACACCCACGGGAAGAGAGGGGGTGGCTATACTCTTTGATGCCGTAACCACGCAGCAATTTTATATTTATTTTAGTATATTAAAGATAAATTGCGCAAGGCTTAGCTGGAAAATATTATATTCGCCAATCGCCATTCTAACCAGATTTTTAGCAAACAACTCAATGTAATCGTATTCGCAATGAAGCAGCGCTCGTTTTTCATTTCATTGATGTAAGATTTTTTTATTAAATATGAGGGTGAAAGTATAATAACTAAAATATCTAACTAGTATCGATATAATATATAAAAAATTTTCTGTTTATACCACAAACAGATGTTAGTCTGAGGATGCAAGAAAGAGGCTATATAGTGACCAGTCAAACTCTCTCAATTTTTGTTGAGTGGCTAAAGACTTATGTGGTCCGGCGTTGTCGTGATAAAAGACTACACCTTTTCTTTACTAAAATTATTTAAAACGGGATATTTACCGTTTTTTTATTTTTATTTTGAGGAGTTCAATATTTCGACATTATCTAGGAATGTTTTGTTCATGAAACTGAAATTTGCGGAACGATGTTGACGGCATTAGAAGTGCCCATACCAAAACACTCATTACGACACGACGAGACACTCATTACGCAGTAACAGTACGAGAAAAGAGGTAGTCCGGTATGGACACTTCTAATGCCGTCAACATCTATCTTTAAATAATTTTAGTAATAAAAATAACCGTGTTCATTTAAAACAGGAAAGGTGTATACTTTTACTATTGATCAATCTCGGCTGCTTATTTTCAACTTCATACTTAAGTCTCTTCAGCTGTTGACAGTAGAAATCCGAATCAATAGTTTTACCCGGTAGCAAAATCTCATAATGTATGATGCCCTTCCAATCCCACCAAACACTCAATATCACCTTGTAGTGCGTCAATCCGGGTTTCGCGATAGTCTGTGCAGCTTGACCGTCCTTTGACCACGATGTTTTTCGTACATTCGTATCGTAGGTGATCCATTTTATTGTCACCAGTTATCGATCTCTTCAAAAGTCGATATCGATCTCTTCTAGTTCGATATCATTACGTCTTAAGAGAGAATCGCAAATGTGTACACGGTCATTAGGTTTCTTTCAATGAGTTCATGTGGCATCCATATATCGAGCATTTTTATAGCCAGCTTTTTTCAAATGGGTCAAAACTGTTTTATGGTCAATTCTAACTATTAACTACTCAAATGTCGATCTAGCTACACTTTTTCAATAATATCGTCACGTTTATCCGTAACTGGGCGACCAGAGCGAAATTTCGAAGTCAAAATTTCCTTACTGAAATAGCTCAAACCGACGTTGCATTAGGTCCATAAACGACAAAAATTACATACAATACAGCTATAATTTGTATTACGAGTATATCTATTTTGTTTATGATTTTTAACTAACTATTGTAGCAGGAGCAAATAAATAAATAATGTCTAACACGATGTTAATAAAAATGTTCAAATAGGCTTGTAAGTTACTATACACTAAGTTACTAACTTCAAAAAGTCAATGTGTCTTTTGTGGGACAAGGTACAGGCACATGCAATAAAGTAACTGGAAAACACTATTTATAATATTTGCCAATTTTATAATGTTTATATACTATATAATAATGTTTGATACGTATGTTAAAATAATTAATATCCATTAATTACGCTGAAATATACATTTAAGAATATTTTATCTTAATTCATTTTATAAATAGAAATTTATTAAATTAATTGCAATTCGCGAAGCTTATTTATAGTAAAGATTTATGGGTGTCCTGGTGAAACAATGTGATATATAATAATTTTATAAAATTGTAGAAATCTAGACAATATTACAAAATGCCACGAAAAACGTAATAATATTTAGTATTTATTATCAGTCGAAAAAAAAATTGCTTACGTGATTTTAATTAGGTATACATACTTTTTTCTTCCAAGTTAAGCTTTTTCTTTGTTGTTCAATTTACTATACTTTTTTTATATTTCCTTTACAAAACATTGGAACTCTAAATTTCTATCAAAATAAGGCAAAAAAGAAAAGTCAATAGCGTTATATAAAAAATATTTATTTATTACAAAATAGTATAAGAACATTTAAACTAGGACGTAAAAGAGGAAGTCGGTTTGGGGGTAACAATAAATGGTTTAACTATGTACATGCAAAAGTGTGAAGTTTGCGAAGAAATCTTAATAACAATTATTCTTAGTAATATTATAATAATTATTACAATCACAGAATTGGTAACGTATCCCTTCAAAGTATTTTCTAAAAAACAATTTTAGTTGTGTTTTCCACCAAAGTTATTTTGTACAAAAAATATTTCTCTCAATTTTATTTACACAACATTATGTTAACGATGTTGACTATTTGATCATCGGTATCCTAACTTAAAGCTATGTTTTTTTTTTCAGTTTTTATATTTTGTACTTTTGCAAAGTAATAAATAAAAACGACTTTACCGACCTTGGTAATTGTAAATACAGTTCTCAGATTATTTTAATTATTATTCGAACACAAAGTTATAGTTACAAACGTTTCAAAGAATATTTAATATTTGTACTTAAAAATTTTAAATAAATAATTTTTATCCATGCAAGTACCATTGGTCCTTCAATTTTCATTCACTCATTTTTACATTGCCGTCTAGACCTACTTCTTTTTACCGAAAGGATTAGCGTTATTCTCGAACTTGATAATCGGAACGAAACCGCTATCGCCTTCGACTGTGTATTCGACACTCATGAGACGACCGTCGGGAAGTAGAACACGGTATCCCCCCAAGACCTTGCCTTGTGCATCACTCGCTTCGTTAGCTCCAAAGTAGAGAAGTTTCTCTTGATCTTCCACGTCGTATTTATATTCGTACTGTGAAATAAATTCAATATAAATGAGTAAAAATATTATTAATACATTCTGAAACTCTCGATATTTCGGCTGGGTTTACGAGTCATCTGTTACCATGGCGTCTGCAACGTCGCTAACTTATCGGCAGTATCAAAATGCCAACCACAATAAGTCTTGACCGTAAAAGTTCCAATGTAACTTATAAGTAGAATACATTTTAGTGACATATGATGAAGTCGTTTGGAAATACTAATAACTAATAAATATTCAAATACTTCTGTTAGGCATAAATGTAACGTCTTGAACTTAGCCAAAATATCCATTACAAAACACACACGTTTAGTTTTATCTAGCTATTTAGTTTTATCTAGCTATTTAGTTTAACACGCGTAATAACAATAAACTGACAATTAATTATTCGGTATTCATGTTATGTGCATACTAAATATATATATTTTTTATTCTTTTTAAAGACAATGCATTTGAATTAGATTCTTTATTGTTTATTGTTCGTAATGATAAAGATTAGATAATGGTCAAAGAGCTCGCACAAAGACGGTCGGTCGCAATTGCTTTTAATTAGGGTGCTCACTCGTAGTTCACATCGTTAGCATAATGCCTGAGATGCCTCCGATAGCAAATCGAGATACAAGATTACTTAGTAGTGTATGACCCGTTCATGTAGCCTGATTATAACCCATTTATAAGCCTAATGGTAGTTATGGGAATCGCTCTAGACCTTATACACAGAAACTAATAAATAGTGCAAAAATGTAGATAAATTAATATCATTCAATAATAATTATATATCCTAATTCTATAAACGCACTAGTTCATAATCAAACATTGTAATATAGAACAAGCTTGGTGGCGTCAACATTTAGATGTTAAATTTAGCTTTTAAAATTATTGTCGTACAAAGTGCATCTTCGGTTTAACGGTTTTAAAATTCTCGTACACAGGTAATATTTAAACACATTCTACTCAAAAAATATTCTATAAAAACATAAAAATCCATACTAACTGGCATTGGTGGATAATTTTCTTCCTGTGGCGCCGGCGCAGGTGCAGACGACACATGCATGCTAACACACACTAACACTAGCGCACACATAAACCACTGTACTGAAGACATCTGCAAAATAAGAAGACCGATTAACTAAATTTACAATACAATATACATACCTAATATCTCAAGACATATAAAAACTTACAATCACACTAATCTAAAACGAATTAATCTTCAATCTTCTTTCTAAAATTCTCGTGTCACAATGTTAGTTAACATACCTACCCCTCCGAAACGGCTGGACCGATTTTTATGAAATTTTGTGTGAATATCGGGTAGGTCTAAGAATCTGCCAACATCTATATTTCTTACCTCTAAGTTATAAGGGGGGAGGATTAAGGGGGTTAATAACATATATGGCAAAACCACGTTTGCGGGATCAGCTAGTATAATATAAAGTAAGAGAAAAAAACTATTAAGAACTGTAACTTTGGTTGAATAACGGCCAGTTTCAATATTCTATCTATCTCTGAATTTTTTACTAAAGATATAATTTTGTCGTAAGCTACAAAATGTGTCAAAAATCTATCGCGAGTAGGCAAAACCAGAGAAAGATTATTGAAAACGGCCGTTATCATCGTAAGGAGGTAGCTTATTGTAATTTTTTTTTCTTTAGTGACGAAGGGATTAATTAGTTATTATTGATTAGCTAACTCCTTGTAATGCGCATTTAATAAATAGCAACAATTAAAAAATAGAACCGGATCCTTGCTATCCATTTATTATTGTATTATAAGCTTTGATAAATTTCTTCGATTAAAATTATACATTGATGTTTTAATTAATGGATATTTAACACGACATACATTCTTACATAATTGCAAAATAGTATAAATCTTAATGGCGATATTGCATATAAAGTCCTAATGAACTTGTCTCGTGTGAATTAATTAGGTCGCTGGAGCAATATCGTAACAGGTAAATTTATGAAGAGTGGAATCTAGCATTAATAAACAATATAACGATATGTTCAGAACAACATGTTCAGAGTACAAGAATAGGTAGAGATAAAATTCGCTTCTAATTTAATATTTGTTAATCATAGCTAAACTATGTATAGCTGAAAAGGATTTTTTACAATAATACAGCAGTGTATATGTATGCATAGTTACTACTCATTGGTCGAGCTATGCGTGAACATTGTAATGTAGTCTGTTGCAGTGAGATATGCCTATTTTTTTAACAAAGCAGACCAAATGGTCTGCTTAGGTATTTTGGGACTGCTTAACACGACCGACGATGACATTTTTTTATTGAAATAATGATAAAAAGATCTCGTAATGTGTCCTACCTATTGTAGTATTATTAGTAACTAAATGGCAAAAAATGGATTTTTGTGTACGCTGACAAAATACGAATTTTGTGTGAAATTAAAATTGCATTTGATATCACTTACACATTAAAATCAAAATCATTACATAGTATTAAGCAAAGTCGCTTTCCTCTGTCTGCTTGATCTTTTCCTCTGTCTGCCAGATCTTTAAAACTGCGCAACGGATTTTGATGCGGTTTTCGATAGTAAATAGAGTGATCCCAAAGGAACGCTTATAAATATAATACAAGCATAATATAGTAGAGGAACACTGATGGTTTTAGATATTTCTAATGTGATGTCGTAAATAAACACATTTTATTTTTGCGCTTACATTGCTAATGTCTATTTTATATTTTATATTGAGTAGTTAGCACCCGTGCGAAGCCAGAGCGGGTCGCTAGTAATATATAAAATCTAAAGGTAAAAGATTCTTGGTGTGGAGAGATATCAACCTAACGTAATTTTTCAATAAAAAAATATACTAATTATGGCCGAGTTTTTTTTTTTTGAATTTTCTGTTCAAAAACTTTTACTATTTATCATATCAGACTTATATCATAAAGTAGTAAGTATTCATAAGTCATTTATTATTTTTAGTATGAGATTGATAATATTTTTTTATAAAAAACGTGTAACGAGTTTAAAAAAAAACTTTACCTACATGATAGGTACCAGATGACACCGCATCAGTTGTTAACACGATATGACAAAGTACTACGACAGTCGATTAGATATAAACGATGTGTTTGAGGTCGCAATCTGCATAAAAAATCCGGTATGTCAATAATTGACTTTTGTTCGACCTTGCGTGATCAATTCCTGCGGGAAAATTGGCTTTGTCTCAATATCGTTGCAGACATGTGATTGCGAAGTTAATTATAAGTAGTTTTTCTTTAGCCGCGAGAAGAAAACTCGAATTAATCGCTTAAACAATTAACAATTTAAGTACAAAATATTAGCTTTATTTATTGTACGATTATTTTTCGCCGTTTTTTATTACTAATATAATACAAAGATATGAATCATAATTCATAATTTAAATAATTAAAATCTAAATTATTTATTCATAATTATCTATATAATACTTATAAGTACAAATAATACAAGAGTTTTGTAGATACGGAGTTTTAATTCATTGTTATTTATTTTTATTTATTTGTGGAGTCGTCAAACAGTAATTGTACTTTGTACGCGTAAAAATAATCATTTTATTGCTCTTACGTTTATAACAGTTGTTTACAAGTTACCGAAGCGTAAATTGTAATTTGATGTAATAAGTACGTTATTTTGTGAAAAAAAATCTACTCGTCGTAATCCATAAAGATAAAAATTAATTATTTTAGTATGTGACAAGTAATGCACTGAGCTCATTAATTTTAACACAAAAATAACTCTAATAATATACAATAGACAATAAAATTTCAGTGTCAAAGTTTTTATCGCACATTTCAATGATATTAATGAGAGACATGATCTCGTAATAATGACCCACATTCACACCTTTTTGCTAATCTACAGGAACGAGCAATTGGTTTAACGTTTTAGCAATTATCTCAATAGGTACGACAATAAATATGTGGTTAAGGATTTCAAATTAATAAATGATGTGTTAACGATAGTACACATATTTGATATTTTTTAACCGACTTCCAAAAAAGGAGGAGGTTCTCAATTCGACTGTATTTTTTTTAATGTATGTTACATCAGAACTTTTGACCGGGTGGACCGATTTCGACAATTTTTTTTTAATCGAAAGGTGGTGTGTGTCAATTGGTCCCATTTAAATTTATTTGAGATCTAACAACTACTTTTCGAGTTATATCTAATAATGCGTTTTTACTTGACGCTTTTTTCGTCGACCTAAGTTGTATTATACCACATAACTTTTTACTGGATGTACCGATTTTGATAATTCTTTTTTGTTCGAAAGGAGATATCCCTAATTTTGTACCATGATAAGAAAACCAGGATTTGATGATGGGATCCCAGAGAAATCGAGGGAAAGTCTCGAAAATCCGCATAACTTTTTACTGGGTGTATAGATTTGCCGATGGGATCCCATAGAAATCGAGGGAAACTCTCGAAAATCCGCATAACTTTCTATTGGGTGATCCGATTTTGATAATTTTTAATTTAATCAAAAGCTGATGTTTATCATGTGGTCACATTTAAATTTTATCGAGATCGGATAACTACTTTTTGAGTAATCTTTGATAACGCGTAGTTACTTGACTATTTTTTCGTCGATCTACGTTGTGTTACTATCTGTGTTATTACTGTCGATGTAATTGAAGTCGGTTTTTTTTCGTTTGCCTGCAAACAAAATTATTGTTTTAATCATATATATTGTACGCTAAGCTTATTTTAGTGCGAATTATTCGCACAGGTATTGCTAGTTATATATATAATTATTACTTTTATATATAAGATTAATTAACCATGTGTGTACAATTATAGAACATAGGTATACATATGTTGATGTTTTTTTTTCATATAATATGCAAAAAATTTAGACCAATGAGGAATTTATCAATAAAATAAAATATGGTGTAATCCCGTCCACATAAAACAATATTTTGTAAAATTCTTTATTTATAACCTATATAAGGTTAAGTCGGCTTAAAAAGCATTATTTAAATTCTAGAAAACATTACAGGCACAAATCTAAGAACCGCAAATCACAACAGGTGCCAACTTATATCTGAGGTAAAATTAAAAAAAAATGATGTACATAGCTGTTATACATTAAATACAACTTAAATTATTTATTTGAGTATTAAAAATAATTTAATTTAACACATTCAAATACCAAAAGAACTTCGACCACGTATAATATAAAACATTTGCAAACATTTAATTATGATTTTTTTAATTTAATTCTTAACAGAGCGGTATGAATTATACATACATATTTAAAATGTATACGGTATTTATATCAAGTAATTAAAATTATAATGGAGTTGTATTCAAAAAATATTAACACATTATAATCATATTACGTAGGTATTTGAAAAAAAAAAACAAACTAAAAAAATTTTCCCACACGTGAATTTTTCGGTGGGAAATTTAACTAAGTCCAAGGTCAGGATTCCGTCTAATTTTGAACCTAATTGTATTAATTCTTATTACAATACAATTTACAAGTAATTATAGTATTTAAACTATTTGTTTGCAAAATATAACTTACCGTGTTGACTTATAAGCACACACAAACACAACAAAAAAGACGGTAGTGTCTTAAGAGTGCTCGAAGTCGACTGATATTGCGCCCCTACATTGTCTACATTTATATAGCCACCCCACAGCTTCACAGGCTTCACAGACATCGAGACTATACTACGATGTCTCCATATCGTGGTAAGACCTCCACACATGCACGGCTATCGCCCAACACACGACACCTATATACATATTATGTACGTAGGTATATATGTATTCATATATAATTTAAATCTCATACAATTTATTAAAAGTTCAGGCATATGAAGTAATAATAACGTAGATAATATCTACTGTGACCATTATTAAGCTTCTTAATAAAATTTGTTAATGTGAATCTAATTTTAAAAACAATAAGAAAAAAATATTTTTGTACGCTCCCTATGATATTTGTAACATATCATTATTTTATTCACAGACATTTTTTAAATGAAAAACTAACAATAAAAAAATATAATAAAACTATTTGCTTGTATGTAAATTTGATGCAAGAAGTGTGTTCGTCGTTATAGTATCGATAGAGCAGCAAAAATAAAATTTAAAAGGTAAAAAAAAAATTTATGTGGATAATATTACGACATCCATTTAAATATGTTACCTTGTGAATGCAAATTCAGAAGAAAAATTATTTTTGTAACGGTTATTTGTGTTATTGTGTTATTAGACACATTTCATAATTTTATATGCCAGAACTATTTGGTTATCAATCAATTTTGAGGCCATGAACCCCTAAAACTTTGTATGCTTGTTAGCACCCATTAAAAGCCTCGATCGTAACCAATTAACTCATTAACTAATTGACTTTGCGATGTAGAGCCTACGACTGAAAAACGGTGATTTGAATATCGGAAATCAAAATTCCATACAAATAATTAAATATTAACGTGTCTTCCTATTTGTTGAAATTCGTTTAGTACATTGAAGCAATTATACGTAAATACACCAAACACGTAAATTTATAAACCATTAGTTTTTTGTTGGCATCATCACAATTACACTTAATATTGTTCTGTTTATTTTTTCCGGTTAACTAAATTTCCTCATAACTCCATGTTATACACCATTTACTTTAAAAAAAAAAAGAAGTAAACCATTTTAGGCAAAACTCAATACTTACTTAATATCTTACTTATGATAACATTTCATTTGATCGGTATCAAATAATTCACAACACTTTCAACAACATTGTAACATTCTACTTTTATAACTTGTTTTATTCTTATCAAAAAATATATCTGAAAAACACGTAAATAAAGTTTGGTTCATATTACAGACTTATAACAAACTTTAATCAAGCTTCTTAAATAGTTCCACTTTGTAATACCTATTGAAGTACGGATAATTAAAGTTTAATTTATTTAAATAATACGACAATTTATACATTCTGCTAACCATAATATCTTATTATTTATTCAGCGCAAAATCATCAAACTAATTAAATTATTATTCTAATAAGAGGAAAGACAAAACAAAGATGAATTAAATGTTTAAATTATACGAGTACAAGTCAATGTAACGTAGAAAAATAATAGTAATCAAAATTTTAAAATTTGACAACAAAGTGGAATTACAGAACAAAATTACTAAAATGATTGTAAAGCTCATTACAAAGCGAGTCGTGATAACAAAAGTAAGAATTATCCGCGCGTGTGTCGCAAATCTGCCCTTTAAATTAGTTTAAGCGAATTAATCTTTCATAGAGCATTCTGAGAGCTCATTCATAATAATACAGTTCGTTGTGTTATCTAGGGCGTCCCTCTTCCTTGTAGGACTATCTTCACCACAAACCTGGTGAAAGTGATCATAACTTGTGACACAGATAGATGATAATATTTGTAACAAGTATTTAAATACGTAGTTGAAAAAAAAAATTGAGCACATTCTCAAAAAATTAGTTTTATATCAGTTTTATATTTTTAAAGAAAACATACGATTGTGAGTAAAACATAAATAAATACAGCCTTAACTTATTAACAAAAAAAATATATAAATTCATGTAGCCGTAATGTCGTTTTTCGAAATACTATTGGAAATATTATTAATATTCCTGTTGAGGCTATTGATTATCGATTGTAGAATTAACGATGAGTGGTAATTTCATTGTTCAAAGTCGAATCCCTCATGATATAATCATTTTCATAATACCGTCTCAGATTCAAGATATAATTTATTAATTCAACATGCGAGCATCGTCATATGAATGCAATTATTTTAAGAGACAAAAACAGTTACGAATTTTCAGTATTAATTTCAATGTTACAACTTTTTTACAATTGAATTAAATTAATGTTAATTTGAGTAAATAAACAAATTAACAATTACTTTTGGAAATGAATTAACGGCTTGTATGTTATGAAGCTAAAAATACAGGTACCTTAAGAAAATCTATTATTAGATATGTGTTATTTTGAAAATAAAATCCATCTTAATAGCTTCAAATATTATAAATATTTAAAAGATACCAACAATATTATCAAAATACAGCAAAATACGTATTGAAATTTCTACATTGATTGACATTTTTTGACTGGTGCAAAGTATAAGCAATGACGAATTATTGAGAGATATTACTGATTAGTTTAACCGAATATTTTTATTTTCAAAATTGTTTTTCGGCTTAATTTTCGACTCGGTATATAACAATTATTATAATTATGTTTTTAAATCGTGCAGTTGCGGATATATTTTACGTTTCCACAATTATAATAACCGCTTCATGATAGTGATGTGTTCCACAAAATTTAGAAGTAGGTAAGGTCAAAGTGGCATCGTTTGCGCCTTGTATTGTGTATACCTTATGTCATTGCAACATGCAACGTTCACGCGCTCGCCTTGATGCGACAAAATTTATTTAAACCATTTTGTATCTTACAGCTATGGTAATAAATAATAATCGTTGATTTCATTAATACAAAGACAAACTGCATATGTAATTGTAATTTTTATTTTTATTTTGACAGAAATACAATACTGATATGAAAATTAGAAATTTCTGTATTTACTAACTTCTAACACACCGTCTACAGCAACCGGATGATTTGTAGTGTCCGACTTTCGCGATATACAGAGACATTTACGAGTCTCAGGATTCATTTTAGTTTCTCGATACTCCTGTATTTTTTGAATAATTAAACCGTTTTCCTTTTCTAATAACATTTTTTCACGAACTAACGCTCTTCTCGACAACTCGACGTTGGATATTTTCTGCCATAATCTTGTAAGTCCTCCAGTAGAAGTTATGGCATTTAAAACTAATGAATCATTTGAATGTTGTTGTCGTAAGCTTGTTTTCATTTCAGTGGGTGAATATGGTAAGTTAGAACCGAAAGGCATAACTTTTTCCCGTCTTGTTTCGAATTTTCGACAAAGTGCAGCCAAACGTAAAATTTTCTCACCTTTTTTATAAGCTTCTTCAAGCCACTCTAATGCATTATCGGATTCTCTGACTAATCTTGCCATTTGTTTTGAATCAACAGCGCAACCATCTGCCAAAGTTTGCTTTAACCTAAAAAAGGCAGCTCTATGACGATCTCGACGATCTCGAAAAATAGCTTGCTTAGTACCCGATTCGTAAGCTGCTAGCTCAGATCTAAGACGCTTGAGCAAACCATCACTGTTAGCAATCTTCTTAGCTTGGGATGCAATAATATCAGCCATTAAGTTTTCTTTTCTACGTAATTTACGTACTTGCTTTTGATTTTCAGCTGTTTCCATTACATAGGACTTTAATACAGCTTTATATTCATCCCACGTTGTATTATAAGTATTTTCAAGGAATGATCGCAAACTTTCTCGCTCGTTGGCATATTTACTTCGTTCCTCGTCCACCTTGACTAAATTTTCTCCTCTAGTTGTCCAAGCCTTGGAATCTGCTGTTGTATGCCCATGAAAGATCAAAAGCTGAAGATGTGTTTCGGCTGCATTATGATCATTAGTTACGGTTGTAGCATCATCTTCACCGGCTTTAAGAACTCGTGATGTTCTAATATCATTAAGTTTTGATAATTCTTCTAAATCCGAAAGAAATTTATTAATCATTGTGTCTATTGTGTCACAAAAACTTGACACAGTCCTCTGAAACTGATCATCCGCTACGTCCATCAACTGCATAATGTACTGTATTAAGTAATCTTTCTTATCATAAGCTCTTTCGAACGTATGCCACAATACTTCAATGTCTTGTTTGAATACGGGTTCTTTTATTTTGAGCATCATCTCGCGCCAGCTTTTATCTAATTCTCCTCGTTTCTTAGCTTGTGCTGCTATTTCACGTTCGAGCTCTTCACGTTTTAATTTCTTTCGTGCTTCATTTTCAGCTTTAAGTTTTTCTAATCTCTTAGCCTCTTTTCTAGCTTTCTTTTCTTCTTTTGATAAGGCCATGCTAGAAATAAAAAATTATTAATATCTTTTTCAAAATACAAATTTAATTCAATTTAATTCTTCGTTATAAAATACAGATTTAACAAAATAACTATGTATTTAAATGATATATGTGACGTTTAAATTTGACATTGTCTTTATGTGATTCTTAAAAATTATATGCATTGCTTGGTATGTATACTTCTTAATGGCTTACTATTGCATAAATATTTTTAACGACGAATAAACGACGCGTTGGCGCAGCGGTCACAGCACTGGATGTTGCGCTTGCGGTCACGGGTTCGATCCCGCTCACGACATACATTTGTATTGGCCATATAGATGTTTGTCGTGGTCTGGGCGTTTGTGCTTGTCTATTGTGTGTTTACGGACCAGCGACACAGGAGTAAAACCTACTGGGGGTCGTAGAGTGTGAAGCTTTTTTTTTTTTGTAAAGAACTATTTACTTCATTTTGTACGTTTATATAATTTCTCATACAGGCTAGATATCAAGCTTTAGTCGGTGGGAGCGAACCTCTCCAAAGCTATCTACACAAACGTTTAGCGGAAAATCTAAATAGTGAAGCAGCGCTATGTACGGTTGGGGATGTCGCTCAGTGCGTTCAATGGCTCAACTCTACGTTCTTTAGCGTTCGAGCCGCGCGCGACCCGAAGAGATACCTTGGCTTACCACACGCTGCACCAGCGCAGCTAATTTCTAAAAAAATAGAAGGTAAGTTTTCTCACCCTAGACTAGTTTCAATATATACTTATATATATGTTATGTAAAATAGAACACATATATATTAAAACAGAATTATGGTTTAAAGACTGTGTAGTTTAATATATAGAGTGTGTAGTACTACAAACAAAAAAATCGATAGCAGGTATGAAATGGAACATAACAGATACAGACTCCGACCTTCTATATCGAGGATTTTTATAATAAATATATATATATATATATATACATATATATAGTGTACGGATAAATCACTTTTTTATGAATTTTTTTTAGAACTTGTATATTACAGTAAGTGTTGATATTCTAACTATTATATCATGATAATAGCTATTAAATGAACTTGAAGATAATGTGCGACTGCTGGTGATGGTTTAAGGATGTGTTCTGATACAATGTTGTATAATATTTGTATATAGTATGAAAACTCATACCAACCTATGTAAGGACTTGAAATATAACCTTAGATTCAGATTTTATTTATCTCATACGTGTTATCGCAAAAGTTTCTTATCCTGAAAAGGAGGGAAAATAGAATTTATATTTTTAAGCCTAATCATTTCTAGAAAAGGCTTAAACATATCTATTTTTTAGGTTCCACGTTGGCGCGGCTATCACAGCATTGGTTTGTAGCTGTTACGCTGGCGGTTGCGGGTTCGATCCCTGCACATGACATACATTTGTATTGGCCATACAGAAGTTTGCCGTGGTATGGGCGTTTGTGCTTGTATATTGTGTGTTACCGCACCTCCGGTATAGGAGTAAATCCTAGTGAAAGTCGATGAGTGTGAGGCGTTTATTATTATTATTAGAAAATGCATACAAAAATACAAATAAATTTATACTTATCTAATTAAACCTAAGCAAAATAGAATTAATGCACAATAAAAATACATACCAAGTCACATCATTACAGCCTATACAGTCAACTGCTGGACATAGGCCTCCACAAGTTCACGCCAAAAATAACGTGAACTCATGTGTTTTGCCCATAGTCACCACGCTGGGCAGGCGGGTTGGTGACCGCAGTACGGGCTTTGTCGCCATATATACCAAGTCACATTTTTACATAAATAATTATCAACAAATAAATTTAAAAATAAAACTAAACAATAGGTAAGTAAATCTTATACAAATTGATTAACATTTCATGTCTATACGATTACTTAGCGGTTTAGAATTACCAAAAATGTAATGAGAACCTAAATATCGTAATACAAAAAGATCAATCGATATTAAACTATCGTGTATCATTCACACTTGTTTGTTTACTGCATCAATTAATAACAAAATATAATTATAAAAATTTATACGTGTTAATAAAAACAATATACATAAAAATCTAGTAAAGACCATCGCTATGACGGTTATGGCCTCGCTAAGTAGGTAGTTCCGGATCGTGATGGATGAGCACACGTCGCTCCTTGCAATAAGATGCATGCAATTTATGCTTGACGACTTAAAATAAAGGCAGGTGCGGTTTTTAAAAAGCGTTTTTATATCATCAGCTAAGTAAAAGTTTCCCACATCGAAAAGAAAATTAGGGATTATGAAAGCTTTCGATGAAACACTGATAAAAAACTTGTTTAATCGCCAGATAAGCTACAAAGTAGTCAAATGAACTATCGGTAAATTCAGGCGGCTGCGTGTTTATAAATTCTGGATAGAAGACATAAAAAAAATGGATAGAAACAAGAAGTTCGTCAACGAGACGTAATCCTCCCAAAACTGTTCGGCGCTCTATTGAGAGATTCTTCTTTTTTCTTCGTCTTTCTTCATTTAGTAAATGACTCCACTCCACTCGATAATCGCATATACATATGCGTATAATTATTTATTTCCGAAGTACCTACATAGTACAAAAAAATCAAAATATTCTAAGTGAGCAAAGCTGCAATAGCGTGTTACAATATAGATTCTCGATTTTATTAATCTTCGTTAATTTAATTTTAAATACTTATTGATATGTCTAATACTGACTACGAGAAATACAAGTTATATTTTTATTGTGTAATCGTCTAAAAATTTGTTTAAAATCGAGCTTAATTTACAATGACCAATAACTATCCGCAAACAAGTAATACTTTTTAATTGAACTTAAACGGTTTTATTATGGTGATGATAAAATCAAATAATTGGTTAGTTAAGAAATTGGTGTTCATTCTTCGCAAGTTGATAATTCGTTTAATTGTTAAGGAAAATTTATATGTTACGATTATTAAACATCCGAGACTTGTGATTTTTTACGTTACTGTTTAAAAATAATAACTTAATTTTTGAATGATCACTAACGATCTCTTTAATATGCGTCGTTTGTTGGAGTTTTTTCCATTGAAAATCCTTTATAAGTATGAATAATTTATACCATAAAAATAATAATTCATTTAAAAGATTTAATACTACAAAAATAGAAGAATATTCATAGTTTTCCTTATCAGACTAACAATGCAAGACACGTAAACGCTGTCGCTTATACCTTTTTTATAGATAATCTTGTAGATCATCTGCCTATTGCATGCCCTTTGCCCATTTAAGTTGGAAATGTCATCGATGCGGTTAATGAGTGCATGTTTATTTAAAAAAATACGTTTCAAGAACAACTATTAAGTGTCAGTGAATTAACATAAACATTGAACAGATGAAATTCCCATAATCCGCAGATTAATTAACAAAAGAGTAAATCGTATCAACGCCCCACATGCGATGAATGAATAATTAATTATTTTCTCCGTTTACGGATAAGTGTCTTAGAAGAAGTATAATATAATTATAAATAAAGATTTTTTTTACGTTTAGAGCCAAATACACAACTAATTACAGATGTCGCAGGAAGGTGAAATACGTCTACCCTCGATCTAGTTTAATATGAATCTTCACTTAAACAAATATTACTAAGTATGGGTGAAATAATAGTTATTATTTAAATTATGATAGATTACCTTATATTTTATCACCGTTTTTATAATACTTTTTCGTCAAAATAAATTGCACGTACCGTCTACATTATACAATAGAGATAAAAAGAGTTCAGTTTTCCGTCCGTCAATTAATGAAACGAGAAATGAATAAAAAAGAAACGAACAGACAGTAGTAATACACAAAAACTTATTCTGCATATTATATGGAGGACATATTTTGTTGAGTGATTCTCTTAGTTAATAATTTTTTTTTTTTTTTTTTGGTAAGCCTGCCTTCAATTTTCCAGAACTCTGTGTAAAAGCAATGAACGGTCTTGCGAGTGCTGGACTGATAACGATGGATGAAGCTAGTTGTATCGAATCAACTGAGGCGGGTCGTCTCATGTCTGTTTATTATTTGGACTTGGAAACTATGAAGCTAATTATGAAGGTTTTCTTTTTATTTTATTTTTATATTTTGCTTAGTGAATATATATGTATACATCACAATACATCTTAGAAAATTGTACTATAATCGTGTCTTGTATTGTAGTAAGTTTGTAAAAGTTTGTGTACTGTGTGGCTACGGTACTAAAGAATATAGCCACCCCCTCTCTTCCCGTGGGTGTCGTAGGAGGCGACTAAGGGATAACACAGTTCCAGTACCACCTTGAAACTTAAAAAGCCGACCGATGGCGGGATAACCATCCAACTGCTGGCTTTGATATACACAGGCTGTCGGGGCGACAGACCCAGCCCTGCGGTCACCAACCCGCCTGTCCACCGTGGTGACTATGGGCGACACACATGAATAAACGCCATTATTGGCGCGAAATTGTGGAGGCCTATGTCCAGCAGTGGATTGCGATAGGCTGAAGTGATTGGTGTGATGATCTTAAATGTACAGACAGCGACCCGTTATATTTTTATTATATGTATTGATAATCACAACATTTCGCGTAGCGGATTAAGCTTAAATAACGAGGAGATTTCTTTGACCGGTCTTGGTATTTACAGTACACTAGACTAAACCAAACATTTAGACTTGTAATGCTTATTTTATATTTTAATTATCGATAGTCGTTACCAATAGCACAAAAGCCTTAGATAAAGTTAAATTACGATACGAATTAAAGATGATGTTTTAGAGTAAGAGCCAGCACTGCGGTCACCGCCTGCCCAGCGTGGTGACTATGGGCAAAATACATGAGTTCACGTTATTTTTGGCGTAAACTATATCCAGCAGTGGACTGTATAGGCTGAATGATGATGTAATGATGATGTAAAAGTTTGTATTGTATGTCTCCTTTTCAATTTAGTAGTTCGGATTGAAGGTTGTCTTATCCAGTTTAAAACTTACAACTTTTTTCTGATATATATAGCATCTATATGTTCTAGTACTTAGCACACAGAAATTACGTGTATGTACCAGATGGTGCCTTGAAGAATTTCCATCTTTTAACCTAATTGTTTATTCCTCAGGTATGTAATTACATAGAATAGAATTTTGTTAATATTATATTTTATATATACTTGAAACAGTTGGAAGGGACAGAATCTCTAGAACGGCTCCTATGGATGGTATGTGAAAGCCATGAACTATCTGACATGCATCTTCGCGTCGACGAACGAAGATGTTTGAACGCTCTCAACAGGAACAACGCGGCTGCAACCATACGTTACCCTATGAAAGGGAAAATTAATAGTCGACAGATGAAACTTAACTGGTCTCTTGTTTATTTTTTTTTCTTTAAAAACTACTTCAAAATTTTGTATATACCCTTAAGTTCAAAAAATAACTGTCAAATCGACGCATAAAACTGAACTGGCATCTAATACCTACTACTCTCTCTATCTTTTGAAAACAAATCTTGTGCTTCTCAATTCTCTTAAAATATTTATGGATGTACATACTACCCAATGTTATTAAATGGATGAGTTTTGTTTTGAGGTTTTGGTCGTTATTTTTTTTCTACTAAACCTCCCACATACGGATGAGAGTTAGGCATTATTTACGACTCATACATTCCAATTCTCTATTCTCTAGTTTTGTCCTACTTGTAAAGTACATATGTACATTATGGTTTATTTTCAATTGATTTGTAATGCATACATATTAAAAAATAATAAAACTCTGAGATAAATAATTTTTATATAAGCAATTTCCGTTCCGTTTATAAATTTGATCCTAATTTTAAGGTCGTACAAAATCTATGTGTTAAAATTTACTCACATGGTTGGGTAAGTGAGCGGAAATATAATAAATTACAACATGCACAGACTTAATCATGTTTGTGTTTTGGATGAGTGATTGTAATTTAAATACCATCATGGTAATTATTATTTTATCAATACTTACTAATATTAACAAGCGCTCTGGTGTAGTAGTGCGAGTAGTCGCCCAACATCGGCGTTTTGTGAGTTCATTTTCCATGAATATTTGCGATTGTGCAAATATTTCTTTCCGGTTTGGATGTCTGTCCTTGTGGGTCTCCCCACCGAGCCTCGGAGAGCATGTTCAGCTATCGGTCCCGGTTGTTATCATGGACACCTGATAGCGGTCGTTACTCATAGTAGGGATACATCGGGCAGATCGGTACAATCCGCAGTGGAGCAGCGTGTTGGATGGTTTTAAATGATAAACTCTACAATTGCTTAACCGATTTTAATCATCAATAAACAATAAAATTTTCAAGAATTAATTTTTTTCAAAAGCATGGTTATTTTGCCTATATCAGAAAGTCATTGCCAAAATAGTTTTACCTACGATGTTTGAAACAGGGGTAAACCTAAAATTACGTTTAAGAAATATAAACTATATCAAACTTAAATGAAATCTTGGTTCCAATAAGTGCCTACTCAGTAAAAGCATTTAAAATTTAAAAAAAAAAATTATTTAACATATATTATTCCACATTCCTTGTAGTATAATCCAAGCGGTACTTGGTTGCTTACCCATCCCAGACCCTTCTCTCAACCAGGAAGCTATGAAGATTATGAGAATCGCCGATAGAGTTTGCAAATGTAAGAATATTGGTATTAAAACTGTAAACCTTGTTTTTCGGTATTTAATATTCTTTTCTTAAAAAAATGTTTGTTTTTATTATAAAAATTGTATAAATGTACAATTGTACAAATTCCTATATTTTTCTATTTACTTACATCAATAATAATCACTTTAAAATGGCTTAGCATTATCGGAAATTTGCATTATCACTATTAGCATTGTCACTATTCACACTTACTAATAATATTTTGTAACTTTACTGTTTTTGTTAGATTTAATTTATCGTTTAATTAATTTATCTTCAAAAATTTCAGGTTTGGTATCTTACGTAACTCGGCCCAATTTTTTCACCCAACGTCCAAAGTTTTTTACAACGATATTAAATTCCTTGATATTAGCTAAATGTATATCGACACGTTTATGGGAAAATTCACCTTACGTTAGTCGACAGTTAAAGGGTATAGGACCAACATTTAGTGCCTTGTTGGCGTCTGCAGGAAAAGTTAATTTCATGTTACTGGAAGAGAGTCATCCGAGAGATTTAGAAAGGGTTAGTTAAGATATTATTATTGTCCTATTATACAAGTAAACTTAATTAATTTAAGGTACGTAAGTAGCAATTTATTAAAAGTCACAGGCAAGAGGTTGTTACATACTTGTTGAGATAGGTCTCAGAAGGAAATATCTTTCAAATCTCGGTCCGCAAGAGGAATGCCCCCAACTTTGCTGAAAATTATAAGTACTGCTTTTAAGTAGTGTTCTGTACCTGTGGTAAGTAAATTAGCCAGAGCTCGGTGGAGGATAAATATTTAGGGTCGGAAACGCGCTTGCAATACTTCTGGTATTGCAGGAGTACTTATACTATAAAAAGATAGATTAAATTTAAGGTAGATAAAAATATATATATATTAATTACTCTAGTCAAATTTCAGATAATGAACAAAGGGCCACCAGCTGGTAATATTTTAAGAAAACAGATAAGTTTACTTCCGAAGTACAACCTCACTGCCACACCAATAAACGAAAATACCGTTGAAATACAGTTGTCGTTACTAAATCACGCATTTTTAGCTGAAAATCGTGAAAACTTAACAGCTGGTATTAATCATAAAAGTAATGTTATTGTGGGAGATTCTGAAAACTGCCTGCTGTACTTCACAAATTTTACGTAAATACAAACATTTTAAATACATTATTTTAAGCAAATGTCTTTTAATTTAATAATAAAATTTTCGACTTTCAAATATAGGTAGAAAAGGTTAGATAGGTACATTAGGATACCGATGTTATCTATAATAATTTAATATTTTAAGCGGCTTGTTTTATTACAGGGAGTCAAATCTTATAAACGTTTACGATGGATGCATGACCTTTAACATAACAAGATCCAATAATAATGAGCAAAAAATATACGTTCATTGCGTCAGTTCATGTTTTGGTTAGTTTTCAATGGTTTGGTTAGGTTTCAATCTTTATGAGTGATTTAAACCTTTTTTTAAATAACGAAAAATTCATTTTTTTTTTAATTTTTTCTTGTAGTAAAATTAAGACACAAATATTGTTACAGTGGGTATCGACGCACAGTGTCAATATTTATTCAAGGACATTAATATTACTTCCACCAATATTGATAATCATCAACATCTATCACTTGTATCGTCGAAAAATTCAACACAACCGGCGTCATCTGATATTGCTAAAATTAGAAAAAGAAAAACTCAAAATGATGGAGAAAAAACACAATCTAAGGAAAAGAAAAAACGTGAAACTGAGCTTATAGCAAAATTTAATGTCCTTAAAGAATCATTTGAAAAGGCGTCAAAGGAAATTAAAGTGAACTTTAACGAGACTGCAGAAAAGTCAAATAAAATATTAGAAAATTTAATTGAACCTGAAGACAGTTCCCATAAAGATTCTAACGAACCAGAACAACAAGATCTAATGTTAAGTAGTGATAGTTTTCAAAATGCATTCCAAGTGGAACTTGAATACGATGATTTTGTAGACGACAAGCAAGTTAACGATATATTGGATGATATTGAAAAAGAAATTAAAATCGGAGTAAATAAAAGCGTTGACACGACCTCTTGTCAAAAAAGTCCGTGGTCACAAAATATACAAAGATATAAAAATGAGTGTAAAACAATCAATTACAATATTCCAAAAAATAAAATTTTCAATTCAAAACGAAGTGTATGTAATAAAAAAAACAACTACAATTTTTTGTACAAATTAGAAAGTAACATTAATGATGAAAGTGATACAGCTGAAATTGAAAATGATAACGGGTTTAACAATGCTGTAAAACTAAAATTAGAAAAATATTTAGAAAGAACAAACAATGATACCAAGGCAAAAACGAATGCAACAGGCATAATAGAATCAACAATTCGTAATGAAGGAGAAAAATCAATAGAATGTTACGATACGGACGATATGATTATAAACGATACAAACGAAAGATTAGGCAAGTGCGAAATAACTAATACTGTGGAAGTCTTAAGACAAATTAGTGAATCAGATTGCAGAAATAAAGATAAAATAGCTTTGGAGAACCGATCTCCACGACATGAAAAAGATACGATTACCGAAAACTTTATAACATCAAATAAAGGTGAGATTGTCACACATGAATTCAAGTTACCACTTTTAGAAAACAATGCTAGTAATAATGACGAAGAAAATGACGGTAATAAAATAGTAACTGTAGCGTCTAATGAAAAAAATAACAATATATGCAATATTGCACCAAATATTTTGATAATTAATGACAAAAATTTAATGAAGACCCCTGAATTTGGTACACTAAAATCGATTTCAACCACAAAAACAAAATCTGTAGCTGATTCCAACGATTTAGAAAACTTTAACCATTGTGTAGGTACACAATGGTTAAAGTTATCACATAATAATTATGTTGAAAGTATATTGCCACTGCTCGAAAATAAATGCTTTGGGGCATATAATAATGACAATCATTTAAAAACTAATTTAAACAACACAGTTCTAACAAATAGAAACACATCAAAATATAATATGAAATATCATAGCCTAAACAAAACGAATTATTTTAATACAACAATTGAAAACGCTAACAAAGAAAAGGTTCGCTTAATAGGAAAATTGGAAATCAATTTAAACTTGGCTGAAATAGTTTCTAGTAACAACGACAATTCTGAGGTCAATACGGAAAAACAGAATGCAAAAATTGAAGAAGATTCAGGAAGTACATCTATTTACAATACTGATGTTAATAAATTACAATTTACTACAAATAAAAACATTATGCAAATATGTAACACTACTTATAAACGTTATAACGGAAATCTAAGTTTAGATACTAAAGATGAGAATGCGGACTTTGAAGATACTATGGACAAGGAAAATAAATTACCAAAAACCACCCAAACAGTAAATGACATCTTACAAAAATATAATCATATTGTGAAAAAGTTAGTATTTTAATTACTGTCGTTTTACGAAAATGTCTTTTTATACTTTCCAAAAAAAATAAAAGAGCTATTCGAGTGATATCCCAAATCATTTACTGAAAAATACATTAATTTAATTTATTTTAAGCTGATATTATTAGATATAGTCTTATTTCATTTTTGGAATTTACTTCTTAAGAATCGATTTACATATACAGACCGCGCGATATGAAAAAATATGACGAGTAAAATCTACTGAACGAATGACCTCGTTACGTTTCTTGTACGCCATCTATCGGAACAAATAGGGTTTCGATTGATGGCGTAACGACGTTTTCTAATAACGCCATCTTAGATAAATAGTTGGCGTTAATTAATTTGTTTATTTACCATTTGATATGGAATTAATCTTTTTCTTAGACTAGTAAGCCTTTTTTGTGCCAGTTAGACAGTCGATCTCAAGGTGTAAACTCCAGTCGTGCGTCGGAGCTGACACACAGACTTTTTTTAAGATTCAATATAAGTACATATTATTTATTGAGGTATGGCACAGCAGGATAGATTCTGCTCAAAATCTGGAGCAGTTCGACTGGGGAAGTACCGCAACCTTCAGAAGATCACAGCTAAACAACACTGCTTTCAAGCAATGTTGTTTCTGTGGTGAGTAAGGTGGGGTTGGTCAGAGGTAGGGTCGGCAACGTGATGCTTCTGGTGTTGCAGGCGTGTCTTGGGTATGGTAACCGCTTACCATCAGGTGTGCCGTATAGTTGTTTGCCGACCTAATTGTAAAACAAGTTGACATCTATAATTTTATTTTAATATTTATATCTATAAAAAAAATTTCAGACGAACCCAAAACGATATTCAAAACGAGCAAGCAATGTCAAACGAGGACAAAAATGTAGAAATCAATTCAGCTGGAAGAGATATGAAACTTAAAAGAAAATACAAAATTAGGGATTTAGAAAACTTAGAAATCGATTTGCCAGAATCATTAATAGCAAGACATGAAGAACCTGCGACTCTTATGAGTAGAGATATAATTGGTAATGCGTCTAAAAGGAATAACAATGATGCTGACGATGTTTTCCAAAACAATATTTGTAACATAAAGCATGAAATAGATGATTTGGAAAATAATATGTTACCGAAATTTATGATAGAAGAATTAACGGACTCCGATTTAAATTTAGAAGTAAGTGAGACTATACTTAACCCTAAAATGCTTTTACAATGTGTAAGTGAGGGTAATGATGAAGAAGATATAATACCTCCACCTCCAGAGTTCCGAGACTATGATGAAACATCATCAAATTCATCTATACATGAAGCCAAAATTAATGTAGAATATGATATTTTGGAATCTCAAGATTACGCAAATGAAAATGATCCAAGAGAGAATATATGTTTTGAAAGGTCTGAAATCGACTTAAGTCCATCAAGAGAAGTACATAAGTTGGCCAATTCTCCAAACACTCGTGATTTAATATTTTATCCGACAATGTCTTACACCGCGATTGATAAAAATATTATTGAAAGCAAAAATACGTCGAGTTTTTTTAAAACGCGTAGTGTAAAGTTGTCTGAATTTAAATTTAAACGTAAAAATATATTTCGTAAATAAAATTGTAATTTGTGCATTAAGACAACAATAATTTTGTTCGAGTATTATGTAAAGTAGGATTTAAATAAAAAGCATTAATAAGCAATACCAAACTTTATTTTTGTTAGAGCAGAAAAGACGCGTAGCAAATAAATATTATTACTTCATATTTTAATTAAGTGACTACATAACAGCTAAGACGAGGAAAATTTCGACTTTTACTAGTGACATTTACTATATAATTATTATTATGATTAAAGTAAAACCAAGACTGACTAAACATAAAAGTATAACAAGTGAGCTTTTATGTCTCGATGATGTGACATCATAATTTTATTTAGTTGGTCTTGGTTGAACAGAACTCCATTCCTTTACTCCAATTAGTCTTTTCTAATTTGAACAGTGCGATGTTGAATAGGGCAGGCTGAACTCACACCATTCAATTTAAAAGAAACTGGGTGAGTGCAGAATCCTCGTCTTTACCGATAACCGGTTAGGCGACGATCCTGTACCAGTAGAAATAGTTACAACCTCTATACTTTGCATTAAAATAATGCCCATTTTCACAGGCAAGGGATCCTAACATCGCAACCATTAATTCCAGTGATATTATTCACTCTAACACCTAGTTCTCAGCTTCCCTGCAAAGTTTTCCATCATGTTTAAAAAAGAAAACCTATACGTTCACTGGTAATATTGAAAAAAAAAAAAAAACAATTACGCAATCCTGCCTCTCCCGATTATCCGTAAGTCACCTGCAAGTTCCAACCCTTGCACTTTGTAAATTTAGTGGCGACTTTGAAGCAAATTACAAAGCAAAGGTCGGGCAGTTCGTCAACAAGACAATATCAGCTGAGAATATTTTCCGTTTAATGCTCAGCATGTTAGAAAATCCTTTAACACAGGGGACTAAGAAAAAAATGGTATTTAAATTATTTTGACGATCAACTAAAACACCATGATTTCCTCTTCTTTTATAATAATGATACATTTAAAAGCTAATATTTTGGGTAAGTAGTAATAATGAGTTTATTTTAATATATGCAAAATTATGCCTAAATAATGCTGAATATTAAACTGGAAATTCATAGTCCACACTTTTTTTATAGATTTTTCATATATTTTTTATATTTTTTTTTTACATTTTTTTAATTATTGAGTAATTTCCACGCTGGGAAAATTACACTAATTCTATGCAAAGTATAGCTTGTATTTATTATATGACCACTCCATACTTTGTTTCTTTATATTTACGGGCTATGCTATTTACTCTCGCATATTTGCAGTAACAGAACAAAATGTTCTTGCTATAAAATACTTCATTTTGTATTAGGAAATTTAAGTATTCACGGACATTAAAAAATATAGTATTAAAATAAGTATTTACTATTAAACCCATATTACTACAAAATATGAGTATAAGAAGTTACACGCAAATGCTTAAAAAATTAGATGTATATTGGTTGGCTAAATACAATAAGAGAGTAAAACTTCATCATATCCTATTTTAAATTCCTAAAAAGATGTAAAATTAACTTAACAGGTAAGTGACCTTACAAATCATACAAAGTCACAACATTTTTAAGTTTCTTTTATTTAAATTGTGTTTTTTTATATTTTTACAACTTTTGCTTTCACCGTGTAAAAAATGATTAGAGAGAAAAAATTCATCATCGTCATATTTTTAAATGAATGACAAGGTATAGAAGCAATGAATCTCTTTTGCGTGAAAACATTTAGTAAAATACTTAAATAAATTCTAAGATTTATAATAATTTGAAACCCACCTACCCCCTATCCCATGAACCCTAATAATATATTGTTTAATTTTTGTTAAAAGGAGATTTATAACTTTTATGATACCCATACGACCAATACTGCATCAACATTTTTATCCCCATAATATAAATAATAATTGATATACTGCAAATATGCCAGCTATATAGCATAGCCCGAAGTGCTACTTGCACTAAGGCATTATGGCCATACTCATATGGTTTGTGGTTATAAACATTCATATACACTCTAAACCTGGCGACACCAACCATGGACCTTATGTGGCTTTCTATGCTGACTAATATTTCATTTTAAATCAATAGAATAAACTTTAAGTGGCCATATATTTTATATTGATCATAATGCATAGGTCGACACTAGGCGAGAATAATTGATGCCGCAAGAAGAGATGTTTCACTTTTTGGTCATTATTTTCAGATACTCCAGGGCATTTTGAGCCGCTGATGACTGAGCATCCTTGCTCGTTAGCCCTGAACCATGGCATACTGCAACAGGCAATGTAGACAATTGCACCAGGCATTGACAGCGACCGGTCATCGATTTTTCTTCAATATCAACATATGTCACCTCAAATGACTGCTCCGAAGCTATCTCTTGCAGAAATTGAACGAAGTTAAAGTCCTTGTTGTTGAGCGGAGTCACCTAGCAGAAAGTCTCTTTTTAATATAAAATAATATATGGTAATTATAAAAAAAAAAAACATTTATAAACTATTCAAAACATTGAACAAACAAACTACGTGTGTATGTAACTGGCATGCAATTTACTGACTTTGACACATCCACCATGCGAAAAAATATAAATCATACCTGCAACTTGGCCAGGTTAGGGCCGACAGACTGTTTGAGGTGTTTGTGAAACTGCGACACCTTGTGGCTGTGACTGGTAGTGAGTGTAGAGATTTTACTATCTTTCAGGTCGGCATAGCGGGCCGCGACACCGCCCTAAAACACAACACGATTATCAATACCAAATATTTATAAATTTTGTGACTCTTCTGTCCGATGACCATTTGCTCTACGAAGCAGGAGCATTAGAGCCGACCGAAAGATAGTAAAACACCTGGCCAAGTGCTATCGTCTTTCAGGAGAATGCCACAAGAACCACCTAACACACTGTATATTTCTTGACATTATGAAATGAGTAAAAAATAATTCAAATGTTAATAACTACATAATGATATAAAACATACTTTGAAATTTTACTACACTAAAGCAGAAATCTGCTGTTGAAACAAAATATTTTCATATTTAATCTTTTCATAATATGCAGATTCTGGAAATAAAAAAGAAAAATATAGAATGGGAGTTTTTATAGATGAGAATGGAAAAAATTGTCTATATGAGTTATTTTTGTACATTTTTCCAAGTTATAAAATATTGTATTACCTCTTCCTCAGGCTGGAATGCTTCCAGTGGGTTATCTTGTAACGCTTGCCACATTTTATAAGCTGCCTGGCGTTTGGCTAATTTCTTAGATTTTCCAGTTCCTACTTCACGTCGTTTTAGCAGAGTACAGACAATTGTAAACTGACGCTCATGAGGCAAACCTGGACGAAAAAACTACTTTGATCAAACTACTACAGTGAATTTTCCAATAAACAGACACACCTATTCTACTGTATTAAAGTTCAATAAATAATCAATGTATAAAATTTTAGAGTTAGACCTCCTGGAACATAGCAGAACTCAGAATACTAACTTTTTTTCCATTCAATATATTATTCATTTGACTAGCCTGATAGTGCAGTTTGTAGTGGCCAGGCTTTCTGCACTGCAGGTCGTGGGTTCAATTCCCGCCTGAGTCTGGGTGTAATATTTGTATTTATACATATATACCATTCTTAATAAGTGAATTATGTTTATAAGAAATTTAAAAAGAATGATAATAGGTCTTAATGATGATATAAGATGATGAAGATAAGAATATTTGAGAAGTTTTAAAGTATAGAACTAGACAGTCCAGTTTTCATATATGACCAGGATCTATCATAAGAGAAGACAAAGACATATCTAGTGATATTTGCAAACAATAAATGTTTGGTACAGTACAAGAAAACTACCTACGTCTAGAAACGTTGTCATCATTCTCCGCATGGTATGAGGGTGGAGGCCAGAACCGAGACATACAAAGCTCCTGCAGCCATCCCACTGGGTTGCCCATCAATTTATCTTCAAATGATGAAACAACTGTTCCACTGAAAATTTAAATATTATGAAGGTATGGAGAAAAATTAATTTACAAGATCAAGCAAAATAAAAGTAAATAAAATAGACATAAAAATTAAATATTAATTTGTTTTTTTTTTTTTTTTTTTTAATCTTTCACTCATGAAACTGCTTTAGCCATTTCTCTTGAAAAGATAATAATTTCTTAAAACATTATATTCAAACCCCAGAGTTGGTGTATAAAATTTTTTTAGAATGAAATTGAGGGTAGTATAATCTCATTGATAAATCACAAAGTAAATCTTGTTCTTTTATGTCTCATTTGTTTATCAATACTACACTAAATTTCATAAAAATGTTTATAATAATTAATAGGACTAACGTTTCAGGGACATTTCCATTTGTTGACTGATCAGCTGGTGTGGCACCAGTTAACTTGTCCAACAAAGCTTTGGCCGCTGAATGTTTAGCTTCTTTCTTTGATCTTCCTGTGCCCATTGCTGTCATAATGATTTAATAAAACTAATTAGTATTATAAGAAGCTTGTGTATTAAAAGTATGTGGAGTATGTTTGAAAAATTTTCTGCTACTTGAGAAATTTGCAAATTTAACAATATTTCTGAATTATAATAAATAGTTCACAAAGTTTAAAACAAAATTTTGGTAAAGTCAACTAATAATAGAAAAATTTATTTCTTATTTGCATTTCTTTTTTGGACTACAAAAATTGGGTTTGTTTTTTTGACACCAGCAATATTATTATTTTTATTTATTAATATTGTTCAATGCTTACCAATCAAATCTGCAACAGTCACACGGTAACGGAAGGTAGGCTCATGGATCATTCCCTCAATCTGTACCAGCTCATATTTAGGGACAGTTCCTCTTCGAGCCAAGAGTTCTTGCAGAACCGACACTGGTGTCTTCATTGGTAATGCTTCCATTTCCTAGATTATGATATAAAGTAATTTATTATTATCTTGATATAAATATACTAGATTAATATTTTGTTAGTATAGAATTTACAATAATATTATTTATGCCTTTCTATGGTAAACGCATGGTTAAAGAATTTTTGAAACCTGACCAGTACTTTTGAGTTTATCATTAAAATTAGCATTTTATATGCCTCTAATTTTTATAAATTTATAATTCATTAAGTAGCTTTAAATAAATATGTAACAATTTTTCATTACTTTCTATACAGTAACATAATTTTACCCTTTTAGCAGCTTCATCAAGGGGAAGACGCTCTAAATTATTTGTTTGCTTCGGTCTATTTTGATAACGCCGTCTTGGTCCATGAGGAGGATGCTCCCCATCAGGCCCTGCACCATGGACTGGCATACCATGCACAACTCCTGGCACACCTCCATGGACAACACCAGGGTGGGGGTGTACAACACCACCATCCATCTAATGACACAATATATAAAAACTCTTTACATGCTGTTTAATGCCTCTGAAGAAAATAAATATACAAAAAAGTATCGATTTTATTTTAATGAACATTGTTTCAGATATAAATGAATAAAATTAAAATTATAAATATATAACTTTTTAATTATTAAACAAGTACATATATTTGACAAAACAATATATATATATATATATATATATATATATATATATATATTTATTTATTTATTTTTAATTAATATCACGATATTAAATATGTATTGAAAATTTTTATCATAATAAAAATGTGTAATTTATTACAACTTTCTAGATAGAATTATAAATGAATTGGATTGATTTTGTAATTATTATAACCTTTTATAATATGAAACCTTTTATAAAATAAATTTTGTTAATGTAGGTAGAAAAATATTTCTAATTTTTGTGTTAATTTGCAAGCGGACCTTTGAATTTAAACGAGCAAAACTTACGTATATAAAAACTTAAGTAAATATACAACTACCGGCTAACTACCGGCTACTGTAATATCCACCGCACGTATACATCTACGGTAGATTATCATCATGTTATATTTATTTATAAATATCAGATATCTTTGTATAGTAAATATTGCCTATTTTATTAGAACGTTAGTATGAAAATAATAAAATAAAAAAGTTAACATGTGATTAGAGTTATGACATGGCACGCTCGGCCATTAAGATTACGGTATCTCAAAATGGCTACAGCCTTCAGACATGCCGGCATCACAACTAAAAAATAAATTATTAATAGTGAAATAAAGAAATTACGTAAATATTTTTCCTTGTAGTTGTATTTTTACTTACGACAAAAATAAAAAATAAAAGTTAAAAATGACTTTTAGAGCCGGAATAAGTTAACTTACCATTTTGTGTATTCTATCCACAGTTGCAATTTTTAAAAACTGAAGAATTTAAAAAATGAGATTAGTGTGTTTCTATTATGGACAACTTTAATTTTGATTAACTATTAATAAACCGCTAAGAGACAGCAAACGAGGTATTCCGATTTTCATCAATAGAATTGAAAATGTTGCCAACACCAATATATTAAAATTCCAAATGTCATAAAAGTATAGGTAATATTCCTGATATATAAAGAATAGCAACAACAAAATAATAAATAATAATAAATAAATACAAAAAAAAATTAGAAGAAATAATTTCAAATTTTTAAATATTTTTATTTTGTTAAGAGATGAAAATTATTGGGTTTTAAAGAACGCGGGAAGCTTAAAAAATTGTGTTAGGTTATTCGTAAATAAATGGTTCATCTATATCAAAATCAATTTAAA
This sequence comes from Melitaea cinxia, assembly GCF_905220565.1. NCBI lineage: Eukaryota > Metazoa > Arthropoda > Insecta > Lepidoptera > Nymphalidae > Melitaea > Melitaea cinxia. The sequence goes on along the minus strand of NC_059402.1, from coordinate 11,087,651 downwards.
TACAAACGCTATTAGTATTGTTGATAGCCATTTCATCGTAAGTCAGTAAAATAATTGCTTTTAATCGCGGTACTAATTAATACCAAAGATTTAGGCGTCCCAGCACCAACAAGTAGTAATGACAATTTTGGTCCGAAGTGTGGCGGACCAATCATTATATAACAATATTATTACCTGACCCCTGTGCCTCACTTTTGTTACTACAGCGACGCAAAATCCGTTTCTTTACACAAATTTGTATAACTGTGTATAGGTATGTAGCTAAATCTATACAAATATGTACTAAAATAGAAATAAATTTAATTATAATATGAAAAGATTTTCATTGTAATATGAAACTTTGAATAGTTACGGGTTTCTGTAAAGAACTCACTATAGACGTCGCCACATTTCGCTTAAACCGAAAATAAAATCATCATATCAAAAATTTCGATCTAACGGGTACATCGTTCCATAGCTTTATTTTATATTAGCATAGCTTTATTATATATTTTATTTATTTTATTATTAATTGGCTAGAGCGCCAGGAGAGAGACGCAGGTTCGATCCCCGCTGGAACGGTCAATTTTTGATATGATATTCAAAAATGTTAAGAAATAAATTGTCAATATAATAAAATAAGTGTAAAAATCTCTTTGAAATACGTAATTTCATTTTCGTCATCAGTTATTATCAAGTAACCAATCAATCTCAATAATAGTTGACGCACGATTTTATAATTCTGTGTAAAAATAGTTTTGAAAAGAGTACTATAAAGAGGAAGAGTTCCCTTTTTTGTTTGTTATTAATAAACTGTAAGCTGCTGCCACATTTTGCATGACATTTCATTTTTGTTTTACAAGAGATATTTGGAAAATTTAACGAATTAACGACTTGGAGATGAGACTTAGTGTAGATATAATACTTCATTAGGTTGCTTACCCTTCCAAATATTTCCGTCAAACGACTAACAGGCCACTTTCTTAGATGGATTTTTCTGAAAACGCCCTATTTTATGCATCCTTATGATATAAATTTTCAACCAACACCTTCTAATCTTACATGCAGGTTATATTTTTACTCAATGTGTTTGTTTTCTGCGTATTTTTTTTTAATATAGAAAATAAACTATTTATACTAGCGAACGTTGTCCTACCCGGAAAACAGCTACCAAATTTAATTGGTTACATACTGATAGCAACACCACCTACCGGGTCACCAGCCGCTCACGCCGATGATGAGACTCGCTGGATGAAATCACAGAGCATTATAATACTTATAGAAAGATGAGATTATCCCCGCCCTGCAATCCTAGCTATCGCAAAGATCATTATTATTATTTACCCATGCGAAGTGGGGTTAGGATGATAGTATTATTATCAAAACAAGTAAAACGTGTATAGTTCGCGTCATGTAAAAAGAACGCTGAAAGAAACTGGAGGGGGTGCGTTTGCGCATGGGTATACTCGCGCACAAAAGTACTACTGTTTTATTTTTTAATTAGGCTTTCGCTCGCGGCTTCGTATAATGGTTATTGGTAGGTACATTAAAAATTACTAGAAATAACAGTGCGAATAATTCGGACTAAATAAGTATAATAATTATCACTTTACAAAATTACAATTTTTTTTAAACAAAAGCAATAACAAATTTTTTAGTTATTGAAATGTCGTATTCAAAAATATTAATTATCTGTACTCTCGATATTCTTATCTTAATAAATTTTATGTGTTTAAAATGATAAATTGATATTTGTTTTTTAGTGAAATAAATAGTAAATGGAGTTTTACAAGTGTCCGTATGCTAATGTGTTGTGAAAGTGAGTGATAAATGCGGAAAAAACGTGAATTATGATTGACAGTGGTTTGTTTACCAAATAAGACTGTTCCAAAAAATGGATAGTACGAAAAAGTTTTTTCCAGAGTTGGCAACACTCTGGAAAAAACTTTTTCGTACTGTAAATCACCTTTGCGCGTTTTGACAACCAGCGTTCTTTTTAAATGGCGCGAATTATATATTATAAATAATTTTTCTCACTTCTCTATGTAAAACTATTTCGTAATTTAAAACTTTTGTGTGCGATAGTATTTTGAGTCGACATCGAACTGTCCAACCAATAGCACACCGGCAAGCATGCGACACGTGATAAACACTCCCGTCCCCTACCCCATACCTCCAAATAGACCGACAAATCGCTTCTGCGCAGCTTCAAGGCCAGCGTTCTTTTTACATGACGCGAACTATACACGAGAAAATATATGACCAAGAAATAAGACTAACTTGTAATGTTTCGAAAACGACATTTTTTATTTTGATATTTTTTATTTATGTATTAAAAACGACAAATCATACGGACATTTAATTATCAAAAAACATTGTTTACATTATTATATAATACAGGTAGTAAAATAAGTAAAATTTGTGTTGACTACTCTAACCAATAACTTAAATATCTTAACACTTATCTAACTAATCGAACTCCACGGATCTTAGTGAACGATAACATTTAGGAATGTAAAATCCCAATGGAATAAAAAAATACCGAATATGGAGGGCTTACTGCCTTACAAAACATATACCAATACATGACTAAGCTTCAGGCTGTAATATTCCACTGCTGAGAATAGGCCTCTTTCCCGATGTAAGAGAACGATCAAAGCTTAAGGCCGATACATACGTAACGTGTTTTTGCCCGGACGGGACGGGACGAGAAGTTTCAGAAATATCGTTTCATACAAAATGTAAAGGAATGTGCATACGTAATGGATGTACGGACGGGACGGGAACGTGAAACGTCCCGCACGTGCCCCGTCCCGTCCGTGATTCCGTTGCGTTAACACAGTCGCTCTGTTCGCTCCGGGAAGAGAAATAGGGAAGTATTTATCGAAATCGAAAATAAACGACGAAAAAGTAATTGAGTGTGTACGACCATATTATAACAGCTTTATATAATTTTTCAAACGCAAAATATTTAGACACTAAATATAAAAATTATTTATTGTAGGTAAACTTATTTATCCACGTATGGGAGAAATGCTGTAGTTATTAATGAAATTAATTTAAATGAATAAATAGTGAAAGTGAGAGATTTAGTTTTTATTATTTAAAAAAAAGTTATCACTGTAATTTAATAATATGACTGTTAATTTAGTAGATATTAATTAATTTTTAAGACAGTGAAAAATAAAAATAATAAAAATATAGAAAGAAAACAATTTAGAAAATTGTATAATAATAATTTGACTGTATTAATAATTAAATTACAATAATTATTATAAGAACTTTTTTATTCATGTATATAATAATAAAATAGCTATAAATTATTTCGGTGTGTAATCTCCTTCTAGTTCTCCTTACGGATATGTACGATGTGCAGAAAATCTTCTTCGTCTTGACGGCCGTAGCTTCTTCGTCGTCTAAAGTAATAGCAATTAAAGCCAATTCTTCAAATGAAAAACCCATCTTGCCTGATTCACAACACTAGCACGTCAGTTCCGAGTTTCTGTTACGGTACGTATGCATTAAAAATCCCTGTCAGTGTTTACTCTTCACGTCCCGTCCCCACCCCGTCCCCGTCCCGTCCACGTTACGTATGCATCAGCCTTTAATCCCCCACGCTACTCCATTGCGGGTTGGCGGATATATTCCCTACTATGAGTAACGATCTCTATCAGGTCACAGCCGGGACCGACAGCTTAACATGCCGTTTGAGGTACGGTAGAGACATCCAGAAGGGCAAATGACCAGACCGGAAATAAATATTTATACACTAATATCCACTCCCGCCGCCGACTCGGCACACGTACCATAACGCCAGAGTGTTCGTCATATTATATTACTATATAGAATAAGTAATAATAAAATGAATTATGTAATATTATTTACACTTTTCTATCAAATTGAACTAAAATTGTTATAAACATCATAGCCGATGCCAGCATCTGAAAAAAAAATATTAACAATGTTAAAAAAATATGTCAATCTCAGTGTTTTATAATAAAATTTTAATATAAAAATATTAATGTTATTTTGTATTGGTGTGACGAGAACCATTATAATATAAGACGAATTGAATAACTATCAATAGTTACTACTATATTTTTGTAGCTTACTTACATTATACAAAAGTGTTCCATCCAAGGGAAAGAACTCATACACAGTCAGTTCCATTCGTTGGTGGGACATGAGGGAACAAAAATGTTGTATCTGAAAGAAAATGCGTTTATATAAATACATAAAATAAATAAACGGTTCACAGTCATAAATTTCTTATGCAAAAATTTACACTATATTGCAAGTTATAATCTAGTTATTTTTTATCAGAATAATATATGTTATACTATTAAACGAGCAATTCTTGTATATACGTACCTATAATCAGAATCTCGGAAACGGCTTCAACGATTTTCATGAAATTTAGTATGCAGGGGATTTCGGGGCGATAAATCGATATAGCTAGGATCGTTTTTTAGAAAATATCGTTTAATCCCTGTTTTTAGGCAATAAAAAAATGGCTACAATATCGTTAGAATACGAAGGTAAATTTCGCAATTGTCTATAAAGTTCTAAAAAATCAGTTGAGAGTCGGCCGGTCGGGATCGACCGAAAAGACCACGATTCAAATCCCCATGTTTTTCCTTTTTTTTTTGTAATTGCACTCATGATTTTTTATTTAAATAACCAGTTCATATTTTTTATTATTATGTCGGTATAATAAAATCGGAAAATATTATTCATATTTTATCAATATGTAATTCGTATTTAAATATGATTTCCAAAAAAACACGATTTACTAAAAATACCGAGCTAATCTCGGTCACCTAGGTACTATTTAATACAAAATAAGAGTGTGTTAAAATAAAATTAGACGAAACTCAACGGTGAAATGCTGTCAGCATTCTTGGCATAATTCCACGGGGACATGATTTGTACCAAAACTAGCTGTAAATATTTAGTCCTTTTTTTACCCGGAGGAAATCCCTAACGGATGCCTACAGCCCGGGGGAGCTGGAGGGTATGTCCGAGTCGCACGGACTAAAACCTCTGGGGTGTTTCTTCGACACGCCTGAGCGGAATCACGGGGATGCAGTTGCACTTCCGCGATACCGGTAGCGATTGCCTTAAAAGCTCGACGCGATTCGTAACTCCTGAGAGGCTCCCTCGAACACAAAGGTCGCCTCCCTTCTCAGGACCGTGCAATGAGGAAAATACATCCCCCGATCTATCGCCCACTGGTCCGGCGTTACGGCGGCAGATTGGCCAGGTAAGCCCTGCGTCGCCGACCGCGCCTTCCGCGACGAATCAGGAGCGACTTTGGATCTTGTTCTCGCTCCCGTTCTGCCGCTTCCTTCTGCAGCATAATGGAATTGCAGAAGGAGGAAACTGCTATCCATTTTTCCTCACGGTCGACCATAGCCCTAATTAAAGCCGACAGCGAGAGATCCAGCCCAACAACTGCCGATAAGGCGGTGCGCTTTTCACTCCACGCTGGATAGTCCGCGCGCGTGTGCTCCACCGTATCCTCAGCGCTGACGTTGCAGTGATGACTCTCCGACGTTGGCTCCCGCCCCAGCACTTGGCACAGGTAGCGGCCGAAGCAGCCATGCCCAGTCAATACCTGTGCCAAGTGGAACGACAACGCCCGTGTCTACTTTCAACCCATTCACGCAGGCAGGGCCGAATCGCCGCCACCAGCTCCCGGCTCACCTCTGAATTCTCAAGGATGGCCGACCACTTCCGAAAGAGGTTGTCGCGAACAACTTTCCTCCATCGCACGACCTCTTGCGGAAGAGATGGTTCCTCTCTCAGATGCGCTTCCGTCGTGCGCCAGAAGACAGTTGCGAGGACTTCGACTTCCAAGTCCCACGCAGGGCTGCTGGCGAGAAGGCACGATGCGGTGTTGTAAAATTTCCTATACAGCCAATTATGTGTACATTTTTAATATGTTTTTTTTTTAAATAATTTTGATATTTGGTTCTGAGTTACCGCGGGGCCGTCTATTGTGAGTTCTTCACAGAACCCCTAGCATAAAAATCACCATATCAAAAATTTCGATCCAGAGATAATATCGTTGGATAGCTTAATTGGCTAGAGCACCGACACGATTAGTCAGAGATACAATGCGATGCAGGTCGATTTTTTGATATGATATTAAAAATGTTTAGAATTCCCTAATGTGTGGGTAACACAAAAATAAATAATACGAATTGTTTATTAATCTGAGAATACGAACTACAATAATAAGTACTTTAGCAGGGAAGCAAGTTCAAATAAACAAACAGCTGGCAAACAATTTTTAAAAATGATAGAAATATATTATACCTATCCTCATCTACAACAGTTTTGTCAAAAATTCTGAAAAAAAACGACTCGTACAATTTACAATTTCGACATTTATTTACATACCTCCATAAACCAACGTGAATCCTGATTATCTGTTGGTATGTTATGCAAAGATTGACCAATACGAAACGCCTGAAAAGTCAAAAGTGTTTCTAAATTCCATTATCAAAACAAAACTACGTCATCGGCGATATAATTATATAAAGTTACTGTTTTAGTCTATACCTTTAACTTTAGTAAATTACCAGCGTAAGAAAAGGAATAGATTTTGAATATCTGATAAACAATCCAGATGAAACAATGTAAAGTATCATGAACTGAAAGGCTGTTTTCCACCAAAACTCCGTGATATATTGTATGAGCTTCGCTGACGATTGAGTGAAAACACTGTAGCGCAGAAATTAAAATAGGTCCTTGAAATATTTCGTTTATAAATATTTTAATTTCAAACGCCTTTATGTATGCTAGTTCCATCTGACGCAATGTAAGCCTCGCTTTTGGCTTTACCTCAACAACATCGCTAACTATAATTTTGTTATTAAATGTAAGTAATAAACAATGCTCATTTAGGTTTTCAAGGATTGCAACGAGCATCATCGTCATTGTGTAGTGTAGAGCTAATACAATAAACTGTATAGCTTGTGACATATCGAAAGTAAATGTAACAAGAACTATTTTCCATATCGAACTATTTCGAGTAAAATTCATTGCAAACTGCGCGATTATTACTGTAAATAAACTTGCTATCGTTACAATGTTCACATGAAGTCGCAGGTCAGAAAGAATAGCCTGACTTTTGCTATTATTTGTTACGTCATACCAAGTGCTTATTATCATATTCAACGCCTTTATATATTTATCACGATGAAGATAAGCACATATGTAAGCGACTGTAATAAATATTACTAAAGTGGATAGTTCCAACACACAGTTAATTTTGGTCATAATCACTTCAATCATTTCAACGTCTTCTGGAGTTTGCATGATATTCTTAGTAAATAGGATTGAAAATATATAAATAATCAACATCACAGATATGGTACACAAGGAATTAATGTACATTGATTTGTTAACGGTTTCATATATTTTTTTCGCTTTATTATACTTTATGGCATACGGGAACAATCCAAGCAGTGAATTAACGATATATATCGGTTTGATGATTTCTTCCATATTTATCAGCCGTTCGGTTATATTTTTAACATGACAACATTTTTCCCTTAAACTTAACATTTTGTACAGAAAATCAACTTTATTTGCGAAGCGAATGTGCTCCTAAACAAGTCACTTTATTGCTATAAATTGTAGCTGACTGCACCAGTACATTAGTGAATTGCCATTAGTTATCTAACAACAAAATAACGTCGTATAATTAAAAATTCATTTTTAATGCGTGTCAAATGTTATTGTACAGCCATTAATTTTCCATTCGTGTTTTGTCGATGTAACTAACAAATTGTTGTTTGTACTATATTATTTCAAAACAAGTGCACATGTAATGAGGCTACGACTTAAATATTACTGGATAAAACTATAAGTAATTCAAGACTACTCCGTTTTATCTGATAACGTTATAGCATAGTGTGTGAAATGATACTAAATAAATAATAGTTGTGTTTGGTCGCTAATGAAAAAAAATTTACAACTTTAATTACGTCGACAAGTAATACAACGTAGGTACACGAAAAATAGTCAAGTAAATACGCATTATTAGATATAACTCGAAAAGTACCAGTTAGATCTCGATTAAATTTAAATGGGACTACATGACTTACACTACCTTTCGATTAAAAAAAAATCATCGAAATCGGTCTACCCAGGAAAAAGTTCTGAGGTAACATACGTTACAAAAACACAATCAAATGGAGAACACCTCCTTTTTAGGAAGCCAGTTAAAAATAGTATAAATAAGTTCCCAATACATTGAAGACAATTATTATCATCTATCAAAATTATGACAGACAGTCAAAATTTCACGACCTTAAATACAATGTGCAAATACTAATTTTAAAAAAATTGTAAAAAAAATTTAATTTAAAAAAAATGTTTTCCAAATATTTGTGGAATGTAGGTAAAAAATACATGGGAATAGTTAACATTAATATCAAAAATTATTGTACTGTAAACCAAAAACCCTGTTTAAACCGAATGAAACGTTACTATAGCACTTGCCCGGCTGGGATGAAGGTCACAATTTGCGGCGCTGCAGGATGTACAGGTTCGTTGAGTTAAAATTACATTTTTTTTTTTATTAATATACTTACTACCCGTAAACCCTAGGAGCGAAAATTTCGTTGTTTTGGTTGTAAAAATTATTATCAAATAATATTAAATGTAAAATAATGTAGAATTATATTAATTGTATAGTAGGTATGTGTTAAAATAAATTCGCGTACCTATATGCAAACATTTTTTTTTCTTTTCTATTTATTGTTAACAAATGGCTTACAAGGTTTTTCTATTACTGTACACTTTCATATTTACAGGACAACCCCTAGCATTGTTGTTGAAACAGTGTCCATTATTAGACGAGATAGCGTTGTACGATGTCTGTGCAACATGTGGCTACGGTATGGAGCTAAGTCATGTTGATACCAAGTGCAAAGTGTCTTCGTTTTCTGGACGTCACATGCTCTGTGATGCTCTTAAGGTTATATGTCTTGAAGTGATACTTTCATAATTTATTTTATGATTTTTAAACTATAAAGGTTAGATTGTATGTATGTGGTTTAGTTAATACTAGTATTGTTACAGGGTGCAAAAGTTGTGGTTATAGTTGCAAGAAATCAATGCGACACTTTTGAAAATAACGCTCCGGTCGTAACAGAAATCGCTTTACAAATGTGTAATACTTGCCCTGATGTAAGTATGAAATAAATACGAGGAAAAACATCGATCCAAATACTTAATCACCCTTTCTTGCAGGCTTTTACGATAGTAGCGACTGAACCCATAGAAAGTTTGGTCCCGCTCGTTAGTGAGATTCAAAGACTGCGTGCAACGTACAATCCGCGACTACTTCTGGGTTGTGTCGAGTTAAACTGCGTTCGAGCAAACACTGTTTTAGCGGATTTTCTCCGGGTACCTCCTGAATCAGTTCGTGTTCCTGTAATTGGCGGAGCTACGTCTAAAACCATGGTCCCGGTGTTGTCCGCTGCTGTTCATCCGGGTACACTAACACAGGAACAGGTAAATCTTTAACTATGACTATATTTACAATATTTTTTTAGGTTAAGACGTCCTAGTTAGACGTGTTTTTTGACTGTTCCATTTCTGTCCATCATATCGTGATACCTCATAAACTTCCCTGATGACTTTTTTTGAACGCAAAAATTATACTTGATATATACGAGTAGCTATATCTGTTGGTTAATGGTTGAAAGCTAGTTAAGACTAGAGGGTATATTCGTTTTTTTTTTAAAGCAGACAAACATTATCGCTTCGTAATATAAACAGATCGCCTAAAGATACTCATTAACGTGCCTAATTTTTGTCTTTTATTATGGTTTAAATATTTTAATTTTTACAAAATTAGACTGAGTGTGTAACATCGGCTATAATGAATGGACAAGAGACAGTGTGTGCGGCAAAAGGCTCGAGTACTGAAACTGCATGCCTGGCAGGCGCTTACGCTGTCGCAAGAAACACTATAAACGTTGTGAAGGGCTTGCAAGGAGGCAGAAATATTGTACAATGCGCATACGTGGACAGCCTTGGAACATGCGCGCCTGATTGCCAATTTTTTGCCAGCGAGGTTAGAAACCAATTATGATGCGTTAAGTATTCTAAAATAAAATGTAACGTGCAATATTTAGTATGTTTTTTATTTTTAGGTTAATTTAGGACCTTCTGGTATAGAAAAGAACTTAGGTATTCCAGAATTATCCAAGTTCGAGAATTGTCTACTGTTCAACTGCTTGCCGTACGTTCGTAACGAGATTGGTCGTGCTATATGGCTGGTAATATACTAATAACGTTATTTATACATGGATCTATTTTTACGTAGTTTCTAAATAAATAAATATAATCATACCATTTATTATTATATCGTAATCAAAAACATATTACTTAGAAAATGTACTTACTGACTTACTTAGTAACGTAGACGTACTTAGTAATTGTAATTTATCAGAGACCATTTACATAGACAATTATGTATCAGTTAACTATCGTCAAATGCTGAGATACACATAGTTAATACGGATAGTCTATAAGTTGTTTTTTTTTACATAATTAAGATCTGTTTAAACAAATTTTATTTTCTCTTGCTTCGGAAAAGTTTCTTTACTGAAATTTAAAACGGCAAAAAGCAAAAAAAACATCTATCCTTCTAAAAACAATGCATAAAAGTATTTCAATGTCTCGAAACTTCTCAAAAACTTTATATAAAGCACGGTAAACAAGTTACGTACACCTACATAGTCTACACTTACATGTTTGCCGTACTTAGAGGAATTTCAATTGAAATAAAAATAATAATAAATAATAAAATAGTTTTATTTGCTCAAATTATGTGGTTTACATTATCTAGAAGCCCTGCGACCTGTGCTAGCTTAAAAAAAGCTGTGTTACAGGCCACAGTGTCTTCCCCAAATATTAGTTTCTTGTTACATAATCAGACTTTGCATTCAGATAGCGAAAACTTAAATGAAACTGTAGACAAGGATGACAATAACACAATAATAAAACAAAAATTATAAATACAAAATTTGAAAACAAAAAAGGTTGACAATTATTAAAGTATGGAAAAAAAATATTTTTCATTAGTGTGTGTTTAGTTGTGATTGATTGTATGTGTGCGTGTGTGTGTATGTGTGTGTGTGTGTATGCGTGTGTGTATGTGTGTGTGTATTTGTGTGTGTGTGGAGTGTGGATATGTGTTTGTGTGTGGATATGTTTGTGTGTGTGTGTGGATATGTGTAAGTGGGAGTGTGCGTGTGTGTATGTGTGTGCGTCTGAGTATGTAAAAACGTGTCTGCGTTTTGCTGTGATTTGGAATGAGTTTGACCTATTATTTTATTGGTACGAATAGATTTTCAATATTTTCATAGCCTTGTGTTTGAAATAGTTATATAGTTGAATAGTTATTATTCTATTCAAGTCAGAATAAAAAAATAGTAGATACTGGTGTAGCTGCTGATCAATAGCTCCTTTAACCTTTTTTATAATCTTAATAGTTATATTTTATCACAATAAATCACAGGTTTACACAATGTGTAATCAATGCTGTTGTTCAACTTGCGTGGCACATCCGTGCACGTGCTTTACGCCTCCAATCGTCCCTTGTGTGCCGCCTTCCGTCTGGACCTGTGATTGCCCTGACTCCTGTCGAGATGAATATCTGGCTTCCGTAAGTATTATGAGAATTTTTTATACGTGATAACGTCTAATAAATCGATGAACGGCGGTTTTAAGAGGATTTTATAGCAACTTTTCAAATATGTAACTAGTGAACGAAATCTATAAGAATTTGTTTGGTAAACAAAAACAAAATTTCTATAAATTATTTTTAATAATTGACATCTCAATAATGATCATATGCCTAAATATTTCGTGCATTACATCGCATTGCATTTAGCTTGTAATATCCCACTGCTGGGCATAAGCCTTTTTCTCCCATGTAGGAGAGGGATCGGAGCTTAATTCATCACGCTGCTCCACTGCGGATCGTCGGACATATTCCCTACTATGAGTAACGACCGCTATCAGGTATTTTTGATAACAACCACGACCGTGCTCTCCGAGGTACGTTTGGGGGACCCACAAGGACAGACATCCAAACCGGAAAGAAATATTTGTACAAATACAAATATCCATCCCGAGCGGGAATCGAACCCGCAAACCGTCGGTGTTTTAGGCGACTACTCGTACCACCACAAAAGCGCAGTTGTTAAAAATAATAAAATACTTCGTGCAAAATAAGTAATTACGAGCTCGATAATTTTTTAAACCGGTAAAATAAACCTCGAGATTATGAATTTGGTGGGCCGCATTATAATATAAAAATAAAATATATCGTTTACAATGGAATTTCTAGATATGCCGTGAAATGAGCTGTAAATGTGGAAGTACGGAGTTGTGCTGGAGACCTCGTGAAGCTGACTACAACGCGGCGCGGGCTGCTAACTTAAAACACCAAATGCCACTTAAGGGCCTGTCGTGCAATGTTTACAACGTGCCCAGAAGCGTGCGAATTGAACAAGCAATAAGAAATCAAGTAAAAGATTCTTAACTAGCAAAAAATATGTCTTGTAATGCAAATAATTCCTTTGTATAAAATGACGTGTATAAGACAATTTTTTTATTTAAAAGTTTTTAAGATATAACATTTATTTGATAATTTTATTAATAAATGAACAATGTAATTTTTATAACAAGTAAAAATTTTGTTTTTGTTTTAAATCTGGATTACGAATAAAATAAGCTCTTGACTTTCCTTGTAACATTGTTAACTTTGTTTTTGACTGTACCGAAGAAATTTGTTGCTTCAACATTATTATTTGCCTGAAAAAAAGTATTCATTATAGTTACAGAGATATCGATCAATGGAATCACCATTTTATCAATTTTTACAATAATTTTAAAGTTTATAGAAAACCTAAATGGCCAATTGTAATAAATCAAAGATAAATATTTTGAAATAACGATAAAAAACTAATAAGTCAATAAACTTATTTTTTACCCGTTTTACATAATTACAGCTTGCTTTCAAATATATTAGTCAATATCATTTTTTTTTATGAAAAATCAACAAGTAAGTCATATATTTTTCATACCTCATCAAGTGTTGTACCCTCTGCTTTTATTTTATTTTGTTCAGCTGGATATATTTCGTTAATAGTTGATTTACTTAAGCATTTCTGTGAACATTAAGTGTTCAATGACAATCACGTATTCCGTAAAAAAAAACAAAACTATATTAAACAAATATATATATATAATACCCTCGATATGTTGACAGTTATTCCGGAAGGTTGATTTACACATTTTGATGATTTCTGTAATTACGAGTTATAATTAACAATCAGATTTCTTATAGAATAAGATTTTTTTTATAAATGCACTTGGTTCCTAAGCACAGTCTACATTACATTTCGAACATCTGAAGCGTTTTTCCACAAATAGTCTAAGTTCATCGATTGATCGATTCTAACATGTTTTATTACAAGTATACTTTAAAGTATCCTATGAATATGTTGAGTGTGTTAATATAACATCTCCATTAGTTCTGCTGGGCGATAGTTACAAAATGACACCGAATAAATAAAACAACTACATTACCTTAGGTAGATTTATTGTTATTCCCGATTGACCTGCGTAAAGTGCTGCGTTCTTGATGTAAGGACCAACGGAAGCTTTACGATTTAACATAATCGCTTCACTCTTTTTTGAAGTTATATCCTTTAATATTATTTAAAAAAAATGAAAATATGTAGGTACATACGAATAGTATTATTAATTACAAATTTATATTAGTAGATACCTTGACTATAATATCCTCCTTTATGCTCCAAGATATTTCTTTTGATTTAATTGGGAATGAATTATCTTTCTGAAAAAGTATTAATAATCTCTAGCTATAGAAAGTTTTATAATGATTAATTATGAAAAAAATACAGTAAAAAGGTTCTTCAAGCTGCCGCGGTATAAATATAAAATGTAGTATTAGCAAATGACTTGTACAACATTTTGTTTCACTCTAAAAATGTGATTATGGAAACATACAGGAAATGGTTAATTATTACCTTTTATCTTTTTTTTGTGCTCTGTGGTTACTGCATTAAAGAATATAGCCACCCCTTTCTTCCCGTGGGTGTCAGAGGTGGCGACTAAGGGATTCCAGGTATTCCAGTCCCACTACAACCTTGGAACTTAAAAAGCCGACCGGTGGCGGGATAACCAACCAACTGCTGGCTTTGAAATACACAGGCCGAAGTCGGGCAGCAGCGTCTTCGGCGCGACAAAGCCAGCCCAGCGGTCACCAACCCGCCTGCCCAGCGTGGTGATTATGGGCAAAACACATGAGTTCGCGCCATAATGTTTGGCACGAACTTGGGGAGACCTATTTCCAGCAGTGGACTGCGACAGGCTGAAGTCATGAAGTGATGATCTTATTTTTAAACAAGAATATTGTATACTCGTCGCATAATATATTATAATACAGCAGGACATGTCTTGCTCCAAATTGTGAGCAGGCCGGCTGGAAAGGTACATCTGTATATAAGATCATAAATTACTAATACTGTTCTGATCTTCAGGAGCTATAGCTACCATACTCAACATTGGAGCACAATACTACTTGAGAGCAAGTAGTATTTGGCGCTGATCTTCTGTAAGGTTAAGATACTTCCACCTACGGACTGCTTCAGAACTTGAACAGGATATATCCTGCTGAGCCTTACCTCAACAAATATTAATACTTTTCACGCTATGTAACCCTATGTCTTTCATCATCAATTCATCAAAAAAAGAGCTTTAAAGGAATTGAATTTTTTTTTTGTTCAAGTAGCACAAGTGGTAGTTTTTTTTTATTAAAGAGTAAAATATTTTTTTGAAAACAATCATCTCTTCCTGTGTGTTGAATTCGCAAAGGATTTAATTTTTGCGAGCAAGAATATATATAATTATCCTACTTTTACTTTGTTTATATTACCGCAATCTTTAGGTTATTTTCGAACGCGTCTTCGTAAGCTTAGAATTAAAAAAAAATGTTAAGTTCGTAGAATTATAAAATAAATAAATTTAAAAAATAAAAGTAGCCTAAGTTACTCCTTATTACATCAGCTATCCGCCAGTGAAAGTCCCGTTAAAATCGGTCCAGCCATTTCAGACATCACCCTGAACAAACAGATAGACAGACAGACAGACAAAAATTGTAAAAAAAATTATTTTGGAATATGTACCGTGTATACATCCATAACTATGCATTTAGTAAAAAGCGGTTATTTTAATATTACAACAGACACTCCAATTTTATTTATTTGTATGGATTTGAAGAATCTAAATTAACCATTCTAATACATAAAATTCTCGTGTCACAGTGCTAGGGGCCAAACACCACTGAAATGGCTTGACCGCTTCTTTATTAAATTTTTTGGGATATTTTGGTAGGTCTTAGAATCGGTCTTAAATTATTTTTTAAATATGTTATAAGGGTGGTCCACCGCGTAATATATTTTTTTCATTCTTTGGCAAATATTATTTTTATTTTACTATGACTTGACAATAAAAATTCAGATAACCCTAAAATTTTCAACTTCTTACCACCAACCCCTAATTTTAATAGCTTTTAGCGGCAAAACAACGTCCGCCGGGTTAGTAGGGAAAATTAGATTAGTACAATTTTATAACTTTAAATATCGTTTTTTATTTATTAAACATATAAATAATTATGTTTTACATTTACAATTTCTTTATTTTTTAAAAAAATAGCCGTATCATGATAACCATAGGAAATAATAGGCATTTCTATATCTACAAGAAGAGTAAGCAAAGCACAAAGAACTGTTGACGTGCTGGCTGTATGCGCTTAAAAAAATAGTATTTTTAGTTCTTTCTTTAGATTAGAACAGTTTTATAAATAAAAATATCTCAAATACGTTACGTACATTTATACCGTCATTATTAAAAATTTTGCAACGACCATTCCATAGACCTACATACCAAAAAGAGTACTTTTATTATTTATTTTATATACATAATATTAAACACGTAACTTTCATAAAACACAAAGCGATGATTAATCTTGCTGGGCGGTTCATTTTATAATTAATACCATAAAATTTAGTTAAAAAGAGCAGGTTCAGCAATAGTTTCATGTCTATTTCACAAGTTCTCATTTATTTCTTAACTACGACCAATCTAAGCGGATGGTAGAACTAGTCGGATCGTTTAACAATCGTAAATGTAGACAGACACACTAGAAACTCTTTATAAATGGGCACAAATATAATATATTCAAATGCCGAAGGCGCGATGCGTTGAAACGTTGTCTTCGGAGGGGGCCTCGTAGGACACTCCGCAACAGAAGAACTGTCTCACCATGCGAGAGACACGCGAAGCTCGAGAGTCGCTGCGCGGCAGCCCGCCTGCTTCCTCGTCATCGGACTATAATAATAATAATAGAAACAATATGAGCAATGTTGTCACCCGTAATTAAATTAGAAATCTTATAATTATAAAGATAAAGCAATTAAGAAGATTTTGTCTTTCCCATATAGTATTAAGGTGAGTAAAAATATAAAATGGGCTGCCGCGCATCACTCTTTTTGACATGATGGATGGATGATGCTTTACATATCAAATAAAAGCCTTACCCAATCGGAATGTTTTTTCGCAACTTCAGGCGTTCGTACTTCTTCAACTTCTTCTGTTATGCTGTCTTCATCGGCCCTGCCTACTGCTTCTTTGTTAGCAGCAATAAGATCGGACTTAGCCTGTATGTCGGGTATGGGCTGGGACAAAGGCATATTAGCCCCTTTCTAAAACAATAATAGAATTGTTTAAAACTTAACTACAAATAAATAAAAAAACGTTTTATTTAAAATGTATTAAACTAACTAAAACTAAGTAAAATTTTAATTTAATAATTAACTAAACTTAGTTAACTAGTACAATGAACAATTTAAAAATACCATTGTTTTACGAATCACGCAAGTTTTGGCTACGTTTATCTAAATGTGTACAGTACATTATAGTACATACAGTGGTAGTATCTTTCATTCAATTATCATTGAAAAAATTGGACTTATCGCGTGACAGCTATTTATTTCGTATTAATTTTATTAGTTTACCTTAATATCTACTTCCATAGTTTGTAATGTGATAGTTTCAGGTGAGTGGTCCCGCCTCTCTATATTGGATGTTAATTTTTTTGTAACACTCTGCTTTTGACTATCACAAAATAGACCTAAAATAAAATAGATGATGATTTTTTAACGTATAATACTTTTCTCATGCTATTGATAAAAATAGATTAATTAACCTCCTTCGCTTTCCTTCTTCTTCTTGATCTCATTTTCATTAAGGGCTGTATCTTCTGAAAAATATTTTAACTCTTCCGCAACAGCTGTTCAAAAGAAAACTCTATATACAAACTTAATTTAGTAGATTACCAATAGTCTTGTAAAAACAATGCTGGATTTGGGTGACTTGGGTTTACCTTAATTACTTTCCGAATAAAAGGATTTATTTTCAGTGTAGAGTGAAGTAGTATTTTAAAAAATTGATTACCATGAACAAAATAAAAACATTGTTTTCACAAGTGCGAAATTAGTACGTGAGACGAAATATAACCGGAAATGTATCTGATCACTTGTGGAGGCGTCATAGTTTCACTTAAAACGAGTATCGTTTCCTTATTAAATAATAAATTAAAACTCATTATTGAAAGGGAACAGCAGTCATTTTGAGGCTATTTAATAAAATAAACCTTAAGGAATTCTTTTGATTAACATTCATACACATTTCATAAGCATTGGACTTTTTTTAATTTTGCGGCGATTTTAAAATTTTGTTAGATATTTATATAATTATAAAAAATTAAAAAACAATAATATGTTATATGTAAAAAAATATATATATATATACACGGAACGATGGATGCTCTGCGTTTTTGGTGGTGATTAATATCATCTTGCAGCTCTTTGGATCGATAAGGTTGCTTGAGTCGACCGCCAGGCGTCTTTTCAACCATCATTACAGAACCTTCAATGGCGTTCCCGCCACTCTTTGTCTCTTGCTCCGACATCAGGAAAACTCAAATATCCATTCGCTCCCCGAAACGATTTGCCCACTCTTTTAACAATAAAAAATTCTATTTCAATTTTTACAAATGTATAATTATTGTTGAAAACGTCACGCCTTGTAATTTTGACAGTATTATTTCTTGTTTTTCCTCATCTTCTAATTTTGAAATAGAATTTATAGTACCTACATTACATTTAGAAGTAAAAAATATATTTAATAATATTACAAACACGAGTAATTTTTACTCTAACTTAATTCTAATTTGTTCTTCCTTTTCATTTTACTTCTTTCTTTCGAAAATAAAAATAGTTAATAAAGAAGTAATTTTTTTCTTTCATTTATTTTCGTCCAAAGAAGTAGAATGATTTATGCCATTTTAAATGTTTTATATTTTATGTCAGTTATCATGTTACAGAACTAGGAGATATGTAAAATTTTTAAATTGAATCGGAATTATAGTGTTTATTTCTTTTTTGGTTTATTAATACAAATAAACTATGCTCGAGAAAAAGAGAATAAAATGTGATGGAAAATAAAAATATTCCGTCCAGCAAAAAGTTAATATCCATCCAAGAAGAAAAAGTAATACGTCAAGTGGATTATGATTCCATTGCTGAATCTTCAAATTGTTCACCTAAAAAATTACTGTTAGGTAATTATTTGAATTAATTTTAGTAATCACATCCAAATGTTCTTATGTTTTCAGTTTAGATTATAAAATATTACATATTTTGTAGAGATATTTCGAAAAAGTTCTTCTTCTAAACAATCATCTCAAAAAATACTTGTGTCCATAAAACCAAAAACTCCAGCGATCAAAACTTTATTTTTAGCTGAAAAAAATCGATTTCATTCAAAAAAGGTACTCAGACAGTATTCAAATACCTAATTTACGTAGTCTATTAAATTTATATATGCATTTTTTTTTTTGTTATTTTAAGAGTAATTTTATAATTTTAACAAAATTATCATGAAAAAAAATATTGCAGCATTCTAATAAAGCAGGTTCGCGACTAGCTTTAGGCGATCACTCATCATTTACAACACGTAAGTAGTTATTTTTGTGGCATGTGCCTAAACTATGGTAATGAATTAATTATTTATTTGTTTTTAATTCAATAAATATTTTTTAGACCTTAGCGATAATGACTCTAACGAACTAAATTCGCTGGAATCCGTTAATTACTTACTGAGAAACTTCACCAAAAGCGAAATTTTACGTGAAAAGACTTCAACGAGTACATTAAAAGAAGAAAGTTTGACGGAAATTTCAAAATGTATAAATACTAATTCTTCATCTCTTTGTCCTACTGTTTTCAAAAACAATTCTAAGCAAAAGTTTGCCAAAAAATGTTATGTTTACACTCAACCACAGTTTACTATGACTTTTCCCAAAATATCGAAAACATATCAAAATAATCACAGAAAAGCCAATAAAGTTGATATTGGTACGTTTGTCTTTGATTCTTCTTCCCAAGACATAGTTACTTCTTCGGAGAACATTAAAAAGTTAAATCAAAGAATAGAACAGTTGGAGAGAAAAATTTTAAGACAGCAAATGATATTTCGTTCTATGAATCCCAAAATACCATTATCTTCGTCAGATGAAGATTCAAAGGATCAAATAATGAAAACTACGTCAAACCAGGGGCGACCAGGATGTAGTTATGTCGAATATAGTCAAGTACCGGCCACATCAGCATTTCAACGACTTCCTCAACAGCCGGCACCTTTATCGGCTAGTAAAGCGACAACTATTCAAAAGGAACACAATTCAGAACAATATGGACGTGATTTTACCCTCTATGATGGAATTACTGCCAGAGGTAGACGTCAATGTGCATCAGTTCCATGCAAAAGAGACGATGGTTCAAGGTCAGCTGCTGATAGAGTACACAAGATAAGGCATAAGCTAAATCCTGTGAGGGATTATAGGCTTATGGATACGGTGCATTATTTAGCACAAGGTGAATTCGCCCCACGTGATGATGGAATAAAGCTAACTCCTTCTCGTGAAGCCGTTTTGAGTGACATAATATGGGAAGATGTCTGTCGTACACACTGGCCCACCACTAGACTTGCACGTCGAATTGCTCATCCAGAAAGATACGGACCGAGATCTGAGCTGCAGCGTTTAATTGACAGTCTGCTTAGAGAACGAGTTGCTCATGTTGAAAGGAGAAAAAGAAGGCATTACCGTATTGTGAAATTGAACCATCGTCATGAAAACTGTCGACCAGTTGGAAAAACTGGAGATATAATAGTAGCTAGTCATAAAGACAAGCCTTGTAACGAAGATAATGATAGTATTAATGGTCGTTCATCTGCTCAAACTTCCGTACGGGAAGGACGAAATACGAAAATATGCAGTCCCCGCAGACAAAAGCGACATTTTAGACAAGAAGACTGTTCACCAGGTCCTAGCCGAGCTACACGTTATTCCACAACAAACAGAGAAGCAACTTGTTGTTACCATTCTTCTAATCCCACAAAACAATCTAAAAATTCAAAACAAGATTCTACTGCAATTCGAAGAAACAATGCCATAGATTTGACTAGTACCAGTAGCACAACTACTAATCAAGTTCGTCAAAAGAATCCACGCCTAGTTGTTAAAAAAAATTCATTCCGAAAAAGGTATAAAGCTGAAGAACCTAATCTAGAACATTTTATTC
Organism: Melitaea cinxia; assembly: GCF_905220565.1. Lineage (NCBI taxonomy): Eukaryota > Metazoa > Arthropoda > Insecta > Lepidoptera > Nymphalidae > Melitaea > Melitaea cinxia. The sequence goes on along the minus strand of NC_059402.1, from coordinate 11,066,907 downwards.
TACTACCAACCTTGGTAGTTAAAACTCCATCTAATATGAAACGCCAAAAAAAGTTTAACGAACTCTATCATCGAATACTTAACACGCAGTTTAATAAAGGTGAAATTTTCTTTTCTTTTTAATTTATTATTACTCCATACATTTTGTAAGCTTTACGGCATTATTTAACACTATTTTTTTAATTGCAGCTAAAGTCGTCGCTGAGAGTAAAAATTTAGATGGTAATCAAAATAAAAATCAATATAAAAATATAAGCATGTCAAACAGTGATGAAAGTATTTTAAATAATTAACCGATAATATAACTGATACAGATCTTTTTTTAAATATATAATTTATAAGAACAAAGAATTTTCTTTTAAAAATAGTTATAAAAGTACCGTTGTGTCACAGCGAACAGAAACACCGAAATCAGAAATTGTGCAAATATTTCGTATAAGACACTAATACTACTCATACATACATATGTGCAAGATGTTGAGTTCAAAATTACAATTTATATTTGAAAGCAGCTTAATTGATTACATTACATCTATATATAATATTTAAGAAATATTATAGAAATCAAGAGTTCATTATATGTCTGTGGCACACACATAAAAGTTGTACTCGTATGAATACATGACACATATTTTAACATTTCCAATACGCGACAGTCAGTAATCGAGTAAAATTAATTCCCCTTGTGATGATTATCCAGTTTGATGTAACAGCCCTTATTTCCATGGTGCAGACAAACAATAGTTTACACCCAGTAAATCGAGTTAGGTATATCAATTAGTATCAAAGAGTAGTATACTACAGTCATTAATAACGTCAGCATTCGTATCGCCCTATTTTTGCGAGTAATGTTGCTGTATCATGGACAATCATGGCGATAAGTTCCATAATGTTTTGAGGTTAACTTCTAATCGTATTAAATAAATCATAAACCTGTGAGTAAGGAGTTCTTCCAAGATTATTGTATATTATGCCAGGGAGTAATACTATGAACCTGTTGTTTAATTTCATGTCAAAATTTTATGACCAAGTTTGATTAAAAATGTATGGTCTCCGTTTGTAATTTTTTGATTTTAAATTGAAGATAACAATTTAGAAAAATACTACTAAGAAAACTATTAATGCCATTTTGTACTAAAAGTAACTTTTTGTTTAGTTTTCCATTTTTACTTTATTTAATAGTCTCTTAAATCTAAACGCATTTCTAATGTATCTTACGTTTGCTGCCATCGTAGTTTTACTTCTAAGAAAATAATTTCTACGTGACCAATAATAATAGTTTAAAATAAATCTAAACAAATAAAATTGGAATGTCTGTTTGTAATATTAAAATAATCGCTTTTTATTATATTAAATGCATATGGATGTATACACGGTACATATACCAAACAACATTTTTTACAATTTTTGTCTGTTTGTCTGTTTGTTTGTTCCGGCTAATCTCTGAAACGGCAGGACCGATTTTAACGAGACTTTCACTACCAGATAGCTGATGCAATAAGGAGTAACTTGGGCTACTTTTATCTTAGAAAATTATTTATTTTATAATTCTGGGAACTGAAGAATAACTTTTTTATAAACTACACACGGACGAAGTCACGGGCACAACTAGTATACAATATATTCATACAAGAGATATTTTATTATAGTTAATTCAATAATTAATTTAAATTCTATAAAACCTGAACCGTAAAAGACAAATAATAAAAAACATTATGACCATTTTGTAAAAAGAAAATGCACAAATTTTAGAATAAAATTAGATGTTTATTCATGTGTCCCATGTCTTCCAGGCTTTCCCCATTACTCATTACTACACTCTTCAACTAAATAATGTTATGTAAAACTAGTAATTTCTTAGAATGTAGAAATAAATAATTTTAGTCACAGTAAAATTAATTCAATTCTTAAGAGCGTAAACCTATTAGGAAGCATGTACCTATTGTAGACTAGAAGTAGTCGAGTTTATAATTATGTGTATGTATATGCATAAAATTTTCTCTACCATTTTCTTTAGTATAACAGTGCTACTTCCATACGGTACAATGTTAAAATTAACTCTTTTCAAGATAATTAGAAACTTTAATATGTATACTATAGTGTAGTATAATTCCAGTATATCAGTGTATTAAAACAATATACGTATAATTTACTAAACAATATAATAATTTGCTAGACAAACTTTTATCTAAGCAAATTTTAAAAATTCATATTAAGTAGGTTTTGTTTCGATTTTATTTTCGTTGTGACATAGAACATTCGATGGCCCAGTAAGTGATGTCAGAAGGACGGCCGGTAAATATTTGATAAGGAACATTTTCGATCGTTCGTGCCAACCAGCTATAAAATCGATTTATGTTTGCCTACATAGTTTTAAATGACCATGTCTATGTTAACGCTAACATCTAATTGCCGCTTAAATTGGTTTGGATTGTAATTGATGTAGCGTTTTTATTTCCTTTCTTCATTACCTACACTACTGGAAATAAACTTTGCTTAACTGAAATTGGACTTTGTAAGGATTTTAAGTAATAATTAATTATTATCATTTATAATATTAATAAAAAAAAAAACATATTTGTAATTCTTGCATTTTTTCATTGCTTATGAAGTCGTAACACCTGTAATAAATGTACACACGGGTTTTGTTAGATATTTTTTAAGTATTCATATTTTATTGATGATTTGTTGTCGAACTCTCGATTATCATTGTGATAAGTATTATTTCTTTATGTGATAATAATTGAATTAAGGAAACATAAACATAGGTTATGTTTAAGATATAATCATGTGAAAAAAACTAAACGTATCTACTTTAAACGTAATGGAAAATATGAAAAAAAAATTGTCTCAGCGAAAGGAGAAGCAAAACGGAATCTTTACACACAGCAGTCCTCCTAAAGGTAGGAAAGTTTATTTACTTATTTTATCAGTTACTTTAACTATATATAATATAAAAAAACTATATATAATACTAGCTGACCCAGCAATCGTTGTCTTGCCGCTAAACGCTATTAAAAATAGGGGTTGGTGGTAGAGGGTTGAAAATTTAGGGTTGTATGTATATTTTAATATTGTATCATAAAAAAATAAAAAAAAAATATCAAAAAATTAAAAAAAAATTGGGGTGGACTACCCTTAACATTTAGGGGGATGAAAAATAGATGTTGTTCGATTCTCAGACCTACCCAATATACACACAAAATTTCATGAGAATCGGTCAAGCCGTTTCGGAGGAGTTTAACTGCAAACACCGCGACACGAGAATTTTATATATTAGGTATAATACTAAAAGACATTTAAGACTTAATTTTTTCGTAACAGTATGTTAGACTTTTTAAGGTTTTCATTACAGTATTTTTGGAAATAAATTGATTTACTTTGTTACTGAAATGAATTGAAATACATTTTTATTCATATTTCAAATACCATCTAACAGTCTAGTCTAGTCTGAAAGTCGCTTATTCTCATTTTTCACTAACACCACAAAATTTTCGAATACTTAATTTTTTCTAAAATTGTTTTCATGTGTAGCCGTAAAGAATCTAAAAAAAATACGTTTTGAAACAGTCTGTGAAATGTACTGCATGTGAGCTTTTAAGTTTCATTTAATAATTGAACTTCGAAACTTTGAATTGCAGGAATCATAAATTTTATAATTATATTTTACAAATTAAAAGATAACATTGTATATATATAACGTCTCTGATGTCTCAACGGATTTTGACCCTCATATTACTTACTGTTCTTCAAAATTTTGTTTCAATTCCAAAGGCATTATATTTAAAAATTGATAAAATTGTAACCAAGAGAGTGATGACAAACAAGCTAGCAGTAAGTTAAATGTTTCGCCGGACGGAACAAGTTCGCGTGCAACAAGACGTGTCACGTTTGCAGCGTTAGCAGCACGGCCGCGATCACGCTGCTATAGGTTTTTTTTATTAATTAATGAATTATAATCTTAATTAAAATATTTGCGTTAGTTTCTTCTAGACTTATGGTTTCTTATACGATTGGAAAACAGACGTATTTTAAAAGTTTTACTACGCAACTAGCTATGCCCGCGACTTCGTCTGCGTGGAATTTAACAAACACATTTTTCAGTTCGCAGAGTTTATAACTAAATTTCTAAAATAAAAGTAGCCTAAGTTACTACTTATTACATCAGCTATCAGCCAGTGAAATTGCCACCAAAAACGGCCTATCTGTTTCAGAGATTAGCCGGAACAAACAGACAGACGGACAGACGAAAATTGTAAAAAAAGGGTATTTTGGTATACATTAGTAAAAGCAGTTATTTTAATATTACAAACAGACACTCCAATTTTATTTATTTGTATAGATATAGATGATTTTAAATTAACATTACAATAGAATTTTATGTTTATAACGATAACGATTAAAACGTTAGCAGCGTACAATCTAAGTACATGACTGTGCTTTTCATGTGCTTTTTAAATCGCTCGGTAGTATTATTACTAATAGACCTTTATTAGAATTAATATTTACTTAAATTTAAACAAATAACCTACATGGAGAAAGAGGTCCAACAGTGGACAGAGCTGAATCAATCAATCAAATATAAATAAAAATAATAATTAAATATTAGAAATAAATTATGCATTAGCACTAAAATTATTTTAAAATAAAAATAGGTAAAAAAACTTTTTAAGTTAAACGGTTTTATGTTAAACATACATTGCAATGTTTAAGATAAATGTACTAAAAACCAAAAAATAATAAAATAGATACAGTCGTGGGAATTATAAACATATGCATAGACTAGACTAAAATAAAACCGTGGGGCACGTCAATTGTCTACAAATTATCGACTTAATGTGCGATAGAAGAATCGTTTAATTCGTCGTTAAAATAGGCAGTTGGCCCGCAGACGGTGAGGAAATTACTTACTATTTTCTTGCTCATGGAAATTCCAATAGTTATACACTCCATGTAAATAAAAGAGATGTTTCAACTAGTTTATCGTTGGACATTCACACTGCTGGCTGGCGAGGAATCGTTTCACTGCTCGTAGTTTGTCTTTAATCGACGACGGCACGTCAATTGTCTACAATCGTTGATTAAAATGTTTGTTTTGTAATGTTACACTATAATTAGGCAGTTGTTCAACCGACAACGATGGACGTGTGATAAGTAGGGCTAGAATGTGGAAACAAGCTAGCAAGCTCGATTATAAGCGAGTTTTAGGGTTTCATAGTGGTGAGCGAGTAGTACTTTTATCATATGTTTTGTCGATTAAAGACAAACTACGAGCAGTGAAACGATTCCTCGCCAGCCAGCAGTGTGAATGTCCAACGATAAACTAGTTGAAACATCTCTTTTATTTACATGGAGTGTATAACTATTGGAATTTCCATGAGCAAGAAAATAGTAAGTAATTTCCTCACCGTCTGCGGGCCAACTGCCTATTTTAACGACGAATTAAACGATTCTTCTATCGCACATTAAGTCGATAATTTGTAGACAATTGACGTGCCCCACGGTTTTATTTTAGTCTAGTCTATGCATATGTTTATAATTCCCACGACTGTATCTATTTTATTATTTTTTGGTTTTTAGTACATTTATCTTAAACATTGCAATGTATGTTTAACATAAAACCGTTTAACTTAAAAAGTTTTTTTACCTATTTTTATTTTCTAGTTTTTAGTTTTTATTTCGCATTCTGTTTAATTCATTTAGTGCTTCATTATTGCAAGGCCCATCTTAAATATTGAGGTTGTATAGTGCACTGTATTCTTCTTGTCAAGCCCTTTTATTTGATACCCATATTGGTGGGATTGATAAAAAATTGTTATCAGACATTTGGTAGCGGCGGCCAGCTTAGATTTCAATTTTGCATAGTAAATTGTATTCTACTTGTTGAGACCTTTCATTTGATACCCATGTTGATGGGATTGATAAAACCTAAGTTATCCGCCATTTTGTAGAGGCCGCCATCTTGGATTTTAATTTTTTAAAGTACATTGATTATACTGGTTGAGCACTTTCATTTGATACCCATATTGATGGGATCGATAAAACCTACGTTATCCGCCATTTTGTAGCGGCCGCCATCTTGTATTTCAATTTTTTATAGTATATTGTATTCTGCTTGTTGAGCCCTTCCATTTGATACCCATATTGATGGGATTGATAAAACCTACGTTATCCGCCATTTTGTAGCGGCCGCCATCTTGGATTTCAATTTTTTATAGTATATTGTATTCTGCTTGTTGAGCCCTTTCATTTGATACCCATATTGATGGGATTAATAAAACATAAATTATCCGCCATTTTGTAGCGGCGGCCATCTTGAATTTATAATGATAATGAGTAAACATAATTGTATTGTCACCAAAATCCGAAGTGTATACAAAATTTCAGATTAATCGGTTGACAGGAAGAGGGTGAAATTTGAATTACTAAATTTGACCCAAGAATAAATAATAAAACAAACGGGGTGAGCTAAATAAAACCGTTTAAAAAAGTTTATAACAAACATTTAAAGATAACAACCATCGTCATGTCTATCTCTACAAAACGTCATACTTTTAAACTCAAATTTTACCTAAGTTATAACGACGTTTTCCTTTGCCGATAAAAGCTATTCATACTAATATTACATTCAAAAATAAGCTTTATGTCAGTAGCAATAGAGTAGCTATAAAATAACTAGGTCTATAAGAAAACTGTACAGGTATATCAATAAGGTATAACATGTCGCTGATATGCTAGCAAGTGATACGGGTTCTAATAACCCGCACCTAATGATAGTGAAATGTAAGTTAAGCAAACAGCAGGTATACACAAGTTTAATGCATATTTTATAAGAAGTACTTATACTGCTTTACAAACGCTTACTAAAACAATAAATTACCTATATTTATATTGTTTACTTTATAAAAGTATTTGTGTAATTAAAAATGTGAACAGAAACAATCTCCAATTATTACAGCAAAAGAATATCGAAATAAAAAATGTACACGATTTTTTTTAAAATAAATTCGACTTATAGAAATAAAGTTTAGACAAAGTCGATATACACGTTTAGATAAAGTCGAGGTACATAACTGAAAATTGATGTTACATATTTCTTGTTTTTAATATTACCTAATATGTTTAGTTTACTTATATTAGATATTAGATATTTCTAATAATATACAACAATAAATCATTTATCACATTAAAACATTAACCGGAACATTTCATGGTCAGTTAACATTGTAATTAATGACGAAATTATGCATCATTTGAGTGGGAAACTTAAGAAATGTATGTAGACGCGACCTTAGCGTGATGTCGCGTGAAAAGCATATTGCATAAAGTATAGAAGCACTTATTTAAAAAGTCCATACAAATCGCAGGAAAACAGGCTGTGTAAACTTGAGAAAATTACCGTGAAGTTTTTGTGATTCCCTGTTGTATACGCGGATTATGTTTAATAATTGTATTTGCTTAGAAATATTCATCGATCTAAATAATTGATTTAGAATCGGATTTCGTATGTAAAAAATTTACTATTTTTACTAGTAACGGATACCTAAGTGATAGGTATATAATTTGTTCATTTAAGGAATAATTACCTACTGCTCGATTGAATAAATATAAAGTAAGTAGGTTTTTTTGTTACGTAATAATTGACTACATCCTATACTTAAGTATAAACGTTCAAATTTTTACGCTGAAATCCATAAAAATATAATCATTATTAAAATATCATTTTAAATACCCGAAAGTATTAAATATAATTATGTAATAAAGATATCAATAAATATAAAAATATATAGGTACGTCACGATCTATCGTGTTCGTCTATCAATATACAAATTTAATGAAAAGAGCCAATATTCTGAATATTTCAAATTTTCAATGTGCTAATTGTCGCCCAGGGGTCGAAATTCGACCATAAATAATTTATATTATAATATTGAACATTAAACAAAAGAGTATTTATGCATGTTGTGTCAAATACATGGTAGTACTAGTATATGTAATTTTTTTAATTGATTTTTTGTATTTTTATGCATTACGTAAGAAAAAACGTTAGCATTCTGCACTCCTTCTCTTATATCTTATTATGCTGTGAGGTTACGGCATCAAAGAATATAGCCACCCCTTCTCTTCCCGTGGGTGTCGTAAGTTGTGACTAAGGGATAACATAGTTCCACTACTACCTTGGAACTTAAAAAGCCGACTGATGGCGGGATAACCATCCAACTGCTGGCTTTAAAATACACAGGCCGACGACGGGCAGAAGCGTCTTTGGTGCGACAAAGCCAGCCCTGCGGTCACCAACCCGCCTTCCCAGCGTGGTGACTATAGGCAAAACACATGAGTTCACGCCATTTCTGGCGTCAGCTTGTGGAGGCGTATGTCCAGTAGTGGACTGCGAAAGGCTGCTGTGATGACTCCTTCTCTATATAAACTACAAGTGTGCAAAATTTCATACTCCTCCGAGCGCGCAATTTTAGTAAAAAGGGTTACAAAGTTTTTGCTTCACGTATTAATATAGGTATATTAATATTCGAAGCAAAAACTATATAGATTACACGAAAAGGCCAAAAGAATACATTAAAAAATTTTCTGCGATTTTGTTCGTGCGCCAATTAATTACTAATTGACATCAATGACTGTATTTTATTTCTGTCGAACCTCTAAGTGGCCTATTTAATTATCATCACGATTAACTTTACGGCTCTATTAATAAGCTGATCTTGCTATATCGTATTAGTACTTATCGTATTAGTACTTTGAAGATTTGTAGTGTGTACTATTAAGTTTCTTTGATGTTATAATGTGAAAAAATTGAAATGAAACGGAAATTGGAACAACCAGCAGTATCATATTTTAAATTTTCAACGATGTTGCGAAGTATTTCCAATATTTCATCTGTTATATTAGACGTATATTGAATGTAAATTATTAACACAACTAAAAATAATTATTGAAATAATTAGTGCAATTTACTTAACTGTAATACTAACCGTTACTGCTTTTAGTCATTTGTATGAATAATTTCTTCTTCGCCTTTGAGATAGAAACATAGGGTAAAAATAATATGAATTCAGTTGTCAAGTCTAATGAGCATAATTGAGGTAAGTTCAACGACCATCGATTGGTCGCCCTCTGTATGGTAAATATTATATACCGTATGAGAATGTTTAACACGTGGATATTCTATACCTACATTTTGAAAGTAGACAATTCATATATTCTATTACGTCTAAAACGGTTTTTATTTATTTTAAATAGGCTTAAGATATACTGTCACTGTGACTGTTTTTCCTTAATTGTATATCTATCTATATTTACGTTTGACGACATAGTCCTATCTTGCAAACTGTCAGACTGTTTAGAAAATCGCCATGTTTTTTAATTTTTTCCTATTTTCTGCGCCATTTCTCGCTTTCCTTTCTTATTTTTTAATCCGTAAGAAGCAAACATCTGTATGGCCAATACAAATTTTTACCATGGGGGGATCAAACCCACAACCGCTAGGGCAACAGCCACAAACCAGTGCTGTGACTGTTGCGCCAACACATCATCAAATACTTCGTCACTTAGATGTTTATAGCTTCAAACCTAAAAGTTTCAATAATCTTAACACTTTTATTCATTCGTCCAAGAATCTATTTGATTCAAACAATAGTATAGACGCAATATGTTATGTTTAGGAAAACGCTGCTAAGAGCGAACTCCACGGTTCCGCGAATTACAAAAACATTTAATAAATGCAGTGGCTCAATTGACATTTCAGCGCTTCTATTTCAGTATTAAAAAAATTGTATAATCTCTTACAAATAGCAAATTAGCACACATATATAGTAATGTTATATACTTATTAAAACGCTTTAAGTTTTTATAGTATGTTGTGTTTACATTAATATAGATTAATTATAATTTCCAGTGTCATCTGTGATACCTATCTATTGAGTTAACTAATCGTAAAACTGCTGGTAAACCATAAATCAATTAAAAATATATATATAGTCTACAACGATAAAACGCCTTGCGTCATTTCGTAACAATGACGTGAGACCTGCGTACTAATCGTATCTCTTCGACAATTAAACCGTCACTAGATTAAATTTATGAATGAGTATTTATGTTTTGTAAACTTTGTTAAAAATCTTGACATCAATAGTAAAAAATAGATGGTATTTATTGACCAAAATAATGATGTTATAAAAGATTTGTCGAGTTCGTTGAACCCTCTACACAAGAATTAAATTTATATAGATTAAATAAATTATGATATTAAGAATAAGTTAGCAACCAACCTACCAAATTTCCAAATTTAACGCAAAATATGCGTTACGCTACATTGAAAAATAATTGTGTATTTTCGTAACATTGGCAAGTAATACGATTTAGGTAGTCGGTAAAACAGTCAATAAAATACGTGTTATAAGGAATAACTCAAAAAGCACACAGAAAAAATACACTCAAATTGAGAACCGTCTCTTTTTTTAAGCCGGTTAAAATAATATATTTTTGGATTCAGTATTAATAAAATTCCTTGTAAAAGAGTTCCTTCCAAAAACAATTTACAAAATATCTTTAATGTACAAAATTGAACTTGTAACGGTTATAATAAATATAGTTTTGGAATGATAAATTTGAATATTAAAATTAAAATTAATTTAAAAATTAAAAAAACTGCAAAAAATTGATTGTTCAAAGTGTTAAAAAAATCTTGAGCTAATGTTAAAATATCTTTAGTTCTTTTTGTAAATAAGTACATTTGGTAAATTTGTAGGTCAAGTCGATTATCGGATATCTCATTTAATATTTTATTCAACAACAATTTTCCTTGTTCAATATTCTGTTCTCTGTTATAGACGCAGAGTTCCATCGAATCGTAACATTTTCAATCACATCAATCGACTATAGCATCGATTCCATAACACATAAACCACAACAAAATTATGATTAAGGTTAAAGTTAAACTTTTTTAATAATATTTTATTACATACTAGCTCTTAGCTACTTGCGGCTTCGCTCGCATTGAATTTTAACAAAAAGTATCCTACGTTACTTCTAATACCTCCAAGAATATGTATACAAAGTTTCATGATAATCGGTTACGTAGTTTTCGCGTGAAAGCGTAACAAGCAAACTTACATTTACATTTATAATAATACTAGCTGACCCCGCATTCGTCGTTTTTCCATATATGTTATTAACCCCCTTAATCCTTATAGCTTAGGGGTAACTAACATTGTGAAACGAGAATTTTATATAAAAGATATTTATATTAGGGATTTAAAACAAAACATATTTATTTTGAATATGAGTGTATCTATTCTTCTTTTTTAACTGATTTAAAAAAGAAGAGATTCTCAATTTAACTGTACTTTTTTAACTCATTACATCTTAACGTGTGACTATTTAATTTTGATGAATATTTTTTTTAATATACTCAGACATGAACTCCTTATTTATGAAGCCTTATAATCATCATTTTAATTTACTACAACTAAAAAAAAAATATGAATGTAACGCATTTTCCAATCGTGTTAATTACGTAAAAATCGATTATTTATTTATATAAAAATAAAATAAAACAATATCAAAAGAAATATTTTTAATAACACAATAATTTTGAATAATCATAACAAACATTCACATTTATTCGAAATATAAAACACAATAAACATTTGCATAAAACATCAAAGAAGGTCACGTTATAATTGACGGAACAGAAGTACTGCGCTGTAAATAATTTCGCTTAAATAAAAGAACCGTGAAGGCGAGTAGACTATTCAATTTGCATAAAAATCCCCGGTAAACGGACGCCATTAAAGTGGTTTGACACGAACTTGCTACGCAATTATGTTGGCAGCGTTATGCAAGTTCAGGATCGGCTTAAGGTCAGCGCGGTAACTACTAAAACCCCTACCGGCTATTAAAGAATAAATCTTATAATCTTGTATCTCGAAGTTGTCAACGTTGTACGATTTTAGAGAACAGGGTGGTTTTTAAACGACTTCAAAAAAAGGAGGAGATTACTCAATTCGACCATATATATATATATATGGTCGAATATTATATACGTATATTATATACATAAAATATATATATTATATATTATATAATATATATATTTTATGTATGTTCGGGGATAACTCTGTCGTTTATGAACCGATTTTGATAATTCTTTTTTTGTTGGAAAGGAGATATCCCTAGTTTGATACCATGATAAGGAAACCAGGATCTGATGATGGGATCCTAGAGAAATCGAGGGAAACTCTAGAAAATGCGCATAGCTTTTTACTGGGTGTACCGATTTTAATTATTTTTAATTTAATCGATTACAACTTTTGGAGTAATCTTTGATAATGCGTATTTACTTGACTATTTTTTCGTCTACCTACATTGTATTACTTGTCAATATAATTGAAGTCGGTTTTTCTTCGTTTCTCTGCAAACACAATTATATAATGATATTTTACACTTATTATTATCGGTTTAGACTCATCACTTCATCATCACACATTTGAAACTATTATTTAAAAATACCGTATATTTAATGTTAGTACACGTAATAATGCAAATATTTTTACTCATATTTTTTATAAAGTATTTATTATATGCTACATTACAAAAAAAATTACCTTTTTATACATGTTATCTACACATCATCACACACATCTGTTCCAATAATGTTTTAAAAATAAAATTTTGTTTTGGTGAAAGAACACACCCTAGATAATCAGTCGATCTCTAGTAAAACAATCGGCTAGTCTTGCTAAGTCAGTAAGCTTATTCTGTTCCTAACTTTGATACGACCAACTTCAAAATTTCAAAATATAGAAATATTATTCGTTTACGCTATGCTCGTACCATTTTAAATTATCGTCGTCATCAGTTTTAACTATTTAAACTCTTCCGATACTCGCTACAATGCCTACGTCGTAGCATTCTCGTAGCAAATCTGTGTTTATTTATTCTCATTATATCTGTGTATTTGTAATATTATAATAAAAAAAAATTAAATAAAGATGCTGTAATCTTAATATATATAAATCTCGTGTCACAATGTTTGTCCTCAATGGACTCCTAAACTTCTTAACCGATTTTAGTCAAATTTGCATACCGTGTGCAGTTTGATCCAACTTAAAAGATAGGCTATATTTTATTTTGATATATTATGTTATTATTATATTTCAGAAAAAAATAAGGTGATACGAAGTTCGCCAGGTCAGCTAGTTAATTTATATATTTAAGTACAATAACATAATAAAAATATTTTAAATAATTAGGTAAGTGACGAATATAGAGTGAGAGTAAAGAAACAGTACAAATTCAAAAGCTTGATAAAATCATAACATCGATTATACTACTATGTATAACTTAAGTTTAAGTATAGCATAATATAATATTTATATTGAAAAAATAAAACCTCTTTGAAATAGAAGTAATACAAAAAAAAAATATTGTTTTAGTATTGGGAAGAGTATCATCAGCGCAACTCCGTCAATGGGCTCGTTGTGGGGCAGAAGTTAAACTGGAGCGTGCGATCTTAGCAGGACAAGGCCACCATCTCCTGGTGGAGGCTGAAGCTGTTCCGCTTTCAAGATACCTCGTCAATCTCATTAGAAAGTGCAAGGCTCTACACGCCGCGGTTGAAAAAGGGTCGCTTTTAGAACTCCAGGTAGCGATGGTACATATAACTTGATTACTTATTTCGTATATATTTTTCTTTTATTAAATAAATAAATAATAAATAACCTGATATACAGAAATTTGATAAAAGCTAGCAAGTGTCTTCTTGTCAACATAGCCTATGTAAAAAATCTACTGTTAAAAAAATAATCGTAATCAGTCCCGTTGTTTTTGACTTTATATATTACAAACAAAGAAAAAATTAAATATTTCTGTATTGTATAATTATGATAACACGATATCACATTGTGTCATTAGTATTAAGTACGAGAATAATTTTTATCTTACTCTACTACTAACTACAGTTAACTGTTTTATTACCAAAATCGCTTTAATCCTGTATATTATCCGATGTGTTTATACTAAGACAATTTTTTTAAAGGAACTGCTGGAATATGAATACAATCGCCACAAATACGTAGCATGTTTAGATGAAGCCGGCGTTGGCCTTCTACATAAAGCAGTCTTCTATAACTACATGGACATTATTGAATGGCTTGTCAGCAATTATCCACATCTTGTACATCAAAAAGATTCCGTAAGTATTATACAAAAAATATTATATTTTTATTGATATTTAAATTAAACACCTTACGTACGTATTAAATAGAATCTTCTGATGTAATTGTTTCGAGTCAAAGAGTTGATGCGAGTGAACTCACTTGACTTTTTCTCTACATAGGATTAGGAAAGAGTTATGGAATCGATCTTCTACAGTAGTCTACGCACACGTATAAGTACATAACTGCATCATATAGATACATATAACACTAATAATGTACATTTAAAAAATATCTAGATATTATCCAGTCGACTGTTTTTTATAACATATGAATTAAGTCATAGGATCTTAGGATCAGATGACCGAGTCAGAGCGGGAACACAATCCACAATCCCCTTAGCCAAAATTTCTTAAAGGGTTTTATTCATTCGTTTATTTATTTTAAAAAACACCAACGGAAAGTACACTTATATAAAACTAGCTATACCCGCGACTTCGTCCGCGTGTTATTTAACAAAAAAGTTATTATTCAAATCGTAGAGTTATAAAATAAATAAATTTCTAAAATAAAAGTATCCTAAGTTATTCCTTATTACATCAGCTATTTTCAAGTGAAGGTCTCGTCAAAATTGGTCCAGCCGTTTCAGAGATTAGCCGGAACAAACAGACAGACAGACAGACAGACAGACAAAAATTGTAAAAAATATTATTTTGGTATATGTACCGTATATACATTCATATGAATTTCGTAAAAAGTGGTTATTTTAATATTACAAACAGACACTCTAATTTTATTTACTTGTATAGATTAATAATAAGAAACCTTTAAAGTGCCTTCTTAATAAAATATTCTTAAAGGTGATTCATCATTCATCATTACAGCCTATACAGTCCACTGCTGGACAAAGGCCTCCACAAGTTTACGCCACAAATAACGTGAACTCATGTGTTTTGCCCATAGTCACCACGCTGGGCAGGCGATTAAATTATTTTAACTGAGGAAGGGCAACAGGAAGATCACGGCTAAATAAAGCTGTCTTCAAGCAGTGTAGTGTTTCTGTGGTGAGTAAGATGACCAGAGCTCCTGGAGGAATTGGGTGTAAGGTCAGTAATGCGCTTGCGATTCTTCTGGTATTGCAGGCTTCTATAAGCTACGATAACCGCTTACCAACAGGGGAGCCGAACACTTATTTTCCGACCTAAATACTGTAAAAAAATTAATGTTTAATAATTTGTAACAGGAAGGTCGTATACCATTGCACTACACCGCAGCCTGCCGCGACGAGGCAGCAGTCGCAGCGCTGCTGGAGCGGGCGGGCGCGGACCGGGGCGCGCGGGACGCGAGCGGCCGCACGCTCGCACACTTCCGCGCTGCGCGCACTTCACTCGCGCTACCAGACGCTGCGAACATGTCGCGATCAAAAGGTGAGTGCTCGCCCTTATTTGCGAAACACTTTATTTAACCAGAAAAGTTAATTTAAGGCTTTTCTATTATTTATTATTAATTAGGTACATTTCATTTAAATTATATTTTTAATTTTTTAAATTATATAATTGCGAAAACCATACTTAAAAAATTATATTAATTTTCTTACTCATATATTTTCTGTTTCAAATCAATACTTCGTATAATTAGAGAAAAACATAATTGAAGTAAGTGTGTAATCCATCCATTAGAACAATAATTAAATGGTTAAAAAGTAAAACGCAAATTCAGCGATAAAACTAACCGTTTCTTTGTGAGTTGTATATTTACACAACAAATATATTTATATTCTTACAGTTATTAAATAGTGCTGCAAATCGAAAGGCATCGCGTAGAAACGATATAGTTTATTGGTTAATGTACTTTTGTAAGGGCCGGTTTCACCAGTTGTGAACAACGCTATTTGACGTATGATAATATCAAACAGATAAAAGTTTTTGGCGTATTCTTTTCCATCAGCGAATTACACTGTATTAATGAGATATTTATATTTGCGAAAATGAATCCAAAAGCAATAATATATTTTATAAAATAATGTTATAATGTAATGTTGGTTTTAAGTTTTTTTTTAATTTCTGAGGTGAAACAAATCATGGCCTATTCTACATCCTGTTAAAGTCTATTTGTACCTTATTTGCTGGATAAACTTTATCCACAACTAGTGAAAAAGCCCTTAATAGACCTAATTGTAGCCTTCCTTTTGTATTAATTTCAACAAAACCAATAAATCAAGTTTGCACTTAAAATTCGATTCTTAAATTAATTAAAATAATTACATTATGTTCTGTAACTAAAAATTAAAATATAACTTGCTTACATCTTTAATAAATTAAACTTATATATAGTACATGCTACATGTATTATTTTTAAATAAAGCTAAGTAGTTAATTCATATGCCGCGCTAATCTTGGGATCTACCGACACGATTTTAAAAGCCTTTTGCCTTAGAAAGCATATTTATTAATGAAGGTACCAAATATATTAAATACAACAAATTACTAATTACAACAGTTTACATCAACGCAAATGTAAACGCGTAGATTATTTAACACGTGTTAATGTTTTTAGTTAATTTCAAATCACCTACCTATCAAGTATTTTTAAAACGGGTTTTTTCTTTTTAATTTGTTAGTTTCTTTTTATTTTTTAAAGCTTTAAAAAGTTTATGATTGTGTTTGCTCGCAAACGAAAAAAATCGACTTCAATTACATCGACAAGTAATACAACGTAGGTAGACGAAAACTAACATACGCACTAGTCGCCAGTACAATTTTCGAGGGTTTCCCTCGATTTCTCTGAGATTCCATCATCAGATCCTGGTTTCCATATCACAGTACCACACTTGGGATATCTCCTCTCCAACAAAAAAATAATTATCAAAATCGGTTCATAAATGACGAAGTTACCCTCTTTTCAGTCGGTTAAAAAAAGTACATACGAGAAAACTGTACATACACATTAATTTTATTTTTCAAAGTTATTTGTTAAAGTCATAAGAATAAATATACACACATTTTTATTTCTATGAGAGAGAGACATATGAGTTCATGATTATGTTTTTAACTATATTTTGTTTTGTTTTGGTTAAGATTTATCTTTTCTATTTACTGTGAAATTTTGGTTAAAGTTAAGCTTTCTACTATAAAATTATCTACCGAAATACCTAATACAATTAGAAATATTAATTTAAAATACCATCTTTAATTCGTATCGTAATTTAACTTTATCTAAGGCTTTTGTGCTATTGGTAACGACTATCGATAATTAAAATATAAAATAAGAATTAGAAGTCTAAATGTTTGGTTTAGTCTAGTGTACTGTAAATACCAAGACCGGTCAAAGAAATCTCCTCGTTATTTAAGCTTAATCCGCTACGCGAAATGTTGTGATTATCAATACATAATAAAAATATAACGGGTCGCTGTCTGTACATTTAAGATCAATCACACCAATCACTTCAGCCTATCGCAATCCACTGCTGGACATAGGCCTCCACAATTTCGCGCCAATAATGGCGTGAACTCATGTGTGTCGCCCATAGTCACCACGCTGGGCAGGCGGGTTGGTGACCGCAGGGCTGGGTCTGTGGCCCCGACGGCCTGTGTATTTCAAAGCCGGCAGTTGGGTGGTTATCCCGCCATCAGTCGGCTTTATAAGTTCCAAGGTGGTAGTGGAACTGTGTTATCCCTTAGTCGCCTCTAACGACACCCATGGGAAGAGAGGGGGTCGCTATATTCTTTACTGCCGTAGCCACATAGCAAAATAACGCTTACCTGTATCGAATCGAATTTATTTTATGTATTAAAAATTTTCATCAAGTAAAAAGTAAATATTACAAAGTAAAAAGTATTAAATAATAATGTAATAAATAGTACACAGTATAGTACAAAGTAATAGTTTTTACCTCGTGTGTGATAATAGAAAACTTTCTTTTCCATCAGCATGTTCAAAAAGAAATTCTTAATAATGTATCTTTGCCAAGACCTAACGAAACGACGGAACAAATTAGGCTCCAACCCTTCCCTATCATAAGAAAGGCCTTTGACAAGCTGTAAAGCAGTTCTAGAACTATCAGTCATGGAAATACAAACTCGACTTAATTTTATACTAATATCAAGTAACCTCTAAATATAATGTTCATATTTTATTTTCATTTCATCATTTTCTTTTAGTCAAATCAACGACCTCTGTACTATTGTTAAAAACAACAAAATTTACAACAAACGATTTTTTATGTTGATTGTTACTATTATATCATATACTATTAAACGAGCAATTCTCGTATACATATATATACTAGCTGAGCCCGCGGCTTCGCCCACGTTGAAATCAGTGTGGCACAAAGTTTTCCCGACAAACTTCCAGTGAAACTCTCATCAAAATCGGCTTAGCCGTTCCGTAAACTTTCGTCTTGAAGCCAGCCCTCTCTCCGTTGGTAAATACTTTCGCTAATTACGTCCGCGTGGTTATGAAGATATGCATTACTATCAAGATGTTTAACGCAAATTATTTTTTTATTTCAGTCACTTGAAATGCTTATCACACTGAACAACTTTTTATAGGCACAATTTAGTATAATTTAATGGTTATTTTTATAAAACCTCTCTATACACCACATTTTTAGTTTTATTTTCAGGCTGCAGTATGAATAACCTATCAGGCGAACTTATAGCTGCTGTATATGTTTCATACAAACTTTCTACCCCAATTAAACCCCCATAGCGGTGGAATGTCGCAAAATCCGTTCTTAGCGGACGTCTACTAACTATAATTTACCTCCCTGCCAAATTTCATTTTTGTCCATCCTGGATGGATTTTGAGTTCTCAGCAGTTTTTGAGTTCTCGTGATGAGTCAGTGACCTTTCTCTTTTATATATATGGATTACGATGCATTATTTGGACACCTCCTCAGCATCTATAGAGCATACATTTTAAATTTCAAGTCTCTTACTTCAAAAACATACGAACTTTCAACCCCCGTTTTATCCCTTTAGGGATCGAGGTTCATAAAATTCTTAGCGGATGTCTACGCCCTATAAGAAACCTACCTGCCAAATTTCAAGTTTGTAGCTGTTATAGTTTCGGAGATTTCGTGATAAGTGACTCAACCTACCATCCTCCGTTTTAACTCCAAAAGGGAGTTGATTTCTAAAGATACATTATTTAGACACCATCTATAGAGCATACATTTTAAATTTCAAGTCTCTTACTTCAAAAACATAGGACTTTCATACAAACTTGCAACCCCCGTTTTACCCCCTTAGGGGTCGAGTTTCGTAAAATCTGTTCTTAGCAGATGTCTACGCCCTATAGGGCCTACTTGCCAAATTTCAAGTTTATAGCTGTTATAGTTCGGATATTTCGTGATGAGTGATGACCTTTCGATTTTATATCTATAATATAAAAATGAGTCGCTGAATGTGTTGCTAAGCGCAAAACTCGAGAACGGTTGGACCGATTTCGCTAAATCTTTTTTTAAAATATTCCTTGAAGTACGAGGATGGTTCTTACGGAGAGAAAAATTCTTAAAAAAAAAATTTTAAATTTCCTGAAAAAGTCTAATTCGCTTCAGCCTGTATTATCCCACTGTTGGGCATAGGCCTCTTTCCCCATGTAGGAGAAGGATCAGAGCTTAATCCACCACGCTGCTCCAATGCGGGTTGGCGGATATATTCCCTACTATGAGTAACGATCGCTATCAGGTGTACATGATAACAACCGGGACCGACGGCTTAACGTGCTCTCCGAGGCACGGTGGGAAGACCCACAAGGACTGCACAAACACCCAGACCATGGCAAACATCTGTATGGCCAATACAAATGTATGTCATGTGCGGGGATCGAACCCGCAACCGCCAGCGCAACCGACACAATCCATAGCTGTGACCGCTGCGCCAACGCGGCGGTCACAGCTATGGATTCAAAAAGTCTAAAAACAACACTTTTCTATACTCCCATACAAATTTTGTGATAATACTTAAAAGTTAATTTGAACTTTAATACCATAGGATAAAGTTTGTGTTAGGCGATACGAAGTTCGCCGGGTCAGCTAGTATAATATAGATATATAATCTGAATCTCGGAAACGGCTCCAATTTTCCTTTTTTTTTTTCTTATCACTCATGATTTTTTATTTAAATAACCAGTTCATTTTTTTATCATTATTACGTCGGTAAAATCGGAATATATTATTCATATTTTATCAATTTAAACGATTTAATAAAAATACCGAGCTAAGCTCGGTCACCCAGGCACTTTTGTTTATACTGGGAATGAACCATTAAAATATAAAGCTTAGTAAAAAAAACACCTTGTCGGACTAAGAACGTTATATAAAGACATTTAAAAACCAATTAACTTAATAGTCACTGAATATTTATTCTTTGACTGCAACAAATAACAACGAACATACATATGTGTGTTTGTGTATGATAATATCTTTTGTTGGGTTTACAAATCAATAAATAGTCGTACAAGCGATGATAACATGAATCCTGAGTCATAGTTTAATTTCAGCCACGTATAATAACATAAATACTTTCATGCCTCGATTGTGCTTTAATTGTTATCATTGCATGGCTATCGTAGTGCTTTCTGCATTATTAAAATGCACATACTTCAACATGCATTCTGTTGGAAAATGTATTATATATACCCTTATTACACGCATTACCTACAGTAAAGGCTACATTGTTAATATAAAAAATATTCTCTCTAATTGCCTGTATATTATATACATTGTATATATAAATGTGTCTGATTATAATATCTGACGTTAGTGGCGTGTAAAGGCTTGGCTTTTAGAGGTGGGGTTGAATGTTGCGTGGTCATGAATATTATTTTATGTTGGCCTTTTCACCGAATTGATGCCCCGCCCGTTATCACACCACATTATCTAGATGTCTGTTTATTTTAGATCTAGGCTTTTTGTCACATTCAGATTAAACTATTTAGAAACAAATTGACGTGAACACACTGCTTAGCTAAGCCTTGTTACAACTTGTTACAAAAGTTACAACAAGTTTTATAAATAATATTCATATTTATTGTTACTTTCTCATTCGTTTCTCTTATTTGCAGTAAGGATTTACATTACATATTAAAAACTTATTTTTATTTCCGACAAAACTCGACGCTAGTTGATCTCACAATCATCTGCCTATTTTAGCTTAAAACTTATTAATCTGGAAAACTTAGGAGCAACTATTCGATTTTTCTAAACAATTTATTTTGATATATTATATTATATAGTAATTTTAGTGGTAAAATTATTAAAATATTTGTAATATAATTTATCTCTTCACATGTTGGTGAATACGCGGGTAACAACTACATATTTATAAAGAGCTACGTTTTCACGTCATTTTGCCATGTTCTAAATTTTTGATGGTGGTTTTATCTTAAACTGTGATATTCACTTATAAATGAGAGTTTTTATCTTCTTGAAATTTCTAGAGAAATATACATACTTAGGTAAAATAGGTGCCGCAAACGTAGGATGTTAGGTTTGGTATAACAATATTGAGACAAACAATTCCATCGAACTAATCGACATTGCGAACTTTTCTCTAGCCTTTTTAAAGATCTACAAGTAAATAATATATTATTTTGGTTTCCTTATTCCTTTATAGTTAAGCCGTAAGAATTGTCCACTGCCTTGTTTTGCTAAATGTGATTTTGCCTTGACAAACTTCATTTTTCGAAAATTCGGTATCAATAATGTCCGGAACATCCAAACTAATATAAGTACTCACAAATACTATCTAACCTCGTATATTTAAAATACGATATCTGACTAACACAATCAATGCCCAGCTTAAGCCAGTAATGGTTGAAATTTTAATTTATACTTATTGATTTTATACTGTGTCATTTAAAACAGAACTTTTGGAAATTAATCCACTAAAGAGGTAAAATAAGGTATAAAAATGTAACACATAATTATATATATAATCCTTATAAATGTTTTGTACTTTTCAAATTTATTAACAAAAAAAAAAACTGAGAAAAAGTACATTTTATTTTAACGTCTAAACAGGAAATATTTTGTAAATTGCATATTGATAAAAACTAAAGAGTAAGTGTAGGAAATGTGGTTAATCTTGATTTTTATTTTTGGAATTAAATGAAATACAAAGACGAAAGAATTTTCTAAGTAATTTGTATATTATGTTGATTGATGATGTATTTAGTTAAGACTTTACAAGAAATATAACTTAAACATGGTACATATTTAACGACCGCGTCAGTTAGTGATAATAAAAATGTCACATTTGAATTATTAATAGATATTATTTTTATTTGTTTAATAATAAACTGTATAGCTATAGTCATTCTGTATATAACTAACGAAGCACTTAAAATAAAGAGTGAATAGATAAATTTCACCCAAAACTGTTCAGTATTTTCTTCGCAGATTCATCCACGTTAAGTTTTCATACTTGTCACATTCATTAAAAAACTTTAAGCATACATGATCTTATTATTAAGTTGGCAGCCTTTTTGACGAGTAATTCAATATGAATTATATTTGATTTTTTTATTTTTATGCCGTACATTATTATTTATTTTTTAAGTATAATTATGTCTATAGGTTCTCAATTCGATATTATTTTTTTAAATGTATGTTGCTTCAGACATTTTGACTAGGTGGACCAATTTCGATGAATTCTTTTTAATCGAAAGGTGGTGCGTGTCGTGTAGATGTAGTTCTATTTAAATTTAATCAAGATCTGACTAGTACTTTTCGAATTGTATCTGATAATGCGTATTTACTTGATTATTTTTTCTTCGATCGATTTTGATGATTATTGTTTTAATCGACTGGTGATGCTTATGTTTGATAACGCGTATTTACTTGACTATTTTCTCGTTAATTTACTTGCCGATGTAATTGAAGTCGGTTTTTTTTTGTTTGCGAACAAACAATTATTTATTTATTTTTATTTATTTATTTATTTATACATACTTTATTGTACACCACAACTACATTTTAAACAATAAACACATTTGAAAATTGAAATTATTGAAAGCTTCCGTTGCGTATGCGTCGTAAACAGTTATAGCTACCCAAAAAAGATGTATGACGGAGTTGATCGCCGTTTAAGAAAAAAAATCCGCAACAGGATAAGTTTTCTCAAATATCTTTAAAGACCAACTCATATAAGTTTTTTCAATCAAATTTGTTCTAAAAATCACATTATTTGCGAAGGGCGTTTTATAGACATGACATACTTATATGAATACTTATACGAATAACGTATTTATCCAAATAAATACGTTATTCATATAAGTATTTCTTAACAAAATTGTACTTGATATCATTTGATTTCAATTAATATTTTAGAAGATATCATAATTTTAAAAAACTCCGCAACAAATTAATGATCACAAAAAAATTTAAGATAATTTTGTTGCATTATTATTAGCCAGGCATATGAATCCTAACGAATGAAAAATATTTCACCAACAAGGCAATTTTATGAAGACAAAACTTTGTCTTTTATAGAAATTTACTTCCTCGTATAATTTAGGAGATAATGTAACATCAAACGAAACGACGCCGTGTCTTGTCGCGCGTCTTTATAAGTCGCCCGAGTTGCACAGTAATACTTTAAAAATATTTTAGTACGTTTTTCCTTCTAGAAGGGTGCCATCGACCAATAACGGTCTCGGTATGACTTGGTTCTTAAACATAACTTTCGTTTTGTCCAAGTTCATACCGAGACCGACACGGACTCGTTTAGGCCGGCCAGCATTTGGCCTAGCTCATCCAACGTATCCGCAAAGATGACGATATCGTCGGCAAAACGAAGGTGAGAGATGTATTCGCCGTTGACGTTGATGCCGCATTCCCCCCCCCCCCCACCCAAGGTCTTAAAGACATCCTCCAGCGTAGTAGTAAATAGTTTCGGTGATATTACACTTCCCAGTCTTACCCCACGCCGGAGGAAAATGGGTCTTGTTCTCTGGTCCCCGATATGAACGGTCATCGTCCCCGCGTCGTACATACATCTCAGTACTTCAATACATCGCCAGTCGATATGACATCCTGCAGAGAGTCCAGGATTATATTTACCTAGGCCATACTATCCAACTAGGCCGCAACAACTTCGAGAAGGAGACCGATAGGAGGATTCGGTTGGGCTGGGCGGTGTTTGGCAGGCCTCGTCGAGTCTTCACTTCGAAGCTTCCGCAATGCTTGAAGACAAAAGTCTTCGAGCAATGCGTCCTGCTTGTGTTAACATACGGAGCCGAGACGTGGACGTTGACGAAGGGACTGGTCCACAAGTTTAAAGTCGCTCAACGTGCAATGGAACGGGCTATGCTTGGGGTCTCTCTCAAAGATAAGATTAGAAATGAGACTATCCGCGAGAGAACGAAAGTAACCGACATAGCTCACAGAATTAGCAAGTTGAAATGGCAGTGGGCTGGTCATCTGTGTCATAGGACCGATGGCCATTGGAGCAGACGGGTCCTGAAGTGGAGACCGCATCTTGGCAAACGCAGTGTGGGACGTCCTCCGGCCCGTTGGACCGACAATCTACATAAGATTGCCGGTGTAAGCTGGATGAGGATTACAGAAAACGGGGATGTCTGGCACGAACTTGGGGAGGCCTATGTCCAGCAGTGGACTGCAATAGGCTGATCTGACTGACTGACTGACTGACATTCTTCCTCAAATTAACGCGGTTGAAACCGCGGAGCACAACTAGTTAAAAAATATAGACAAAAAAAATTGTACGCGCTCTATAGTGATTGAATTTATCAAAAACAAGTCTTTCTTTTTCATAAAATTCCTATAGATAATTTTTCAACTCTAAACTTTTAAGCATGTTATTTTATTGAAGAACATGGATTTCGATCGTTTCGTGGTGTTTTGGGAAAGCTTTTATTATGCTAATCTCAGTAACGATTCTGGTTTCGAAACACGCGAACTTGTTGCTTCATTGAGCTTAATATAAAGATGTAAACAATAAATGTCAAAACTGGAGTTTTTTACTCAATAAAAACAGGCTTATGCAGTCAAGTAAAATAAATAAATATAAGTTTGATAAAAATTATTTATAATTAAAAAGCAAGATAAATGGTATAAGTGAAAACACTATAATAAAAACTGATATTTATGGCTCTTTTAGTTGTAATTTTTACGTCATACTTTCGGTTTTAGTATAAAATGATTCCATACAGCAGGTCTAAATATATATAAAGGTACATCAAGTTATGAACATATTTTAATTATAATAAACTTATAAAATTTACATCTATAGCAAATGGTGAAAAGTTGTTGAAAGTAATATTCAAAGATTACTCGTGTAGAGATGTGTATGTGTCAGCACGACTCTGCTTGAGTATGTAAACGTACGTCTGCTTTTTGCATGTAAAAATTAACTATATCCATTAATTTTCCTTGATAATCTGTTAGCGTCAGTCAACATTTAATAAGTGTATATCTTTAACTTTAATGTTTTTATAGTTAGATAGTATTGAAAGTGTTAGTAACAAAATTTCTACCACTTTTTTTTTTAGTAAGGCTGTTATATATTGATTGCGCCGATTATCACATATTCTCCATGGTACAATCAAATATAATAATAGCACTATACAATCAGTCATAAAAAGACTATTGGTTTTCAATGTATTTCTTATCTATTAGAATTATTACCATACTTATTAAGATACTATAACTTACTATTTTATTCAAAAACACTTACACCTAAAGTAAATAATCAAAGTACTTAAGTGAATTATATTTATGTAACTTTGACATTCAAAATCAACCATTGTTTATCATCATATATATTAATACGCTAAGGTTAAAATGTTTGCCTCCCTTTTTAGAAAAAACTTCACAATTTCTCGACATAACTTATTTTGAATGTTTTTTTTATCTTGTACATTTCAATCATTAGACCACCTTTTTTACTGTAGAACAGAATATCTACACTGTTGTTTTATTGTCGGTTTATAAAAAAGTGACATAAGCTAATAAGTGTCCTACATAAACTACGTAGTTCCGATCGGCCTACACCATCGATCGACTGCCACATCATTAAACATTAACAACGTGTCTGTCTGAGCTTGGTCTGAATGTGGAGCGACCTTGGACCTTTGTAATTCCTCCTTTAAATTATCTTTTATATCTAATCTATCTATATCTAATCTATCTATATCTATGTCTATATAAATAAAATTAAATCGCTGAAATTAATGTAAGCACCTAACCTGGGAACGAATGCGTCAAATCAGACAATACCATCAATTTTAACAGAATCTTGATAAGATTAAAAGAGCTGTACCGTAACGAGTCCTATCAATGCAATCTATGACATGAATAAAATCAAACATAAGCTAACTAACTAGATTACCCTGAATCCAACTAGAGTAGAAGCATTACAGGTCGTTCCTATTTACATTTGTTCTATTCTAGAAATCAATTTTATAGAACCGCCTCTATTGATACTACTGAGGCTCATTCAAATAAAGGAATTAAATTGAAAGGTTTTTAGATCGAATTTAAATAATTAAATAATTGGAATCCATTTTTTTTACAATAAACCTTTTGAACAAAAAAAATTTCTTTCAGCAGTAATTTTAAAGCAGTGTTTTTATTTATATTGTTCAATTTAAGTTAGGTAGGGCATAACAGGAAAAATCCTGTTCAAAACCTGGAGTAGCCCCACTGAAGAAGTACTTCGACCGTACAGAAGATCACAACAAAATAATACTGCGTTCGAGCAGTGTTGTGTTCCTGTGTGAACAGAGATCCTGGAAAGAGTTGGGGGTAGGGTTGGCAAAGCGCTTGCGATACTTCTGGTGTTGCACGCGTCTATAACTTACGGTAATTGCTTACCATCAGGTGAGCCGTATGCTTGTTTGCCAACCTAGTTTTATATAATAAAATAATAAAAAAAGCTTACATTTACATACCACAAAATAAAAAACGAACCTGTTGTTTACAACAGTATTTTACTTTTATAATCTTTTTATAGTCTTAAGTCAACTGAACTGTAATATGACTACCCATTTATTTACTTGGTTTTTTTTTATGATCCATTCTTTTTTTTTATGTCACTAGGTCGGCAAACAAGCGTACGGCTCACCTGATGGTAAGCGATTACCGTAGCTTATAGACGCCTGCAACACCAGAAGCATCGCAAGCGCGTTGCCGACCCAATCCCCAATCCCCCCAGGAGCTCAGGTCACCTTACTCACCAACAGGAACACAATACTGCTTGAAAACAGTATTATTTTGCTGTGATGAAGTCAACTGAACTGTAACATGACTACCCATTTATTTACTTGGTTTTTTTTTTATGATCCATTCGTGATACAGTCGTTAATTTATTAATTATTTATTAAGTTGAGGGTCAAAAAAAATACTTTCGCTCTATTGCATTTTCAAAAATTTATCGAAATTGATCATTCCTGCAAGTTACTCGTAATTGCTTAAGATTTTTTCTTCGTCTATGTCATGATCCGAAAACGTCTCAAAATCTGCTGTCGAAAAGTAAAATTTCATTAGAAACACAAAATAAACAGTTACATGTAGAACCTAAAGCTTTTTCAGACTTTGGTTTCATTTGACAGCATTTATTATCGAAGTGCTTAAGCTCGATTTCCTTTTCTAGTCTTGTATCCTTCTTTTTGATTATCTTTTCCAAGTATTGAGATTAGCCGTTCGTTTTTTTTAATACATCTCCTTTCAAAGCATTGACCAGAAATTTATTATAACGCTAGATCACAAAGGTTGTTATTATGTTCGATAGAAAGACATTGGAGTTTGTTGTACAATGTTTAGAACACCAACTTTTATATTTCTTAAAAGAATAATCTATTATTATTTTTAACCGACTTCAAAAAAGAAGGAGGTTACTCAATTCGACCATATATATATTTTTTTTTTTTTATGTAGGTTCGGGGATAACTTTGTCGTTTATGAACCGATTTTGATAATTCTTTTTTTGTTGAAAAGGAGATATCCCTAGTTTAGTACCATGATAAGGAAACCAGGATCTGATGATGGGATCCCAGAAAAATCGAGGGATACTCTCGAAAATCCGCATAAATTTTTACTGGGTGTACCGATTTTGATGATTTTTAATTTAATCGAAAGCCGATGTTTATCATGTGGTCACATTTAAATTGCATCGAGATCTGATTACAAATTTTGAAGTAATCTTTGATAATGCGTTTTTACTTGAGTATTTTTTCGTCTACCTACGTTGTACTACTTGTCGATATAATTGAAGTTGGCTTTTCTTCGTTTGCCTGCAAACACATTATCTGTCATCAAGTCTGGGGGTAATTCAGAGAAATGATAGCAAAATTTTTTTTTGCACCACCACATATTTGGTTAAGTGGCTTCTGGGATAAGTGTAAGAGCCTCTACGTAGGAAATCTCAATTTTGATGTTTTTGTAGTTACGCGGTTTGTATTAGCAAGTGTTAGTTACGCGGTATTACAATATCACCGACGATATGTTAGATACATATTATTTGTATGTATTATTTTCTTTAAAATGACAATTAATAGAATAGTGTCAATAAAAGTCGATTTCAGAATCGAGGACAATCGACACATATAATTAATTATGTGTCAAGCGGCACGTGGCTCGATTGACAGAAATCAATGGCGTCGGCTGAAGAAAACACGCATTCATTTTATACCTATAAATACGTCATTTACGTAATGCTTATCGGAATTTTCTTTTGTAACTATTAAAAATAGGTTTTAAAAATATCGAAACTCAATTTTTAAAATCTCTTATTTTTAAAATATGCTTAAATTAATTCATTTAAATATAAATTATGCAGGCTTACCTTGAACTTATCGATTATTGATTCTAGAAATAGTTCGTAAAATTCGTTCGTTCGTAGCACGAAGTAGGTATACAAGAAGTCTAAACGTAATGTTAAACGAATGGTCTCAATTTAGGGGAAAGAATTTTAATTCTACTTTTTCCGATAAAGCGCGCCATTTTTCAAGAAGTACTCGTTTAAATCCTTACGCGGGAAGTTTTGTTGCTATTGACAGCTCTGGACTACTAATTTAAAATAAATAAATTAAAATTTTCAATTTTAATTAATTGGATTCAACATCCGCGAGCCAACGCAAATTTACGTGTAATAAACTTTGGACATTGCATATTTTGACTTTCGTTCACTCTTTCAAAGAATCAGTACTGAATTTTGGGATAAAAGTATCCACTGGTCTAGCTCAGTGTGAACACAATTAGTTATACCAGGTTTCATTCAAATATTCAATTATTTCAATGTCATATACGTCTAAGATACATATAAACTATTGTACTGGCTGCCAGACTAAGAGACAGACAAGAAATAAAAACTTTCCTTCAGTGTCCATTATACAAAGTGAAAAGAAAACACTGACGCTCAGACAATGACAAAAGTCTGTATGACCTACACCACCCTTAGTCCGTAGTTAACACCTAGTCATCATCATCATCATCATTTCAGCCTATCGCAGTCCAGTGTTGGATATAGGCCTCCTCAAGCTTGCGCCAAAAATGGCGTGAACCCATGTGTGTTGCCCATAGTCACCACGCTGGGCAGGCAGGTTGGTGACCGCGCGTTATGGTACCGCTGGCTTTGTCGCACCGAAGATACTGCTGCCTGTCTTCGGCTTACTAATCCATTACTACCTAATATACTAATACCTAGTAGTAGTTAGTAATTAATGGAAAACGACCCCGCGACAGCCAGCGCAACAGTCAGTACTATGACCGCTCACCCGTTATCTATATATAAAGGCGTAGACATCCGCTAAGAACGGATTTTACGAAACTCGACCCCTAAGGGGATAAGACGGGGTTTGGAAGTTTGTATGAAAGTCCTATGTTTTTGAAGTGCTGCTGTGTGGCTACGGCACTAAAGAATTTAGCCACCCCCTCTCTTTCCGTGGGTGTCGTAAGAGGCGACTAAGGGATAACAAGGTTCCACGACCACCTTGGAACTTAAGAAACCGACCGATGGCGGGATAACCATTGGGCGGTCACTGACTGATGAGTCAGTGACCTTTCTCACGAGAACTCAAAAACCGCTGGATGGTCCATCCATCCAGGATAGAAAAAAATGAAATTTGGCAGGGAGGTAGATTATAGTTAGTAGACGTCCGCTAAGAACGGATTTTACGATATTCCACCGCTAAGGATGTTTAATTGGGGTTGATAGATTGTATGAAACATATACAGCAGCTATAAGTTCGCCTGATAAGTTATTTATAATGCAGCCTCAAAATAAAACTAAAAATGTGGTGTATGAAGGTTTTATAAAAATAACTATTAAATTATACTAAATTGGGCCTTTTAAAAAGTTACTCAGTGTGATAAGCGTTTCAAGTGACTGAAATAAAAATAATAATTTGCTTTAAGCATTTTAAATAGTAATGCATATCTTCATAACTACGCGAACGTAGTCGCGGGCAACAGTTAGTGTATTATAAAACAAAGTCCCCAAAAGTGTATGTGATCGATTCCCTCAAAATCTACTGAACGGATTTTCATGCGGTTTCACTAATAGAGAGAGGGCTTCAAGAACAAGGTTTACGGAACGGCTAAGCCGATTTTGATGAGATTTTCACTGGAAGTTTCCCGGGAAAACTTTGTGACAGACTGATTTCAACACGGGCGAAGCCGCGGGCACAGCTAGTTAAGTTATATTGATCATCATGATATCTCTGTACGTAAATAAAAATCAAGCACCGTGAGTCGTTCGCCTTGAAATCGAACTAATTTTGAAAAAAAAAGCTACCAAAGGTTTCAGGATTTTGCAAAACTGTTAGGCTTGTAGAAAATTTATACTAAAATAATAAATCAATCTAATAATGACGTACTTTACGCGCATAACTTCGATACGACTGAACCAATTTGAAAGTTTTTATCGTTAAATAGAAAAAAAATCCATACACTCGTATGCACGAAAAAAATATATGCGACAAAGTTCCCGTGTCAGTTGATGGTTCGTTTTAAGTGTTTATTTATTTGTTTAACAGGTTTAGTTATAAAACGCCACAATATACGAATATGGTGCCATGAGTGCGACATGGGACGTCTACAGCGCGTCGTGTGGGAGGGGCAAGGAGCGAGACTCCTTAGCGAAGTTTCTAGCCAGCCGATAGTCAAGAAATTTTTAGAAGCGGTTCCGTACATAATGGTTAGCAAGTATAGTTAATATTTCACACAAAATATATGTCTTTGCATTTTCGCCTGTGTCATTTTAAAGTTTTGAAGAAACGAACATTAGGCATATGTCAGAGGTTTTTTTTTTTTTAATAAAAAAATCTTGTGGCTTGTGACTAGCTACCTTACTTTCAACCGTGTAAAAATATCGCGATAAATATTAGCTTGTGTCATTGTTAGATATTTACTCTCCAGCTATGTACATACCCGTTTTATTTTAATCGGTTCAGTAGTTTTTATGTGAAAGAGTTACAACCATACCATACCACCATAAAATTTACTTAATGTACCTAAATAAACATACAATTAATGACCACCACATTAAGTCGCTTCTTATTGTTATCGCTTATTATATGTAGAATATGTAGAGAGTTCTCAAAACATTTTGTACATTTTAATAACACAAGACCCGCGTTTTGATGCTACACATATTATAATATACTATGTATGTATCTGTGGGAGATATATGTAGAAGATCGTAAAACTTAAACAATTACTACGACATACACATCGCTTCAAGTCAAACTCAATCAGTTACGATGTCTACGTTGATTTACATTGTAGACCTATTTTATATTGTATTGAGTTAATTCATCCAATATCAGTTTGTAAATCCTATATTGACGGAACCACAATTACTTAATGCTATGAATTATCTCCATTTCTCTTTAAAACAGTAACTCGATATTTAGCTTATATAATTATATACATAAAAGATCATAAAATAATATTTTAAGGCATCTTTTAATATTTATATTAGAGATTTGATTATCAGCATTCGTAAGTTTATTTCGAAGATAAAAACATGTTTCTTTTACAATTGCATTTTTATTTGCAGAACACAATCCGTGACATACACAACGCTGTTATCCAGAACGACTTGGAAGGCGTAATGAAGCTCACCAGTGATCCAATACCACCTCAAACCTTGTCCAGCAGAGATGCAAACAACTTGACAGCCTTGCACAAGGTACGATTTTGCTTTTAAACTTGCATAGAAAAGTGTCCTTAATTCTGTTCTTGCGAGACATAAAACCAATTAAATCACTTTAGTTTAGTAATTATAGTATAATGATAACACGTATAAACATTATTTGATCATTTGTATCATTCTTCCAATATCCATCCTCAATACTATCGCTAAGTTGTTTGAAAAAGTAGTGTATGAAGATATCTACTCAATTATTGCTAAGCGCATCCCACATACAAAACACGGATTCATACGCGGTAGGTCAACCTTATCTCATTTAGCTATATTTCCTGATTTTGTTTTAAAAGCAATAGAGAAGGGTGGACAGGTTGACGTGGTCTATACGGATTTTGAGAAAGCTTTCGACCGTATAGACTATGACATCCTTCTTGAAAAGCTACACGGTGTCGGAATTCA
The DNA here is from genome assembly GCF_905220565.1 of Melitaea cinxia. Classification (NCBI taxonomy): domain Eukaryota; kingdom Metazoa; phylum Arthropoda; class Insecta; order Lepidoptera; family Nymphalidae; genus Melitaea; species Melitaea cinxia. Next base: position 11,034,162 of record NC_059402.1, on the reverse strand, counting down.
TGGTGATTTGTTACGTTGGGTGCGATCATATCTTAAAAACCGTACGCAGACTGTTGTTCTTGGAGGTTATAGGTTCGACTACATCCATGTACCCTCTGGGATACCCCAGGGATCTCATCTCGGCCCTCTTTTCTATAGCGCGTATATTTATGACATAAGTACGGTTCTTGTAAACTCAAAACACTTACTCTGTGCTGACGACAAAAAAGTATACATGAGTGTACGCACGGTTGATGATTGTAAGCGGTTACAACATGATCTTAACAACCTATTTGATTACTATACAAAGAACAATATAAATGTTAGTATCCAGAAATGTCAATGTATTAGTTTTACTCGTAAAAATAACCCCATTCTTTTTAAATATAATTTTAATGGTGTTGAAATTGGCAGAACAAATTTGGTCCGTGATTTAGGTGTATATTTTGATAGCAAAATGTTAATGTCTTCTCATATTGATATAATTAGATCCAAAGCACTAAGAAATCTTGGTTTTGTCATACGTACGAACCTGTAGTCCCTTTAAAGATCCTGTTAGCTTCAAAATAGTTTATTATGCATACGTTAGAAGCGTCTTAGAATACGCTGCTCCTATATAGTCTCCAAGGTATGATGTTTATATAAAACGCATTGAAAGTGTACAAAAGAAATTTGTTCATCACCTTAAATTTAAGTGTAAAAAAGCCAATATAAGTGATGAATACGTAGATATCCGCCGAGCTTATAACCTTCTGACGTTATCGGAACGCAGGGAGGTATTAGGCATGGGGGTATGATATATTTCGTGGCCGCATCAACTGCCCGGAGCTTGTTGAACGCATTATACTAAACAGCCCTTCACGGCGCACAAGACACACTGCTTTATTTTATGTGCCGAACTGCTCCACCAACTATGCACAGAATTCTATACTTACAAAATTACCTAACTCATACAATTTGAAATTTCAAAACGTAGATATTTTCAATGGTTCAAAAAATATTTTTCAAAACAAAATAAAACAACAGTTCTTTAAAAAAAATAATCAAAACTACAACTAAATATATATAAATTATATATCTTATATATAAAAATGAATCGCAAAATGTGTTGCTAAGCGCAAAACTCGAGAACGGTTGGACCGATTTCGCTAATTCTTTTTTTAAAATGTTCCTTGAAGTACGAGGATGGTTCTTACGGAGAAAAAAATTCTAAAAAAAAAAAAATTTAAAATTTTCTGAAAAAGTCTAAAAACAACACTTTTCTATACTCCCATACAAAAGATTTGTGATAATACTTAAAAGTCAATTTGAACTTTAATACCATACGATAAAGTTTGTGTTAGGCGATACGAAGTTCGCCGGGTCAGCTAGTATTTCATAAATATTTATGTAATGTTCACTATTATTATTATCATTATTATATATGTTATATTTACTTCCATATAGAATTAATTGTTTTCAAATTATCCTTCCCAGGGGTATTTATAGGTTTAATATGAAAACAAGTTTGTTTTTTTTTTGTGTTTTTCCTTTTATTTTATTTTTTCACGTTTGTTAATTTAAATTTTAAACGGATGGATGGTCGTAATTGGCCTTTTTGATTTTATATCATTCTAGTTTGTTTTATAATTATTTCTGTGCTGTGTACCATCCCTTGTAAGTAAATAAATAATAAATAAATTTGATGAAACTAGTTCTAGAAAATTCCAGAAGTAACGGAAATGTTTGTTTTTATTTAATATGTCTTAAAACGTATTAGCTTACGCCAATAATTGTTTGATATTTAATTCTTTTACAAAAAAGTCATATCAAAATGGTATAAAAATAATTACTGTCACATTAATTTTCATTATTTAATTTTAGTTTTTTGAAGACGGTCATTCTTAATTTTTAACCGATTTCCAAAAAAGGAGGAGGTTCTCAATTCGACTGTATTTTTTTACGTGTGTTACTCCAGAACTTTTCACTGGGTGGACCGATTTCGACAAAAAATTTTTTAACCAAAAGCTGGTGTGTGTCATTTGGTCCCACTTACATTTATTTGAGATCTAACAACAACTTTTCGACTTATATCTCATAATGCGTTTTTGCTTGACTATTTTTTCGTCGACCTACGTTGTATTATACCGCATAACTTTTTACTGGGTGTAGTGATTTTAATGACTTTTAGTTTAATCGAAAGCTGATATTTATCTTGTGGTTACATTTAAATTACATCGAGATCTGATAACAAATTTCTGAGTAATCTTTGATTCCGCGTATTTACTTGACTATATTTTCGTCTACATACGCTGTATTACTTGTCGATGTAATTGATGTCCGTTTTTTTTTTTTCGTTTGCGAGCAAATACAATTATTTGTTTTAACGTCTAACAAAATCATTACGCAACTTTTAAGAAAATCTCTCCCTTAAATTTATAACTTAATTGTGGAATTATTACTGACTTACCGTTATATTACAAACGTTATCTTTACTTATCGTAGAAAAGTATTTTTTTGTTGAATATAGGTTTAGGTTTTATTATATACTAACTGTACCCGCGACTTCGTTTGCGTGGTAGATTCTATCTGGATATTCTAATCCTGATCCCATGGAAGTTATAGGATAAAAAGTAGTATACCAGTTAGTATAGTTACCATGATATCCTTCCTCTTATCCTTTATCTTATTTTGCCGTTCCAGAGACAGATATACAAACATCTAAAAACATTTTTATTTTATTATGTAAATTGAAAAATAACAAAAGTGAAAACAAAGTGCTTTGGTGCGTAGCATTTAGAATTTTAATTTTAATTGTTCATTTACTATTTACAAATTTTATTTTATGTTTCTTTAAGGTTTAAATCATTACACCTTTCGTGATTTTAGTTGTTTTATTTGCAAAAATTGTCATATATATTTAACAGAAAATGTTTGGTTATTTCATATCTATCTAGGAGGTAGATATTCGCGCGTGGTATATGCGTTTTTTTTTCACTTAAAAAACAATATCTTGCTCCACAGCTTCCTTTACCTTCCATTAAAAGTCCCACAAAAATCAGTTGAAACGTTCCGAAGATAAACCTAAACAAACAAAAAGACCGACAAAAAGACAGAGGAAAATTTTTAAATCATTTCTTTTTGTTTTGGTATTCTGTAAATAACTATATGCACACTTCAATTATATTTATATTTGTAGATATTTAGATAAACTCAAACTCTAAAACTTTGATTTATCATGTTCATTTGTTGTTCAATCTGTTTCAAAATTCTGATATTATAGAAATGTGTTTTGTTGTAATAATTACTTGAAGTATTAATTTTATAGGCCGCGGGTCTCGGTCATGGTAGTATTATGAAGTACATTGTTGAAAGGTATCCCCAAGGTATAAATGACTCAGATAATGATGGACGAACACCATTACATTACGCTGCTGTAGTAAAAGATGATCAACACACCTACAATACTCTTATTAGCCTTGGCGCTGATGAAGGCGCAATTGATAACGTAAGTTACATTTAAAAACGCATAGGATAGGAACAAATTAATGTTAATTCGTGCATCGAAGTTAACAATTTTAACTACGTATATGAATAAATATTGAAACTTTTTCTGATAAAAACAAAGTTTTAGTTATTTAAAATATACTAGTACTTTAAGGATACGCTAATTTGCATTATAATTCCAAATACATTGTGTTTTCTTTTAGAAAAACAAAACACCAGCTTATTACATTAATAGACCTCAGGAAATCGATAAAAACCTCTTTAAAATATTACCCGAAGCACCAAGAACGCCTTCTAGTGCTTATCCTGCTTCATGGGATTGGAAAATATTAGACACGGAATTTATAGATTTGAATAAAAAAAATCGAAAGAAAAATTTAAAGGCGTCAAATGAAAATATTTCATCAAAACTTAACACGAATACGATATCAGACAGTATAGAAAATATTGATAACGTAATGAAAAATAGTAGTACACACGAACTTATAAGTGATTTACCTGACTTAAATGATGGTGAAAAACATAATGCAAATAATAAAGAATCTAATGTAAACGATATACAAAACAACAAGGTAAGTATGGCATGTGTCTCAGATAAAAAAGTCATTAAAAATAATTTGCATTGCTTTTTAAAAACATTTGCATGAAACATGTTCTTTTTATTTTAGGATACAACAGAAATTGAAAAGGTAAAATTAGATATTACTGAAATTAATGCTCAGTCTGGTGAAAATATTAAGACTCCAGCTGAAAACATTGAAGACGAACAAATTGACACTAATGAAACAGAAAATTTAAAAATAAAAAATACAGACAACGAACACCATGACCATACGAATGGTATTCTTGAACATGACAAAGAGAAAAATAGTGATTCTGAAATTGTTGGTCAGAAAATTAATGACACGGTACATATTAAAGTAATAGAAAATGTACACCAAAAAGATACTGTGTCAGATAAAGAAGACAATACTGAAACCGTAGAAGAGCAAAAACATGATACAAATGATGAAGAAAAACAAGGGGTAGGTAAGGAAGTAAGAGAAGAAAAAGAAGTTGACATAACTGTAGTCAATATTACAGATAGTTTTGATAACGAAACTGATAAAACACAAGTAAAAGAGAATAATAAGCAAGAAGTCCCTGAAATAACATCTCAAGAAATTAGTAATGCAGAAGTTGAAAATGAAAATACTAATAATCACAGTCAAACTTATAACGAAACAAATGATTTTGATGATCGTCCTAAATCTGATGTAAAACAAGAAAATAGTAAGGAAGAGGAGGTCTCTAAAACTACACCAAACGAAGGTAATGCTGAAGATGATGACGATGTACAAGTACAAGGAAATTCTCACCCAGAACACAATGACATTCACACTAAAAGTGCAACATTAAGACAAAGCAATGGCAGTCCCAGCAGAGGTGATACTAACACCTCTTCTGGTTCTTCACACGAAATATAATTATATTCATCTTACTATACTATTTTACGGGGTCCCTGACGAGTTCAATATTTTTGATTGTTTTGCTAATTAAGGAAACCTCATCAACGGCCGAAATATTCAGGAAAATCTTATAGAAGGTATAATTAGCAGTGAAGCCGAACAAGAAACAGAAGACGCAAGTATAACGCAAAGAGATAGCCCATATCACAACGACATTCTTATTGTAGTAAGTATACAATATAATTATCTCAATTCGGCCTGATGTGAAAGGTAACATTATAGAAAAAATAAATCTTACTTGTTGTGTTTTTAGAGTAGTAATGACGTAGCACTTTGCATACTTCACAAAACACTTTAACACAATAAAATTAGATTAATTTGCTAGCTTTTTAGTTTATATGTTGAACTTAGCTCGCAAATGCTAGGCTTTTTGATAAATAATGTGAAAAAAATGTTCTATTAAACAGGACAATGAAATAGATCCAGAAGTAACTGATTTAATAAATACTGCTAATATGGAAATGTTAGCAACTTTAGTATTAAATGGCGAGGGATCTAGATTAATTGGCCGCCAGTCGAGAAATACTGAATTACAAGCTTTTTTGAATAATGTTCCCACTTATATGGTGAGGAGATTTTTAATACTCGTTGCTAAAAATTTAAAAATAAATTGTCTGTTAATCTTGTTCCTATACAATTTTAGCAAAAAATAAATAAAGTTCATATAGCAGCTAGAGAAGGTAAATTAAAAGATTTGCAAGCGGCTCTAGATCGTAGAAAATTTGCAATTGCCCGAGATCCTATTTCACCAAATGGCGCTACACCTTTACATGTGGCCACTGTATTTGGAAAAAGTAATATTATGAAATATTTAGGAGGGAGGTAAGTAAAAGTAAAAAGAACGTACATTTTATAATAATAAAACATTTATTTACTTCTTAATTATTTTGAAGATTTCCCGAGACCTTATCTGCAGTGGATTTTGAAGGTAGAACCGCTTTGCATTATGCAGCTGTTCTACCAGACAATGGTCATTATTACAACATATTGCAACAGTTGGGAGCTAATTCTAAAGATCTGGATGACGTAAGATAAAACTATATTTAATATATATATACGCTTGTTTAATGCATAAATTAATGATGTTATTATTCAAGAACTAATATCATTCCAGAATGGTCGATCAGCTGAAGATTACTTTAAGAATCCCACTCTATTTCCATTTAAACAAATGTTAATAGATTTCGGGATAAGTGACGCGACTGCAGAGGCTATGTTTTCTGATAAGGGTGCGTATATGTAAACATATGACGAATAAGTAAAATGGCAAACAACACCGATTATCATGAAATTTAAATTATAAATATACTTCACTAAATCGAGCTTTTTTAAGTAATTTTTAAGTTTTAACCAATTATATTTCTAAATTAATTTACCACTCTCGCAGAATGTAATGGGTGTTATTATTTATTAAGAATTCTCATCGTCACACCTTTACAAATTATTTAGTTTTTTATTTTGTTAAGTTTTTGACTATGTAAAAGTGGTCATAAATATAATATAAATGTATTCAGTACCAGATGACCACGTATCATCTCGACGTGTCTTAGATATACCTGAAGCATTGGAAACTTTAGACCGGTGCTACCGACTTCTAGCATCAGCCAGACCAGCTCGAACTCCATTATCTGCATCGTCTAATAATGCTACTCCACCAAATGTCTTAGGCAGATTTCTGAAGAAACAAATATTTGATTTGATCAAATATAGAACGACAAAACTTGACCATAACCTGTTTGATGTTATATGGCCAGCAGTCAAAAAACTACCCGATAATAAGAATATTATCCAAACAGTAGAAGAAGACTTTTCAGGAGGAGTTTCATCTCCAGATTACTATGTTTTTGAAGTATTTGCGGAATTTTTATTGCCACTCATTAAGGATATGCATAACATAAATATTCACTCTGATTTACCCGATCATCCAATAACAGATTTTGTAAAAAATAGACTTCTATCTGAATCATCAGAACCTTTAATTGAAATAAACATTGATCCTAACAATGAAATTGTTTTATCGGGCACTATGGAATGCTCAAGAAATTTAGATGGTTTTGAGTTACCACTTAATCTTAAAGTTGGTAAATTAGAAAGTGTAGAAAGAATAATTACAACAATACTAATGAGAGAAGATTTTTCTAAAATAATTGGACAACTCAGCCCTGAACCAGATCAAAAGGGAGGCACGTATTATACATTGAATGAAGTCTTAGAAAAACCTTCTGAAATATCGGCTACTTTAGCATCAGCAGGATTATTAATACCTCTGTGTGATAAAGATGACATTGATGATTTTAATCTTCTTCACGGAAAACACTGGCCATACGCCCGTGGTGTATTTGTTAGTGATGATAAAAGTGTAGCCATTTGGATCAATGTACATGATCACTTACGCGTTCTCATTTCCACACCATTCGATTCTCCGGGACATATTGGCTTAACCTTTAGTAAACTATCTCAAATTATGGCTTATTTACATAATAAACTTGACTTTGTTTGGGATCGAAAACTCGGTCACTTGTCTAGTCGACCATCGTTTTTAGGAGCCGGAATCCGCTTTAGTATAATTGTGAACATCCCCGGCCTTGCAAAAGACTCTGAAAATATTAAGCAGTTATGCACAATGAGGGGATTGCAGTATAGAGAAACGCTTAATACACATATCGCTAGAATTAGCAATTATCAATGTTTAAGTATAACAGAATCAAATTGTTTCAACGATTTTACTAGAGCAACATCTAACCTTTTACATCTAGAAAAAGATTTAGCAATGCAAAATTCGGACCATATCGCAACAATGCTAAGTAATATATTCAAAAGAAAAAGAAGCAGCTTAGCTGATATTCACGAATCAGCAGATAAATTTCGAGAAAACCACTAATGTTCTACTTTTATATAATAAATAATTAAATACTACATCTTAGAATAAATGATTAAAATAAGTTTTATCACATTTTCCTTTGAATAAATAAGTATTGAAAAGACAAAAGTGCGTTACATAAATAGAGTACGTATAATATGGATTAATGTCATCAAATTATGTAGGTCAGTACTCAAACTTATTAGTAGTTTCTTGAAACTTTACAGTTCGTGTGAAATTTTTTGGAGTTTAAGTAGTCACTATAATATTTTCACGTAGATTTATAAAGTACTTAAAGCTTATGCATTATAGAGCACATTAAAAGGCACAATCACTTTTGTCTTTCCAATACTTTGAATACTATGTAAAAATGAGTGTTGTGTTTATTACATTAGTGTTTTCACAAAAGCTTTTTAACGTTTACAAATATCTGAACAAAAATTTTTATGTGTGTTTGTGTATTCCAAATTTACGTGTATTGTACTGGTACTTAAATGAAGATTAGATCATCGTGTTATGTGTTACTTATACCTTTGTTTTTTAACCATTAAGTACGTTCGATCGATCTGTCGTATACAAACACGTATTTTCTTTTAAACGTCCCGGTGGTATTATATCGAAGGTCATCTTAGTGAATAATTGATTTCTTGTAGGTATGAGCCACGCAGCTAACGGACACATGGACATTCCCATCTTTCACACCGAAGAAGGCAGATATCTCGCAAAGTGTAAGGTTTTTACAGTTTTTGTTTAAAAGGCTTAAATTCTGTATTTAATTGAAAATGAGCGGAAAACGTGTTAATAGTACCAACGATGACTTGGATTCCGAAATTTTTACAGCACTTGGAGATCCTTTGATCAAAGGTCTAACCGAAGTGGCTAATATAAAACCTAAAGATCCCGTAGCGTTTCTTGCAAGTTTTCTTCACAATTTTCCAGAACACGAAAAGCCTCGATTGAGAACACAGGTGCATTTTTTAAGTAATTTTGTTTAACATGTAAAGAATTAAAGTACAAATTAACAGCTCCTATAGGCATTCGTTTGAAGTACGAGGGAGCGTTTTTATGTTCGCGGAATGAAGGGTAAGGGGTTGAAATAAAAAAACCAAATTATTTTTCCTTTTCAATATATTCACCTGCAAGACGGACACATTTTTTAAATCTTTCAATTAATTTATTTATACCCTCATAAAAAAATGTTTTGTCTTTGTCCTCAAAATAAGCGGTAGCGTAGTATTCTCCGGTTAAAGAAACACCTTTATCTTTATAATCGATCAATAATATTCCTTCTGAGTCCCAAAAGACCGTTGCCATGAGTTTCCCAGCTGACTGTGACACCTTAAACTTCTTGGGGGGTGCTGTGCCCTTTTTATGCCACTGCATAGAGTCTTGTTTCGACTCAGGTTCATAATGATGAACCCAAGTTTTGTTTTCAGTAACAATTCGACTCAATACACCATCCTTGTCTTCATTGCAGAGGTCCAAAAATGCACGTGAACACTCTACGCGTTGTTGTTTTTGCGGCGGCGTGAGCATTCTCGGTACCCATCTTGCGTTGATCTTAGTCATGCCAAGATGATCGTGCAGTATTTTAAAAATGATTGTATCGGATACGCCAACCGTTTCTGCGAGTTGTTTCTTCTTTAGTCGAGCATCGTTGAGTACAAGTTTTTCGACTTTTTGGATAAATTCTGGCGTGGTCACCTCGATGCTCCCTTCCGGCCTCGGGTCATCTGCAAGGGATTCCCTTCCTTTTTTAAACAAACTGTGCCACTTGTACACCATGGTTTTTCCTGGACAAGCGTCACCGTAAACCGATGACATCTCATCCATTATGGTCGCAACTGATTTTCCTTGCTTGGTAAGGAACGTGATAACGACACGATATTCGATTTTTTACATATTTCACTTTTCACTCCTAATTATGTTGCTTGGTTGACGATAGTTCAAAGACTAATAGTCTAATAACAATGAAATCTCGTATTTATACTAATTATGAGTCACTAAACACGGTACGATCCTAACGAGCCTAATCACCCCTCTCCAACCCTCTCATTTCGCGAACTTAAAAACGCACCCTCGTTTAATTGTTAAATATTATATAACTCTTTTAAACATAGTATAACACTAACAGTTTTTATGCTTTTTCTTTCCGGAAGTAATGCTAGTAATCGTCGTAAAGGTTGTGTAAGAGAAATAAATCAATAACAACTTTCGTTACGCCACGTGAAGTTTCCTAGTATCTTATTTCGTAGACCTGAAACTACTATTGTATTGTATATTGTGCCATCTGATTTAAACTTTTATGAAATATCTAATTATATACTATATGAATACAAAGTATTTATTAAAAAAGAAATAAACTAAATAATTTATTATTAGAAAAAAATTGTGGTGTCATGGGACACCAGGTAGGAACGAAGTTCCTTCGCATAGTATAGAAACAACACAATTTGAAAAAAAAAATTGAATTTTATATATATTTTCTAATTCTTGATTTTTTTTTTAATTTTGTTGATTGGTTTTTAATTAAGTAGGTACATAAAAGTATTTAGGAAATTTAGTATTTTAGAAAATAATAAATACCGTAAAATAAAATAAATCAAACAAAATAATAATAATAATAATAATTCAAACTATTAAGTGAAATAAAAAAACATATGTCTTTATTTATTTTTGTCGACAGTATAAAATTACATGAATAATTTAAAAAAGTTTACTAGTAATATTTTAGTTTTACAAACGTCATATTATACAGTCGTGTGACTGATATTACGTCACTTCCGTTATATATTTTTCTTACGGTTTTAGTATCACATTTTGTTCAGTTCGGTCGCGCCTGACAAATGTCAATGTCCTAATGTCAAGCCTGCCGTAAGGAACTTCGTTCCAATAAAAAAAAAACCGTTAATTATATACATATATACTTTAACGATACACACTATAATTATGACATATGAGTATACTTATATTATATATGATTATTAATATATAAAAATGAATGTCGCTCAGCGCATAACTCGAGAATGGCTCGACCAATTCGGTTAATTTATTTTTTCGGGCCCACGGCAGGTTTTCATACAAAAAAAAAATAAAAACAAATTACTATTAACTTTTGACAGAACGAAGTATATTCGGGCAGCTAGTTAATAATATAGGCGCCGGCCTCACCCCAAACAATGACCCAACTCACTCTGTCAATATAGTAAATGTGCGAGAGACATTACTCAGTACTCATTTGTTAAAAAAAACAGACTATAGCAATATACATACTTGTAAAAATATTGACTGTATGAACTATAATCAGTTAATAACTTAATTATTCCTTCCATTATGTTTTACTCAAATTATCTATGAATACAAAAGCAATGGCTATTTTCTATGTAATTTTTTTAGAAGCAATTGCGTTTGTTTTTTGTCTGATATTAGTAATAATTTTGATTTTATTATAGCCTTTCATGTAATTATTGGGAATGTCGTCTATAATTTTGTAGATAGTTTGTAAATTTAAGAAAAAAATAATTTAAAAAAATATATCCAACAGTTTGTTAACTGTATGTATAAATATCATTAACATCTTTCGTAAACCCTTCATGGAAGAATATACAGCCACGAGTTCGATATATAACTCTATGACTTTTTAGATCTGCCTTTTTTCTCGAACTCAGTCTTTATAATTTAACTCCTTTTATCAGAAAACATAAATAAAAATCAATAACTATTATTGTGCATTGCCTAAACAGGAATCCAATATATTAGTAACAAAAGAAGCACCTGAAGTAGATAATGAACATCTACCGTTTAATTACAAAGACGGCACTGAAGGTAAAGCGATGGAAGAAATAAATCAAGAGCCTACCGATCGCATGCGTACGGCTATTCGACCACATAAACCAATAGACGTGATTACCGTGGATCCTCAATTAGAAAATAATCCAGATGCGCCTGAAACTGCTCTTACAAGTCCTAACAGAGTAAATAAGTAAAATATAAATTTTCTATATAAATTTTGGTAAAAAAGGCATTAAATAAAAGTACTTAAATGATGTTGATGTTGTCTGCTGCGTGATTACGGCAGTAAAGAATATAGCCACCCCCCTCATCCCGTGGGTGTCGTAAGAGGCGATTAAGGGATAACATAGGTCTACTACCGCCATGGAACTTAAAAAGCCGACCAACCATCCAGCTGTTGGCTTTGAAATACACAGGCCGAAGACGGGCAGCAGCGTCTTCGGTACGACAAAGCCAGCTCTGCAGTCGCCAACCCACCTGCCCAGCGTGGTGACTATAGGCAACGCACATGAGTTTACGCCATTTTTGGCGCAAACTTGTGGAGGCCTATGCCTAGCAGTGGACTGCGATAGGCTGAAATGATGATGACTTAAATGATAAACTATCTAATAATGACTAATCACTAATTTCAATACTTACTATCATAATATTAGTGATGATTTTAAAGATACTTCTGACAAAAAAGTCTAAAATGTCTGAGAGAGAGATCTGGATAAATGTTTTACTTCATTAGGATTTTTATGACGAATATATGATGAAATTATATCTTTAAAGGACGAGCACGGGCAATCGATGTTACATTTCGCAGCTGCTCGAACTCATACAAACAACGCACTGTTCCAACTACTCCAGGAATCAGATGTGAGTCTTGGCTACCGAGATGAACTGTATCGTACTGCGCGTGATGTGTCCATACAGGCCAATCTATTGGAAAACACTGCCGAGATCGATCGATGGGTTCTGCATTTAGCCGCCAGAGGTTAGACATCATCATCTACTTGAGCAATATAAATAGATACTCTAAAGAGACTCTACACTAAAGAGATAGAAGGGTAATAATAAGTCACTAATGAATATGTATTGATATCTACTAGGTCTATAAAATAAAATTGTTTCAGGAAACGCTGATAAAATTATGGAATTGCTATTTCAAGGATACGACCATATATTAGACGTAGTAGACGAAGAAGGCGTGCCGATATCCGAAGTAGTTGCTCAACGCGGCGACAAAGAAATGAATGATCTTCTTGCATCAATTCCGGCTTTTGAAGTAATTAAAATAAAAAAAAATAAAGTAACATAAATATAATCTAATCATTGTCTCTTGCAAAATTATAACTAGTCTGAACAATTACATTTGTAACGTTCTTGTAATTTAAAATAATCAGTACTGTTAATGAATAAAATGCATGTACACCAATGTAAATGCATTACCTACTTTCATTTTAGGTGCACTAATAGATGAATGTGTTCGTATACCTATAATGTAACAAACTAAATAATCTCTACACAACAGATACACAATTAATAATGTAACAATTTTTTTGTCCTAAGGAATCAAGAGAAGCTCTACACGGAGCCATACGCCAAGGCGACCTCTCTTCTGTTCAAGAACTGCTGGCAGGAGAGGGCGGTCGCACGCTCCCTCTCGTTCAGAATGCGCTCGGACGCAATGCGCTACACATAGCTGTGCTAGCCCAACAAGAAGACATTGTGGAATACTTGGCCAATACTTATCCGGAAATACTACGTCTCGGTGATAATGTACTAGAGAATTGATATTGGAACTCTTTTCCTAGATTAAAATTGGTTAAAGGAAAATATCTTTGTGATTAAATACATACGATAGGGTAATATTAAATTTAAACAAATATAGATCTATGACTTCGGTTTGTAATAGTAGATAATAGAGGTATAATAAAGATCTGTAAATAGTAGATAAACAAAAGTAAAAAAGTAGTAGATTTTCAAAGCAACTGTTTTAATGACTGGTTATATTACAGCTGGAACGCACGGCATTACATTACGCGATGGGTGTCGAAAAGATGGAATCCTTAAGCCGCGTACTCATCAGGGCCGGTGCTAAAAGGGTACTCAAAGATCTCAAAGGTCGACAACCGTCGTACTACTTTATGAACAAATCTGATATTTTGCGCCTTAAAGAGGAAGAAGAAGCTTATTAATTTGAAAGAAAAGAAGAATGTTAAAGTAACGCACAGAAAAGTTCTAGACAGGGCGAATATATTTTTTATCGTATTTTCTGTCTGTCTTGCCATGACTTTTATACTAATAACATGAAAACCATAAATCACCTATTCATATTATGAATGTTGCTTGAACTTAAAATGTGGCAAAACAGTTATAAACCAATTATTTTTAAAAAAATTGTTTAACAAAATTTTTAACCACGTTTATAATAAAACATTTTGATGTGTCACATAGGACTTTTTTTTTTATATTTTCGTAATTTTAATAGTATTAATGCTTGTAGGGACCCTTTATGCTATTTGTCAATTTAGTAAATATTCAATAATAAAGTCTCGTAGAATAAAACACTTGTTTTATTTTCATATTATTTGGTACACAGTAAAATCGAGATTATCGTTAAAGATCAGTATATTAACACTACGTAATTAAATACCTATCGCATCTCAATAAAAAATACATAAAAAAACGAATATTTGAACTGAAGTATCATATGTTATAGTCATTCTTCCATCTAAATTTTCAATCCTCATTTCGTTAATGGTTGCCAGGGGATAGGATTTATGTACATTTGAGACACCGAGCCACGCATACCTAGAATGGAAATTGTTAATAATTTACAGGTCATCATTTTTGAAAAAGTTTATCATTTATTTATAAGTTTTCAGTTATTTATAGACAACATATATATCTTATCTAATTAATAAGCTCAATCGTATTTCTAAACAAATCAAAATGAAAAAACTAAATCACAATGTAAATGTTCCATATTTTATTCTACATAATATAAGATTTATATTGATGTATGCATGTCTCACTGACTGATTTACTATCGCCAAACCTAACTTAACGAAATAGCCTCATAAAATTGGGCAAGTAAAAGTCGTATAACTACGCCGAATAAGGAAAGATATTTTAAAAAAATGAAACAAAATAATGATTGAAAGCTTATCCAAAATCCGTTATCTCATTTACTATTTCTAAGATTTTGATTAGAAGTAAATATGAATTTCAGCAATTTTTAAATTAAGGAATAATTTATTAAAGGAAGGAATTCCTTATTGTGGTCAAATGTTTTCATTGGTAGTTAAACTACTTCTTTAATTATTTATCTTACAATAATAGGATAATGCTTCTGATTCATAATAAATAATTACATGCATTTTTAACTATGCCATCCTTATGCCGATAAAATGATGCCTCTTGCACATGGAAACTCATTTTTGAACTAACAATGATATTTTGTACATATACTAACTGAGTTCTCCTTGGTTTAGAGGCACGGGCAACGGTTTATTCTTGCTCGTACGCAGCCAGTCTCTGTAAGCTCGCTCGCCCTGCACGCGTCGACGTTCTTCCTCAATTGCGAGACGCGCGGCACGACGCTCCGCCTTTGTTTTCATTACTTTTCAATTGAAGATGTTTTATTATAATTTATGAGATAAATGTCAAACACCACAAACTTTTAATTGCTATAAAATACCCTGTTTTGGGCTCTTTTCTTCGAGTAATTTAGAATGGCCTTGAATGATTTGTTCGAGAACTTTTTGTCTTACACATTTATCTTTATATCGCTGTCTCAATATCAAACTATTAAAACTTGTTTACTAATGTTGCATAATTTTTATCGTCCGGGGCGCTTAATTTTAAAATACGCCACTGCCCATTTATAGCTACATACTTATAGGTACATATGTAATTGTATCGATTCACGATTAGGCCTATAACATCCTACTGCTGGGCATAGGTCTCTTTCTCCATGTAGAAGAAGGATAGGAGCTTAACCCACCACGCTGCTCCACTGCCAGTTGACGATTTTTATTCTCTACTATGAGTAACGATAGATATCAGGTATTTATGATAATAACCGAAACAGACAGATTGACGTTATTTCTGAGGCACGGTGGAGATACCCACAAGGACAGACACCCAAAACGGAAATTAAAATTTGTAAAAATTAAAAATATTCACTCCGAGCGGGAATCGAACTCGCAACCGCCGGTGTGTAGGCGCCAAGACGGCATGCGCGCAACTAGACCAAAGCAGTCATCGTGTAGATGTACAGAGTGACAAATGGGAAGTTGCCTAAAGTAATCACTTATAATTTTGAGATAGGTTCAGGAAAAAAAATAATAAAAACATACATTGAATCACTGAAGTAGTCATTTTTATTTGAAATAGGTTTCAGTTTAATTGAACATTTTCAATAGGCACAATTAAGTTTTAAAAAAAATGACAAAATCTGGCTAGGGAATGACTATTAATGGTAAATATTTTCGAAATGATCCCCATTTGAACTTGCACAATAATCAAGTCGTTTTTGAAAGCTATAAAAACTTTGTTCAATTGTAGATGAAGAAATATTAGAAATTCCTTTTCTAATAGCTTCTCTCAAATCATTTTTGGTCTTGGGTTTTTCCGCATAACAGTAATTGTAGGGTGCCTGAGCCTTAGCGAAATGTTTTGTTTATGTTTAAATGTTAAATCAGAAAGAACTATAGGTTCAAGATGTTTATTAAATTTAAATGTTATTAATGTTAAAGAATGTTAATGAGCGCATCCGATGATAGACACGGTGAATTATGCACTGAAGTAACATGCACGGCGTCGGCCTAATTTATTTAGTGCGGCGCCATGCATGTGCGGTGTTGTTGTGCTGAGCAACACCTAAATGCTCGGTAATTGACCGAACATATTCCCGGGCGGGAAAAGATCACAAAAAACTTAAAAATTTAAAATATGATACAATGCTGGATGAGGGTTAGTTATGCGACAATTTTCTCAAGTTCATGCCAGCCCCTTTTAATAATAAAATAAGGTCATTAATTAGTTTTTTGCTTGCTTCTAAGGTGTAACATCCGTGAACTAAGTCGTCCATGTAAAATGCTGACTCTAGAACTTCATTTATTAAAATTTGACCATATATTTTTTCGATATCAGCAATAAATAAAGGATATTGTCGCCACTTTAATAATAATTGTATGTTTTGTTGGAGATTGGGACCCGTATACATTATTTCGCTAAGGCTGTATCCAGTACTCGTTCGGGCCCGTCCGTTAAATACCAATCGGTTCTTGGTGGTAGTGGATACGATGCGCTGAATCACGTGGTGTGGTAGATAATTTTCCAATTCGGGATTAACGTCATCATCTAATTTCATATGTTTCAATATTTTGTATTCAGTCATAAATGCTTTGTAATCTTTTGCTAACTGTTCCTGTTTTTCGAATTTTCTTTCAAGATTTAAAAATTGTGCTACAGCCATTTGTTTCGAGGACCCTAATTTTTGTTGTAAATCTTGTTTAAGGGGAAGTCTAACCGCATATTGTCCATTTTCTTTTCTTACTGTTGTTTTTAAATAAAAATCGATGCATTCCTGATCCTCGACTGAAAAGTTTGTTGACGATTCATTTATTTCTTCAATTTCCCAAAACCGTTCGATGTTTTGTACGTTGTTTAATATAACGTTACACTGATATGTTCTCGTGTTACCGCATAACACCCAGCCCAGCTGAGTTTGTTGCGCAATAGGCAAATTGTCGTCGTCGTTTTTAATAATCCCACTTAAAATAATTTTCGAATATATATCGGCTCCAAATAATAAGTCGACGGAGCGACTTACATAAAAGTCTGGGTCCGCTAACTGAACGTTTGATAAGAATTCCCAATTTGGTTTTTTGAAAGTGTTGTTAGGCAAATTTTTAATTTAGTTGTCCATAATAAGTACTTCTGCGTTAAATGTAAAATTATTAAAGATTGAATTACTCTCGATGTTTACAACTCCTTTACAAGAGTTTTCTTTTTGTCCTACTCCAAAGATAACTCCCTTACATTTTTGTCGCGTGAGACGCAGTAGTTGAGCCGCTTTCTCTGTTATTAATGATATTTGGGACCCTTGATCGATTAAGGCCCGTAATTGACGCTGGGTTCCGTCCGCTGCTTTAACTTTCAATATCGCTGTTGCTAGCAGAGTCTCAGAATAATCATTTTGTGACACATGTGAGTTTGACGAAGCATTTTCTGTTTTCATGTCTCCAGTCAATGACCTAGCTGACCCTTGATCATGCACCGCGGACTCATATGCGTCGTGCAAAATAGTATTATGTTGACTAAGACATTTGCGACATGTTTTTGTTGAAATACATGTATTTCCGTTATGTTGAAATAAACAATTGTTACATACTTTTAATTTATTTACTGTTTTTAATTTTTGTTCATTCGACATTTCCAAGAATTTTTTGCAGTTGTAAAGCCCGTGGCTTTGCTTACAGAGAGGGCATTCGAAGTTGGATGAAATGTGAAATGTCTTCATAAAAGGTTTCGTGTTTTTTATATGAAAATTATTGTTATTTTTTGTTTGAACAAATAAAGGTTGTTTAGGAAATGAATGTTGGTTTTGATGATTTTGCAATGTTGATTTTTGTGGTATGTCTTTGTTAAAGTAGCTTGTTTTTTGAATGTTATCAGATTTTCGTCGTGACGATTCCAAGGCAAAGAACTTTCTTTCTAAAAATTCTAAAAGTTCTTGTAGTACAGGCAGTTCTTGAGGTTTTCTTAGAGATCCGATATACTCAGCGTGGGTTTCTGAATCCAATTTTTGAGACAACAAATGGACCAATATTGGATCCCACGTTGATATATCGATCTGTAAATTCTTGATAGCATTTAAGGTTTCAATGGTGACGTCATGCATTTTCTTTAGTTGTCCCGCTGACTGTTGTTGTATGTTAGGAAGGCTTAATAAAGTTGAAATGTAAGAAGTAAATATTAATTTTTTGTTATTATAGCGATTGTTTAGTATATCCCAACAAGTGTTGTAGTTTTCAGAGCTTATTTGGAGATGTTGAATAAGTCTTTCCGCGTCTCCGCGCACCTTGCTTTTAAGAAACTGCATTTTTTGGGCATTGGAGAGAGTAGGGTTGCTATGCACAGCCTCCGTAAATAGATCTTTAAACGACACCCATTGGTTATGATTGCCGTTGAAAACCGGAATTTCTAGTTGAGGGGTTGATTTTTCGCGATGCGTGACTGACCACATCTTGGAGTTAATGTCCCTTTTAATTTTGTTATATTGTTTTTCGTAGGAATCAAAACGTGTTTCGTATGAAATGTTTTCTTCACCCATTTCACAAACTATCTCCCAGTGTAAATTATCCACGGCCGACCACCTGTTTTGTAATGATGTAAGCGCGTCTTCAAACTCCCATTTTTCGGATATGCAACCAACGTCTATGAGCCTAATAGTCCTTTCAAATGCTTTAAAGTTAGACTCCTGTTTTCGTAAAAGATTACTCAAGTTTAAGCTCGAAGTAGACCCTGAATTCTCCTCGGTAGTAGCCTTCGTATACTCCTTAAAATACGACTCCTTAGACATACCTACTTCTTGTTTTCTTTGTTATGTAAACTTTTCCAAATAATTTTTTGTTTCAGTATAAAACTGTAATGTTTGTTGATAATAATTCTCTATAAAATACGGATAGTTCGTTTTCTGCGGTATTTGTTCTAATTTGTTATGATTTTCTAGAAATTCTTTCCAATATGCCTCGAGAGTTTCAAGACGACGTCTTATGTAAGACGGAGTTTTACGCTCCGATGAATCTTTTTTAAAATTAGTAAGTAACTTTTCCATTGCACCCATGATCTCGTTTTGAGATTCTACAATACTAACGTAGTCTTCCATTATTAGAAAATAAAATGAAACGATCTTACTTGTTTTCTGCAGCAGCTGACGTTACTCAAGCAGGACGCCGAGTATATCACCACCTTTGTTTTCGGATTACAACGAACAGTAGCCCGACGCTGTGACTTTGTTAATGTTAATCACTAAGTTCAAGCACTGACTGTTCTCCAAAGTTCTCTGTTCACCTCAAACCACGAATATTTTAACACGCGCGAGGTTTTTGCCCGAAGGACCACATGTAGGGTGCCTAAGTATTAGCGAAATGTTTTGTTTATGTTTAAATGTTAAATCAGAAAGAACTATAGGTTCAAGATGTTTATTAAATTTAAATGTTATTAATGTTAAAGAATGTTAATGAGCGCATCCGATGATAGACACGGTGAATTATGCACTGAAGTAACATGCACGGCGTCGGCCTAATTTATTTAGTGCGGCGCCATGCATGTGCGGTGTTGTTGTGCTGAGCAACACCTAAATGCTCGGTAATTGACCGAACAGTAATCTTTCAGGAAGCCCCATAAAAAGAAATCACACGGGTTTAAGTCCGGTGAATACGGGGGCCATTCTATACCTGCTGAAAATGACAACGTTCTAGAATATACCTACGTGGGCCCAGTCTTATACGGTAGAATAAAGGAGGAAAGAGATGCATATACTTTAGGCAACTTCCCATTTGTCACCCTGTACAAGAGCTATTGATGTCAATGATAATAATGAATCATCATACATATAATAAAAATGAAACGGATCGCTGTCTGTACATTTAAGATTTATGAGAAAAACGTTTTTTGGATATCCTTTATAACGCATACAGCACCCAAAATAATGATTATAAGAGTATTTATCTGTTTGTCTATTTGTCTGTGCGTTTGTACACGCTAATCTTAGAAACGACTTATCCGATTTAGATCCTATGTCCGATGATATCCGATGTAGTTTTACTGATATATTGTGACAAGCTTAGCTTAACATTTAATGTTTGTTTCATGTCAATCGGTTCACAAATAAAAAAGTTATGATAATTTAAAGAATCACGTTGAACATGTAAAGTCACTATTCAACACGGACGAAGTCGCGAGCACAGCTAGTATATAATAATATTTTATATAAACATATGTGTAACTGCCATATCACGCAAGTGAAGCGAAGGGAAATATTTCAGTGCTGGAAAATAGATTACGTGTATAAAAACGCTAAGAACATACACTTCATGTCCTCTTCCTTTTTTCGTATCCATTCTGCTAATTTTTCTTCTTTATTTTGCTGTCGTTGCTTTCGTTCTTGTTCAAGCTTCTCATTCTGAGGGTATTTCCTCATGATTTCCTCGGCTTTGCGACGTTCAGATTGAGTTCGTTTGCGCTCCAGCCAACGTCGAAATGACTCCTCTCGCTGTTCTGCTGTGGTTGTAGGTACTAGTTGTCTTTTCGTTTTTTCAAGGCGCTCCTTTTCTCTCTTCTAATATATTTATTTAAATTAATTTTATTGTACATATTTATTTTTACATGAAATGTCTTACAAGTTGTATTTCAAGATATTAAGATTAGTAGTGACGGAAGTAAATTCAAATTAGATTTTATTTTTGGATTCCTAGTAATAAAGACGCTATTAGGAATTTTAATGAAAATTGATATGATGAATAGTTTTATGGTTTTTTCAGGCGCAAAATAAAAGAGTTCCTACTGACTATCAAGATTTAAATCTCTATAAGCGACTACCACTTCAAGTCAAGGACATAGAACGTGTAGATCATGCGATTAACACACTTCCTATTGCTAGTAAGCAACACAACAAAATTATGGAAATTGTATTTTTATAGCATAGCTTACTTTCATAAATTCTTTGCATTTTTATTTCATTACCTACATTTAATACTCGTTTGTAATTTGTATAATATTAATTATTAAAAGAATTTTATCAAATATTTTACCTCTTGCTCTTTACGTGCTAACCACTGCTGAAAAGCTTCTTGTCGTTTCTTTTCGGTTCGCTCACGTTCTTCTTTAGCTGTAGTTGTTGTTGAAACGGACGCGACAGATAAGCGAAATGTGTCTGCTGCATCTTCACGGTAGGTTTGACATCTCGGCGTCTCGTCATCACGATCTTGTTCATCCTGACTTATTAGTTTACATGACTTTCTTTTAACGCTAGTAGAAGACGCACTAGATATACGTCCCGTTAGGTAAGGCGTGGAACTACTTCTATAGGTACTATGCGGGTGTGGAGTGACGTCATCTACATATGAGGAATCTGTTTGTAGTGACGTCACCGAATGAGTAGATTCAACTTTTTCAATATAAATTGCTGGATTTATATATCGAGTTTTACTCTTTCTCGATGCTAAAGATTCGTTGTCGCTGTGGTACTGAATATTCTCCCCGGCACCGTCAAATACATGATGTGAACTTTTTAGTTTTATATCGTAATGATATCGATTCCGAGCGCTATCGCCAAAGTTCCCTTGGTCGATTTCGCTTGTCATCACGTCAAAAATAAAATACCATACCTAATAAAACAGGAATACCAAAATAAAATTTATGAATTAAAAACTACAGAAAAGAGAGCCTCGAAAAAACTGACATATGTCAATATGCTTTTTTCATTCTAAAATGAACGTCAGTAAGTTTATCGCCAATATAATAATAAACCTCGTGTTCTATGTTCTTGTTGATAAACACGGGCTATTTTCCGCAACTCGACGTCTTAATGCGTCTATTTTGCGTGTTTCTATGTTCTATGTTCTTATAAAAACAAATATCTGTCTCGAACGGAGTGGTAGGCGCAACCACACCCTCAATGGTCGGTGTTAAGGTTACTCAGAACGGTCGTCAATAATTTCGAGACAGTTCCGTCTGTAACATAAGGACACAAAGAGCCCGTACCCGTACCGTACCGTATATGAAGAACTAAATTTTATATGCTGTTCAACTTTTTACAATTAAAAGTTAGTCGCAAAGTTTACCTACGCAGATAATCAAGTCGGTAATTTAAACTTCGGTAACTTGATCTAATTGATTTTAATTTTTATTATTTTCAAAGTAACTAAATAAGAACTGGAATCTCGCAACAACCTTTTATATCATGTAAATTGTGTACTGATGTTAAATTAATGTTGATAGTAAAAGTTTTAAAGGAAATTTTATATTTCATTCTTTTTAGCGCATTAAAATAAAAGCTCGTTTGTCAAAGTTTTTACTTTAATTTAATTTGTTGTTTAATTGTTTGTAGTTTGATTAAAACATTATCAAACATAATTTTAGACTGGACAAAAAGCTTAGGAATGTGCTTAAGACCGCACAGCAGAAGTGAAATCTTCATTGGCTATCACAACCAAGCAATAACCGGTCCCGAGTTCACCCGATCGAACCTTTCACCTCAGATCGTGACGGATCAGCCTAACTTACTACCTACGAAAAAATGTGTATGCGGTGCGCCACAAGAAGTTTGCACTTCAAAAATTACGCACATAAAGCACAGGTATATAAAACATTTGTATAGCCATCTTACGACTCGAAACCATTAAGCGCAGTGGCATACTTTTTTCGGAACTATGTGACTGTGGTTAGGTCTATTTTGTCTCGTCTCTTGCAAAGCTAAAAAAAACTTGTCTTTATTGCTGTCGTGCTTTTCAAAATTTCGGTAAAAAATAGACCACAGATTTTAATTAGGCTTAAAATATGCGATAATGTAAATAAATAACGTGATAAAAAGCAATTGTAGTAGCCAAACCGAAAGTTTTGTTGGCGAAGAGCGGAATTCTTTTCTTCGAGCTGCTCTTCTCTATCTCTAGTTAATATCTGCACCATAATATCTGCATAAGTTTGCGTACTTACATATAATCTTTGACATTCCAGAGTTATTACTATCGTATTTGGATACACGAAATAGGCAATTGGTTAAACAGCGTTAAATTTATAAATATTTACACTCTGTCTTTCTATGTTACCTACATACAAACAAATCACGTTATTTTCAACAAAGACAACAAATAAGCCTAGGTGCGTACACGTTTGTCCAGCAGAATCAGACGTTACCCAATCGTTTTCTTTCTGCTTTCGACTACTTGACTTTCGTCATGAATGCTCAAAATTTGGCTTATATTTCGACGGGTGCAAAGTAAAAAAGTTAACTACAATTTTGAGATTTTTTTTTTATTGCAGTAACTAACTAAAAAATTTATATTTTAAAACATGGCAAAATAAAAAAATACAAATATCGCCTCATTTCTTGTACTTTTGTCAAGTAAAAGAAGACAAATACTGCTGTTTTGTAAAATTACACGACGTACGTGCGTTCAACTACCGCCTGGCCGCTTTTACGCAGTCCGTGCGGGGGGCGAACGTTCATCCTATTGTGCCATCAGTCAGATGTCATGTGCTTCGCCGGCCGGCAACAATGTTTTTTTTTTATATATATCACTAGGTCGGCAAACAAACACACGGCTCACCTGATGGTAAGAGGTTACCGCAGCCTATAGACGCCTGCAAGACCAGAACCATCGCAAGCGCGTTGCCGACTCAATCCCCAATCCCCCTCCCCCCCAGGAGCTCTGGTCACCTTACTCACCAACAGGAACACAATACTGCTTGAAAACAGTATTATTTAGCTGTGATCTTCTGTAAGGTCGATGTACTACCCCAGTCAGGCTGCTCCATATTTTGAGCAGCAAAATTTCTGCTGTGCCCTACCTTAGTTAACAATGTTTGTTTGTTTTGGCTTTTTACGTATTAAGGTTTGTGTGAAAGTGTTATCATAATAATAAACCATTTGAATATATTACAATAGACATGGAAAGACGTTTTTGAAAATTTTTGGAATTGGAAAAGTCATACTTTTTACACTTACTGAAATATATGAAACATCTTTATTAAATCCAGATTTATTAATTCCTATGTAGAAACGACCAAGTGATAGTTAATTCATTTGTCATATTTTTAAGCACGATGTATAGGCAGACAACTGCAATATCTCGTAAATTAAACATAATTAGAAGAAATGATTTATACAATTGTTTGTCTTTCTAAAAAATATAGCAGTGATGAAAATTTCAACAAATTTGGTTCGAAACTGACAAAATGGGAGCACTTTTTCCTATTTTGCACTCTCCTGAAAAGTTGCTGTTTTGTATATAACTCTTTTTACTTTGCACCCGTCGATTTGATATTTACAATGAGTGAAATACACAAATTGGAATGTGAGGTCTTCGAAAAGTTCTTCGAAGTTCATGTTTTCATAAATAAATCAAATTTAATGACAATTATTTAAAGTAAAATGAAAGTGTAATTTCACTTGGGAGGACCTATTACTATACCTATTTGGGAGGATATATTACTAGGACCTATTATACTTGGGAAGAACGACTTTCGGTCTTCAGTGCAGCGTGTTGAGCAGCACTTTAACTTCGGTCTGTCAGTCAGTCAGTTCAGCCTATTGCAGTCCACTGCTGGACATAGGCCTCCCCAGGTTCGCGCCAGACATCCCGGTTTTCCGCAATCCTCATCCAGCCTACACCGGCAATCTTAGGTAGATCATCGGTACAACGGGCCGGAGGACGTCCCACACTGCGTTTGCCAAGACGCGGTCTCCACTCCAGGACTCGTCTGCTCACACGGCCATCGGTCCTGCGACACAGATGACCAGCCCACTGCCATTTCAACTTGCTAATTCTGTGGGCTATATTGGTTACTTTCGTTCTCTCGCGGATAGTCTCATTTCTAATCCTATCTTTGAGAGAAACCTCAAGCATAGCCCGTTCCATTGCACGTTGAGCGACTAACCTAAACTTGTGGACCAGTCCCTTTGTCAGTGTCCACGTCTCGGCTCCTATATTAACTTCAATTTAATTACAATTTTAAAAAATTTAAATTGTGTGAAAATCAAGAAATTATTCGCTACGCAGTGTTACATCGAAAAATAACTGTTTTAATTTTTACGTTATAGAAACACAATTAAAAGACAAACATTAGTAGAAACAGATTTATTGAATTGATTATAATTTGACTTAACATTCTGTTTGTAGGGATATTTTAATACCGGGAGACAGTATTTGGTAGGATCATCAAAATAGAAATTTTTACTGACATTCTCAAATGAAACTGAGGTACAATAAATTAAAATTAACTTATAAGTTTAAAGGGATCATTTTAATGATGTAAATACAATATTAGGCACTTACTAAACTAATGTCTCATAAAGAATAAAATTTGGAATCACTTGATGGTAAAACAAAGTATTCATATAGCAGTCCTGTAGCGAGATATATTTGGATACACATATTTATTCCCTTGTAGGATGAGGGCTTCCAATCCCGCAATAGCGAGATCTCGGGATTCCTAAATCCCGTAACACTTTTCAGTCCCGCGTGATATGGGGTTACGATTGCGGGATCTAGCTAGATTTACGGAAATGTAATAAGCATGTACACGACTTTCTTTCACAGCTAACGAAGCATTTTCACAAATGGAGAATTGATATCTGATTTTAACAAAGTTCAAAAACGTGTACACTTTTTTAAAAGGCTTACCAACTAAAAATTACTTGCTACAAGAATAGAGATAGTCTATCGATTATAAGACAAAATGGAGTAGGATGGCTATCATGAAATACAGTTATCCCACAGAGTTGAAAATTCTGTAACCTGCAAATACCACTAATGAGGCTGCAGGATTGTACGCCCTATTTTGGACACCTTATTAGAGTAAAATGTGCAATATTTATACAGAATATCCCAATATTCAAGTTCATTTCTTATTATTATTTTGTCATTTATATAATTCTTTTATTCATTCAGAACAGATTCAGTATATCTGCAATAAGTATACAATTTATTTTACAAAATTTAATGGAAGCAAAACAATTAATTGTTTTTGTTTGCAAAATATATCAACTTCATAAAAATTCAAACAGATATATTACATGTATATGAAAAACATTCTTATCACTATGACATTTGAAACAACAAACACTAAAATGCTACATATATTTCAGTCACACTATAATACTAACAATTCTCGCTACAAGACCACAATGCCATATGTATCCTATATCTATTTTTTACTCACTAGTAATTTCGTTAATTATTTTATTTAAGAAATAATTCAAAGAGTAAAGACAAGTTTTTGAGATATGTCAGAAAAATATTTATTAATTAAACTGTTACAGTGCTTAAGTATAGCAAATTAGGTTTAACCTAATTAGTGTTAATATTTCAATTAAATATATACAGTCGCCTGTATACACTCATCTAGTGAATAAAAAACCAAATAAATTTGTATTATAGTTACCCTTAAAGTTCACAAGTAATCCTTGCACCTAAGAATACTAGTTGAGATTAAAGTTAAGACCTAGTATAATGAATCTGCATTGGAGGAGCGTGGCTTTTTGATTTTTTCTAAATTCTTGATGACAATATCATGTAAGGAACAGTAGCGGTTGCGAATCTCACACATTACAAGCCAAAGAGACAAATACTCTTTCTCGTCTAATTCCTGAAACAAAGATGTACGTTAATAACAAAAAACATGATAATTTATGTGCCTACTATGATAAGTAATATATATATACCAGCTGTGCCCGTGGCTTTGTGCCAGCGAATTTTATATTCAAAGAGTGTTTTACTCTACATAAGAGGATACTCCAGTAGAACCTAGCCACCAGCTTGCGAATGCTGCAGAGCTGAGTCTACTATTCAAGGATGACAAAAGAGAATTCCACTGAAGTTAGACTCCAAATTTATCCCTAAGAAAACTGTAGTATCCACTGACAATAAAAGTAATGTTATTTATTTCCAAATTAAAAAATACAAAGCACATAACTATTCTTGGCATTCAAAACCATAAAATAAATGACAAACAAACGAATTTTTTGTATTAAAATGTATGCAATAATGTAAAACAGAAAAAAAATACAAAAAAAATGTAAAAAAAAATTGTATAAACAAAAGGAAACTGTCTGCCTGATGCTAATTAATCACATTAACAGCTTGGTGATGACCCTAACCCTGACTCTCCCCATTAGTCCCCAGTAGCCTAGGCTACCTTACCCACCACAGGAGCATAAAACTACAAAGATTTTTCTATAAGAGCAGTACTATTTTGCTTTATATTCTATGACAATGAGGTACTCCCCAAGCTAGACTCATTCAGATTTAGACTAAGATATTTTCTACTATGCTCTCAATAAGCTGACAATCAGTTCAAATTCAATCGGTTGTAATTCAAATTGTATACTAAGTATAATTTTGTACAACATCTTCCTCCTACCTATGTTTGCCTATATTTGTTACATCTATATGGCATAATATTATGAAACATATTACTCACTCTTACAGCTCTTCTGTAATCGTCAATATGTGGATATTTCGCAACTTTTGATACTATCTTTGCTCGGGATATAAAGTATCTCGAAATTTGGTCAAAGAATGCTGCGGCTTCTGATTCAACAGATTGTATTTCAGCCAGGGTGTCTTCTTGTATTGATACACCAAAGTTATTGCCATCCTCTATCTTTGGGATCATAAATGAAATCCACATTTTAAGCTAGAAAATAAAAAATACATATACTATAGATGACTTTTATGTTGTATTTATATTCATAGTTGTAGTTTCACTGTACTTTTACAATATATTCATGTTTAAACAAATAAACAAACTCTTCAGTATTAATGACGATTACAGATTACATTCCCTTAACATTCCAATTAACATAATGATTCCAATTATGATTATGATTAATATGAGTTTAAAACCCAACTTAAGTTGCTTATTATAATTAGAATATATAAAAACCAGAACAATAATTAGATTTTCTATAAAAATAATTAACAATAAATTTACTTTTAAATATTTATAAGATTACAACTTCCTATATTTGAACTCATTAGTACTACATTTGATGTATTGTAAAAATGTAAGTATAATAAATTTATATAAATGAAGGAAACATACCAGGTTTGAATCTTCAACCAGTTCTCTAATATGTGGTTTGACAAGGTGTATTAGATCACTAAGTGGCTTATTACATGGTACTGTTCCATTTGGCAGCGCATACACTCGAGTACCCTCAATTGATGAGTTACTTGATACCTCCGATGAGTCTACACGCTGCCTCTTAGCATTTGGTTCATTCTGAGGCTGAATTGGAGGAGGCACTGGAATGTTTAAGTCCTGTAATGTGTGATAAGTAATTTCATGACTGACCATTAATTACTAATAATATACTAATAGTACCATAACTAAAATTAGAGTTTTTACTAAGTAATATTATGTACAATACATTATTTACCTGATGTACGTCTGACAGATCCCGATTTTGAAAATTTGACGTTTCTAGAAGTTCATTCAACTTAACTATCTTTTCTGGGAATCCTCTTATAATTAAGTGTTCTGCTTTCTGTTTCAGGGAATCTTTGTAGTCCTGGACCTAAAATTAACAAATAATTCATATTTAAGTTCCAAGTTCGATCGCAAACACAACACACAAGTCAGCAAACACGGTCTTATACGAACACACAAATCACCGACCCCATGGCCACACGAACATCAACGAGGTTATGTTGACTTTATAAAGAATAATCTATTGAATAATGAGAAATTTATACGGGAACACTAATATAAATGACTACCTGCTTAGTAAACTCTTGAAAATTAGAGAAAAGCATGGTGCAATAAAACGCACAATGGATGATACAAACATACCGCTCATGCTATATTAACGGAAGACCTACGAATTACATATATTTAGCTTTACCTTCTTTGCAACGTCTGTCATTATTTATTAATATTATTGCTCGTTTTATACTTATAAATATTTCGGTAAGTGAATTACAGTTGAAACCGCACAATTTTTGACTCTTTAGTGTCTTTAGTTTGACTCGTGTGCTTGAACGAATGAATAGCTGAAATAATTGGATGCGTTCACTCATCCAACTGCAATTTTTTATATTAGTTTTATTGTAGTGAAGGTATATTAAATAATCCTACCACAGTTAGCTTTTCGTTGTTTAACTCCATTATTTAAACACTTATTAACAAAAGATAAAGATAATGAAGTATTTTATACTTTTTAAATTTTTTTTTTCTAAACGAATGACTTTCACTTGTTTGCTACTACCTACTAGATAAGTTTTTTTCAAATTAATAAAATAATACAATTATTTTATTACACACATTAAAACAAATAAGTGTAAAAATTAAGACGTTTTTATGTCCCTGAAAGAAATGTTTTATGTTCATTATTAATATTAATTTTCAATTAAGGCTAATACTGAACTATCAATAAATCTGATTTAAATTAAATTCTGGATTTACCGATATATTACGCAGTACTTTTTTACTGTTAATAAATAATTCTACAACAGCTAGCCTTCCATTATTTAAATTTTAAACACTTATTAATAAAAGATAAAGACAACGAATTACGCAGTACTTTTTTTCTTATAAAGAGTAATAAAGACTACTTGACACTGGTTATGAGATAATTTTCAATGAGCATTTAGGTTAATTTAATACTTATAAAAAATATATAAATTATAAATATAAATAATTCTTATAACTCGTCTTTTTTTTAATTATACGGCGTTCGATCCAGCGGTTCATCATTGATTGTAAGTAACTCAGCTATTAATGACGTATCGCTCAGGTGAATGACAACAGTACCTAGTTTAACCCTTTGAAGTGCCTGTAGCGCCAGCAACCTTTAGGTACAATTTTACATAGTGTTAAGTATAGTTATCGATAAACAAAGTAATGAAATGAATAAAAATTACAAAATTTTAATCAAAGGTTTAATTTATTTATTAAGTATAGTACTGCACATTAATTAATCTTCAAACATACGCGAATCAGTCTTTAAACATGCTTAATCAGTCTTGTTTGTTATTTCTTCATAAAAAATTAATACTCTGGAGATGGAAACGGGCTGAAAGTCTCTTGACTTTGTGTTAATTTGTGTGAAGTCTTTTGCACGAGCATTACGTATTATAATTGTGTTTGCAGGCAAACGGAGAAAAACCAGCTTCAATTATATCGATAAGTAGTACAACGTAAGTAGACGAAAAAATACTCGAGCAAATACGCACTATCAAAGATTACTCCAAAAGTTGTGATCAGATTACGATGAAATTTAAACGTGACCACATGATAAGCATCGGCTTTCGATTAAATTAAAAATCATCAAAATCGGTATACCCAGTAAAAAGTTATGCGGATTTATGAGTTTCCCTCGATTTCTCTAGGATCCCATCATCAGATCCTGGTTTCCTTATCACGGTATCAAACTAGGAAAATCTCCTTTCCAACAAAAAAAGAATTATCAAAATCGGTTCATAAACGACGAAGTTATCTCCGAACATACATAATACGGTCGGATTGAGTAACCTTTTCCTTTTTGAAGTCGGTTAAAAATGATGTTCATACACCTATGAGAGACACGGAAAAAAATAACCTACCGATTCAATATCACTCCGTTAAATTGCCACTACTACAAATAGCATTGCTTGATTTCTGAAATATATCTCATTTTAAGTGAATGTTAAATTATTATGAGCAAAAAAGTTCTTTAATCCTATATTTATTGGTTCTTCGTCGTCGTATAATCACCGTTTCTCACTGCACAATAAATTTAAATAAAACAATTTAATAAAAGATATAATTATCTCTTCGTCAATATCAAATTTTTCGTCTGACACAAATTCGTTATCGTCATCACCTTCTAGAATTCGTATTAATTCTTCAGCAGTCGTCATGGTAAATTTCAATTTTAAAAACACGAACGTAAAACTAACTCACTACTATATCACAAAAACACGCGCAACACTAATGGAAAATTCCATACGATTGTGACGTCATGAGCGGTCGTGTTTATCCGACACTGGCTCTGGCTATGTACTGGCTATACTGGCGTAAAGGACTCAGTCTAGGGATGTGAATTAGCATTTATAGTTGTCCGTAGAAAAATAACTATATCGCTAATTTCTTACAAAATATAGATTTACACAGAGCAAAAACAACACGTTTACTTTATTAAATGTATGTATGTAATATACGTTTTTTTATTCAATAACTTGGTAATATAATATTTTTGTTTATGAATATTCCATATCTTATAAATTCTAGCATTATGTCTCATCACTAATGTCGGATAAATACGACATAGGCGTTGGAAGTCAATAGACTTTCTCCGGGATAATATTAGTAAATTTACCTTAATTGAAATAGTATTTTATTTTGTTTTTGGATATAGTAAATATGAATTGTAACACTAGTTAAAAGGTTGAAAGATAAACTTTCGAAAAAAAATGTATTATAGGCTAAAACATCATAATACGTTTAAAAATTGAATATTTAATACACAGGGTTTTGTGTCGGATAAATCCGACTCAGGCGGAATGAGCCCGAAAGTTTTTGTCGGATAAATCCGACTCAGGCGGTGAAAGGGTTAAGTGTATTTATTATCTATGGTCTCCACTCTCCACTGTGTCTTTTCTACTCCACATGGGAGGTGATCTAATTTGTGTCCAATTGATACTTTCTTTCTTTCTTTATTTGGACACAGGCTATAAGCTGAAAGCAGTGATAAAGAATTGTAGAGTACTTCAAAAGCAAAACTTGAGCAAAACGAGCAAAGACGAAACTTGGTACTTGTTTGCTGCAAACCTACAAACGAAAAAACATTGATTATTTGATAAAAACGATTTTATTACATAAAACGTTTTCAGTAAAACTTATATAAAATAACAAGTTATGACCTCTTTTAAATTTAATTTCTCCGGTAATACCGATGACTTACACGAGAAAGGTATAAACAAAAAATCCGATTTAAGGTTAGAATTTAAAAAGTATCAAATCAACAGAAAACTAAATAAACTGACTATATTTAAGATAAGGAAGAAATCAAATGGTTCGATAGTGAAGAAGTTATCCCAAGTCATCAAGTAAAAGAAATTAAAGATTTGTTGTCTCATGCTAAAATGTTTGTATGCGGCGATGTGGAGATAGGACATGTATCAGTTAACAATATGATAACGTATTTGAAATACAAGGGGATTGGAACTGTTCTTGAACTTGCTGAGAAAAAACACAGTGACCTAGTCACCGGTAAATATGAAGGTACAAATAATTATCATAAATCATTTCTTTAAATATTTTTTTTTCTGTATATAATTTAAGGAGGATCTGAGGATATTCGGACACTAGGTGACTCCAGTTGTAATTTAGCGTGACTGGTACTTGTTGAAAAAAAAAAAGAAATCCCGTAAACCTAACCTGAAAATTAGACCGTTAAGCATAATTTCGTTCTGTGACATCTCTGGCGCTTCGGAAGGTGCAGTCCCTTTGCCCTTGCGTAACAAAATTCAGACAACCACAATGCGTTGTCTGCATTTGCGAGCAGGGTGGACCTCCCTCCCCACCTCCTGCTTCTAAAGAGCACTAGAGGTATTCAGTATTCAGCATGATTAAATTACAGAAACAGAACCGCAATAGGTTTAAAACTGTACTTAATGCCAGTCACACTAAATTACCACTGGAGTCATGCTAGTGTCCAAATATCCTTATCGAATTTATTAACATTTTTTTTCTATACATTTTGTCTATACTATAAATTTCAATTAAATATAATGTAAGCAGTTGTGCATGTCAGAAATAATGATTAGATACATATTTTATAAATATTTTTAAATCTAATCTAATGATAATTTTGCTACAGGAGGATTGAAAATTTGGGAATGTACATATGATCTAATTGAATATTTCGAAGATAATTCAAAAACTATTATGTTTAAAAATAAAAAAGTTTTAGATTTAGGCTGTGGTGCTGGTATACTGGGAATATATTCATTGTTAAAAGGTGGAATTGCCACTTTTCAAGATTATGTAAGAAAATTAAAATGCATATATATACTTATCTATTTTAACTAATTGCAATAAAAATAATTATCAATTTACTTATTTTCAGAACAAAGAAATAGTACAATACTCTACCATACCAAATGTTTACTTAAACTTTGAAGAGGAGGAATTGAGTGCAGAAATAAAAAAATGTAAATTTTATTCAGGGGACTGGGCTTCATTCAACAAACTTTTAGATGAATCTGAAAAGTTTGACATAATACTCACATCAGAAACGTTGTACAATCCAAGCAATTACAATAAACTTATTAGCCTATTCAAAGATAGATTAAGCGATAATGGTGACATTTTTATAGCATCTAAAACATATTATTTTGGTGTTGGAGGTGGTACAAGACAATTTGAAACTGCTATAAAAGATTCATCTCTAGATAATGAAGTTATATGGAAAACAACTAATGGGATACAAAGAGAAATTTTAAAAATAAAACATTCTTGAAATATTTATTGTTTATTTATAACTAGCGACCCGCCCCAGCTTCGCACGGTTGCAAAAACTACCAGTATTCCTCTACTATATTATGTATGTATTATACATATAAACCTTCCTCTTCAATCACTCTTATCTATTTAAAAAAACCGCATTAAAATCCATTGCGTAGTTTTAAAAATTTAAGCATACATAGGGACAGAGAAAGCAACTTCATTTTATACTATGTTGTGATATAACATTATTAAAAAAACACCAAAAAATATACTAA
This sequence comes from Melitaea cinxia, assembly GCF_905220565.1. NCBI lineage: Eukaryota > Metazoa > Arthropoda > Insecta > Lepidoptera > Nymphalidae > Melitaea > Melitaea cinxia. Next base: position 11,000,047 of record NC_059402.1, on the reverse strand, counting down.
TAAGAAATGGAAGACATGGCGTTGAAATGGCTAAAAACTGGTACTGATCAAAATTCATTTTGCTTAATATTAAGGTGACAATCTCTCAAAGACCCAGCCATCTTCACCTTGATGTAAGAGCTTTTCATCTGGAAGCTCTCCTTCCTTAGGCTTCCTAAACTTAATTCTGTCGTGTAGTCTATCTCTTTGACCTTGCCAAAATTCAACAGACCTTGGTCGAATGATGTATCCACCCCTAAAATTGAATTAAATTGTCTGTATTACTAACACGAAATTATATTTGAATTTATTATTGTGATGAATTTATTATCATGATGATGTGATGAATTTATTATCATGATGATGTGATGAATTTAGTACAGATATTTGACTATCCATTCTAAATATGATTTGAAGTGTAAGAAATTATACAACTTCTGCATATAACTGAGGTAGAGCACAGCAGGAAATATACTGCTCCAAATCTGGAACAGTGTGACTGGGGAAGTATGTTGAGGGTTGGAAGATGTTGCAGGTTTCTTTAAGCTACAGAAATCGCTTATCATCAGTTGAGCGATACGCTTGTTTGTCAAACTTTTTGTATGAAAAAAAGCCCTGTAGTATGAAAAATGTATAAGAGAAAGAGAGAGATAAATATCACGGTAATCGTTCTTAAGGAGATAACTCCGGTTGATTGATGGACCTGACACACACTTTTTGCTTAAATCTGTAGAAAGAATTCTGAAAATTGAACTAACCACATGCAAAATTTGTATAGCTAGTCTATCTTCTTACGTAATAAAAAAAATTATTGACAGTAGATATAAAATGACATACCAAAATGTAGGTTTTGGAACTTCCTTTCCTGGTATCATATATTCAACTTCTAAAACTTTTTCTCTTTCACAAAGTACATCTCTTGATTCAATCGGAGTGCTTTGATAGCTAGTGGATGCAGCAATTTGACTTGGAACAGGTCGAGAGTGAAAATATTTTGTGGATTCTTCTTCAGACAGTTTTTCAACAACACCCTCAATCCTTACAGATCTGTTCAGTATTTCCCAATAGAATGTTGCTGCAACATTAGGATTTTCTTCCTAAAGTATCAATTATAAGCATTAGAATCAACATATTTACATACCCCTAATATCTTATCAAATTTCATTTGTGATTTTATAATAATCATTACAATAATAAATACTTTTATGTACCCCATTAAAAAAAATATAAGAAAGAATATTAATAAATTATCTCTAGTAGAGTGATCTCTTTCAGACCACTTTTTCATATGACACGTCATTGAAAATGAGGACTGAAATACTAATACTTGCCATTTCTTTAGCTTTTCTGCTACCGTAATTAGTAAAAAATTTAAAACCATCTTTTCCATAACCTTTACATAATACAAATCTCGCTGAAGGTACACCCTCTCTAGAAATAAATTAACATGTATAAAAATAAGATAATAGGTTATTTTCAATCCCCTTCAATAAATCATACTAATTATACAAAACAACAACATTTTTAGTAAATCAATGTGTTTAATTTATTAAAATTTTAAGGATATATATGTATATATATATATATATATATATATATATATATATATATATATATATATATATATATATATATATATATACATATATATACATATATATATTTGGCATACTTAGTAGCAGTTGCGAGACACATGGCATTAGGTTCCAAGATTTCTTTTCTTGCACAAGCTTCTTCAAACCATGCTTTGAATTGATTGAATGGTTCCTTTGATACCAAATGCTTTTCCAGAAATGTTTCTTCCCTATCCTTATATTTTATTCTCATTCCTAAAAATAAAACATTACAAAATTTATATCAATGTGTTATACGCTTCAGCCACTAATATCCCACTACGGACATAAACCTCTTTACCCATGTAGGAGAAGGATCAGAGCTTAATCCACCACGCTGCTCCAATGCGGGTTGGCAGATATATTCCCTACTATGAGTAACGATCGCTATCAGGTGTACATGATAATAACCGGTACCGACGGCTTAACGTGCTCTCCGAGGCACGGTGGGGAGGCCCACAAGGGCTGCACAAACACCCAGACGACGGCAAACACCTGTATGGCCAATACAAATGTTTGTCATGCGCGGGGATCGAACCCGCTACCGCCAGTGCAACAAGTACAATCCATGGCTGTAACCATTGCGCCAACGCGGCGTCAATGTGTTATAATTTATGATAAATGATTGTGTTTGCAGGCAAACGAAAAAAACTGACTTAAATAATATCGACAAGTAGTACAACGTAGGTAGATGAAAAATTAGTCAAGTAAACACGGAGTATCAAAGATTACTCCAAAAGTTGTAATCAGATCTCGATGAAATTTAAATGTGACCACATGGTAAACATCGGCTATCAATTAAATTAAAAATTATCACAATCGGTACACCCAGTAAGAATTAATGGGGATTTTCGAGTTTCCCCTCAATTTCTCTGGGATCTCATCATCAGATCCTGGTATCCCTATCAATTGTTCCACACCAGGGATATCTTCTTTCCAACAAAAAAAGAATTATCAAAATCGGTTCATAAACGACAAAGTTATCCCCGAATGTACATTTAAAAATATATATATATTATATACGGTCGAAATGAGTGACCTCTTTTTTTTAAGTCGGTTAAAAAATTGATAAAGATTAAACATTAAAAAAAACATGTTCAGGGCAAACATTCACAAATGTTTACCAAAAAGAAGAAAAAAAATACACTACAGGTGTTCAAAATCAAAGAAATCTTAAGTCATAATTAAATAAAAACATACCACCAATATCAATACTCATTTTTCGAAAACTTGCTAATTGTCTGCTGTAGCAAAATTGTAAAAACTTTGTTCCCATACGTTTCAATGATAACTAGTAACTACAACAGTTACAGCGTTTCTTTAGAATTCTCGAAGTTTTCTTAAATAAAAAAATGTAAACGCAATTCAATGTAAGGTTACCTCCAACGTAATCGACAATTGTATTATTAACACAACATACTATTTAATTGACGGACTAGCAAGAGAGGTGATTTAAAGTCACGGTCTTATTTTAAAATCTTATCTTACATTTATTAATGACATAGATAAAGTTTTTGATTAGAAAAACGAAATATTTTCTTTTACTCAACAACACCTTATCAGTAAAGTAGTATTCATATTGACCTAGAATTCAAAGAGTATTTATGATAGAATTGATAAGAAATTAAGAATTAATTCAAAATCAAACACAATGGGTGCGTTCCACTAAAGGCCCACAACACCATCGACTACGTCGTTTTCGCGTTTCTGCGGGTGTCGGTTCTTTTCGTGACGGTGTGCGCGCGTTCGTGAAAATTGACTCCTAATTTTTTCCTAACGTGCCATAAGAAGTATAGCTTAAAAAAATCTGAGAATATTTTACTTCAATGTCATTACATACTATAAAACAAAATTCTTTATACGTTGATTATCTGTTTGTTTGTTCTCAATGGATGCGAAGCAAAAAAGTTGCGGATATTTGTAATAAAAAAGATACTAATTGATAGATTTTCAATAGCTCAATGCAACTACGTTCTCCTTTTAAATTGCTCACCTTAAATTATTTAATTAGAATTAAAAAAAGTCGTTGAAAAATATTAATTTATCAATAATTTCAAACTCCTATATCTTCTGATGCATACAATATTTTAAATTGCTCAAAGTGTTAAAAAACTGCTCAAGTTGCATTTATAATTTCTCAAGCATAGTTTGGAACAGATCTACTTACCTTAATTTTTAAATAAATTTAAATAGTTTGAACAAATAAAATAATGATATTTGTAAAAAAAAATATTAATCGATAGATTTTATATAGTTTGAACAAATTTAACGTTTATATCATAAGACAGGTGAGCGCTGCGGATGCGCATAGACAATGATGGGAAAAAAAAAAATTGCGGGTATTCGTAATAAAAAAAAATACTAATCGATAGATTTCCAATAGCTCAATTCAACTACGTTGTCCTTTTAAATTGCTCACCTAAAACTATTTAATTAAAAATCAATAAAGTCGTTGAAAAAAATTCATTTATCAATATTTTCAAACTCCTATATCTTTTGATTTATACAAAATTTTAAATTGCTCAAAGTGTTAAAAACTGCTATAGTCAAATGCATTGATTCCATGGGTAGCTTTGAATAATAAAAATAAAAAATATAGAATAATAAGTGCGTTATCTTATTTCATCAAAAACGGCAATTTCATAGGTAAACTGGTAAACACCTAATATTAAAGGGCTATAATATGACAAAATAACGCGTTCGAAATATCCATCCAAGCCCCTCACACTGACAACAGGATTTGGTTCATGTGACCAAATCCCTTAAATTAAATTAAATTCGAAGAAAAAACTAAATGTTTTTAATAATACCCATGATATTTATTTAAGCAGGCAAAATGAACACTCAAAATATTAATTTTTGAATATCTGTAATATCTTATATTTTTTGAGGTAGGGGTGAGATTTTCGATTATCCCTCCCTCGATTTAAATGAGATTTGGTGAGATTTCATTGGACCCCTCCCCACTCATTCTGAGCTCACGCAATTAATGGGTGTCCCCTTACAGGTGCTCTACATGCAAAGCTGGGGCGGGTCACTTGTTTAATGTATTTGTTTGTCGTTGGTTGTTCAATTCAGCTCATATGCAAGCTTTATTTAAAGACCATTGTATAAAACCATAAAATAATGAATTTATTTATTTATTTACACTTTCGCACACTAATACAAGGTTTTAATAACATAACAAATGATATATAAAAATAGAATTTGCATCAGTTGCAATAGGCGGCCTTATCGCTAATACAGCGATCTCTTCCAGGCAACCTTTAGGCAGAGGACTAAATAAGAATTGTGGGATGGGGCGCAAAAATGTTATGTAACATACACATGAATATATTATACTCACATACGTAAATGCACACCAAATACATTTACATACATATACATACATTCCGATATACACATATACATATACATACATACATATACATACAGAAATAAATATATATCAATAAAAAATAAAAAATAAAAACTATAAATATATATAAATATATAATATAAATTTAAGTAATTATATCACCAAAATAACCGGACTCCTATTAACGATTGTTAAATATCTACGCTTATACACCTATCATAAGTTAAGCATATTATTGTGCAACTAGCTTTAAAGGGTTAGGTTATTTGATCACTATTTATTTAGTAGTGCAATATATCTTTAAAAAAATTACAAGCAGTCGTTAATTCATGAATACTCTTGAAAAACAGAATTGATTCTTTATAAGAATAAATATAATAAGAATACTAGCTGACTAGGCAAACGTTGTCTTGCCACTAAACGCTATTTAAAAATAGGGGTTGGTGGTAGAAGGGTGAACATTTAGGATTGTATGTATTTTTCAACGCCAAATCATAATAAAATAAAAAATAAATAATTTATCTAATAATAAAAATTAAAAAAAATCAGGGTGGACTACCCTTAACATTTAGGGGAATGAAAAATAGATGTTGTTTGATTTTCAGACCTACCCAATATGCATACAAAGTTTCATGAGAATCGGTCAAGCCGCTTCGGAGGAGTTTAACTACAAACACCGCGACACGAGAATTTTATATATTAGAAGAAAAATAAATTTGATTACTTACACATCACTAAAACTGCCAAATTTTATTTACACCGCGTCAAACGTCACTCGTTATATGTCAAAAGTCAAAGCCTAAGATTTGCAAAACCTGACTTTCTGTAGTAATTTTGAAAGAAATACTTGTGGATTTAATTTAAATAAATTTAAAAATATAATGGAGGCCGAATCTGAAGTTACAAAAGAAAAAATTCACACTGAACCAGTATTGAATGATCCTCGGTACATAACCTTGTTAAGTCTGATCGTTCTATTGTTCACTTTCCGTAAGTAGTATTTTTTAAATAATATATATAATTTCAGAACTCATCACATCATCATTATCATTTTTAGTTTTGCTACATTAACAAAATTTCTAATTACTTTTAGCTTCTATAAAATCAACATTGTCATTTTTTTTTTGCAGTATTTTGGTATTGCTTTTCACGACGTCGCCATTTGCGCCGTTCTATTCTTTTAACGGGATTATCCGATGCCGGTAAGACGCTTTTGTTCGTGAGGCTGGTCTATTCTCAGTACAGACAAACATTTACATCTATGAAAGAAAACATTGAAGACTACATAACATCCAATGTAAGTAAGAAATATATATATATAATTTATCAAAAAACTTAACTTTATCTTTGAATAACTTTCAAACTTTATTTTTGTAGGGCATTAAATTCCCTTCTAGAAACATCTATTGTACTTTTTCTGGATACTGATTTTTAGTGAATTACATAATTCCAGTAAAAAAAATCAGTGTGAAATCATAACAATTTTCAAGCCATGGTTATGAGAAAACAGTTCATCAGACAAAAAAATTATATATAACTAACTACATATGTATTTGACAATATTTATAAAGAAATGTTAATATTTATTACAAAATTTAACATGTTGGACAGTTACTAATATTAGTCACTTTTTCATTTTACAGAAAACATTAAGGATTGTAGATTTGCCTGGTCAAGAACGGCTAAGGAATAAATTCTTTGATCAATATAAGAATAGTGCAAAGGCTATTGTATATGTTATAGACTCTGTCACAATCCAGAAAGAGATCAGAGATGTAGCTGAGTAAGTATCAAAAACAAATAATTTAAAAAGGACAACACATATATGTACCTATTATTACTCCAAAGCTTATCTGTTGTTATTGTTTTTAGAGCTTAAGTAACTTTAAATCACTAATAGCTTTTGAACTGACAATTAAATACATAAATTTAAACAATTACAATAAAAAAGTAATTATTAAATTAAACCTCCCAAGACAATTTTTACATTAACTTTTATTCTATTTCAGATATTTGTATACTATTTTGCTAGATCCTGTTGTTCAAAGCAACTGCCCTTCTCTGCTTATTTTGTGCAATAAACAAGACCAGCCTATGGCAAAGGGCAGTCAAGTCATTAAAGGCCTTCTTGAAAAAGAAATGTAAGATAATTGAAAAATTTACTATATAATAGACTACGAAAAACATTTTGGAACTATCTTACTTTGATTAAAACTACGATAAATTTACTTGTGATTATAAATTTAACTAGTGTGTGCTATTTTGAACTGTGATGTTTGTTTTTTGACATTTTATTTGAATTTATATTTTAAACAAATGAGTAATTTAGAATAGGGTAGTAGGTAAATTTTCAGAACTGCAGGAATGAAATAAAATCATATTTTATGTCAATTTAAAAGTGTTTTGATCTTTTTAAGTGCTAATACTAAGATATTTGTTTCAGAAATCTCGTGCGTATTACAAAGTCCAGTCAATTGCAGTCAGTTGATTCAAACCAAACTAACAATTCCACGTATCTTGGCAAACTCGGCAAAGAGTTTGAATTTACACACCTCAGTTGCAAAGTTGATTTCCTAGAATGTTCTGCTAATGTCAGTGATGATGATAATCCCACTGACATAAAAGAGCTACAAGACTGGATTTCTAAACTTTAAAAAGTTCAGAAATATATATTTTTACACAGCCTTTTCTATGTTCTCTTTCCCATATAATGCTTAAAGACTTAACATGTGATTGATATGTGTAATTTAAGACTTAATTGTTAAAGTGCTGCATTTAAATATTTATGCATAAAGTATTTTTTAATAAAAACATTAAATAAAATTTTAATTTTTTATTTTAAACCTAATATCTTAGATACCATATTTTTACTAAAATCGTAACAGTCTGATGAAATAAAAATATTTATTTTGCCATAAGGTGATTATACACACTTATCGAATGTTACAAAATTATTTACGTTCTCATAATAAAAAAACTCAGAGATATGAGATCATGACAAACACTAGACAGTCAATCGTTTGTGCCGAAATCACCATATGCCACATGCTCACAATTTTTGTAAAAATATCCATTGACATGGCGCTGGCGTGTCACAGACATAGCCGAGTCGAGCTTTATTCAATCCCATTATTAGTAATCTTTGATAACGCGTAGTTACTTGACTATTTTTTCGTCGACCTACGTTGTATTACTCTTCGATGTAATTGAAGTCGGTTTTTTTTCGTTTGTGAGCAAACACAATTATTTTTAACTTGCGGTTGGTATAGCAACGTCCCCAGAGAAAGTTGCCGGATCTCTTACTGGGCGCGTGCCTTAGCTGGCGGATGGGGGAACGCCACTCGCCTGGTTCCAGCGAGTGGTAGGGGTCTTAGATCCTTTTTTTGAACGTGAGGAAAATCCTCATGGACACTCTCCGGCGAGGGGGCATCGGAGGGGAGTCAGACTCTTACTGAATAAAAACCATCCACGTGTGAGCAGACCTCCGCCTAAATGGGGCGAGATGAAGTCGTTCTAGCATGCACCACCTCGCCTCAGCGGCCGGCCTGAATGAAAACATCTGGGCCCCGGCACCCACAAGAGCACCCCTCCCGACGACGTGTGGGGTCTCAAGCCAGCCGAAGATCGCCCGACCCCCAGCCTGCCACCCCACGTAAAGGACGTTCAACCAGACCAGTCTACCGTCTGCAAAATGGGGACACATGTCCAGGAGCGTCCCCCCTCTAAGCCAGGCAGGCCTGATCTCCAACGCTCGTTTACTCGGATTGCACCGACAACCGAGCTAAACGTTCCAGGGAGCCAGCACAGCCCGGCCCTCACGCAACTGGTCTGCCGGATTGCACCAGCAACCAAGCCAGCTCTAGGGAGCTAGCGCAACCCGGCCAGCACACCGCGCTTTCGCGCCACAGGGCGGGCGACCAAACCACCATCTGTCCGCCGGTTTATGGTCCACGGGAGTCCAGGACCTAAGACCCCACAGGTCCCACAAATTTGCGCCTAAAATGGCGAGAACTCACGTGTGTTGCCCATAGTCACCACGCTGGGCAGGCGGGTTGGTGACCGCAGGGCTGGCTTTGTCACACCGAAGACGTTGCTGCCCGTCTTCGGCCTGTGCAAAGCCAGCAGTTATTCCGCCATCGATCGACTTTTTAAGTTTTAAGGTGGTAGTGAAACTGTGGTATCCCTTAGTCACCTCTTACGACACCCACGAAAAGAGAGGGGGTGGCTATATTCTGTACTTCCGTAACCAGTAACCACACAGCCCAGGCAAAGTAGAATGAAAATAATTTAATGTAGTATAGTATAGTATTTAATATAAAGAAATATAGATTGACTATATTTGGAGTGGGTGTGCACTGCACCAGCGCTCTTTAGGACGAGCCGCCTCTGATCCGAACAATATTTCAAAACACCTTAATTGTGTGGATGTGAAGAAAGCAATAAATTATTTTGTTTTCGTTGTCTGGTGTTTGGAGCTGGCGCCTGCAGTGTTGGTGATTCCGCGTTGACGGAATGGATTTTCTATACAAATAAATTCGCCGCCTCTGGTTCCAATTATAAAATTAATGATGTTAAAGGACCTACCGTAATGATAAAGTCATGAATATGCATATTTGCACCTTACCTATCGTCGATAACAATAGATCAATGTTATTTTTTACCCTTAACCCTTTTTGGCAATATCAAACAAAAAGAGTATCGATTTCTGTCAATAAAATTTATGAATATTCATACATAACAATTAGAATAATCAATATTTGCTTTGATTTCGATTTTTTGTTTAGTCATATTCCGATCATTAGGTACTTTATGCAATCTTTATTGGTGGTCCCCATGGTTGTGAGAAAGCTGATTTGAAAAGAGGGTTAAAGTATATCATCAATACTTTTTAGCACCTGGACTTTTGATAAAAAATTTAACGTATTAATATCTTTTTATTATTACTTTGTGCATATGTTGTGTACTCATAAAACCCATTAAGAACGACGTTTCATATTTTTACTACCAACATAGGATTGTTTATCAGAGGTAGAGAGGTACGGGCCGCCTAATTGAATGCAGTTACCGATGCCTATAGACGACAACACAATAACATAACCCAGCCTTAGGAGTTCTTGCTATATTACTCACCACAGGAACACAACACCATTTGAGAGCAGCAGTATCTATTATTTGGCTGTGATTCAAATTGAGTTACTAAACCAGTCGGGCTGACATCTGAAAATCTGACATTATGAGTAATATATTTCTAACTATGCCTTACTTCAATGCTAATAGCAAAAATATCTCCCTCATGCAAAGTAACCAAAATAAATTGAACTTAAATTAACGAAATGACTATTTAACAACATAACTTATTTTTTTTACAAAAAAGAGCTGATATACAGGTGTCCCAGGAAAGACTGTTAAGTCCAGAGCTAGACCACTCCATGGAGATGATTTTTTTTCAATGTTTTTCGACATTAGCGTTGTTTTTTATCATAAATTCGTAAATAATTGAGGTAAATGCTTGATTTTTTTTTTGTAATTTAGCTCAACCTTGCATCCTAACTGATACATACACAACTAACCCTAAAAGCATAACCATGTGTTTAAACATGAAGAAGGCCATTTCTTCAAGACAATAGTGATATGATACCCAAAATCGGAGCGAGAATTGAACCCACAGCTGTGTAGAGGAAAGCAGACTGACTGACAACTAAACCATCCACAACAACATATAGTTCTGTAAACAACAAAAAATTATTTAATAGTATGTATCTATACTTATACACAATTATACAAATAGTTTACAAAATAGTTTAAATATACACAATTATAGAAATCTAGGTTTTTGTGACCCAGAAATGCGGAATTAATATAAAAAAGAAATCGCACATACGCAGACAACTTATTGTACGTAATTTACATGTACGTTCACGTATGGTGATTTACGAATCTCGTCTTATTACATGAAATTTTGATTACCTTTAAGTATTCGTGGGTAAATTAACTCTCTCTGAGAGTTTCTGTATTTCTAGTTAACCGAATGAACAAAATAATAATGTATGTAGTAGATATTTACTTATTTCAAACCAACGAACCGCCCCGGCTTCGCACGGGAGCAATGCTCATACTAAATATACTACAAAATGTCTTTATTTATAATGTGAAGCTAGATTATATTGTTATTATATTAATTACCATTGTATACAATGGTAATTAATATAATAACAACAACATTCAAATATGCGTCGATGGATTACACGTTGCGTTGTTACAGAATGCGTTGAAGAAATAAAGGTTCACTGCTCGTTCCCCGTAGGTGATAGTGTGATAACATGTAGCCTATATGTTGACCCGACTTCTTAATAATATTCGTGCCAATTTTGATGTAAATCCATGCAGTACTTTTTGAGTTTATCCGGGACATGTCTGTATGTACTTAAGTTTTACAAGAAAGAATCTACTTCCAGAGAAACTTCTAAATTTTATTTAAGTAGCTATTTTTTTTTTTTTTTGTTATTAAGTCGCTATATATTTTAAATAATATTGAAATAAAATAATAAAACATATTAATAAAATAATTTCATCATCATCATCACGTTCGCGCAAGAAATGCCGGGAACTCATGTGTGTTGCCCATAGTCACCACGCTGGGCAATCGGGCTTGTGACCGTAGGGCAGGCTTTGTCGCACCGAAGACGCTGCTGCCCTTTTTTTTACGTGGGGAATATCCATCATGGATACCCGATATACTCCAGCGCAGGGCGCCAGAGGGTTACGTCAGATTCCTACTGACTAAAAACCACCACGTGTGAGCACGCTGCTGCCCTTCTTCAGCCAGTTTATTTCAAAGGCAGCAGTTGTATGGTTATCCTGCCATCGGTCGGATTTATAAGTTGCAAGGTGGTAGTGGAACTGTGTTATCCTATCTTAGTCGCCTCTTACGACACCCACGGGAAGAGAGGGGTGGCTATTTTAATAAAATATTAGTAAAATCAGTTAATATAATATAATCGATAGTTAATAAAATCATTTATCAAAGTTTTATTATAAGCCTCCTTTCGAAATGGAGTATTTGTCACGTTTAAGGGTTTTATACCAACTGAGAAACTATTACCAAGAATCCCCCGTCAGTCTAATATCTTTAAAATCACCTATAGTTAGTTACTTTGGGTTTTGCTTTTGCATGACATTAGCGCTTAAGTTAAAATAGCATAAAGTTTATGCTACTAAAATGTTATCTTCGAAATTAATTTATATTTTTTTATCTTACGTCTTACGGTTACGACGTTACTCCTTCCTTTAGCGCGTTTTAGCAGCAAATTAACCTTTATCGATACATCTAAAACTGCGAATAATTATCTCAGATCTGCAGGTTTATAGTCCAGTCACAGACTTCGAAGACGTACATTTTATGTTCGCTCGTAACAATTTTTCATTACAATTATATTGCTACTGGATGGATTAACACGGAAAGTTTATATGCTGATAAGTTCAGCGTTTATGTCGTTCCGTTGAACGCTTCATAACTTTTCTTGGTTAATGTGACTAAAGAAATCCATAAAATTTTTATCATCAGCAAAATAAATTTGTATTATTTAAATATTATTTCTTTATTTTAAAACAAGTTGGTGTTAAGAATTTTCTAACGTCTATGATATTGTTAATCACAAAACAAATCTGTCGTTTACTACTACTATTAGTTTTATATTACATAAAATAAAATGTATAGGTATGTTCAAATATATTCTTAATAGTAAAATTTCTTACAAATTTCTGATTTTAGGGTTTATTTTTCAAGCTCTTCTATTTTATCTTGATATGTATGTGACAATAATTAAAACCAACCTAAAAATTATCCAATAACAAATTTAAAAACAATGATCGACTAAACAAGCATAAAATGATTTTAAAAATAGATTTTAATTTCCTATGACTAAAGATCAACATCTTAGCATATAACGTGAAAATTGTCTAATTATAAAAATCTAATTTACAAGAATAATCTAAACCTACTGGAAACTTTTGTGACTAAATCACATTTAACTATTCGTAAGAGAGTTTGCAATACGTGTTACAAATAATCATTAATATTTTTACTCATAATTATGTGTAATCGAGTCCGAGATGAGGCAGGGTGTCGTCACAGATGAGCAGTAAACCGTAAAAGCACCGCACAGTTACGTGGGCAGCTCAAAAGTGCCGCCCCGTGTGTGGTCCGACTTGAAAATGTATGCAAATTTCAATATTTATCGACAAATGAGAGCTTATTGCTCCTTCCAGATATGAAGCATGCAAAACAAAATATTGAATATTCATGTAGTTTTCATAAAAACGCTGTTCAGTTTTATTTAAACAAGTAGGTATAATTGTGGATATAGCACTATATTAAATGGCTTTTTAAGATTCTTTTCAAGTATTATAATTGATTTAGTGACAGACAATCGTTTTTACGTAGTTATACTTGAAGATACTAATTTTATATGCATACTTACGATATTGAAGAATATCATTTTGTTTGAATTAAAATCATTTTTTAACATTTTTTGTATGAAATAATTTTAAGTATAACTTAGTAGTCTTTTTATTTATAAGTGTTATATATTTATATACAATATGGCTGGTTTTTGTCACACTAGAATGAAATTCTTGCTTATTGTGCTTATAAGTTGATGACAGAGCTATTAATGCGTCTGAGTTAAAATTATTCTGTTTTACTTGCATTATAAACATATTTTATTATAAAATTTTAACAGTACATAAAAATGGTAGGAAAAAGTGCGAGCAACGAGGCAATCATTTTCCACAGTCTCGTTAAGGGTGCGCAATTAACCGATTATTTTAAAATAACCGTTGCGGGCCGTGCATGCTCAGCCGAGGCGGGCCTTTGTCGGCGAGCAGTCTTGTTGACATTTTGTGGAGCAAATCTTCGTGCCGCGGCCACTTTCATCTTAACTTATAATCGTTTATTTGATGGATGGTCATACGTTTATAAATTGCGTAGATTGGTATGTAAATAAGTTTAATTCGAGCTCTATTTATAAACTTACAAATGATTACTTTGCAGGTGGGACTCTATGTTACATTAAAAAGTAGCAAAAGCTTTTATTTGTAAATAACATTTTTAAAACGATCTGATAGCGACATGAAGTCAGTACAAAAACTTAATGGTTCGTTAATTCATGGAAGGTAAACAAAACGATTTTTAATTGTGAATGAACGAGTACGGTTTCTAGAGATATTCATTTATTTCATCATCACTTCAGCCTTATACAGTCCACTGCTGGACATAGACCTCAAAAAGTTTGCGCCAAAAATTATGTGAACTCATGTGTTTTGCCCAGTAACCACGTTGGGCAGACAGCTGCTCCCTGTGTATTCAGAGCCAGCAGTTGGATGGTTATACCGCAATTAGTCGGCTTTTTAAGTTCCAAAGTGATAGTGGAACTGGTATCCCTTAGTCGCCTCTTACAACACCCACGGGAAGAGAGGGGGTGGCTACATTCTTAACTGCTGTAACCACACAGCGGCACGGTTGTATGTGGTTATAAAAATATGGTTATTGTATTTACTAATAATATATATTTTTAAATAAAATTAAAATAGTTTATTAAACATTATACATATTTACAATTTACAACTTAAGAACTTAGCAAAATTAGTTAGCAAATTTTATATACATCTATGAGTGGGTTCTTGATAGACACAATATATTGTACTAGCTGTGCCCGCGACTTCGTCCTCGTGGAATATAACAAAAAAAGTTAAAAAATAAACATAAAAAATCTAAAATAAAAGTAGCCTAAGTTACTTCTTATTACATCAGGTCGGTCCAGCCGTTTCAGGGATTATCCGGAACAAACAGACAGACAAAAATTGTAAAAATGTTATTTTGGTATATGTACCGTACGTCCATATGCATTTAGTAATAAGCGGTTATTTTAATATTACATACAGATAATTCAATTTTATTTATTTGTATAGATTTTAAATGTATCTACAATTTTTAGTGACATAACTTAAAGCTTTAATTTAGACATATTTATTTAATTAGATGTAAAAACATATAATTTCAAAAAGATCTAAGGTACCTAAAAAACGTCTTCATTATAAATTTTAAATAGCTCTTCTTGTAAAATCAGAAATGCAAATACGAATAGGTTTACACATTTTCAGAACTTATAATAAACAATACTGTCCGAGATAACGATTTACATTGTAATTTCAGCTATAAATAAAAAGCCAGTTACAAAATATAATTAAAATGTACATTATTGAGATATGCACAAGAAATGTCCTAGAAAGGCGAAATATTGGATCCGCCTACAACGGTAGCTCACCCCAATCCCCGGCTCTCATTGGACGATTTACTGGTTTTTTTTCCTTAGTAATACAAGAAATTTGCTGTCATGTACGTACCTACTCGACATTGAATACTACTGTACTCCATTTTTATTTTTTCAACGCATTAATAATAAATTATTGCTTGTGACAAGTTTCATTTTTTACCGATCGTCCATCATATTTTTATTATTGAACACAGATGAAGAAATATTTACTAGTAGGTAATCGAAAGATAAAGATTATTGAGCACTTTGTTGATTTTATTCAAGGTTCTTTTTTAATATTTCCAAATAAATAAGTGCACTCAAAAACAACTTTCTATTCGTATTTACAATAAAATATTTATTTATTTATTTATTTATTTATTCTTTATTATACACCACATAGAGTATTTTAATACAGAATTGTAAAGAAAAAAGTATAATGCACAATGAGGTGGCCTTATCGCTCGGTAGCGATTTCTTCCAGGCAACCTTAGGGTTAGGATTAATGGAAAAAAGAAATAAGTAGGTGATGTATAATAAACGTATATCAAACAAAATAAGATTCATATAATACAGATAATTATATACAATAAACAATTAAATATTCCTATAAGTATAAATATACACGTACATAACAATAATATAAGTACACGGTAAATAATACACACACATATATATATATATATATATATATATATATATATATATATATACATATATATATATATATATAATTAAGTCATATTAAGACGCAGATAATGGTCTTTTACAAGTTTTTTAAATGAAGCAATACTTTGAGCTTTGCGAAAGTGTAAGGGTAAACTACTAATAATAGCCTGAACAGCAAATGAACGTCAATAATATTTGGTCAGTAGGTACAGGCATCCTAAGCGTAAGATTTCCAGACGAAGTATAAAGGACTAGTTGGTTTAAATAGTACACAATACAGAAATGAGAGACTGTGTAAATTTCGACGAAGACGAATAGGAAGCCACTTAAGCTTAGAGTGAAATATTGTACTCAGATAGTCTATCGGTGTCACCTTTAAAAAAATTTTGCAAAACTACTAAAAAATTTAAATTTTGCTGATTTTTTTTAATCAACAATGTTTTGGGACCTAACAAAATAAACTACGCTATGTTATACAACAGTAACGCTATTTTCATTTTTTGCGTAAACATCATAACATAACTTAAAAATAAAGGAACAAGATTAACACCCGTCTTCATTTATTAAGTTTCTGTTAAAAGTCATCTCGCCTTCCTAAATAAAATGCTTATTCCTTAAGCAATCTCATTCCATTTTGTTTTATGCATACAGATGAGTTATTTGATTTTTATTAATTGAACTGCCAAGCGGGACGCAATCGTGTCAGCAAGAACAACGGGGCCGTGCATCTGCCCCATTTATTAATACCATCGACAATAAAACATTTGAGACACGTTCTTACGAATCAATACTCGCGTTCCCGGTATGAATTATTTATATATTTTATTGTCGCTTTATCGCCTGTATCGCTCCGACAGCGGATGCCGGGGGTCTTTCCCACTTGAAATAATAATCGAGATATAATTTTTATTTTTGACAAATAACTGGCCAGCGTTGGGTGCAGTCAGGTTTTTGCACGACTGGCTGTAGAGCTGATATGGCCACCATAGTTTACCATGACCAGTTCTTTCGTCTAAATATACATAAGTCGCTCCTTTGGTACTTCACTTTTGTTTAATTTAGTCAACATAATGTTTCTGCTAGACGATATTGATCATATACTACATTCTATGGCTCCCTTTTTTAAATTGAAATGAACATTATAAAATAATTAATATTAAATAAGTAAATGTACGTACAAATTGACTATGTTAATACATTAATTGGTAATCTACCCTGGTATCTTAATAAAGCATATTTCGTAGCTTCACATTTTCTCATCAGTTACACCATGGAAAGTAATGACGTGACTGTTCTCGAGGTGAGGAGTTAAACGCCTCCGCAAAGTGCATATTCATCAGTGTCATGTCAAAAAATGACCAACGTTTGCGGCTTAATCATAATAAAAATGTATCCTTTTGGCTATAGCTTCATTTTCTTTATTACAATGTAAATTGTCAGAAAAGATAGTGGCATGTTACTTCATTTTGAGTATGCTAAAGCCCCTGGGAATTATTATTCAAACTCAATGATCTATGAATATTGTCTGTCATTTTGTTTAGGAAAATTAGATTTTGCGCGTTCACTATTTACTATGTCTTTTGTAAGCTCTACTTATACATACCCTACAATTAAGGTTACAGCCAGAGTCAGAGCTAAAGTGTTGGTTATAAGCCGGATAGTTGCCTCGATGGGATGGATACACGGCTCAGTTTCGAATGCACTATGTTAGTCTTGTCGATTGTGTTAGCTTTTCATCATAATCGGAAGTGCACCCCGAGTAGGCCTTATTGGCACATAAGCCATTAAAGTAAGCGCTCAGGTTTTAGTCCGTGTAACCAAAAATCTTCCGCGTTGTAACTTTGACTAGCGTTCAAATTAAATAGTTTTAAATAATTTTTATTTCTTTTTCAAATAGAAAAAGAAAGTATCCGTAGCAAAAAGGATAGTTGCCCAATTGACTTTTACGGATAGTTACCCCTAAAACAACTCTTGGGGCGCTCTCAACTATACGCAACTATAAGACTAAAAGTATTTAAACGAGCAAAGACACATTTTTTCTAGTTTTTTGTTATTTTTTTTACTGCAATTTATCTTAAATAAAATAAGAACTTATTAGCAAAATACCTCGTTAGATTAAGCCCAAGCGAAATATTAGCTTAACAAGAAGAACCTTAAGAAGATGGAACTCTAAAATGAAATCCTAACTATGTCATTGATTCAAAGTTATAATATGATTAGCTGTGTATAAAAAAAAAAATATTAACGACTTATCTAACTGTGTTTTTGAGGATTCTAGGAAAATACCTTATATATAATCAATATCCTTGGAAAAAATTAAATAATATATAAAAATATCCTTGGAACCGAAAATGAAATAAGATTGGTATAAAATATATCAGAGTCTTAAGAGAGCCATCTATTCTTTTATGTGGCAAGTATCCCTTTTTACGTTAGGCTTACTATTCATCGAGTCTTCACTTCGAAGATTCCGCAACGCTTGAAGACGAAAGTCTTCGAGCAATGTGCCTATGTCCAGCAGTGGACTGCAATAGGCTGAGCTGACTGACTGACTGACTGACTATCCGCCGGAGTAGGCAGGCATTTTCAGAGGTCAAATAAAACAGAATTTACTCAAATTAATATTATTCCATTATATTATATTAAAAAAACAGGCTTTTATAGAAGACTAGCTGACCCCGCAAACGTTGTTTTGCCATATATTTTATTAACCTTCTCAATCCCCCCCTCCCATTATGACTTAGGGGTATGAAAAATAGATGTTGATTCTCAGACCTACCCGATATGGACACAAAATTTCATGAGAATCTGTCAAACCGTTTCGGAGGAGTTTAACTACAAACACCGCGACACGAGAATTCTATATATTAGATTAATTACCTACGCTTTGATATACACTTTGAACAAAAAAATAATAAATAATTATCTTTAATAATAGAGCATTTTCAAAAATTGGGGCAACTATCCGGCTTATACGCTAAGGGCTGCGGTACACCCGGGCGCCAGATTGTAAAGGGGCGTTAAAAGCAAGGTACCGGTATATATACTTCTAGCTTTTACCCGCGGCTTCGCTCGCATTGATTTTTTTTTTTTAAATAAAAGTATCCTATGTTACTTCTAATACCTCTGAAAATATGTGTACAAAGTTTCATGATGTTAGGTAGTTATCGATAAAAGCGTTACAAACAAACTTAGATTCACATTTATAATATTAGTAGGGATTAGGGATTAGTGATAAATGAAGAAGGTAAATAAGGCTAGAGCCGCCCTTAGCTACAGTGACCGTGAGTTGAGAAAATTACTGTTACTATCTGTGTTCATTTGAATAAGGTTGATATTCGCTTGCGGCGATTGGTTTTAAGAAAACGACGTGTAGTTTGAATGCAAGTTTATTTGCGACTGATTTGACCATCATTCATCATAGTGGACTGTACAAATGCACGTATAGATAGTTTCTCTTTAAACATGTCTATAGGTATACAACACAAAATTTTTATCTGTTTGGACAATCTGTTATATCACTTCGGTTTGACACGTGCAAGCGGAGGTTAATTCCTGAGCTATATGGTGACATGTCTATCCGGGGCGAGGCGGCGAATGCTAGCGTGACCCCATCTCGCCCCACCCAGGCTGCTCACACGTGGTGGTTTTTTAGTCAGTAGGATTCTGACATAACCCTCTGGCGCACCCGCGCCGGAGGGTATCCATGATGGATTTTCCCCACTTTAAAAAAAGATGACGTTTATCAAAATATTGTCAACTGTAAAATGTGTATCATGTAATATAGTAATTAATGAAGTGCTTACCTTCATTTGTGGACGTAATGGAAGAAAGTATTAGCCACATATGCGTCACAGCGTTTTGTCAAAGTGATATTACGACTGCTAAACGCCTACTGTATGAGCCCCTATTGAAGCAGATGAAGACCAGAAAGCGTGATGGGAAGACTTTGAGAGATATTGATGACATCCTATGTACACTGAAGGAAGCTGATCCTGAAGTTCTACCGATATTGGTTGCTCGGAAGTTGCAAAGACTATCCCCGGTTCTTTTCGAACATGTAAATGTAACACAAATCCTTAAGGATTTGGTGAAAATGCGCCAGGGTATTAATAATATCTCTCAGTGTTGTGCAAGTAAGGAAGATTTAAATAAATTGAAAAGTGACATTGAAACACTAAAAGAAGTCTCGTTTGTAAACAATTTCTCTAGACACATAAATCCGAAGTGGGGAGCCTGTAGATTAGAAAGTTTAGACCTATGAGGTTGCATCCTATTAGTCGTGAGATGGATTTTTATGATATGAAAAACTGTTAAGAAAATCTGCACTATGATGAGGGTAGAAAGGAAAAAACGTCAGCGGCTGAACAGGTTAATAACGGTGTGTCAGCGGTGAACGTCATTGAGTCAATTGTGAGCGAACCGTTTGAAAAGGTAAATAACGCGATGGCAGTGACGAGCGAGAGCATGACTCATACGTCGTTTAAACCTTTGCCTACAAAACCGTCAGACGGGCCGTGCTACAATGACCTCAGGTCGCAGGAAATAAAAACTTAATTTCAAGTTTTAAATCACTGTGAATGGAAGCCCCAAGAAGAAAATAAACAATGGATATTAGTAGAAAAAAAAAGAAATTTAAAAATAAATTTGTTGGTAACAAAGAAAAACCCGTTGTCGAATCAAATGTGAATTTTAAGGCTGTGGACATAAGAATCCCGTATTATATTTATAACATAGCGAAAGATGTGATAAAGAATAATGAAAAATAAAATGTGACGTACGAATATAAATGCATACAAAGTCTATGTGGCTAAAAGTAAATTAAAATACTTTTTAAAAGATGAATTCTGGCCGTAAGGAGTCTCGTTTAGACGTTTTATAGACTTTAAAGGAAGATATAAAAGTGACCAAATGCAAAGGAATACCTATGATCAACAACAATGATCGCTGGTTTAAGTAGAATAATTAGTTTCTACTGTAAAAATGGACATCGGTCTGTCCCTTGTTTGAGGTCTCTCTGTCGGAACTCTGATATAATTGCCTTACAAGAGACATGGCTCTTACCACACGACAACGACTTTCTGGGAAGTATAGACAATGACTTTTCAAAGCTTACTGTCTATTTTTCTACACTTGCAGTCTGTGAGTCGACTTCACGCAGCGAGCATACAGCGCACTGCGCGTCTAATACAATAACGCGTTCGGGATTTTCTTCGGTCTGCCATATTTCTGTAGCGCGTTGTCTATGTTCGCCGAGGCGCGTACTAATTGCTTCTACGTGATCATTATTAGAAAGCGGTGCGCCTCACTGTGGCAGCGAATGCGCGGAACATCGAACACCGTCCTGAGTGTGTTGGCTCACCGATGGGACTCTCCATTGCTTTATTGCTGGATACAGCTCCATGCTCCCGCTGCGAAATACTATTGTTAGCACGGGAGTCTCACCGGAAGCCACAAATTTTAATTTTATTTAATTTATGTAATATAATTGTTACTAACCCTCTTTTTGTTTTATTTTATGTGTATTTTTTACTAACACATAATTTAATTTGATTTTGAATATGGATTTATTTCTGAAATAAATGATTATTCATATATAGCAAGTATTTCAAATAGCCTTTCACATCACACTTTAGTATATCGCAGTCCACTGCTGAACATAGACCTCAATAGGAGTTAATTATGTGAAACAATTTATTTAGCAAGATATAATGTCCAGATGGAAATCTGGTTAAAATAAATGATCTGTCCTAGTTATAATGGCACCAAAAACCAAGGTCGATTACATAAAGTAGGGTTGCATTATTATATTATACCATTTTTTACCGACTTCGAAAAAGGAGGAGGTTACTCAATTCGACTGAATATATTTTTTTTAATGTATTTTCAGGGATAACTTCGTCGTTTATGAACCGATTTTGATAATTCTTTTTTGGAAGGAGATATCCCTGGTGTGGTACAATGATAAGGAAACCAGGATCTGATGGTGGGATCCCAGAGAAATCGAGGGGAACTCTCGAAAATCCGCATAACTTTTTACTGGGTGTACCGATTTTGATGATTTTTAATTTAGTCGAAAGCCGATGTTTACCATGTGGTCACATTTAAATTTCACCGAGATCTGGTTACAACTTTTGGAGTAATCTTTGATAATGAGTATTTACTTGACTATTTTTTCGACTACCTACGTTGTATTACTTGTCGATATAATTGAAGTCGATTTTTTTCTCGTTTGTCTGCATAAACAATTATTCTTTTGTTCTTTGACTGTATCGATACCAAACCACGCAAAACAAATTGAACAATAAGTTTTGTAAAATAAAAATAATTATGTTTGCTCGCAAACGAAAAAAAAACCGACTTCAATTACATCGACGAGTAGTACAACGTAGATCGACGAAAAAATAGTCAAGTAACTGCGCGTTATCAAAGATTACTCAAAAAGTAGTTATCAGATCTCACAAAATTTATATGTAACCACATGACAAACATCAGCTTTCGATTAAATTAAAAATTATTAAAATCGGTACACCCAGTAAAAAGTTATTGCGGATTTTCAAGAAGTTCCCTCGATTTCTCTGGGATCCCATTATCAGATCCTGGTTTCCTTATCATTGGTACTAAACTTGGGATATCTCCTTTCCAACAAAAAAAGAATTATCAAAATCGGTACATCCAGTAGAAAGTTATGCGGTATAATACAACGTAGGTCGACGAAAAAAGCGTCAAGTAAAAACGCATTATTAGATATAGCTCGAAAAGTAGTTGTTAGATCTCAAATAAATTTAAATGGCACCAATTGGTACACACCACCTTTCGATTAAAAGAAAATTTGTCGAAATCGCTCCACCCAGTCAAAAGTTCTGATGTAACATACATAAAAAAAAAAAATACAGTCGAATTGAGAACCTCCTCCTTTTTTGGAAGTCGGTTAAAAATAGTATTTTTCTTAAAGATATACTACAAAGAATATTACTATTTTTAAGTTATACCTTTTATTTGTAATTAAGTTTTTTATAGCATTTTATTTTTTATTATACATTTTTAAGCTTTATTTGTAAAAGTTTTGAATCTGGATATAAGAAAAACAATAATATTATATTTTTTAATATAACATATCTTAATATGATTTGAGTCTTCGTTCGAAAAGGATTAAACATGAATTCTTTAATGTATGAGCAAAAAAGAGCAAATGAGGATTTCGCCCGGCATTGACTCCGTAAAGAGACTTAATGAGAGCTTATTGTCAATCGGTTGTCAATTGTCAGACGGTATGCAAACTTGGGACCATCCACGGTCATCTGATATGCACTCGTATGTCTCCTTTCACATTTTTTAAATGGTTCATTGCGGAAAGTTAGTGCAGTTTTATTGAAATGTAATGATTATTACTTAAATAAAAGTATTGTTACTTTAATTATGAAAAAGTAATGTGTATATCAGTCAGATGTTACCTAAAACACAGGCACTATGTAGCCTAAATTACGAACAGACTACCATGTGTGTATGTTAAGAATATTTGTATCTTAATCTTTTTGATAACATCAAAGTATATAAATATCAAAATACCAGTTCATTCGAATTTCGACATTCAATTAAATAAATAAAATAAACGTACCAAGTTTTAAATTTCGATTGTTCTTTAGCCAAGATTATCAATTTCGCTCATCCGTTTATGCGTTTAAATTAATTTCATAAATCTCTTCAGTATCAGTAATTTTAATCAAAGCTCGCACGTAACAAATGTCCCTGACGAATTGCGCCATGTCTGGTGCTCATTAAAAAAAATGGCACAAAACATACGTTAATAATTTTCAGTATTAATTTTATTGAAATTAAAGTCATCTTCGAACATTTGGAGCCTTTTTATTTAATTGTTTGTTACATTTACCTGTATTTTCTTTAGAAGTATTTTCGTTAAATTGTCAGGTGTTATTTTTTTCTTGCAATGCAACATGATATGCCGATATACGAGTAAGACGGACTTTGGGAGGAAGGAATAAAATCTTAAAGTGAAAATGTTTCATTCATAATGTTTTAAATTCAGAAAATAAATTTAAATTCCATTGACTTAATAGTTTGTTCGTTTGTGTTGCGTTGAACAAATACAAATAATGTTATCGAATTCCTGTTTATTTTACTGAATAACTCAAAATAAGTATCAGTTAATAGAATAGGAAAATATTTATATTGCAATATATAAAAAGAAGACGTATAAAAACTGATTTAATTTATTACAAGTTCTTACTCAAAGCTAACTTTATTATTCTTCTTTGTTATTAAATTTTAAGAAATTCATTTATCCTATTAATTATAATGACTACATAGCTACATGGCTACTTCTGTGTGATTAATATTTTTCACGTTAGCCTGTTAAAATATTTATTTAATTACTTCTAATTATTTAATTAAACACACAGTATAAAACTGGATATTTTTAACCGACTTCAAAAAAAGGAGGAGGTTACTCAATTCGATCGTATATGTATTTTTTTAATGTATGTTCAGAGATAACTTCGTCGTTTATGAACCGATTTTGATAATTCTTTTTTGTTGCAAAGCAGATATCCCTGGTGTGGTACCATGAGAAGGAACCAGGATCTGATGACGGGATCTCAGAGAAATCGAGGGAAACTTGAAATTCCGCATAACTTTTTACTGGGTGTACCGTTTTGATAATTTTTAATTTAATTGAAAGCCGGTGTTTATCATGTAGTCACATTTAAATTTCATCGTGATCTGATCACAACTTTTGGAGTAATCTTTGATAATGCGTATTTACTTGACTAATTTTTCGTCTACCTACGTTGTATTATATACTTGTCGTTATAATAGTCGTAGTATATAAAATTGAAGTCGTTTTTTTTCGTTTGCCTGCAAACACAATTATAACTTTTATTTTTTTGGACATTAACTTAATTTCTTCTCTTCAATATAAACAAATGTACCTAAATTATTCGTTAAAACTTGTAATTCATATTTGATGTATTGAATAAAAATTATCGTTCATCAATATAAAACGTGAAAATCAATTAAATTATTATTATTTATTATTTTTAATTGTATATTTAATTTTCATTAAGTACTTAAATTTTTCATGTTATTTTATTAATAATTATATCATGATTTTTCGTAATATCGCGTAAATGCTGGAAAACATATAAAACTAGCTGACCCAGCAAACGTTGTTTTGCCATATATATTATTAGCTCCCTTAATCCCCACCCCTGTTACTTAGGGGTATTAAAAATAGATGTTACCTGATATACACACAAAATTTCATAAAAATCGATCCAGCCGTTTCGGAGGAGTATGGTAACCAACATTGTGATACGAGAATTTTTATATAAGATCATAAGTTTAATAGTAACGATTCGTACATAACCTTTGTAATAGGTTTTTGAACTTCTTTACGCACGCTTGACTTGGGAAGTAAGCTGGTAAATGTGTGACAAAAGCGTTACGAAAAGTGTGATCAGGCGAGGCGAATGGAAGTTGAGAGGGAGATATAAGTTAGATGGAGCTAAAGAAGCTTTACTTCAGTCGTGTGGTCTAAAGCACACTCGTTTTAACTGTCTAATTGAAATTCAATGCAAAAAAAAGCTATATATTGCAGTGGCAATTACATTTATTTATGTATTAGTCTACATATACGTCTAAATTTATTTGAAAAATTGCATACTGAAAAGTGACAGCACTTCCATGACATCCTCTAAGCTACAATTTCGGCACGGACAGGAAGACAGCGCGTGCTCTCCAAGAAATTGAACCGACAGCTTCACGTGCATTATTCAATACAATTTTGCCAATAAATTAATGCTCACGCTGAGATCTCGCCGCACATACTAATGGCGACACGCGGCACGCCGCTTTTTGTACGGCCGCGTCCATTCAGCTTTCCATTGATACGGGAACGGTAAAAAGCAGCCGGACCTCTCGTCCATCCTACTAACTAACATTACCGCTTTTTATCTCCGACAAGGACGTGATCGGTTCTGTTTCGGCGAGGTGATGAGAATCCATAATTACTCTGTCAATTGCCTGGACGTGGACTCACAACAACAATGCTACTTTGAAATTGCAATTAATTTGTATTTATCGTCGTGTCTTCGAATTGAGATATCATACTATTCTTTATTAGTATCCACTCGATTCCAAATAAGCCTTTCGTTTTGTAATTAAATAAAGTTACTAATGAAATAACCTAAAGCTAGCTGCTTTATAATTTGCTTTAATTGGTGCCGAGTAATGGACGAGAAAGAATTGTAACGGGCAATTTTAAAAGCACTTATTAATAGCGCAGTAGTTATCGTTGAGTATTTTAATTAAAGTCGTTTGGAAAATAAATTACTTCAGTAATAAATTACACAAATCTAAATTATATTACTCGTGGTCTTAAAATAACGATTGGTATGTACAATCATTCTTATTATCCAAACGTTGTATTTCAAAATTTTATGACGAATAAAATATGCACAAATAAATACTGTGACTGTACCTTACTGCTCAGCAAATAATCGTAAAGTAGTCGCAGGTTAGCAGCGCATTACCGCTTAAGAGTGTTACAACAGGCATTATTAATTAATATAATTTAGTTGAAACGAAGCATTCGATGGAAGCAAACGATATCAAAGTTTTAAGCGCCACAAGACACTAAAACATGGTCGAAACGGGTATAAAATTAATAACGACATGAAGGGGCTCATTAAAGCGATGGTAGCGATAAGTGAAGCTCACATTAAAAAGGTAAAATATCGTTCGAGAGTGCCACCGTATGTGTAACGAATACGCAAAACCGGTAAGATACTGATTACAGCAAAAAATATGTTTTAGTTGTATACTCGTATATTAATGAAGCTATCATTAATATGTACAATCTCTACTGCTGAACTATACACACAGACGCCAATATGTTCAGAAATTTCCCTTTCTTATATTCTTTAAATCTTATTTTATAAAAAATCGCTTTAATTTCTTTTATATTTAACGAATATGATTAAAGTAGTAAGAGTACAAATATTACGGTAATTTCAGTTACAGTCGGGAACTGCAGTTTTTATTGGACAGGTTTCATATATAAATTACTTCGAATAGGTGCCCTTTTGAGTTTAAGCTCAAAAGCATTATAAAAAACATGTTATCAGAAAATAATTTTTCAGCAGATTAATCCATTAAAATCTCTTTTATCGCTAACGGATTGTCTAATTGAATCCAGCGGTAGCCGACTTGAATTATAACAATAAGAGAGGGCAAGTGGCGGCGCCGAAGCAAATTGTCCCGAGTGTTTTCCTTTTGTATTCCAATACCGAAGACCGCTATTGGCTCATTTTAATGAGCCTCGATCAATGGGCGTAATTATTTTTTGTATCATTCTTTGCTGGCCTCGCGAATGCGCTGTCATCTCATATGGTAAGGCCGCGGCCCTTTCGCATAGGCATTTTGCGCCAGTTTTTACTTGCGTTTTTGGAGTATTTCCGTATACAGATACAATTGCGTCCTCCAATTACCGTCTGTATGCATGGAAAGAAGCCCCATCTGAAACAATGTATAACAAGCTAACTATCCATTCACAGATTGCCGTATAAGTAGCTCGTTTTCTCGTCACTTTAATGAGATGCCTCGTGGATGCCTCGCGTCGCCGTAGCCCGGTTTGTACATCAAAATAGGTGTTCAGTACTCTCAAATATTGCTTCTATTTCAATTATTTCTTTCTTCTATTAAATTAACACACAGTGTCGAAACAGTGTTTGCTGTTAAATTTCGGAATTAAAAGATTTAAATAGATAAATGTGTAGATAAGTAAGTAGGTGTGTAATTTGTACGTTTTGATCACTTTTTTTAATATTCACATCCTTTAAAATGATTTTAACACTGTGCAATTATTGTGAAATATAAAATAATGAAACATATT
Organism: Melitaea cinxia; assembly: GCF_905220565.1. Taxonomy (NCBI): domain Eukaryota; kingdom Metazoa; phylum Arthropoda; class Insecta; order Lepidoptera; family Nymphalidae; genus Melitaea; species Melitaea cinxia. The sequence continues at coordinate 10,972,204 of NC_059402.1, read as the reverse complement.
ATTAATTAAGTTCTACAATGCGTACTCTTAAAATAACTTGAATATTAATCATTTTGAAAAAGATGACACATGACATGTGCCAGGACCCAAAACGCTACCGATTATTTTATTTATTTGTGCCGAAGCCGCTCATAATCAGCGCCTCGATTCAATCATTACGTGTAATTTCTTAATCGCATTAATTGAAATGTTAAGCTGGACTAAGATATCTCATTAATGTACGTGTCGGATAACTAAACCTTTTTTTTTACAAAATTTTCGCTTTGTGTAAAAATAAACATATAGACTACCTGAGACCTACCATTTCAACCCACATTATATTTAGGTACCGGTTCACATGTTGATGGTTATTGTGGGAAGTTATATGTTTTTCAATCTTCTCAGAAAACTGGCTATCGAACGTAAGACTAATAAATCGATTGAAGCATATTCGAGTGATAATTTCAGATATAAACGCGTTCGAATCTCCAATATTATATTGTAACATGGTATTCAAACATTTCAATTTAAAAAAGTTTCTTTTAAAAACACAACATATAAGATACTTACTACCCCCATTTTTGGCGCGAAAATTCGGTGGCTATGTTCCAGCAGTGGACTGCGATAGGCTGATGTGTGTTATTTGGTTAATTATTACAAGTGAACAAATCTTTTCTAAATATAACACTTACTGCAAAACATAAATAACATCAAAATTTACACCACATACATTGGAATAACATTAGCTTGTAATTAATCAAGTTGTGTCATTCGCAATCAATGGTCAATTGGATGTCTCAATTTATTAGCCCTGAATAATGATTGCAGTATCGCAATTCGAATCCAAGCCATTAATACAACGTGTCAGCCGTGTTCCAAGTCGAGCTATATAAAATATTCAGATGAGTTGAACGCTCGTGCATGAATACATATAAACTTAGTATACAATATATATTATACATTTAATTGATTTACAAAATAAATAAAAAAAACAAGCGTTCTGAAAACGATCCCGGAAATTATTATTTGCTTCTTTGTTAAAAATACGTTTTTTTGACAACGATAACAATACCAACAATATTTTGGTAGTTGTACTCTATAATGAAAATAAAAAAAAATCTTCCAAGCAGAGTACAGAGTACAAAATATGTTCATCAAAGAAATATACAAAGAGGCTATATTGATATACTCGTACTTAAATAACTTTTGCAGCTTTTATAATGTCAAAAACAAAAATCCCTATTTTATTTACAAGCATTTATTTATTTATACAAGCGTTAAAAAAAATAGGTGTCTAATGAACTTTACTGTGTTACGCGTGTCGCCTACGCATGTTCGCCCTCGCCATTTCTGAATACGACTATTAATTAAAATCATTGAACTTCCCACATTTTCTCTGTTTTAGTACAAATTGAATATAAATTAGACCATCTGATACTTCACACGTAGGCACTTACGATTCATTGATATGTTACTGTAATGTACATAATAACTAACTTTGTGTGTCTGTACTCTGTAATGCGACCGGCCTCATTTCAACCTTTTTTTTTAAATTAAAGCTTAGCTCTTATTGGTACTAGTGTGATATTATGAAGCCTAGAGTCTATAGCCTTCCTCGTTAAATGGGCTATTTAACATTAAAAAAAAACAATTAGAACCAGTAACTTTTATTGCGATAAATAACAAACGATTCGGTTTTATAAGGTAACTTTGGTTTAGGTGTAATGTAATGTTAACATAATGTCGTGGAAAAAGTAAATTTAAATGTCCCACAAATCTAATGCATAAGTTAAAAAGTTTAAATGGATTTAATGTTGACTCCGTCACGGTACTGGCGCTCCCTTGAAAATTTGATGATTCATTGTTGTCTACAAATGTGTTCAGACTTTTTTCCCACCTACATACACAAACACAAATCTTTCAACCTAGATGAGTATACAATTTTTTTTTTAAATATTTCTCGAACATCAAATAGTTTAATGTTCACCGTATATATATATATATATATATATATATATATATATATATATATATATATATATATATATATATATATATATATGTATGATACACAATAAAATACGTACAATACAAACAATATTTGTGTAAGTTTCCTTTATATAAATTAATATTAATTTATCAAAATATCTAAAGACAGCAAGCAGTAGGTACTGCTTCATCGTATTGCTTAGAACTATTATTGAAGCGGTGCCTTTCAAATTTTGGCTAAACTTATTTTTTTAAAGGGCAACCTGAATAAAAGGCCAATTAAAAATACTAGTTACAGTTTCATAATTATTATTTTTAATCGGTGCTCTAGATATTACTAACAAATAAGTATTGCTCTCAAATAAACGAAAGAAAATATATTTGACGCAACTAGTAAGTAATTTAATGCAGTAATATTTATTAATGATTAGGTTAACCGACAGTTGTTTACATTAGTTTTTGAATATCTAACATTGAGAAAAATATATCATGATATATCATAAATGTGACTACAGTCGTTGTTAGTATATTATACACAACTAGTGGCCCGCTCCGGCTTCGCACGGATATAAAATATATGTCATTCACTGAAAAAATGATTAAAATCGATCCAGTAGTTTTGATAGTTGTAGTCGCAATTTTAAAATCTATAATATCTTCGAAAATATTCATTTAAAGTATATGCTGTAAAGGGCCTTATAGATCTATATTAAATCAACAATGTATTTAAGGTATTTAATTAGGAAGGATTAATGCTGTATTGGTTAAAAACGCTTGGAAAATTAGCCATTATTTGTCGTAAAAATTAAATGACAAAAAAATGTTATTGTGGGATATCCATAAGAGATAGACATATACAATAGCGGAGTTTTCTGTAGATCTTTTCCACGTGTACAATACTTAGTACATTATTTTGATACGTCTCGTAGCGTTCAGCCTGCGTTTGCAATGTAAGCGGAAAAAATGTAATTATTTACAACATTACATTAGAAACTTCAAAAATAACAGTATTTTTCCACTATTTAATGGATGTTATTATACATATGAACCTTCCTCTTCGATCACTCTATCTATAAAAAAAACCGCATCAAAATCCGTTGCGTAGTTTTAAAGATTTAAGCATACATAGGGACATAGGGATATAGGGATAGAGAAAGCGACTTTGTTTTATACTATGTAGTGATAAAGCTAAAAGTTTGTTTGTTTGAACGCGCTAATCTCAGGAGCTACTAATGTGAATTGAAAGAGGTTATTTTTATTTACTTACCGAGTAAGGCTATAAGGCTACCGGACGTTTTAATACATATCATGTTATTTCTTCAAATTAAGGCAAAACCACGGGGCACATCTAGTTTTATTATACAACATTGAAATATAAGGTATAGGTTAAGATCTCGTTGAAGAATAGCCACATACAACTTTCTTAATGATTTTATTGTATAGAACCTTTGTTTTCTAATTAGTTTTTAGTTACATTCTTGCGATCGCACGGTCGAGCGATTCGGATGGTGCGGGAACATTTTCCGGCCGGCAGTGCCATTGTTCTACTGCTAATTGAATCGATGCCACTGATAGATTGTGGCCTGTTAAGGCAGCCGATGTCACTGTACGTTAAACATTAGTTTAACTGGAGATTAATTTCTTATCACCTTTATAATAATTACTTCTTAACCGACTTGCAATAAAGGAAAAGGTTCTCAATTCAACTGTATTTTTTAACCGACTTCCAAAAAAGGAGGAGGTTCTCAATTCGCCTGTATTTTTTTTTATGTATGTTACATCAGAACTTTTGACCGTGTGGACCGATTTCGACAATTTTTTTTTTTAATCGAAAGGTGGTGTATGCAAATGTAATTGGTCCCATTTAAATTTATTTGAGATCTAACAACTACTTTTCGAGTTATATCTAATAATGCGTTTTTACTTGACGCTTTTTTCGTCGACCTACGTTGTGTTATACCGCATAACTTTCTACTGGATGTACCGATTTTAATAATTCTTTTTTTGTTGAATAGGAAATATCTCTAGTTTAGTACCATGATAAGGAAACTAGGATCTGATGATGGGATCCTAGAGAAATCGAGGGAAACTGTTGAAAATTCGCAATAACTTTTTACTGGGTGTACCGATTTTGATAATTCTTTTTTTGTTGAAAAGAAGATATCCCTAGTTTAGTATCATGATAAGGAAACCAGGATCTGATGATGGGGTCCCAGAGAAATCGAGGGAAACTCTTGAAAATCCGCAATAACTTTTTACTGGGTGTACCGATTTTAATAATTTTTAATTTAATCGAAGGCTGATGTTTGTCAGGTGGTCACATATAAATTTTATTGAGATCTGATAACTACTTTTTGAGTAATCTTTGATAACGCGTAGTTACTTGACTATTTTTTCGTCGATCCACGTTGTATTACTCGTCGATGTAATTGAAGTCGGTTTTTTTTTTCGTTTGCGAGCAAACACAATGATTATGAATATAGATACCTGAGAAGTTTTTACTAGGTGGACCGATTTCGATTATTCTTATTTTAATCGAATGTGGCGTTTATCGTGTGGTCTAATAACGCGTCTATTTTAACTATTTTTTCGCCGAACTACGTTCTATTATACCTCATAACTTTTTAGTGGATTTACCGATTTTGATGTTTTAATCGAAAACTGATGCTTGTCTAGTGGTCCTGTGATTGAGAACTAATAACAACTTTAAGAGTAATCTTTGATAACGCTCATTAAATTGAATATTTTCTCGTCTACCCACTTTGTATCATACGTTTTATATATGTAATTTAAGTCGATTTTTTTTCGTTTCCGAGCAAACATAATAAAATTATTCATTTGTCGGTTCTAGTGACGTTTGACTTTTATCTAAGATGGGTATCTTCAGAAATCTCTATCTTTTGACGTTCTTCTCCAATATTTTCTAAGGTTAGATTGCAAAATGTTTTTAGGTGGGTGTTATTAGAACACTCTCTTATGAATATATTAATAAACAATTGAATAAAATAAAATACTTCAGGTACTGTAACATTTTATTCGAGTGTCTTATCGGTTCTTATTGAATCTAGATTTAATCGATTAGTGTTAGTCGGTTTCATAAAAAATATATATAAAATATTTTTAAAAGGAAACATGTGTGAATGTCGAAAAGACCAATTAATTGAAGTGTCTTTAATTAAGCATTAGATAATTTTACCTTTGGCTAATTCGGTTTTCACACGGTTAATAAATTTTAACTTATTGAGCTAAATAAGAGAAAAAAAAATTGTAGATAATAATATCTGCTTTTGTTTAAATTTGTTTTGATTATAATCAATAATAACTAGTCCATAACGATTTTTTGATCATTGAAAAAAAAATGTTTTTCAACTATTATTTATACGTATCTATATAACGATGGAGCTGGGCATTATCTACAAATTGCTAGCGCTACCATAGAACGTACAAAGCGAATCTGTCTCGGCGCCCGCGCACCACAGACCGTATCGCGATCTAACGTCCGCGCCGCGCGTTATGAAGGACATCGCTGATAACTTTTTAATTATCAACTAGGTATATCAAAAATAAGCTGTCATATCTTTATGACAGAGAAAGTATATGAAATGATTGATTACTACAACTGAAAAGAGAGGATATAGCATAGCGCAGTGAAATTATTTTTATTATTTATTCTTCCTATCTTCCCTTATATATATTATATATATATATATATATATATATATATATATATATATATATATATATATATATATATATAATATATATATAGAAACAGGTATAAAGAAACTACCATTATGTTTATATATACCATTTTATCTTTTTATGAACTTAAAAAAATTTAATTCTAAATCATCACTAAAAAGAGTATAGCTCTTACAAAACTGCTACGTTCTGACCAAAATGAAAATTGATGAGCTAAAAGTAGAGCTTTCATGAATATTGTCAATGATATGTAAATGTAATAACAGAGAAACCGAGATTCCGTTTATTAGTACATCATCGAAGCAATACTCGAGATGAAATTATAATTGCCGCTGTAATTAATGTTTTCTATTCATTGACTTTAACTCATAATATGTTACGACTCGACTTACACAATACATAAAACTCGATACTTCAACATTAAATATTACCACTTAATGCGTTTGACTGACTCTTTAAAGATAGACTTAAGCTTCGTCTAGATAATCTATAAAAACGTATTAAATAAATGCCCTCTTCCAATTAAACAGCTCATAAAGATTATGTTTATATAACCGCTAGACGTCCGCGTCGCCGCGATTTCACACTCGTTAAGTATCGAGTTCTGTCAAATTGTTTGACATTTATTTGCTATTGAAATGATTATTTTTTAATCCCTTTATCTAAATTATAGCATGAAATTCACATATAATATTTTCCAATAATCATCTCTAATAGATTTTTTTTTACAAAATTAAGTGATTTAAAGAGATAACGTGTTTGAGTACCTAAATAACGAGTAAAGTAACAAACAAAAAATAAATAAATTAACAAATAGTTTGTTTTATTTAAAATAAAAAAAAATTAATAAAGTTATATCTATCAACAATAACGGATAAAAACAGTGTTCTAAAATGTATGTCAGGAATTTAAAAAAAATTAAAGACAAATATACATTATAAGACACAAAAAAAAATAATTGATGTCATGATGACACAGGCAATAGTTACCTACTGTATACCGTGTTGAAAACCATGAAAACAAAGGACTACAAGTTTAGGGGATACGACCCAAAGTGAACATTTCTTTTTGGCGTCATGATAATAACATCATCCTAGTGCATTTCAAGTTGTGTTGATTTAGAGACTGTAATGTTCCCGGTCATATGTTTTCGGTATGGGAACATTAATGGGACTATTACTTTAAGATTCTTAGTTATGTAATTTATAAAAGATTAATTCGCCATGCTTCTCAATTATTTGCCTATCTATAATTGTTCTCCTTAATAGGAGAAGGATCATCCATTTAACATATTCCTTATACACGGGTATATGTCTAGTTTTATTAAAATAAACTGACAGGATGAAGACCACCGTGGTAACAACCTTGACGATCGTGAGATTTACGTTGACAGCTCAATGTGTCTTTGTGTAGCTCTGTGTTATAAGTACTAAGAGCTTGTAAAGTATTAATCAGCTCGGAACACCAAGGAAGCGAAGTCATGTTACTGCCTCTGTGATCATGTTTTTCATTTACACGACTACTGCTGTTGTAAGACATTTATTTTACAGGCTACGTTCTACTATATACCTGCTTATTTGAAATTTAATGATAATAAAAACGATAATATAAATATTATCTAAGATATAGATATTGTTAATTTATTTAAAAAGTCTATAAGGATATTACAAAAAAAATTGGATCTCTGTAAAGTACAAAAATACTGAAGGCACGTTCATTAAAAAGAATAAAAATTTATATTTACATAAAAATACTACTTCTTGACCTTAAGATGTAATAAAAATAAAAATGACTAGTCAGTTGGAACGAATTTTAAAAATCATTTTAGCCAAAAAGCTCTAGTCGATTAGGATTACAAATATAATATGATAAACGTATCGGCACATTTCAAAGAGACGCCATAAAAAGTCACCTACCGCTTCGCCACCACGACGAACGCTTTTTATACTATTTTCGAAACATCGATGTTCTAACAATAACAACGACAAACTAACCAGTCATAACTTGTTTAAGGATCCATTCCATTAGACACGCTCAAGTCGCGGCAAAGGTGTGAATCGACATTTAATAAAATAATTTATCGGACACTGATGTGTTTTTAATGACCGAGAGGCAACCGGTCAACGCTCGCCTTTTTGTCACACGACGAGTGCAGTATAATAGTCGAGAAACAGTTACTTTGCATGGAAAATGAGGAGCAAAATATGTAATGAGGTACCCAACGTTAAAGTCAATAATTACTTGTTTAGAGAGGGTTTTTTTTTGTCATATGACAGTTATTGCATATTGAAATTCATGTGATATAAAATAAAAATTTTAAATTTTAAACCAAGGAAGATAAAATGGTGATGAAACAAACAAAGAGACAAGACGAGCAATACTAAAATTTGATTCGGAGCAAAGAACCTGTAAAAGAGACCTCGCCTATGTATATCGACAATTAAAAATTATCTCGCAAAAGGATGACATAGACATGTTTACAAGCATGAAACGATGTCTATATAGGCAGAAAATAGAAGAGCCGCACTCCCAGTAGAAATTAAAAAACGTGGAAAGACCGATGACAGCTAGCAAACGCGATACTGGGTTTTGTAAATAGATCATCCTTCAGCCTAGTAGACGGAATGCAATATTTGGCGCTAAATTGAGGAGGCCCATGTTCAGAAGTGGACTGCGGTAGACGGAATTAAGGAAATAAAAATAAATCAGAAAAGTCATCTTGGGTGCAGTTTTGCCTATAACTAGATTTGGCTATGCCCCTTTACTAGAATGAAAAAAAGACAACGTCTGTTGAGTCAGGTAAATACCTAGGCAATTAAACTAAATTAAAGTATAAAATAAAGTTTATGTGTTCACTACAACAACTAGTATTTTAATTTTAAAACTACGACGTACGTATTAAGATAGTAACTCGGAATTAAAGGACAATCATTTAATATGCATTTCGATTATTGATTTGATAATTAAAAAACGTGATTCATGTTTGCGTGTAGAATATATTGAATAAGTTGAATTGAACATGCCACTTAGTACTGATGTCATCAAAACAGGATATCACTTGTAATAAGTCAATATTCAACTCTTATTTTTTAATATTTTCGTTTTTCATATTGTAGACTTACGAATATTCATCGAGACTAGTTTTTTTAAAGTATTCAATAAATAATTTACGATTTACATTAAAAGTATTAATAATCAAAGAGTAATTGTTAATTTCTTCTTCAGTCGTACACTCAGGAGTGTCACATCAGAGTGGTCGTGGTTGCGCTGACGAGGTACATGGTGGGGTGTTTGGTGGGTCGATAACATTTCTGAGGGTAGCTCTCCTAACGATGTGCTTCCATTTTGTCTGTCAGAGGCGTCACGAGTACACTGGACAATGGTGGACTCAGTAGCTCTTGTGATGACGTCTATCCAGCGGGTTGGTGATCGACCGCGTGCCTTTCACCTGGCCTTGAACCATCAGTCTCTCCATTGAGTTCTCATTTCTAGAGATGTGGCCAAAGAATTTCAGTATTCGTAGTTGCACAGTTGCTGACAGTCTGTCTTTAATGCAAAATTCTCTGAGGATGGATACGTTGGTGCAAACCGCGGTCCACGGGATCTTTAGGACGCGTCTCCAGCACTACATCTTTAATGCGTCGATTTTACGGCAATCCTGCAGTCTCAGAGACCAAGTTTCGACTCCGTAGAGAAAAATTGGAAAGAAGATATTTCATCAATCTGACTTTAGTCTTCTTGGTAATCCTCCTGTCTCCCAAAATCTTTCCCAGCCGTTCCACAGCAGACCTGGTGATGACGTCTTCTGATCTCGTCGTAATACATTAAATTAAAAATTACGTTAAAGAGGTAAAGAGAGATTACCGCGCTGAAGTTATTGTTATTTTAATGTTTTACCAAATATTGCGACAACTAGAACAATTTAAAAAATGTCATAGAAAATAACACCATAATCTTTATGGCTTGCATCATTTACATTAAGATATTAAGATCTTTCCTTATATTCAATATAAATGTTTACCAAAATTGTTTGAAAGCTCTATTCTATCGTTTTTATCGTCCCTATTCATTATTATTGAGATATTTAGCTTCATTTGTTAATAGATTAATTTATACTTAATTCAAGATACTTTTTCGTTTTAAAAAGAATGTTTGAAAATGCCGTACGTGACAACCAAACTAAAAAAAAACCGGTATGTAATTGTGTGAAGTAGTCTTCCTATAATTTCACAATCTTTTTATTAAAACGATTTTTTTGGCAAAATGAAATATAAAATATACTGTTGAATTAAGTAACCTCCTCCTTTTTGAAGGTGATTAAAAAAGCAAAGCACAATCGCAGAATCTTAAAAGTAAAACGACCTATACTTAATTACTTAGAAATCAGTCAGCTTACTTAGATGTATAACAGAAAGTGTGCAAAAAGGCGTCCCTATATCATAAGAAAATAAAACGAATATTATATTTTATGGGATTAAAAAGAACCCAAAAATCGATTCGATTCCAATTTATTGTTATCAGACCAAAAACTCGCAATTAATCATATTTTTAATGCAAAATTATTCGCAGCAATAATTTTACGGTACGTTGAAGAAGTGCAGCGTTGTAGTACAAAAATATATCCGTATGTTATACGAGTATGTCAGTTGACAGTTTATATGATTGGAAATAATTACGGCGTTATGGAAGTACAATGGGAGGTTACCGAGCTAATGTAATTTTTCACAGTCAGATTGCTTTATGACTTCGTATGCTAACATTTTAAGTTAAAGCGTTATACAAGTATCGAACCTACAAAAACCTCTTCAATCATGTCTTCCTTAATCGATTTTCGAAAATGCACTCGGGGCGATTATTTTTTCACCTTCCATTCGAGTGTGACGACGCGAGGCGAATAATTCGGGCGAGTAAATTGCGCTATTTTATCGTGTACATGATACCAGTATTGTTATTTTGTTTTTTAGACACTTTTCTGTTTTGATTAATGTTAAATATGAATTTTAAACTTATTTAACATATGATATATAAGTTTAGTTATTCTTTCTTTCTACTCGTTCTCTCTACTCTTTTTACTTTTAAATGCATGTATATAAATAGAAAGAACTCTATATACATATAAAATTTTTGCTCGCTTTACTATTTATGTAAAAAGTTAAGTTCAGTATTTAAGAAATATTGTAACGGAAATATTATATGTTATGAAGTTGACAAACGGTTCATTTACAACCGAAAAACTTTTTGTATGTTAATATTACTGTTTTAATTGTTTTATTCAAAATAGCTATATTATGCGGTTCTAAGCATTAGTATGCACAGCGTGCCTCACAACGCCGACACTCATTCACTCGCAGACAGTCAAAAACAAATTGCTGCATCCAAAGGTAGCTTTGAAATGGACCGAGACCGCATTTTTTTCGGTTCGAATAATATTCTGTTCATTTCAATTAAGGCTCTTACGTCGCATTGGGATATTTTATGGTATTATTGATAATGTACCTTTATTTTGAACGTACTGTAGAGGTTCACGAAGTTATCTTTGAGCGCAAATTGAATTAGCATATATTTTGCATAAACTCTGCAACCACCGCGGAGTGGCGTGCGCTGCAAGTGTTGCGATCACGAGTTATTATCAATTAACTTTAAAAATTCGATCTCTGCCAATAAGCCGCCAACGCTGTAATTGACAAGACCATCCCGATGATTACTTTATTGGTCACACGCATATATATCAGCACGATTTCCTTTTGTACAATATTCGCATAATATGCGAAGGCATTTTAATTTCAATTCACGGGCGCACTAATGATACTGATTTTTTAAAAAAAGTTGCGATTGAGTCGGCGGTTCGGTGACTCGCTCGCGGCACACGTAGGCGTAGCATCCTGGCGACCACCAAATTTAAATAACTTGTTCTGGCTACCGACTGCTTTTGACATAAACCTCAGTTTAGGAAAGAAAGGAATTTTTTCTCATTTTCTCTTTTTCATTAGATGAACTATATAATTCTATCTCATTCGTGGCTAAGGTTGTTTTCGTAATTTTGTTAGAAACACACAAAGTGGTGTCCTCACAATAAGGACCCAGGGGAAGGTGAGCGCAGGTAGCTCGTTTTTGCCGAGTTATCTCGTTTAATTTGAACCAACTTTATTTTGTTTATCTTTTAGCTCAGCACGAGCTTCACACAGTATGCAAAGAGAATAATGTCGGCTAACTAAGATATCAGCATGTATTTAAATAAATTTAATCTAAGAACTCTATCTCAGTTATTATTTGCATATCTACGGTCATTTAATTGCTTGTTTTTAAGTTATCTTCTGACTGTTAAGACTGCGACGCAAGTAAATTTCGTTTCTCTACATCTTAGGTTTTTGTTTTTGATTTTGAGAGATATAGGTACATACCTATAGATGGTTTGATACATAAAGGTACCTACTCACTTGAGTTCACAGAATATGCACCCGATAATTAATTAAACTGGTTTAAATCAAATAAAAATATAATGATTGATTTAGTCTGAAACATCCCACAGATGGGTGGGTGGGACCTTTTTCTTCATTTTCGGAGCTTATCTATAATCCACCACACTGCTCCACTGCGGGAACATATTTTTTTTACTTTAATATAAGTATATATTTTCTTTATTGCACTTTAAAATCATAATTATACATCTTATTTATAAAAAAATGTTGGCAAGGGCGAATTTAATATTATTTACGTGGTGAGAAAATGATGTAACCGCGGGACGCCGTAATGCAAGAGTGATAAAGCAACAAAAGGTTTATAATAATAATAATAAACTTATTTTGTAATATTTACATTCAAAATTAGTAATATAAAATACATAGGTATATATATATACTTAACTACATACACACATATATGCAGATATACATACATTATTAGTACAACAATTTATTATGAGAGATTCGGAGAAAAGATGATTCCTCAGCTTGTCCTTGAAGTGCTTTCTGGAGCACTTTCGATGCAAATTTCACGATTCCAAAGCGTTGCAGCACGTATTGTGAAGGAATTGAGTAGGAAGTTGGTGTTGTATCTGGTTACATCAAGCATCGATGTGACTCAAGGCATCCTACAGCGTGTTGGGATAGGAAGAAGATGGGAACGGTACCGAAGGGAGGAGGGAGAATTTTGGTTATAAAGTATATAGTTGAGTACGAAATTGGGATATGTGATCATATTTACGTAAACCAAAGATAAAGCGTATCGCAAGATTTTGTAAGCGCTCTAATTTATTAAGCAGCTCTTGTATCACATCTAAATAGCACACATCTGCATAGTCGAGGATAGATAAAAGAAGGGATTGCGCAAACAGAATTTTGGTTTTAAATGGAAGAAAATATTGAAGGCGCGAGTGGCGAAGGCGAGAGTGGAAGGTGTAGTGCATTCTTCTGCTAACTTCGCTGACATGAGCTATTTAAGATAAGTTTTTGTCTAAAATATCATCATCATCATCACCATTTCAGCCTATCACAGTGCTGGATATAGGCCTCCACAAGTTCACGCCAAAAATGGCGTGAACTCATGTGTTTTGCCCATAGTAACCACGCTGGACAGGCGGGTTAATGACCGCAGGGCTGGCTTTATCGCACCGAAGACGATGCTGCCCCTCTTCTGCCTGTGTATTTCAAAGCCAGCAGTTGGATGGTTACACCGCCATCAGTCGGCTTTTCAAGTTCCAAGGGGTTGTAGAACTATGTTATCCCTTATTCGCCTCTTACGACACCTAGCCACACAGCGACCATAGTCACATAGCGAAATATATAAGAACAAATAAAAAAGTTTGACATATTTCTATTGTTTTTAAAGACATAATTAAAAATTTTGGGTTGTCTGGAAGAAATGGCTAAATAGCCATAAGTCCGCCCATTGTACTACACAGTCTGTAAATGTTTTTTTTTTATGTGCTTATTGTTTAAAATGTAGTTGTGGTGTACAATAAACTATAAATAAATAAATAAATAAAATTATATTAAATATGTTTTATTTTTCATACATTATATATATAAATACATCTGCAAACGATAACATATATTTCTGTACTTTGAATACTTTAAGGCAAATAATTTATTAGTCGTTGTAATACTTACCTATGCTACTTACTGCTTTATATTATCTATGCATATATTTGCTATACTTACCAATGCCCGCATTTGTGCACTCGAAAAAATAACTTGATAACTAGTAATTTTATCCAAATCCACCTAAAAACTTGATGCAACACGATTTGTAGAAGCGAAACTTTTTAGACTTAAGAAACTTTTAACAAATAATACCGTGTACATTTAAATTAAATATAAGTAAAACATAGCAAAAGTGGCAGTAAGTTTATCACAAACGGTACGTAAGTTGGAATAAAGTTATTTAATCAGATTTGCATTGTGTTTGTTTTATGTTGTAATCATAAGGCTCGTGAGGCTCGTCGTTAAACAAATAGATTGCATCTCAGTATGTCGCATAGATGGTGACCTCTTCGGCAAAATTATCACTGGCTCGCACGTACAATCTTTAGTTTATACTTCGAACCGTAAAATGTAAGATAAATATTAAGTCTTCATCTATACAAATAAATAAAATAGGGGTGTCTGTTTGTGATATTAAAATAACTGCTCTATACTTAATGCATATGGATGTATGCACGGTACATATACCAAAATAACATTTTTTTCAATTTTTGTCTGTCTGTCTGTCTGTTTATTTCGGCTAATATTGATACATACATTCTGGCTAATCTTGAGGCAGATAGCTAATGTAATAAAGAGTAACTTAGGCTACTTTTATTTTAGAAATTTATTTATTTTAAAACTATGCGAACTGAACAATAACTTTTTTATTATATTTCACGCGGACGAAGTCGCGGGCACACCTAGTATTAAATAAGAATATTAAAATATGCTTTTTGTTTTAATATTAGTATCGTTATTTTATATATAATGAGTATTTTCTAATGTTGTTCGAACCAAATGTTGGTAACAAAAGTTATTTGTTGTAATATAATATCGTCATACAATACTTTAAAATTTTGGCTTATATGGCTTTATAGCCACTTAGTAACACACAATACCTCAGGGAGGTTGGTGACTTGGTGAGTACAGAAGCGGCTATCTTTCACTTACGCGCTGCTAACACATCTTTCTTCTGTTTTATACCTATACCTCCAAAGTTTTGGTCCCCGAAAGCTCATTTGTGTTCTAGCTACATGAACTACGAGCTTTTTAGACTTTGGCAAAAAAGAACTTATCGTGTGTTATAAAAAGCTTTAATAATTAATAATTCTTTATAATTCTCGAAAATCCCGGGACTAGTCAAGAAGTCTTCTGGGATAACATCACAAAACCTCGCGAAGTGTAAATCTACATCACTCCTAAAATAATAGTATTTACCTAATTTGATGCCACAAATAGGTACTTAACTTATCAAATTAAAACTATTTTCTAAAATGCAAATGCCCTGATGTAACATATTTATTCATCACAGAGCACGAGATAAATTTATAAAAAAAACTCAAACACACATCGAAGCTACCTGGTAAAAGAAGGTTTCATCTAAACATCTAGTCCTTTTATTGGGTAACCCCGTTCAAATAGGCCCCTAGTTTTATATTTTAATCGGACTCAAAAGCCGCCGAAACGTTGAGTGACGTGTGTTTATCCGGCTTTTAATAAAAAAAATGTCAACAGCTGTTTTTTTTTAGACGGTTGCGAGTCGAGAGGTCTAACTCTGCGAGACAATCGCTGACACGGCACGTTCAGTAAACTCCTTTGGCTTGCTTCTTTATTTAAATATTCCTTACAATAATTCTAATGTAAGTTTCTATTTAATCTCGACAAATGGTGTTTTACTAAATGTCTATTTTATCATTATTAAATGTAATTATACTTAGGGATAAGTATCTACGCATAAATAATTAATTTCGATAGATTTTAAATCATGATTCAAAAGTGGTATTTATAATAGAACTAATTACTCGTCTCTCGTCTCTAGAATGACATTTCGATGAAAGCAGTCGTCACGAAAAGCTGCAACATGTGATTATAGTTAACTATAACTACGTATTTACGAGTATACCTACATATAGTCGAGTATACTACCTACATATACTAACAGTCGTTAACACCAATATTTTTTAAAGATATAATATAATTATTCTACTCTATGGTATGATTAAAAACAGGTTAAATAAACCGTATGTCATCAGGAAGCAAATTTTTTTCGTACAAAAGGTGCATAAATAATATGTTCTCCGCTAGCTAATACAAGCAGCATAAAAACAGCCTTTCTAAAACATAAACTACACTATCACCGTCCGACTAATCCAAGCTAATTGAGGCGGAATTCAGCGAGTCTATAAATCACAGCCGGTTGCTTAGAGGTGAGAGCGCGGCGCGGGGCTGGCGGCGCGGGGCGGGTCAGACGGGCCGTGAGAACGCGCGCGCGCCGCCGGTTCCCAGGCACGCGCCGCCCGCGCCTTGCGCCCGCGCACACAGCCGACTGTACACTCTCGTGACTTATGTCTTGATTCAAATACCGATACACTGGTATAACTTATTGCGTTAACAATAGAATAATTGTTAATTACTCTTATATTTAGTTTTCGTAATAAATAAATTTTGTTTGTCGATTTCTAAATTTATGTTAAAAAAGAAGTAGGTACAGTCGAATTGCGGACCTCCAACTTTTTTAAAAAGTACAATCAGACTGAGAAGCTCATCCTTTTTTGGAAGTCGGTTAACAATGGATAATTCAATTAACAAACTTTACAACGCACGACTATTTATTGTTTTCTTTTTTTTTCAAGTCAGAAATCCACCACATGTAAGTATGTGTTCACAACTACAGAGGCGCAGTCGGCGAGGTCGTTGCGGTCGCGCGCCGCTTGCAATCGTGGGACGATACTAATGTTAGGACTAGCACAGACATTAGTCAAGACAATCTTGACATTTGTCCGTGGACTATGTAAATATCGAACGATGGAAACGTCCTCTACACATTTATTCAGAGGAAGATAATCTGTAAGTGATTTATAATTTGTTCTTTAATAGAAATGGTCCCTTCAGACTACTAAAAAGATGTCGATTAATATCTGCGCGGCTCTTAGTGTACATTTATACACGATACGCATCCTACGCACTCTTATTAATAATATTTTATCTTCTTACAATGGACTCACTTTGTAAAAATGATTGTGCCTGATTGATTATAAAATAAAAAATTAAATACTATAGGGCTTTTAACAATTTGAAAAAAAAAAGATAATGGTATTACTAAATAAACCTACAGAATGGAACTTCATTTATTTTTTCATTGGATATTGATATATTTCATTGGATAATTTTAATGTGTCAAATTTAATAGAGTATTTTGTAGGTAGGTAGTTGTTTAACATTTTTTTTTCATTAAGAATTATTTTAACGGAGTAATTAATCAAAAAATAATTTACATAAATGTTATAAAATAATGTTAAAAGACTGTTTGGAAGCATTTTCTTCAAACTCAACAATAAACAAGTAATTCATAATTATAACGTATATATGTATTTATATGTATGTATGCATGTACGTATATATGTATATATCGCTGGCCCCGGGCAATAAAGCGGTATACGCCGGTTACACCCTTTTTAATGTTATTTAATTTTTGGCTTCTCTGAGTATCAATCTATCACTCTTATTTTTTACCCGACTGCCAAGGAAGGGTTATGTTTTTCGCGCGTATCTTGTATGTATGTATGTATGTAATATTCTTTACTACCTCATATTTCCAGAACCACTAAACGGATTTACATAACTGAGGTATCGTTAGGTTCGTCTTTGCTGCCCAAGTGTTCTTAGATAGGTGACATTAAAAAAAATCAAACATGGCGGCTGTGCGAAGCCATTGTATTTAATGAAAAAAAAATTTTTTTTCTCGAATACTACAATATGGGTATCAAATTGAAGGGCAGAATACAAGGATCTTAAAAAGGTATATCATGATTATTATTACCGTAATACTAAGACAGAAATACAATATTAAAGTTTAAAAAATGTGGACTTTGCTCTTTCGCACGCCTATGCCATGTCAAACTCGCCTCCTAGGCGACGATCAACTTCGGGGTGTAGCCTTTCAAATAAAATACAATGGTTAAAAAAAACATACAATTAAAATTACAAATAAAAATTAATAAATGTCACACCAATTTACAATTACATTAATAAAATTAATAACAAATACATAATACCAAATACAAACAAATAATTTTAATAATAATTTCATTATATTAAAACTAATAGTTGTTGATTTAAGCAGTCACCTATTTGCTAAAGGTCAGGCTTACGTTGCTTTGAGCAGAGTGAGATCTTTCTCCGGGCTTGCTATCAGTTCTCTTGACCCTAAAAATTTACTTAATCAACCACATGATGTAAACTGTTTTAATTAATTGAACCGATTACGTAATTTGTCTGACTAAAAAGACATAAATAAAATAATAATTAAAAAAAAAAAAAAACCCGCCTGCGTGAAGAACAACTAATAGAAAATCAACTGAAAAAGCTGGAACAAGATAAAAATTCAATATGCACACAAAGTCAGCGAAATAAATAGAAACAATATCAAACATTTTGTGCTGTACATTTAAAATATATTAATACGGTAGTCCTTCGAAACTTTATGCAACGTCGTAGATAATATGCAGTCGGAGGCATGAAATTGAAGGATAAGTCAAATCATTCTCTCTTTGTGCATGTCTCCGACTGTATGTTATGTACGACGTTGCATAAAGTTTCGAAGGACTACCGTATTAATATATTTTAAATGTACAGCACAAAATGTTTGATATTGTTTCTATTTATTTCGCTGACTTTGTGTGCATATTGAATTTTTATCTTGTTCCAGCTTTTTCAGTTGATTTTCTATTAGTTGTTCTTCACGCAGGCGGGTTTTTTTTTTTTTTAATTATTATTTTTTCAGTTTTTTTAATTAATATTTCGTTAGAATAAATGACAATAACCGTTTTATTGCATGGATAATTCTTTTACGACTAAGCTATGTATTATTGCATTACTCTAAGAAAAATAACACAAAAAACCGGTGAACATCTTTACAGTGTTAATGATCTTGCAATTAAAATAGTATCATCTATGAATTGTATTATACATTTTTTTAATTATTTCATTAAAAAATTATACGATTTGTTTTTAAAAAATTATTTTTAAAAGCTTAAATTGGTAAAAAAAAATAGCTTTCATTTGACATATTGAACGTCTGTTTTGGATCACTGTACACTGCACTATAAACAAATTAGCTTATTTTATTTCTCCTGTAAAATTTGATTTTTGATATTACCGCTTAATTGTCCGGGACAGCGATATGTTAGTATGTATGTATGTATTTATGTATCTATTTATGTATGTATGTATATGTTTAATTATTTGAATATTTATAATAAATTTGTTGTAACTTGTACACCTATGCTGACGCTAGACCATTTCCTTTGCCCTAAGGTTGCCTGGAAGAGATCGCTTTTTAGCGATAAGGCCGCCATTTGTACCTAATGAATATATTGTCAATATTTTTTCTTTCTTTGATATGTATCATTTCTGTTTTTGCTGTACAATAAAGTGTATTATTATTATTATTATTATTATTATTTGATAATAAGGTATTTAAAGGGCTGTTTATCTCAAATGTATAAATAACTTTACACAATATATTTAATATATTATAGTATACTAGATACGTACGTATACTTAAGTAATCTTACGATAGCAAAGTCTAAAAAATAAAACCTTTCAGCCCTCTAATTATGCTTTATTTACAGAGATAAATTTAGAAGTACTCATAGCACATTTCACTAATCCATTTAGATTTTCGGAAACAACAATACCGACACTAAAATCGCTCCAGAGACGTCCTTCGCTAGCGCATTTGATTTCGTCGTATTTTTTTCACCTTTCGCAATCCTGTTTGGGAGCGTGCGGTAATTTATGCCGAGTCGTGTGCGCCTCGCCTACCGCGGCGCGGCACAGATGAGTCGTGACGCACTCGCTCAGCCGGGAATTAGATGCCGCCTCTTTACACCGACACAGCCGATTTACAATGAACTGGATGACTGTGTATCTAGATCTATAAGTCGTGTACAAGTTGCTACATTTGAAATGGTAGCGGAGACAGTAAGGGTCTCAGTCTTTTCCTTTTTTGTGAAAAAGTTTAGAAATTCTTTTATTTTGTTTGAATAGGTTTATATTTGATTGTAATAATTAATAAAGATATGTATGTGATTTATGATTATTATTCAGTTAATATAATCTTTATGACACGTGTTTTTTCTTAAACGATAATATTAATATCTAAATAAATAAAAATGAATGGTGCTAAGCGCATAACTCGAGAATGGCTCGACCAATTCGGATTGTTTTTAACCGACTTCCAAAAAAGGAAAAGGTTCTTAATTCGACTGTATTTTTTTTTTTAATGTATGTTACATCAGAACTTTTGACCGTGTGGACCGATTTCGACAATTTTTTTTTAATCGAACGGTAGTGTGTGCCAATTGGTCCCATTTAAATTTATTTGAGATCTAACAACTGCTTTTCGAGTTATATCTAATAATGCGTTTTTACTTGACGCTTTTTTCGTCGACCTACGTTGTATTATACCGCATAACTTTCTACTGGATGAACCGATTTTGATAATCCTTTTTTTGTTGGAAAGAAGATATACTTAGTTTAGTACCATGATAAGGAAACCAGGATCTGATGATGGGATCCCAGAGAAATCGAGGGAAACTCTCGAAAATTCGCAATAACTTTCTACTGGATGTACCGATTTTGATAATTCTTTTTTTGTTGGAAAGGGGATATCCGTAGTTTGGTACCATGCTAAAGAAACTAGGCACTGATGATGGGATCCCAGAGAAATCGAGGAAAACTCTCGAAAATCCGCAATAAGTTTTTACTGGGTGTACCGATTTTGATAATTATTAATTTAATCAAAAGCTGATATTTATCATGTGGTCACATATAAATTTTATCGAGATCTGATAACTACTTCTTGAGTAATCTTTGATAACGCATATTTACTTGACTATTTTTTCGTCGATCTACGTTGTATTACTCGTCGATGTATTTGAAGTCGTTTTTTTTTTTCGTTTGCGAGCAAACACAATTATTTTGTATGTTTCTTAAGGCCCACGGAATGACGGAAGGTTTTATTACAAAAAAATCTACATAAATAAAAATCTATCAATTTTTGACAGAACGAAGTCTGTCCGGGTAGCTAGTAAATTAATAATTTTGTCACATCTATTTTTAAACGGTTTTATTTAGCTCACCCCGTTTGTTTTTTTTATTTTTTATTATTTATTCTTGGGTCAAATTTAGTAATTCAAATTTCACCCTCTTCCTGTCAACCGATTAATCTGAAATTTTGTATACACTTTGGATTTTGGTGACAATACAATTATGTTTATTCATTATCATTATAAATTCAAGATGGCCGCCGCTACAAAATGGCGGATAATTTATGTTTTATTAATCCCATCAATATGGGTATCAAATGAAAGGGCTCAACAAGCAGAATACAATATACTATAAAAAATTGAAATCCAAGATGGCGGCCGCTACAAAATGGCGGATAACGTAGGTTTTATCAATCCCATCAATATGGGTATCAAATGAAAGGGCTCAACAAGCAGATTACAATATACTATAAAAAATTGAAATACAAGATGGCGGCCGCTACAAAATGGCAGATAACATAGGTTTTATCGATCCCATCAATATGGGTATCAAATGAAAGTGCTCAACCAGTATAATCAATGTACTATATAAAATTAAAATCCAAGATGGCGGCCTCTACAAAATGGCGGATAACTTAGGTTTTATCAATCCCATCAACATGGGTATCAAATGAAAGGTCTCAACAAGTAGAATACAATTTACTATGCAAAATTGAAATCTAAGCTGGCCGCCGCTACCAAATGTCTGATGACAATTTTTTATCAATCCCACCAATATGGGTATCAAATAAAAGGGCTTGACAAGAAGAATACAGTGCACTATACAACCTCAATATTTAAGATGGGCCTTGCAATAATGAAGCACTAAATGAATTAAACAGAATGCGAAATAAAAACTAAAAACTAGAAAATAAAAATAGGTAAAAAAACTTTTTAAGTTAAACGGTTTTATGTTAAACATACATTGCAATGTTTAAGATAAATGTACTAAAATCCAAAAAATAATAAAATAGATACAGTCGTGGGAATTATAAACATATGCACAGACTAGACTAAAATAAAACCGTGGGGCACGTCAATTGTCTACAAATTATCGACTTAATGTGCGATAGAAGAATCGTTTAATTCGTCGTTAATATAGGCAGTTGGCCCGCAGACGGTGAGGAAATTACTTACTATTTTCTTGCTCATGGAAATTCCAATAGTTATATACTCCATGTAAATAAAAGAGATGTTTCAACTAGTTTATCGTTGGACATTCACACTGCTGGCTGGCGAGGAATCGTTTCACTGCTCGTAGTTTGTCTTTAATCGACAAAACATATGATAAAAGTACTACTCGCTCACCACTATGAAACCCTAAAACTCGCTTATAATCTTGCTTGCTAGCTTGTTTCCACATTCTAGCCCTACTTATCACACGTCCATCGTTGTCGGTTGAACAACTGCCTAATTATAGTGTAACATTACAAAACAAACATTTTAATCAACGATTGTAGACAATTGACGTGCCCCACGGTTTTATTTTAGTCTAGTCTATGCATATGTTTATAATTCCCACGACTGTATCTATTTTATTATTTTTTGGATTTTAGTACATTTATCTTAAAACATTGCAATGTATGTTTAACATAAAACCGTTTAACTTAAAAAGTTTTTTTACCTATTTTTATATCTCGTACGGACAAAATTTTCTAAAACATTTTCGTGTAAATGATATGAAACTATCGACGTATTTTTCTCAAAACCATATTTATAAGCGTTTCTTTGCGGAAAGCAGCGACAGTTTTAAGAGGAATCCAAACGAAACCTAGTGGCCACTATGTCTAAGCGCTGTGTGTGGCGAACCTTTAAATCTTCTCAGAAGCAGCTCACTGTAATGTGGCGAGAGGCACAAAAAGCATTGCACGTGTAGATTGGTGCGTGTTGAGCCTTCAGTCACGCGTCGAGAACAAATAAATTAGAAGCTTTTTAAAGGTAAATAACGTGTAAAGACGTCAAACTCACGTTGATTGTAAGATTTGAATAATCTTCATTGGAGAAAAAATGCTGTTGTAACGCTTTTAATTTAGTACACAAAAAATAAAGAGTAGATTTAAGAGTGGCTTGTAAACTTTTGAAAAACTTACGTTTTCTTAATAATTTTAGGAATATTGCTGAGAAACAGTATAAATAACCAGAGATGGCAACTAACGGCATTAATTTATAGATTGATCGATTGATTGGTTTTAATGGCATTCAGTTGTGCCAGTCGAGCACGGTTGATTCCGCTAATGTCACGTAGAGATACCTATTCATTTGTAGGTCAACTCGACATGCGGATTTCAAACTAAAATGTTGCTGTTATTGCCCAAACTTAATAATAAATATAAAACAACTTTAAATATTTGTTTTAATCTAAATAAATAAAATTATTTAACCATTACATCCACTTTCAATATAAAATTAAGATAATGATTTAATGATACAAAGAACTGTTTCTTGTTTTTTTTTTTTGTTATTTCGTTACAAATTTATGATATTTTATCGAAATTGTGATTCTTTCAAACGGGTTATTCGCAATTTTTTGTTTTTATGCACATAAAAACTTTCTACCCGTGATAGTAATCATGCTGTAATTATCTTGTAATGGCGTAGGCCCTTGTTACATTTAGTGACTTGCGATATGTGCAGATGTATTTTGTTTTCGAATTCTATATAAAAGAATTATTATTATGGATTTTAATTTAAAATACGCTAATCTTTGTCTTTATTTATATTTATAAACGTAATATTTTAAAACAACTAATTAGAATGTATTGTCGTGTATAAAAGTTTACATAAATTCTATTTAAATAACATTGTAAGAGTAGTTAACTCACGGGTGTTTATAGTAAAGTAATAGCTTAATTTAAATATCTACAAAATTGTATAATATTATTTAAGCTTTGGGTAAGTTTTGCAGTGACTGGCGTATAACTATTATTACATTTCCGTTCATACTGAATGTTTGCATGGGCCATATAGATTCATCGTAGAAGAAATTAATTGTAACAAATAATTAAATTTACCAGTTCAGTTCAGTATACCGTCGAAGACACAGTGACGCATATATTATGCACAAAATAAACATCAAAGTCACAGGACAAAGACAGAGGAGGTGGCGTAGGATAATGAATACGTTCAAATTTATAAGTAAAAAAAATGTCATACAGTCGATCTTATTCGATACAATGCCACAAAAACTTAGGTTGTGATGAGTGTTATATATCACCTTAGTTTAGTTTTTATACCTTTTTAAATACACAAACATTATACAGATGTTCAAAAATAGGTTTGAAGTTAAATAGTAGCACAAAGTTTATTTATAATATGTAAAAAACCTTAATACCATTGCTTAATACTGCGATTAGTTATTTCGTTAAAAAAATTAATTTATAAACTCCAAGATATAAACATAATTTTTAGATATTAGTTTTCTTTTTTTTTTATACATCTAGGTCGGCAAACAAGTGTACGGCTCATCTGATGGTAAGCGACTACCTTAGCTTATAGACGCCTGCAACACCAGAGATATCGTAAACCATCGAAGCTCTGGTCACCTTACTCACGACGGGAACACAACACTACTTTTAAGCATTATTAATTAGCTCTGGTCTTCTGTAAGCTCGAGGTAGGTACTTCCCCAGTCGGGCTGGTCTAGATTTTGAGCAAGCTAACTACCTAACCTAACGTTTTCAAGTCTACCTAAGTTTCGTACGTTTTTCTCATATTCTATTTACGTTGTGTTTAATAATTAAGTAATTAATAGTATTTTATATGAAATCAGCTCTCTAGTTCATTAAACTATTAAATTAGACAATTTTAAGAAAAATAAGACAATTTATTTTCCTACATAGCAAAAATAATTTGCAGTTAGCAAGGCGAAGCAAGACATGCGTGTCTGACGCGAGTGACGTTTGCCTTAACCGTCACGCTCACTGCGAGTGCTACGCTTGTCTTCACGCTGCATCGAGTGAATCCCGACAAATACCTGCCTGCGCTGGTACCCTAGTATATTAATAGCTATTTATTACCATATAAACCTACATATATTTTTATGATCTAAAATGATATATCATTTTAGATCATGTCTGAGATGAAGAATTCTATAGACGTTCTTAAATTACAATTCTAAAAATTAATACTTGAATTTAATGAAACAGGAAATGTAAAAAGAGGCTTTTTAAGGTGTTTGAGTTAGGACTAAATAAACGTGTTATGAAATTCTCATCCTAAATTCTGTTCTCATCTTGAAAGGCAAAGGGAACAAATAAATAAGCGCCTGCGGGAGCGATTCTGGAAAAATAGTGTTTTTAGAGTTACACTGTTGCTTGCATTTAAATATTGTTTCAGTATCAGTGTGATAATCACTAGTATTAGTTGTTACATCAAGTTTATTAAATACAAAGTTTATAATGAAAAATGCAACTTCTGACTAGATCTTCATTTAAATTTTTATTCTTAAATCATTTTCATATAAATAATTATCTTCTATAGTATTTTAAAGATAAATCACAAAAGGGTTGGCTCGAATTTTCCTTTCATATTATATTGGGCAACTGCCATTAAAACTAGACTTTTAGCAGGCAACCCTATGTTATCGTATGCGCAATGAAAAGGCACCAATTTTTTGTAAGATTTGTTATTAAACATGTGGGTCAATGTAACTAGTAGTAATATATGTATATGAATATACCTGTTTATACCCGCTAATAAAATGTTAAATTTTTAATTAAATATCACCTGATCAGGAATTTTTCAGTAACCCGTGTCGTGATTTTTTTAATATACTAAAATAAATCATCCATTAAGCAGATGGGTGAAGTTCGTCTCTATTTCGGATCTCCTACAAGACACATTTTTTAAATTCCATTATTCATTATACTATATTATTCAGATTACTTGATAAAAACAAGATCTAAAGTTGTTTTTAATAGCAATCATTTGTAAGTTACATAGTTAAGTATAATAATATAACTTTATAATATAACTTATTGTTGCTGATCTCTTTAAGGCGCTTTAGCTTTTAATATAGATTGAAGTAATTTACTCGGGTTCCTAATAAAGGTAAATAACATGAAAAAGGCCATAAACTAAAGATATAAAACGTCAGAACTCATGCTATGATGGCTATTTTAGCTGGCGGCCCCGATTATAATTATTTACAGAAACATTTTATCTGACATTTGTACTATGTTGCGGTTTAATATGAAGGGTAATTGGTACATGCGATACCGAACAATGGACGAGAGCTGCTTACCCTTAAGGTGAAATGGAGTAGATAAAAAAGGTTTTCGTTTCTCGAAGCTGTTATTCTATAATTCGTGTGGGCCTCGGGCGTGTAATAACTGTAATAAAGTACGTGTACGAGGCCCATAAGTCACATATTGCCGTGTACAGATCTCCGTTCTCATTTTAACAAAAGTACCGAACAATATCTTAAGATATTACACCATTTTTAAATTCTGTTCCAAAAACCGCTTTATTAAAATCGTAATAGGCTGGAACTATAATAATCTTAAAGTAAAAGCAATATTTTCTATAAAATATTAATTGATATACCTATATTTTTTAATAAATAATTTTCTACTATAAATAAATTAAATATTTTTATGTATTTGTCACTATATCTAGGTTCATCTAAGCAAACATTGTTAATTTGCCGGATGAAGGATAACCCTGACTAATACTTAAACCCATAGCCTTGTATTGTAATCAAGACGTCACGTAACGTCTCATACTGTAATAGTGTTGGTATATCTGTACCTATACTATAAAAATACAATAGCGATATTCAGGATTAGAATCCATAAGATTTTGTAAAGAAACAATATGTTGAATTCATTTAGCATTACACATTATGATCATACAGAAACGAGAATTTCTTTAAAAAAAAAAGAACATAAAAGTCAGCAACATTTCTAAATCAACTTATCAACTATTGAGTTATACAGCTATTTGATATACTTTCAATTGTATAAAAACAGACACTGAATCATGTATCCGCTGCATACAGGTACAAGTAATATGATCGAATGACTGACAGAACAACAGCAGAAGCGCCCGTCACGTTTCAGTTCGATATTACAGTCTCTCCCACACAACTAGTCACGAACTTATACTTCACTTAATTAACGTAAATAAGACAGTTTCGCGAATGAAAAAAAAAACTACTGAGGTCGACGATTCGTCGAAACCGGATTCAGATTGAAGTGTCTTCGGCAAGCGTCTTAGTGCACACTTTATGCCACATTTATTTTTAATGAGGGTTTTTATCGTGACGTTAATAATCGTTAAAAATACGCTGCAATTGTGAGGATCGCGGAAACATCAAACATATTTCATTTTTCTTTATAATCCGTAAACAAAATATCCAAGTAAAGGACGCATTATCGTTTATCTCTACTGAATCAATATAAAGAAATGTTGTGTAAGTACTTACTACTTTTTATGATTTTTGCCTTATTGTTTGCCATTATTGTTATTTGAGAAATATACTCGATGTAATAACTTTATAAAAACTATTATAACCTCAAGAAAATGTATAAAACTATAATGATTATATATATCTAATATATAAAATTCTCGTGTCGCGGTGTTTGTAGTTAAACTCCTCCGAAACGGCTTGACCGATTCTCATGAAATTTTGTGTGCATGTTTGGTAGGTCTGAGAATCGAACAACATCTATTTTTCATCCCCCTAAATCTTAAGGGTAGTCCACACCTAATTTTTTTTCATTTTTAGATAAATTATTTATTTTTTTATTTTATTATGTTTTGGCGTTGAAAAATACATACAACCCTAAATTTTCACCCTTCTACCACCAACCTCTTTTTTAAATAGCGTTTAGCGGCAAGACAACGTTTGTTTATATATATATCATACTAATACACTAAGGCTTAAGATGTTTGCCTCCCTTTTTAGAAAAAGCCTCACACATTATTCCACATAAATTATACATATATAATTTCATAGATAACTAATTGCTTGCTCTACCGGCGACAACAACTAAAAAAATTGTTATTTCTTTTTATGTAAACTAATTTTATTAATTATAAAATTATATATACGAGTATATATGAAGGCTTTAATTTTGAAACAATGTCAACATGATTAACGGTAGGTAATTCTTTTGTTCAATTTCAAATCATCTTACGTATAAATTAGTTAAATACTTTTTTGGAATTTTTAAATAAATAAATTAATTAATGAGTATACTTATTTCATGCGAATTATACGCACGGGTATAGCTAGTCTAAAATTAATTCATTTTCAAAATAATACTAAGCCTCTGTTAATCTAATAATTTAGAACTAGAGTAGATTATTATAATATCTAGGGAGCTGTTTCACTACTTACCTGTAGAAAAGTTTCTCTTGCATGTAAGTTAAGTTAAGAATAGACTTCAAAAGCAGGAATTAAAAAAGGCCATTGGGACCTGTTTTACCTCAATTAATAAATTTGGATTCACAGGTAGCGAATAAAAATATCGCATAAATAAAGGTGAATTCAATGATTAAAAAAAAATCACAAATTAATCACAGACCTGCGTCAGATAGCCTTAACGACAACTGGTGGAATCGGTCCTTAGTCCATAGTTACGAATAAGGCTATATCGTATAAACTTGCACGCAATTCCGCTTAAGATATTTAAAATTTACTAGCGACCCGCCCCGGCTTCGCACGGTTTCAATGCTGATACTAAATATAATATAATTTCAGTAGGGTTAAGGTGGCAAAGTGCGCCTAGCGGGCAAGTGCACCTACCACAAATATCTCGAAAACTACCGATTGGATACTAATATTGACACCTTATATCGATGCTACAAACTAAATCATATTTGTTGGTGAAAGTCACAGATGGCTCTGGTCATGTGAGTTTGAGGTACGCGCCATTTTATTTTCACTCATATTCAAAGTGGTGAGGAGAGATGACTATGGGGTAATCATCTTCGTAAATCTCAAGAAATCGAGTTTTTA
The DNA here is from genome assembly GCF_905220565.1 of Melitaea cinxia. NCBI lineage: Eukaryota > Metazoa > Arthropoda > Insecta > Lepidoptera > Nymphalidae > Melitaea > Melitaea cinxia. Next base: position 10,943,297 of record NC_059402.1, on the reverse strand, counting down.
CCGATATACGAGTGAGGTGAGTGCACAATTTAATTATTTTGCTCTTTTTTTCACTCCTATCTAGTAAAATTTATATATTTTTTGCAAGTTAAATATTCTAAACTCAAATTTATATAGTTGGGGAAGCGCGCCAAACTGACTTTTTATATGGCGCACTTCGCTGCAATCCAGAGGTTACAAACTTTTTAAAATGTGTGTCTTTGTTACAAGTATTTATGTAACTTGCAATGTTTGTTTGCTTGTTTGTATAGTCGGGTCAAATCTTGCAAATGAATTTTAAAGCAGTTATCTTAAACCGATATAGATGTAATTTGCATATACGTTTAAAAAAGATGGTGGCTTATAAACAAGTACCCCCTCAAAACTCTCCGATGACATTAACTAAATTGTGCCTGAACAAAATCAACTTTTCATTGAATTTAAACAAAATTTCAATCAAAACTTCAACAAGCAACATAGACTCAATAACTACTGAAAAAATACCGTTTGAAGATTTATTTCTGGAAACTATAAAACAAAAAAAAAACAAGTGAAGATTTCTGGAAGCGCTGAAGTTATAACTCATGAAGATGTTATAGCAAGACTGAAAAAAAGGAAAATGATAAACTTAACAAAGAAATAGAAATGGAAGGAAAACTCAAATGTTGTTACTTATTTTTAAAACTTACAAATATTTTAATAGTTTTATAATATTTTTATCTAATATTAGTTAGTTAAACTGACTGAAATAGGTACCTATATAGAATTACTGAATTTTGTTATATGTACCAAAGCTCAAGTGCCTTTTCCAAAACATAACGTAAGTTAATTAGATATTCGCTTATTGTTTGTTAATACTTATTTCACTCGATTTCTTTCACTTTTGTTAAGTTGTAAGTGTAACAAGCCTTGCTTGATTAATGTTTTTGAATAATTACAATTAATATTATATTTTTAGAAGATGTTTCTCATTGATTTTCTTTTCGTTACCTACTTTTGTTAAGAATTTATAATAAATATTACACTTAATAATTAATTTTAATGACTAACTTCTTCTTATTCCAGTCCCATTATAATACCAAATAAGTAGTTTGAGGTGTGAGGTACGGGGAGATACAGTAAAAGGCGCACAAGTGTTCCGGACAACGCTCTGATTTATTCTGCCTACATATAATGAAAATACATGTCTTATAAACTAAATGTTACTACACTACACCACCGGGGCAAAATAAAAAAAATAAAAATTAATTACATAATTAAGTTTTTTTTTTTTGTATAAGTATATAATGTAAATATGAAAAGTTTTAATAAGTAAAAGTAATAGTAATAAAACAATTAGTATGTATCTAAATATAGTATACAATAATTTGAAATGATTTAGAAATAAACATTAATTATTTATCTTTTACAAAAAGTTTTGTTCTATTTTTATGAATAATTTCAATTTTATTATTTCTCAAAATTTTTACATTCGGTTCCTGCTCTTCAATAACTAAATACGGGCCATTATACAAGGTATCTAATTTTCCTCCTGTTTCATTTTTTACTAATAACATATCATTTGGTTTGTATTTTATTTTATTTACCTTTTTATCATATTTCTGTTTTCTTTTCTCTTTAGACTTTAACAAATTTTCTCTCGCATCCCTATTAGCTGTCTGTAACCTGTACTTTAATTCTAAACTGTAATTGTCTGGATTGTATAAAGGTTCAATGTCAGAAGAAATTCTACTAGGTATTTCACATGATTTTCCAAAAACTAACTCGTATGGTGCATATCTTGTACTTGAGTGAATTGTATTATTATATGTAAAACACCAAAATGGTAGCCATTGGCTCCATGTCTCTGGATGGTTATCACATTGTATGCGCAAAAATGAACCTAAATGTTTATGTGCATTTTCAAGAGAACCAATAGTTTGATGATGGTATGCAGTAGAACTTAGTTTTTCTATATTTAGTAACTTACAAACCTGTTCCATTGTATCCGATATAAATTCAGTTCCACGATCCGTAGTGATGACCTTTGGGATTCCGAACCTTAAAATGAAATTATTCACAAAATTCTTAGCTATACTTACCGTTTCCTTATTTCTAAGAGGATATGCCTCTACAAATTTACTTAATTCACATTGTATTGTTAATATATATTTATTATCTTCTAAATCTCTATCTAATGGACCTATTATGTCTAGAAAAACTTTTTCCAAAGCAGAACTAGCTGTGGTTGTAATAACTAGGGGTTCCTTAATATGCCTAGAATGTTTACTTTTTTGACATTTTTCACACTTTCTAACGTAACTCTTAACATCATTTTCTATTCCTGGCCAGTAGAATTTACGTTTTATGTTATTTACCATTCTGCGAATCCCAGCATGTCCGCTTGTGGGTAGCAGATGATAGTCGTTCATAATAAATTGTTTTTCCTCGTCACTATCTATTCTTTTTATACCTTTCAAAATACAAATCCTTGGACCGTTATATTTATTTTTACTTTTTATTTCTTCTATAAGACTCCTTATAAATAACGCGTTATCTTCTTTCTTTATAATGCATATTTCTCTAATTTCTAACTTTTCACATATTTTCCTCAATTTTTCCACAAAAACGTCTCGCGTATAATGTGCTTTAAAATCAAGGTTAACATATAATATATTTTTATTTTTATTAAATGCGAAACATTCAGATTCGACATCCATATATTTTTTCTCTTTCATTTTTCTTAGTTCTTTTCCTTGTATTAAACTTAACTCAACTGATCCACTCGGTATTCTAAGTATTTCCACAACACTTGGTTGATCAGGCCAATTGTTCGGGTCAATACTTGGAATATCGCTTATCATTCTATCATCTCCACTTTCATTCTTTCTTTCTGCCTCTTTTACTTTCTTAGCCTGTGCTCTTGTTGTTACTGCTAATAACCTTTCATTCATAGCTTTCAAATCTTGGGAAGTCATACTTATTCGTGATAAAGCGTCCGCTATTACATTTTCTTTACCTTTCACGTATACTACTTTAAAATCATACTCTTCTAGTGCTAACCGAAATTTTAAAAGTCTACTTGAAGGGTCTTTTAGTCCAAATAGGTATATAAGGGGTTTATGATCCGTCATAATAGTAAAAGTACGTCCAAATAAATATGGTCGAAAATATTTTACACTCCAAACTATGGCAAGTAGTTCTTTCTGTATAGTTGGGTAATTTAATTCAGCTTTATTCAAAGGTCTACTAGCATATGCTACAGCTCTCATGTTATTATTACAAAGTACTGCACCTATTGCTGTCCCTGAAGCATCAGTTTGTAATATAAATTCTTTTGAAAAATTAGGGTATTGTAGAATGGGTGGATTTATTAAAGCATTTTTCAAAATATTAAATGATATCTCACATTGTTCAGTCCACTCATATTTGACATTCCTCCTACAAAGTTTATTTAAACAATTAGTTAATTCAGCAAAATTTTTAATAAACTTTCTATAGTAATTACACATTGCCACAAAACGTCTCAACTCATCGACGTTCGTCGGTATTGGGTAATTTTGAATAGTCTTAATTTTGTCTTGGTCTGGTTGAATTCCTTTAGAGGATATCGTATGGCCTAAATATAATAGTTCTGTTTTTAAGAATTGACATTTACTCGGATTTAGTTTGAGATTGACTTTACGTAAGCGTTCGAAAATTTCTATTAAGTTTTTATTATGTGATTCTAAATTTCTTCCGAAGCAAACACAATCGTCTAAATAAATAAAACAATTTATATAGTTAAGACCTGACATAGCTACTGACATGACTCTAGAGAAAGCGCTGGGACTGATCTTTAGCCCCATAGGTAGACGTTTCATTTGAAACTGACCTGTACTAGTTGTAAATGATGTGATTGGTCTAGATTCGGGTTTTAATGAACATTGATAATATGATTGACTTAGGTCTAAATGAGAGAAATAAATTGCGCCTGATAACGAATCCAATATCTCTGTTATGTTTGGTAATGGAAATTTATCATCCTGTATTACTTCATTTAACTTTCGATAGTCTATAACTAATCTCCACTTTTTATTATTTTTGTCATCTGATTTTTTGGGTACTAACAATATCGGACTGGACCATTCACTTTGTGATGGTTCTATTATGTCATCAGCTAACATTTGTTTAATTTGTTTATCTACTTCAGGTTTTAAACTATGTGGTAATCTATATGGTTTTATATAAACTGGATTTACATTTCGTTTCAAATTAATTGATTGTTCACACAAGTTAGTAGTCGTAAGCTTATCACCGGGTAAATAAAATATGTCAGCATACTTTGAACAAATACTCTCTATACTGTTACGTTCACTTGTACCTAAGTGATCAAGTTTCAAAGATTGCAACAATGTTTTTGCACGTGTAGAGTTCGAAGTACACTTATCAAAAGAACAAACATTATACTCTTTTAATGGTAATAGCTGAGGTTGAAAAATTGGAATAATAATTTCTTTGTCACTAGTATTCATTAATCTAATAGGTATTATGTTATTTTTTGGTTTTACTATTAAACTAGCTAAAAATAAATTTTCTTGTAATTCTTCCTGTACAATCACACTATCTTCTTTCACATCTGAATTTAACTTTATATAATGAATAGTTTCGCATCGTGCTGGTATCGTTATATAGTCTGTACATAATTTAGGTGAAGTATATAATGGTATCTGGCTTTGTTTTTCATTTGTTAACATTAATATATTTTTCTCTAAATCGATAATCGAATAAAAATTGTTTAGAAAATCTAACCCAATTATTCCATCTGATTTACAAGGTAATTCCTCAAACAAATAAAATTTGTGTTCATAATTAGTTCCATCTAACGCCTGTAAAGTTAAATAAACATAACCCTCTGAATATGTCTTGCCACCTATACCGTTAATGACTATAGGGTCTTTATGTATCGGTGTATGTTTCGATAATATACTACTACGAATAGCCGATAAAGATGCACCGGTATCTAGTAACCACGAACATTTTTTTCTATAGATATTTAAGAATATGTATTTTACATTGTTTTCGTAATTTAAAATATAATTTTTAGTCCCGAAAAAACTGTTTCGGTTCAGTAGTTTTTTCTTCTTCAAGTTGTACCGAACAAATATTTTGCTTACTACGGTTACCGCTACTATTGTAAATTCGACGGGGACCTCGAGTCGGGGTCGAGTGGTTTTTGTTAGAATAATATCCTGAATTATTATAATTATTTTTAACATACATACCTGTACGAGGGGTATTATTGAGATTGTTGTTCCGTCCACGATGTGAGTAAAAATTAGTTTTATTGGTTCGTCCGCCTCTGCCTCTTTGGGAAGACCTATAGTAGGGGATTCGATTACCTCTTCTTTGCGCGTTGAATATATTGTTAGACGATGAAGGTTGTCCCAACTCCTCGTCTTCAGCAGCACGGACTGCATCCTTCAACTCGGAGTAGTCTCGAGCTGATATAATTGTGCTGAGTCGCCTATTACGTAATCCATCTGCAAATCTTTTAATCGCTAATCTTTCATTAATAGGTCTCAATATCTCACAAGCCTTCGGGTTTCCGTTGCTCTGTGCTATAGTGAGGCCTACAAATAACTCAGATAATTTATCTCCATACTCATGAATTGACATATTATTTTGAGATAAGTTATTTAATTGGCTAAGTATCGCATTTGCTGATTTTTTTGTTAATAAAGAATTTCTAATATCATGGATTAAGCTCTTTACATCACTATATTCGCTTTTTAATTTTAATTTAGCACATTTAGTTAACCTGGTTTTTAATACAAATGAAATTAATAATTTTTTCTGTGTGAAATCTACAAGATATTCATCATACATTTCAATTCCGTCAATAATTTTTTCAGTAGTTTCTTCCGTATTATCCATTACGGGAATTAAAGAAGTAGCAGTTTTTAAGTCGAACCTATCCATTTTTGTTATTTCCGATTTTTCCATTATACTATCCACACAATTAATTTTGTAACTTAAAATTTTATTATATACTAATTCAATGCGTTCTAATATTCCATAAACATAATCTTTTAATTCAACTTTACATTTTTGTTCGTTAAAAATATTAATAATATCTTTATATTCACGAAATAGTTTTTCAGCTTTTACAATTTTTTTATTCACATTATCTGTATATTGTAATCTTCTAGTGGGACCTAATTTCCTTAAATCAATTTGAATTTCACTTAACTTATTTAAAATAATTTCTAATTCTTTTTCCATATAGTTTTAAACTTACAGTCAATATTACACATAGTTCTTACATATTTTACGTAAATATGGTATGAAATCTATACATAGAAATTAACAATAGAGGGGAGGGAAAGGTTTTCACTTCACATATTTTCACTTTTCATTTATATTATTATTACTTTTTAACTTTTACTTTCACTATTCACTTTTCACTATACCGTATCTCCTCCGTCAGCGTTTGTAGGGTTGAATCTGCCAGAAAACCTCTGCCGAATTCTCGTAAAAAATTCAGACTGCATTCTTTTTTCTATCCATTTCCTTTCTTTATTTCTCCAGCTTTTCCATGCCAAGTAAACCATAGTACAAATAAAAATTATTAGGGCCACGGTGATTAAAATATTACTCGTTTTTATGTTACTTTCGATTTCTGTAATTCCTCCAGTGTTACTCCCTGCAGCGGCATTCTGCGTTATTAATATTTCCTTATCTTCGTTTTTCGAGTAATTTTTCCCCATATTATTTATTAATTAGATATAGTTTTAATGAAAGTCTCACTTTATTCACTGCTCGTTATAAATTATAAATTCTTTAAAAGTTGCACCGAGGCACACTGGAATCCGTCGCGTTTGCGTTTTGCGTCGGTCACCCGACACTCGCAACCGCCACGGCATGGCAGGGTCGCCATGAGGTGTGAGGTACGGGGAGATACAGTAAAAGGCGCACAAGTGTTCCGGACAACGCTCTGATTTATTCTGCCTACATATAATGAAAATACATGTCTTATAAACTAAATGTTACTACACTACAAGTTCCATACCATGGTATTCCCATGGTATATCATGGTAGTAAATATATTTGACACTCGATTATCAATATTTAGAAAAAAGGTTCATAGCCTCTGACTTAAGATTGTATGGCGCACTTACCCGAAATTTGGTTTTGAATACACAGATTCTTCTAGAATGTGGCTATGAAAAAAAATTAAATGTCATTCGTTTTGTTGCTTGTTTTCTTATAATAATATAAGGCTGTTTTTATTCTAATGCTTTATTATTGCGTTTTATTAATACAAGGCGCACTTCCCCGATTTGTCGGCAAAGTGCGACTGGTCAGACTGTTTTCAAATTTTATGCTAAAATTCATTAATTTGCTGTCAGATTTTAATGACACGACATTGGTTGTTATTGCAAAACATCACAGATCCTTATGGTACCTACTTGTGTCACTCGTGAACTTAAACACAAGTAATATTGCACCAAAGTCAACTATGAAAAAAGTATGGCGCACTATGCCCCCGTCACCTTATAAGCGCAAAAAATGTGTTTATTTATGGCATCACATTAGAAACCACTAAAACAATCAGTGTTCCTCTGCTATATTATGCGCGTATTATACATATAAACTTTTCTCTGGAATCACTCTATTTACTAAAGAAAACCGCATCAAAATCCGTTGCGTAGTTTTAAAGATCTAAGCATATAGACAGCGGATAGCGACTTTGTTTTATACTTTGTTGTAGGTATCATCATCGTACACTCATAAAAATCTAAATAAAAACATATTAACAACAAAGCTATCATGTTTTTTATTGACATTCTAGGTATGCAGCGACTAGTTAGTTTATAGCTACAGTTCTGAAACTACAAAAAGACTTAACTATTTAATTAATAGTTTTGTTACCTCTAGATATAATGACTTTCTGATGATGAAAGAAGATCTAAAAATAATTAAGAAGTTTCAGGCTTTATGCTTTCATACTAACATTGTAAAGAGGAAAGATTTGATTTTTGAAGTGAAACTTCTTTGGAATCGTTGTAATTGAACTCGATGAAACGAAAGTGCGTCACGATAAAGAAATAAACACAAAAATATAGAATGTGAGCATTGCACACACACACACACTTTTTTATTGGTAGAATGCTCGTCATCACTGAGTAATATAGGTTACATTTTAATTGAATAACCAACTTTATGGAATCCACGCTCCTTACTACTCCCTACAATAAAACCTTTACTCACAATAATATAGTACAAAATATGGATTAACTGAGTTAGGGTACAGCAGGAAATATCTTGCTCAAAATCTGGAGCAGAATGACTGGGAAGATACCTACCTCGACGCTACAGAAGGTCACAGCTAAATAATACTACTTTCAAGCAGTGTTGTGTCCCTGTGGTGAGTAAGGTGACCAGAGCTCCTACGGGGGTTGGAGGTAGCTTGTGATGATTCTGATGTTGCAGGCGTCTATAAGCTACGACGGTTGCTAGCCATCAGGTACGCTTGTTTGCCAAGCTAGTTATTTAAAAAAAAAACAATGTAATATGACTACATTAAATAAATGAAAAAAATAAGAATAATTGTAAAATTCTAATCTTAAATATATTCACCATACATCATTGCAGTGCAGGATGCGATTACGGTGGCTAGCTGACCGTGAATAAATTCAAATACAGTGACGAAACACGCATTCAGCTTTGTGAAAAGCTTTTCCTGTTGCTAATAAATCCGCTTGAAATTTACCACACTGAATCCTTGAACCGTATAACGTTTTCCTCTCGAGTCATTTATTATATTACATCAAACAATAATTATTGAATTATAAATAAAAATATAATATTTTCTTCTACTATAAATACATCCTTCTTTACTACAACGCCACTGTCAAGACTTTTCATCGATAGTTTAAACGAAACAAAAGGATAAGATAAGCTAATACCATACGCGAAAACAATTTTCTAATTTATTTGAAGCTGTGAACGTTAAAGACGACTGAACCAGGATAGATAGAGCTTAATTATAAATGGTGGGAACTTGACATTTTGGTTTTGTCGACGACATCGTCGTGATATTTGAAACAATATGACTCGACATACTTTTAGAGAGCAAGCACATTTGTGAAACTGGAAACAATTTATAAATATACCTATATTACATCAACTAACTGTTGCGGTACAGTCGCGGGTTCAATTTCTGCCCATATCAAAGTTTAAACAAATCTAACATACCTTTATATATATATGGACGTATACACATTTGTATTTGTATTGTAGACGTTAATTACTAAGTCAAACACAATAAGGATCAATAATTAGATTTATTTAAAGGTCAAAACATATTAAACATAAAGTGCGATGCTTTAAAAGCTTTTACTTGTACTATTTTCTTATTGTTAGGTAAATTATGATGTATCATTAAAATGCTTTCTGGCGGGTTTGTAGAAGATAAGGCCTATGGCATTTATAGGGCCTTGTGAAATTATGATTTTATGTAGAACAATAGAGTACGACTGGAATTATGGTAGCTTGTTAGGCTACATACGTGTGCCATATTGCCGCAGAGGACCGGTCGTGAGCACCTGCCCTTGGCACACGCCACGAAGGCTTCGCACACACTGAGACGGTCAATATTAATTTAAATACTTGACACTTATGTCACATTTAATCTAAAATATTTTACTCGTAATATTAAAAGTATATCAAAGATTTTAAAGACGTGAATTTTTCATTTTTTTCTTCTATTTAATCTTTATTGTACTACCAACTCAAAAGTTAGTGTTTTTATATTTACTCGTAAACATAAGTCTATTTATTAAAAAATATTAAAAAAAAAATAGACCTTATAAAGAGTTAATGTATCTACATAATCTAGCCCTATGTTACGAACACAAAATAATAAAAAAACTGGTTGCACTGCACGTGCGCCCTGGGCCTGTCCTCGCTATGCGCAAACGCAAGATAAGCCTGGACGTGTGCATTTTATTTATTTTAACATTTTTAAAGCGGCGTGGGCGTTTTATTTCTTATTGCGAGCGGTAAGTCACGAAGTCGGTGCCAAGAGAGCTAAATAGCACCTACGATACCTTGCTATCTGAATCTTATATTTTGTTTTCAATAGACTGTGTCTATCTCTTAAAAGTTGAAACGATTTTTACACGCATGTTAACTTTAAGATTGATTGCGTTTAGTTTTTATAAATTACAGGATTAATAATTGTATTAATATCTTTTGTTTTTATTTTCTATTTAGTTAATAGGTTCTAGGTAATAATTTTTTTATAACATATTTGGCAAAGACCTCTTGTTTATTTATGTGTCTGGTTACGCATTTCATCACATATGTGGCTACTATACCAACGGCTAGTAAATAAATAAGATCTTCCATACATAATTATATACGTACCTGTCTCATAGAATCTATAGGTTTAACTATGTATATGTCGGTTTATCTCTATCTTATCTTTATTTTATTTTTTGTAAGAAAAGATTACAGTAGTAAAAATATACAAATTGTTTTCCACTTATCCATTACGCTTTTAATGGGGAAAACTTGTGTAATATATCATTAAATATTATGTTTTTAGCTACACGTGTTACAAGGATATAATTATAATAAATAGGTCGTCATAAAATAATATTTTTATATTAATAGGAATGTATACAAACATCCATATCTCGGTGAACCATCTTTCCGCCCATGCTTATCCTGACACCAATTATAACATAAAAACTTGCCTTTAACCGCACACTTTCTTATTCTGTGATCGTATAGACATGCTGTATAGGCATTACTGTAAATAACATTGATATTACTGAAATAGTACTAGAATTTTACACAACAAAACTTAAAATAACTGATGTAGATCAAATCCATTTCTTCATCAAAATTTTTGGAAAATAAATCAAATAATAACACATATTTATAACTTATTTGAGCAGAAATATAAGTATAACAAACAAAAAGTAACCTCAGTAGTTTACAAAAATTAACACGAGTTTAATCGCGGACGAACGCTAGTATACTTTTATTAGAACAGTATTTTCATACCTCAATAAATAAACTACAAAACTAAATCGATGCAAGCACCAATTGTGGTGCTATGATGCTTCGTCTATTATTATTTCAGCTGTTTGTTTCGTGACGGGTCCGTCCTCTCGACCGCACGCGCAGTTCCGCACGCGAAAACATTAACGACCCTTGTAGGCTTTGTGAGAATAGAATTTAACTTGTATTGTTAAAATAAAAACTCTTTAGACTTGAATTATACAAGTATCAGTCATAAACTGGGTAGATGCTGCTTACAATCATTTAAAAGTCCACTTCGTGACGTGCTCGTCCTTACGAAACCAACGAATGCGTGCCCGTACCGCATACGATTTTAAGGTCGATTGAATTTTCATGCAGTTGTAAAAAAAATTCGCCTTCGTATTTACAACAGAAAACATAATTTTTGTATGTCACAGTACTCCAAAGGCCTAATGAACGTGTCATACTAATTGTATGTGTCATACGACTAAATTAATTACCCTTTCACGATTCAATTTTCGAAGTTTAATATTTCACTTTATCATAAAATGGAATAAAATTAATTTCGACGCACTCTGAAACCATGTTTCTCGCGTTTACATAACAAACAAGTAAATACAAATATTGTTATAATGTCTGTAATAGGAAAAAATTCTGGCTTAAAATTTGTACCTATGTTACAGACATAGATTACAGCATGAAACTAATTCATCTTAAAAGCTATATAGCTTTTCACTTGGCTTTAGTTTCCACTCGTATCCGCGTAGGCTTTGTAGTTTGAACAGATGCAATAATTTATAGTTAAAGAGCAGATTATATTAAGAAGTTCTAGGGCAACAAAGACGCAGAGGCTAAATGTTATTCAAATAAAAGAAAACAATTTCAGTCAAGCATTTTATAAATGATTAAAATTATTTAGACATTGTCAAATGACGCCGCGTTGGCGCAACGGTCACAGCTATGGATTGTGCCTGTTGCGCTGGTGGTTGCGGGTTCGATCCCCGCACATGACAAACATTTGAATTGGCCATACAGGTGTTTGCCGTGGTCTGGGTGTTTGTGCAATCCTTGTGGGTCTCCCCACCGTGCCTCGGAGAGCACGTTAAGACGTTGGTTCCGGTTGTTATTATGTACACCTGATAGCGATCGTTACTCATATAGCGAATATATCCGCCAACCCGCATTGGAGTAGTGTGGTGGATTAAGCTCTGATCCTTCTCCTACATGGAGAAAGTGGCCTATGCCCAGTAGTGGATATTACAGGCTGAAGCGTGTTAAATAGTAGAAGACAAAAATCTTTTTATTCATAGAACTCGTTATCATTCTTTATTTCACCACTTATCTCCAATGTCAGTCCTTGATCTGTTAGGTTATAACTACTCGTACAGATAGATACTTGCAGATTGTAGCAGATACAATAAAAAATATAAGTATAAATAGTTACAACCATTAGGTATTAAAAATAAAAATATCTATTAAATTATATATTTGTAACTGAATCATATGCTGTTTATAGTCGTATAACAAAAATGAGTTATAAAAACCATCCAAGTAAATTTAACCTATACCTATACTATTGTTACGTAATAAATGTATAAATATTTTTCATCATATTACTTCGTTAATTACAAAATAAATTAAAGATGATAAGGAAGAACGTTGATAGATTATCATAATGTAGTAAAGAAAATAACACATGTAATGAATTCTGAATATTACTCCACATTCACCTTTAACCATTCGACGTGCTCGATCGTCCATCTTCTAAGAGTAGCCAAACCGCTTGAAACTGATAGCTGCAGCGCAAAGCAGCCAAAGCATAATAAGAAAGGATTCTTGTATAATATAAATAGCGTTGCCAATCATACTTTATAATAACGTATCCAACTCAATTGTTTTTTATATTGCTTTTATTTACTTCGAACCTTTACTACGATGCGTAAAACATAACACTCATTATGGGTAAGTACTTACTATTTAACGATGCACATAAATTAAAACCGATTATAGAAACGATATACTTATAATTACTGAACGGAATGTTTCATGTCAGATGTGAATGTGATAATGACAGGCGACATATACAAAAAATTTACCGTAGTTTTTGTTTAAAATTATAGAATTCAGCTTAAAGAAAATTTTAATACTAAAAATGACGAGTAATTTTGATAGTGATACACCACTGACTACTAAAAAAACGAAAATGATCAAAATCTTACAAAAGTATAACATGAGTACGAAAAACAATAAGCTTAACATATGTAAAAAAAATCAGTATGTGAGAATCTCTTTTCTTGCGACTTTAAGTCAGTCAGTTAGATCGTGACAGAGCGTCTGCAACCACACTTGTTTTGCCATTTATGAATTTTATGGTGAGGTCATAGGCTTGTAATGGTAACGCCCGTCTTGCTAGTTTACTTGTTGGTGATTTTAATGACATAAGCCACTTCAAAGCTTGATGATCTGTTAGTACAGTAATAGGAGTTCGTTCAAAGTAACCTCCGAACTTGTTTACTGCCAAAACTACGGCCGGAGCTTCTCTTTCGGTTGTATAATAGTTCATTTCGGCAGGATTCAGCAGTTTACTTGCGATTTTTTTTTGTGTCACTATTCAATAGGCTGGGACCCCACGCCTGCCCATAGGATCTTGAGTAAAGCCCTTGCCAGCGTCCGTATTCAACTGGGTGTTCATTCTTCCCATTGCAATAAAATAGGTTTGATAGTGTAGCTACTAGCATCTGTTTTAATTATATAGGACTTCTCATCTGCCTAATTGAGTAAATATGTGATGAGACTAAGCAATTTTTAAGTTATCTATGCCCCATATCCATGCGGAGTTTCTACTTAGTCAATCGTGGGGTTCATATTTTCTAACAAAATCCCGACTAATCGACTGCGCTCGGCGGTCATCCACGCCACTTTGCATATCGCCAAGAGTTCAGCCTGGTAGACGGTATAATACAACAAATAAGTATAAGACAGAAAACCCAGCTTGAGGGTCGGGCAACAGTGCTGGGTTCAGAAGACGGTATGGTATGCCTTAGACAACTGCTGCGCAAAATCACGCTGGAGTACGTTCAACTATTTGTTGATTCCATAAAAATGTTATATTTTTCATACGTTCGAAGTGTTTTGGAGTACTGCTGTAGCATATTGTCACTAAATTATGCAAAGTATAAAGGTAAACTAGAAGCGATTCAAAAACATTTTCTAAAATTTCTGTGTTTTGTAGATTTTAGAGAATATAAAAATTATACAGAAACCTGTAAACATTATAAAATGGAAGCTTTAGAAATCAGACGTCGGCAATGTGATATGTTTATGTTATATGATATACTGGCTGGACATATTGATTGTAACGACTTAGTCAGTGCTTTATATTTTAAAGTGCCCAATCGTAAGATGGCGGGATAACCATCCAACTGCTGGCTTCGAAATACACAGACTGAAGACGGGTAGCAGCGACAAAGTCAGCCCTGCGATCACCAATCCGCCTGCTCATCGTGTATATAGAAGTTATTAGAACTTCCATTTTTCCTAAACAATTAAAAATCTCAAACACTATTAAACTTTTTTACTATTGTTAGTCAATGTCGTTAGGATAGCCCTTTTCCCCTTCTCATACTTTTGTTTTCATTTACTGAATTAAGGACGTCCTCCTTTTTAAGTCTATTACAAAACAGATTTAAGAACAACTTACACGCTAATGAAAAAAATGACTAGAGTAATTAAGTATTAGCTTAATTGGCTAGAGCGCCGACACGGTCAGTCGGAGACGCGGGTTCGAATCCCGCTGGAGCGGTCAATTTTTGATATGATATTTAAAAATGTTTAGAGTAATTACATCATAATTTGTCACTATTGTAAACGACTATATTTAGTAGAGCTAGACTAAAGACTGTCCTACACTATCTTAAACGAAAAATCATTAGTCGCACTTACACACGAATGACTTTTAAAGATTTTTTTCTCATTATCTACTTGATAAACTCTTGGTAGCCAAGTTGATTTTGATGTAAAATATAATTTAAACATTTTCCGAATATTTTGAGTTTTATTCGAACTTTAATCACCGCATTCCAGCTACAATACCAAGCCGAACGGTCGAAAAAATTAAATTAGGTAAAAAAATAATGACGCGTAGTTTAAGAGGCAGAGTGGTGGCGAACCTTGTCGAGGAGTCACCGCCGTTCGATAAAATTCCGTCTGGCCATTTTATTTTAAGGCGCGCATTAACAGCTCGGTAATTAAGCATCGAAATGTCGCTGCCATTCTGTACGGAGGCGTCGCCCTAAGTAATGGCCTCTACACAGGCTACATTAACGCGATCACACCGATAACTTTGAAATGTAAAAATACGAAATTTACTGAACGACGTATCACCTCAAAATCAGAAAAGAAAAAAGCATTATGTTCCCATTTAATCATTAAAATTCTGACAGCAGTAGTCGTATCCGTATGTGATCCGAGTCAACATTTCTCGCAAACTTACAGCTTGTCTCATAAAAAGTGCGAATAGAAACTAAATTGCGTTAAATTCAATTGGTTAATCAATTCAATTAATTTGAAGGGATAGCTTACCTTCCAGCTGCGGAATGCAACTGTAATTGGTACGATTAATGCACGCTCTAAAGGATCGATTCTTTCTTTGTATCGACAGCGGACATATTAAAGGCATGTTTGGAATGAATCGAACTTGAACTTAACTGCCTACGCTTTGAAGAATAGAGATAAAATCGTTAATGAATCTTCGCGGGTAACAAATATTGCGCATATTATTTTAAAGAAATTTTGTAGTAAAATGGCAATATAAATTACTACTAAACATGTTCTAAATGATTCGAGTATGTATTTGTAAGCCTTAAAATAAATTTGTTTGAGTTCATGTATTCCTAAAAGTCCGGTAAGGCTCTTCTTGCACGTATGTTGATAAAAAAATCAGTGTAAAGCAGAGAAACCTGAGATGAGACACGTCAAATCCCGCACGTGCGGGTCAGACAGTGCCGCCGTGGGTGGTGAATCGTCTGTTTTGTTTTTACTTTATTATTTTCTAAGTTGACACGTGATGTAAGCAACCTCAGCGGCATACTACGTTCGGTTTGATGTCTCAACCCTAATAACAAAAAATTTGTCATGATTTTTTATGAATACGACATAGTGTATATAGCAGACATTTAATGTCTGCTGATCTTTTAAGACTTCTTGACTCGAATATTTTTAACATTAACATCAACAAAAAATGTTTGCCCATTATAATTAAGCTTTAGACTGGATATCAATACAATTACTTTACTTGTTATGTTACTAGGTATTTAATAACTATTTTTACCAAATCAATTACTATTTATTAATTCCTTGTATTTTTTTACCTTTAGTCCCTTTTAAGGTTTTATATACTTATACTTGTATTGTATAATTTATGATTGTGTCTATCTTGTGTAGATAATAATATTTTAATTATATAAATCTAACATAAATTGAAACAATATTGCACAATCTTGCGTTACTCCTTTCGTTATGTTTTTAAATATTATGCAAAATTCTCTGCGTATGGTAGGTAATGGGAAGACATTTTAGTCAATTCGTCTCAGGTGGTCGAAGAATTTTGATAGTAGCCTACAACGGCCACCAGGATAGTATATGTCTAACAGACTACAAAGAAATGTAGAATAAAAACCTTAAGATTACAAATTTAGACCACCGCCATGAACTGAACGGATGGAGCTGAGTATTTGGAAAATCCGTATTTCTAAGCATACTACATTTTTTCTTATTCCTTGACCAAAGAAAGCTGAAACTTTTGTTTTGGAGATAATCAGAATCATTGATCTATAATGCACGAAACACGTTCGCTTCATTTAAATTAGTGACTACGTGGAAAGTTAAATTTTAATGTCAGCATGGACAGTTCATATTCCCCGCATGAAAGACCAATCCGAGCGTTCGTTACGTCTTGTCACGCGTCATAACACTGATTAATTGGCCTCCATCACCGATACGAACAAAAGAGAAAAAAGAATGATAGCGACCAAGCAACGACCTTTCGGTAACGAGGAGCTGTCACTCAGAGCCGCATGAGGGCCGCCGATTCGCTTGACAACTTCAATTTATGTGCAACTTGATGCCTACATGCATTCCCAGTTTGAATGATAGGTAATAAAGTCACGGTACGTACAGATTACTTTCCAAATGATTTCTTACCGTCACAAAAAGTTTTAGCCGCGCCCTGGCCGCAGTATCAACTGAGAAGTGATCAATAGCGTCAGATATTCCGAACAATTAATATGTTCAAATTACACGCCATTATACCAAATTACGAATATTTTAAAATTGTTGGAAAAAACGGTAAACTTTGGGAGAGGTGCCTTAGCGACCACTTGGGTGGTTCGACAGATGTTTCAAAAAGTTATAAAAGATAACATTTCAATTATGACACTGATCGTTTGAGAGCGATTCTGTATTTATTGTCTTATAAGTTTTATTGGAATTACATTAAAAACTAGGTACTCATCACATGCATAAATTAAGGACAATATAGAATAAAAATATACGTTATTTTTTAACCGACTTCAAAAAAAGGAGGAGGTTACTCAATTACATATATATACATATATACGGTCGAATTGAGTAACCTCATTAACCTCATATTTAATGTATGTTCAGGGATAACTCTGTCGTTTATGAACCGATTTTGATAATTCTTTTTTTGTTGGAAAGGAGATATCCCTTGTTTAATACCATGATAAGGAAACCAGGATCTGATGATGGGATCCCAGAGAAATCGAGGGAAACTCTCGATAATCCGCATAACTTTTTACTGGGTGTACCGATTTTTATAATTTTTAATTTAATCGAAAGCCTATGTTTATCATGTGGTCACATTTAAATTTCATCGAGATTTGATTACAACTTTTGGAGTAATCTTTGATACTGCGTATTTACTTGACTATTTTTTCGTCTACCTACGTTGTATTAAGTGCTTGGCGATATAATTGAAGTCGGTTTATCTTCGTTTGCCTGCAAACACAATTATTCTAAGAAATAATGGAATACTATAACAAATCAAGTTAAGTTCATAGTATAATAAAAGATCCATGTCTTGCGTAAAATTGAATAAATATCTTTAACCTGTGAAACAGATCTACACCAAAAATTTCTGATTACTAGTAATTAGATACGGACAGGTAGACGGTCTAATCATTTTATGTTACGGGATGAATATCGTATCCAAATAAAAGTTTTAAAGCTATTAATTCGGAATGCTACTTGTGTGGTACGTTTGCATGGTACTAATAACGCGACTCAGACTGTAGTTGTGGTAAATTGCTGCTCCCGCAGTAACTCCTCAATACCCTGCCATTAGCGTCGGTACAGTGCAAACAAACAGATGTAATCAAACCTCTCTTGGCGAATTAGCTCGACCGCTGTATTCACTTGTGCGCCATTTTTTTATTTTCAGACAAAATTAATATGATTTTGCACGTATGGTTTTTTAATACCCTCAACCAATGATAAACTAAAATTACTTATTTACTTAATTATTGCTTAAGAATAAGGATGCCATTTAAATTTATGGTAAAATAAGAACATTGTGGAATAATATTTTCATTGTCCCTTTTCCACAATAAGAGAAAGGGTCTAAATCCGTCAGCTATGATCTATTGGCATATTTTTTTAAATAAAAATAACAATTATTTGCCTTAATAAGGGACTAATGGACTTAATCTAACTTTATTATATCTTGTGTGTTTGTAGTCAACAGTCAAAGACGATTGTAATGGGAATAATCTGAAATCTATACAAATAAATAAAATTTGTCTGTTTTTTTATATTAAAATAACCGCTTTTTACTAAATGCATATGGATGTATACACGGTACATATACCAAAATAACATTTTTTTACAATGTTTAGCTGTCTCTCTGTTGGTTCCGGGTAACCTCTGAAACGGCTGGACCGATTTTGACGGGACTTTCACTGGCAGATAGCTGATGTAATAAGAAGTAATTAAGGCTACTTTTATTTTAGAAATTTATTTATTTTATCTCTGCGAACTGAACAATAACTTACTTACTTAATAACTTTTCACTTCCATGCGGACGAAATCAAGGACACTGCTAGTAATTTATATACCTAATTGTTATTTAAATACGACTAAAATTTTAATTCTGAAACATTGCGTTTGAAAGTCAAAAGATTTAATATAAGTCTAAACTTACATCTAACAACTAAAACTAATTTAGGCAATAAGATGTTACCACTTTGATATTGTATTTTCATTTTTCTATTCCTGTTTTATGTTTTAAAAAGTTAAAATTATGACTAAAGGTAATGTCGAAATTTCGAGCTCCGAAAATAAAAATAAAAAACATGGTGAACATCCCGTTTAAAATAATTTGTCATGAAAATAATCATGTTAATTTAAAATCTTAAAATTAAAATTTTTAAAAAAGACAAATTCAATTTTTTAATGTTTATTTGTACATTAAATGGCATATCTTTTAGGTATCTTAATTTAAAATAATATCACTTTATACAAACATTTGTGTACAAATCAGTTTTTACATATTAAACTTACACATCGCTTATAAACTAAACAATTGTTAATTATAGAAAAATATAAGTAATCATAAAATCAGAACATATGATATTTGTAAGTAGTACAAGTACTCTTAGTTTATTTCTAAATTACTGAAATTATGAGGGCTATCATATATATTTATCATATATCATTTTTATTACTTTTTTCGTCGGAAAAAATATTTTTATTATACCTACATTGTATTTATTTGTGGTCTGGATGTTTGATTCTCGTGGGTCTTCTGTCAGTCTCTTTCTTATTATAAACAGTTAATAAAACTATGTACTCTTACGCTTCAGCCTGGAATATACCACGGCTGGGCATAGGCTTCTTTCCCCATGTAGGAGAAGGATCAAAACTTAATCCACCGCGCTGCTCTAATGCGGTTTGGCGGATATACTCTTGATAGAGATATTTTACTCGTTTGTAAAATTAATTTTTTTGTGACCTAATATTAAATTAGTTTTAAACTCCATTACTCCGAATAGGTAACTTAAAATGGAAGATATTGATAAAGATGGTAACAAAAAATATGTTTATTTAGTTATAAATAATATATCGTGTTGTTTAAATATAAAATAAGTATTTTATTTCTTGGTTTTTATTTAATAATACGTATATACATGTAATTTACATTCGCACGCTTAATATTAAATGGAAGACTATCCGATTTTGCTGTATGAGGCACTAAGGGCCGGTTTTTTGATCCGTAGTAAAAGTAGAGTTAACTATTTGTCAAATTGACTATAGTTAAGACACTAACTAATGGTTAAGCTGAAGTTTCGTTTTTTGATCGCTATTTTAACTTTAGTAAGTATTAACGAATAGTTAAAGTATTGCCATTGCAATGAACCTAGGGTAAGGTCATTTTTCGGAGGGAGTCGTTATTTTCATATGGTAACATTTGTAGATCCGAATGCATTTTGACGTTAGTCGTGACGTGATATGTCAAATTCATGTAAATTCACTGAATTTTCAAAAGATTATAATAATTGTATTTTTAACCGACTTCAAAAAAAGGAGGAGGTTACTCAATTCGACCGGTATATATATATATATATATTATTTTTTTTTTTTTAATGTATGTTCGGGGATAACTCCGTCGTTTATGAACCGATTTTGATACTTCTTTTCTTCTTCTTCTTTCGTTTCGTTGGAAAGGAAATATCCCTAGCTTGGTACCATGATAAGGAAACCAGGATCTGATGATGGGATTCCAGAGAAATCGAAGGAAACTGTCGAAAAGCCGCATAACTTTTTACTGGCTGTAACGATTTTGATGATTTTTAATTACTTGTCGATATAATTGAAGGCGGTTTTTTTTCGTTTGCCTGCAAACACAAATATTAATTAAAGATTAAAGACTAGCTTAAAATAAACTTAAATAATGACGCCAAGCAACAAGTAAGTGCAAGAATTGTTTTTAACTTTTTATTATAATGTAAAGCGGTTCTTGAAGATCATAATATGTTTAATATTCTCCATTTCTTTGTGTAGAGAACGTAATGCCAACTTTAACCAGGATGAGACATCTAAATTAACGTTGCTTCTTAGAATTACCCCATATTGACCAGTAAAAAAACTGATTATGCCAGTAATCAGCAAAAAGATGCAGCCTGGCGATCACTAGCCGAAAAGTTTAACTCTGACGCAGTTCGCTTCCGCACTATGAAACAAATTGCAAAATTCGACATCATCCCAATGCTCCAGCGGCGAATTACGTTTTTTTAACACCTTGGGTCTTCTCATTAGAACGTACTCCGTAACTATTTCATCATCAGATGAACTCTCCGATATGTCAAACTATCTGGTTATATTTAAATTCATTAGGTACCTACAAAATCGGCGTAAATACTGAACTCGATATTCAATTTCAACGAGTTACGAAATGATATAGGTACCCAATACCTTGCTTTGAAGACAAAATTATCAATGGACACGGTATAAAACAAAAGAACAGATGTTGATTTTGTGAGAACAAAAGTTAACTATTAGTCATATGGCTAAACCCTCGACGTTGCTGTGGTTAAATATTTTAACTATTTGGTTACTTTTTCAACCATTAGTTAAGCTAACTATGGGTCAAAAAACGTATTTTATAGAAATTTAACTATTTGTTGCAATTTTTAACTAATGGTTGTCTTAACTAGGGATCAAAAAACCGGCCCTAAGAATTCTCTTATATTATCCTATAGAATTAAATTATAATTATCATACTATTGAAACACAAAACACGGTTTACTTTTAAGGACGCTATCACATTTTTCTACAAATATCAGTGTTTTTCACGTACCAT
Organism: Melitaea cinxia; assembly: GCF_905220565.1. NCBI lineage: Eukaryota > Metazoa > Arthropoda > Insecta > Lepidoptera > Nymphalidae > Melitaea > Melitaea cinxia. The sequence continues at coordinate 10,921,426 of NC_059402.1, read as the reverse complement.
TTTAATTAATTAGAAGTCACCCTGAGAGGATATCTTGGTTTCAAATGAAAGATAATATATTCATCTCCGAGTGAGATCATAAAAATTCTATAGCCCCATACAAACTTTTCACACAAATACAGTTTAACCATCACAGAAATCGCAAAAAATTAAAAAAAGACGGGTCTGAATTGGAACCATTATAGCCTAAATACACTGCACTAAGAAAAATAAATACACTAAGAAATTGTTGCTTATTTAGTCCTCTATGCGTAGCGCTAGATATTTTATATAAAAATAAATAATATTTCCATTTATGAGAAAAATAAGAAACGCTCTCAAATTTCTTCATACATTTTTTACAAGTGAACCATCGTCGTTCGTCATTCCGCGCCGAAACGCGCTCATGGAAGCACGGCTGTATCGCTTCAGCGCAAATAATAATTACGTAAAAAATGAGTTTTTTGTGTGTACTGTGCTTGGACGAAATTGATACTTCACAATCGATTGTCTTTGCTATGCATCTGGTTTATATATAATAATCAATAATAATAAGTAATCTTTGCATTTGTCTTCTTTTCAACCGACTTCAAAAAAAGGAGGAGGTTACTCAATTCGACCGTATATATATATATATATATATATATATATATATATATATATATATATATATATATATATATATATATATATATATATATTAATGTATGTTCGGAGATAACTTTTTCGTTTATGAACCGATTTTGATAATTCTTTTTTTGTTGGAAAGGAGATATCCCTAGTTTGGTACTATGATAAGGAAACTAGGATCTGATGATGGGATCCCAGAGAAATCGAGGGAAACTTTCAAAAATCGTACGGGTGACTAGTAAATTCAATCATGTTTTCATTAAGTACTATAAAGCACTACTATTTAATAAAGGTCTGGAGTCGATCTGATTGATGATGGAGAAGAAAGATAGTCGAAGGAACTCTTCAACAATTTATAGCAATTACCTGCTTTTTGATCTTAATTCGTTTCTATTGATGAGAACTTTGCACCTGTATTAGTTATAAGTGCCATTACAGTCTGATGATGGAGACAAAAGATAGTCGAGGGAACTCTTTAACGATTTATAGCAATTACCTGCTGTTTGAACTTAATTCGTTTCTATCGATGAGAACTTTGCATATATATGAGTTATAAGTGCCATTACAGTCTGATGATGGAGACGAAAGATATTCGAGGAATTACATGCTGTGTGGTCATCTGTGTCACAGGACCAGGTTTGATGATGGAGCCCATAAACACTCGAGGGAATTTCTCAACAATTTACAGCAGTTACCTTTTGCTGTTTGACGACCGCTTTGATATAATGGTGCATGTGCCGCGTCGGCGGCGCCTAAACACTGACGGTCGCGGGTTCAATTCCCGCTTGGAGTGGATATTTATGTTTATACAAATATTTATTTTCAGTCTAGTTGTTAATCCTTGTGGTTTTCCCAACCTAGCCTCGGAGAACACGCTAGGCTGTCAGTCCCGGTTGTTATTACGTGCACCTGATAGCGAACTTTACTCATAGTATGTCGACGCGTTAGCGCAGCGGTCACAGCACTGGCTGTTGCGCTGGCGTTAGTGGGTTCAATCTCCGCGCAGGACAGACATTTGTATTGGCCATATAAGATGTTTGTCATGATCTGGGTGTTTGTGCTTGTGTATTGTGTATGTTTCCGGACCCCCGACACAAGAGAAAAAGCATCCTTGTTAGGTCTACCCATCACTAAAAATTGTAAAATAAAATAATTTTTAACAAAAAAAACCGACTTCTATCAGGAAACTAAAAAGTGAAAAATAAACTTAATTAGTACAAAGTAATTCGTATTTTGATTTAGTTAATCAGAAATGATTAAATAAATATTTTATAATATTGAAGAAGTTTCCTGTTTGAAGTCGGTTTTTTTTGTTAAAAATTATTTTATTTTAAATTTACATTAATCATCATCATCATTGTCCCGTTTGCAGAGTTATAAAATAAATAAATTTCTAAAATAGAAGCAGCTTATGTTACTCCTTATTGCATAAGATATATCCCAGTGAAAGTACCGTCAAAATCGGTCCACCCGTTTCAGAGATTAGCCGGAACATACCGACAGACAGACAGACAAAAATTGGAAAAATGTTATTTTGGTATATGGACCGTGTATACATCCGTATGCATTTAGTAAAAAGCAGTATTTTAATATAACTAAAGGACACTCCAATTTTATTTATTTGTATAGATTGTTTACGTAAAATATGTTATGTTTATATTATTATAATGTTAAAACTATAATAATATAACTTAAAATTGTATGTGATTTTGAATTATAAAAATAAGCGTATTATTATCTATTATATTTTATTGTATAGTACGACGAACGAGTAGTAGATACCCTGACGCCTTAAGACATCGTCATAAACAGAGTAGGGGAGAGGTTCCGTGAATAGTAGGTACTTAGTAACAGTTACCAAGTTCGACTTTAAACTTACAACTAAATTTACAAATCAATACCAGTAAAATTAAAAATTAATACTTTCAAGTACCAAGATTAGTTACGTCGGTACAAAATCGAGCAGATAGCGGTATCAATGTGTGCGTACGCGTAATGTTATTGTGTTGCGATTTAAATACCTAAACTTGAGCGAGTGAAAAATGTGATAGCGTCCTTAAGGTTATGTATTAATTATAAATGAAACGTAATAAAACCTAGTGTCATTAAATAAATAATGTATCTACTTAAATGGCACGAAGTGCTAAAATGAATATAAAATATATTAAGTTCTGGTTATAATAATGACAATCGTCACTTTCATGAAATACTGCCTTAGATGTCATTCGAAAATTTACATTTGTACTAAATCTAGCTTAATTTATAAGGAAGACTAAGAGTAGATTTATCTGTTTAGTGGCTTATTGAATTTATATCTCTTAAAAACTCTAGTATTTATAACACAGAAAAAGTACTGACCAAGCGAACTATCTAAAACTAACTATAAACTCTACAATTCTATAGGAACTTTTTATAATGTAGTACCCAAAAGGAAGCCGTATTATACAATTACAGACAAATATCACAGTTTATACATAAACTAAAATAAGAGTATGGAGTGTCACCAAGGTCGCCAGGGCTTTTCCTCTTGAGGTTGTCTTCTAGTAACTAAAGCAAGGGGAGCGAGATCCTCCGAAGGGGGAGGCGGGCTTCCCCAACCAGAGCTCTCTGGAGAGAAACATCGAGGCTCTGATGACGATGAAGACGCATCTCGAGGGGAAAGAGGTACGAGAGTTGGAACAGCCCCGAGGGTATTCGCACTCACACCGGCTGGCAAAACGAGGGCGATGTCCCCGTTCGACAGTCTTGTCGGGACAAGACGAACTCCTGAACCAGGACCAGCTGTAAACAAAACATGTAAGGTTTCGAAGAATTAAAAAAAAAACTTTTAATGCATATTTAAATTTTAAATTACACAAAATTGTAAATAAGTAAAACATTAGTACAATATCATCAACATCAAGCATGATATTTTTATTGCACAAATTTCAGCTTTAATTTTAAATATAAAAGTTCTTAAGGTATACGACAAATTTTGTTTGGGAAACGCGATTTTGACTCCATATATGTATCGAAATATTTACCAGAAATAAAAATAGTAGAATGTTGAGAAGACACGACTGTTTCCTCAGCATCCGATGGAGGCGTCGGCGCGGCAAACGGTCTACCAGGGTTTGTAACACATCCTTCTAAATGTCGGACAAGACGTTTCTTAAGTCCCGAATCAAGACCAGGAAACTTAGCGACTTCTGATAAGCAGTGTCTATAGCCTGCTTTAAATCTATCCGGCGAAGCAGCTCCTTCAGAACGAAGACCCTCTAAATGTTTTACAGTCATTTCTAAAATGTCTGCTTTTTCCAATTTTGAATGGCGTGCCGGCTAAAACAATGACAGTTTTCCATTACTTTTTAATCATATACATATTATAGGCTTATATTGCTGAAATAATTTAGCTTTAGGAAAAATTCTAACTTTTTCATATTTCTTTAAGTTTTAATAGATATAAAATTTATCAAAAAAGAACAGATTATAATATAAGTAATAAATTATTTAAGTTTTAGAAATGTCATTATAAAGCTTTAAAAATATATCTAACTTTTTAACTTTTTCTAGTCATACAAGCATCATTTCACGTTTCTGTAACATTTAATACTTAGACGGACTTGTGTGCCAATAGCATATTCGCACAAAATACTTACATCCTTTTTCATCGCGTCAAGTATAAGAGCCTTCAGTTCGTTCAAACAATTATTAATTCGCGCACGACGTCTCTTTTCCATTATAGGCTTGTTACTCTGTAACAAAAAAAAAACTTGACATAAATTTTACTTATTACGACTACATAACATTAGGAAATAGTAACATAAAAATGAGGTAGAGAATGCCTCTGTTTCTTTTGTTTGAGGTAGCCTCTAATTTCAGGAAGACGGAAAAGGAAAATCTTAAATTTTAAAACGTAGGTACGGACACGATCATATTTCGCATTAAATGCTAGATTTCTTGCCTGGTCACGTATTAGTTGCACATATGTTTAAAATATCATAATTTGCCTCTACCTAAGCCTGACTATACCGCTATATTATACATATAGTCACGAGGTAGTCATACATATAGTAATAAATTGTATTTTCTAATTTTATTTATCGGCTTTTATTCCGTGTACTAATTTACACAATGTTTCTTTGTTTCGGCAGTTAGTAAATAAAAATTGACAATAAAAAGCATTGCAAAATTTGTCATTGACCATCATCGGTGGTTATCAAAGAAAGACGCATGACAAAAGCGTCCATTAATCGACAATGAGCGCGTGCGTTGCTCAAGGTGAAGGCCGTGATTGGCGCGGACGTGACGCCGTGTCACGCGCGACACGTGACTCATGTTTGACTATTCGCATGCTCTGAGTGTACAAGGTTTTTTGATCATCCCACCTGTCATCTTTGTGTACAGTGTATACAATAAGAAGTGATAATATATAGTAGGTATCTAAACGTTTTTTTTACACTTTTTCTTGTTGTTTCATAATTCAAAATAAATTCAAGTCCTAGTAAGTGAAATCATCACTACATTGTAGTAGTATTAGCAATTGTAACAAAAAATATTTGACAGTCTTATTCGAGCAGAGATGAAGTACTTAGCCCTGAAGTCATATCGATTACAACAATTGATGTTTTATAAGGAGACAAGAGTAGCCGACAAGATTCAGGCAGTCGACCTCCGATGCGTGGCCGATCACATTTTATTAATGTCTGGTTGTTATCAATGAATACTTCAATCATCATTATAATCATACATATAATAAAATTGTAAATGTAATATGTTTGCGCACGCTAATCTCAGAAACAGCTTATTCGATTTAGATGTGGTTTTCACTAATATATTGTGGTAAGCTTCACTTGACATATAGTGTTTATTTCATATCAATCGGTTTATAAATAAAAAAGTTGTGCCAATTTAAAGAATCACGTTGAACATGTAAATACCCAAACGAAAATGTTTATAATCTAAAATAAACAAAAAGATATTTCCAAAAAATACTGTCCAAAACTCCAAAGTCAGAAAGTACCTATTCCACGACGAAGTCGTGGGCACAGCTATTGAGCAATATAAAGGAAACGTAGGTACATTTATGTTAATACAGCTAAGCGATACCTACAAATTGCTATTTAATAATGTTCAATATACGTCGATTTATATAAACAATGTAAATATCATTAAATTTTTCAAACTGCAATTATAAAATCTATTTTTGTATCAAATATAAAATTTAATATATTGCAGAACAGATGAAGTAGAAACTTACGAATTTACTAGAACTAAAATTTTTAGAGAGTATATTATAATATACTTCTCAGACAAATGATCGTGTTTAATTTGTATTTTCAGTGAAGATAATTTTGACCTTGTTATCATTTAGTACAAGATCTTCTTATCTTGTTTTACGTCGGGTTTATACGTGCAGTTGACAGGACAATGCAATTTTGAATACAATAAGGATTAGCAAAACGGGCGCCTTGTTCTATTTCATGTTTGCTAAGAACAAATAAAGCAGTCAAATGAAGGCAGCTCTTGGAGCCATCACCATAGTGCTTGTTTTTACTACATTTGAATACGTAGTTATTTACATCTACAAATACCTATTTAATTTTATAGTCTAGTCGAACAGCGCGGCTTCACTGCTGGTACGTTTATTCACTTTATAGCGTATTTTCGTAGTTGGCGTATTTTTGTAAAAAAAAAGATTTCTTTTTTAAAGCCAAATTCGCTTTATAAAATAAAGAATTCAGGTTAATAAATAAATTAATATCTCTACGCCGTGAGAATATATAATAATAATTAGGTAATTGAATATTACAGTCGTTGCTTGCCGAGTTACATTAAGGAAGGAAGGTCTAAGGGTATAATTATACGACACGAAATTTATTCAAGGAAAACTAGTTATCTATAAAAGCAATCCGTCGCGCTTTGTGTCGGTAGATACTAATTAAAAAAGAAAATAAAGTAAGTCTTAACAGTATTTCGTATTTTTCATCTAAAAATTTTACTCAAACAAAGTTACATTTTCAAATTGACTTTCCATTGTTGTTTTAAAACCTTAAGCTCGTACATTTCAAGTGGGTGTGTTAATTATTGATTGACAAGTACCAGCCCTGGTTATATTGAAGGACGTGGAGGCGGCACGTGGCGCCCGCGTCAGTCGCTCGATACGGCGGTAAGGCAGTTCCCGCCCGCACTATCAAGTATCGCCTTTGTTATCTACTTCCTTGCACGTTTCGCGTAGGAGTAAGGTACTTGTTTATATAAATAAGTAAAAGACAGATCAAGTAAGTCTCTTCTGTTTATGTTTTATTGTTCTATACGGAATTATAAAAATTATATGATACGAAGGAACGTAAAAATTATAATCTATTGTAGTACAATCTGACATAGTAGAAAGGTATAAAAAAAATATTCCAGCCAGGTTATGTCCAGGTCCAGGTTATGAGGTAATTTAGCAGGATAAATGGGTCAAATTTTTTATTAAGCAGATCCAGAATATCGTAGATCGCTGCGTGTTACGTAGTTCGGATATACAAAAGTCACAGTCCAGACAGTTGTGCGGTTTACGTAACGCTCTAACAGCACGGAATTAGTCCGAGGCGCCGCGTCGCGTCACCGCCGCCGACACACGTGCGTCTAGCGCCCGCGCCGAGCGCGTGCGGCCAAGGGTCCTCCACTCTCTTGACGCTATGACACATTTTCCGTTTATAAATAATATTGCACTTACTATTTGCATTTTCATCGAATTAATATTATATTTTTTTGTTATTAAAATGGTGCAGTAAAATACTATGTTTAGAACTAGAAAATGTACTTATAACAAATTTTTTTAAAACTAATGTTTATATTATAATTATTTTTCACGTTATAGACTACATAAATACTTTTTTAAAGTTATCAGCGATATCAAACCGAAATTGCTGCAATGCATTTCTCGTCTTAAATAGCCTGAGCTAATCCACATCCATTACATTGCACTAATAAACGTCTTAGGCCCGAAATATCGCCGCCGGAACGCAATACCGATGTACCGCATTAGTTGGCAGGACACGCAGGCGAGTCGCCGGTAGTTGCTGGCATGCGATAGCGCGACGCGTGCCAAGGCGTGGGAGCGGACGCCGCTTCCGGCACGCGCTTGCAATGCACTACATGGAATATGCGGCAATGAATCCATCGACGTTTAAAAAATTTTAATTTCGTTATTAAGCTTTTATACAAACCTATATCCATTATAGGTTTGTATATCATAAAAACTGAATTAAGACTGTAGCGTTATGTACTCAGCTCTCGCGTACAGCGCAGGACAGTAATTTCAAAATTAAAATATTAGTTATAAAGAATTCAGTCAGTTCAGCCTATTGCAGTCCACTGCTGGACATAGGCCTCCTCAAGTTCGCGCCAGACATCCCGGTTTTCCGCAATCCTCATCCAGCCTACACCGGTAATCTTACGTAGATCGTCGGTCCAAAAATGATTAATAAAATTAAAAGAAAAAAAAAATAAAATAAATGATTCAATTAAATTAAAAATATTGGAACGAAGTTCCTTACGGCAGGCAGGCAGGCTTGACATTTGGCTGGGCGAGCGAACTGGAAAAAATGTGATACTAAAACCGTAAGAAAAATATATAACGGAAGTGACGTAATATCAGTCAACGACTATATAATATGACGTTTGTAAACTAAAATATTACTAGTAAACTTTTTTTAATTATTTATGTAATTTTATACTGTCGACAAAAATAAATAAAGCCATATGGTTTTTTTTATTTCACTTAATAGTTTGAATTATTATTATTATTAATATTTTGTTTGATTTATTTTATTTTACGGTATTTGTTATTTTCTAAAATACTAAATTTCCTAAATACTTATATGTACTTAATTAAAAACCAAACAACAAAATAAAAATAAAAAATCGAGAACTAAAAAATATATATAAAATTCAACATTTTTTTTTTCTTCAAATTGTGTTGCTTCTATACTATTCGAAGGAACTTCGTCCCTACCAGGTGTCCCATGACACCGCATAATTTTTCTTTAAATTCATTTTTAAAGGAATAATTAAATTAAAAGAAATGATTGCATACAATTATACTAATAAAATACGACATGCGCACGAATTTTGAATGACAACGTTTAATTTAATCTGCAGTCGTTTGTTCGTTGTAGGCGGCACAGGAGAGTGGCGCGTAGGCGCTGCGGCCGCATCGCTCGCCGTCTAATCTCGCCGAGATGATATTTATCGTACGATGATAGATCGCTCGCCTACTCTAATAGCTTCCTACACGCGCCTTGTTTACGACCCTCCGCCGTCCGATTGTTATAGCACCATACATTAGGCAGATATTGTTCTTGACGGATCATTTTTGATTTATTTGTAGTCTGCCGCCGTGTAATTGCATTTCTAATGAGCTATTTAATGCGAAGTCGTTCGACGCATATTAAATAACGTAAATGGCAAAGGTGTAGAGTTTCACTAAAATATGAATTATGCCTGTTATAAAACTGAAATAAATTATGCTTTTATGTATTTTACACCAATCAGGGGCATATTCTGAATTCTTAAAGGGTAGGAAAGCATGAATTAAAAAATAAAAATAAAATAAGTCATCATCATCATCATCACTTCAGGCTATCGCAGTCCACTGCAGTGTTACCAGAAATTTTTGCCCGTCTGATCGTACACCCAAACAAAATTTAAGATTCAAGTTCTTAAGTGTAAATTACATTGAACAGCTGTTTGAAAATGTCAGTCGGCCAGTGGCGTAGCGTAGTGGGGGCGGGGGGGGCGGCCCGCCCCGGGCGGCACTTTTTAGGGGGCGGCAAAATTGAACAACACTTAAATAATAAAAACAATTAGTAAATACTAGCGGCCCGGTACGTGCTTCGCTACGTATAAAGTGAAATAATAAAAAAAAATTACATCAAATTCACTGATTAATACAAAAAAAAATATATATATATTAATTGCTAGGCTATTTTAAAACTTAATCCAAGACATTTGGATAAACAGTATTTTTTGTTTTTCCATTTTGAGAAGCAATAGTCGAAGACTTTTTCGTAGTCCACAAATGCCATACACAGCGGCTGATTATATTCTTCTGTCTTTTGTATAATCTACCGAACAGTATGGATGTGGTGTTTACAGTGCTGTAGTCATTTCAAAACTCCGCTGCTCCGGTAGTTGGAATTCGTCGAGTCTTCTGGCAAGACGATTCGTAACAACACTCGAAAACAGCTTATAGATATGGCTCAGAAGTGAGATCGATGTGTAATTCTTTGACAGAGACTTGTCGCCTCTCTTAAAGAACAGCACCAAACACACTGGACCACACCTCTGGCGTGGTACCTCGGTGGGTGACGGCGTGAAAGAGTCTCGCCAAGACTTTTAGGGCAGGTCGCCCTGTGGCTTTAAGTAGCTCAGTCGTAACTACGTCATCCCTATTCTGCTCAATCAGAGTAGCAATCTCTCTCGTATTTGAGCAGTGGAGGTCTTGGCGTACAAGTTTTCGTATCTTCTTGGAAAGAGCCCTCTGTTCTGGCGAAGCTGCTTGAGCAGTGAGCAACTCGCGCCTCCGCCACATTAGATCCAAGGCTTCGGAAGAGAGTTGGACTGCTTTGTTGACTTCGTCGGCGGAAAGTGCCTACGACCTAGTGTACACACCGTCTTCACCACGTTGTCGGTCATCTCTTCCACGTTGCCAGTAGTTTCCAGCGAATCGAATCGGTTTCGAAGTTCCCATTGAAACTGCTCGGAGCCACATAGTAATTGGGGCAGCGTACGTCGGAGAGTAGATTTCACTAAGCGGGCCCGCTCTTTTCGAAAGATATATATTTAAAGTGCTCCGTAATAGCCGGTGGTTACTGCCAGTGTTAAACCAATTAACCAAGGAGACATCTCTGAATATATGCCTTTTATCCGCTATGATGAATCTATCTCGTTCCTCATCATAGTGTTGGGGCTTTGCCATGTAGGTACACCGCCTTTGGGGCTTCTTCTCAAAAAACTGAATTCATCAAGAAGAGCCCCTCTGACTCGTAGTAGTTGACGAGCATCTGCCTCCTGCGATTCCTGTGCCCCTACCCGTGTGGTCCGATCCTCGATTCGTCGCGGTCTTGTATTCCCACTTTAGCGTTGAAGTCTCCCATAACAACGTTGTAGAAGGCCGAAGTAGTCCCATGCATGGCCCTAGTAATATCGTCATACAAGGCTTCGACTTCATTGTCAGATTGTGCTGAGGTCGGCGCATAGAGCTGTATCACTTCTAGGGAGTACCTGTCAGTGAGTTTAAGTACAAGGTACGCTACCCGGTTCGACACATTGCTGACTTCCACAACGTTGTTAGTGAGAGTCTTGTGGACCAGAAAATCGACACCACCTTGGGAAATCCCATCACCTTCACGGAAGCAGAACAAGTGCCCGGAGTCCAGGATCATCGTGTCTTCGCCCTCTCTTCAAACTTCAGACAACCCCAGTATACTTCACTTAAGTTTAAGTTTAAGACTCGATTTTACTTCCAGTTCGGTAAAGTTGTGGTCCAGCCGTAACATGCCTCCATTATACGTAACCGGTACGTAGTACCTGTAATTTTGAGTGGCAGCCTCCCGTATCCCGGTCATCCTCAGCACCCTCCGCCCCACCGTTACCGCGGCCGCTGCTGTAGCCGGGAATAGTGGGGCTACCGACAACTGAGGGCCTAAAATTCTACCGCGAACTCATGAGGGTTTTTGCCCATAGTCACTACGCTGGGCAGGCGGGTTAGTGACCGCAGGGCTAGCTTTGTCGCACCGAAGACGCTGCTGCTCGTCTTCGGTTGTGTATTTAAAAAGCTAGCTGTAGGATGGCTATACCGCCATCGGTCGGCTTCACTAGTTCCACAGTGGTATTGGAACTTTGCTATTTCGTATTATTAACTAGCTGACCCGGCAAACGTTGTTTTGCCAATAAACTATCTACTATAAGTGTGCGGGGATTTACTTATAAACGAAAGCGTTGTAGACAATGAAAGTATGCTTTATTTAGTGCACAGAAAAATTAAAATAATATGTACGTATAACAGTCACTACTACGATCGGTACACAAATAAAACAAAAAAAAAAAAACGATTGCCGAAAACAGTATAGTGAGTAAGACAGGAGACCGGCTTTATTGTCATCCCCGTGATGTTTGCTGGATGAGAGGTGACAACGTAATGTAAACCTCTAGCGGGGATAACTGATCGATTGATAGTTATCGACCGGCGAAGGCAGGAGATCAAATTGAATTGAGAAAAAAATCACAATTAAAGGAAATTATTAAAAATAATAAAAAATAAAAATTGCGATGGAAAAATAGGACTTGATTGTAGAAAGGTTGAAAATTAAGAGTAATATAATTTTTTTTTATTCTAAGTCATGACAAAATAAATATAAAAATCCTGCCAAAAAAAATAAAGTTTATAATTAACAAATAAAATATAGGGGTTGATCGTAGAAGGTTGAAAATTTAGGGTTGTATGTATTTTTTAATGATGTATCATAAAAAAAATAAAAATATAAATAATTCATCTAAAAATAAAAAAATAAAATAAAAAAATTAGGGGTGGACTACAGTTAACATTTAGGGGGATGAAAAATAGATGTTGTTCGATTCTCAGACCTACTCAATATGCACACAAAACTTCATGAGAATCGGTCTAGCCTTTCGGAGGAGTTTAACTACAAACACCGCGACACGAGAATTTTATATATTAGATTAATTTATTTATTTTACATGAAATAGTATGTCTTAATAATGATCACTAATCTAATAAAATCTAATAAGTACTATTAATTATTTTGTATTGTTATTTAATTGATTGAAATTTTGATTTGGGCAAATTGAGATAAGGATTATTGAATTTTGCATGGAATTACATAAAGCTTTATCATTATTATTATTATTATTGGAACTTTCTATCCCTTAGTCACCTCTTACGACACCCACGGGATGAAAGGGGGTGGCTAAATTCTATATGTCGTAGCCACTCAGCTAAGTAAGTTTTAGTATACTTTAAATTGAAATACCTAAATAATGGGGCGGCAAAATTTTCTTCCGCCCCGGGCGGCCGACAACCACGCTACGCCACTGCAGTCGGCTAAAAAAAAGGTCGTCCACCCAAAAAAAATCTGAACAAGTGTTTTCTAATATCATCCGCCCAAAAAAAAAGGTCGTCGTTACTTCAAATTATCGTAAAATTTCATCAAATTTTAAATTTCAGTTGGCTAAAAAAGAAAAGGTCGTTGCTCCAAATTCATAATTTGTGGAGAAATCGTTGCGTTTCAGTATTTCGATAGTACAGACAGAATTATCGTACAAATCGCGTACGATCCCGGGGATCGTAAATCGTACGGTCCTACGGATCGTATATCGTACGTAAGCTTGAATTATCGTACATATACGATAATTATCGTACGTTTGGGATCACTGCGGGTTGGTGACCGCAGCACGTCTTCGGCCTATGTATTTCAAAGCCAGCAGTTAAATAACACACATTCTTACTTTGTTATATTGCATACTATTTATTCCTGCTACTCCTTACCTACAAGAACGTTTTAAGAATCTCAACGAGTCCCATGAGCAAAGCCTTCGCTCCGACTATAGTTTACTCCTTAAAATTCCTCCCCACTCCCAGAGGCGGCTTTACCTATAGTGTGGCGCACAGGGGCACCGGATCTAACGGGGCGCCGAATCTAAGGGGGCGCCAGATCTAAGGGGGCACAGAGCGCCTTCTAATGCAATACCTGCAAAGATGTGTCGCTCGCGGCACCGGTGCTCTCAAAGACCCTGCGCCCGTGTTACGGCCGATGCCGGGTGCGCAGTAGCAATACAAAGCGCGCCACCACAAGCTGTGTCTTTACCTACTCTACACAACAATTTTTGTTTCAACGTGAAATCAGCCTTAAAACAAATTATTAAGTATTATATCGGCGTAGTGTCGCATCGCTACCGAAGGCGCGTGCCGGCACTGTTTTGATTCGTTTGAAAACACGCAGACAATCATTGCTAACTCGGCTGTATTAGAATAATATAAAGTTCAAATTCAAATTATCAGGGACTTTGCAGCGGTTATTTTCAAAGGCTTTGTGTACGCGTGCCGCAATTTTTGTTTTACCGCTACACCGTAGTTTTGCAAAATAAGCCTTGATTCAATGAATTAAGTATCATCTTTGAGTAAACATGTAAATGTGAATAAATCGGCTTTTCTTTTGATATAAATTATATAATAAATAAGATTTGGTTATAATTGCTTACACAATTATTGCGACATACATCGGGATCAGAGGTCATCAAAAACAGCTAGCGAAATCCGAAGTTATATCGAAGTTAAACACCTAGGTATATCTATCTAGGAGTTTCATTTGTATATCCTAGTGCAGTGCGGAACAATCAACGCAACGGTAAGTTAAAGCTATATACGTACCTACTATTATAGTATACTTAGTTATTTATTTAGGTTTTACTTGTATGTACCTAACTTATATATATTTTTTTATTTTTACATTCTCGTTTTGTCTGAATGTATCGTTTTTAGATAAAAACGTTACACCTCTACCATCTACATATATACCACATCCTCTATTCAAAGATTACCTTTACCAGGGAAGAGATCGCTTATTAGCGATAAGGCCGCCTTTTGTACTTATCTCCTTTTTTTTTCGTAATTTTGGTCATTCTTGTTTTACAATAAAGAGATAATATTATTATTATTATTTCAAAAATAGCTTGGGAACTTGTGGCTAATCTAAAATTTATATTATAAATTTTAAATTTCTGTTATTAGCTTCGAGTCAGGGTGGGACAAACGCCCTATCTTGCCCCAGTGTTGGCACGCCCGTGATACTAAGGTAGGTATTTTTTGCTGTAATGTTTTATAACATTTGATTGCGCACTCGTTTTTACATATGTTACTATAATATTTTTACCAGTTGTGTATAGAATTATGCGTAATGCTAATATTATGCGTTTTAAATTTGAGTGTAGGTACTTCAATGATAAATGTCGACGCATCATCAAATGTTGCGTGGGGCTCGTTCCCACGATAATTAGCTCACAGATGACCGCGTCGCGCCGCCCACGCGCTTTGACTCATAGCGCCCGCATAAACTACATATACATATATATGTATAATAGTCTCTTACTACTTGTTAATAGACATTACTGAGTCAAATAAAACTTTACATCATTAAACAAGTATGCTACACTTTTTGTAGTAAACAATGCTAAGAACTATTTAATTTGCTTATAAATATTCTTAATGGGTTCTAAGAAAACTCTTTAAGGGAAAGGGGAAGGTGAAATATTGAAAATATCGTTTTTGTTTTTACATATTTCGAAGTCTAAGTATAATTTTTTTTAAGTGTGATTATTTATTGATTATTTTATATTTATTGATTATTTATTGATTATTTTATATTTTTTGTTTATTTCTTTTTATTGAATTGTTTAAATCGTTTGTTAAATTTAATGTTACTTGTTGTGATAAACTTAACTAACGCATTGGGTAACTGTAATGTTAGTTCTAAGTTTTTGTTAATGGATAAATAAATAAAATAAATAAATAAATATTTAAAAATAATATACTAAATATCATATATTTATTTCAAATAGTTTTTGAGTTACAGCCTTCTAAAGTGTAGCCACACAGGTATTAGAAAGTTACCTTTGCTATACGGGGCCAACCAGAGTTATTGTTAGGGCCCTGTGGCCATCGCAACCCATTATAATATTTTACGGTTTATATTGTTATCCTTCAGGTATACAGAAATGTATGTATATGGTTACCCTTGCGAATTTTTTTCGTTTATAATTACGTCACATGTACTGTGACCGTTACACTGAGCACTTCGTAAGTTGTTTTGGTAAAAAGGATTTGAAAACTTTTATATTCAGACCTAAAAGGTACAAAAGACGCTTCAAGGCGTAGATTAGTTTTACAAAAATGGAAGTTAACAGGAAACCAACATACACATATGCTTCAGCCTGTAATATCCCACTACTGGGCATAGGCCTCTTTCACCATGTAGGAGAAGGATCAGAGCTTAATCCACCACGCTGCTCTAATGCGGGTTGGCGGATATATTCCCTACTATGAGTAAAGATCGCTATCAGATGTACTTGATAACAACCGAGACCGACGGCTTAACGTGCTCTCCGAGGCACGGTGGGGAGACCCACAAGGACTGCACAAACACCCAGACCACGGCAAACACCTGTATGGCCAATATAAATGTTTGTCATGTGCGGGGATCGAACCCGCAACCGCCAGCGCAACAGGTACAATCCATGGCTGTAACCGTTGCGCCATATACATACGAACAGTCTACCGCGAATACCATTACGTCCGAAGTAAAGATGAAAATATTGTGATTAGTGTTGCCCAAATTCAGTCTTGGTCTTGCAGTCTTGGTCTTGTTCTTGCGTTTTTGCAAGACCAAGACCAAGAACAAGACCGCGTATTTTTAGCAAGACCAAGACCAAGACTGACCGTGCAAGACTTGAGCAAGAACAAGACATAGCCTGCAAGACTCTTGCGTCTTGCAGCTAGGACTTAGCGCTATTTCACTGAGTAGTTAGGTGTAACAGTTCGGTGTATAGGTAGGTACGCTTAGAAATTCTATGAGACGCAAAAAACTGTATCAAAGAATATGAAA
The DNA here is from genome assembly GCF_905220565.1 of Melitaea cinxia. Classification (NCBI taxonomy): domain Eukaryota; kingdom Metazoa; phylum Arthropoda; class Insecta; order Lepidoptera; family Nymphalidae; genus Melitaea; species Melitaea cinxia. The sequence continues at coordinate 10,905,167 of NC_059402.1, read as the reverse complement.
AACTGGACCTATGCGCATTACGACTAATACCATAAACATAGCGAATAAAAAAATATCTATTAAAATCAAACTGAGTGCATGCATAGTTATGTTTTAACCATCGGCACTTTGATAATGCGGCATCAAAGGTTTTGTACTTACTTCTCAAAGAAATTTGCCGCTTTTCGGAAGTACATGGTTATGATACACGCGCCGGCGGCTTCTTTTGAAATCTAAAACAATCGTTGCCGCCACGCCGAAATCATAACATTTGACACTATTTGATTGCCGCCATAGGGCGTAGGTATACTCATGCAAAATAATTTCGAATTTTAAGAGTACCTACAGGTGTTCCAAAGAATAAATAAGTTTCAGAGTGCTTAGAATGAAAATGAATACATTATACTGATCACGCAAGTAGTATTATGATTAGGATAAAATGGTAAGGATAGGTAGTAGATGTCATATTAATTCATGGTCAAAAAAATTGATATAAAGTATCATAACCTAATGATAAAGCTGTTGATTTGTGTTGTATTTTATTTTTTATTCAAATAAATGATAAATCGTAAAACTCTTTTATTAAATTTCTTATAAGTTGAGGGTTCAATCTCTTTCTAGACAGATAAGTATTGTTCTTTAAAACACAGTCAAGTTATTGTAATTAATTTGTTTTTTTACATGTTTTAGCAAATGTAAGCTTATAAATCATAAATGTTTATTAAGAAACAGTTACTTCCATGGAAAACGACATATAGGTCAGTTGATTTTTCGAATTTCTTATCAAATCTTCAGTTATTTATTAATCTGCTTGATCTTTACTATGGCTATGTTAATTCAAGCTCACAATGTTCCAATTTTAATACGTTTTTCTAAGATTTAAAGTAAACTTTAATAAATAGTAATAGACTAATAGGTAATTGCAAGACTTGCAATACTCTTGCTGCAAGACCAAGACCAAGACCAAGACTGGGAGCGCAAGACCAAGACCAAGACCAAGACCAGGTGTATTGGCGCAAGACCAAGACTGGCTAAGTCTCGTCTTGTTCTTGCATTTGGGCAACACTAATTGTGATTGATTCTACTCCAATAGGTTTTCATTATTTAGTTTTTTTTTTTTTTTAGTTTTTTACGAATTAATTAGTAATTTGGTAATTTGTAAATATATTTTACACATTACTAAATTAATTATAATTATATATTATAATAATAAATTATGTAAAATAAATGTGACTTTTATTCAAGCAAGTCAGCGAGGTTTATCTATGCTTCAAAGTGATATAAGAATGCGGTGTGTTGTACATCAATTCCGAAAAAAAAAAACAGATTTTGATATAAATAGTTTAGTGGTTGTGATGCTTCTTTTAGGTAAGGGAATAAACGGAGTTAATATATTTTGCGGTTGAATGGATTTAGCACGAAACTGTACGAACTGCCACAAAAGAGAGACATTATGAAGACGATGCCGGCGAATTATAATATGGACCTGGGTTAGCAAATTAACTATTAGTACGATTTTCATTTACTAATCACAAAGAAATCAATAATTTTATCTTTAAACGCGTTCTTTTTCGAAGCAACATTTTTCAAATTTGCTGCAGTTGTAACTAAAAAACAAATTATCAGTTATGCATTGATTTTTTTTCTACTTCATCATTCATCATTTTAGCCTATCGCAGTCTACTGCTGGACATAGGCCTCCACAAGTTCGCGCCAAAAATGGCGTGAACTCATGTGTTTTGCCCATAGTCCCCCCGGTCACCAACCCGCCTACCCAGCGTGGTGACTATGGGCAACACAAATGAGTTGTGGGCATTTTTGGCACGAACTTATGGAGGCCTATATCCAGCAGTGGACTGCAATAGGCTGAAATGATGATGATGATGATGACATCTTAGTATTCCAATGCAATAAAATAATAATGCCGTGTTTCCATTCAACCATACCTACGCATAATTTAGTTCTATAAATAAATCAACAAACTTTGTTTTTGTACATGTTTGATTTAAGTTCGAATAATACATTTTTAACGAGAACGGCATGGAGGTAGAAATCGTGGAATAATTTTTAAATAATCGTGACTTTTCTTTTTGCAGTTTTCATCGTCTTGCGTCTGCGGAAGACTGAAGACAGCGGTATTATATCCGTATATTCCTATAAATAATGCCTAAATATTATAGATACAAAAAATGTTTTAGCTGGATAGGCAGGAAGTACCTATGTGTTTTTATTACTCATTCGTAAAAACTATTTAACCTTTAGTTACAAATCTGAGTACTACGAAGATAGTTTAAGATACGGATTAACAAAAATAATCAACTGATTCCGTTAGTAATTACTTTATGGCTTAATAAGTATAATTTTTTTAGTGTATAAAGGTTTACATAATTATTCATTGTAAAGGTGTAACTATTAACCATACAAGGGTTTCATAAAATAAAAAAGAATTATAGAATCCTATTGTATACCTTTTTCAATATGTAAATTTTCTAATCGATGGTATATCTCTGATTATTAAAAAAAACTACATTTGATTTATAAATAAATCAAACTAATTATATGAAATATATAAGTAAAGTATTCAATTATACCTAGATTTTTTTTTTACATACGCGTTGATGTCTTTAATATTGTCAAAAATGATAGCACGAAAAGTAAAATATATGGACTACTAACTGCGAATTTCTCCGCGTGGACTTCTGACAGTATTTTTGGTTAATTTTTTTTCGTTATTCTGGACACCAGAATAGCTCTAATATTTTGTCTCTTGTCGCAAACTTATAAAACATACACACCTTACATATTTGCATACAAACTTTTATCCTCTATTCCCTATTTTTATTTTACACCCTTGAGGGTGAAACTTTTGCAAACTTTGAATGTCATATTTTTTTATATGAAACATGTTTCAAGCTTCTAGCTCTAAAAATGACGATACTTCCATGGAACTTTTCATCCCCAACTTTCAACCCCTTACATCCCTTTTTTCGCATTAAAAAGTAGCCTATGTCCTTTCAAAGGCTTAAGACTATCTGTGTACCAAATTTCATTTAAATCGGTAATAATTTAGGCGTGAAAGCGCGACAGACAGACCGAGTTACTTTGGCATTTATAATATTACTAAGTATAACATAAAAACCTTAAATTATTTTCTAATCCGTACGGTTTGAATGCTGCGATAAAGAAAAAAACCTGGTTTAAAATTATTGATTACTATTTAAAAAAAACGTACATATAAACAATAAATATCTTGATAGTTTTTTAAACAAATTATTTAAAAGAAAAAGTAAACTAACTCGTCTGTTATCTCCTGTTTTCTTCTGCTCCTGCATCCCTGAAGGACTCATGGCCACGTTGGACACCCCTTGCTGGGGGCTGCCGATGCCCGTCACCATCACGAACAATCACTAAACACGTTTCGTGTGAACTGTCACTGCATATTATCACGTACCACGTGCGTCGCTCGCGTCTGTCTCGACTCGACTGACATGATCACACGACTGGCGCGAGTCGGCACTTCGGCAGCCGGCGAGGGCACGCGTACGACCTGCGTGGTGCAGCGATGCTGTCGCGTGCCTCTTAGGTCCTCTGGGCACGACGCGGGACGCGTGTCACTTGCTCAAGACTCAGAAAATATTATACACATTGTTACTTAAATTATTAGAAAAAAGCAATATTAATTTCACAGAATTATAAATAGATTTTATAAGATGGACATATATAAATAAAAATGAATCCTTGAAATGTATGTACGCGCATATCTGTCGAACGATTACACGAAATTTATTACCAAGTTCTTTTTTGTGTTCATTATTATAACAACGAGGATTGTAAAAAAGAAACTAAAAAAAACAATATTACGAAAACAAAAGTATGACGGTACCAAGAAAATATTAAATTCGCTGGGTCAGCTAGTTTATAATAAACTAACAACAAAGTACAACCTACATTAAAATTCCGGTAATTCGAAATCTCTAAACGCTGACATCACTCCGCCACCGCAGCCTCTTATGTTTCTTATTTGGCTTATATTGCCCCTTGCCCGCGCGGCGATTTAAAGTATCAGACAAACACTGCATATACAAAAGGTGTAAAGAGTACAAGTCAAGAACTGCCACGCCAGCCATTTTGAATTAACATTTGCCGCAACAAAATTATATCACCTCAAATTTTGAAAGCTGTAAATGTGTGTCAAAGAAACGTACTTTTATAATTCGAGCACGTCAAATATACAACGTAAAGTTGTTGTTGCTTTTTTTGTATAAGTTGTATTTGAATAAATATTTTTACATTAGCAAAATTACAAAAGCAAAAAAGACGAAATATAAACTAAGTTTTTAAAAAAATATCACGTTATCAAAACAAAATGTAGGTTTCTCTGAAAAGAAAAAAATATACTGTACATTCCAGTTTTTACTTAAGACAGGTGTTCCTTTGATCAACTATTTGACTAAATCTACTTTTAGTTCATTTGACACTACTACTTCAACTACATCAATCAGCATCAGTAATATCATAAGATATAAAAAAAATATGTTGTATCAATATTTTACAATGTATAAAATACGAAAATAAAAAATGTACCAAACATAAAAAACGGTTCTACTTACGGTAAAAGGAGATATCCCTAGTTTGGTACTTAATTTAAATTTAAACTAAAAAATATTGGTAAAATTATAACTACGTTTTATTTTTATTTATTGCGATTACGACCTCACCAATATAAAGTCGTGGAAATGCTTACACAGTTTCAGTTAATGAAGGTACAGTCATATGACAAAACTGTCAGACATAAAAAGAACCTTTCATTTTTAGACCTCCCATTGCACACAACAATAAATTCTTTTGGCGGAGCAGTTCAGTTACAATGAACAGTCTAAAGATAATATTATGATAAAAAATGAGCCATCATGGTTACGTAAAAAATGTTACAGTTTAGTCCACCATACAGTGATCTTTTTAATTTTGATTTTTGTTTATTGCGGCAGAACTTTTCAATATGACTGCTCTTTTTCAATAATTTTATGGCATGTTAAAAAAGTATCCAAAGGACAGTTACGCATAATTTAATGTAGTTCTATCTACAAAACGGGACTTTGCCCTATTTCTATTATATTCTTTTTTATATCACTATGGTGGCAAACAAGAGTACGGTCCTCCTAGTCGGTAAATAGTTACCATTGTTTATGGATGCCTGTAACACCAGAAGCATCATTAGAGCGTTGATGATTATAAATTTTATATTGATATTATAAATATGTCTAAGTACCTAGTTACCTTTTTAAAAAATAAAATTCATTCAAATTAAAACACAATTATAACAAGTAGTTTTATGTACTTGTATGTGTAGGCGTATATTTGTACGTACATTCATGTTTTGAATACGTTCATATCATTTCCGTAAATTTACACTAAACGTAAATTGATCGACCTTCAAAAATATGATTTTATGAAATCAATACCCAACCTAGACCTGAAAATATAATCTCTATATGGTACTAACTCTGATCTTCTAAAATTTCTCATTCATAAAAGATTGTTATCATTAAAATGTCAAAGTATAAACTATATAAATATAGTCCGAGATAAATAGCAATTTGTCATAAATTATATTTATACAGTAGTTGTACCCGCGACTTCGTCCGTGTGGAATTTAACAAAATAATTATTGTTCAGTTCGCAGTTATAAAAAGCAAAATTTAAAATTAAAGAAGCCTAAGTTACTCCTTATTACATCAGCTATCTGCGAGTGAAAGTCCCGTCAAAATTGATCCAGCCGTTTCAGAGTAATCTCTGTGTAGTGAACGGAAACGGAATGATTTTACCGGAACAAATAGACAGACAGACAGACAAAAATTATAAAAATTGTTATTTTGGTATATGCATTTAGTTAAAAGCGGTAATTTTAGCATTACAAACAGACACTCCAATTTTATTTATTTGTATACATGACTTCGTACCGTGACCCACCATAAACCTGAATGATTATTATGTATTCAGCTATAAAAATGAATGGTAATTTAATTATACATTGTACATACATTGTACCTGAATTATAACTACACAAATATTAGGTCATCATCATCATTACAGCCTATACAGTCCACTGCTGGACATAGGCCTCCACAAGTTTACGCCAAAAATAACGTGAACTCATGTGTTTTGCCCATAATCACCACGCTGGGCAGGCGGGTTGGTGACCGCAGTACTAGCTTTGTCGCACCGAAGACGCTGCTGCCCCGTCTTCGGCCTGTGTATTTCAAAGCCAGCAGCTGGATGGTTATCCCGCCATCGGTCGGCTTCTTAAGTTCCAAGGTGGTTGTGGAACCTTGTTAAAATATTAGGAACTTCTTACAAAAAATTCTTAACAAAAATTTAAACAATATTTCTTACAGTAAAAAGTTGTACGGTTATAACGGACCCAATTTTTGACCATATTGTTTTTTATTACATCTGCTTGCATAAACAAAGGAATTGGCCTATTTCAAAAAAATTACAATTTGAAATAGAGCAGTTACCGTAAAAAACTGTTGAAAAGCCGTTATAACTGTAACTTGCTTAAATGCATTTTTTCTTATCGAAACTATACGAAGGCAAGTTTTTTTTCAATAATCACAAACCTATTTTTAGTTTTTTAACATAGTATCTAGCGATGAATAGGAATTGAAATGTAAAAGTTATTCTACTACTTTAATAAAAGTAGGTAGGTAGGTTCTTGTAATAAAGTAGTAATAGTAGGAGGAATTCTTTTTCTTAAGTAGATAGGTACGTACCGTAAAACATGGCAATTTTGCCCTTGAGCTTTGACTTTGCCCAAGTGGGTATTTTTTGATAAACTCGACAGCATACTCCAACTTCAGCAATACTTCTAACTACAGACACATAGCTAATGTGTCCGTAGTTAGAAGTATTTTTATGTCTGTAGTAGAAACTTCATTATTTTTTGACAATATTAAGTGACGGTATTATCAGTGGATGTTAAGTTAAGTTGCCTGTCAGAACTTGTAGAAGTTGGTAGTCAAAAACGCAGCCAAAAACCAATATAAAAACTTTGCCAAAAAATTAAAGTTGCAGCTAATATTTTTGCCACCGTTAGTATGTATGAAATGATTAATATGCATTAAAACTATACGCAATAAATCTTATAAAATCGTAAAATACGTTAGTGGGCAAAGTCACATGCATGTTTTTAAGCATTGTTGACGACATTGCCCTCCAAATTTTTTCTCGTAAAGTTGTCTCCTGTAATTTTTAAAATTTATTTTGCTCATACCTTCCGGTTGATGAATTGCAAAATAAATTGTATTTGCTTGCAAACGAAAAAAATAAACGATTTCAATTACATCGACAAGTATCGCCGGAACACGAATAAATTGTCAAGTAAATACGCGTTATCAAAGATTACTTAAACAGTAGTCATCAGGTCTTGATCAAATTTAAATGGGCCCCACATGATAAGCATCAGCTTTAAATTAAAATAATAATTATTAAAATTAGTACACCCAGTGAACAGTTATGCTGTTTAACACGAAGTAAGTTGATGTAAAAGTAGTCATGTAAATATGCATTATTAGATATAACTGAAAAGTATTAGTCAGATCTTAATTAAATTTAAATGGCATTACATGACACTCACCACTTTTTCAATAAAAAAAAAAACATCAAAATTGGATCACCCAGTCGAAAGTTAATGTCAAAATATAAGTCGAAAGGTCACAAAGTACATAAAAAATATACATGGAAATGGTCAAAGTACATAAAAAAATACATTCGAATTGAGAACCTTCCCCTTTTTTGGAAGTTGGAAGGTACTTGCTATTTTTAACCGACTTCAAAAAAAATGGAGGAGGTTACTCAATTCGACCGTATTGTATATATATTTTCAGGGATAACTTCGTCGTTTATGAACCGATTTTGATATTTTTTTTTTTTCGTTGGAAAGGAGATATCCCTGGTGTGGTACCATGATAAGGAAACCAGGAACTGATGGTGGAATCCCAGATAAATCGAGGGGAACTCTCGAAAATCCGCATAACTTTTTACTGGGTGTACCAATTTTGGTGATTTTTAATTTAGTCGAAAACCGATGTTTATCATGTGGTCACATTTAAATTTCATCGAGATCTGATTACAACTTTTGGAGTAATCTTTGAAAATGAATATTTACCTGACTATTTTTTCGTCTACCTACGTTGTATTACTTGTCGATATAATTGAAGTCGGTTTTTCTTCGTTTGCCTGGAAACACAATTATTGATTAAAAATAGTTATGTTCTATATGTATATGGCAGTGGCTGCTATTTAGTGGTATATGACATACGGTAGACTTTCTGTATTGTACGCATGTTACAATATGATGCCGTGTTTTGTAAGCTATACATTATTACTTTACAGTTTCTTATTGTTTTTGTTTTTTAGGATAAAATATAATAATCAATCGATTGTTTTTACAACGAAGAGAAAGAAAAAGAGACACAGAAAGAAACTAGGATCCAGAAATTACAAAACTACTCTGTGTTGGATGTGTCTCTGTGTTGGATGTAGCTTTAGATCTAGAAAAAAAATATTTTTAGTAGACAAACCGAAAAATAATTTGATATACCACGGAGAATCAATAAAATATTCCACATTAAAAAGTTTTTCATTAAGAATTTAAATGTAGCATTTATTCAATGGTGACAGCTTTTGGATATTGATCAGTATGATACGAAAAATGTTCTAAGTGGCTTTTTGACTTTGCCCACTCAATTTTGAAAGACAACAAATGTGTTTATTCATTTCATAATTTGATACTGTACGACATTGCCCTGTATTTACATTTAGCCATTTTTAAAATAATGATACGGTTTATAATTTCAGAGATATTTCAAGTTTGCAAAGTTACCAAGAACTTATGATTTTTTGCCTAACACGTAGGTATAATTGTAATTGTACGAACACACATACATTTTTCAGGATATTTTAAGTAATAAATATCGAAACATGAACATATTGTACTGTGTGGTACAAACATTATATGAAATAAAAATACGTTTTCCAAAATAACTCAACTAATGCAAAAATATTCTAACTTTTAGGGCAAAGTTGCCATGTTTTACGGTATTATAATTATTATTATCAAGTTCTCTAACTGCATTCGAGTGAAAAATTAAAATTCAGTACTAATTTGTAAAGTAGACAGGAAAAAATTCGATAGAAAGCGTACAGAAATATTGTTTATTTCTTCTTTATTTAAGCAAATACTTTCTACAAAAAATTCTCAGATAAAAGATACTTTTTCTTTAACATCCGTAACCAATGTGATGAATTATTTTTTTGTAATTTGACAAGAGTTACCCTTCCTAGCAATCGTTAACAACGAAACTTTTGAAAGAGTTCGAATAATAATACAGTCTCGGTGGCAATAAAAGTTACGGAAAGACTAAAGGATTTATTTTAAAATTCTTTGAAATGCCACACAACCGCTGTAACTGAATATATTGAAGATAAATAAACAGTCAATTGGTGTCGAGGTAGTGAGTCGACCGAAGCGAACGGTTTGTCTCCGAACACAATGTAACGAAGACAGTCATTAGCTCCAGACCCGAGACAGTCTCGGAAAAAAATACTTTTAAAACACCGCGTTGACAATTGTACTGAATAAATTACATTAAAACGGGAATGCTGTGAAACAGATACATTTAAAAATGAGACGATAATGGTAACAAGTATTGTCAAAAAAAGGTGAACGATGTTTATGTTAATATTTAACCATATAGGTAGGTTCTTATATATGAAATTTGCGTTTTGTATTGTCGAAACATTAAGGGGAGTTTTTTGTATGTAATAATATATTTATTTAATCAAAGTATGTACCATTTCTATCTATGCACTTTTACCTTTTTATAGGTAGTTCATTGAAACCTTTACTAAAAAAACATTCGGACGGGATTCAATCAAATGTTTGAAGGCGGGTTGGATTGCCCCATCGGAGTTGAATTTTTTCCCTTGCAAGAAGTTGTCGAAATTTCGAAAAAAATGGCAATCTGTTGGAGTAAGGCCCGAGGAGTACGGTGGATGTCTTAGACACTCCAATTGAAGCTCCTGCAATTTGGTAGCCGTCTGTTGTGCAATGCGTGGTCTAGGGTTGTCCTGAAGCAGCAGTGGCCTAGAGCGATTGACTAGCATCAGTTGTTTAGCAGCTAGCTTTTCCCTCATAGTTTGCAGCTGCTGACAAAAGATATCTGCCGGAATCGTCTGGCCAAATTTAAGAAAGCTGTAGTAAGTAGCTCACAAGTAACTTTTTTAGTCAATTTTTGCCTGATGCAGGATTTGGCTGGCTTGCCAAGGCTTAAACACTGCGATGAGCACTTCCGATTATCCTACACGATCGTTCATCACATGTAATGATTCGACTTAAAATTTCTTCATCTTATTGTACCGGTTGAGTAATGTAACGCAGCAGTCTAAACGCGTTTGTCGGTTTGTTTTACTCCGCACCGCACACAAACACACCGGTTGGTTGTGATGGATCCGCTTCCACAATCGCCTTCAATTCTTCATTATCAACTTTGGTCTCCGGCCGTCCACGGGGCTTGTTCTGCAGGTCGAAATTTCCAGAACGAAAACGTTAGAACCAAAAACGCACGTGTTTTCTTTTGCGATACCGCAGCTATACACATAATTAACTTGGAACGTGGAACTCGTACTCGTAAATAACACGATATTTCAAGTTTTCCATTTTGTAAACTCAGTGACGCAAAAATGAAAAACAAAAGGGGAAAAAACAAATGAATTACGGTTTTCAAAACGCAAATGCCTGAGTAAATAGCTGTATAAATTTGAATTTGGAATTCGGAAATAACTATTTGAGATCAAAGTAGCCGACAAAACGCCAGTTTGTCATCTAATCATAAAATCTCGTCTATAATAAAATATTGTAATCTAATATTTGCTATAGACGTTTAAAATAGTAATGTTAGTAAATACGATCCCCATTACGGATATTTTTATAAATGCTATAAGCAAATTAACTTAAATTAAATCAGTATAATACACTCTTATAGCCTAATAAATCATTTATAAATAAAATAATAAACTTCTCACCTTTATAAGTCTTTAGCCCAAAACATTTTAACACTTATATTAAAAAAGGAGAATCAGGTTTCCCATAAAAAATAGTATAAACAATTATTATAGCAATCCATTTATTGTAAAATTACATATTATTTCGATAAAATCTATGCATGTTTGATATTGTTATCATTAACTAGAATTTAGCAATTTCAAAAAACTGCATAAAGTAATGTTTTAGAATAGCCATACCGTTAAAAACTGTAAAACAATTGTAGAAAGCATACAAAAGACTTTTTCGCCATTTGTTCTATATTAAATAGTCAAAATATTTGAAATAGTTTAGCCTTATTGTTACAAAACAGCGGTAAATCCCATGCAATATTTTAAAAATTGGACCGTTACTTATCACTGTTCTACATTCCTTCTGTAATAGTTTATTTATTCTTCTTCAATACCTAGTACTTTACACAAAAATGTAAATAAATATACTTAGTATCTAAATTTAATTAAACTACGAAGAAGAGAACATCTAGAAGACCATCTTGGCTAAAAAATCTACGCCAATGGTTTGGAAAAAGCACCCGTTCGTTATTCAGGGCTGCGGTATCAAGAATACAAGTTGCCAAAATGATCGCCGAACTTCGTGAGAAGATGGCACTTTAAGAAGAAGAAGTATCTAAATTACGAAAACTACGTGAATTAGACATTAGTTTCTTTAGTTTTTATGTTATTATCCAGACTCCTTACAATGCATAACATATACATTATACATATTAAAAAAAAATTGTTTAAAAATCTGCGAACATTGAATATTTTTATAGACTATAGTAGCTAGCTGTGCCCGCGACTACGTCTGCGTGGAATTTAACAAAATAGTTATTGTTCAGTTTGCAGTTATACAAAAAATCTAAAATAAAAATAGCCTATCCTTATCACATCACCTATCTGCCAGTGAAAGTCCCGTCAAAATCGGTCCAGCCGTTACAGAGATTAGCTGGAACAAACAGACATACAGACAAAAACTGTAAAAAATGTTATTTTGGTATATGTAACGTGTATACATCCATATGCTTACAAACAGGAGCTCCAATTTTATTTATTTTTATAGTTTGGTGATAAGGTGATATGTAACTAATAAGTAATGTCAACATGATTTAAAATCCAAATACGACATAGAAATTAATTGTTGTGGACAAACTAGATACTTTATGTAATAAATAGACGATTATATGGTAACAAACATCATTCATTTTGTCCACAACAAGGCGATATAACATTAAAATTCTAAAAACCATATTTTTGGATTCGGTATCGATTGTAGATCACACCCCAAGTATTCTTTTAAAAAAATATTTAATGTACAGTTTTGACTTTCCCACCATTTTATTATATGTATAGATAAGCTAGACTGTGTGGAAAGCAGAGGCGGCTCTTCCTTACATTACATCCTTTCTATTTTACTATACCTATACAATAGTCTATTAGATTACGTACATTTAAGTTGTAACGAATGAAGCGCCAGTGATTGCGCACCTATGAAACGAAGTTTAGTACGATTACTAGTACTGTATTCAATGAGAACGAAAGAGAAATATCGACACAGGCCGACGCGTGAAACAAAAAATTTCGTATTAAAAAATAGCCTAATTTGCAGCGCGGCTCACGTGCGACGTAACCGAACCGCGGCCGTGTGCCACGAGAATATACGAACGAATATACGAATGCGCTGTTGCAATTCTTATGTATACGAACTGTTTGTGTTGGCCGTTATTTTGCAGCTTTTCTTTTAAATAAGTATTAAAAAATAGTTTATGCGCGACATTGTGTTAAAAATGGAACAATACAGTATGTCTTTTAATATACAACGTAAAAAGACTCTCAAAATGCGCCTCGAACTGAAATTGTTCTTACTCAAAAATGTAGTACGAAAACTAAATCTTTTACGCGTGTTTTTAAATCTGAACAATATTTCAAAACTTCTTGGTTACATCAATAAAAAAAATGCGTGTCTGGTGTTTGGCGCTGGCCTGCAGTGGTGGTGAATCGGCGTGGACTAAATGGATTTTCTGTACAAATGAAATAAATAGTAAGCCCTAGTTTTTCGTTTATTGAAGTTAAACTTCTTTTGGCGCGTTAGGGAAAAATGATTAGTCATAAAAAATCGACACCCTGAAGTTAGCTAGTCAACGAAGAAGAAGTTAGCAACGTGAATCTAGCCAATGAATGCGCGCGCACACCGTCCCAAAAACCCAACATTTAGTTAGCTAGCGAATGAAGTACATATAACTTCTTACATGCGTACAATAAGTACACACAACCTTTTTTTTATGTCCCCCATCAAAATATGTCAAGAACCGCCTCTAGTGGAAAGAGTTACATTTTGAGTAGTTACACATTTTTGTTTCATTGAATTACACACACTGGTATCCCATTATCTTGTCGAGAAACATTATAAGTAAATTTTGATATGCTAAGATGTACCACGATATTAATATATCCCTCTAGGTAGCGTTCTATTATACTTAACCGAAAATTACAAAAAACCCTCTTACAAATTATTTGTCGACAGATCAACAATAAAGAGTTGGAAACCAGGGATGAAAGAATTTTTGTTTCTTGGCCACAGAATAAACGTCATTTTTTTGTACAATTAACATAGCACAATAGACAAATACGCGATAATACGAAACAGATGAACACATTGTAAGACGCTGTTAAATAGAGTCATAAAATGTCATAAACAGACATGTCGTTAAGCTTTGTTGGGTCATAAATTTTTTTTATGCTTGACATTAAAATTTTAACTCAAAATTTTGCTGTAAAAATGACGGGTTGGATACAAATTAACAAAAGGACAACCGCCTCAATGTATTTGCAAACAAGAGCCGAACTCGATGAATTGTATTGTTAGCAGAGAAATGCAAGGGTACGTCAATAACACTTTTGTTAGGCACGTTAAGTGAGGTACTTTACAACTTCACATATAAGTTTAAAAATGTTAAAATGAAAGTTTACTTTTCGCAAAAGTTTAAAATTTTATGTATGAAGAAAAATTTTTGAAGTCAATATTGTACTGTTTTCATATCATCATCATGGTACTGTTCTGTTACCCGGCATTCGAAGAAGTCGGACATAATCAGACTTTTTAAATGCATAATTGTGTACCAGGCAACTTAGACGGTGTTCAACTATTTCAGCTTTTGTTTTTTATTTGATCAATCATGTAAGAATATTAAAGATACAATAAGCTTTTTTCACTAACTTAACGTTCACTATTAAGTTAACAGGGAGCTTATGAAAATTGTTATATTCAAGTTTTTTATAGATCAATGAATCAAGTGTAAGAAAAAAACCCGATTTCAATTACATGTTTCAAAAAGCTAAGCTAGATTGTATAGCGGTAGCTTGCTTTTATGAGCTAGTAGCGTCCTAATAGGTACCTGCAGTTTTACTTTTACTGTAGAGACGATTTTTCTGTGAAATTAGTTAGCATCATCTATCAATAACTTTACTCTTTTTATTTATATAAGTTCTAATCCAAAGTATATCTTGTGTTAATATTATTATTATTATTTTTTTATCTATTGCCTATTGTCCAAATAGTTTAAAATTTTGTGTTGTATACCTATAGACATGTTTAAAAAGAAACTATCTATTCGTGCATTTGTACAGTCCACTATGATGAATGATGATCAAATCATTCCGCAAGCAAATATCAACCTTATTACAGTGAACACCTATGAATATTCTACTTTCTGTCTCTAGTTTGTACATTCTATGTTCGTCATAACCACAGACTATAGTAAACATTTTTTTACCGTAGTCTGTGGTCATAACGTACAATGTGGGACAGAATAGACCCACTTTTTAACCGACTTCCAAAAAAGGAGGAGGTTCTCAATTCGACTGTATTTTTTTTTAATGTATGTTACTTCAGAACTTTTGACTGGGTGGACCGATTTCGACATTTTTTTTTAATCTAAAGGTGGTGTGTGGTATTTGGTCCCATTTAAATTTATTTGAGATCTAACAACTACTTTTCGAGTTATATCTAATAATGCGTTTTTACTTGACGCTTTTTTCGTCGACCTACGTTGTATTATACCGCGTAACTTTCTACTGGGTGTACCGATTTTGATAATTCTTTTTTTGTTCGAACGAAGATATTCCTAGTTTGGTACCATGATAAGAAAACCAGGATTTGATGACGGGATCTCAGAGAAATCGAGATAACTAACAATAACTTTTTACTGGGTTTACCAATTTTGATAGTTTTTGATTTTATCGAAAGCTGATGTTTATCATGTGGTCACATTTAAATTTTATCGAAATCTGATAACTACTTTTTGAGTTATCTTTGATAACGCGTAGTTACTTGACTATTTTTTCGTCGATCTACGTTGTACGGGTTAAAACATCACTCTCACCACTCTTACCTACATTCTTTTCAACTGCCCCAAACTCCTCCATCCTATCTATGACATCCTTCCCTGCAAAATTCCTCGTCCTATTAATGTTGAATGTTTGTTAAGTCCCTTTTGTACATTTTTGTGTAAATATATAGAAATTAACAAAATTAAGTTGTAGGTAGACTGAAACTAGAACGTGCTGTTTTTCTTTTCCTAGTGTGTATAATATGTAATATAATTAAAATATTAGATGTACTTTTAAAGTTATTGTGTGTTGTTTCAGGTTGTGGCTTAACAACAAAAGTCTGACTATTTTTTTGGTCTGTAATAATCAATGTAGTTTACAGTCTCAAACACACTGATCATTCTCCTTCGTCTTTTCTATCCCACGTGACATTGGCGAAATCGATAGTGCCCTCTGGCACAACTGAAAGCCATTAAGCCCAAAAATAATAATAATAACATCACTCTCGGACGTCACTAAGTCTTATACTTATACCGTTTCTTACTAATATCGTTTCTTAAGGAGTAAGCTCTAATAAAATAAAATGGCTGCTATTTCAAAGAAAACACATATAAATACTTTAATATAACAGAATTCATGTGCAACTGCTAATTTTAAGATATAGGTTGACTAGCCCGTTGGCGCAGTTTGTAGTGACCCTGCTTTCTGCTCTGTGGGTTTTGGGTTCGATTCCCACCTCAAGTCTGTGTCCAATATATATTTATTTATATGTGTTTATCGAAAAAAAAAATGGAGCTATACCAATCGTGTTACCTATAACAAAAGCATTAAGTTAGGTACTTTAGAAACAGAAGACCGTGTATGTGTGTTGTAAATATTTATTTATTAATTAATTATTTATTTATAAATCAAAATCGTCGTTATAGTTGTAGCTAATAATAATCTTTTTCAAAACATTTGTACAGTTACCTTATTTACGAACAAAGCTGTACTCGCCTAATTAAATTTTTTAATGTGTCTTCTACAAGAGAAAATAAGTATTCCATTCCATCCCATAAGCGTGCGTGAGTCTGCAAAGACAGTCTAAAGTATACCGAAGAGGATTCTTATCAAAGATATTTTTTTACACAGACAGCCTAAAATAGCGCTGTAATCATGAGCTTTAACTCCAAGCTGCTAAAAATAAAACAATTAATGCCCTGTATCTCGAAGATTGCGGCTAGTATCTCATTATGGATTTTTCATAACTGGGAAAAAATTATTATACAAGTCTATATTAAAGTTTAATACCCTATCGATCAATTGTGAAATTTGACTTCATTTATGTGACACCTGCAGTTTTAGCCAGAATCACTTTAAAATCACCTGGCATAATTATATGATACCCTTATTACGTGCTGAACGTTTCAAGCGAGAAAAATTATTTTGAATGTTTGAAAACAAATATTAGCATCTTGCGAACGTTCACACTTAGTAATCACACTTATGCTTCGGGCGACGCGACGGCGATAGTGCAAAGATTGCGATCGTAATGCTTCCAAACGCTTATTTTAAACCAGGAATGTATAATTTCCTCAAAGCGAGGCAAAAAATTAGTAGCCAAAATAAACTAAAACAAAATAATTGAACAACACTGGCGTATCACAAAATTAATTTGTAATCTGTGCGCAAAAGCGTCAGGTAGAGATAAAATTCCAATAATTTTTAAATATTTATTTTGAAATTGATTCTACAAAAATACATCACTTATAATTAAACTTATACTGTTATATCTATTGTTGAAAATTTTAAAATGTTATTTACATTTCACGCTTACATTTTCTGTAAATAATGATATAAGTCACTAATTATATTCTTCATTTAAAATGTAATCACAGCAGTTTAATACAAATGAAGAAAAATTATTTTGACAATAGACATGATATAAATTTTTTATGAGATTCAAAATAATTCAACCAATTTAATTAACATAACTTATCATTTATATTATTTTTTAAAAGAATATTATATATCGTGTACATAAGGAGGTTATCATAATTGACATTAATTTAATACATAGTAAGTATTTAATTCATAAGTATATAACTTAAATCATCAAATAAATTTGTCTAAATAAAACAACATAATTATCATACATGTATGAATCATCATCATATATGAATACTGTTTATTTCATTTTATTAAAGTACATTAATCAATGGAATGATCACATATTTGTAATAAGTATTATTTTAAAATCCATTTTAGAGTATCGAAACAAAAAGTATCTAAATTTTGTTGTGGCATTATTTTAAATTAATTTTAGAGAAATTAACGCAAAATCATAATTATAGGGTTAAACTTTCATTTATATAGTATAGGTGTCGTCTCCTGTCAAAGATTTTCATTGTAATATGAAACTTTGAATAGTTACGGGTTTCTGTAAAGAGCTCACTATAGACGGCGCCACGGTTCGCTTAAACCGAAATTAAAAAGTATCATATCGAAAATTTCGCTCGAGCGGGTGCATCGTTCCATAGCTTAATTGGCTAGAGCGCCGACACGGTACGTCGGAGACGCGGGTTCGAACCCCGCTGGAGCGGTCAATTTTTGATATGATATTCAAAATGTTTAGAATTCCTAATGTGGGTAACACAAAAAAAAATAAAATCTTAGATATTATATAGTATAATTAAACCAGCTGACCCGAAAGACCTCGTCCTGTCTTGCAGACTTGCATCACGTGACGTGCACGTGAAGTTTAAAATTATCTAAACGTTTTTTTTTTTTCTTAATTTTTCATTTCGTAAAAACAATATAATCTTCTACAAAGCATTAGAAAAAAAAATAGCCTATTTGTCCAGCCCTTCTCAACTTTTGCTCTTAGCAACACATACGTTAATCATAATATTATATATATACTAGCTGACCCAGCAACCGTTGTTTTGCCATATACTTATATTTGAAAATTTAGAGTTGTATGTATTTTTTGATGCTAAATCATAATAAAATAAAAATAAAATAAATTATCAAAATATATAAAAAAGGGGTGGACTACCCTTAACATTTAGGGGGATGAAAAATAGATGTTGTTCGATTCTCAAACCTACCCAATATGCACAAAAAATTTCATGAGAATCGGTCAAGCCGTTTCGGAGAAGTTTAACCACAAACACCGCGACACGAGAATTTTATATATTAGATAAATACTAGCTATACTCGTGCACATAATTTGCACGAAATAAGTATAATAATTATCACATTACAAAAAAGTATTTATACGTGAGTTGATTTGAAATTGAACAAAAAATTTACCGACCGTCAATCATGTTGACGTGGTTTCAAAATTGAAGCCCTCAATATAATTTTAATAATTAATTAATTTACTAAAACAAAAACAATAATACATTTTTTAGTTATTCATGCCGATAGGGCAAGCAATTGTCTATAAAATGATATATATTTTATGTGGAGTAATTGTGAGGTTTTTACTAAAAAGGGAGGCAAACATATATAAATATTGTTAAATACATCTGATGTAAATCATAAAATTATAAACCGTCCGTGAATGGTGAACAAAAGAAGTTTAATAGTTTAATTTATTATTAAGTTTTAAAGTCAAAAGTACAAAGAAAATTATTTTAAAATCACAGACGCAAGTTTAGTAAAAGTTTACATATAAAAAAATATATAATTTTTCGTCCGCAATACATCGATGTGTTTTTTATTTCAATTAATTTATTACAATTTATTATAATATTAATTAATTCAATTATCAACTGATATTTCATATATTACAACAATTACACCAAAACAATATCGAACCTTATTGTTAGATGCAACTATTTCAAGAATTTGGTCTTCAAAGTAATTTATAAATTGTGATCCTTGTATTACTCTAATAAATGTACGTACTCTGTTAAATGTAACAACACATATTGTAATGTAACAATATGTACAAATCAATTGCGTTCTGTGCGTTTGTCGTTGACCTGTCAAAATATTTTAACTCATCAATAAGTTATTGTTCTAAAAAAAGGTTGCGAAAGTAGATCGATCGAAAATTGTCATTCGGCTTTCGTAATAAAAAATGTTCAATTATAATTATTATACATTCAGGGCCCGTTTCACCGGTTGTGAGTTAGCCTTATCCTGCACATAAGACACGGATGAACTTTAACAGACTTAATTAAAAAAATTTAAATTTTTAGATTCTAAGGTTATAATAAAAATATTCCAGAAATAAAGTGGAATTCGTCAGTGACGTAGCGAGCTTAACTCGCGCCAGGAGTAAAAATACCTTTTTAGCCCCCATTCGAAAACCATATAATCCATAAAATCATATGTCCAGCAATTTTTTGTTGAAAAACAATAATATGTCATAAGCTTTTAAGTGTTGTGTAAAGTCATACGTCAGGTAGCTTAAGCAGTAACCGGTGAAACTGGCCAAAAATGTTTCGTTCCTTATTTCAAAACCGATTCGTTTTGTAATAATGATCACAGATTCACTGTTTACATAATTTTTATAAATTATGTAAAATTAATTTTTATAAATTAAAATAGGAATAATAAATATTAGAGTAAACTCTATCACTGGTTCAGTGCTGTAAAACTGACATTCAAACCTTATTAAATAAAGAAGTTATAAAAAAACAAGCTTGTCATTTAAATATTTATAGCTTATATGCTAAAGATTGCAAAGTTTAAACACATACCTATATAAAATTAAAACATAGCAGTGAAATAATTTTTCTACAGTAATTGTAAATAAAAAATAATTTAAAGCAACTTGGATCCATATTGCTTAAAATAACTACAACACTCCCAATCAGTTATACTAATAATATAAGACTATTATACTTTTATTTATTAAAAAGACACACAAATTTTGAACTTATATTTCAATACAAGTTTAAAATTTGGTATTTAGTTTGTGTGCCAAATTAAATTTTATGAGATATTTGGCCAAAAGTTATGTCTACTTACTAAAAAAGAGTATTAGAACTTCGATATAGCAACTGATACCGAAAATTAAAATTTTATATACAATTAAAAAAAAAAACTCGAATGCATGCATATAGCGTGAAGCGTTTATTTATATTACGAGTAAGTTACTGTTTCACCAGTTGTAGATAACGCTATTTGACTGATATGCAACAGATAAAAGTTGTTGATGTATTATTTTTTTTCACTTCCATGGAATTCCACTGTATTTATGAAATATTTCTATTCGCTAAAATGACCATAAAGACTGTAGTTTATTAATTGTGGTAAAAAAGATCCTAATGGCATATTCTAACCTCTTGCTGTTAAAGTCTAACCGTAACTTATTTGCGGGTTATCTTTGTCCACAACTGGTGAAACATAAAGTACTAAAAATTTTTACAAAAATCTCATATACAGCAAAACTATAAGATCAGTAGCTCAGGTGAGTTTTTACTGCACACTATTTTCGAGTTACGTGAGATTTATGTATGTTGGAAATTGTTTAGCAATACAATATATATATATTTACTAGCTTTTACCCGCGGCTTCGCTTGCATTAAGTCTATTAAATAAATAGAGAGAGATTTTATCTCTCGTAAAAAAAATATTTTTTTGATAAAAATTATCCTATGTTACTTCTAATACCTCCAAAATTATGTGTACAAAGTTTCATGATGATCGGTTAAGTAGTTTTTGCGTGAAAGCGTATAACAAACAAATTTACATTCACATTTATAATATTAGTAGGGATAGTTATATCTTTGACCGATGAACTTGCACCAGTGGTTTAAAAGCACCCATAACTGAAACAATACTCGGAAATATTAATTAACCCCCAGTTCCTATATTTGCTATATTTGTGGGCAAAACGTTTCGTTATGCTCACGTTTTATTGCGCTTGCAAAACGAGTCGTTTAATGAATATAATATCCAGTATTAAATTTCCTTTATAAGTATTTATTTACGTTTAATATTTATTTCGATACTTTACAAAAACTGAAGTTACACACAATTGGAGTTTAAATTGGTTTAAAATTATCGTCCACATTACTTCTATGGCTTTTGAAATTACTTTTAATAAAATATTATCAATGTATGGACTGGATACTTAAAATTTAATTTAATTTGCAATATAATAAATCCAACAATATAATTACAATATAAATATTAAGATCTGTGGAGTACATGAGTATGTAAATCGTTTAATATGTTATACATGTTAAATATTTTGCGTCTTCAATACAGAAAAGTATAACATTACATTTACAGACTAAATTTAATGAACTCAAACATTTTCATATACATTTACCTTGAATTTATTTTCGAATTAACTAATTTTATCACAAGCATCATCTTTAAATGTACCAATTTCTAAAATTGGTACATTTGATAGTACTATAAAATTGCTTTTTTTCATATCAAAACATCCTAAATGTATACAATTTGACTTATTATAAGTCATAGGTCATAACTCCATACCCTAGATTCACTCATATCTAAAAATCATTTGTAAACATGACATTATACGTAAGTCTTATATGTTTCTTAGGGCAAGAACTTCATAATTTTTAAGATAATTTAATTATATAGTTTACTAAAAAAATTTTTAATGTTTGATAAAACAGTAACACGAATTTTAAATGATTCATCAGTACCTTACAGAAGATCACAGCTAAATAACTGTTTTCAAGCAGTATTGTGTTCTTGTTGGTGAGTAAGGTGACCAGAGCTTCTGGGGGGATTGGAGGTAGGGTCGGCAACGCGCTTGTGATGCTTGTAGCATTGCAGACGTCTATAAGCTACGGTAATCGCTTACCACCAGGTTAGCAGTAAAAGAAGATTATTGATTTTTTAGCTTCTAGAATTAATTTTTAAAATTTTATTCTTATAAAGGCACGTAGCGTATTTTGCAGTATTAACAATGTTTTATGTATCAAGTATTACACAAAATAAATGTTGACAACAAAGTATTTAAGGAATTAAGATGGTAAACTATTTTTGTTGTTAAAAACATAAGACCCGGTAACTCAACGACCTAAACATTACAATGATATGTATAAAAATTTATTATTTACTGGTATTAAAATTTGACACCTAGATAATACACATGTTGTATTACTTACAGCATTTGAAAACACAGGGTTCCATAAGAGACTTTTTAAGCCTTTTTGTTCCCCTTAGGATAATAAACGACATTACTTAACTTTTAGAATTTCACGTAGGCGAAGTCACGGAGAGATGTTTTAGCACAATAGTCACAGGGAAATAAGTTATCGAGCACGTATCGCAGCGTCTTGGATGTCGTAACGTGATGTCGTGTCGTGTCGGATGTCGTGTCGGATGTTGTGTCACAGCGCGGTGACGGCTCCGCCCTACGACTCAGGGAACATGAGCGCGTCTACCGACACAGGCAAGTCATCTGCCTCCGGTCGTGACCAGTCCTGAAACAATACACAAATACTTGTGTTAGCAGCAGATAAAGATATGCACTAATTTTCTGATGTTGAATGAGTCGTTAAGTATTTTGTCCTACCGTGTAGTCTCTTCATAGCTCAATAAACATTGAGTTAAAAATCAATGAACAATTATGCAACCGTAATTATCTTCGCTGAACTTTTATTTTTAGAGCTCAGCTGCAAATACAAGTTAAAACGAAAATACTTTTATATTTTGACACAAGTCAAACAATCGAAAGGGTGTGGGTATCCTTCATCCCCCAGTTAAATTTTGTTTCTTTGTTTGACTACAGGAGAAAGTGATGTTTTTCGAGTATGTAACTACATACATAAGTATTTTTATTTAGGCATAAACATAGTCGTTGTATGAATATTGGACATTAATCTTGGACACGTTGTGGTGCATTTCTTTACGGGTTTTAGCATATGAAGTTACATTAAATTTATCACAATAGTACTGTGGATTATAGCTATATAAGACATCAAACTTACTTGTTCCTCCGTGCTCGCGAAGAAGAGATAGAACAAATTAGCTCCGAGGTCGATAGCGGCGGCCAAGTAGAACACTTCACGCCACTGTCCAAGGGTTTGCTGAAACAAAATAATTATACTTTAATTTGTTTTAATCTTTTATGTATTACCTGTGGAGGCCTATGTCGCGCAGTGGACTGCAATAGGCTGAAGTGTGTGTGTGTTTTATGTATTACATATTTATTTGTAACGTTCGAAAAAATAAATTCATAAATTATATACTAAATAAACATCAGTAATTGGTGTTTATTTATTTGAATATGTTAATTTCGCACTTACACAAGTGTTTAAACTGTGTATCTGTATTTGGTTAATGCTTCTTGAATTTTCTGTCAGCCAACTTTTGTGTGTGCAAGAAAGTAGGTGTAGACGTACTAATGTAATGTAATTTTGTAAGGCACTTTTGTATTTTATAATGATTATTGGGTATGTAACGTTTTGACGCCGTTCTAAAAATAAAGGCTATACCGTTTTCTTAACACTGGGGTGGTAAACAAGCCTACGGTCGCCTTATGGTAAGCAGTTACCTCAACATATAGACGCTTGCAACACCAGAATCATCGCAAGCGCGTTGTCCTCCCCAGGAGCTCTGGCTACCTTACTTAGCACAGAAACACGTTACTAGTGAGCAGTGCTATTTAGCAGTGACCTTTGTTTTTATATCACTAGTTCGGCAAACAAGCGTACGGCTCACCTGATGGTAAGCGATTACCGTAGCTTATAGACGCCTGCAACACCAGAAGCATCGCAAGCGCGTTGCCGACCCAATCCCCAATCCTCCCAGGAGCTCTGATCACCTTACTCACCAACAGGAACACAATACTGCATGAAAACAGTATTATTTAGCTGTGGTCTTCCGTAAGGTCGAGGTACTTCCCTAATCGGGCTGCTCCAAACTTTGAGCATTATATTTCCTGTTGTGCTCTACCTTATATCGTGCTACGTGTACCCACTATTTTATTTATCACAACATTTTAAGAATTTATTTCATCATTTTCATTCCAAATGAATAGAAAAAAAAAACAGATACTTTTTATCTTACACAAGTATTTATGGCAAATTATAAAAAGTTTTATAAGGTGCGAACCTGCGTGTCGCTGATGATAAGTCCGATGACGTAGGGCGCCAGGAAACCGCAGATGTTGCTGGCGGCGTTCGTGATGCCGTACATGGTGCCCGCGAACTGAGGGGACAGGTCGATGTGGTTCATCTGGTTTCCTAGGACATACGATTAATACGATCAGGCAGTGATATCCCGCTGGGCATAAGCCTTTTTCTCCGTGTAGGAGAAGGGTCGAAGCGTAAACCACCACGCTGCTCCACAACGGGTTGACGTATTTTTATTATGCATAAAAAATACATTAAAATCAATAATAATAAAAAACATTACACACGCATATATACTATTTTATTTAATGTTCACATTTATAATTTAAATAAATTATGGCCGAATCCCGACCACTGGGCGTTCACTATATTAATAAAATAAAACTGTTCAAAACACATAAGCGACTCGTTTTTGCATGGCGCTTACGACCTTTTTCACGAGACCGTTTTCATCGTCGATAGAACAAATCGCAACGGCCTACATTACTACGACTTTTCAGAATTTTCATTTCTGCCGTAAAGTGAGTGTGTGAATTACACACACTCACTTTTTTGCTTTGGAAGCGTTGAATGTTTGAAATAAACATTTAACGCTCAACGTACCATAGTAGGAAAAGAGTCATGTATTGGGAATCTAGAAATATATATAGCACAAACACAGACACTGACTACGATATTATATTTTTGTGATCTTCACAAAAAATTTTCATTCGCGAAATCTGAATTCGCGAATATTAAAACATTTTATTATATTATTTTTGATATGTTTTTTTTAAATACATATGTAGTGTTTTATTTTATTGTTTTTATAAATCTTTAATTAAGTGTTAAAATTTTGTATACATATTTGTTAATTTGTAATTACATAATTATGATGTTTGTCTATATGTCACGTTTGGTCAGCCGGTAGACAGTGAGCAAGAGATGAGGCATGCACGCATTCAGCCTGTATCATTCCACTGCTGAGCGTAGGCCTCTTTCTCCATGCAAGAGAAGGATTGGACCTTAATCCACCACGCTGCTCCACTGCGGGTTGGCGGACCCCTACTAGGAGTAACAGATCGCTATCAGGTATTTATGATAAAAACCGACGGGACGTCATGTCAGTTACCTGCGAAGGTGGCGCCACCGAAGGCCGAAGTGATGCTCAGTAGCAGCATGACGGCGACACGGTCGCATCCCGCCCACGCGATACCCAGCAGACCGAAGGCCGGTATGAATGACGCTGGCAATAAAAAAAGCAACGTTTATTTTCTTTTACTTAATCTATTATAATAAAAAAAAATACAAACAGAGTTTCTTTCCGATCTCTGCAGAATCTATTTTCCGAATCGGGGGTAGTTTCACTTTTAGTTACAATTAATTAAGACAAAAACAACCTAAATTTGTAAATAGACGATTCAAACATACTTTTGAAGCCTGTTTGAATAAAGTCATTTCTGTTTTTTTTTTTTTTTTTTTGATAGTTGGTGGAAAGGTTTTATACCTATATACTAGATGACAGTAGCAGTAAATTTTTTATAAATCACTGGCTGTACCCTGCGCGCATTGCTACGTTTTTTTTTATTTTTTGGTCGTACTAACTCAGAAACCTTTGTGGGCTCATGCACAACACTTTGCTGAAGATCATGCCATGATCAAATGCATAGTTCTGTAAAGGACATACAGACAAACATTTATTTTTTTATAAATATATTTTGATGATTCTTGTTTAAATCGAAAGCTAATGCTTGTCATGTGGTCTCATTTAAATTTGATCGAGATCTGATGACTCCTTTTTAAGTAATCTATGATATCGCGAATTTACTTAACTGTTTTGTGTCTACTTACGCTGTATTACTTGTCGATGTAATTGAAGTTGGTTTTTTTTTCGTTTACGAGCAAGCACAATTATTACTATCATTAAATAGTATAAAACAAAGTCGCTTCCCGCTGTCTGTATGCTTAGATCTTTAAAACTACGCAACGGAATTTGATGCGGTTTTTTTAGTACATAAGAGTGATTCCAAAGGAAGGTTTATATGTATAATACATGCATAATATAGAAGAGGAACATATTATTAAAGTTTTTGATGTAGGCGTATAGAAAATAATAATATATAATCATATAAAACTATTTGCTTACCTACAGTATTCCAAAGCTTCATACTATTAAGTCGAGAAAGCCATCCCTTAACAAGGACCCAATCCGCGAATATACTTATTAAAATGCCAGCGACCCACGCAGTTAGATACGGCAATGCGGATAGTCTGGCGTTCTAAAAATCAAAACAGATTTAATATAATTATTATTAATACCGACTAAGACACGTAATAGTTGTTTATGAATTAATCTATCAAAGAGAATAGACAAATGTGATAAACATTTAATAGATCACGATTTTTTTTTTTTGTCATTTTAAAACATTTTGATCTAATACAAGTTTTTGAACTTTTAGGGTACTACCACTACGATTCATATGTAAAGCAGAATAAGGAGTAACATAATTTTTTTAAGTGTAACTGAGGGGTTTCTTGCTGGTTGCTCTCTGCATAATCTACATTGCGAATTGGTGGTAGTTTTACTTTTAACTGTAATTAATTGAGTAAGGCAAAAACAATCTTAATTTGTAAATAGACGATTTGAAAATGATTTTGTAGCCTATTTGAATATATTAATTTTTGATTTTGATTTCTTTTTTGATAATTTTCTGTCAGCGATATTTTCGGCTCCACGGTCACTGAAACGCTTTAATGAGAACTCAAAACGACCAACTGCTACTAAACTTTACTGTTCATGTTTATACTGTAAGAACCTTTTCCGAAGTATTAGTAAAAAATTAACTAAGAGAAATAGGAATTCATTTTTTATATCACTAGAGGCAAACAAGCTTACGGTTCGCCTTATGGTAGGTAAGCTGTTAGCATAGCCTACGGACGTCTATAGCAAGATAAATCTGCTGTGTCCTACATCATTTTTTATATCATAATAAGAGTAAATGACACAAACTCACAGAAACAATATCGAAGTGAAGAATGTTATTCATGTAGGTGGGTAGCTCAGTAAGTTGCGTGTAGAAGAGCCAGGATTGCCCACACTGTGCGATGAGGATCGCCCACAACGGCAGGCACGTTAGGAACTTGCACCACGGTATCGACATTGTTTGGTTTTCCTCCTGACAAACACAATTCAAAAAATACATTTCAAAAGTATTCATCATTACATGTTTAAATTATTTAAACTATCTTACGATAAATCTAATGAGGATTAGAACCAATTTAATCTCTCAAACCAAGTCTAACATAATACAAATATCTTAAAATTAAAATTTGTCTCCAAGTAAAAAAAAAAGACATAAGAAACAAGTTTACTTTCGAACATTTTCGTTTCTTTGGTGTGATTGTGGAAGAGTGCATTTGATTGTTTTTGAAAATGTCTTCCTGAACTTAACTTTAGCTAATTTAATCAAAACTTGTCACTCAAAAAAACAGTAGGTACTATTTAATACCCACAATTTAGTCTGTGTTACTCATTATATTATAATGTATATTGCATTAAAACATTAGAAATAATATATACTGTGCAATCTCCAGCAACCGTTACCTAACGATAGTAGTTTAAATTTAAATGAGACCAATTGACACACACCACCTTTCGATTAAAAAAAAAATTTGTCGAAATCGGTCCACCCGGTCAAAAGTTCTGAAATAACATACATAAAAAAAAACAGTCGAATTGAGAACCTCCTCCTTTTTTGGAAGTGGGTCAAAAATAAATCATTTATCTAAAGATTAAAAAAAAATTAGAGGTGGACTACCCTTAACATTTAGGGGGATGAAAAAGAGATGTTGTTCGATTCTCAGACCTACCCAATATGCACTCAAAATTTCATGAAAATTGGTCAAGCCGTTTCGGAGGAGTTCAACTACAAACACCGCGACACGAGAATTTTATGTATTAGATAATATTCAAACATAAATACATACAAAATACATACATACAAACATACATATAGAAACAATACACAAATAGATCACACATTTGAATCAATGTAGGAGATAAATAGATAATAAAGATATTTTCTGTAAGTTTTTTTTTTACTTGACGCGAGTTAATATCGTGAATCATTCCGTCCCACATTATGATAATGCAAAACAACGCCATATCACATTACGCACTTAGCATTATGTTTGTAACAGAATTAATTAACTTATTGTGACCTGTTTGTAATACTGATTCATATATAATATAAACTAGATGTTGCCCGCGACATCGTTCATGTGGAATTAGGAACATTTTCAGGAAAAAAAAGTAGCCTTGTGCTATTTCATAACATATCTCAATTCTTAATTTAACCCATACCCGCTAAGTAGTACTGCCGTGAAATTGTCATTTTTTTTTAAATTATTTTAATAAGTAAACCTACGTACTTCAAACCATTTATAGACACCATAATACCATTTATAGACATTATATAATTTAGTTATGTAAAAAGCCAAAGTTACATACTATTAGCAATTTCATGTCGTTAAAATATAGAATTTGACTATACATGTAGGAACTTTACGTCTTATTTTTAAAAGTAGCTGACCTAAAAACATCTTTTTGAAATTTATTTCCCTAATTTGTATATAATCTTATATTCCAATTGTTTACCAACTTTTCCATATTTCCATATGTAAATTCAATAAAACATTTTAAATTCCAGTAATTCTAAAGTGTAGCATAATTTAATAACCAGCACTTAAATTGATTTATGTAGAGAAATTAGAACCACCACCGTGACTAACAAGTTTAAGTGTCTCTAATACTACCAGCTGGCCTGGCTTCTATCGGTTATAGCATGCTATTATTATATAGTCTATAGCCTTACTCGATAAATGGGCTAACTAAAGCTAAAATAATTTTTCAATTCATAGCTTCTGAGATTGGCGCGTTTGACTAAACTAGCTAGCTCTGTAATATTAATACAGGCGTTAAGTTTACCTGAACTCCAATGGATCGTGTTATAAATTCAACTTCTTTCGGACATATTCTTGGATGCTTTTGAGGTGAGTCATATACTAAAAGCATCCACACTATAAACCAGACGACACCTAGGCCCCCAAATAAATAGAAACATAGTGGCCAGCCACCGCCAAGGTCAAGGGTACATAACCAGCCCGATATAGGCAATGATATGACTGTACCTATATTTGAACCTGAAACAAAAAAAATATATAATATTAAGTGGTCGCTGAAATGCATACTACTAATACATATATTTAATATATTTTGTATAATAGCTTTTTGTTAAATTTGGGTCCTTAAAAAAGGATGCGGCCTGTGGTATAAAAAAAACTATAGGGACTGACACTGTGAGTGATGTTTTACAGTGCTTTTAACTGTTAGATCGGGGAAAAAGTCGTTTCGTATTTTCAGTTAAAAATTTATATAAAATTCTTTTTGTTGTATTGTTTGTAATTGGCTGGTTTTGATAGCATGAAAGGGTGAATTTTTTTTTAATGAAATCAAAAAGTTAAAAAAAACGTTTCTCGCCAGTTTTCATTTGGTTATCTGTTCACCAATATACGTGAATCCAACGAAGAAATTCGATACATTTTTAAATTTTGCTTTAAAAAAGGAACAATGAGCTCAATGCACAAAAAAAAAAAAATTTGACGTTTATGGACCTAATGTAGTGTCGGTAAGAGTAGCATAAAATTGGTTTAAGCGTTATCAGTCAGGAAATTTTGAAGTCAAAAATGCATTTCGCTCTGTTCTCCCAGTTACAAATAAATGTAATGACATTTTTGAAAAAGTGGATCTTGATCGACATTTTAGTAGTAGTTTAAAGATACAGATACAAGGCATTAGTAGTTTTTCAAATTGATCAAAAAACAGTTTTGACCCATTTGAAAAATATAGGTTACACAAAAAAGCTCGATATAGGTATGAGTACCTACCACATGAACTCACTGAATGAAACCAAATGGACCATGTACTCAATTGCAATTCTCTCTTAAGATGTAAATATATCGAACCAGTTTTAAAGAGATTGATCACTGGTGACGAAAAGTGGATCATTTATGATAAGAAAATACGAAAGAAATCGTGATCAAAGGTCGGTCAGGCTGCACAGACTATCACGAAACCCGGGTTGATGAACGAAAGTGATGTTGAGTGTATGGTGGAATTGAAAGCGCATCATTTACCGCCGGGTAAAACCATCGATTCGGATTTCTACTGTCAACAGCTGATGAGACTTAAGCAAGAAATTGAGTATAAACGGCCAGAATTATCAACAGAAAAGGCGAGGTCTTTCGTCACGACGACACCCATCCCCATGTTTTTAACCAATTAACATAAAGTGAGAGACTGACTGAGAAGTATTAATGCATCCACTATATAGCCCCGATCTTGCCACCTCAGATTTCCATCTATTTCGGTATCTTTAATATTCTCTAGGTAGTGTAAAGTTAACATCAAGATAGAACAGTCAAAAGTACTTGTGGCGGTTTTATAATGATAAGTCCGAAAATTTAGCAAGGTAGCAAGTTATTGAATACACTTCCGCCTATCACAGTCCACTGCTGGACATAGATCTCCCCAAGTTCGCCAAAAATGGAGTGCACTCGGGTGTTTTGCCCATAGCCACCACTGTTTTTGGCTGACTTTGTCGCACGTAAGACGCTGCTGCCTGTCTTCGCTCTGTGTATTTCAAAGCCAGCATTTGGATGGATATTCCGCCATCGGTCGGCTTTTCTAGTAGCAAAGTGGTAGTGGAACTGTGCTATCCCTTAGTCGCCTCTTAAGACACCCACGGGAAGAGAGGGTGTAGCTATATTCTATAATGCCGTAACCACACAGCACAAGTTATCGAATAAAATGGTACACATATATTATAATAAAATTAATGTAAATAAATTTTGTAGGTGTGTTGTTAAAAATGCAACAGAGATTATTCCACCAAGAAAAGTGAAGCAGCTCTAGAAGGTGGATTTTCATTAAATTAGCATAACTCAGCGATTTACATTTTCGACAATACAGCTGCATGATTAATAAAATGATAAGTAACATGAAATAATGTATAACTTCGAAACAAATTGTTCTTATCATATAATGGTACTTGTCATAAATAATAGTCGCATTTTATACTATCATTGAATAATACATTTAACATCAACAAAATGTACTTACCAGCATATACGTATGCAGCAAACTTTGATCTTTCCATGGGTGGTATCCACCTTGCCAGCATGGCGTGCATAGCAGGGTATGTTACTCCTTCCCCTAACCCCTCCAACACTCGCACGGCAATAAAAAACTTAAAATCTACAAAAGCAGCTATAGGACTTAATATCGTAAAAAGTGCTGTTAACAATACACCAACACCATAAACTAATTTACCACCAAATAATTCGGCTATTCTTCCCCCAGGTATCTAAAACAGAGAAAAATTTTGCAAAAAAAAAACTAAACTTATGCATATAATATCAATAGTTTAAAGTAGATAAAATAAAATCACAGCCATCATCTGAACAATAAAAAAAAATTCCATTTAATGAAATCAATAAAAACATAGTTACATTATTATTGTTACAATTTACCTGGGTTAAAACATATCCATAAAAGAAAGATCCTAATATAATACTTTGTTGTTCAGCTGTCCAGTTAAAATCACCTGATTTCTAAAAAGAAACAATAAAAAAATTAGAAAGCTATTATTAACATTGAACACATAACATTTTTAATTTTAATGGTGGCTAACACCATTATATAGACATAAAATTTGCCATCTTTGTCAATACAAATTCTTATATTACTTACTACTATTTATTGTTGAAGTTACCTAGGGCTACGTTTTTACTGATCAGTTTTATACATCAATAAGAGTGAAATATATAAACAGTAATCCTCTAAATTTATCAAAAACCATAACTCGTTTAATATATAACATACAGTACATAGCACTACTTAAAATTTATGTTGTTATTACAAAAATACACAATAAATAAAGAGAAATTGAAATTTTCAACTGCAACTTACAGGAGGAATAGTTGTATTGCTTGGTAGAGATGAAGGACAGACATCTAAAGAGTCATTGGATGGTAAGGGTGCAGTGGAGTTGATCATGGCCACAATTGCAACGGAAAGATTCACTCTCATCGCATACACATTGGCAAAGCCAAGAAAACCCATAATACCCAATACTGTCCGACATTTTATCCATCCTGTTGTTTCCTCAACTATTCAAATACACAAATTTTAATCATGTTACAATTATGATACAACAAATAGGGCATTAAATTTTAATAAAAAAGTAGTTAGATTTACTTATGCATGTCTTTTTTAGCATGTCTTAAATTTCATCAAACTTTTGTTTATTTTCGTTAGATTTTCAACTTTCGAATGAGAGTTTACTAAACAAACTTAACTTATATTAATAAAGATGTAATATTTATGATACAAAATATCTACTATATCAACTGCTTTTGAAAAGAAAAGAACGATACAAAGTAATTGAAAGTATGTCATAGTAAAAAAATTGTGTCAATGAGTAAGAACGATAAATCTAACATTAACTTCACGTTTTCCACAAAAGAAATTTGTCAGGTATATGTTGTATATCCTCTACCTGGTTCTGTATCAACTAGGTTCCTGTGACTACTTGTGACATCATTTTCTATGTCAGCATTTAATATTGAACTCTCTTCCACTGGTAATGACATGATTAAAGCACCATTCCCCTTCTTAACAAAGAAATATCACTTTAGTCGTCAGTATAAAAGTTTATAACTTTAAACCAACTTATTTACTATTCAAAAAGAGATTTAGAGATCATACGAGTGAGTCATAAGCTATATGATTTTTTTTTTCAGCGGAATCTATACGTAAACAAAGAAAAGTTTTCAAATTGTCAAATTATTTCTATGTAGTACAAAATAGGAATTCAAAATATCAATGTCAATGTCATATCAAAATAATTCGCTAAGATGTCAAATAAATACACAGATAACAAAAAATATATATTAATTTTTGTTTCCTGGTAACGACAAAATTAAATATTATCTATTTTTCAATATATACGGATTGAATACAGCGATTTTGATTTTTGACTTTTACTTATCAAATACGCTAACATTAATAGTTTAAATTTTTTCGTTATCTTTTGTCATCGATATCCATTAAATAACAGTAATTACGGCATCGTTCCTAGTAAATTCCTTAATGTTCCAGTAAGTTATTGAAATCAAGTACCCCGTTTAGATATTTTCATGTAATTATATCGCTTATTTGGCGTACTCTCCTGTTGTATAATATGACCTCTAACATATTAATATATTTCCACCACGATTTATACATAATTACATATAAACCGGCACTTCCGAAGTTGACATTCTTTGAAAACGGCTATCACGAGATATGCCATAATAATAATACTAAATAATTTATTTGCAATAATTTTATTCATTAAATAACTCCTACATATCAATAACGATTAACTCATATGCAGTTGTCATTTTAACCTCTGGAGATATAGTTTATCTTGTTTATTAACCTTGACTTGTCTCATTACATATTGCACTGAGCAAAGCAGTAATTTAATTAGTCACAAAAAATTAAGTACACTGACTGACAAAAATATTTTGTAAAAACTTACAATTTTTTTTAATATAAATTCATTATTTTTAAATATTTATTATAAGTACCTACTCAGAAACTCTTTGATAAGTAAGTTATAAAAAAATAGAAATGTACAGTGACTATGAAAATGGTAGATACGTGCAATTTTGTGAAACCCAAATAAATAATAATTGAATTAAGTAAACATATTATATAACATTTTTGTAAAAACTATAAATTTTTAACAATAGTAGGCATTAATAGTCCTATTATTATAGTTGAAAGTAAGTTGACGCTATGATTGTCCATTATATTTCTTCCACTAATATGTTTTACTGCTAAACTTGAATATGATACAATTTTTCCATCCTTATCTAAACCTGAAATCAAGAGTGTGAAATTGTAATTTGCATTACTTAACTTTGATTTAAATTTAAAAAAAAAGTTTGTAGATTTAATGTCGCTTATGAATAACACTACCTCAATAACTCTTAAATTATTAATGTCTATTGGTAGCATATTTTTTTATTTACAGAGTGAACATAATATCATTACATAAATGGAATTAGTTACACTTTTCTTCAATTTATATGTTTAGCAATTTTGTTTTCATATGTTACAATTACCAGAATATTGGAGTGTTGCACCAAGTATAGAATCAATAAAGCTGCCTAAAAAACCAGCCAAGCCACCATACAATATGACAGGCCACTGTGGAGGCGCATATGACAATAAGGCTCTGTCTGCAAAGTACAGAATAGTTATATAGTGAGATAATCCAATCAAAAGTCCTCCAAGAGTACTAAAGATTGTTCCAATGAGAGTAATTCCTCCATTTGTTCCTTTGGGCACTTTTTTCCATGATGTTACAAGGACTGGATCAGATGTACTTAACACCGTCCCCAATTCTGAGGCCCAGGTATCACCATTACAGCAAGCAAAAGCACCTAATTAGCAAAACAACATATTAAATATTATTTTTATAACTTATTATAACATATTTTTAGAATAATAAAAATATATACACCTAGTACACCAACACTGAGCCAAGAAGCTCTATAGTTATGTACGAAATCAATTGGTCGCTCTGTCGCACCGACATCTAATAAATGCAGTAGTGCTAGTTGAGTTGCCATACCACCATTACAAAGTACTTGAACCCAATTTCTTTGACCACCTAAAGGAAATTATACATTATATATAAATGTTCTTTTACTATTGTTTTCTAATGTTTATGGGAATTTCACTTATTATAATGAAACAACTTTTTTCAGATTTTGGTTTCTTAATTTTTGTAGATACCAAACGTTTACAGCAACCATGGTCTTGGGAGAACTCAAAAAACAAGGTCAACATCAGGCATCTACAAAACTTAATAAACTGCGAAAAAGAGTTGTTTCATTCCATTTACTATTTTTTTATTAATATTTAGAAAAAGTTATACAAACCTTCTTTAAAGTCTTTTTCAATCTTACGTTTTAAATGAGGTCTAAAACGAGTTGCTTTAGAAGATGACAAAAAAAAAACTATTAAGTCAACCAAAAAGCAATAGTTAGACAAAGTCAACAGAAAGGCTACAACTAGCCCTAACAGTGCTCCACTTAAATTAATACTTTTTTTTCTGTAACCTGACACTGCAATAGGAATAGGTATTAAGCAGGCAGCTAACCACCTCGCTGGCGATATTATAACTGGTTCTGAAATAATAATATTTCACTTATATTATTATAAATATTTATGATATTTGCCAACATTTTTTTTAATATATATATACTTGCCATCCAATCCCTCGTTGTTTAACACTAGTTTGGAATAAATTATATTTATAATCCACATCGACATCGACAGTGGTATAGCAAATGAAATAAGAAGTACAGTTAAAATATGATTGTTTTTTAATCCCATCTTCTCGAGGGTTACTGGTTTTTCATCGGTTATAGACATTTTCAGTTACACATTAATTAGATCAATCATAAAATTTTTGCAAGGGTACCGTTGTTGTAATGACACCTTATGCATACCAGAATAACTGTAAACATTTTAAAACTGGTTAGTGTTGACACAAAATTAAGCCATGAATATATCAAAAGATGTTTCGAATAAATCCTTAATGATTGTCACTTACTGAACATATATTTATTATATTTTATCATTCATTGTTCACATTATAAAAATTTATTTCACTAAATTTTTTCAATTGTGAAGTTTCAAAAATGAACCAAATGAAAGTAAGTGACAGATGACTGTAAACAGTGTAAATACAACAGACTAAGGTTGCGTTCCACTAAGCGACCGTAACGACCTTTCTATCGTTCCACCTGCCGTCACGAGGTGCGAGCGATGACCGACGTCATAGATGACGTCACTGGTCACGACCACATCGCACCCACTTTGCCCACAAAATATAGGTGGGGTCAGAATTCGCTTTTATCAAAACGTGGCATGAATTAAGAAAACCACTGTCAATATCAAATTGTCAATGCTATCTCTCATTTGATTCGGAAAAAACGCAACGTTAAATTTCCGGAAATCCATGTTGAATTCAGTTTTACTCAAATTCATGCGACATATATACTCACAACCCCTACTCACAAGCCCCACAGTTGCATGTTTTCACCATGCAACCATATTGCGAGCATACAGCTGACACCTGCTAGCGTCCAAATATGCGCTCCACTTATAAAATTCGCCCACAACGTCTTATTTGCCCTACTCCTAGAGTGTTCTTTAGAAGCCGGAGGTATAAAGGCGAGCATGGGTGTCTGCATTTTGTTACGCAAGGATGATGGGGCTGTACCTTCTAAAGCGCCGGAGACATCGCAGAACGATATTTCAATACACAAATTGATACTTCAAAAATAATAATTAATTATTTGTTTTTATGATCGAACAATCATCAATAGTGTTCGAACAAACGATAATTAATAAAAATTAATTTGAGGTGAAACAGAAAAGGTGAACATTTATTTAATTAATAATAAATAAATAAAAGTCGAACAAACAATTTTGACATTCGAACAATTACGAACAAACGATGAACAAATACTTATTTAAATATAAAAATAAAATTCAAAAATCGTAAAAAGTGGGGCTAAATTCAGTGAGCCATTCAGTAAGCCTCCATGGCAATATGCAAGCTGTGTGACATTAAATGCCTGATTGATTTTAATCACAAACAAATCCGTTTTTTGTCTGTGGTTAAATGTAGTTTCGTTCGTGAGCTGTTAGGATTCTCGCGTAGTTTTATTTTATCAGTAAGATTAACACACAATGAATTTTTAATTGTAAATTGTTTTGATCCTACGAAAAAATTTTAAAACTTAAAATATGAAGCCGCTAATCGATTTTGACGAATGCCTTAGAGATTCCCCAAAATTTAGGTAAGATAAATATTGAAAGTTTAGTATTAAGAAAGTGAAATTTCGTACGTGTTATGTTTATTATGTGATATATCGATCCTAATGTTATATGACTGTAGAGAACAGCTGGAAACCGAAGAGGCCAGTATCGAGTCGTTAGAACAAAAGCTTGACAAAGTTCTAAAGAGTTGTTCTGTTATGATCGAAACGGGCAAAACATACATGAGTCATAGAAGGTAAGCTTTTTGATATTCTTTTTGATTTGTCCTAATTTACTAATAGACAAAAGTATGAGAACTTTAGTCAAGATTTCATATGTTTTTTATTCTTATTAACCACCATCATACACTTTTTTGTTCCGTAGTTACTGATGTGCGGTCACAAAGTCCTCTTTATTATTTGTTGATATAGTTAATAATATTATTTAAGTAACATTGTTTTTCATATTTCTATATAATAATAAGTATATTTAAACAAATAAATACCAATAAATAATAATCATCATTTACTCAAATTTTTAAAACATTAAAACTTTTTACTCCCATAAATTTTGGGAAATTACACTTTTGATCAATAATAGATAAGTTACAAGTTAAATTTACTATCAACAACAAATAATAGTTTTACAAGGGGTTGAATAAACATAAGGAAAATAAAGCACACATGTTTGATTCAAAACTAAACATTTGGAAGTGGGTAAACTATTTGCTTATTTAGTAATTATCCTCAACTAAATAGTAATAATAATATTAAAAATAATGTAATAAACTTAATCTTAGTTTATTTTCAAATTTAGAGAATAAAAGGCAAAAGTTTATCTTTGTATTGTTACTGAAGTTTTTAATTTTTTATTTTTTTTTTGTTCATCTGTATAATATCTACATTTTAAAGTGAATTCTTCTGTTTTTTTTTTTGTCTGGGATTGCCCTTGATATAATATTTTTTAAAGATATTCAAACATACTAAACAAATTATCAAATTATAATTTCAATTAAAAAAAATTATGTAAGTAATCGTTGACATACAGGTAAAAAAATTACTATTCTACTTGAAACTCAAATTACTCTCATAATGTACTCGGTACATTACAACTACCACCAATTACGACATAGGAACTATTAAACTCAAAGGTACTAAGAGACTCAAGACGAGGTTATTCATAATATAAATAAGTCTCTCTTCTAAAAATTAACAAAAAAAGACCTGTAATAACTAGAATCTATTTTTTGTAGTACTTTTACAAATGCTCTATGGGACCTGACGGGGTCTTTCTCGGAGGATGCAACAGTTCAAGCAGCTCTCAACCGTATGATCCACGCACTACAGGAAATGACTAAATTCCACTCCATACTATTAGACCAGGCTTCTAGAACCGTACTCAAGAATCTCACAGCTTTCATCAAAGTGTATGTATTATTTAGTAATATTTAAAAACATAATGTAACATTTTGAAGTCAGTTTTTTTTTTTGATAAGATAAACATGATAATAAATCCACACTTTTATAATGTAATAAAAATTTTCAAGGAAATGAAATTTATATATAGATTGTGTGTACACAAGAAGCTAGTTGTTTATGTTAAAGTTCATTGGCTAAGTAATAAACTTTATACAGTATCATTAAGAAATTAGTAAACTTTACCATGGAGATTAAAAAAAAAAAACTGGTTAAATATTTTTCTTAGTAAAAGTTTATAGTCTTTTTAAACTACTTTTCAAATATACATATTCCAAAGAAACATATATTTTAAGTAATAATACATTTAAATGTAAAGAAAAATTATCTATTTATATTATACAAATCAATGTTAGAAGATAAGATTAGAGACTTAACATCCTACTAATACCTCCCCTTTCTCCTCCCATGGCCATGGTTACTGGTATAAATATACATGGCTAAGTCTCCGAAACTACCAAGCTGACTAATGTCATGCTTTTAAAAAACTTAATAAACTGCGATAAATTCCGAAACAGTTGTTTACTAATATATTTATTTGTTTACTTTCACGTGAAACTCACATGTAAATAGTGGAAGATCAAGAATAATAAATAGGGTACATTTTTTTCCGACATTCCTTTTGGATTATAATTAAGGCAGGCTAAACCATAAGGTGCAGATTATTAGCTGCACCTTATGGTTTAATGCTAAGTAATCAGTTGTATAGATTTGAAGTGTACCTAATACTTAAAGTTTTAGTCAGTGTTTTACAGTTGTTGTGGACTAATATATTTTTATTATATATTTAATGAACCTTTCTTTTCAGAGATATAAAGGGCGTAAAGGAAAGCAAACATCATTTTGATAAAATTTCAAATGATCTGGACTTAGCTTTAAATCGAAATTCTCAGGTAATTCTCAGTTCTTTTACTTATTTAGTTCTTATTATAAAGAAAATTAAATAACAAAAAATTTATCAGGTATCTCGACATAAACCAAGCGATGTGGAAGAAGTAGTGAATCTCTTACTAGCAACTCGGTCTTGCTTTCGACACACTGCTTTAGATCATGTACAGAAGATAACGATGCTGCAAGCACGGAAGAGGCACGAGATACTTGCTACTGTGAGTTATTATATTTATCCTTATTTACATATTCTAAAACATTGACAATATTTTGGCACAGTCGTCATTGTGGCTGATTCATTAGTGGTGGTGGTTAGATCCCTGCACTCGGTAGATCTTTGTATAGATTTACAGATGTTTGTTGAGGTCTAGGCATTTGTGATTGACAAATTGTGCTGTGAGTTCCAGGACTTTAAACACAGAGTTGAAATCTGGAGGAAATTGAGTGTGCAGCATTTATTTTCAATTAGTTTAAATATCATAGATAAATGACAAATAATCTAAAGATTTTTGTTTCTAGAAATTAATGATAGTATAATGAGGACAGTATTACATTAAGATAGGGATATTATATTTAAAGATGTTTAAGATTTATGTACGAGTATAGTTAGTATTAGTAAATATAATTTGCCTGACCAAACGACTAGTTGTTAATATAATGAATATTGACAATTAAGAGCAGTGTTTCATTTAATTCAAGGTTAGATACAATTTATGAAAATTTAATTTCAAATTAGCCAAAAAACTGTACTGTAGCAGTTTGCAAATTTTATACCTTTGGGCTAACTCTTTTTCTTTATTTAAAAAAGAAGGTATGTAATTAATTTAAATCTTCCATATTGTTTCACTGCTATTTATTAGTGGTTACACAAAATGTTCCCTAAAATGTTAAAATTTCCTTATAAATTTTTGTTTAACCACTATGTAAATAAAAAAAATAAATCATTTTTTTTTAAGTAAACTGCAACACCACTTCTGAATTGTTATTCTGCACCGTAATTATATTATATATCTATTTATAGTTTGTGTGTACTTACAACCGATTCGGAATGTAGATTTTTGTTAGTAATATCACATCTGAAGAAACTTAAATAGTTCTTGTTAAAAGTCACTCAATTGAAGATTCAGACATTATAAATTCAGTCATGTCCTGTATAAAAGCCTCAAATGATTATTTAACAAATTTTCATAAGTCTCAAATGATTTTTAAAAATAAATTTGGTACTTGATGATTCAGCAGTGACTTAAATTGATCATAAGGAATAATTATGCTTTATGTTTCAAATGTTCTACCTTTTTTGTGCTTTGTTCTGCAGCAAACAAAAATGTACGGTAAAAATACAGAAAAAATGCACAAATGCGATTTAATTGCTAAAAGATTTCGGTTGCTTCCAGATAACCTTTAGGAGTAAGACACGATATAGTAGTATCGGCCAGGAACAAATACTAATGAAAAAACATAATATATATTTTTTCATACGAATATTGACCCAAAAAAAGTTTAACGTGTTTGAATAATTTTCTTGACATTATTACGAGGCACACTATCCTGTTCATGTAAAGATTGTGGCGGACACGCTTCTTATTAAATACAACATTTTTAATAGTGTTCTATTTATAGTATTTTAGTAAACATGAGTGTTTTCTTGATTTATTGCTGACAATTAGCAATCGATGTGTTAGTGTTTTAATCGTTCATAATCAAATAAACTAATTCAATTATCATTAATAACGTATTGTTGTAACTTGAGCCATTTAATATATAAATTTAATTAACTAGTCTTAATCATTTTTTTTTTGTTTTATTGGTACATTATGTCAAAATTTTATTAGCCTTTAACATCTAATGTAATTAATATAATTTTACCCATTTTGAGGTATCGTGGTTTTCGTTTAAATTCGAGTCAAAGTTTCTTCTCAATTATTTTGATACAAGATGTCTTTGTCGATGTACCTACCTAGTTAGTTTCACTAAAATTTGTGTTTAATTATTTATGATTATTTTACGTTACTAAGAGTTACAAAATACATTTTTTTTAGTACTCTTGGTCCTGGAATATCCTGGATGTATTAACTTTCATGCTGTAAAAAAATAATTGAAATACCTTCAGTTATATTAAATTCAATAATTAAACAAATATTTTCACTTTGTAATATACAGTATAGATATGGTAAAAGTGATGTTCATATAAATAATACACCTTTATGTAATGTAAATCGAAGCTATATAATTGAGACGGAAACGCGTGACTCAGTGGTACAACAATGAATGTAGGTAATTGGCTACGCAACTATCTCGCTCTGTAAATAGCGTTCTTATCGTTTCTTTTTCCACATAATTCTTGAACAAGTTTCAATTGAAAAACGATCAGAAATACGTGATTTTGGCACAATAAAATAACACGACTTAACGTATATTTTATTTTGAATTTATGTAAACTATCTTCTATCGGTACTGTGTGGTTACGGTACTAAAGAATATAGCCAACCCCTCTCTTCCCGTGGGTGTCGTAAGAGGTGACTAGGGGATCAAGGGGCGATCGTAGGGGCGACAGGCACAGTTCCAGTACCACCTTGGAACTTAAAAAGCCGACCGATGGCGGGATAACCATCCAACTGCTAGTTTTGAAATACACAGGCCGAAGACGGGCAGCAGCGTCTTCGGTGCGACAAAGCCAGCCCTGCGGTCACCAACCCGCCTGCTCAGCGTGGTGACTATGGGCAAAACACATGAGTTCACGTTATTTTTGGCGTAAACTTGTGGAGGCCTATGTCCAGCAGTGGACTGTATAGGCTGTAATGATGATCTTCTATCGCTTAACTCTCATTGGCACCCAGTAGGGTGTCGTCATAACGATTATCTATCCTGTCTGTCGAATTAAATGCATGAATAAGGATCGAACCCGCAACCTAACTGAGTACCACTATGCAGCACTTCGCCAACTTTTCCTTTATTTAGATGTTTTTGGCTGAAGCTTAAATATTTAAAAGGTCGTTTGTAGATATATATTTTTCATTGAAAAACGTCTCTTCGATTTCAAACCTTTGTAGTAACTTAACTGCGTACGATCAATGGATTTGTTTCCCACGGGTGTGCGGCTTGATTTGTAATACATGAGTTAATTAAAAGAGGTTGTATATGAAGCCTGTTCTTATACCATTTATACAAAAACTTTGCTTTTGCAAAATCAAATAAGAGTTTATAGCTTTTGATCTGGAACATGTGTAGCCACAATTCGCTTCAAATCGTTCTCAATATGATAAAGGTTTTATGCATCAACAGAATATTAAATTCAAGGAATTCATTTTCTGTTTTTGATCCGAAGTATGTCTCGACTCCTTCTCCTCCATGGAAGAAGATACTTTTACCCAGCAGTGGCTGAATCATATGTCCTGACTGGTTAGTGAATTATGGGTTTATAATGATTTTATAATCGTCCCTGAATAAGTAAAATCATTAGGAATTCAAAATAATAGTTTTTCTTCTTAACTGCGTCCTGTTAAATTGCTTAAATGGCTTCATATTGTATTAAAAATTACGCAAAAACTAAATTTAACCAGTTTTCTTTATATGAACTGAAAAATAAGAATATAATAAAAAACTTAAGGGCTAACTAGGGGCATACTTAAAATTTTATTGAAATCTAAAATATTTATCGAATTACTTCTCTTTTGTTTGAATATTAACTTCGTTTTTCGATGTTTATCGATAGTGTTTCAAAGAATAAATAATAACGAATGAAGATAACGCTTATATCAATAGTTTCACGCCCAGTATTTATCTTTATAACACGTTTCGTATATCACTTAATTGTAAAAAAAAATATTATAGGGTAAGTTGATTCTACTAACCTACTACTGACATCTCACTGTGAGGATGGATGGATGTTTGTTACTCTGTAATGCAAGAACTATTGTAATGAAACTTTGTCCAAAGTGGGTGGCTATTTATTATCCCGACACTTCTGGTCCGGGCACCAGGTACAAATTCGGTCAATTATTTCTTCTCTAGCGAAACTTCGAAAAATACATTAGGGATTTATATTATGAATATTCGAGACACACAAAAATTTTTTTTAGCCATTTCCACCCACTTTAAAATTTCTTCTAACGATACAATATATTTTTGCTTTTAACGATACGATAGAAATGTAGGAAAAAAAGAGGTATACCAACGCCCGGTTCCTGTATTCAGAGACGATTCGTTTTGTCGGTAAAAAAGCATACGGCTCACCTGGTGGTAAGCGATTGCCGTAGCTTATAGACGTGTGCAACACCAGAACCATTCCAAACGCGTTGCAGAACCTATCCCCAATTCCCCCTAGGAGCTCTTGTCACCTTTCTCACCAACAGGAATACAACGGTTTCAAAACAGTATTATTTAGCTGTGATCTGTAAGGTCGAGGTACTTCCCCAGTCGGGCTGCTCCATATTTTGAGCAGAAACTTACCTACTTTGGCCCTAGCTTTGATAAAAATGTTATTCAAAATTTAACATGGAAACTGGGCTTAAATCGTTTTACCTAGCTTCTTGTTTTTGACATTTTGATAGACTTGTTTTTTTTTTTTGTAGAAAATAATATGTAGTTATCGTTATAATTTTTTCTGATGTGATAAAATTTACTGACACTTTATAATATGTATGCTATATTTTTTAACCGACTTCAAAAAAGGAGGAGGTACTCAATTCGATCGTTTATATATACATATATTATGTATGTTCGGGGATAACTTTTTCGTTTATGAACCGATTTTGATAATTATTTTTTGTTGAAAAGGAGATATCCCAAGTATGGTATCATGATAAGAAAACCAGGATCTGATGATGAGATCCTAGAGGGATCGAGGGAAACCCTCGAAAATTGTAGTGACGACTAGTGCGTTTGTTTATTTATTTATTTATTTATTTTTTTGTCAACTTACGCTGTATTATTTGTCGATGTAATTGAAGTCGGTTTTTTTTTCGTTTGCGAACAACAATTGTTGTAGATTAGTGCGTTGAAAAGAATGAAATAAATAAGTTCTTTAGTTGAATAGTATCGCAGTATAGGTATGTTAATCTCATTATATTTACTCGGTCATTGAAGATATAAATCTTTGTAGTAAAGGAGGTTATTGCAAAAAAAATGTTTTACTTGTACTTTATTTCATGCGTGGTTCTGTTACGTAGTTCAAAATTTATCGATTTAGTTGATAGTTACCGAGTAGCCATTACTTTCTGTT
The DNA here is from genome assembly GCF_905220565.1 of Melitaea cinxia. Taxonomy (NCBI): domain Eukaryota; kingdom Metazoa; phylum Arthropoda; class Insecta; order Lepidoptera; family Nymphalidae; genus Melitaea; species Melitaea cinxia. Next base: position 10,860,191 of record NC_059402.1, on the reverse strand, counting down.
TAATGCAACAATATTTATTAAACATGATATTCTTGATACGAGTGTGTTCAAATCGTCAAACTGCATTTTATCATTAACAGATAAAAAATAATGTGCTTGGCCTTTTTTTTTCTTATTATATATTTCTGTAGATATTCAATTCATAATATAATATGTTAAGCCCATTATTTAACCTGTGATCCGTGCAAACGGTATCTTTATTATGATTTATAATTAGTATAAAAATGTTCAAGTACAGTACCGGTGAATGTATGCGGATTTATAAAACAATATAATAGTTTCTCTTTGAGCTAAAAATTGAATTTTGTAATATGATATACTTATGTTGTTATTATTTAAACAATAAATATATTTCTATTTACAGCTTGTACATTTTAATTATTTTTAGTTTCATTCATAATCAAACCAAATTACTACATTTATTGCATTAAATGAGAACGTATTAAAGTTGCCGTACCCTGTTTCGTGAGTAAGCACTTTATATGGTAGAAGTTACGTATGTACTACTAGGTTAAAAAAATCATTACACATTTTTTGTTCACACGTAATACATATAACCATGAGTTTTTTATTAACACTTTGTATCTAGTGTTGTAACGAAATAGTTATATATCGTCGATTTTTCGATTAAAGTTTTTAGAACAAAACGTAAGCGTTATAGGATATACGATACCTTATCGAATAATCGTCTATTAGTCATTGATAGTCTTACGGCGAATCAGTGCTTAATAGTTGATAGATTTCGTCGAACGCAGCAAGGTTGTGCTGTGCGTGTGTCTGATACTCCGCGCAATTACATCGAGGCGACATCGACAGTTTCGTCTTATTATTAATACCATTTGTTATTTAATATATACTACTGAAGTGGTTTTTTAGTTTGTGATTTTTTTTTTATCTGCTAGTATGTGATACGTAATTCAAAATTATAATAGGTGCGTCACTGTTGTATTTATTTATAAACTATTGCGTCTACTATGCGTCTTACACATTTGTTGTTAGGTAAATGATTCTGACTTAAATATAAGTAGGTAAGGTTTCAGATTTTTCTACTCGCTTGTAATAAATATTGCTATTTTCCAGTATTACTAGATATCAGTTTTAATTGAACGTGTGGTTTTCCTCGTGTAGGTTTTTTGATTTAATTATAACAGTATAAGTTTAAAGATTGACAAAGTTATTTTATTTACAATCTTACTATTATTACTATTATATATCTCTTATCCATTCTATATCAAAATCTTGTCTTCCTGAATTTTGTAATTATTAAAGCATTTTTTCAATCATAAGTTTATAATAATATAATAAGTTGTATAAAAATAATATAACTGTTATACTAATTAATAAACAATTTATTAATAAAAAAGTCTGATCAATCTACTCATTTTCAAGTAATGCGTAATCATTTTTTATTTATTTATTGACGCATGCTAGATAAACTTCTTTACGAATAATAATTTAATTAAGTCATACGTGTCCGAAGTGTATAACAAAACAAGCATTTGACAAGTCACAGAGAGATAATAAATAGATTTCTCAGTGTATTCCGAGTGTAGATAACTTTAGCGATTTTTCAGTTCCTGTCGTATTTGCAAGCTTGCTGCACTTACCACCACCAGGGAGCCGATCTGTCTGAGGACTTGGAACCTTTTCTCAAGTCGACGGCGGACGAGGTAAGACCTAACTAACTTATATATGTGTTATGTACAGATATTTTATATGGTTTGTTAAGTTAATTTCCTTGATAACATTTAGACAGTTCTATAGAAGAGGAGTATAATAATTAATTTTTTCGACTTTTTCTCTTGAGATATAAAAGATAGATTTGGTTAGCATTTATTAAATAAACGTAAACATCTTTGGAATCCGATCGTAATCTTTCCAAAGGATTTTGTTAATCAAAATGGAGTTAAGCTGTGGAGTATTGTTACTAGTAATCCTATTATAAAGAAGAAAAAAAAAAAAAAACGATTACAAATTAATGTATTTGTGTTAGATTTCACAGTATACTATTTAGTAGTATGTGAAAATTATAATAAAATTGGATTACCCATGAACTTCTTACTGTATATTTTTTTCGTGACTACATCGATTTTTTTTAATTTTTCTTTATCACTACATAGTATAAAACAAAGTCGCTTTCTCTGTCCCTGCACATGTATGTACGCTTAAATCTTTAAAACTACGCAACGGATTTTGATGCGGTTCTTTTTAATAGATAGATTGATTCAAGAGGAAGATTTATATGTATAATAACATCCATTAAATAGTGGTGAAATACTATTATTTTTGAGTTTTCTAATGTTATGTCGTAAATTATTATTATTTTTTTTCGCTTAAATTGCAAACGCAGGCTGAACCCTACGAGATTTATCAAAATAATGTACTAAGTATTGTACACATTGAAAAGGTCTACAAAAAACTCCGCGATGGTATATACCTATCTCTTATGGATATCCCACAATAACATTTTTTTTGTCATTTACTTTTTACGACAAATAATGGCTAATTTTCGAAGCGATTTTAACCAATACAGCATTAATCCTTATCCAATTAAATACCTTAAATATATTTTTTATTTAATATAGATCTATATGGCCCTTTACAGCATATGATTTAAATGAATATTTTCGAAGATATTACAGATTTAAAAATCGCGGTACGTAGCGTTTGCGGCGGTTCCGGCCGGCTTTTACTCTAAGTTAACGCGTGCGGGCCACGGGCACTAATGAATAAATCAAAACTACTGGATCGATTTTAATCATTTTTTCAGTGAATGACATAGGCTATAATTATATTTTATACCCGTGCGAAGCCGGAGCGGGTCGCTAGTTTTGTATAAACCTTGTCTTGACAATAATGAACATTTCGGTGACTATTATTTCATATAAGTAGGATAGGTAAAAAACTTTATCTAACTTACACTACTATACACTACTAACTCTTATATGTATAACGAGCAATACTTATATTATATATATAATCTGAATATCGGAAACGGCTCCAACGACTTTCATAAAATTTAGTATGCAGGGTGCCCTGGGGTTTAGGCGGCGGTAAATCGATCTAGCTAGGATTAATTTTTAGAATATGTCGTTTTATCCTTGTTTTCAGGCAGTAAAAACTGCTACAATATCATTAGAATATGAAGGAAAATTTAGCCAACATCTATAAAGTTAAAATTGCTCAGGTGGGAAATCGGGAGGTCCCGAAACGTGAAGACTCCGGTTTAAATCCACAAGTCTCCAGATCAATTATTCCCCCACCCTTTTTTTTCTAATTGCACTCGTCATTTTTTTTAAATACTGATTATTTCATGATTATTTTCACTGATTATTCAAACTTTTTTTATTATTGTCGGTAATATCGAAAAAAAAATATTATTCATGTTTCATCAGTTTGTAATTCGTATTTAAACAAGATTTCCAAAAAACACGACTTACAAAAAAAACCGAGTTAAGCTCGGTCATCCAGGTACTAAATACAATCTATACATATAATTATAATAAAAATAATGCATATTTGTTGTAACAATGAATTATTTTATCTATTACTAAAATATATAGGTATAGCCTTCCTCGGAAAACGAACTATCAAACACAAAAATAATTTTTCAATTAGAAATGAGTAGTTCTTGAGATTTTCGCGTTTAAACAAACAAACGCTTCAGCTTTCTAATATTAGTCTAGATTCCTAAATTTATATTGAATAACCAAAATACCAATATGATATATGATGATGATTAATGTCTTATTTTGTTAGTGTAAAGCGTTTATTTGTTTTATTTTATTTTATACTATATTTTTCGCTGTTGAAAAATGCATTAATTATTGGAAGAAAGGCTGTTTACAGAAAATAAATTTCTGAACGGACGCATAAATATTTGACTACCAATATATAATTATGTCAATCCTTTTTCATTACTGACATTATTCTAAATTCTTAAAATATAAAATACGCCATTATCTGATTATTGTGGATATAACTTGTCGATTCGAACCTTTATTTAAATACGTTTTTTAATTTGAGGGGACAGTTTACCGTATCGACGGGATGAATGATTGACAGTTACGAAACCCATGAACATTTTGTATTGGATTTTTTTTCTTTTATTTTTTCTCCGTCAATTTTCCAATGTTTTTAATACTTATTATCTTATTCCGGACTAAGATAAATCTTAACAATTCAATATTATAAAAATTGGTCCAGCCGTCTTGAATTATAAATGATGTAACTAACACGACTTTGCTTTTTATCACTACATAGGTAGTCGCTTCCGGTTTTGATGCGATTTTCTTTAGTAAATTTTTATATGTATAAAACGTGCATAATATAGTAGAGGACCACAGATAGTTTTAGAGGTTTCTAATGTGATGTCGTAAATAAACACATTTTTTGTCCATATATTATATATTATATTTATTATATAGTATCAGCATTACACCAATGAAAAACAAAACTGTTTTAATAAACTCACCTATACCTACGTACGTAGGTATAGGTGAGTTTATTCGGAATTATATCGGAACATGCGAAAAATGAATATAATATAATGACACTCCTTTTTGAGAGGTCACGTAATAGTAGAATGAGGAGTGAAAGTTGAAATGTGCTATTTGTACCTATTATATAATTAAGTTTTTTAAATATATACAATATAGGTCATAAACGACACGCAATAGAGGATCGTACATAGCGTGACATTGCGTGACAAGCATGGGAATGGGGACCATTGTGTTTAAACATTATTTTTTTACTCTATAGAATTACAATGAATTAGTTGTTTAAAAATCCTGGACTTGGGTTTAAAATATAAAAATATAAGAATAATTAATATTTATATATATATTGGTATGTATTAAAACTAGTAATAGGTGATACTGCAATTATATAAACGTCGGATAAGATTTATTTGCTTGAATTTTGGTTCCATTCATAGCTGTAATTTTAATTTTTCCTGCTGTCAGTTTCAAACAAATATGTGTTTATAAATCAAATAAATTAAGTACCTATATCATTCTTAAGGATTTACTTCTAGTTCATATTTTAGTATATAAAAAATACAACGTAGCATCGTTATTTAAGAAGTGTATAGATTTTACTTAAATGTCACAAGCAATCTGTTACACTTGACTTTTGAAAGGTGTCGTGAAGCAATAAGCGAAATTACATAACGAATCGTTTGTTTAGAAAGTCGCTTTACTAACTAAAAATATGACTAATTCCACGCTCCAAGCTCCTTGTCGTCCGCAACTACTTGTGTAGACGTACATAAATTAATTACTAACATGAAAGCATTCCAATCGCATGATAACTTGAACACATATAATCAATACCCTGAAAAATGTGCTGTTATTAATTAAAATAGCGCAAAAATTTACAAATCCTAATCATCATATCATGGACTTATTAAGAAAGTATTATTAATAGCTAGCGATTTAATGCCAGCTATTAATTAATTGGTGCATTGCAGGTTGCAACAATGCGTAACGATACAAAAATACTCGACAAGGAGATGGAGAATCGACACACAATAGTTAATAGCAAAGACACTGTTCTACCGAGTTGTAAATCGGTGCCAACAGAGGGCGACAGTAAGGATGGACTGTTGAGTACGCCCTGTTTGAAGAATTTGCCAAGAATGCAGGGCTACCTCTTCAAAAGGACGTCGAACGCGTTCAAGACTTGGAATCGTAGATGGTTCTATTTGTACGATAATCGTCTCGTGTATAGGTGAGTGTTTACTGTTCGTCACGCTACAGCTTGAAGGCTGGTTAAGTGGGACGTGAACGATGGTCAGGGTCTTCGAAATTAACGTAATATGCACTATATTTGTTTGTTAAATTATCTTTACTAATATTATAAAGAGGAAAGATTTGATTGTTTGTTTTTTTGCATCGAATTGGCTCCGAAATGATTGAACCGATTTGAAAAATTCTTTCACTGTTTGAAAGCTACACTGTCCGTAGGCGACTTAGGCTATTTTATATTTTAAAAATTATTGTTTAATACCCGTGCGAAGCCGGGGCAAGATGCTGGTACTTATTATGTTATCATTTTTTCAAAATGAAATTTGAGTTTATATTTTGAAGGCAGATATATCCTTACTCTTATAGACCTATACTGTCTTTTCTAAAAAGTTATTTTTCAGTTCGCAGTTATAAAATAAATAAATTTCTAAAATAAAAGTAGCGTAAATTACTCTACGATATCAGCTATCTGCCAGTGAAAGCCCCGTCAAAATCGGTCCAGTTGTTGCAGCGATTAGCCGGAACAAACAAACAGACAGACAGACAAAAATTATAGAAAAATGATATTTTGGTGTATGTATCGTGTATACATCTATATGCATTTAGTAAAAAGCGCTTATTATAATATTACAAACAGACACTCGAAATTTAATTTTTTGTATAGACGAACAATGTATGTTGTATTATAATTGTCTTAATTTCTTTTTATTATAGGAAAAGAACAGGCGAACTCAATGTAACAGTAATGGAGGAGGACTTGAGGCTATGTACGGTGAAGCCCGTGCTCGACGGCGAGCGGCGGTTCTGCTTCGAAGTTTTGTCTCCTTCCAAGTAAATATATTAATTTTATTTACTAGATTATATCATTAATTTAAAACTTAGCGCAAAGGCCCTTAGGTCCTGCTTCTCTTCCACAACTAAATCACAACTTATGGTTGATGAGGGCCGTTGAATGTAAGGCGTCTATGTTTTTTATTTATTTAATATGTTCTCTGTTTTAGGAGCCACATGCTGCAGGCGGACTCTGAGGATATGCTAAGCGCATGGGTGTCTGCGCTACAAAACGGTATCCGCTCTGCCATCCAGCAGGGACAAAGCCGCGACACATCCGACTCGCAACTTGTACTCGTGCCAGATACTCATGCTATGAAGAAGATCAGGTGCGACACACGCACATATAAAAACACAAACAAAAACACACACACACACACACACACGCGCGCGTACACAAACACACACACACACACGCGCGCGCGTACAGAAACACACACCCACACACACACGCGCGCGTACAGAAACACACACACACACACACACACACACACACACACACACACACACACACACACACACACACACACACACATATGACACGCAGATCATGAAGAAGATCAATTGCGATACTGGCACACACGTATACACACGTGATAACACTGCACACAAGTAATGTTGTGTTCCTGTGGGCTAAAGGTGGCCGGAGCTCATGCACAGGGTCGGGAGTAGTGTTTCAGTTCGGCTATGGTAACCGCTTACCATCAGGTGACCCGTACCCTTGGTTGCCGACCTTATCATATATAAAAAAAAAAAAAAACATCAAAAACAATTCAAGCACATACCCAAATAAATCCGATCCGATCCGATTACAAGATAATTATATTAACGAATAGAGTATTATAAAATTAAGATGGACTAGATTTTTATCCTCGACCTTGACTCAGAGTCGACTGTTCAACTTAGTCGGTACTTACTTTATTTTTCTTTTATTATATCGATATCAATATACATATTACTAACTGAGGTAGGGCACAGCAGGAATTTCCTGCTCAAAATATGGAGCAGCCCGACTGGGGTAGTACCTCGACCTTACAGAAGATCACAGCAAAATAATACTGTTTTCAAGCAGTATTGTGTTCCTGTTGGTGAGTAAGGTGACCAAAGCTCCTGGGGGGATTGGGGATTGGGTCGGTAACGCGCTTGCGATGCCTCTGGTGTTGCAGGCGTCTATAAGCTACGGTAATCGCTTACCATCAGGTGAGCCGTACGCTTGTTTGCCGACCTAGTGACATAAAAAAAAAAAAACATATTTTTCTCTTTATATTATTATCTTACTCAAAAAAAAAAATGTTTTCTTGACTCACAAAGGTTGACTAATATTAATGTGTGAGTAGATTGCGAAAGAGCTCATAGCGTCCTTGGGATCCCGCCACATAGGCGTTCGGCAGAACACACGTGGTGGTTTTTATTCAGTAAGAGTCTGAATCCCCTCCGAGCCCCCCCAACCGGAGGGTGTCCATGATGGATTTTCCCCACGTAAAAAAAAGAGTATAATTATGGATAATGATGAGTAACACTTATTTAAAAAAAAAAAAAAAAAAAAACTTAAATTGTATAAGATCTTTGCATAGATTATTTATTTAATATTGATTAAAAAATGAAAAGAAGACATACTTTATTGATCAGCTACATGTCAAACTAAAACATATCCATCATTATCCACTCATCACTTCAGCCTATCGCAGTCCACTGCTAGACATAGGCCTCCATAAGTTCGTTCGTTCGGGTAGATTCGGTAGTTCAGGTAGGTTGGTGAACGCAGCGCTGGCTTTGTCGCACCGAAGACGCTGCTGCCCGTCTTCGGCCTGTGTATTTCAAAGCCAACAGTTGGATGGTTATCTCGCCATCGGTCGAAAGCCGTCATATATATAATTTTAATAATTAATTAATTTGCAAAAACAAAAGCAATAATAAATTTTTTAGTTTTTGATGCCGAAAGAGCAAGCAATCATCTATAAAATGATATATAATTTATGTGGAGTAATTGTGATGTTTTTTTTTTTAAAAAACGCGGCGAACATCTTAACCTTAGCGTATTAATATATATGATTTGTATATTTTTCAGGATATGGGAACAGTTACTCAGTATACCAGGGAATAATTACTGCTGCGATTGCGGCAGTCCTAACCCACGCTGGGCGAGTATTAACCTCGGCATTACCTTGTGTATAGGTTCGTACTACTTTTATTTTCATTATATTATCAATTTTTATTGCATAAAAAAATATGTTTAAGATGCACACCGTCGTCTGTTCCTAATGTACGCAACTTATGCATGTATTTTAGGTAAAAGCCAAAAAAATTTTTTTTTTTTTTTTATAAGTATAATATTTATAGGTATAAATCGAACCCACAACCCTAAAATTCCTATTTTAGGCACTGTAAACTGCGTCAATAGGATAGTCGTTATGACTTGTATTAGAAAGAAACTTATAATTATATTACTCGTAATAATAACTAAGACATGAGATTATAATCGCATATCATCATCATCATCATCATCATCATCACAGCCTATCACAGTCCACTGCTGGACATAGGCCTCCATAAGTTTACGCCAAAAATAGCGTAAACTCATGTGTTTTGCCCATAGTCACCACGCTGGGCAGGCGGGTTGGTGACCGCAGTGCTGGCTTTGTCGCACCGAAGACGCTGCTGCCCGTCTTCGGCCTGTGTATTTCAAAGCTAGCAATCGCATATACAAAAATATTATAAAGTCGTCATATTAGCATATGAATATGACGGCATATGCTTATCTAATTGTATGGTTTTTATCCGACTTTACAAAAGGGTATTGATTGTATTTTTTATGTATTTTACCTCAGAGTTTTTGTCGAAAGAAAGTTTTTAATCGAAAGGTGGTGCGTGTCATGCGGTCCCATTTAAATTTAATTGAGATCTAACAAGTACTTTTCGAAATATATATTGTATTACTTGTTGAAGTAATTGAAGTCGTTTTTTTTTTTCGTTTACAAGGAAACACAATTATTTATTATTATAAGCTAATCGTACAACACTATTGTTACTTTTTGTTTTTTTTTTTTTTACTTATACACTACTAATTTATTTAAATATTATATACATCGTATATTATGTTTTTTATCACAGAATGTTCGGGTATACATCGCTCTCTCGGCGTCCACGTCAGTAAAGTGAGGTCACTAACTCTAGACGATTGGGAACCAGATATTATTAAGGTCAGCTTACGCGTTAATTTAAACTTGAATAATTAGCGATATTTTTTATTTATTTATTTATACTCGATTGTACGCCACTCATGTGTATAAATAAAGATGTCTCGCCGAAATGTATGTATACGTATAACTTCAAAACGAATACACCGAATTGAATAAAAAAAATTGTTCTTTATTATCAAAATAAAGTTTGTGCGAAAGAAAATTAAAAATTAATCAATATAATTTACTCATCACATTAATAACGAAAAAAAAAAAAATTTGGCGGCACAAGGTTTGCTGGATCAGATAAGAGATTGTAAACAAAACTTAAAGGTAGCTCTAGCTACAAATTTTGTATATATTTCGTTCCGGATAACCTAACGCTTAATTATTAGACACACTGCTCATCATGTTGCATTTTTAGTTATTTCTTTTTTGTTATTTGTAACGGCTTGACATATTATCAATTTCCTACCGAAACAGCTGGCCGATTTTTATGAAATTTTGTGTGCATATTGGGTAGGTCTGAGAATCGAACATCTATTTTTATATAAGGGTGACCCTTTCCTAAATTTTTTTAATTTATCTTTTACATAATTTATATTTTTATTTTATTATGATTCAGCATTGAAAAATACATTCAACCCTAACTTTCAAGCCGTTTCGGCGGAGTTTAACTACAAACACCGCGACACGAGAATTTTATGTATTAGAGCTAGCTATACTAGCTGTGCTCGCAACTTTGTAAAAAATAAATTTCTAAAATAAAAGTAACCTATGTTACTCCTTAATATATCAGCTATCTGCCAGTAAAATTCCCGTCAAAATCGGTCCAGCCGCTTGAGAGATAAGCCGGAACAAACAGACAGACAGACAAAGAGACAAAAATTGTCCAACCCATAGGTATATATGCATTTGGTATGATTATTGCATGTTGTGACTACCTTTAATAAGAAATACAATTAAACTTCTTTAATCAATTATGTATTATAATTCTTTTTGTTTTATTGTTGTAATTTCTGTTGGTAATCCTAGTAAATAAATAAATAGTATAAAGTGGTCATTTTAATAATACAAGCAGACACTCCAATTTTTTTTATTTGTATAGATAATGTGTAAAAATGTGTACGATGAGTATAAAATATGTTTTTTTTTATACATTTTTGTTACAGGTAATGGCAGAATTAGGTAACAAAGTAGTAAATTTAATATACGAAGCAAATACAGAAGGCACAACTGTAACAAGGGCCACTCCGGACTGTGAGACGTAAGGCATTTTTACTGACCCCAAACATTTATACTTGCTATTGTTACTGCTCTCATATAAATAAAAATTATTAAATTTAAATGCATTCTTGTATACTTTAGGAGGAAGGAATATATTTGGCAAAAATATTGTGTTAGTTTTGTCAAGGTCAGTAGTATACAGTAGTCATTAAGTTTACAAAATGTCTGAAATTTGTATCTGGCTCTCAGCTTCTTTAAATTTGCTAAGAATTTTTTTATTCCTTTAATGATCATTGTTGACATTTTTGTTGAAATATTTATTTGGTTAAATTATTTTAAAATAGTTCCTTTTTATTTTTTAATAAATCGCTAACAGCCCTTATTTTAACATATTATATTGGAACGAAGTTCCTTACGGCAGGCTTGACATTTGGCTGGGTGACTGAACTGAAAAAAATGTTATACTAAAACAGTAAGAAAAATATATAACGGAAGTGACGTAATATCAGTCACACGACTGTATAATATGACGTTTGTAAAACTAAAATATTACTAGTAATTTTTTTTTAATTTATTTATGTAAGTTTATACTGTCGACAAAAAAGACATAGTTATGTTTTTTTATTTCACTTAATAGTTTGAATTATTATTATTATTATTTTATTTGATTTATTTTATTTTATGGTATTTGTTGTTTTCTAAAATACTAAATTTCCTAAATACTTTTATGTATTTAATTAAAAACCAATCAACAAAATAAAATATTTTTATTTTTAAATCAAGAACTAGAAAATATATATGAAATTCAACATTTTTTTTTTTTTTCTTCAAATTGTGTTGCTTCTATACTATCCGAAGGAACTTCGTTCCTACCTCGTGTCCAATGACACCACATAATTTTTATACTTATTGTTATTTGCATAATACGTAGTAATAATTATAATTTTTGTAATATTTACAGGTCAGTTCGAGAAGCATGGATTAGAGCCAAATATGTTAAGCTCGAATTTGTGAAAAACATAGTGAATACTATAATGACAGACTCCATACAAGAGTCGCCTTTAAGAAATGGCAGACGGTGGTCCGTTCGACGAGCCAGGCGGAGGTCAGCTTGCTATCTTATAAATAAATAATATTATTATGTAAAAATAGAACAATTTTGGACAGTGAAAAATTGATTAAACTTTTAGTTATCAATCCTAAACTACAGAATAACGTGTGCTAAATTTGTAAATATAAGAGTTGTGTATACCTTTAAATAGACGACTTAAAATATTGTATTTTAGTCCAAAAATACTGAATATTTTGTACTTTTCGTAAATTTGATAACTCTTGCATTTGATTGTTAAAAAAAAATATGTAAATAATAATAATAATAATAATACCTGAATGTGTTTTATAGAGTACGTACCGCACCTGCGGTACCGGAAACTATAAAGGACGAGAAGAGTGACGTCAATAGCAACTCTAGTGGTATGTTATTACCTATAATATTATATAATTTATTGGTTTCATCGCTTACGTATGTTCAATGGTGTATTCTAATTATTTGGGTTAATAATAAAAACCGTTAAAGGCAAAATCAGATATGTCGTGTCAAAAACTAAACAAAAGCGAAGCTAACCCAATTAACTATGTGATGAGGTAGACCGAGCAAGAAATATATTAGAATTCCTAATGTGTGGGTAACACAAAAATCGTACATATTAAAAATAGCATGGTGTCGTCTCCTGTCAAAGATTTTCATTGTAATATGAAACTTTGAATAGTTACGAGTCTCTGTAAAGAACTCACTATAGACGGCGCCACGGTTCGCTTAAACCGAAAATAAAAATCATCATATCAAAAATTTCGCTCTAGCGGGTACATCGTTCCATAGCTTAATTGGCTAGAGCGCCGACACGGTCAGTCGGAGACGCGGGTTCGAATCCCGCTGGAGCGGTCAATTTTTGATATGATATTCAAAAATGTTAAGAAATATATTGCTTGAAATTTGGAGCAGCCCAACTGAGGTAGTACCTCAACGTTACAGATGATCCTTACACCCTACTCATCACAGGGACACAACAGTTGAGTGTAAAGTAAGGTAGCAAGTAGCAATGGTCCTGGTGTTGCAGGCATCCATAGGATACAGTACAGTAGGCGGACCAAATGCTTGTTTGCCACCTTTGTACTATAAGAAAAATTTATATTTTATGCTTTATTTTGATAAAAGAAAGAGAAAAAGAGGGTGATATTATACACATTTACTTATTTAAGACTTCAGTCAATATTAGTATATTACTACTATATTAAGAACTACAAATATATTTAATCCATAAACTTTGTACGGAGCTTGCTGTGATTTGATTATGGTTAAATATATAATAAATACGTTCGTATTTTGAACCAATTTAAAATTCGCGGTTCCCGATAGATACGTTAACATTAGAGGTGGTAATGGTAATAAAATGTAATTTTGTAATCACTTTTGGTCCTACGGGACATACCGCTATTATTATTATTTTGAAATTCCCGATATTCTGGCGTCTTTGCAAGCGCCACGGTCGCGGGTGACTCACAGTCACGGAGTATCGGGTAATATCGAGATATAATTTATGTCGAAAGTTTTTTTTGTAATAAAAAACAAAAAAAAAAAAACAAAAAAAAAATAAAATAAAATAAAAAATAATAATAAATAAAACTTGTATCATACGTTAGAATAAGAACCGGTCGGTGGACTCACGACTCTGTTGGAGACACTAAGTTAGTCTTACTTAAACAATGATGTTGCTGAGTAACGCCTACCTTGATTTAATAAAATTACATGTTTAAGAAATAAAAAAGGTCATGGGTTCAAAAGCCCATGGATGTGTATTACTAATATATATTTTAAAAAAATGTCGGAAGTTTCAAAATAACAACCGCGGTAGGTCCCTTAGAATCAGAAGTGTTCATAGTGTCGTGAAAGTTTAAAACTTATAATGTGGTAGCGTCGGAGAGCTCCACATCGGAGGCCGTGGAGGCGGACGGCGTGTTGCTGGTGGGCGGCGAGCTGGCGCCGCGCCGGGCGCTGCGCCTGGCGC